>NC_062288.1:97513627-99913627 GCF_902655055.1 Lutra lutra | reverse complement strand
CCGAGGACCCTCTTGCAGTAGGTCCCTACACTGCCTACCTCATCCCAGGCCACTTCCTCTCATCCCACCCATATTCCACTCCCTCAGGCCACCACGACAAGAAGGGCAAGGACAGTCCAATGTTATTCTGAGACAGACAGACCACATTCACAAAATTCTCTTACAGTACATCGTTAAAAATTGGTCTCTTTTATCATCAGTTTTTGGTGTTAATCTTTTACTGTATCCAACTAATGAATTAAACTTTATCATAGGTATGTATGTATAGGAAAAAATGTAGCGTATATAGGGTTTGGTACTCTCTATGGTTTCAGGCAGCCACTGGGGATCCTGGAATGTATCTCCCACGAGCAAAGGGGAATTACTATGTGATTCACACACATGACACACACACATGTATCTACTGAGACTCTCAGAAGCAGTGAGTGCTTAGGTAATATATTATCTGAAACACAAGTATTATCAATCCCCCCTTCCAAGGACCTGAGGTTTAAAAATTCAAGTAGATATTTTCAGAGCTTACAAACAACGGATGGAGGGGGACGTCGAGTCTCCCTTTCGCCACATCATGAGCTCTTAAAAACTGAATGGCTACATCAAAAACTAATGATGTACTTACTATATGTTGGCTAACGGAACGTAAGAAAACAAAAAAAGAAAAAAACTGCCCTCACAAAGGACAAGATTATTTCAAAAGTCACATGAAGCACAACTAAAATGAAAACAAATAAAATGCTAGAGCACATGTTTTTCAGCTGAATCTGGAAGCAGCTGGTACTAGCCTATTATTACATAGTTTCTCGCAAAGGTGGAGGGTTTTTTAAAAATGATAATTTCTAAAAAAAATTTCTAAAAAACATCATATTCTTGGTACAAAGATTTGACTTAAAAAGAAATCAGTGCAAGATGATGTGATGTTAGTAACACTAAATTGAAGTCAGAATACCTAAATTTCAGGTATTATATACTCTTCTCACTAGCTATACTGACCAAAGGCAAGTTAATTCACCCTTTGACCATAAGATTCTATGTCATATAAAATAATGTCTATCTCCCTTATTCTAGAAATTTCTTGAAAACAGAAACTTCATTTTACACACCCTTTGATTTTTTGCATCAAACACGGAGCCTTAAGGGTTACTGAGTCACATGACACACTGGGAAGACCATTCACACCACAGTCTCCTTGGCAACCTTTGGACAGGGGCAGTCCTGAGTCACACAGTAACCCTGAGCACAAGGTACCTTCAGGGGTTCAATCCTCTGTGACTGGCCACCGGTATTTTCAGAAATGAAGCAAAAAATGGTAAATATTAAATTGCTAACTTATGGCAAATGACATGCCAATTACACTTTTATGATTTCTACTGGTCCTCTCCCTCACGTTGTTTGACTGCCGAGGTAGTTAGGTGGAAACCACATCACTGTGACACCATTATTAACAATTATCTATTTTTTTTTTCATCTAGATGGTTTCACTCAAAATTTTTCAGATGTTCTTCCCTACCTGCTCCAAAAATCGTGCTCAACCTCTTCTGACGTGTACCTTGCATTCAAACCCTGTTGTCAAGCATGCATTATAAAGAAACCGTTAACATAAATTTTGAGAATTTTGGAATTATAAGAAGCTAAAGGGTAAAAGCAATTTTAAGCCATTCTTGAAAGTTTAGGATTGTTGTAAAAACTAGCTCATGAGTCCAGACCATCTTCTGATATCATGTGTTCATTATGGTATAAAATTTGTGAAAACACTATTAAAGCTTTAGGCACATTAATAAACAAGAAAATGAATAGGATTGCCTCTCAAAAATTCTGCTGAACTTTGGCTCCTATTTTTATGTCACTTTATTGAGTAGAACGAATCCAAATGTAACCTCACAGGGTAACTCTCTCATGAAAAGCTCCTGCAGATTTAGATTAAAATGGTATCTGGCCGTAAAAAAAAGCAGTTTAATGCTACAGTGAACACCATTCACTAATCCTCATGTATCACTCGTGAAATGCAGAGTACGTTTGGCAAAAATAAATGTCCTTTGCCCTTAAACACTCAATGAAAAGGGAGTCTGAAAACCATACCCAGGATTTGGCAGCTTCTGGAGAAGAAAACAGGAATGGTCAAGACAATTATCTTGGTTCCAGCAAACAAATGCAAAATAAGCTTCCTCAAGGCTTAAAAAAAAAAAAAAAAAAAAAAAAAAGGAGTTTTAAAATGTGGTAGCTGTGGTTCAATCTGCTGGTCCGATCTGTCCGACTGGGCTATTTCAAAAGTGATCACATCTTTGGGTGTACATTCAACACATCTTGACTGAGTTTTCTCCCCCAACAGGTACCACATGGCAAGAGGTTGAAAGGTCAGCCCTGGAGGTTTTCATGAAAAAAACAAACAAATTAATAAATAAATGAAAGTAAATAAATAAATAAATAAAAAGTACGGAGACTGCCTTTTTCAGACTACATTCCCCAAACACACCCCGCTCCAGAATTTTTCCCAACTGCAGGTTTTTTTGTGTTTAAGGAAGTCTGTCTTCTCACCCTTTCTACTCTCCATTCCCGGAGCACCATGACCCCAGAGGGGGTGAAGTGGAGTTCTGAATGACGAGGTGTGGACCTAAGCCTAAACAAATTAAGTTAGAAGTGACCACCAGGTAGCTTATCTGTTTTTAATTATTCATTTTCTTCTGTGTATACACAGGCCAGACTGATCACCTGTGCAAATACACTAAATTCAATTTGGCAGAGAACACACAGATATTGAGATCATTAATCACCCTGCGTTCTGAACCAGCCAGGTACTTTGTAGTCAAAACAAAAGCAATTACAATAGAGTACTGATGTTTGGTCGGGTAAAAGGCTTCTTACTATAAGAGAAAGAAAAATGCAGCCATTCCAGACACAACTGTTAGGGGCATTAGTTGATTTTTCATTAGTTCCTGTCTCTGCCAAGAGATGGTCTGGCTCATGGGATGATACTGTGTTAATACGTCCACACACACATCAGGTCTCCAAACTCAATGGGTGTGGCCAGACTTAAGATTCTTATGAACACACCAACTCCGAGAACTATATTAAAGAGACCATACCTAATTTAATTTTTTTTTCTGTTATTTTGTTTTGCTCTTCACGCTTTTCAAAAGAATGATAACAACCAAATGTGTCTAATGATACAACTTAAGAACTAAATGGGACCCCACTCATTCCCTTTACCAACTGCAGAAAGAGGTAAATTAATGTCTGCTTTTAAACAGAACTGTTATTTTTTTAATTCTGTGACCATTGCTTGCACTCTAACAGATACCCTCAAAATTATTTGAACAAGATTGATTTTTTTTTTTGATCACCTAGGAACATCCTATATGATTTTTGTTCCCGTGGCTTCTACATTTACAGTGTTTTATAATGAGAATTTATATTTAGAAGAAGATAAAGAATGGCAGAATTCTGAATGATCAACACATGCAAAATTCATTTATTCTACTGAACTTACTGAAGCAAGAAAGAAATATAGCGCCTTGAGCTTCTCACTGTAAAAATAGTAAACATGACTCAAGATGATAATTCACAGCAAGATGTTCTCGGAAAAACTACAAAAGCAACTTTCTCTATTTAATCATTATTTAATAGAAAACACCCCCATCTCTTGCTCTTCTGATTTAATTTTTTTTTCCTTGAATCTACATTTTTTTCCCAAGTCAGTGAGCAGGCAGAATCCCGTGAGTTTGACTTTCCGATGGGATTGAGAATTTGTTTTGTTCAGACTGACTTCTGCATTTTTGATTACTTTTTAACAGGGTCACTGAACAAGACTTCCTGTTCTTAATGACTCTTCAATGTGACCACAAAGTAAGACAGGGCTATCGTGGCCATCGTTAAGGATTGGGTGTTTATGGTTGTCCTGGCACAGGATACCAGAGAGTGAGGAAAGAGAATAATAAGTATATTTCTCAGATCCTGGGAGAGCTACTTAAAAGAATTTAGAATCACAGGGACATGGCATCTATTGACCAAGGATTTAATAAGGCATAAAAAGAGTATTAGTGTTGGGGTTAGTAGCTCAGGCCTTGGAGCTAGACTGTTTGGATTTAAATCCTGGTTCCCCCCGCTAACCAGCTATGTGACTTTTCCCAGTACGAAATCTTTGTCTGCCTCGCTATTGGTGTGACTTTGATAGAGCCATTTAACCTTACGAGAACTCAGTTTCTTCATGATGAAATGGAAATAATAACAGAACCCAGCTCACGGCTTATGATGAAAATCACATTATTGATACACATAAAGCACGCAATTGTTTCTGGCTAAACAGTATGCCCTTAATAAACGTTAGCTCTGATTATTATGGTAAGAAAAATGGAAATCATATCTTAGGAAGAACAGTTTCAGCAACTTTTACATACAAGAGAAGGAAGATCTGAGCAGAGTCACTCCAAAAAGCAGAGCTAAAAATAACAAATGGAGGTTTCAGGACCACAGACTTAAAGGAGACCCAAGGAAATACTTTTTAATAACTAGAATTGCCAAAACATGAGCTCCCGATACACGGAAGATACTTAAGAAAAGGATGAATGACTTTCAGAAATACTAGAGGGTATTTCTATCTAAATTGCTACTAGATAAGCATAATAAATGGATTCCAGGTCCTAAAGATCTATGAGACTCTATGAGCAAAACGGAGGGAATCTCACTAAAACATACATGTTGCCTGATTCGGTGTTTCTCTAGCTACAGGTACTGTCAGACCCAACTTTGGCCAAGTCCATCCAATGCCCACCACTCCCTCCTCCCAGGGGAAATATTTTTCTTAGGTTTCATCGAGAACTGAGTATTATACTATTATTCTACTAATGTAGACAATTTGAACAATTATAGACATTCTAACTCTGTAGTCTACAAAAATAGACACAGGAGCCTGTGGCTTAGTTTTAATATTTCAAAGAGCCTAACGGAAGTCTTACTATTTCCCATAATGAGAATGAATGGATTAACTATTCAGTTCCTTTATTTTGAATGGAATTACATTGATTGAATGATCTTATCTCAGGTTCTTGATCATATGAAGCTCTAAATGTTTTCATTATTATTAACCAGGAAAATTAATCATTAGTTTATATATGTCACTGTTTAGGAACTTTCTTTTATTTATTTTTTTAAAAGATTTTCTTATTAATTTGCGAGAGAGAGAAAGAGAGAATACATGAGCTGGGGGAGGGGCAAAGGGACATTCACACAGGGCTGGGTCCCAGAACCTCAGGTCACTACCTGAGCTGAAGGCACATGCATAACCCACCGAACCACCCAGGTGCCCCAAAGTTAAGGAATTTTCAAAACATGCAGTCCTTTAGTTAAAAATAAGTGGGTTAAAGCCTCTGCCTTCCGCTATGGTCATGATCCCAGGGTCCTGGGATTGAGCCCTGCATGGGGCTCTCTGCTCAGCGGGGAGCCTGCTTCCTCCTCTGCCTCTCTGCCTACTTGTGATCTCTATCTGTCAAATAAATAAATAAAATCTTTAAAAAAAAATGTATAGTAATAAGAGGTTCAAACAGGTTGGTAACCATTCTATAGGTCTGTTAAAACAGTCAATTAAATGTTGGCATTTTTAGAAGATAAGATGTCGTGCAGTCGGAAGAACTGGGGCATATCCAGGTATTGTTGGTTAATCGTTTTGAGACCTTGGGTGAAATTATGTAACCTCACTGAAGATCAGTTACTGCCTCCTTAAAATGAGGATAATGTCTGCATTTGCTTATTTAGTGATTTGGTCATGACTCGCCTACTTCTATGAAAGATTTTTCATATATCATCATATAAAAGATAGATTACATTACAAAGGGGATATATTAAAAAAAAAAAAAAAAAACAGGGGCGCCTGGGTGGCTCAGTTGGTTGAACGGCTGCCTTCGGCTCGGGTCATGATCCCAGCGTCTTGGGATCGAGTCCCGCATCGGGCTCCTTACTCCGCAGGGAGCCTGCTTCTCCCTCTGACACTCTGTCTGCCTGTGCTCTCTCTCTCTCTCTCTGACAAATAAATAAATAAAATCTTTAAAAAAAAAAAGAAATTAAAAAAAACAGTTATCTTAGAAAATATTTTTATTGTTACCAACATATTTTAGTCCCAGAAAAAATATTTTGAATGAAATTACAGATTCATTAGTTATACATAGACAAAGTGTCTGTGATGATCACTGAGCACGTGGTTTGGTCATAGGCTTCCTACCCTCATTGGCAGTACTGAGTTAATTAAGATATGTGTTAGACTAGAAAACAGTGAGTATATGAGGTTTACAATGTCAGTTTGATATTTTATGATCAAAATCTAAATTGAAAGAAAAACAACAACGACGAAACCTCAGCAAGGTGAAGCAATCCAGCTCTAGCTCTTGGGCAAAATCCTGGCCACTGTCTGGATGCGACCTAAGAATAGTTTCTACATTTTTTAAAGGTTGGAAACAATCAAGAGTAGAATAAAATTTTGTGACACATGAAAACTATATGAAATTGAAATTTTAGCATCCATAAAGAAAAGTTTATTAGAACACAGTCACACTTGTTTATTACAGCCTTATTTACGCATGTATTTATTCCATATTGCCTACCATGGCAGTGTTGAACAATTGTGACGGGGACTGTTTGGTCTCTAAAGTCTAAAATATATTGATTTACTCTCTGACACTTTACCAGAAATGTTGGCCCCCTGACCTAGACAACACTGAATTGAACCACTTCCACTGAAGACTATCTTAATGGTCTAGTTCCAAGTCACAAAATAAATGACTTTGGAAGTGAAAGCTTACAAAATACCTACTTAAAGATGCATATGTAGGTGATCTTTTTAATCATCATGGAGGGTAAGTTTACAGTCTTTTTAAAAAACAGTATGATCTTTTCAGATATTTAATACATGGAAGCACTTACCTAGAACATTACTTTCTGTTTGTTTTCTGGTTTGGGGATGAAATGAGAAACTGCTAAACAAATGGTATAACATAATTAGGCAGTTATTGAAATGTCAGGGCTATACATTTTGGCTTAAAATGGATTTAAGTGACTATTGCTTTTAAAATTTGTAGAGTATTTTTTAAAAAGTTTTAGATATCTATTTCAATATAAAATACTTACATATATACATATATATAATGAAATACACACACACACACACACACACACAGAATCACATTTTATCCCTCTGCCTAACCCAGAAACACATAAGAACACTGAGGCAAAAATCAAAGAGAACACCCAGTCTCAGCGCTAGTGTGGGATCCTACACCACTCCTCCAGGAAGTGATGGGGGAATTAAGCTGCCCTTTGCCTCAGTTTCTTTGTCCTTGAAGTGTGGAAGATGGTAATTATGATAATAAATACATCCATCACAAGTTCACTTAGAGAATGAAATGACATTATACACATGACACACTTAGAGCTGAGAGGGGCCCATAGTAAGACCTCAACAATGTTAATCAACAATTATTCTCACGGTTGCTCTGGTCATCGCAATTTACTGGTCCCCACAATTCCGAAAGGTCTACAGATATATGACAGCACCTTCAGGGTTATGTCATCTGTCTTAGTTGCAGAAAAGCATCCATTAAGCTGAATATGTCATTCCATAAAAATAATCATTTATGTCACATAAGGTATAGATAATGTGGAAAGGACCCAGCTGCAGAGATTTGACCTCTTGTCTCATCTTTAGCAATGCTGATTATCTGCTAGTTCATTACTTGTCTTTATTGGAAGGGAGCCTTTGTAAGAAGAAAGGAGAAGAGAACTCTGGGCAATTTTCCACTTTCTTGTAGGGATTCTGGCAAAAGGTAAAGAAGGCTCGGCTTTTCTTCAGGCAAAACTTGTTTCTCATCCATCAAAAAAATGCAAACAGTATAATAGTAGACTATCCAAAAAATGTAGTATGAGGAAAGATTTAGGAAAGTAGGAGTACATTCTAATAACCAAAGCCCAACAAAATAAAGGGAAAAACACATATTTTGGGAGGAAAGATGTTTTTTGTTTTGTTTCTCCTTTGTTTTGTTGTTTTTTGTTTTTTGTTTTTAAAGATTTTATTTATTTGACAGAGAGAGATCACAAGTAGGCAGAGAGGCAGGAGGAGAGAGAGGGGGGAAGCAGGCTCCCTTGCCGAGCAGAGAGCCCGATGCAGGGCTCGATCCCAGGACCCTGAGATCATGACCTGGGCCGAAGGCAGAGGCTTAACCCACTGAGCCACCCAGGCGCCCCGTTTTGTTGGTTTTGCTTGATCTTTTATCGAGCGCTTGTGTTTATGCATGCATTAGTAGATCTATCACTTTTTCCCTGCTGGATTAGATTTTTTGCCAGTGATGAATAATAAAATGTAAGGGAGTTGTGACTGTATTAGACTGTGAACCACTGATAACTATAAAGTTTGGTCAGTAACCCTATTTTTCAATACATGTCTGAAATGTTTGTAGCCATTGTTTATAGACAATATTGTAACATCTGTATAGGGCAGAACTATTCTTTAAATGATGGATTTACTGTTCATGTTGGTTCTTCCCTACTTGAATCTGGTCCCAGAGTGCTTCTCTGCTGCGGTGTAGGTACAACCTAGGCAGAAGTAAATTACCATGATAGGACTGAGACTGCTATCCTTGCAAAGGGCTGATTGTAAGGTCGGCCCTTGGCGGGCATCCAGGAGCTTGAATGGTAAATGGGTCCCTTCACGAAGTAAAACTTTCCCTACATGACAAGAACAGCTCACTGTGCCTAAACCATTTGGGCAAACCATATGGTTTACACTGACTACCTGCTTTTGTCCTGGGAGACCGACTCTGCTATCTGTCAGAAAGAAGGTGCCTACTGACCCCACTAAAACCCTAGACTTCTGGTTTCCAGCCAGCTTCCCTCATCGGTGACATTTCTCATGTGCTGTCATGACTCACTGCTGGAGGAATTACATGTCTTCTGCGTGACTCCAGAAGGAGATAATTCTTGGAAGCTTACACCTAGTTTTCCTTGGATTTCACCCCACTGTCTTTTCTCTTTGCTTCGTACCCTTTTGGTATAGTAAATCATAGCCATGATTATGTGTGGGACTGGATTGGAGTCCTGTGAGTCTTAGTGAATCACAGGGAGGGGGAAGGATGGGCAGAGGGAGAACAGAGGAGTCTACGAGATCCAAACACGCTACTTAACGGGTGATACTGAGCATCTGAATCTCCTGGAGTACAGTTATTTTATAACTTTAGAGTAACTCTATTGTTGAACTTCTTAACTACCACGGACTGTAAGAACTTCATGCAATTTTCCCACATTCTCCTTGAGGAGAGTATGAAAGGGACTGACATTCACTGAATATTCTGAGGGATTCAGACATATTTATGGTGACGAATTTAACAGCTGTCTTATCTAAGTTGACGCTAAGGCTTGCTTGATGTTAAAGCCTGTGCTTTTAATGTTATGGTGTACAAACTGTCCGAAAATAGCAGAGAAGAGCTGCCTTCTATTTTACTCTAAAAAATATTTGTTATAACTGTTTACAGATTTAAATGCTGCTGAGCATAATGAATATGGAGTATGCAGAAAGGTCAGGTCCAGGAGAACTGTGCGGGGATAAGGAGGCGGATCAGTACGACCTAGACTATTTAGATAACAGTTTTTGGTCCTTCCACACATGGGTCACTGTTACTCGGTTTCCCTTCTGAAAGGGTACAAATTTGGTGGTTGCTAAGAGATTAGAACACAAATACCCTTGATTTTTAAGTGGGGTGCTCAAAAATGGGAGAGTGGGGCTCAGTTGCTTATCTCTCCAACGCTCCTCCCTTATACACTGGCCCTAAAACTTCTGACATTTTCTCCCACACCTTTCAACCCTGCTACCTTTCCCCACAGAGTTCACTAATGACAATAATATAACCATTAATCACAAAATGCTTGTGGGCAAGGACCGTACCATTCATTTTTCAAAGAAATAAATAGAAGCAAAGTTGCTAAGGAAACAAGAATCCATTCACAGAGTTTTGTCTCTACTGTAATTATAATATGCACTAAATATTTCAAGGGTGTAGGGCTCAAAATATTGTTTCATATATGGCTGTTCTTCCTTCCCAGGAGGTAATAAAGAAAGAAATTAAAATGTGAACTGTAATAAGAAAAGTTGCCCTAGAGATGAGAAACTCAAAAGGAAAGGATATAAAGTAATATGAGAATGGAACATACATACTTAAAGGTTTTAACAAGTATTAGATAAGAAACATGAGATACATTTTGAAGGAAGCTAAAAAATAATTTTAGTGGTTCCATGACAGTATTTCTTCATAGAAAAAAAAAAAAAAGAGTTAAAATCAAAATTTCTAAAGTAATTTTGACTTATATTTTATCTCTTTATCTTTAAATAAGCTACATCTAACATGCAGATAAAGTGTATTTTAAGAAATTGTTTATTAAGATATGGAAAAAAACCCCTTATTTTCGAAGGGGCAAAGTATGTCTAGCTTGGAAAAAAATCATACTAATGAATATTTTGTGTTATATGCTGTAAGGCAATTTACTCTTAAAATTGTCTTGCCCCAAGCACTTGGTAGAGAGCCTCTCGGGGAGAGAGAGAGAGAGAGAGAGGTAGCGTCAAATGGGAAAAATAAAGCACAGTCTTTCAGGAAAAAAAGGAAAGGATCTATGGAATACAAAAAAGCCAAAACAGCACAACAAACTCGTCTACCAGGTTGAGAATAAAGTCTGACACACAGCGGTGACCAAGGTGTCTCACTTTTTCACATATTTTAAAGCAAAAATGAAAAAATAGATGTATAAGGATGTTCACTGCAATATTTTTTATAACAAAGAACATCATATAAGATTTTCTCCATGGGGAAGAAGTACCACATCTGCTGAAAAGAATGAAGTGGACTTCTGCGTGCAAATATGAAAATATCTCCAAGTTACGCTATTCAGTGAAAGAAGCATCTCTACAGAAGGGCTCATCGTGTGTAGAAATCTATCTATACACTCAGGTAACTATATAGACAATCAGGAAAGGGAAACAAAAGAAAGGGATGATACATGGAATCTGTGATCCTTTGTAAGGAGATGGTGTCTGAGGGAGGAAGACTCATTATACATGTTCAAAATATCTAAAGTCGGGGCTCCTGGGTGGCTCAGTGGGTTAAAGTCTCTGCCTTTGGCTCAGGTCATGATCCCAGAGTCCTGGGATCGAGCCCCACATCAGGCTCTCTGTTCAGCAGGAAGCCTGCTTCCTCCTCTCTCTCTGCCTGCCTCTCTGCCTACCTGTGATCTCTCTCTGTCAAATAAATAAATAAAATCTTAAAAAAAAAATCTGCAGTCTTCTATAGTTCCATGGTTCCTGATACATTTTATATCTATATTGTATAAATGGCAGTTTTATTTTTAGTACATGTAATTGTTAAGATATCCTGAAAAATTCTGAAAATTGCTCATTATTTAAAATTTTAATTTTAAATAATTAAATATTAATATTTAATTAAAATTAAATATTTTTAAATAATTAAATTTATAAATATTTAGATCATTAATTGTTTAAGTGACTCAAAATACTTAAATGGGGCATATTTAAATGACTATTTAAAATAATGAGATGAGGGGGGTGGGAGGGATGGGGTGGCTGGGAAATGGACATTGGGGAGGGTATGTGCTATGGTGAGTGCTGTGAATTATGTAGGACTGATGAATCACAGACCTGTACCCCTGAAACAAATAATGCACTATATGTTAAAAAAAAATAAGTAAAATAAAAAAATAATAAAATAATGCAATGATTATTTTCTGAATATTAGAACTTAGCTACAATTTCTATGTTATAAAATTCAATTTTAACTTGAGATTGTTTACCATGAAAACTTTTGTATATATACACATTAATATTATTCAAACTGATCATTATGACAAATCAATGGATTAGAAGCTAGTCAACCAAGAGCCATGGGATTTTTGTTTAAATTTTTCATGCCTGGTAGTATGCTTTGTTATTCCTCTAAATCTACCTAATAATATAATTGATAACCAGATTTTTTTGTTGGGATAGTTTATTCTAATTTTATATCAATAACATGCTGTACATACTTGGGAAAAGAGAAATGTAGTTAAATATCAAGATAGATTCCATTATAAGGTTTCCTCATTTTATTTTATTTTATTTTTTTAAAGATTTTATTTATTTATTTGACAGAGAGAGATCACAAGTAGACGGAGAGGCAGGCAGAGAGAGAGAAAGAGGGAAGCAGGCTCCCTGCTGAGCAGAGAGCCCGACATGGGACTCGATCCCAGGACCCTGAGATCATGACCCAAGCTGAAGGCAGCGGCTTAACCCACTGAGCCACCCAGGTGCCCCAAGGTTTCCTCATTTTAGAAGTAGATATAACAAATGGTCCAACTTATACTGTTCTATAAAATCAAAATTCTTTTTCTCATTTTTATTCCTCTTGACATAATGGCTTTTTCTACCCTATCCTGTGACTATCCTTTCACACTGAAGTCCATTTATCCCCTAAAATCCTTCATATTTAATAAATACAGAAGATCTTTGTACAGTACGAGTCATTATGTGTGTTGTCATAAACAGAAAATAGTAGGGCATTCTGAACATATCAGTGCACAACTTTGCATAACTTTTCTTCATTCATTAATCTTCAACAATATCTGAGAGCCCACAAAGTTCTAATAATGTCATTTGAACAAAAACAAAGAAAATCAGTGATGGTTCCTATATTCATATTGTATCTTATGTAAATCAATGCAATTATTCTAATATTATGAATAAATTTCATAGTTTTCATGCTGCTGTAAAATGACCAGGTAATTTTATGAGTGCCCTATCAACAGGAGCAGTCAGTGGGAAATGGACAACCACCCATAAAGATTGTCATAAAGGGGACTTCTGTTTGGGGTGAGACAGTTGGACAACTAAGGCCACGTCCAGCTGTCATAGTATTGTTTGCAGGTACACTGCCATTTTTTAGTTTTCTGCCTAAAAATTAATATTGCTAGAAAACTCTCATTAAAAATGTTCTTACCTCAGCAATCGAATATTAAAAGTCAGATTGAGAAAAATTATCTCCTTTTTTTTTTAATACCAATTCATTATTGTATCATTCTTCAGTGATCTAGTGAAGATGGATAAGACAGTGAGGAAAAAGACATTGTAGAGTAGGAAGGGAGAGAGAGAGATGTGGACTTTGCTCAGTAAAAGAGACACTTGCAAAGGCAAATTAAGTCCTTGACAATAATTCCTTCTGAAGCTCATTCAGGATCCTCAGGCTTGAAGGTGAGATTCCAATAGCGAGCTCTAGACAAGTTGTCTAGAATGTTTTACTGATTAAAGGGAGTTGTGATACTGGAAAGGAGAAATTCTTCTAGTCTCTGCAGGGCTTTTAAAATCACCGATCATCAATTTCTACAGAACCTTAAATCTCACGTAATCTAGTACTCTCATGTTACAGATCTGGTAAGTGAAGCTCAGGAAAATCACCTGCCCAGCTTGATAATTTTCCATTACCATGTGTTTTTGGTTATTTAGTATCTTCTTGCCTTAAAACTTATCCATGGTTCTTCATGTCTCCAAATAGTAAGGGATCGTATTTTCTAAATCTGCACTAAAATTTGACCTTGCCTAAAAAGGTAAGGTCTCTGTCCTTGGGAGGTGATCTATGTCACACCTGAAAGAATAATATGTGTTCAGAATGAGGACCGGCTGTATCCAACAGTCCACCAAGTCAGAAGGATGGGGGCTGCCCAAGTCAGAAAGACCAGTCATGTGATTTGGGTTGTAGACTTGGATCATGAGGTATTGGTTGACCTGCAGACTGAATTCAACCATGAGGGCAATCATCCGATCAATTTTATTTATGTAAACCCCAATAAACACTGCGGACACTGAGCTCAGGTGAGTATCCCACGGTTGGCAATACTCTGTTTATGTTGTCATACACCATAGTTGGGAGGGGGTAATACCACCAGTGACTTGTGACTCAATGGGGAGAGGATAACGACAGTAGCTCTGTATTAGGACCCTTCCCAGATTCTGCCCTTATGTGTCTCTCGCCTTGACTGACTTTTTCTATATCCCTTCTCTACAATATTCAACAATCATGGATATAATAAACTTTCTGTGAGTCCCTGGAGTCCTAGTGAATTAATGAAATTGAGGGTGGTTTGGGGGCTTCTTCACTACCAGCAGTTGGTGTCAGAAATTGGGTGGTTTTATAGGGACTTTTTCCACAAATTTGACATTTTGACTAATTTTGTATGTAACTTCAATAGTCACATTTAAAGTTTTCTGAAAAGTGACATGACCTCATTTCTGGACCTGATAATATGAAGCTACAAGAATAAATATTCCCTATAGAAAGGGGCTATGATGGTTAATTTTATAAAGAGAAAGTCAACTTGGCTAGGTCACAGTATTCAGTTATTTGGTCAAATATTACTCTAGATATTTCTGTGAAGGTATTTTTTAGATGACATTTTTTTTAAAAGTAGATTCCACACGGGGCTTGAACTTATCACTCTGAGATCAAGACCCGGATGCTTATCTGATTGAGCTACCAGACATGTCACCCTAGATGACATTAACATTTAAGTCAGACTTGGAGTAAAGCAGAAAACCCTCTATGGTGTGGGTGAGGTCCATCCAATCAATTGAATGCCTTATTAGAAGAAAGACTGACCTCTCCCAAGGAAGAGAAAATTCTGCTACCTGACTGTCTTGGACTGGAATTACAATATCAATTCTCCCTTGGGTCTCCAGTCTTCCAGCCTATCCTGCAGATTTAGAACTCATCACACTTTACGATCATGTAAGCCAATTCCTTAAAATCTCTCTCTCTCTCTCTGTATTTGTATGAACTTCCTATTGATTCCGTTTCTCGGAAGAGCACTGACTAATACAGGGCACCGAGTTTTTACCTATAGATAGCCCCAGTAGCCACTTTAAAGCTTAGACATCTGAAAGCTCAGAAATCCCAAAAGATAACATGAAATTTATTGTAATGAGATTTCTAAGTGTTTTCTTATGCTGTGACATCAACAACTCCAAAGTCCAGAGAACACTAAAGTAATATGTTATAGAACACACTATTAACAAATTAAAGTCCTCTCATACTAATTACCACAGACTCAGCTTGGCACTAATCTACATGAAGACTAATACAAACAACAAGAAGTAGAACAGAAAGTTAAAATCAGCACAAGGGAAAAAGAGCTGACAACTGTATCGTTTCCCTTTTCCTCATTGCTACAAATATCTCTTGAAATACCTCTTTGCTACAGAAAGCTATGAAAAAGTTGACAGAGCTCTACTTCCTCTTTTCCACAACATTCCTAGACGGTGGCCCGGAGGTAAATAGGTTCTGTCAATAAAAACTCCTTTTTTACGAAGAACCTCATGGAACCTCATCTGGTGTGGACGAAGTTCTTACACACTGACTTCACTCATCAGCTTTTCTGGGGACACAATGAGACCCGTAATAATTAACAATGCAACAATTCAATCCTGATCTTATGGAAGATCTTATGGATCTTATTTTATGGAAGATAGTGTATTACGTTGTTTCATATAAAATTGGTTTACTGGGAGTTGCAGATAAAGCGAAGAAAGACACTGAAGAAGGAACTTCATCTGTATATTTTGCAATATTTATGTAATTTACAATGGATACATATGAAATATACTTATTACATTATTTATATATTCTATGATATACATTATATATTTTTATATATACTTCTGAATTATTTACCTTTTCAAGAAAACCAATAAGCAAAAAAAAAAAAAAAAAAGTTGCAGATGACTGTATTTTCTGACCCAATTTCTGGGGGGGGGGGGACAAAGTTATTTATACACTATGTAGAATACAGAGAGAAAAACGCAAAGCCAACAGTTGGTAGTAACTACCTCTGGGGAGGGAAAACAGGTTGCAAAAGAAGCGTGCAGGGATCTCATCTTTCTATTTTTCTTCCCTTTCTATTTAAAAAAATGTTTATGATTTAATTTTATACTTTAAAAATTCTTTTAAAGACTCCCGTCGGGATTCTTTAAAGCAGCTGAAGCAAGTGCCGGATGGGTCCTGCCACACAGCAGTCTCCGGCAGGGACACAGCTCTGCGGGTCATAGCTCCTGAGGGGAGCTCCTGAGATCACCACCCATGCACAGAGCTCGCTTGCCTGGCCCCTCGCTGACAGTGGGGAGTTTAATTTTATTGTCCTGTGAAAGAGGCAAGTCACATATTCTAATTCCCTTTCCCAGATGAGTAGAATGTCTGAGAAGTAAAAGGACCATAAAAAGTAGGACCTTGGGGCGCCTGCATGGCATAGTTGGTTAAGCGTCTGCCTTCAGCTCAGGTCATGATCTCAGGGTCCCGGGGATGGAGCCCTGCATCAGGCTCTCTGCTCAGTGGGGAGTCTGCTTCTTCCACTGCCCTTCCCCACTGCTCGTGCTTACTCACACTCCCGCTCTCTTTCTCTCTTTCAAATAAAGAAATAAAATCTTTAAAAAAAAGAAAAGAAAAGTAGGACTGAAATCTGCAACCACCTGTCCATGAGTGTCCATGACTTCAAACTATCTGGTTCTCTAGCTATTTGTGCCTTTTCTTCCCCCCACCCCACGCTAGAAGTTTAGAGCTTTAAGAACAGCACCCACACGGGTGCTTTCTTTGCACCCCTGTACCCAACAGCTGAGAGTGGTGCCTGTGCCTAGTACACTCAGCATATCTGTGTTAAACGAAGAA
Organism: Lutra lutra; assembly: GCF_902655055.1. NCBI lineage: Eukaryota > Metazoa > Chordata > Mammalia > Carnivora > Mustelidae > Lutra > Lutra lutra. The sequence continues at coordinate 99,896,906 of NC_062288.1, read as the reverse complement.
ATGAATGAGAAATTCTAGCAAAGAGACTTATGATTTATCCAACCAGAATGACCTATACCTAATAAATAACTTCATGGTATATATAAGCACATATAACTTCATATATGCTCTCCTGAAGCTCCCTTGAAACCCAGGATCTTATCATTTGAACTGATCATGAGTTTTAAATACGTACTTTTCATGAAAATGTCGAAACACGCAAAATTTTTAAACGAGCAAGTTAGTTTAAGGAAGATCATGATAAGGGGTCACAGATTATGGGGCTAATAGCCGCGTCCCAAAGGAAAAAGTCTGAAAAAGAGAACTCTGATGATAAGTAAACAATCCATATCTGACTTAAGACAAAGATCTAAAGTTGTCTTCATGTTTAACTTCGGTCTGCTTTAGAATTCCGATTTAAACACAAATGGTGGCATAAACATGCTGTCTTGGAGAGCTTCTTTTAGCAGAGAGGCACTTAGCATGCAAATCTATAACATAAATTTCGTTTACAAATGGCATTGCAGAAAGATCGCTGCTACTTCTCATTCTCTAGTCACAATAGATGTGAAAAAGATAACTAGCTAGTGAAATAACTATAATTCAAGCAGAAAACTGACATCTCATTCCCATAAGCTTCTCCAAGTAGCTTTACTTTTTGACAGTGCAGAGTTCTTTACTCAGATAGATCTTTTGGTTCAGTGACAGTTTTACTAGAATAAAAGATGGACAAGAATTAAAGTGCCGTAGGGCAGTTAAGTACAAGCAGACAGGGTTCGGCATCCTTTCTCTTCCGCTGTCCCCTAGTCCTCATCAAATGTCAGACCTATTGTATACCTGCGAAAGGGAGTCCATTGCATAACATTTTAGGATAGAATCCAAGTTGTCCTCATTTAGCTGTTCTAAAATAAAGGGACGGGGCGCCTGAGTGGCTCAGTGGGTTAAGCCTCTGCCTTCGGCTCAGGTCGTGATCCCAGGTTTCTGGGATCGAGCCCCGCATCGGGCTCTCTGCTCAGCAGGGAGCCTGCTTCCCCATCTCTCTTTCTGCCTGCTTTCTGCCTAATTGTGATCTCTGTCAAATAAATAAATAAAATCTTTTTTTTAAATAATAAAATAAAATAAAGGGACAGAATGTTATGTAATATTTAAGAAATAATCTTCTCCTTTGGGAGATTCTGTGAGTTGCGCTTTATTGTATCTTTTTTTTCTTTTCTTTCTCTCTTTCTTTTTTTTCAGTACGTAGATGCACAATTTTAATGAAATGAAAACATTGGCAATTGGTTCATCCTTGTCTTCATATCAAAAAGACAAGTGGTAGACCTAATGGGACAGAACTTAACATGGGAGGTATTTGAAATAGAGTCTTTTCTGAATGAAAAAGCTCTGATCAACAGAGATATACAGTTAAATCTAAGAGGGTAAACACAGAACTCCAGGGAGTCTTACCGCCTTATAACATTTTATGGTTATAAGCTGAGTAGCTACTGAGGATTTTCTTTTTCTTGGTGTTTATTTTTATTTTCTTTTTAGATAATAAATTACATAGATAGCTCTACAGTTAAATTAGAAATAAAATGTGTCCACATGTTCCTAATATTTTAATGGTCCGGTGCAATAATTGCATAGAATTCTAAACTTGGATAATGCTGTGAGATCAAAAGATCTTAATTCTCATTTTACATGCTATGAAATGAAGGCCAGTTAAAATGTTATATATGAGAAGATACGAAATTACCAGTTTTTCAAACAGTAATAAGTATAAATAACTTAATGGGTATTCTTTTAGTGCTACTTTGTAACTAACTCAAATGTTTTGATGCAATTTTTGAAGAGAAGTCTTTTAATTTTATAGATTATCACGAAATGCCTATTCTCTAAGATAGAATTTGATAAAAGGAGTCTTGATATCGTGAAATTATTTATTGAGGTGAATGGACAGGCATTATCATCATCAACTGAAAGACAATTTAAACCTACTTCTTAGTAAAAACAATTTAATTTTATAAGTTTAGAGTTTTCCTGTACTCCGGATGTATAAATATCTGTACTTTTTCTTTTTAATGAAAATTTAAAAAAAATAACTAAAATAAGAATCAACACAAGTCTCTGGTGGCAAAAATACTTTTACACAGTCCTCTTAACTTGCAAGAAAAATAAAATGTAGAGATTTTTCTGTGATTCTAAAGGGGTGGGGTTCTCAGAGGGGCATTAAACCATGTGGTCCAAAAACAACAGGTATATTTAATGGAAATCAGAATTAGTTGCACTAAGGTAACAGTTAACAGTTTCCAAAGAGCGCACTGAACATTACATTTAATTTTTCTTTTGGCAATAAAAACCATTAGAGTTTCATTTTATTGGCTGTAATATTTTGTAAATGCAAATAAAGACATTTTATTTAAAGTGTACCCCTCCAATTATTTTGAGGTAAAAACAATGTGCTTGAAATGGATTCCCATCATTGTAAAAAAAAAAAAAAATGGTGTAATTAAGATGAGGACATCTATAGTTGGAAATACCAGAGAAGCACAACTAAGAAGAATTAATTTGAAAATCCACCACCTTTTCCTCCAGTGAAGCATTCGTGTTTTTCTGAAGCTGAGTGCTCACAGAGCAGCTAATTTCTCCGTGGATTCTGGTGCTTTGTTCCTTAGGAACTGACACTGTCAATTGTGATTTTTCCACTTGAAGCACTATTAAGCTAACATGCTCTGGTAGGTACACAGAACGTGCATATATTCCAGCCCACATTCTACCCTCTGCTGCCAGTGGGGCTTCTACGTTACTTTTGCAAGTATTTCTCATTACAGAATAATCTCCAATATTTCCACACAATACTCCTTTCCTCCCTCAAAAGGGATTTTATTTATTTTCTTTTATTGCAAATTGTATTTATGTAAAAGAATGGATGGAAAGCCCACATTAATCCATTTTGGAAAATCAGGAAAGGATATTTTCTTTTCTTTTCTTTTTTAAAGATTTTATTTATTTATTTCACAGACAGAGATCTACAAGTAGGCAGAGAGGCAGGGAGAGAGAGAGAGGAGGAAGCAGGCTCCCCACCGAGCAGAGAGCCCGATGGCGGGGGCTTGATCCCAGGACCCTGGGATCATGACCCAAGCCGAAGGCAGAGGCTTTAACCCACTGAGCCACCCAGGCTCCCCTGAAAAGGATATTTCCTTGAGGATACTACAGTAGAATAAAGGCTTTTTAAAGTGTCCCCCGCTACTGAATAGGACCAACATGGTTGCCCTGCTCCCAGGTGCCGGAAAGTTCTCATGGTTGGATCCCAGAGCTCACCTACTTCCAAAACCCCAGCCCTTTGCCACATTTTCTGGAAACCCTCACCCCATCGCATTCTCTTTCCATCCCCTTTCATTCATCCCTTCCTGATCTATGGGTTAGCAACTCAAATTACTGCCCGGGGGAGCAAACGAGCTATGCTCAGGGCTAAGACAACAGGCAGGTGCCAGGATGGAGAAATGGAGGGTCGCCCGGACTCCAGCTGCTGGCAGCTGTCACCTTCCAAGCATGGCAAGGCTGGAGGGGGGATGTGGAGGGATAGGGGGCGCCAGGGAGGGATACGGGTCCAGTCCTGCCAAAACTTCAGATTTCTTAAGAGGAGTCACAGTCTCTGGGGACTCATGGGACGTTTCTCAACTTTTAAAAGTAGACACGCAGCTGAGTTTAACTGAAAACAACAGAATGTGAACTAGACGAAACATACCTGTAATCCAGGTGGGCAGAGAGAAAGCTCCCTGTGCTTCAAGGTCCACAACACCTTTATTCTTCAAATTCTGTAAGTACTTAGAACGCTGCTTCCTACCTAGTTGATAACCACTAAAAATTTATATTATTGTAGATATATGTCGATCAAGTTAATTTTATATCAGGACCCATGAAATGGAGGCCGCCTCAGTGGCCTGGCCCTCATCACGGATCTAAACCAAAGTCCACCAGCACGTACAGGAAACACCTGTGGAGGAACCCGACCACACGCCAATCACAATCCCCCAACTCCGCTTTAGCTAGTTTACCTCACTCTATCTAGAACGTCGCACCTGCTGGCTTTACCAGGAAATCCCTGACCTCTTACCCATCATGCTCTGTTTCCAACATGCCTCTTCCAACACTCTGCAAGATTTGCTCTTGACCTAGATCCCTCAGGAAGATTCTCCACTGCCTGTGAGCACTGCACTCCCCTAATCCACGGATTATTTCTCGTGAATAAAGGACATCAAACTTGTTACTAAATTACAGTATTTTTAGCATTGGATAATGTACACATAGAAGAGAGAGTCTGTCCTTGTGCCGCAGACATTTACAGAAATGGAAAGGCAGGCAAGTTTGCCAGTTATTATAGTTACTATGTCCAGCTTCTGTCTGAATAAACAACTGAGTTTTGGGTAATCCCTTTAAAAAAAACTTACAAACTGTAGGGGCTGCGGAATATCTGGTCTTTGAGGTCACTGATGCTGACAGAGGCGAACACAGCGTCACCAGGAATGATCTTTTAAATCCCCCAAAACAAGGAAAGACAGATCCGTAAATATTGCTTTCCTTTTCCAAGGCTAATGTTGAAAGTCTGTCATCCCCAGAGAGAAGATGACAGTAATATAACTGAGCGCTTAAAATCTCTTATGCAATGGATATGCAGAAAGAGTTAGAGAAGAAGTACAAAAACGTTAAAATGTGACAAGATGAGATCACCCAAAGGAGATGCTGTGAAATTCCTACAAGGCTGAAGATATTTTCAACCTGCCCAGCTGATCGAAAGCTTTGCTTATAGTGTTCTCTCCCCAGAAAAAGAAAATAACCTGCTTCCAGCCACGTGTAATGAGTCTTTACTCAGCCTTTTATTTTGCTCAGAAATACTGAAACTTCTTTATTTCTTTTTTGGGAATTTGGGAAATGCGCAAGGATACCTCCACACCAAACTCCGAGTGGAAAGTATAACCCCAAAGAAGGGGAATATGGTTCCAAAGACCATTAAACAGCTGCCCCGCTCTTTATGATACAGAGTCATGACTTTGAGCTCTTCCTTGCCTGAGTGCTTCTCAGGTGTTGGGTATAGACAATAACCAGCCCCAGGACATTTTTCATTCTCCATCCTAAAAAAGTGCCATTTCTTTACCATTAAATGGCTACAATTTGGTTCTGTTTTTGATACTTTAAGGAGAAAAATCACTTGTGTGTGTTTGTCTAAAACCCAGGCTATATCACAGTCATAATGACCTGATTCTTCAACAATGAGCTGTGTTTTGTGGACTCTCCAGAATGAAGGGGGTCCCCCTTGTCACATGGTTGGGATCTAAAAGCTAGTCTATCCAACTAGAGATAGAAAATGTATCCATTTCCGTGAGGCACAGATAAGAAGTAAGGCATTTATCCCAGGATTGGGGAGTTTACTGTATGACTAAACTAAATCCTTCACCATCGGCTTTAAGACCTCACAGTAATATTTGAGGAGATACAGAAAATTGACCAGCTCTATCAACTGGCAAACGCCACTTCTCTTTCAGTTGGATGCAAGTAGTGAATTAATTCTCAGCAAGACATCATGGGGACTTACAGCTCCACCTCCCAGACAAGGCACTACCGCCTTAATATGCAGCTAAAAGAAATTGTGGCAATAATTTCAAACTTCCCCACCAAGCATCTTCAGCACTTTGGATGGAAGAATGCCACAGAAATCTCACAAACGCTTGGAGAAGCGCACGGCCGGAGTAGGTATTACTCACCGTGGAAAGGTAGTTGCGCGTATGCCCTGAAGAAATCTCATCTAAGTCTTGTCTAGATTTTCTGTTCTGATTTGACTGAATTGCATCAAACACAGGATTTCTCTTCCTGATACTCTTCCTCAGTCTTTGGCCCCAAACTAATAGAAGAATAGCAAAGCACTTTCACAAACCCCATCTTTACTCCACTGGAACGGGTTCCCAGGGACGGAGAGCAGGAGCATTCTCTGGGATTTATAGGTAAGAAACCTGCTGCTGTGAACCCTGGAGTGACTTAGGACCCCCTCACCCCCCAGCCTGGTCAGCACTCACAGACCTGCAGGGCTTCGGGGGTGGGGGAGGGTGGCTGCTTAGTGCTCCTCTTCACCAAGAACCTCAAAATAACCATCTTGGGGGGAGTTCAAAATACAAATGACAGGCCAATCTTTTTCAAGCTGATTTTGTATCTTACTACCTCCACGTGCTGTCATTTATAACTTCTGTCCAGGGAAAGTTTGCGAATCTGGGCTGCCACAGGATGGGAGCTATTTTTGCAAAAATCAGTATCATACCATAGTTTAAATTGTTCACTGGACTTCCAGTAATACCCACCTAACAGATTAATGGGGTTTACGCCTATTCCTTGAGGACAGAGAAGTCAGCAAAGTCTCTTAATAGCCGGATAGTATATCCTCGGGGCCTTGCGGCCAGTGAGCCCTCACAGTCACAACTAACATTTTATTGTAGCAAGAAAGCAGCCAGAGAAGACCAGAAACAATGGGCATGGCTGGGTCCCAATACAGGTTGTTTACAAAAGCAGGCAGTTGCCAGGACCGGCTAGCTTGCCCACCCTTGCCTCGGGGAATGGCATTTTGTAAGAACTCTAGGATCTCTGCATATTTGGCATGTCCCAATATGGAAAATTCCACACAGCAGGTAAGACAGAAGTGCAAGGGTGAGAGGGGGTGTGAACATTTTTTGAAAATATAAAACTACCGTGATTTTAGAGGTCCTTTCCAGCTCCAATTGTCTCACTTACCGGATTACCAGTGAATCATTGCAGAGTCCTTGGAAGAAACACAGGCTACTCCCAGAAAGAGTCAGAAGGACACCGAAACTCCTCTCATCGTCCCCTTGCCCTCTTTGGATATTACTGAGAGCTTGAAATGTTAAGTGTCAAGTGTGTAAAGAAACTGGAACCACAATGCCTGGTCCATTAATATAAATTTCTGCTCTTTCCGCTTATCCAGGTAACTGCCCAAGAGTGGTGCTTGAGGAAGAAGACTGTGGCTTTGAACAAGCAAAGAAAAACAACTAGTGGGAGGTGAGAGGACTTTGGGGAGGAAGACATGCTGATGAATCTTGAATATTATTTTTTTAATATTTTCTATTTTACTTCTTGAGTAAATCGAACAAATTCTAAAATTTGTTTACTACTAAAATTCCATGAGAAAGTTGTGTTTTAAGCAATTGCTTTTAATCATAAACAGCATATAACTACATTTGCCCCTCAAAACACTTAATTCTTTAGTTTTTTTAATAAGATATTCATCTTCTGGAGGAAAATCACCAATTGGTTCAAAACTCAAATACCTTTTAAACTACCTCGTGATATTTACCTAACGTCCCAAGATAAAGTTGCAATGAACAACACAATTTCCTTACCGTGGAGCGTTAAAAAAAGAACGTGAAATAGAACAAAAATTTGCAAGCACTTAGTCTAGCTTTCAGAATGGTTGCAAGGATTAAATGAGATAACTATATATTCATCATTTTTGCCACTCTACCAATGAGGAAGCTTGGTTTGAAGCTAAGTGGCCAAGGGTAGCATGTTCACTTGGGTATGAACTTGAATCTAGGCTGACTTGGTTGAAAGGATCCCCTCTTTCCTTAATTTCCTTGGTTGTTCCCCATCAAGATTTCTGAATTACTTTATGTATCTGATTTAAAGAGCCTCTGAGATAGTTTCAGTTGTTTTGAAGAATACAGATTTTGTTTTTCTGTGCCTGGTTTTTGTTTTTTTGTTTTTTTGTTTATTTGTTTGTTTTAACCACTTCTTTTAGTAAATAACCCTTGACTGGAGGCGGGGGGGGGGGGGGGTGGTGGTGAAGTTCTGTTTTTAGAATGCATTCTAAAAATATTCTCTGTAGCGAGAAATGGACTACTTATTTGTGTGGGTTTTTTAAAAGATTTTATTTATTTATTTATTTGACAGAGAGAGAGAGAGAGAGAGAGAGATATCACAAGTAGGCAGGGAAGCAGGCAGAGAGAGAGGGGGAAGCAGACTCCCTGCTGAGCAAAGAGCCTGATGCAGGGCTTGATCTCAAGACCCTGAGATCGTGACCTGAGCCGAAGGCAGAGGCTTAACCCACTGAGCCACCCAGGCGCCCTGGACTACTTATTTGTAATGGTTAATTTTGCTTGAATAAATGAACAATATTCACTGTTTTCTCATCTTTTTTTAGATTTATGTGACTTTGTATGTATTATCTACTGTTCAGTGACCAGGCTACCCGAGGTACGCATTTTCCAGCTTTGGATTATTTACGTATTTTATTCCAAAATACGTACCATACGTGTAGCACTCTCAATGTATTTCATGTCTATAAACAAATCAGAGGAAAAGTAACAGAGTGGTCTATTTGAACTCTTATTCAAGAAAATCACATTTCTAAGTTCCCTGGAAGAGATGGTGGTAAATGATCATGAGGTAAATGATGTAGGTATGCCCATGACAACCCCTGAGGCTTCCTGGAGGAAGTGACTTTTATTGATTTGTTGTCCCAGTTGAGCTCATTTTCTGCAATTATGTCCTTGAAGTTTGCACTATACCCTAGAACTTCAAAATAACTTCGCAAAGTTATAATTCCCAGCATAAACAGCAATATACTAGAATGGGGTAGATAAAATGTGTCTTGACATACTTTATGCTTTACTTTGAGTTGGTATAATAATGTTTCACTTCATAGATGAATGTTTGTTCAATATGGAGAACATACAGTAGCCACAACAGAACCCCACAGATGAAATTGTTTAATGATGTTTATCACTACACTAATCTCTACCTAAGCTCTAAGTAGAGCTTAGAGAAACTAGATTTAAACTGTTCTTGTTTAGGTTCCTATTACGTGAAGGTTTTTGGTTAGCGGTGGGTATTTTTGTCATTTTAAGAGAGCATCTGTTTTCAAAACTATATTTAATTAGGGCTAAAAATAACATTTCTGCTCCCCCAACAAAGTAAACATTAATTAGAAACTGATCAAAATTTAAAATAGTGAACTCCTATGACTTGAAATAGTATATTTTGAAGTCTTATTAAAAATGGACAAAATAGCCACAAGAACTAAACTTTTTAACAAAATATTAAACAAGTTTGCTAAATTGCTAATAATTCTCATGTAATTGTAATAAAATAAGAGGAAGCCAGCCATTTGTCAAGTGGCTAAAATTTTGTTTGAGATGTAATTATTTCATCTGAGTGTGTTGGTAAATGCCCACTGGTAATGACTGAATCAGCACTCAAACTATTTTGTGACTGTCATAGTTGACAATGCTGATTATAGTTAATTTTTCAAAATAATTATGCACTATGGATAAAATCTTGATGTAAATTCACTAAACTCTCTAGTTAGCCCTTAACAAAAAAATATGACATACATAGGAAGTAAAAATGACAAGTGTGCCAACTGAGATCCATTCAAAGCTCAAAACTGTTCAAGTATGGATAACTCTTGTAAGAAATACAAATATACAAAAACTAACTACCAATTTATTAATCATATTGTACAGAAGAATAATTAATGAAGAATTACTTCGGTAATTCAAATGAATAATTAATAAAGAATTACTTTGGTAATTCAAATTCAAATTACTTTGGTAATTCAAAAGTAGAAAATAAAGTTAGAGAAATAAAAACTATAATTCTAAAATTCAGAACAGCATTTGGTTATGTTACTTGAATTCAAGGCTATGATTCTGTGAAGTATTCAAAAATTTACATAAACAAAACAAAAAGATTAAAAAGCAAAAAGTTATTTGAATTCATTGGTAACTCTCCAAGGTTTAAAAATTTTCACGTAGTCAGCAAGTTCAATTATTTTATAATCCTAAATGCCTTTCCCTCCTTTTCAAGTTTCTATATATTAATATACAGAAGCCTAGTTGTATGTAAGAAGACTTCTCAACTTCTGTTAAGAACAAATCTGAAAGTTGACAGTACATGACACCCAAACCGTATATAGACTTACCACACTTTGTTATAATTACTTGTCTATTTGCCTCTTCTCAGAAGTAGATACAGGTGTAATGTGAGTGTACATGGTAACTTGTGTGGATTAGTTTATCTATAATATGATTAATCTGCCCTTGTGATTTTACATCTTTTTTTTAGAACAGGAAAAAGAACAATGGCTATATTAGATTCTGGATAAAACCTATTGACCATCTGGTTCTTGGACTCATGCCCAAGCAGGGGAGATTCTCTCTGACCCCTTTGGTATTGAGGAAAAAAGTGAATTTAACAATGCACACTTAAAATTTAGATTGTACCTTTAGCTCAAATATGCAGAAAATAGCTGAATCACAGGTTTAAAATTCCTATGTTGGTGGCGCTCTACAAAACACAACATCAATAAAATAGCTGTTAATTCGAAGCTTTACTGCAGATATTAACAAAATGAAATGAACACATACTCCTCTATTAAGAACATGTATTATAGCTGCCCAATATAAATGATATAAAAGACAACTATATAGGAACATATTTTATGTGGCAGATCTTCAACTTCTGAGGAAAATCCATCTGTAGATATAATATTTATAATAGCAATACACATATATCATATCCTTAGTTGAAAATAAAACAGATTTTCATCTTTTAGATTTTATGCTTTTAATATTATGGCTGTAAATATGAGAAATATATTTTCTAAATACTAACTTTACACTGTGAGCAATTACAGTATGAAATATTTTTTTGCATAAAACAGTATTGGGGACATATATATATATAAATGGCACTGATGTAATAAACTTTTGTTGGGAAAATTTTTGAGAAAAATAGCTAGTAAATCATACTGCTTTGCCTAAATAGCTTTTTGCTGAGTAGAAATTTAAATAAACCAAAAGGAGAGAAAATATCACAAAATTTCATGGAATGGAAATGAAGTCCAAAGAAAATGAGAACGATGTAAGGTAGATGTAAATCATTCATCAAGATAAATAAAATATCAGAATCTATTAATCAGAATGTAAACTGCAAAGATGTTATTAAAACACAGTAAGCAAAAGTGTGAGAAATAAGCATATGCTTTTCTACAAAATCAACTGAGCTATGAGTGTGCCAAGGAACAGATTTATGGGGTACCAAATAGATGTCTAATCACAGAATATTTTGCCAGGAAAAAGTGACGGAACATATTTCTGCCTGTCAAATTCACTGATCCCCCCACCTTTAGCTTCTCACGTATTTTTCTACTTCTCAGTTTACTTATTTTTTTTTTGAAGATTTTATTTATTTATTTGACAGACAGAGATCACAAGTAGGCAGAGAGGCAGGCAGAGAGATGAGGAAGCAGGCTCCCTGCTGAGCAGAGAGCCCGAGATCGATTGGGGCTCGGTCCCAGGACCCTGGGATCATGACCTGAGCCAAAGGCAGAGGCTTTAACCCACTGAGCCACCCAGGCACCCCTCAGTTTATTTATTTTTTTATAAAGACTTTATTTATTCATTTGCGAGACAGGGAGAGGTAAAGAGAGAGAACAGGAGCACATACACCCACACATGAGCTAGGGGGACGGGGGGATGGAGAACAGACTCCCCACGGAGCAGCAAGACAGACTCCAGAAGGAGGGGGGTTGCTCAATCCCAGGACCCAGGGATCATGACCCCAGCCCAAAGCAGACAATGTTCAAGGAACTGAGTCACCCAGGAGCCCCTTAGTTCACTTCTTTTTATTTATCTCTGCCATCAGAGATATCTCTGTTGCAGATTTATCTCTGTTACTTTCCTAGTCTCTGCCCATATCAACTGAAAAATGAAAAGTGCTTTTTAGCCCCTGTCTACCCTACTGTCTAAGAAATAAATACAACCCTCTCTCCTTTTTTATTTTCAGCTTTATTGAGGTATAATTGACAAATACAATTGTAAGATATATGGAGCATACATCGTGGTGATGTGATGTATGTACAGATTTTGAAAGGTTTGCCCCGTCCAGTTCTTCAACACATCCATCACCGGTTCCCATTTTATGTGTGTGTGGAGAGAACATTTAAGTTCTACTCTCTTACCAAGTATCAACTATGTAATACAGTGTTACCAACTCCAGTTACCATGTCACACATTAGACTCCCAGACCTTATTCATCTTACAGCTGAAAATTTGTACACATTTATCCACCTGTCCCTATCTCCCTCACCCCGCCCGCTGACAGTCACTTTTACACTGTGTTTATCAACCCCCCTCTCCTTTTATTTTCTAAAGTGAGTTCCAGCCGCTAGCCCAGGAGCAGGTGGAATGTACATGCAACATCAGGACCGTTATGTAGACTCAAGAAACTGCAAGATGGTCCTATTCACAATCATCCCAGGGATGCAGTGAAATTTGAAGGGTACTGTTTGTTCTTGATCTGTATCTTTCTTCCTGACTTCTCTTAAATGTTTCCTTGGAAGACTTTCTGGTCTATTTGTTTGTTTGCTACCAACTAACCTCAAATGATACTAAGACTTTGAAACTATTGCACAAATTTGGTTAGTGTAGGTTCGCTGGTGGTTCAAACAGGATTCTCAGTTTTTCAGAATCTGCCGGTCACCCTCTGTGTAGAGACAATTTCCTTATCAATCCGAGAGTTTTCAGTCCAGTCCTGCAAAGTTACTCAGATTCTTGTGCCTAACAGCTCTAAAGACTTCAGACCTTTGAACTCATAAATCTCAAGCCCATTTTTCTATGTCCTATTAGGGTTTCTGAGGGTACAATCAAGAAGTACTTGTTAAAGCTAGTTCTACCCAGGTATGATATTCACATCATTTCCTTATGATTCAAAGCCCGTTATGTCATAGATCTTGAAAGAAACAATCCCAGAATCCCACCATGTTTCGTTTGAACTTTTACTGTATTCTTACCCGCTTTGCAGAACTGGAAAATTTCTTTGCAAAAATTATATCCCTATTAGATCTCCCACTAAATTTCACTCGATAGTGATGTGATACTCTTAGTTCTAACTCACTGAGACAAGCAACATTTAAAACAACTTAAATATATGAATATCCAAGCTTTCTCTTGCATCCGGTTATCATGTCTGTCTACTTACTCCAGCCCAATATGCTTTACTACCAGAAACAGTGGACAAGAAGAATGCCTGCCATTGAAAAAAAAAAAAAATGTAGTTCAGGGAAAAATATTAATAGTTCGTCTACTGATTCCCAACATCCTCTTCATTCATATCTTTTACTAGAACAGTTTTTCTCAAATTACCTTACAAGGCAAATGCAGTGAACTCTGCTTCCATTTTCCTTCTGGAAGTTCTATTCTAGTGAACTGCTGAGAGAGAGTTGTGGCAAAATGGGCCAGTTTGGACCGAGGAAATGATTGGTTCACTGTGGTATAGGAAGGAAGGTCTGTCTTAGGAACCAGACCTGGGCCAGGGAAGATATAAAGAATGAGAGCTCTCTTGCTGGAACTAGAATTTTCTCTTCTGATCTCTCCTAGAACTGCAGCTGACTGACCACCCGGCGTTTCCTCAGAAAGCCAACATGAGTATTATGACTCATGCTATTTAAACAACAGTAGTATAATAAAGAGATAACATATTTCTCTTCTTAGTCAAGTGAATCTGAAATAGAAAGAATAAAATTGGAAGGAAAATGTGCTCTGTCACACACAAAAATAATAACCAATGAACAAGTGACTAGAAAATGTATATTTAGAGGAAAAATGTTGAAGAAATTCTAGCTTTGTAATTGTGATACTGTAGAAAATAGAAATCCTGGGGCATCTGGGTGGCTCAGTTGGTTAAGTATCTGTCTTCGGCTTAGGTCATGATCCTGAAATCCTTGGATCGAGTCCCATGTCTGGCTCCCAGCTCCGTGGGGAATCTGCTTTTTCCTCTCCCTCTGCCCCTCTCTCTTCATGTTCTCTCTCCCTCTCTCAAATAAATGAATAAACTCTTTAAAAAAATAGAAATCCGATGTCTTTTGGATTAAATCATCATGCAAATATTTTAAGAAGAAATATTTTCTAAGATTTTGAATTCATGAGGAAAAAACTATTTCCAGCCTTCCTCTGTCCTGGTTGGCTCCAAAGTCTCCAAAGTTTAAAGAGCCAAATGTTTTTTCAAAGTAACCAGAGTTGACTTTTTATAGAGAGTCCCAACTACCCTGTTCTCTGGGGAGACGGGTGCAAATGTTCAGAAAACACAAAATGTGCTGAGATCCCCCTTCACCTCCCTCCAGAGGTAAGAGATATTTCTCCCTTGTGGACTCTTAACAAAGGGTGTTTAAGCTTCAGCTTTTAGATTCAGAGAAAAATGCAATGCAAAATTCTAGTGTGTTAAAAAACAAGCATGTGAAATTATTCTTGCCATTCCTCCTGATAAAATATCCAAGTCATTCCAATCTGCCCTCCAATTTTCTTGTCTTTCCCTGTTGTGACTCGTTTTCTCTAACCGTGCATTATTTCTATTTATATATTTACAGGGTTAGTGTAATACTTCCTTATACTGATACTGGATATTAACGAGGGAGGGGGTAGATGTCCAGAAATTTTGAAAATATTAGTTTCACAATTACCCAAGAAATCGGGAACATGGGGAGTGTAGATCCTCACAACAACAAATAATCCCGAAACTGCACAGCGTGGTCATTGGCAGCAAGCTCTTTCCTCATCATTTTTCAAGACAGTTCTCACAAGTGGCCAACTTTCATTTGAACCTGACTCATACTGTGGCCCTGTTGGGTTAATTGACCTTAATGTTTCAGATTCTTATACATTAAAATAACAAATAGCCCTTTGAATGACATCTAGGCAGTAGGGATGACAGGCAATCAACAACATCCTCAGGAATGACACAGAACTACAGTATGTGAAATGCCCAAGGATCATTGCTGTCATGACTAAGTGTTGTAAATGTTGCCTCTAGGAAATATATTTATGTAAATCCACGAAAGAATCTACTGACAAGTAGCAGAAGAGTCAAGGCCTGACTCTGACATGCGGACGGGTGTGTACCAGTCAAGAGAAAATGGATCTAAAATCCATGTCAAATGTTATCAAAGCCACGGGGTCTAAAATTTTCAGAGAATGAAGCCACTCGGAAGTCAGCTTCCCGTCATATTCCATCTACATTAGTAACTGGAGAGTGAAATCATAAAGGTCAAATAAAGGTTCAAGGTCCCATTGTTTAATGTCCGATTATAAATTGTGAGAAATAATTTACTGCATGAATCAAAAAGGCTGTAATACATAGATAAACTTCAGAAAAGCAGATTGCTATGTTTCTTAGATGAGAATAAGAAAACTCATTTTCTTATTTATTAATGTATCCAAGGAATAATATGCCAACTAAAATGTTATCACTTGCAGGCAAATAAATATCTTTATTTT
The DNA here is from genome assembly GCF_902655055.1 of Lutra lutra. Lineage (NCBI taxonomy): Eukaryota > Metazoa > Chordata > Mammalia > Carnivora > Mustelidae > Lutra > Lutra lutra. The sequence goes on along the minus strand of NC_062288.1, from coordinate 99,881,613 downwards.
CTGTTTCATACTCATAAATTCTAGGTGTCTAACAAATGTTTAAAAAGTATGTATTTTTTTCTGCTAGTACAGAATCATTTCTGGAATTTAAGATAAAAATTTTGTTTGCAATAATTATGCTACTTGTATCTCAACAGCATTGCTATTACCGCATTAGTTCCCCAAAACATTTTAACAGATTCCATTTTTCACAAAGAAAAAAAGTTTATTTTCTTATAATTGCCTAATCAAGTAAACTCTAATTGCAATATTCTGTGAATACCTTTGATAATGCTTTATAATTCTAACCTAGAATTAATGATTTGGTGTACTAATTAAACTTCGAAAATAAAACTACATGGTTTATTTTTAAAAAGCTTAACAACAGATGTTGTGTTTTCTAGCTTAATATCTTATTTTAAAATATATAATTAAACTTAAAATGTTGATTTACATGAAACACTGGAAAAATGAAGTATGCAATTCATGAAAATTGTTGCAATGTTGCAATTAAAATATTAAACAAGATATATACACAGAGACAGAGACAGAAAGGAAAAACATGTTATTTTATGAAATATGTTTTTAAAATTCCACAAGATAAGGAAACTGACGAGACAGACATTATTTTCTCAGAGATCTGAATAGTAAAAATGTCATTTAACACATATTATATAGGCTAAAACATGCAGGAAGAAATGATCTATCAGATGCCAGGTCAAACATGTAAGGAGGGAAGTATATTAATTGAAGAAGATGAATCATTTACACTGTGCAAAGGACATTCAGGAATATTAACTCATGTAAATTTGCAACAATTCTAGACATGAAGATATTCTCCATTTATAGACTAACAATTTAAAATCTCCTCGAAAGATTTCCCTAACTAATGCATTCTAAATTTTCCTTTCTCAGATATTCGTTTTTGCCCTTTGCTTGTAGATAAAGCTAGCTAGCTAGCTAGCTAGCTAGCTATCATCTTTTCTTTCTGCTCTGTTACATGCACCATTTATGTCTGTGATGCTATTTTTGAATTATCAATATAAGTAATGCAACTTTAGCTGAATTGATATTTATTTTTATCAATCTAATATTATTTAGAATATTAGCTCTGAAATTAAGGGCACTGTTCAATTCATTTTCTATAGCAATACTTTCAAACTGTGATCTGTTAAATATTTAGTGCCTGTTTGCAGGACTGACAAAAATGAGGAAGAAATTATTAGGCTCTACCTCCCGCTTTCCCTCCAACAGAAAGCTGTGCGAAGAGACTACTCAGCATGCTCCTGTGTTGGACATACACTGGGTATAAAGCGATGCCTTCCAGCTAGGGTGCATATGACATAAAGCACAGCGAAACCCTTGCTCTTCCCTCTGCATGTGATAAGGTAGTTAAGACTCTTGTGTTGGACCCCATGGGTTTGAGTGTCATCTCACTTATGAGCCCTGTACCTCAGATTTATAGAATAGAGGTAATACAAGTACCTACCTGAAGAGGTCACTGTGTGGTACAGCCACAGCTCCTTAGGTGCATAGAACACTAGAAGAGCTCTGGACATACAACAGCAAGTACTTTTAGTTGTTGGTAGGGAGCTGATCTATGAATATAAATTACAAGAAATTACCTTTAAATACTCTTAGTTTACCTCTTTCAGCCATAAATTCACTAAATCTTTCATGAAAGTATATGTTAAGCATCTTTCTGTGCCAGAACCAAGTCATGCATTGGACTTGCAAAGAACAAAAAGCAAGATTCATTTTATGACGGAGAAAAGACTCTCTGACTGTATTTCTAGAATGTGGGAGTTAGTCTTGCTCCAGATTGAACAGTAAAGGACAGATTGAGATTCTTCTCCACAATCCAATCCAATTACCACTATTGCTTACAAGCTCTCAGGACTTGTCTTATCCTCCATGCATCGTTTAATCTGGTATAACATTATTTAAAAACTAGCATTTGGGGATATGCTGCCCCTAGTACTTCTTTATTCCATGGCTATTTTCATAGCAAATCTCGGCTTCTCTTTCCTTAGGTAATGAAGATGCAATTTAAGATAAGTTTATCTACACCTGACTAATCTAGGAAATGCCATCCAAATGCCCATGGCAATCCACATGCAGGACAAACCCTGGCAGTCAATCTCATTCCTCCAGACACAAATTGCCATGGGTCCAGATTGACTCAGGCACATCTATCAGTTCTTTTGAATAAAACAACAATAACCAGGCTTTACAAAGATCCCAAAGAAAAGTCACCTATTGACAACTGTGTTCTAGAATACTTGTAAACAATAAAATTTGCTCCTTTGTAAGCAAATGTAACATTAGAAGGAGACTGCCACCGAATGTACATACATCTTTGTATAAGAACTACAGGCTTACTGTACATGTACTTAGGTTTATGACTCTTCTTAATTGTTCTGTCTTTAAATGTGTGCATTTTATTTAGTAAATATTCATGTATTAGTCACCCAAAAAATTTTATATAAGGCTAATCGGAAAAGAAAAAAAAAACATTAAATGGCATTACTGATTAGCCACAATTATGCAGAAATATTCTAGAGAACTGGGCAAGATTCAAGAGATAAACTAAACTCATGGACCCCATATGTGTCTTTCAGCCCCATGAGGAGACCTAGCCACCACAGGCTGAATTGTGATAGGCCAGCTCCAATAAGAAATCCCAAAGTAAGCAGATGTTCTTCCAGGTCTGGATCAGCAAATTAGACACAGAATGATGTAAAGGACAGTCCATACTCCTTCCCATTGACTGGCCCTATTACCTCTTTCAAACCCTAAAAAAAGAAGACACCTTCATGGCTATACTGAGGTTTGGCTTACCAAGATCTCTAACACCAAAGAAAAATCTCCCAAATCAGGATACAAGTCTCTCTCACATAGATGTATTTATTCATTTATTTTGCTACTCCAAGTTGGAATGAAGCATCTATTATATCATCCCTAACACTCTCAGGGAGTGAAGAGTATAAGTAAGTCATTATGTTTCCAAATGTGAAGCTACTAAAGAAGTTTGTACTGGAAAAGCACTTCAATAGCCAATTTATAATCCCCTGAACATCATCGGCTCCATGTAAGTACTGTTATCCTACATCCTTGACAGAAGCCATTGTGTGGAAAAAATCCAACAGCGTACTCATCAGTTAGACAGTAATTGCAAAAAAGCAATGTTTTCTCTTTATTTAATTTAAGCTCTGTCATTTGGATGTTTTGAAGGTGAGCCAAACAGGTCACCTGCTTGTCATTTCTCTGGGTACCATGCTTGCCAGCAACGCTGGACTCTTTCCGCTCCCTTTTCCTCAACTGAACCTCAGGTAGTTTTGCAAAACCCTGCCTGATGAAAGTGAATACTCAGCATTTGCTTTCTTTCAAAAGAAGAGTTGAAGATGATTGGAAATCCTAGCTTGAGGGAAACTTTAAAGATCCTCTAGATAGAGGCACAATTAGTCTAGCCCCATACCTAAATGCTTTCCAAAGTCATTCCTTCTTCAGTAGATAATTCCAGCACCAAAAACCACACTTCCAGGCAATATTAAAAAAAAATACTCTGGGGCACCTGGGTGGCTCAGTGGGTTAAGCCTCTGCCTTCGGCTCGGGTCATGATCTCAGGGTCCTAGGATCAAGCCCTGCATCGGGCTCTCTGCTCAGCAGGGAGCCTGCTTCCTCCTCTCTCTGCCTGCCTCTCTGCCTACTTGTGATCTCTCTCTCTGTCAAATAAATAAATTTAAAAAAAAATCTAAAAAAAAATACTCTAAAATCAGACAGAAGAGCAGAGGGAACCCCCCATCATTGTGTTATATTTTGAGATTTACTAGGAAAAAGAAATATTAATCATACAAGAAAGGTTTAACTTATTCAGAATGAACACTCAAGAGTAATCCAAGTTGACACAAATCTCAAACATTTTTTCAAGTATCTGAGATTCCGAATTTCTATCTCTATGCTTTCAAATCAAAACGGAGCAGCTTTTATCAGAGGGGTAAACAAAGATTTAGTTTTGGTCCAAGACTTAGAGGTTATTTGTAATTTATTTTGATTGTCTTTTTAAATACTTTATATCATGATAATATACATTCCAGCTTTCTTGATTTTGTTTGTTTCTTGTCTGTGAATCATCTCTCCTTTCTTATACTTCTCAATGATGTGATAATGATGAAAACAATAACAAACAAACAACAACAATGGGCAGAGGAGCTGAACAGACATTTCTCCAAAGAGGACATACAGATGCCCCACAGACACATGAACAAATGCTCAGCATCACTCATCGTCAGAGACATGCAAATCAAAACCACAATGAGTATTACCTTACAGCGGTCAGAATGGTTAAAACTGAAAAGACAAGAAACAAGCATGGGTGAGGGTATGGAGAAAAAGGAACTCTCATGTTGCTTTGGTAATGGGTATGTGTTGGTGGGAATGCAAACTGGTGCAGCCACTGTGGAAAACAGTATTGGTTTTCTAAAAAATTAAAAATAGATTTATCATACGATCCAGTAATTCCACTACTTTACTCAAAGAAAATGAAAACACTAAGTTTGAAAGGATATATGCATGCCTATGTTTATTGCACCATTATTTACAATAGCTAAGATATGGAAGCAGCCTAAAGTTCATCCATAAATGGATAAGGAAGAAAAGAAGTCGTATGTCTACACACACACACACACACACACACACACACACACACACACACACGGAATACTACTCAGCCATAAAAAAGAATGGCACCTTGCCATCTGCAACAACTGGATGGGCCTGGAGTGTGTAATGCTGAGTGAATTAAATCAGTCAGAGAAAGGGAATGCTGTATGATTTTCTCATGTGTAATTTAATAAACAAGTGCACAAACAGGAAAAAAGGTACAACCAAAAACCAGACTCTTAAATACAGAGGACAAACTGGTGGATGCCAGAGGGAAAGAGGGTTGAGGGAGTGGGTGAAAGAGATGGAGGGGATTAGCAATACACGTATCCTGATGAGCCCTGAGAAATGAGAGTTGCTAAATCAGTATATTGTATACCTTAAACGAATAGAACACTGTATGGTAATAATGCTTCAATAAAATAGTAACGAAATAATAGTACCAATGGTAAACATTAAAATATTAAGTGATTAACATATATTCTTTGATTCTCACTATAATGCTATAAAACACACCCAATTATTATTATCATTTATAAGCTGACAATATTGAAGCTCAGGGGTATACACTAAAGTAGACTTTAACCCCAGTATTCAAAAGCATACGGATGAGTAGCCAAAAAACTCAAAATATCCAGGTGCTAATGATGTTTATCAGGGTGTGTGGGGCAGGCATCACAAAAGCAAGTCTTTTTCCTGAGAAGCTACAGTGGACTCTAAGACAACAAGGAAGAAACTTTGTGTGAGCAATAGTTACACACCCAGACACTGTTCCCCACCCCATATTTTTCTAAGATCAATTAAGAAGCACACATTGCATTTACTCGTCATGTCTTCTTTCTTCTTCTTTTTTAATTTTATTTTTTAAGTAGACTCCATGCCCAGCATGGAGCCCAACATGGGGCTCGAACTCCCAACCCCAAGATCAGGAACTGAGTAGAGATCAAGAGTTGGACACTTCACCGTCTGAGCCACTGAGGCACTCCTGTCTTGTCTTCTTAATTCTAGAATAGTCCCAATCCATCTAAATTGTTTTTTTTTAATTTCATAACTGACATATTTGAAGAGTCTGGCCAGTTATTTTGTAGAATGTGCTGAAATCAGCATGTGTCTGATTCTTTCTTCATTGTAAGATCTAAGTCACACATTGATGCTTTGTAAATCCTCACTGGGTCTCACGGAGGGTGTGTCCTCTCAGGTCTCAGCGTGCTCCATTAATGGTGATGATCACTCAGTTAATGTGGCAACCTACTTTCTTACGCATTATACTTACAACTAAACTAAACAAAAATCAATAGGAAATGCAGGTGTATAATGTGAAAGACAGAAACCAAAAGGGAGAAAAAAACACAGAAAAAAATGCAAAGATCATAAAATATTAAGGCTTTTAATAATGCCAAAGAAATTGAAAAATATAACATCTATGAAAAATCAAACAGATGCTATAAAAAGAAAGAACAAATAAGAAAACCTTCTTACATTAAACTGAACATTGTAACATTTAAAATTAAAAATAAAAAGTTGAGATGAACCAGATAAGAAATTTGAGCAATATTTCCAGAAAAGAAAGCAGAAAGACACAGATAGAAAATGGGACGAGGGCACCTGGGTGACTCAGTAGTTTAAGCGACTGCCTTCAGCTCAGGTGATGATCCTGGAGTCCCAGAATCCAGTCCCACATTGGGCTCCCTGCTGAGCACGGAGTCTGCTTCTCCCTCTGACTCTCCCTCCTCTCCTGCTCTCTCTCTCTCTCAAGTAAATAAAATCTTAAAAAAAAGAAAGAAAGAAAGAGAGGAAGGAAAGAAAAGAAAACAGGACAGAAAAGATAACTGAGTTGAGTATTGATTCAGGAATTCTAGAAAGAGAGAATTAAAAGGATGAAGTTATATAGAAAAAGCAAAAAAAAAAAAGGATAATGAGCATGATATTGGCATGAAAACAATAATTCAAAAGCATTTACTAGAACTGAAAAATATCACCTTCTAGGACTGAAGCAAAAAAATGGACATTTCCTTGCTTCCAATGATTGCTTTATATTCCAGTCCAAAACACACACACACACACACACTCTCTCTCTCTCTCATACACACACACACACACACACACACACACACACACACACTGAGATAAACCTAAAATAATGGGGTTATTCTAATTGGTTCCTGACTATATCCTATACCTTGACTTGATCCCTAATAAACAGTATTATGCCTGATCTTTGCTAAAAATAATGATATGATAATCATGTGAGAAAACTGCTGTTTTTCTACCATGGACAGATGAATTTAACCTGGTAATTTGGATATTTCTCAAGTTTTGCTGTTGTTGTTGTTTGTTTTGTTCTGTCTTTTAAAACACATTTTTTGGGGGTGCCTGGCTGGCTCCATCACTGGTGCATATGACTCTTGGTCTCAACATTGTAGGTTTGAGCCCCATGTTGGAGATCACCTAAAATAAAACCTTTAAAACATGTTGTTGTTGTTGTTTCTATTTAGCAAAACAGTTCTTCTGAAATCTGACTCCCCTATACTCTATGTAACTTCTTTCCTTGATGAACTACTTATCTCTGTGTCTCCTTTCAACAACAGAATGACAGGAACCATATCAATATACATAATCATGTAATTTAAAAGGCCATAGATCCAAAGAAGATATTAGAAGCTTTCAGATAACTCGGAAACACATACACAAGTAACATAACAGGATCAGAAATCAAAGTAGAATAGGACATCTCAAAAATAAGATTCTAGAAGACTGTAGAATAACTTTAGTGTTCTAAGAGAAAAGTGTGTTCCCCCTGGACATCTAATTAGTCAAATAACTGAGAATACAGGTAAACTCAAGGCGTTATTAATAGACAAGTCTCATAATTTCTCCTCCATATAGTCTTTCTCAGGAAGCTCATTAGGTACTCCACCAAAATGAGAAATTAAAAGAATCAGAAACAGGTGCCAGGACACAGGAGATCTTATATAAGCAGAAGGAAAAGAAAGCTCACAGCCTCATGGAAAAATTAAGTCCTGTCAATTGTGCAGTAGCTTGGGAACAACCAGTCAATTTTTTAACACACTGCACAAGAATTCAGGAATCTTCTCTTCAAGAAGTAAGGAAGAAACCAATAAGAAAATGGACTACTTCAAGAATCTGACCATTCATCCTAGAAAAATGATAGATTATTAGGAATACTAGCATCCCCTTCCAAGGTCCACCCACCCAGAGGAGCCAGGAAGAAACAAAAGAAGATCAAAAACAAAACACAAACAAATGGTGAAAACCTCCTGAGGTCAAGGGCTGTTTGGAGCTTGTTTTCCTGAGTCCCGTGGGGCAGGAGACAGCTGACCTGGCCATGAGAGAACAAGAATCTTGTCTGCTCATGTCCTCTTAATTGTTTTGGGCAGAAAAGTTCTGCTGTAACTATGATCTCTGGGGCAGGTGTCCTGGGAATAAGATCAGGGAAGCCTCAAAGCCCCAAAAGCCTCCTTGCGAGGAAGTGAGGAAAACATGTGGGGGTTACTCCTCATCCTTCTCAGACATCAAGGGCTGCTGACTTACAACCTAAGGAGTGCTCCCTTCTCATCCTGCTTTCCTAGAGAGCAAAGGGTGAATGAAGTCTTGACTTACAAGTGCTTTGGCAGGTCTCTCGGTTCTCTACCTTAAGGGCATTCATCCTCCACATAGTGAGTTCTTGAAAATAAACAGGGACCGGGGTTTGGCCATCTTGCGCTCCCAAATCCAACCTAGCAGCCACTCACTGCAGGGGACAAGCATATGCCATGGGAAGGACACGCTATTTCAAAAGGAAATAGCAAATTGGGTCACAGACATCCTAAATATGCTCATTCTCAGAAGGAGCTTCTGGTTCTCTTGGAAATTTTGGAGAACTAACAACACAGAGAAAATAGAGCAACTGCAAAAATGAGGCAATTATTAACCCTCAAAGAAAGCAAACAGTTAAAAAAGACAAAACATAAAATGACAGTACTCTGTGTGGTTCAACTTTAAATGGTATAGCTTTGTAACCAAAATAATGTGAGCACTGAAAACTGATTTAACCAAAACTTCTGACATATTCTATGATGGGATAAAGGGGGCACAGGATGGATGACTTTTTGTGTGAACAGGTAGTGGGGCAGGAAGTAAATATATATATACATATGTATGTGCGTACATGGGCAATACTAGTAAAACTATTCCAATTATTAACGTTTAAGTGTAAACTCCAGAAAAAAACAGCTAAGAAAGTGAAAGCTATTGCCTGGTGGGGCGGGATATACGTCACAGGGAAGGATGAGGTGGGAAGTCTGTTATTTTTTACTATAAGCCTGGTTGTAGTACTAGTTGATTTTTAAACTATCTATATGTGGTATGTTGATAAAAATAAGAATTCAATAAAGATATAGCGATAGTTCATTTACTCCCTGGAAAGTGGTTCATTTTGTTTTGTTTTATTTTATTTTATTTTATTTTTTGACTTAAGTAACTAAAATACAGTGACAGCTTACTGTAGAGATTTCACCAGAAGAAGCACAGTCACAAAAAAAGAAAAAAAGCCCATTGTTGTGTTTTAGAAAATAATTTTTTGCAACAGAAAGAAAAATATTTTAACTCTTATCTCAAAAAATAGGCTGCGCGAAAACCCCAAGGAATTGGTCACTAGTGGAATTTCTACCCTTTTGGCTCTCAGCTGACTAGAAAGCAGAAAAACAAGGCCATCCCAGTTTTAAGCACAGAAGAGTGGTCCCAATAAATCTTGCCCATCTTTTTTTTTTTTTAAGATTTTATTTATTTATTTGACAGATAGAGATCACAGGTAGGCAGAGAGGCAGGCAGAGAGAGAGAGAGAGAGAGAGGAGGAAGCAGGCTCCCCGCTGAGCAGAGAGCCCGATGCGGGGCTCGATCCCAGGACCTGGGATCATGACCTGAGCCGAAGGCAGAGGCTTTAACCCACTGAGCCGCCCAGGCGCCCCAATCTTGCCCATCTTAAGCCAGAAAAAAGACTACGAGGCTTGAGTTTCAACTGCCTTTAATTTTCTTTCATATTTTGGAATGATTGTACTTAGGCATGAGATGCGATGTGAACGGACTGTCCGTGGCTGAGTTATAAACAAACATTCATATATGTAACTTTACTGGCTTATTTGTTTCCTAGGTTTTTAGTTATTTGCTTTAAAAGCAAGATGAGCCCAAGACCATTTCCTGGGGCGGCATCACCCAAGCACCTACCTCTCCACCTGCAGAAACGATGTGAGGAAAGAAGTTTGATGATAACAACAAGAAGTTATGAATAATTGGAATTGATAGAATTAAGGAGTTTTGGAGCTAGAAAGAGCCTGAGAGATGGAAGAATGGAAAGGAAATGGAAAAAAGGGATTTAATGTCATTTACAGGTACGGTATGAATAGTCCCAATGAAATCAGAGTTGAGCTCAGTCGAACAATGTCGACGGACAGGCTTTGATCTAGAGACTGCGGACACAAACTAACTTACTCGCCAAATTGAAGGCCAGCTATGTGTCTGGCTGGCTCCAATCAGTGGAGATAAAACAGTGAACCAAATAAATGTATTTCCTCCCTCCAGTGATTACTATGGTCAATCAGGCAAGTAAACAAACTATTAAAGTATGATGGGATTATAGTAGGGGAAGGAAAATTTGCTCTGTGAGTACACCAAAAAGAACCTAAGGCGATCAAACCATTGGGGAACTCTCAGAGGAAGAAACGTGAAGGTTGAAAGGCATTGACGCTGATTTAGAGCAATTCCTGGGTTAATCTGATCACTTCAGCCCAACTAGGTTGCTTGCCTGAGGAATTAACATATGGGTAATTTTTTTACCATTCAGGTTGGCTATCTGTCTGCAGCAGCATTTTGCTTAATAATAAAGAAACTAAAAGGAAACAACTTTACCTGCAGAGGATTTTGCAATGACAGTGGATTCAAAAGAACACAGGAAATCAAGATCTCTTGGTTCATGTGCAAAGTTTAATCTACAGAGTACATTTCACACCTACAGGGGGAAAAGTAGCCCAAAATGAAATCTGAAGAAATTATTTAATAAACCACAATTTCTACCTCCATTTATAAGTACTTATTGTCTTTAATGACTAGGAAAGGGGAAAAGCACCACATCCTTTCAGCTTGGTTTATGCTTCTCATTTCATGACATACTGGATGTCTTCACTGCTTGATTAAATGTTTCAAGCTGGGAGTCTCGTGCTCCATTGAGTTTTATATTTCAATAAGCAGAAATAATTTTTGTACGGCAATAGTTCTAAAAGTAAAAGTTGATTTAGAATGGTTTTAACTGTGCAACTTATTCTGAGAAAAAGAGCATACAATTAACTTTATACAACCTATTGCATTGTTTCTTCTTCTTCTTCTTCTTCTTCTTCTTCTTCTTCTTCTTCTTCTTCTTCTTCTTCTTCTTCTTCTTCCTCTTCTTCTTCTTCTTCTCCTTCTTCTTCTTCTCCTTCTTCTTCTTTTTTCTGATGTATTTCCTTGGATATTTTTGTTAGAGAATCTCGGTGAATTTCGGAGATTCCTGTTTGTTGCTTTTTCAGCAGGAGACTTTGGATGCTCAGAGTCTTGCTTTGGCCCATCTCATGCAAGCCATCTGAGAGTGAGCCAGAGTTTTTTATGAAATCAATGATGCTCCTTTCCACTGCAACTAACAAATGGGCTGGAGATGGAGTTTGTCCATTCTTTAAGAAAGAAAAACACTGAATTCATTCATACCTTCAATGCAACCCAAAATCTTGCTCAGGCTAAGAGATAACAGAAGCCATGGATTATGACTCTACACTTGATCTTAGCCAAAAGGCCAAGAAGTGATGGATTATGACTCTAGATATAGCTTTTCCTGACAGCTTCATAGAACATGAAACTTAGCATAAATAAAAAAAGCTATTCTCTAAAAGCTAATGGGATTTAATCCAGAATGTCCAAGGTCAGAATTTATCAAAGGCAATGAAAAAAATGAAGACAATAAGTAGCACACCAATTTAATTTCTTAGCACTAAACAACGGGAAATTTATAATAAGAGTGAAGTTTGAAATTAATCATTTGGTAGAGTAAGTCCATTTATGTCGCACTCAAAAATGAATCTTCATCAAAAAACATCCTACACTTTAGGAAGTATGGAGTACTTAAAAAAAAAAAAAGGAAGTATGGAGTACTTAGAGATCGCGTAAGTCAAATTTTCTAACAGCTCATATTTTTATTATATATAATCTGATGAGTCTGTCATATGCATACACCCATGATACCATCATCACAATCAAGGTAATAAACATAACCATCACCCCCCAACAGTCTCACTGTGTGTGTTAAGAACCCTTAACATGAGATCTACCTTCACAAAAAGCCAGCTACATGATTCCCACTTTAATGATCTTTTCAATATGCCATACTGCTTCTTAAATGATAAATGTGAAACTTCACCGAGAAGCTAATATTAAATAGCTATACAAATCTAGTTTGTACTTTGTGATTAACTCAATTGAATTGATTTTAGCAACTCAAAGCTACCCCCAAATTAGTTAATCTATGTCAGCTACCAATGTTGTCTTTAAAATTGACATTCTTGTATATGATTTTTAAATTCCAGAATAAAGTGCATCAACTTCTCCTACAACGTGAACTATTTCACACCCATCCTCATTGTTTCCATGACAATAAATAATCAATGAGTACACTGAAAACACCAGCTAAACCAGATGCTCTTCTAGCTATGGTGGGATTTCAAAAGAATAAAATAGATTTTGGGGGGAAAATTATCAGTGAAGAGGAAAATGATCTTTTTAAACCAAAAGGAAAATCCTATTTTATTTTAGAGATAAATTTCAAAGATTTTATATAGTTGTTTCAAACTCTCCATCTATGCCTTGGCACAAATACTTTAAAATGTTTTTCTCTGACTCTGTTTGTAGAATACATATTTCTAGGTTCATCCTAACTCATAGCAGGATAATTCTGAAAGCATCTAAGTGCAGTCTGCTGTCCTGATGAGAACTGTTAGCTTTATATATTTAAGCAGAACCTGAGAGGAAAACTGGACTGCCACCTCAGGTTTATTAGATGAATTATTCTGTTTACAGAGCACTCTGCATTTCCATAGCCATGTTGATTTCAAAAATCTTTACATGTTATTTATCTATTATATTTGTTAAATTGCTAGATGGAGCTACTTAGAAAGTAATTATATGTACCCTGAAGAGTAATTATGCAATTTTATTGATAATAGGATTGGTGTAGCCTAATGAACACTAACATAATTTTCAAAGAACATCAGAAATTTCTACCTTGTTTTCAAGCAAACTTCCCTATCCAAAAAAAAAAAAAAAAAGGTATAAATGAAATGGCAAAGGAAAGCATTCAGAAGGTGGGTGACATCCCCATGAAACTACGCCCTTACCTTTTCTTTCTCCTTGTTCCCATGTCTCTGCCAATTATTTCATCCCCTTTGATCTCTCCAAGTAAGGTTAGCTCCCCCCTTTTTCTATGCACTATCCTTCTTCGCTGTTCTCACGGACCTCACCTCACTCTGCAGCTCAAGGGCCACAAACTACTGGAAGTCTGTGACACCTACCTGTTCCCAAGCACCCCCTCTTGGCCTCTGCTTCAGATTTTCTGTCTAGCTTTTATTTGTCGGTAGGCTTCCAACACATGTAACCTGACAACACTGTCGTACAGCTGTCCAGTCTCTTTTCCAATGCCTCTGCCAAGGCCACCTAGAGGATACCCAACCACACTTCTTTATTAACACATGTAAGTTCCAAGAAAGTTATCAACCCAGGGTCAAAACTTGATCAACAGGGAATGGGAGCCCATGGATAAATGCTCCTCCGCCATTTTCTGTGGGGCAGACAGTCTACATTGCCCTAGTCAGCACCAAGCCTAGGGGCCAGCAGGAGAAACCACTCTTGCATGTGGATTCCCTCCATCTTGGTTTCATTTTTCCCAGTCCTCTACTTCTGACCCTGAGATTCTGTCCCTTCCTCTGCAAAAAATGCATTCCTGTAAACGTTCAACGTGAGCTCTGTTTCGGGGATCTGACTCCTTAATTGATCCAGGTCCTTGAAGTTTTGCAAAGAGCTTGTCCTCATAAATCCCTCGGGTCTAATCCTTGTTTCTTTATTTGACAAATATTTATGTAACACTTGCATGCACCATATACTATTCTAAGGATTATAAAATATTAACTCATTCAGTTCCTCAAAAACCTGAGAAAGGTGCTATTATTATCTTTATTATCATCACATTACAAATGAAGACATAGACACAGAAAGTTTAAATGACATTCCCAAGATCATATATCCAGTGAATGAGGCAGCTAGGGCTCTAAACCAAGCAGTCCTTTCATATTCAACAAATAAGCTGATTTTTTTTTTTGATTGCCATTATAACTCCATTGAAGTGATACATCAGTAAGGGCCTTCTTCATCTCAAGTGTGGTTTGATCTCAAATTTGTGAACAAAATCTTATTAGACTGGATATTCTCTGTATGGCAATCTTAGACCAATGATCTAAGAGCACATCCCAATATGCAAATGGTCATCAACTCTCTGCTTGTCCCATGTTTGCTGAAAGTCCATCGGCCAAAGCATATAGCACGGCCAAGTCCAGAGTCACTGTGGAAGGGTAACATGTGTCTAAGAGAATGGATAGCACCAAACAAAATGCTTTTACACTTTTTTCTTTGAATATTGTAAATTCTTACATATAAGTATATTAAGAAATAATGCAAATACAGAATAATGTTGGCACTGTTTGCCACCATGAGAGACACAGGCAGAATAATAGAAAATGTAAAACAACTACCTGAAATGTTCTTTAGAAAAAAAATTTTTTTAAGATTTTATTATTTATTTTGACAGCGAGAGAAGGAACACAAGCAGGGGGAGTGAGAGAGGAGAAGCAGGCCTCCGGCCCAGCAGGTAGCCCAATGCGGGTTCCATCCCAGGACCCTGGGATCATGACCTGAGCCAAAGGCAGATGCTTAAGGACTGAGCCACCCAGGCACCCCTAGAAAATATTTTGATATGTTTAATATGCCAGAAATTTTTTGTACTGGTTAACTCTAAGATCAAATGTTATGATGGTCATCTGTTTTACAAAATCTTTAGTAGCTTGGCCAAGAATAGCAAAGAGACAAAACTGGAGATACTTTTGATGGTAATTTTCATCTTCCCTTTTCTAGAGAAGATGACATAAATTACTTTGCGCAAAAAAACTACTTCTCCCAGTTGTGAAATTCTTGTTTAACAAATCTGCATTTACTTCACTTTTGTTTAAGTCGTTCATAGGAATATGAGATATAACACTTTTACTAATACTTGGAAATGCTCAAATAAAAAGCACTACTAAGCAGTAATTAAATGCACTGCATCATTACCTTTTATGGTAGCTATAGGCAATTTGAGTGTATTTTTTGCAGTATACAGGAATATGCACAGTTAAAAAGCAAAATCATTATAAGACTGATTGGTCCCAACATTTTCTAAGCAGAAATTTAATATTTTTTATTCTCATTCAAGAAGTCAGCATTCTCAGAAAACACATTAAGTTCAACATATTCAGCTGTTTTTAAGTTACCTGAAAAGAGAAAATAATGCACTCTCTTGTTCTAGAAAAAAGAATTGCAGAAAGCCTGTACATAATTTAAAACAGCTTACATTTATAACTTCAGGCTCTCTACGTGTTGATTATTCAGTAGGAAACAAATGCTTAGCTAAATTTGAAAGCTACAGAAAAAAAAAAAAAAAGACTATTATGAAGGTGTTTCCCTGTTACAAGACTAACTCTGCTCTGTATTTTTGAAATGCACGCAAAAGCTCAAGGTGTGACCCAAATTACTGTCCCGAGTATCTACAAAAGAAACTCCCATGATCCTCAGATTTTGTCATTAATCTACATGACAGACAGAGTTGAAGGGGACAGAGAAGGCCTCTTTGGTAACATCCACTGAAAGAGCAACAGCAGTATTGGTTTCTTTTTCAACCACAGGAGTGAAAACGGAAACCCTTTTTCTACCCTCTTCCAGCAACTCAAGAGGATCAGCTTTGATTTTGCTGAAATCCACTGGGAGTCTGAGAATAGGAAAGAGAAGTTGCTATTAGACACTCTAAGATCACAAAGTAACGTATTTTTAGGGTCTCATCTCCAATTCGAGATGAACTCTCTGCTTTCTCAAGATTAACCTCTCAACTTTATTTCTGGAATTAGAATTTAACTTCAAGGGCACCCTGAGGGCACCCATACGGCAAGAATAAAAATTAGATGTCCAAGGTCTGTCCCTGATTTCCCTCACGAAGAATCTCCCTCCCACACCTGCACCAAATTGGCCTCTTGAGCACTCACATCAAATACCCACTTGATTGGTCCAAGTTATGATTAAGCCCTCCTCCCAAGCAACTGCCACTTAGCCATCACTGGAAGAACATCCCAGGGAGAGTCATACAAACTCTGGAGGTTGGATGATCTCATTAGGTAGGAACTTCCAAGGTTCTGGGTCCTCAGAGCATAGTTTAAGAGAAAGGTGTAGAGGCACAACTTCAGAGCTCAGTGCTGTGTAGGATGTAGTCAGAGAGAGTCAGAGCAGACCACATGAAGAGCAGGGCTCACGCCACTGTCTCTGGTTGTTGGATCTAAACACAATGATTCTTGATCTATTGCAGATTCATTCTCCTGAAACTTCCATTCCCTACCTCTCTCTCTGCTTTCTTGATTTCCCTAAAAAGATTACTTTCGGAACATTTATATATGGTATTTGTTTCCCCTTGAACAACGATTATTCCTTCATTGACATATCTGAATCTTGTGTTCCATGCCGTTTGGCTGAGTGATACTTTCAAATAACATTAAACACAATTATACGTTTATGTTGGGGCCAATTCCCCGTTAAAACCTGTTAAACCCCGGGGCACCTGGGTGGCTCAGTGGGTTAAGCCTCTGCCTTTGGCTCAGGTCATGATCCCAGGGTCCTGGGATCGAGCCCCGCATCGGGCTCTCTGCTCGGCAGGGAGCCTGCTTCCTCCTCTCTCTCTGCCTGCCTTTCTGCCTACTTGTGATCTCTGTCTGTCAAATAAATAAATAAAATCTTCAAAAAAAAAAAAAACCTGTTAAACCCCTAGGGCCTGCCTGGGCCTACTTAGCCATAGTGACTCCATGTTGCCTAGGTAGACATTTTGTTGTTTAATAAATGCCTCAGCAGTTACTGATATCAGTTCCAGGTAACTGTTACTAAAACACATACCTAAAACAAGGCCATTCTGTTGTTTAATAAACACCTCAGCAGTTACTAGTATCGGTTCCGGGTAATCGTTACTAAAACACACAGGTAGGAGACATCCAATCAGCCAAAGCCACATATGTTGAAGTCTGCAGTGGTGCCCTATAAAACTAGCCTGTAAGACCAAAGAGGGGTTGCTCTCTTCGGAGGTGGCCCTGGCCGGTCAGTCTGACTTCTAATGCTTGAAATAGAATAAGGCTTTGCATGACTTTCACTTTGTCTCAGTCTCATTCCTTTGATAACGGACCCAACAGTTTACACCATTGTCACCATTGTCATCATAAGAGCTGAGTCATACTGCCTTGGTTTAAATACTGGCTTCATGATGTACAGTTGGCTGATCTTAACAAAGATATATACAATTTCTGTGTCCCAATTTACTCACTTGTAGGATAAAGATAGCATTATCTACTTCAAAGGATTCTTTTAAGATGAACTAAGTTAAAAATGTAAAACGCTTGAAACATTTTCAAGCAAAGAGCCAGTACTCAGCAGTGGATGGTGTTTATTGATATGACCATCACCATCATCATCACCATCACTGTCATCACCATAAGGCACCGGCTACTAACATCACTTGCAAATTGGAATTAGTTTGAGGTGCTTTGAAAAAAGGCAGCATCTCAAAACAAATTTTGGGAGTAAGACCCAACCATCAATAATTTGTAGGCTCACAACCAAGAGTACTTTTTTCGAATACTTTTTCTTTTTTGAAGTTTCATGACATTGCCCTATGAATCAGCCCTACATCTATTATGCATCTGTTACTGTCGTCCAGATTGCCCTCTGAACTATTCTGTTACACATATTTGCTAAGCACTTACTCTCTATGCACTGAGCTGGGTCTGGGATGTAGGAACAAGTAGCAGAAGTAAGGTACATGACCGTATGGTGGGGAAGGCCATCAATTCACAAAAATAAGAAGGATAAGCAAATATGGATAAGTATTATGAAATTCCCATTAAGAAAATCCATAGTAGGGGCGCCTGGGTGGCTCAGTGGGTTAAAGCCACTTCGGCTCAGGTCATGATCCCGGGATCCTGGGATTGAGCCCCGCATCGGGCTCTCTGCTTGGCATGGAGCCTGCTTCCTCCTCTCTCTCCCTGCCTGCCTCTCTGCCTACTTGTGATCTCTGTCCGTCAAATAAATAAATTAAAAATCTTAAAAAAAAAAAAAGAAAATCATAGTATGATGATATGAAAGATGATTATAAATGAGGTAGGAGGTTCTTTAAAACATAACAGTCAAAGAAGACCTCCATTTCTTTGCTTCTCATCACCTGGTAGTTAGAACTGCAGAATCTTGGACCTTATCCCAGGCCTCATCAGAATCTGCATTTTATGTTACCCATAATCCAACTTGAACAATTACCAACTCACGGCAAATGTTTCTTTTATAGCCCTTGCTCTAATTATTCTGAAGCAAATCTTCGACATCATATAAATATATCTATAAATATTTTAGTATATATCATTAAAGATAAAGACTCTTCTAGGCTTTCAATTTGAGCAACAGAGTAGACGAAGATATTCTCTACCAGGCTGTAGGAAATGGAGAGATGATGATGGTGGGGTGGTGGGCAGGGTGGTGGGGGCAGGGGGAGGCTGCAGAGACTGGCAGGAAATGATTAGGGGAGGGGAAAAGAGTTGTCCTTTGGACACAGTACGTTTCAAACTCCTGTTTGATAATCCCATGGAACTAAGTATCAAGTGTGCAGCCAGAGAAATGATCCAGGACACTTGGGAGCCATTGGGGCCAGGGACATATACCTGGAAATCATCAACTTGGAGGCGGTGTTTAAAATTATGTGTTGGATTGAAAGAGAAAGTAAATGGAGAAAAAAAGAAGCCCAATCCTAGGTGTTTGGCATGTGGATGATGGGAGGAAAACAGAACAGAACCCCGATGGACCAGAGCCAGTAAGATTGGAAGAAAATGAGCAGTATGGAGTCATAGGCCTGAGACAAGAGAATGTTTTGAGGAGAAAACATTCCATGGTATTGAATGACCCAAAGTAACTAGGCTGGGAAACGGTAGCACTGAAAAAAGAGTTTTAGGTGAAGAGACCATAAACTGAAGAGGAAAAGATGTTAGCTCATGTGGAAAGCTGGGTCATTTCCCCTCAGACGTTCATTACTCCATGGACGTGTCTGTTAAGTCATGTGGCGTGAGGAAAATACCAAAGTTTTAAGATTATTTCTTTTTTAAAAATTATTCCATTTTTTATTGGAAGCTAGATAACAAAAGAACAATGAGTGTGGCTGGAATGAGGGGAGAAGAAAACAGTCAATATTAGACAACTCTTAGAAGACCTTTGTTATGTCAGAGGACAAAGGAAGTTTATGGTGTCAAGTAAAGAGTTGTGTTTTTAACTGTTTCTTCTTCGCTTGTTCATCTTTATTTTAGGGATGAAAGATAATTATACCATGTTGATTTCTAAAGGGAATGGTTACATAGGGGAGGGATGAGAAATGCAGGTATGGAAGGGGAGTGACGGGAAGATTACTGCAAGAGGGTAAGGGAATTGAAAGGAATTGAAGCAGTAGTACAGAATGGGACTTAGAAGTAGCACCCTCACTTTTTTTTTTTTTTTTTTTTTTACTGTATCCACAGGGAAAAGAAACCATTGTGAATATGTGTACTGGCAAATTTGTAAATTTGGTTGTGGGAACGTGACGATGGCTGTCTCTTGCAGTGCTGTTTTCATGGAAACGTCAGAGAATCAGTCAACCAAGAGACTGGGAACTCCCGCTTTACCAAGAAGAGGTAGGAACATTGCCTGTTGAGTGTCAATTTCGGGGTATACACTCATGATTTTAAAATTAAACCAGTCAACCAGGCTGTGTGACTTCCTCAGCAAAATTTGTCTGTTCAGGTGAAGGCAAAGAGAAGGTGAAGAGCTGGGTTAAGTCTATGGCGGTTTCTCCAGGCAGGTTCAGTGGTGGAGGGAGGAGGAATGAGGGGAAAATGTGTGTGAGAAGGAATAAGAGGAGCTTATATGAATCTCACCAAGGGACCTTAATCTAATGTCTTGCATTGGGTCTCCAATAAATTAAAATAAAATCTAGGTCTACACACTCAAATACGTTTAAATGAACTGACTTATGTGAGAAAAGATACTTACTTCATTGTTTGGTTTTCTTTCTAAGAGCAGTCAGAGTTCCTCATGAAGATATGCCAAAAACCTGAGAAAATCTGTCAGGAGAAAACTGATTGAAGTTTGGAGAATAGAAACTGTTGGCTGCTTTACGCAAAAGCTTTTCTCTGGTCCCCATCTGAAAACTGGGAGGCTGATTCCATGCAGACTCCCATTACAGGAACATCATTCATACCACACACAGCAAAAGACACACGCTAATCCTTGCTCCAGCCAGGCTGAGCCTGGCGCCCAGTGTGTGGTCTGGCTTGGAAGATTATCCTTGATTGTACGGATGAGAATGCTCTGGTTCCCCCGGGTCCCTGCAGATGTCACAGAGGTGGATTCCAGCTGGAGTCCACGCCCTCAACATAAGCAGTGATGCCACAGAGAAAAAGCCAGAGAATTTCCTTTGAACAGGAGAAATAAACCAATGGTTGAGATCTTTCTCACGAGATAGTCTGGTAACAAAGAAGTAATGAACTAGCACCTGTATTGCTTTAGAAAGTAAAATGAGAAAAATAAGATTGCTATAGGGAGTTTTTTGGTTCTCTTAGTGCACTTTAAAAAAGCAGTATGAACAAATACAATGTGTGTCTCTTTTTTTGGGTTCTATCAGTAGAACTGATAATAATATATGAAACAACTTTTGACATATATTCCCTGAAACCAGACACTTTCAAGCCAGCAGATCAGCATAAATATCTGAGAATAAGACTTTGTAAGATGTAAAAGAAATTCTGGAGTTAAACATTCACACTCAATTGTATATTCCATTTACAATGTCATAATACTGTTGAAAAGACCCTTAAAATAAACCAAAACCACAAATATTGAAGTCTTCGCTGCTTTAATACACAGAGATGGTATGGCTCACAAACAGATTTCAAAATATGTCCCTGTTTGATCATTTTTATATGCTTTAGGAAAAAGTAAAGCACGTTATTTAATTTCCCACATCCCTAACGAGGAGCCCAGCATATTTGCTTTTATTGTAAATCATCAGTTAAAAAGGTTCGGGTCACATCAATGACACATGTATTCAACTACATCAAAGGCCTCATACTAAAGACTTGATTTTCCTTTAAATCCTTTCTTGCAGCTAAAGTGAATTTTTAATGATAATGCATCTTCTTTTGACGATCTTTCTTGTCGGCCCATTCTCTTAGCTATTTTAGTGTATTTGTGCATGTATAAAGCTAATCTGATCTTTTAGCAAAAAGCAAATACAACAGACTTAGTGAAGAGACATTACATACTTTCTGGCTACTGAGATGGCTAATATTTGTGAATTGACTGTAGAAATACGTTAAATTGGGAGGCCATTTACTATTTGTTGTTATAGACATTTCTAGCTAATTTCATGTTCAAAATTGAAACTCTTAAATTTTATTTTTTTATTAGTCGTGCACAAAGCTTTAACTGTCAGATTTGATTGAAAACATAAACAAAAGCAAACCCTAGTTCTTTAGCTCTCCATGATTTTTCCATTCTGCTACCCAGAAGAAACCACACCAGATCTTTTGTATTTCTTGGTTTACATTCCTTTTTTAAAGAAGGACATCCTCAGACAAGCAAAAGTGTGTGATTTAAAAAAACAAAAACAAAACAAAACAAAACAAAAAAACCCAACAACCCTGTACTTAATATATTCTTACATTTATTTGATAAGAATACTGAAAATGATTTTCCTTCAAAATTTTAAAAACTTTGCTCCACTTGCGTCCAATTTTCAGGATGGTAATTCTGATGCAATCCCAGATTATTTACAAAAACTTTTTTTTTTTAATTTCTGTAAGCTTTCTTTGAATATAAGTAGGCTCCACTCCCCAGCATGGAGCCCAACATGGGGCTTAAGCTCAGGACTGAACCACCCAGACACTCCTCTGAAAACTTCTGCGGGTCTTCCCTTTATTCTTTGATCATACAAAACTTCTCAATGATGTTTTAAAACTGGAGACTCATGTATTTCAGTTCTGGCTATTTTCTTTATTATTATTTTTTTTAATAATTTCTCACCACCACTATTTTCTTTTTCTTAAATTATTGCTTAGATTTTAGACTTTTTGGATTGATCCTCCAAGGTCTTCTCTTTTCTTCATATAGTCCATCTCTATATTTTTGATTGATTTTATGGGAGATTGCTACAACTGCTCTTTCTAACATATCTTTGATGTTTGAATTTATGGACTTTGCATATAGCACACGATATCACATATCGTAATACAACACCACATTACCTCCTGAAGGATACACTTGGTTTCTTTGATGCCTGATCTTCCTGCCTAAATTGTGTCTGTGTGCCTTTGTGTTGATGGTTTCTGTGTCTCCTTTTATATCCAAGGGTATCTTCAAAGGCCTAAGGTGTGTGGGGATCAGTTTCCAGTTTAAAACAAGGCAATAAATAACTAAATACAAATTCTGTGATACACAGCAGGGTCCTATTGACTTCATGACCACTGTGTGTTCAATTCACTATTTATATTTTTGTGGAAGTTCCCCAAAATGTCTGTTGTGAAATGTCTTTTCTCTAGGGTGGATCTAATTACCCTGTGAAGGTAATCCATGTTTCTGAGGTAAATGGAGTAAGCTGTCTTACCACTCAACACACTAGTTCCCTTCATATTTTTATTTTCTTCTGCGTGCCTTACCTTCCTCTTTATCCCTCTCAAGAGCCTGTCACATGGTTTCCTCAGATCATATGTGACCTGCCTCAAAGACAGCTGGGAGAAGGGTGGGCACCTACTCAACCAGGTTTGTGATGAGAACCTGATACAAATGTGGGAAAAACAAAATAAACAAACAAACAAAAAACCTCAAAAAAACTCCCCAAAACCAAACCAAAAAACCTCTCTGCCTCACCACTACTGAAAAATCACCTTCTTTTTAGTGCCTCCTATCCATTAGTCTTTTCTCAAATGATCTCTTATACTTGTCTTTATGGGGAAAATCCCAAAATTGGGATTCCATGTTCACCCATTCTGAGTCTTCATTTGAAATCTAGAGTTACAGCTTTCAGCTTTCTTCTAGGTTCATCTCAACTACAGTCTGTATTTCTGCTTTTTATTCTTTTCTTAATTTGGGGTGATCAGTGGGGAAAATAAAAATAACTTTGTTGAAACTAAAAATTGGATTCAGATACTTTTAAAATGTGTGATGGATTTTTATTTGTTCATGTAAATAAAGAAATGGTAAGGAAGGTAACCAAATAAATAAAAAGTAGGTACATCCCTAGAACAGTTTTATCTAAAACTTTCAAGTGTTTTGTTTATCTGGTTTTCACTTGTTTCTGTTTTGTTTGTTTCTGTATAAATATTCGACAATCTGCTATTCTGTAGCCATTTATAATATATAGTAAAAGCATTCCATGGCACTGGCTCAGAAGAAAGGAGGAATCTACACGAAGTTTCTTTAACATATATATAAGTGGTTTTCTACTCACTACTTAGTCGGCATAAAGATATGGTCAGTGTAAAAATGGGTATTGAGACCATTAGAAATGGATCTTTATGGGTGCTTCTTAATAGAGATTGCTTTCCAAATTGGTTCTTTGCACTCATTCTGTCCTCAATCACTCTCTCCATTGGTCCTGTAAATACAGCTTCTTTCCAATTACTTTTATTTCTCTCTGCCTTCTCTAATTAGGGCAATAACAGATTTTAAAAATTTTATGTATGCAAAATTTTGTTTCAAAAAATTAAAAGAATTAGTAATGACGTATCCAATATTGCAAAATAACTTATTACAAATAAAAAAGGATATTTGGCTTCATCTATGAATATAAAAAGTTATATTTTAACATTGTTTTTAGACAAGGTAGCAAGAGTATTCCTATGAAAAGTCCACCACCACCACTATTGTTACATATTTTGCCATAGATAGTAAATGGTGCATGCAAGCAAAAGGGTAAAACAGCATATGCACACAGGAAATAGAAGAAGCAGAATTATACAATTATAATGATAATTATAGTATGATCACCTACTAAAGAAACTCAAAAGAAGTAGACGTCATCATTACATCTTACGAGAGCATTCAGTACAATGCTAATATAAGATTAAAATTTCAGAAATTGTTAGCTATCATATACAAATTATATTCAGTACTGCAATACATAGTTAAGGAAAAATAAGATTGCTACCAAGTTTCAAAAGTCTACAAGAAATGTACGGAATTTGTGTAAAAATACTTTAAAACTTTACTAAGGTACACATAAAAAAGTCTTGGAAAATGGGCAAAAGTCCAGTTTGGATAAGATTCAATATAATAGAGTAACATTTATCACCAAATTATTCTATGAACTTAAACTTTCCCATACAAATGTTGGACAGTTTTACTGTTTGTCCCTTTTTTTTTGCATTTTGAAACCAGGCAAACTGACATTAAAATTCACATGGAGGACAAGGGGAGTTAGAGAGGAGAAGGGAGTTGGGGGAAATTGGAAGGGGAGGTGAACCATGAGAGACTATGGACTCTGAAAAACAATCTGAGGGGTTTGAAGGGGCGGGGGGTGGGAGGTTGGGGGAACCAGGTGGTGGGTATTGGAGAGGGCACGGATTGCATGGAGCACTGGGTGTGGTACAAAAACAAGGAATACTGTTATGCTGAAAATTTAAAAAAAAAAAAATTCACATGGAGGACTGCCTGGGTGGCTCTGTTAAATGTCTACGTTTGGTTCAGGTCATGATCTCGGGGTCCTGGAATCAAGCCCTGAGTCAGGCTCCCTACTCAGCCAGGAGCCGGGGAGGCTGTTTCTCCCTCTCACCCCTGCTCATGCTCTAACTCTTTCTCTCTTTCAAATAAATACATTAAAAAAATCTTTAAAAATAAATAAAGATAAAAAATAAAATTCACACGGATAACTTAACATTTAAAAAAAGGGACAATACTGAAAATTGATAATTGCCTCTACTTAATATTTAAGCACATGTTACGACTGTACTAATTCAGTGTCTGAATAGACGAATAGAGATGATACAAAATATAAAGTCCTAAAATATGGTAAATGCATAAACATTTACTTGATGAATAATTACGATGACACAAAATCATCAAGAGAAAATGAGTTTCTCAGTACATGGTTTATGCAACTGGAAGGCATCTTGATGAAAAACAACATCAACCCAAAATAAAAGCAAAATTGGAGCTACCACTTCTTACTCCAGAATAAATCCCAGATCTAACAAAGATTTAGACATGACAATGGATAAAAACACACAAAAGTCTTCATTTAGGAAAAGCTTTTCTAAGCTTCATCACAAATCTAGAGACTAAAAAAACAAACAAAAAAAAACCCAATGCTGATAAACAGAATAAATATTAGCAATCCGCGGACATCCAAATGTTGCAAACAAAAGTCAAAGATAAAGAGCAACTTGTGATGGATGTGATGTGTTCGAAAACCCCATTTTCTTTACAAGAA
This sequence comes from Lutra lutra, assembly GCF_902655055.1. Taxonomy (NCBI): domain Eukaryota; kingdom Metazoa; phylum Chordata; class Mammalia; order Carnivora; family Mustelidae; genus Lutra; species Lutra lutra. The sequence continues at coordinate 99,856,127 of NC_062288.1, read as the reverse complement.
AAGGACTTAAACATCAATAAAACAAACAAAATAACTGTCAATAAAGAGAATGAGTAGACAAGGGAGTATAAGTAAAGAAATGGAAGTGGCTTTTAGACTTTTGCCGTATGTTCCATTATGCTCCTAGGAAGCTAAGTGGTAATTTAAAACATATCCTTGGGGCACCTGTGTGGCTCAATGGGTTTAGCCCTCCGCCTTCCGCTCAGGTCATGATCCCAGGATCCTGGGATCTAGCCTGGCATCGGGCTCTCTGCTCAGCGGTGAGCCTGCTTCCCCCTCTCACTCTCTGCCTGCCTCTCTGCCTACTTGTGATCTCTGTCTGTCAAATAAATAAATAAAATCTTGAAAAAATAATAAAAAATTAAAAAAAAAATAAAACATATCCTTGTTTTTCAGCATTCAGAAGAGTAAGCATGATAAAGTTCCTTCCTGTTAGAATGTGTAGAAATACAATCTTGATTGATTTTCTGCATTCATTAGAAAGATGTGTCCTAAGGTATCACAAAAGCCTAAGAAAGATTATTTTGAGGGCCTGGGGTTGCTCACAAAATTTTCCATAAATTAATGGCAATTGCTTTTTATGAAAAGGTTCATAGGGATGGTCTGATTTCAGATAATGGCAGAGGGGTACATGTATTCCTCTTTTTGGCTGTTTGATGTCTGACCAAGTGCCTACATAACCCATTCAATTACACACACACACTGTCATACATACACACACACACTCTCTCTCTCTCTCTCTGTGTGTCTCACATCACACACACACACACTCTCTCTCTCTCTCTCTCTCTCTCTCTGTGTCTCACATCACACACACACACACACACACACACACACACACACACACACACACTAAAAATAATGCCGGTAAAGGAAAATGATCCAAAGGGAAAATACAATATGGAAAGTATGCTAAGATTAAGAATGAGATGGATTGAGAAATGCATGAAAATTTATTCTATGAAGTCGGTATATTTGCAAGAGGTGAGATACAAAGATGCTTTTTACATGGTAAGGACATGGCCATTTAAACAAATCAGGGATGAGTAGATTTAAAAACAATTTCTGAAAGAAACACAACTATTTGTGATACTGACACTTTCCAGCTGAAGTGGATGGTGTGTAACAGATTTGACAATACCCTTACATTACAAAGTGAAACAATTTACAGCAAACTCCTTTTCTATATCATCTAACTTTATATATTAGATAACTTTGTCATTCCAAACTTTATCTAAGAGAATTAAAAAAATATATATTTCACAGGGGACTACTAGGATGGGTTTTAGGCTTCCTGGCTGGACACCTTAATCCAGTAATACGATTTGGGATGTCTAGAAGTTTGAAAGAAATGGCTTATCATTCAGATAAACATCCAGTAAGTATTATTTTTCACTACTGACGAATCGAGTAGCAGTGAATTGGATATTATACCCCCTGACAATTACTTGGAATATAGCAATTCGGTGTTGTAGGTAAATGGGGAAGCTGCACGAATCAGCAAAACTAGGGATCAGAGAATGATTTGTTCGTGAAAACTGAAGCGTCACTAGGACATTCATCTCAATGAAAGGCAATGCCATCTCATATTTGTATCAGGCAAGGTCCATGCAGTTTGTAAAGCTTTCTAACAGAAATGGACTTCTTTTTTTTTTTTTTTTTTTTTTTAATGGAGCAGCAACTTCAGGTAGCAGAAGAAGCTATTATTATGGATGAAGAAACTGATGTTGTGTGATTTGGTCAATATCAAAGAGATAAGTAAACAGCACTGCCAGCTCTCAATGCTCGACTTTGACACCACATGTGGGTTCTTTCCTCATAGGTAGTTCACTAACTTTATAATATATACATATATACTCTGCCCCACTACATCCCTGGGATATGTTATTTGGCTGTGTATTTTTTCCTACTTCAAAACTGACTAATTCACTTGTGCTTTCTAGGAATGTTTTTCCCTTAGATACAAAGGAAGCTATGGCCGGGAAGGGACATGGGCCCAATAGAGAATATACACACGGATGAGCACAACCACGTGTTAGCATAGAGCCTACAGGACCGCAGATGACAGGCAGGAATAGATTGGAGACTAAGAAGAGAAAACTGGGGTCCCTGGGTGGCTCAATCAGTTAAGCATCCAACTCTTGATTTTGGTTCAGGTCATATCTCAAGGTCATGGGCTCAAGCTCAAGTCAGCTGCTTGCTCGTCAGGGAGTCTGCCTAAGGACTCTCTCTCTTTCTCTCTGCCCCTACCCCCCTCTTTCAAATAAATAAATAAATCTTTTTTAAAAAGAAGAGAAAATGGTATCTAGTATATAGACACACCTGAGAACACAAAGCAAGAGAGAAGTCAGAGAAGAAATGGGAGGTATAGCCTGTAAGGAAGAAGAGACCTTTCTTACTCATCATATGACAGAGAAGAAGGTGGGAAGAAGTGGTAGTAGGGAAATTTGGCCAAGAGGTCCCTCCTCTGCTCTCTTTAAAGCCCCGTGCCAAGCCAATGTTCAGATTATACTGAATCGTAAGCTTATGACAAATGCATTTTATTCATCATATGATGAATGTTGAAATAATCATTTTTATATACTCATATGTATTATATGTAAACGTGCATTAGTACTAAGAAGAAACATGTGATCAAAATGTCTTAGTCTTAAAAAGTTTTAATGAATTTCTGAGAGGGTTAAGGAGGCAATGGAGCCATGTGTAGAAGAGACTGGGGCGTATAGGTAGCTTAGTGATGAAAACGGTTGATACGATGAAATAAAATTAAAAGGCTTGAAAGAACTACGCAAACTGTTCAGCCTCTACAGAGAGGAATAGTTTTATTATGGACAGGCGCGTGCTTGCTTTATCCCTGCTAGTAAATTGCACGCTTCCTACGACTGAAAACCTTCTTTTCCATCTATCTTCCACCATACATTGCTTCATCTATGATCAGTGTCACATACAGCCTTTTAAGTTCTTACATTAAAGAGTTTCTTTAGTATATAAATATACCAAAGGCTTACATGTGTGTTCGTTTTCTACATCATACAGGCATGGAATGAAATCTCTAACTGCACTGGCTCTGCCACTTACAAATGAAGTGAGTAGGATACGTAACCTAAAATATGTTTGATAACAATTATCCATGACATATTCACAAAGAGTAAGTTAGATAATTCATATAATCCATGGACACAATGTGTGACATATGGCAAACACCAGAAATGTAAGCAACCATGACTGGTCATCACCAACTGACCCCTTGCCTGAAGAAAGAAATTATGCATCTCCTTCAAAACACTGGGAACATCCTGGTGGTTGTAACTTGGGTCTCAGACAATGTTACAGTTTCTGATAGTTTTTAAAGTGGCTCTTTCTAAATACTGATATCTTTTAGTTAACTATAGTCTTCCAAGCAATGAAAGCTTATGTCAGGTTTAGTTTCATGATTAGACTTTACAAAATGTCCACATCAGTCTAAAAATGGAGTAGAGGGGGTTTCCTATGAATTGTACGTTATTCTCCAAAAGTAGATCTGAGCTTCAGGGCTCCAGGATCTCTGTGAAGCACAACTTCTCTCTTAGAAAAAGGATGTGTATTGGCTCCAAATTGCTTTTCACAGTTCTTACATTGAGTACCTGACTGAAATAAAGATCAATTCAGACTCTAGTCTCTCTGCAGATAAATAAATGATGGGTGATATCTCCAGGACAGGTGGAGCTTTTGATGGATGGACAAGTTGAATACATAAACACACATGAAAGGCCAGTTTGGAGCACACATCCCAAATCCCTTTGGTCTTCTCGGGCCCATCATCTGATGTCAAAAATTCCTTTTGTAGAAGAATTTTCTTTGAGGTTTCAATGGTACCTTTAGGTTTGCTTCCCATATTGTTGTCTAAATGATAATGTGGTATAAGCTTCCTTTCCTGTGGCTTCAAAGCAACTGATGTACCTTGTTGAGATATGTGGTTTTTCTGGGTATTAATAATTTAACCTTTCAGAAAAAAATATTATCAGAAGTACATTATAAAAATCTAAACAAACTCATTATTCTGGTATTATAAAAAATTATATTGATATTATGGATAAAAACTATTTTAAGAAAAATTCTCAGCTCTTGGGGCTCCTAGGTGGCTCAGTCAATTAAGAGTCTGACTCTTGATTTCCGCTCAGGTCACGATCTCGGGGTTGCGAGACTGGGTCCCACATCGGGCTCTGCAATCAGCAGGAGTCTGCTTGAGATTTTCTCTCTCCCTCTGCCCCTTCCCCAACCCCCACACTCTCTCTCTTTCTCTGTCAAAAAAAGAAAATAGAAAAAAAAATTCTCAGCTCGAAATCTTACTGTGTCACAGAAGTATGAGAAAATGACTAGGTCTAGCAGACTGTGCATTGTCAGTATGCAAATCTCTGTATATCTATATCTGGATCTATGTTTATATATCCTCTGGGTCATATTTCACCAATTTTATGATAAAGAAAAAATTGAAGCAAAAATAAAAACATCTTCATTATTATAGACAACATCGGTGTTAATTCTCCCATTAAGGTATAGCAGTAATGTAGACCATAAGAATTATTTTACTTAGTATAATCAGGAATTAAGGACCTGGGTACCCGACAACAGGGGAAGCACATACAGATGTTTAGCAGGTAATACAGGGTGATGACTAATTCATTCCCAGGATTATGTTTATTCTTAGCCCAGTGAAACAATTATTTTGCAAGGTTCCTTTCATTTCTAATTTTGATGAAAACAGCCCATTTGATTTAATGTTGGATTATTGAATTGACATTTTTTCATGTGAAAACTCAGGCATCAAAAAGAGACTGGATCATAAAAAGGGATTGTTATTGGGCATGTGACTGATCGAATTTTATGTTTAATCTTTAAAAAATATTGAAGTATAATTCACATACAGTGTTATATTAGTTTTGGGTGTACAATATAGTGATTCAACAGTTCTATACATTATTCAGTGCTCATCATGATAAATATACCCCGAATCCCCTTTATCTATTTCACCCATCCCCCCCCCACCTTCCCTCTCACAACCACCAGTTTGTTCACTGTATTTAATAGTCTGCTTTTTCAACAATAGCCCAATTATGGAAAGAATCCAAATGTCCATCAGCTGACAAATGGGTAAAGAAAATGTGGTACACACACACACACACACACACACACGCATGCACACACACACAGGAATATTACTCAGTCATCAAAAAGAATGAAATCCTGTCATCTGTAACAATGTAGATGGAGCTTGCATATTATGTTAAGCAAAACAAGTTAGTCAGAGGAAGACAAATACCATATGATTTCACTCATATGTAGAATTTAAGAAACAAAACAGATGAACCCAGGGGAGGGAGGGGGAAACAGGGAGGCAAACCATAAGAGATTCTTAACTACAGAGAACAAACTGAGGGTTGCTAGAGGGGAGGTGGGTAGGGGATGGGCTAAGTGGGTGACAGGGATTAAGGAGGTCACTTGTTGTGAGGAACATTGGGTGTTGTATGTAAGTGACGAATCACTAAATTCTATGCCTGAAACTAATATTACACTACATGTTAATTAACTAGAACTTAAATAAAAACTTGAAACAACAAAGAGTCTACTTTTTTGTTTGTTTTTGTCTCTTTGCTTGTTTGGTTTCTTAAATTCTACAAATGAGTCAAATCATATGATATTTGTCTTCCTCTGACTTACCTATTTCACCCACCACTACTCTCTCTAGGTCCAACCATGTTGTTGAAAATGGCAAGATTTCATTCTTTTTTAGGTCATGTGATCACTTTAAACAATAAAACATAACTGACTCATGTTACCATATTATAGGTCACATTGCAGTTCATATTGAAGAATGAGGTAAATTCCTAGGTCTTCAACAACCTAAAACATTTATTTTATAGAAACACAAACCCAGACAAGCAGTTGAAAAACACTCAAACAAAATTGTGTGTGACTGTTTTAACAAAGTAAGATTTATTTTGGCATATGGATGTGAAACAGAAAGATATGTGTACCTTCTCTTTATGTTTTGCAGATAGAAATTTAATTCTTGCTGGTCTCTTAGCCTGGGCCATTCTTTCACTTAGTTCACTTGGGAAAGCCATCCTGGGGAGCCAGTGTGAGGAATGAGGGAATGGAAAGAAGAAGAAAGACCAAGACAAGCTGTATTAGCAAGTCAGCTGCCATTTTGAGGGAGAGGTGTGTGATGCCATAAGATATCTGGAGTCTCTTTAGAGAGATGCAGAGTCTGCAGGATCTGTGTCGAGATCTGTGTCGAGAGTGCTAGGTTGCACCTGTGAGGTCCATTTGCTGTCCATGTGACATCATGGACTAGAATAAAGGATGTGCATACTAAGTGATGCATAAGAGAACTGGCAAAAATAAACAAGCAAAAAATCTCCAGGATGCTACATTTATATAAGTGGACTGAAACTATACAATGAATAATAGGATTGAATGGAAAACATATAGTTTCCTTGAAATATGAAATTTAAAAATCCTCTTAGCATTGTCTAATAAGAGCTCATAAGCATGATAGCCATTCTATTAGAAAAAATATAAAAATTAGAAATCTCTCTCTGTGATATAGGAAAAAACTATTAACAAATACACATGCAACCTTTGAAAAATTGCCACTGCTAATTCTGATAAGATTTGTTACATGAAGAATTGTTGAACTTCCTCTCACATTGCTTCTGTAGTGCATGTGTGTACAAAAAAGCAGAATATTGTCTTTCACTGCATTTTGTCTTACATAATCAGACTGTGTCTAATCATCTTAGTATCCTGATTAAAAGTTAATCAGGCACTTGGAAAATTCTTTTTTAAAACTAATTGTATATACATGGAGCTCTCATTAGGAAAATTTATACCAGTGACATGAAGAGTCCTTTGACTTATTATTTTCCTGTCTTGAAAAACAATTATATCTGATTCTTAGGATTTTAATCTTTACAGTCTCTACCCCAAATTCCACTACATTTTCAGTGAATGAAGTTCATGATAAACAGTCACATATTTTTACTTTAAAATGCCTCCTGCTTCTAAAGCAGGAGAATTAGGGAGAGTGGAAGAATACTGAGCCCTCTCAGCAAGCAGGTGCGTCTTCTTGGCAAGGCTGGTTTAGCTCTCCGAGTCTCACCACTCACTTACTAGTGAATAACTAAGTAAATTTCTAGCTGTAGAATCAGATTTTGGCTAGGCTGTTTGCCTCATCAAATTTTTAGCTCTATCAATTAGTGGATTTGTGATTTGGGGCAAGTCACTTAATTCCTGTGAGTCTCAGTTCCACCAGCTATTAATTAAAAGTTAAAATTATTTTTCTGAGAATTTTCTGAGAAGAGTTTTTTGAGAACTAATTGAGATAACAAACATAAAACATTTAGCATGGGGGGTCCAAAATAAACAGTATTAAGTATTTCTCATTATTTTCTTTTTTCCAAATGTAGAGCAAGAATGCACCAGCCTAAGTTCTCTACCCCTGAACATATCTTCTCTCACATACGCTCAATAAGGAAAGTCCCTCCACCAGCAAACACTGAACCTCCTCTTTCTACCCCGAATCCTCTCTTGCTGTGGGTCTTCCAAGAAACTTATATATCAATATTGTTTTCTCTCCTGCGTGCTCAAAGTCTCCCTTTTCTCTTATCAGCAGATGAATATGCTCTGTTGGTCTTTCCTTACCCGCGCCTGCGCGTGCGTATTTGTGTGTGTGTGTTCGTTCTCCCTGACGCAAACTCTCTCTCCAGCTGTGTCTCTTTTAACACCACAGATTTCTAAACCACTGTCCATACAGTCCATCTTGACTTCATCTCTTTCACTCTTACTCTCATCTATTGGTTCTTTAGAATTCTTCATGAGAACTCAACTTCCATGGCCGTCAATTACCACGACATAATCCAGCATAGACATCTAAGTCACTTCTCCACAGCATGAAGCAGAACTGAACCTCATTTCATCTTAAGACACTGCCCTTAGTTCCCTATCACATCTCCAACAGCAATGCCCCCCACTACTGGCTCACTGATTTTCAGTACCCTTTGCTAGCTTCGTCTTTCTACTCAGTGTGCACTGGTGGGGTCACACATGGCTCAGTCCCTAAAGCATCTTATCTATTCTCATGCATTGAAACACGGTTTAATGTCGCTCATGTACAACTTGTAAAAGTTGACCAATGACCCTAGCTAGCTAGAAGAACATAGGTAGTTACTAGTTAGGGCATATGCTGCTCAGGTTTAAACTCTAGTTCTGCAACTGACTAGCTATACAACTCTGGACATCATGGAACGATTCTGTGCCTTACTTTAATTCTATTTCATAGGGCTATTGATATATTAATAAGTGTTGTGCCCTTAAAAATGTATCTGGCACATAATAAGTCCTAAGTGAATTTAATATCATTGCTATTTTTACACTAAGTCAGATGGTGTCACTCACCTACCTAAAATCATTCTTCCATTTAACTTAGCATAACATTCAGCTTCCTTACATCAGCTCATGAGGCTCTGTGCGGTTTGACACCAGCTCTTCCCTCCATCTCCATCCATACTCCCCCTGCCCCACTCCTTGTTCATGAGCATCTAGTCACAAGGGTCTGGTTTTTCAGCTTCTCAGAAAGGAAAACATCTCTTTCGTCTCAGCAGATTTTTCACATATTCACCCCCCCCCCCCACTCTGCTTTTCAAAGGCAAGTCTTTCACAACCGTTTAGCCTTACCTGGAAGCATGAAGAAGAAGTTAATCTTCTACAATGTTCCACAGTTACTTATCTATGGTTGCCCCTGCCCTTTCCCTACCCTAATTATTTTCTACTTTGAACTCCTTTAATTATTTTCTTCATATCACCTATTGCAATTGAATGTTCATGGTTTTGTTTTTGTTCTTCACTGCTGGAGTGTACAGTTCAAGAAGGCAGGAATTCTTTTCCCTTCACCGGGCAGTGTCTTGGATTTACTAGGCACTCACAGCTCACTTGTGCCATAATGAACAAATTTTTACCTCAGTACAAAGTAAAACTTTCTAATAGACTCATTGGAAAATGCATCTTCTACAGCAGTGTGAGTATTCAAACAACTTAAAAATCCATGGACAAAGGATGCTAGAGTGAGAAATATTCTGCATTTCTGCATCTTTATCCATGAAGAGAAGGAGGAATACTCTTTTGTTATACGTTTCTGTAATACCACATTACACAATGCTTCTAAATAATGACTTAATACCAAAAATCAAGTATCTTGTTCTCACTATGCTTACAAAACTTTAAACATTTTAAATATCCCAGATATTCTGTTCCATGTCCTTATATTTACTCACTGACCGGTCAAACTTTCATTACAGGCACCTACAGCTTCTGGTAATCTAATCATGACTATCATATGACATGTTTGGGAAGGTCTAGCCTGCTGATCAGAGGGAATCTAATTTCTCATGTAAAAATGGACCCTGTCCTACAGAGAACCTCTGGGAGTAATCTACTCTCTAACAGAGAGCAAGCAAACCATTTGAGGCAAATTCAGTCTTTTTAGAGCAGTGGGGTACCAGTTAGTAATTTACCTCCTCTGGGGCATTAATTGGTACCCTAGAGCACTGGAAGAGTTAATTTACCTCATATAGTGAGCACTTGAATCCTAGAGAAGTATGCTTAGTTTAGCTCACAAAGCAGGATCAAGACAGAGATTAAAAGCAGCTTAAATCACATGTCAAAACACATATTCAGGTAAAACAAACAAACAAACAACTGTAGTCTTTCTTCTACAGATATTTCAGGAGTTTGTAGTTCTTTTTTTTTTTTTTAAGATTTTATTTATTTATTTGACAGAGAGAGATCACAAGGAGGCAGAGAGGCAGGCAGAGAGAGAGGAGGAAGCAGGCTCCCTGCCGAGCAGAGAGCCCGATGCAGGGCTTGATCCCAGGACCCTGAGATCATGACCTGAGCCGAAGGCAGTGGCTTAACCCACTGAGCCACCCAGGCGCCCCATGGAGTTTGTAGTTCTTAAGCTCAGTACCTTTCTTCTCTGCTTCAAAAACCAGAATTCCTGCGGCAATATTGACACATTTGCAATTAACAAACGACATTGACTCATTCTCAAAGATCATAGAGCTGTACAGTAATTTCCAATAAAGACTCTTTCTGTGAAATTCTATGAAAAGCAAAGAAGGAAGAATAATGAATGCACTTGGCAAGCGTGAGGTGTCCTGAGGTGCCTCAAGACCACACATGACCATTAACTGATGAAGCACTATTTCGCTTCAGTGCCTTGAGCAACAAGTTCTGCTATAGAGATTGTGGATTTGTTATCCACCAATATCCTTGAAAGTGAAAATCAACTTGAGATTATCTATTAATGACATAATATATTATTATTCTAGTAGAAAACACCTATGGCTTTCAAACTTTTTTTTAAAGCTACAGAAAACCAATGGAACTGCTCTGATTGGAATCTGGAGGTCTAAGACCCACTCACTTGAACCTTAGGCAATCACCCAAGATTAGATGGAGGGGTACCTTGCAAAGCTGAAGGTCCTCTGGGCCAATGAAGTTTTTAAACTCTTAGAACAGGGGCGCCTGGGTGGCTCAGTCCATTAAGCATCTGCCTTCAGCTCAGGTCACGATCTCAGGGTCCTGGGATCCCTCTGGCTCCCTGCTCAGCAGGAAGCCTGCTTCTCCCTCTTCTGCTCTCCCTGCTCATTCACTCTTTCTCGCTCTCTATCTCAAATAAATAAAATCTTAAAAAAATAAACTCTTAGAATAACATCAGATTAAGCTGATTGCCAAATTCAGCAAAATGTGGTCACCCTGTTTCCTATTCACCAAAGCACTTGGACTTCCCACATATCATTCTGCATTAGTCCTATTATGTGTATATATTCCACACACCACGTCTCAACAAGGGTCTGTATCTTGTTCATACATATGTCACCCGTAGCATTTTTACACAGTAGCAGCAGGTGCTCAATAAATATGAATTAATTGCTTAGAGTCTTAGGGTCTTTCCCCATTACCAGAGGCAGAACTGATACAATGAAATGGTTATCATCTCTTTCGTGGAAAGTCACATTTACCCAGCTGAAACCTGAAGCAAGAGAAGGAGTTGGCTGTCAAGGAAGCAGGGGAAGGGTATTTCTTGTCAAGGGAGACAGGCCCTACAAAGGCTTAACAATGGAAAGAAAATAAAGAATTCAGGCATTTTAAAGCAGGTAGGAATGGTTGAAGCTGAGACTGTGTCAGGGAGAGAAATGTGGACATGCAGCCTACAGGCGTTAATGTGACTCTACTACTAAGCTGCCTTTTTGTTTCATGTGAAGAGTTTGGCATCTTTTTTCCTAAGATAATTTGGAACCTTGAAGCTGTGAGAGAACTTCTCAGATTTGTAAATCAAAGACATCAGTCGGACCGTAGTCCTTCATTCTGGAGGAGAGGGCAGGAGTACCGAAGTCAATGAGTTTGCTTCTGATGTCTTCATGTTTTATACCATTGCTGTATTACCTCGAATGCTCACACGTGTGCGTGTGTACAGGCACAAACACACAAACATTTACATAGACTATTTCTTGCAAAGTCCCTTGGAATACTCATATGCTATTACTTTATAACAACATTGACATTTATATATTATTTATCAGACCCCATGATAATTTCAAAATATTTTAATGAAAGAAATATGAGGCCATTCATGGAGACATTATGTTTTTTTTTTTTCACAATCCTACAAGACATGTATAAAACTCTACAGCTGTATTAACATTCAATTTTGTGGCAACTGTGATGAGTCATGGTAATCCACCAGGGAACAAGAATTTGCTCTAAGGTGATAAAGGATAAGATGCTGTCTGTTCATTAGAATGCTCTGTGGTTACAAAATAATTCCAGAGTTGGAATTAGAGCACGTTTAAGTTGGAAAGACCCTAGGGATCATGGAACCCCAATTCACTTCCACAGATGAGGTGACTGAGGTCTCAGAAATGGAAGTAACTTGTTCACAGTCTTCATATTTTTCCTTGGGTACAGATGAGAAAGCTCTAAAAGCCTTGAGAGAGTTCCCTCCACTGCCCATAACCACCTCCTGAAACAGTCCACCCAGTCGTGTCTCTGTGGCTTGCACTGAATTCACTAGCCCTGTGCCCAGCCTCACACATTCACCTCTGCAAATCCCTGTTTGTTCTAAATTATGGGATCCTTCTTCTGATCCTAGAATTCTGCATGTAATATAATCATAATATATGGGACCACAGCTTTCTTCTACCATAAAGTAGTCTTTTTAACTGAGATGAGCCACGATAAGAAATAAATAACAGCAGTTGCTTTGGATTTTTTTTTTTTTTTTTTTTTTTTTTTGTGATTCAGTGACTCACAGCCCCCGCTGGCTCCATCTCATTGAGGTTATGTATAAAGCCCCCAATTTTCCTCACCTGAGAAGACAGCCCCAACTATCACACTGGCCCCATCACCTAAGGCGAGAGGAGGATAAACCACCATCTTCCTTTCACTCATTGGCAGAGTCTGCATTTTAACCTACAATCACTTCCAGTTCAGTGTAAGTTCAGAGTCTAGTTGAAACATTATTGTTTTAGGTTGTCTCTCTTTTTGGTGAAGGGAGGGGGGGTATAAAAAAGACCATTCTTTTAAGGTTGGTAACACTCTCTAGAATAATGAATTCTAATCAATAATCTTTAGCTTGTTATTAAAACTCCATACACATTAATACTATCTTTTCTCAACATTCATAATCCAACTATAATGATTTCTTTTGATCTTTCTTTCATTAAATTCCACAGGTCTGTAACCCATCAATATTATTCTTTTTCCCCAGACTGAGCCCGGGCGTCTGATCTTTAGTCAAACAGTGTTCTAAAGAACTCAGTTTTGCTTACATTGAACAAATGTTATAATGACCTCCATCACGGCAGTTGTTTTTGTGGGACAGGAAGCTGTGCTTGATGAGCTGAGGGAAAACATGGCAGAACAATTTTCTTTCTGTGCAGAAGCTGTAGCCATAGGCAGTGACCTGGAGAAATGTCACTTACAGTACGCTCCCAAGTTGTCATGCTTAGGAGTTTAAGGTAACATTGAGAGTAAAAAATATTTTTAAAAAGAGTGTGTGTGTGTGTGTGTGTGTGTGTGTGTGTGCGCGCGCGCACGTGCGCGTGCACGCATGTCTTCAAAGCGTCGAGGAGAAGCTTGACAAGATCGAGTAAAGTTGAAAAACCACAGGAATCGATGTTGTGTGTGAATCACTGATTTCAGTCCCATATACAAACTCTATAGAGAACCTCTAATTATGCAGCTATGATGAAATAAATGAAATAAAAAGAAATTGCTATATTTACCCATTTTGCATAATTTCCTATTTTAATAATTACTTAATCTTTTTTTTTTCAAATTAGAGGTCAAGGAATATACTTTGCATCGACTTTCATTAGTTCTTTGCTTTAAAGGTAGCTTCTATTGAAGTTATCCAAACACCTAAAAAGAAAACAATATGCCCTTCAAATCCTTCATTCATAGTTTCTAAATTCATGGTTATAATTATTTTTGGAATAATCTGGCATTAGATATATTTAATGCATTGTTCTACGACCTTGCTCATTCAGGCCTCCCATTCATTCCACTTCTCGTATACTTTTTTTCCCATGTGAATAGGATGTTCCTCTGGTCAGAGTTGAGATCAGGAAGTGAACTCCTCTTCACACCCCAAATAAAGAGGGAGGTACCCGGAGGCCAGTTATGTCGGTGAGACCTTGTGGCTATTAATTAGTAAGCAACAATGAGATGAGATGGGGAGACAGAGATTCAAGGCTCTGTCAGCTCCAGGCTAAAGGTTGGTAACCACCATCTTATCAGTTAGATGTCAGGAACTCGCATTCTGAAGGCACAGACTGTTAGAACTATAAACTCAGAGTACAATCCCGGAATCTCCTGTGGGAGGTTTTCAAACAAGAATGTAGACTTTGAGACATAATCCATCTGATGTCAAAGGATAGAGCTGCCCAGAAAATAAATTACCATTTAATTTTACAAAATTCTATAACGTGCGCATGTGAGTAGGTGCCCATGTTTGTGTTATTGTGTGTATGTCTCCTCGATCGAGACTTTCAGCTAGAAAGGGTCATTTCTCTTGTTCGAAATACACAGTTAAGAGACCAATTATTGACTCTGCTATAAGAGCAAGGACATTCATATCCCCTTGTCACTGCATTGTACAAAGATGAAAGCAATGCTCATAAAAAATGGAGAACTCAAGAAACCCGATGAGAGAATGAAAAAAGTGCAAAGAGCACTAGTTTGATGAACATGTGTTTCCGTTTGTCCCTCCACCAACTAACAACATGCCCGAGAGCTAAAACCTGCTGGAGAGAAGCGGCCGGCACGGCCAGAGGGCTAGCAGCCCAGCACAGTGCGGGGGCAGAGGCTTTGGTATGAACAGGATTCTGATCTACATCTTGCCAGCCAGTTGGGGGAGGATCACCCCAGGGCCCAAGGCCTCAGGAGACCCTGTCTTGTTCATTCCCTCATTGTCCGTGCTTGCAATCTCGTCTCAAGCATATCCTTGAAGATAAGAGTGCATGCTTCACACAGTGTACTTCTATACTGATGAAGGGGAAAAGATCTCGCAGGGCTGATCCAAAACTTGAGAAGAAAGATGGGGTGTCTTTCAGGGCTGAACATGCCCATAGGAAGGCCCGGGCATTTCATGTTCAAATGAAGACCAGTTCAGGGCCCAAGGGTGACACCCTCTTGTGCCAGCGGAGCTCTTATGCTAAGACAGAGCTGGGGTCTCCATCGCCGGAAGTAGCCACAGTGAAGCAGGACAAATTCCGGACATACTGCTGTCTACACAGCAGCAGCAGTTGCCCGGATTATGCATGAGAAGCTAATTCATTTGCAATTTCTGTACATTGATCAGTTTAATCGACTTCAGCACGTTTTTTACCTTAGCACAAAGTGGAACATGAGGCTCCAGGTAGTAGTCTCTTGACTGGCCCAGAGAGACATTTAGCCCAAGAATGAGAGAACTTCAAGTGTCTAAAGTGTCGTCCATAATATCATCAGCACCGGGGAGGGGAAGCCTTATTAGACAACCAGCTGAAGGAATGCAGACAGCTGGTCAGAGATGGTGCTGCCCAACAGGCTCATAGGATTTGTTTCAGTCAGAGGCACTTGGCCTTTGTAGATGATGTTACCATTCCAGTCAGTCTCTTCCAATGACCAGACACTGCCTTACCCGTATTTGTCAGGACAGAAATCAACTTCTCTTTAAATGCTGTCAGGAGTCTAAAGGGGGACCCAGCAACAAACCAGTTCCTGTAAGCCCCTCAAGATCCTTGTTGCCCACTGCCAACCGGAAGTTGCCTCCTCAGATGTCTAAGCCCGAGCAGGACTTACATGTTCTGGGTGACTGTCTGCAGTACACTCCTTCATCCTTGCTTTTGGATCCTTTACTCACCCTTGAAGATCATTTAGTCAAAGAAACAGCTGAAGGTCTAGTGGATATTCTGGGCCCAAGGTGGATGGCTGGAGATGGGTACAGATCACAGAGGTCTCAAATTCTGAAAAAGCCTCTGAATCACAGCCTCAAAGTAGAGTGTCTACTGCAAATGAGAAGTCAGAACTGTCTTCTGTCAGCTGATAATTTGTTTTGGGAACCATATGACCACAGAGGATTTGAATTTTCCATTATTTCAACAAGTACTTCTCACTATCTCTCACCGAAGGGCAATTCAGACTATGTTGTTTGGGCGATTGATTGATACAGTCAAACATAAACCAAATTTTGGGGGAGGGGACCAGTAGTGTCTACAAGTCGCGGATGTCTTCCCACTCTTTGCAAGGAAGAGAAAGACAGGTGATCCCTGCCAGAGTTGCTGGGATTAAAAAGGTATTTGGGACTGTGCCTCATGGAAGAGACATCTTTGTCATGGGAATCCCATGTCTTGAAACAAATCCACATAGGTGTTTAGGTTAAGAGATGTGTACCCTTGGGATATTGATGGAACCCTGCGCCTGTGTTTCAGCCTTTCTTCACCTCTCCCCTGATTGGGTGGTCTGAAAACCCCCCTCCCACGGAACCCTGACCTATATAACCTCTAAGAATAGCCCATAGGACTGGGCTTTCCTTAACCATCCATCTTGCTTCTAACCAATGTAAATTTCTGTAGGGGCTATCTTATGTAAGATATAACAAAAAATTAACGTATATAGTTTCTATTAAATGTTAAAATGTTATGAAAATGTCCAAAAACCCTGCTTGAATAAGACAACAAAAAATAAACTGTAAAATGAAAAGATGTTCGATAAAGGTATTGTGGACTCTGTAAAGTAATGTAATTCTACAATCTAATTTTATTTAATTAGGGATTAAACAGGGCGCAGAATTCCTCTGCTTTCTTTTCTTACGGAATCTCCAGACATCATCTGCATGAGTTTTAGAGATTACAGGAGAGATTTATTATCACAAAGCAGGCCTACATAGCTCAGGACCAGAGAGGGTTTTGAAAGGTGGCCAATACTCATGAGGAACATGATGAAATGATTTTAAATAATGCAGTACTGCCACCATGGGGGGACTTGCTGGGCTTGGATGATATAATGCCCAGAAGGTTGCTCCTGTGTTCCTGGAACCCCATGCTGTTAAATAACATTTACTTCAGTTATCTGCCACTATTAGCCTTACCCCCCATCGGTCCGCTAATTAGACATAAATCTATTAAACAAAAATAAATTTCTATGTACTTGGCTATTGCTTACATCAAGCTTTTGCATATTTAAATTATCATCTTGTTTAAGTATGCAATGTAAACTACCTTCTGATTTCTTCTTTATAGATAAAGAGGAATTGAAAAGTGGATAAAGAAAACACATGGTTGACAACAAGGTTTATTTGTTTTGATGCATATGGAATTTGAATAAAGCAGGAAAACATTTTAAGACGATAAGCACATTCTGACTGTACTTATTTTTAGAAATCCCACACATCCTCTGAGACCCAGTTTATACCTATCAATTGAATATGCAACAAAATTGCCACATACAGTCAACACTGTAGTCTTTGACTATTTCCAGTCCTTCTTGCTACACCATTCCGTGGATCCTTCTTTTTCCAAATATAAATTTATGCCACTGATGTGTCTCATGTTTTCCTCCTTACCCCACTGAAAGCCTGCCACTGTTTACTTAGCCAGAATATGCCCAAAGGCACAGCTCAATTTCTCCTCCTTAATGATCTGAAATTGAATCTGTTAAGAAAGAGACCAGGTTGTCCACTCAACATAAGATCATCATGTGATTCCTTAAAAGACTAATAAAATAGGAACTGAAGAATGAAATATGCCAATAGCTACAATGATATTAACAATTAGAATGCTTTATATTTAGAGATTATAAAGTACAGTTTCACTTAAATCTAGAAAGCCCTGAGAAGTAGATCGAATGGGCAACATTACACTTATGTCTACACATATAATCTGAAACTTACAGCCATGCGTCTCTGGTCAGTGGTAAAAACTCCAGTAAGTGACAAAAACCAGACAAGAACAGGTTTTTCTGACCTCTAGCATCAATCTTTCCTCAGCAAAAACAGCAACGTAAATGTGGAGACAAACAGAGCAGGGTTATTGTACTGTGCCTAACTATGCCTCAACCAGCACCAGAACTTACCTGAAGAACAAGTATTTTTTTTTAAAGATTTTACTTATTTATTTGACAGAGATAGAGTGAGAGAGCACAAAGCAGGGGGAGCAGCAGAGGGAGAGGGAGAAGCAGACTCCTCACTGAGCAGGGACCCTGATGTGGGGCTCGATCCCAGGACCCTCAGCTCACGACCTGAGCCGAAGGCAGGTGCTTAACTGACCGAGCCATCCAGGCTCCCCGAGAATGAGTATTTTTCACAAATATTCTCACCTGGTCTAGGGTCATAGCATCAGTGCTTCTAGGTGGTAACCAACCTTCCCTCTCCTTGCCTTTTTCTCTCTGGCATGGTTAGAAGTCAGGACTTTGGAGACAGACAGATGTGAGTCCATATTCTGGTTCCGCCATAACTAACTGCATTACCCCCAGCCCAGTTACTGAACTTCTAGGCCAAAGTCAATGTCCTCAGCTAAAGTAGCAGTATATGCAAAGGGCTTAGCCCAAGGTAGCTGATGTGAATAAATATTAGCAGTTATGATAGCAATGTTTTTAAATACTGCAATTGGTGTTGTAATTAATAAAGTATCATTTAAATTGTAAATCAATTTAAGTAAACTTTCTCTTGGTGTTTATTTTCTCATTCACAGACACCAATAATTATGACTATCCTATAAAAAAGAGTCTATCATTTTCTTATTACAATTATTTAAATAAATCACAATAACCTAACAGGTTGCAATACATTCCTCTACCCCAAGGCAGCTACAAAATTTTTATTTTAGGTGTATGAGTATATACCCTACGAGTGACATGCAGACTGCTGAGTAAGTAGTCGGGCTGCCCTGCTTAGTTGTAATGTAAGAAAATTTTCAAAATGCCTCAGTGGGAAGACACCATCAGAAAATTCTGATAAAAACTTTCAGGACAGCAAAGAGGCTGACAGTGCATTATTACACTCCGCCAGAATTATCACAGCAAATCAGCGCGCGAAGTAACTGGTGAATGAATACTTGAAACCCAGCCCGCGTGTTTTGTGCAAATATGCAAAAATGGTTAAACTGATTAATGAATTTTCATCCTTGCACACACCAATTCACAAAAACATTCCCGAGGAAAGCGGGCACTAAGTTCCTGTGTGGCTTGTAACTATGAAAAGAAACATATTTTTGCAGAACGACTTTTCAGGGTTGCCAGCTAGTTGGGATGCCAGCAGTTTGGTAAATAAACACCTGCATATTCTTTGCATAGGCACTAAAACACGTGATCAATATAAACTCATTCAACACATATTTACTTAGGATTTAATATATGAGACTTAATGTCTTAAGCAATAGATATGCAGTAGTAGATGAAACAAATAAAGTTCCTGCCTAATGGGGGCCAGATAGATAATACACATATACTTAAAACATACATGCTTTGGCGGTGGGGAAAAACTGAATAAACCTAGAGTAGAGAATGGGCCAAGTCAGGCTGGCAGGGGCAGGGCAGGGGGCTAGCCATTTTATTTATATATTTATTTATTTAGATTTATTTATTTGAGAGAGAGAGAGAAAATGTTAGCAGGCGGGGGGTAGGCGGGGTGGGGAGAGAGAGAGAGAATCTCAAGCAGACTCTTCTCAGAGCACAGAGTGGGACATGAGGCTCAATCCCACCGCTCTGAAATGGTCACCTGAGGGGAAACCAAGAGTTCAATGTTCAACCAATTGCACCATCCCGGTGCCCCATGGAGGGCTAGCGATTTTAAATATTAATCAGGGAATATACCACGGATGATATTTGAGCAAGGACGTGAAGGAGTTGAGGGAGGTATTCGTGCAGATAGTAGTGGGAAAGGTGATCTAGGCAGAGGAAACAGAAAATGGAACAGAAATATGTTTGTGGAATAGTTAGAAATCCCTTCGGGGCAGAGTTGAGTGACTGTGTCAGAGGACTTACTGC
The DNA here is from genome assembly GCF_902655055.1 of Lutra lutra. Lineage (NCBI taxonomy): Eukaryota > Metazoa > Chordata > Mammalia > Carnivora > Mustelidae > Lutra > Lutra lutra. The sequence continues at coordinate 99,836,564 of NC_062288.1, read as the reverse complement.
AAGATGTCATCAGACAGGTAGAACCTTGTAGGTCACTGCGAGGGCTTTGGTTTCTACTCTTTTTTTAAATTTTTCTAAGACTTTATTTATTTTATTCATTTATTTTACTTGAGAGAGGGAGAGAAAGGGAGAGGGGGTGGGACAGAGGACCATAAGCACGGGGAGCAGCAGAGGGAGAGGGAGAAGCAGGCAGCCCACCGGGTAGGGAGCCTGATCTCAGGACCCTGAGATCATGACCTGAGTCAAAGACAGACACTTAATCGACTGAGCCACCCATGTGCCCTTGGCTTATATACTTAAATGAACCTTCTCGTCCATTTACATAGTCCATCTCACTGAGGCAAAACTCCACACAGCCGCCTAGAACAAATGTTTGTCTGCCTCCCTTAACAATCTACACTTCCGACAGAGTCTTTGCTAATTTTTTTTTTTCAGCATAACAGTATTCCTTGTTTTTGCACCATACCCAGTGCTCCACGAAGTCCGTGCCCTCTCCAATACCCACCACCTGGTTCCCAACCTCCCACCCCCCTGGCCCTTCAAACCCCTCAGATTGTTTTTCAGAGTCCATAGTCTCTCATGGTTCACCTCCCCTTCCAATTTCCCCCAACTCCCTTCTCCTCTCTAACTCCCCTTGTCCTCCATGTTATTTGTTATACTCCACAAATAAGTGAAATCATATGATAATTGACTCTCTCTGTCTTTGCTAAATTTTAAATCCATTCCAATTAGTAGTGGTCACCATTAAAAACGGAGAACCAGCTGTTCCTGGACCTTGCATTACAGTGCTCACATATAATATCCTCCAGGTATTCTAGCCTCTCTTTTCACACTAATTAATGCCAGACTTTCACATTTGAACATGGGTATTATTTTTATTCAGGTTTTGAGAAACTTTATCATGTTTTCACTGCGAGAGCTTTGGCTTTTACCCTGAGTGTAACAGACCGCCATTGGTAAGTTCTTGGAAAAACAGGACCTGATCTAACACTTGGTGTATGAAGGATCACTGTGTCTGCTGTTTGCAACAGAGTGAAATGAGAAATGGCTGGGACGGAAGCAGGAAGATTACCGTGGAGACGATGGAAATATTACGGAGAAGAGGCGTTCACGTATCGGTCCAGGTAGTGTCCGTGAAGGGGCTAAGTGGCAGCTACCTCTTCAGGGTAGAGAAAGGGTGGTGTGAATGTGGATATTTAGAACCTGTAGAACAGAAGGGATGGCACTGGTCTGAACCAATATGGCAAGCACTGTGAATGGGCAGATTTTTAAAGAACAAAGATCTTTGATTTGAACATTTTAATAATAAAAAGCCTACTAGACATCTCTATAAGTGGTGGTATCACATTTTTAGTTGGGATAGAAGTCTGAACTTTTCAAGAGAGGTCAGGAACAGAAATAAAAATTTGGGAACTCATCAACATATGCATGATTTTGAAAACAAAACTGTACAGGATCTATGGATGTAGATAGAGGAGAGACCCAAAGATTGAGAAGTATTGTATTTCAACAATCAGAGGCTATGAATGCCAGAAAAGGATAAGGAGTGATCTATTCTCAAGAAGGGAAGCGAGCACTGCTTGAAGCCACGTGCAGAAGGTGTTTCAAGGGTGAAGAAATATTCAGTCACGTCAAGCCCTGCTGATGGGTCAAGAAAGAGGAGACCGGAGAATTCAATATTGGACTTAGCAATGAGGAGGAAGCATTAATACCTGTGGCATTGACAAGAACAATTTTGTAGAAAGCTGAGAATAAAAGATTAGAGTGATTTTTTTCAAATGAAAGAGGAAGAATTAAAACCCCAAGTAGCAAGGAGTCTTTTGAGAAGGTTTGCTGTAAATGTCTCAGAGAAATGAGAAAATATATTACCCAAGATTGGAGTCAAGCATGTTTTGGTTCTCATTATGTTGAAGATGAGGTGACTTCATGCTTACAACCTGTGCCTACTGAAAAAAAAAAGAAAAGTATATATGCTGACAGAATTTTCCCCTAGAGAGACACTGAGAGGGAGGACCTGAACTATAGTGCCTTGTAAGGGAACAAAGAAGGGACGAAGCAGTCACTGAGCACAGGGATATCCTTCAATAGCAAGTAGAAAAACATCCAAGTATGAAGACAAAGATGCAAATGATAAATGGAAGATGTGATAATTTGTGGAAGTTCTTTGCTGAGTCTTCTGGGATAGAAGAACTTTAGAGGAAAGAAGTAATACTAGATTTGTGTTAAGTTTAATTTCTTTTAATGGAATATACACATAGACCTGCACAAAGCTTATAGAGAAAAAAATTAAATAAAGAGTATTTGATTGGCAAAGAAAAAGAAAAACTTTTCAGAAGATAAGGGAAAAAACCTCACTTAAAATATGAAGTGAAAATTATTCCTAAAACCAATGAAATTTTTGAAGGGGTCAGCGATTTGATGCATTTAGATAAATTGTTAGTTTGAGGATGGTGGCTAAAAAATAAATTTAAGGGGATCCTGGGTGGCTCAGTCAGTTGAGTGTCTGCCTTCGGCTCAGGTCATGATCCCAGGGTCCTGGGATCAAGTCCCTCATCAGCCTTCCTGCTCAGCGGGAAGTCTGCTTCTCCCTCTCCCTTTGACCAACACCCCCCCTCCCGCCTGCCCCACTGCTCTCTCTTTCTCACTCTCTCAAACAAATAAATTATATCTTTTCAAAAAATAAATTTAAATAAAAACACTGATCTCAAAAAATTAACATGAAGAACATTTATTTATTACATGAATTTGTGACACAATTTGAGAATTAGTAGAGATTAGACATTTGTCTTGATCTTTCAAGGCTTTGGAGAAAAAATTGAATTTTGGAAAAACAGTAAATTATGCACAGTGTAATTCAAGTAAGATTTGCAAATAAAATGCAAACATCATAAATTATTAAAATATTTCTCATATGGGAGAATTACATTTATCAAAAGTTTGAGAAGATCATGTAGATTTTTTCTTTGATTTCAGTTGTCATTATTTTTAATTAGTCCCTCAAAGATGAGGATGGTTTTATAGACATTTTACAGATTATACATACTCTTTATGGCACTATATGAGTTAACCACACTTTAATGATGATGAAGTAGTTTTGAGGGGGAAAAAAAAACTATTACTCATCTTGATTATATATTTCATCTAACATAGCTGTTCTTAATGAGTTCTAGATTCATTTGTAAAAATCAAACCTCCTTTGAAAGATTGGAGAGTCTACATATTTAAGACAGCAAAAGGCACAAGGACACAGACTAAAAAGTTAATTATTTAAGAATCGGTTTCAATGTTTTTAAACCAATTACAGTATTATGGGAAAAATATGCAAAATCTATAGGAGACCATTCTGAAAGAAAGATTTTTTTTTTAAAGATTTTATTTATTTATTTGACAGAGAGAGATCACAAGTAGGCAGAGAGGCAGGCAGAGAGAGAGGAGGAAGCAGGCTCCCCGCTGAGCTGAGAGCCCAATGTGGGGCTTGATCCCAGGACCTTGGGATCATGACCTGAGCCTAAGGCAGAGGCTTTAACCCACTGAGCCACCCAGGTGCCCCTGAAAGGAAGATTTTAAAAATTATTAAAAATTATAATTTTGTTTAGTATTTCTTTTAATTCTAGCTATATTTATACAAAAACTAAAAATAAAATATTTCAGTTGAAAAACTGTAATACTGTTACATAATGAATACCTCACAACATATATGGAAAAACAAAGAACATACCATTAACAGGATGTAAAACAAAGCAAAACCCCCAAAACTGGTTCAAAATATGGACTTTGGAATTCTTTACTGGAGCCCCAAGTCTACCAGTTCCTGGTTCTGTGACCATGAAAGTATACTTAATTTTTTAATCTTTCCTTCTTTGTTATGTCACATGTAGTTCAAGAAATTAAAATAAAAAATAGAAATGAGTAATACTATTAGGAGTAAAAGGCTGTTGCTGAGTTAGCCCATGTATAGTACACAGAATTTTAAGATGGGTTCCATGATCCCTACCCCTGAGACTCCTGTGCGTAATCCCTATTTCTAGCACCTTACCTAGAGTGCTGAAAGAAACTGGAATTCAATTCTGGCAAATAGAGTTTGGCAAAGATGAAGAGAGTTTTTGGATATAATATAGAACCCTCAGTAATTGACTCTGAATTTATCAAGAGGGAAATCATCTTGTATGGGCCTGACCTAATCAGGTAAATCCTCTGACTAAATGTCCAGGCTTTATGTCATTTTGTTATGCAGCAATAGAAAACTAATATACTATTATTTTAACCTCAGCCATATTTGAAAACTCTCTATCAAAGCAACAACAAAATTAAGGTAGGTGGAATGAATACAAGATTATTTTGAAACTAATTAATGGACACATAAGAATTCATTCCATCATTCAACTTTTTTATATTTGAAAATCATAATGTATTTTTTAAAAGATATTTATTTATTTATTTATTTATTTATAAAAAGTGTGCAAGTGGTGGTAGGGGCAGAGAAAGAGGGAGGATCTCAAGCAGACTCCATGCAGAACATGGAGCCCAGTGTGGGGCTTGATCTCAGGCTAGGATCATGATCTGCGCTGAAACCCAGAGTTGGAGGCTCAAGTGACTGAGCCAGGTGCCCCCATAATGCAACTTTTTAATCACGAAAAGAAGAAATTGAAAAGAACATTATTTTGGTTAATATTTATTTTGCATGGTGCTAATGATACAAGATATAAAGACCAATCTGTTAACATTCCTAATGAGAGCAGATAAAAAGCAGATAATTTTAACATATTGAAAGGAAAGTGTAAACAAACATATGATTCCAAAGATGCGTGACTTTAATGTATACAGTGACAATTAACAGCATGAACGAGAAAAGAGCTACACATGTCAGAAAAAGTTTTGAAAAGAGAATTTCTGAACCAATTAATTAAACATCTGAAGGAACACCAAAGGATTTGTTAGAAGGGACATATAGAGTCCTAGCTGGTTTTAATTTTAACTAAGATTGTGTTAGTTTTGCTGTAATCAAGATTTCTCTTGCTTCATACCTATTAAGAGCCAGGGTGGAAAAAAGACTATATATTGCTAATAAGTCTACGGCTTTAGTAGTCACAGCTCATCTTAACCCAGATCACTGAGCCAACTCTGAAAGACCACAGAACTCTGTTTATTCTCCCAAAGTCATGAAGAGACGCCGCCATCTGGTGATAAGTGCTTCAGGGGTAGACTTGCAGTACCTCTGATGCTCAAGGTAGAAGAATTTCCTGTTGTAGACCTACAGTATTTTACCATGAAACAAAGAAGAAAAGCTGATGCTGATGGGAAATTTGGTAGAGATAAATAATTTTGTGTGTTTGAGAAAACTAGGAATTGCCAGTTCAGAAAAAAAAAGAAAAATATTCCAGAGCATTACCAGTCAAGGGGACCCATAAGATGAATGACGGAGTAAAGATCCAGAAGCTTGATAAGATGACCTTTACCAGCACTTTTGATTTCAGGAAGCTCTGATGCTAGCATCTGGTTCAAGCTCTTGACCAGCTGAGAGTCCAGGACTATGGCGAGGCTGATTTATATGAGTAATAACTGCCCAGTGCTCTTGGCTTTCTCCTTGCCTCTGTCTCTGCCTGGACATTTATCCTGTTTCATTTCTAGCTCTGAAATCTTTTTTTTTTTTTTTTTTCTTCCCACCCATCTTTTGTTATAATAGCATTCAAAAAGTTTGAAATAAGGCAGGTTTTAGTTGAGTCTGGATTCCTAACTGTATTCTACTAGCTTTCCTTTGGATGGGCCAAAGAGCTCCATAATATACCATCTTGCCTACTGGAGGACCACCAGACTCCTCCCCTTCCCACCATTCTAATCATGGTTCTTTGTGCTAAGGCATCCCCCCCTCCTTGCTTAGAAGGAGCTCCACAGAAACAAACAAATAAAAACCTTTTCAATCTACCATTACAAAAATGAGTGGTTGTCAGTCCTCTGGTTGAACTCATGTTGTCTTTGTAGTCTTTTCCATGACTATATCCCTTTTTATCTGCATCTTGCATTAATATTTTTGCCCAGCTCCCTACACACTCCCCCTGACCCCCATGAGAATAGTGCTTTTATCTTATTGTTATAGAAGCAGAACAGTGCAGAGCTCTTAGTCAGGACTCAGTATATACGAATTCACTCATTATCCATGGGTGCTACATGGCATCGTCAACTAAATAAGGCTTGTTTTTAAGTTGTGACTGGTATGGGTTTGACATCTGTTCCTCCTCGTTCTCAGCCGCACCACTAGGAAAGAGTTTCATTTCCTCTTTGAATGTGTTTAGTATCTAAAGCAAAATGTCATTTTCTTTCCATTTCCTCTTTGTTCACATTGTAATTAGAGGACATTCTGTGAAACTGGTGTAAAAAGTGGTGATGACTGAAATTGCTGATTCAAAGTGTAGTGAAGTAGGAAAAACAAATGAATGGTTCTAAGGCATCATGCTGGCCTTGTCATTAACAAACTGTGTGACTTTTAGTATTTCAGCCTTCTCAGGTTGTGTGTGGGTGTAGGCATGAGTACATGTGTGTCTATGTGTCTATCTGTGAGTTCTCTCTTCGGCATAGCATCTTGTGCGAGAAAGACAGTGGGGAAGCACTGGAGTATCGAAACTGGAAAGGAATGTCAGCATCACGATGACTCCTAACGGTCTTACCAGGTGCTTTCAGCCAACCTCGTATAATTAATCCAAAAGGACATTAACATGCCTTAAGAAAAACGCCCTTTGGCCAGATCCCATACTTTCATTTAACCTGTTGAATCCTACAAAAGACAGTAAGAAAAAAATCCACACTGATCAGAACACGTGAGGCATATGCCATCAAAAAAAAAGGAGAGCACCATTACTGGAATATTTATCAATTCCCTCTTTTACCATCTCGTCCCTATACCAAGCCCATCTCAGGGAGGCACAACTCCACGAATCCACTTAGAAAGAATATTTGCCTTCCTCCCTTAACAATATATACTTAAAGAGCTTTTCACTGGGGAAAAAAAAAAAAAAGAAAGAAAGAAAAGTCCCTGCTAAATTTGCAATCCGCTCTACTTAGTAGTGTTCATAAAAATGGAGAGCCAGCTGTCCACTGACCTTGCATTACAATGTTCATACATCTCATTCTCCAGACTATTCTAGCATCTCTTTTTCAAATTAATGCCAGACTCTCACATTTCTAATATGGATATTATTTTTTACTCCGATCTTTAGTAACTTCATTGTCTTTTTTCTAAATGCTCTTAAGATACTTAACTATTGGAATCGGTTGTTTAACTGTGAGGCCAAACGTAAAGCTCTAGGAAGTGCTACTCCAAAGGAAAATGCGGTAAATTAAGAGACACCAGCCTTGTATGAACAGGTGTGTTTGATCTGTCAGTTCTAGACACATATAACGGACTAATTTTATTTCAATAAATTTTTTCCTTAGAAAAAGACTTCTACTTTTCCAAACGATCACTTAGGATGTCAGATATTTGCCACTGCAGGGACAATTTACTTTGGTGGAGATAACCTACTGGAATTTGCAGTCAAGTTAAGACAAGTTAGAATGCAGGGTCTGACTGATCCATGGCTACGGTGACAGAAGCATCGTCACCCAAAAACATTTTCTTCAAAACATGGGTAACGTACAAGGAAGAATTATTGTAAAGGAAACAGTTCTTAGAGTTTGACCTTTAAATAGCAGGAAAACATTGATCTTCAGATTTTGTAAAATAGCATCTTCTCCTTCTCCAACCCCTCCCTTCCTATATTTTTAGCCATTTATGGCTTTTTTATGGTTAGGTATCCATAGAAGTGATGTTTTGAAAACTACAAAAATATATAAGAATTCTCATTAATATTGTCCCTAATTTCAACAGAAGAATTACTTGCACAATTTATAAAAACATTATTTCTGGGATGCCTGGGTGGTGTAGTCAGTTGAGTGACCAGCCCCTGATTTGGGCTCAGGTCATGATCTCAAGGTCGTGAGATCAAGTCCTGCATCAGGGTCCAAGCTGAGCAGAGAGTCTGCTTGAGATTCTCTCTCCCTGTCCCCTAACCCTAACCCTGCTTGCGTTCTCTCTCTCTAAATACATTTTTGAAAAAAATCTTAAAAATCCCAATTTTGTTTGCTTTTAAATTTCTCACTTTTTTAAAGATTTTATTTATTTATTTGACAGACAGAGATCATAAGTAGGCAGAGAGGCAGGCCAGGGAGGGTGGGGGAGCAGGCTCCCTGCTGAGCAGAGCACCAGATGAGGGGCTCGATCCCAGGACCCGGAGATCATGACCTGAGCCAAAGGCAGAGGCTTAACCCACTGAGCTACCCAGGTGCCCCTCAATAAATATTTTAAGGCATTTATTCCTATTTACCAATTATGTATAGATAGGCACAAAAACTGTGATTGGTCTGAAACATGGTCTTTCTCCTAAGCTTTCAAAGATAAGCAATAGTTCTAGGATGAAAAGAATGAAACATCTAATTTCCTATATTAATTGATAATTTAAAAATTCTAAATTGCCTTTTGGACAATTTCTGATAATTCACTCACCTCGGATTGTTTCAATTAGATACACAATTTTTCTTTTAATAGCATGTTTTATTAAATCACCAGCTTCCATGTTTCAGATATTAAAGAAAATTCCTTGCCTCTCTTCTAAAAAATTGATTGCAGTTGGTGATTTCTTTAACATTTTAAAAGACATTTCAAAAGAGTATGCATGAACAACTCTAACATATGAGGGTACTTAATTCTGCCTTGCTGAATGTCATTGTAGCAAAGGATAAATATACTGGATGAGTCAAGCATATTGCACATTTAAGATTTTAAATGTGACAGGCACAATATGTAGTATGTGGAGGATTATTTTCTTTACAAAAAAAAAGAAGAGAAGTGTGAAATTAGATCATTCATAACTTCACGTCTAGCTTCAGATCTGTAGCCTAATCAGAGATGCAGTGTTCTCTACATCTCTGTTCCACACAACCAAAGACTAAGATGTTGTTTACCACAACCTTAACCCACGTGTTTTTAGGAAAATCTTCATGAAAGCTATTGTTCGGCCTTCAGAAATAAAAAGAGGAAATAATCTGTTAGAGATTAGAGTGAACAAGAAAGATATGTCACCTATATTAAGAAAAAAAAAAAAGAAGCTCTTCCCTCAATCACATACAACGAAATTTGAAAAAGTAGAAAAATCATCTTGCATTTCTAGGTTTTGAACCGCGAATACCGATTATTCATGACTACGATTCAGCTTCATCAGGGTGGGGGGAGCGCTTGAAAGGGGACGGGCAGTAAATCGGAAGTTAAATTTGAAATTAACAAGAAAGAACAGCCAAAAGTATTTTTACAAATGAAGAGCAATAAAGAAGTAATGTCTTACCCTAAAATGTTAGCATTTACTAGATGCATAAAATAATTAATATGTTGTGGTGCTAGAGTCAATAGACAAAGAAATGGGACAAAAGGGCTCCAAACCAGAACTTAGGATACTAAGGATTTAGCATAGCAGTACTCAAATCTGAGATAGCACCTGTTGGTAGATCCACCCATTAAGAAGGAGTACACCCAGGGGTGCCTGGATGGCTCAGTGGGTTAGGCCTCTGCCTTTGGCTCAGGTTAAGATCTCAGTGTCCTGGGACTGAGCCCTGCATAGGGCTCTCTGCTCAGTGGGGAGCCTGCTTCCCTCTCTCTCTGCCTGCCTCTCTGCCTACTTGTGATCTCTCTGTCAAATAAATAAATAAAATCTTAAAAAAAAAAAAGAAGGAGTACACCCAGCCAATTAAATTACGTGCTTTCTAACATCTAGAATTTTCATGCGTATTGAAAGAACGTATTTACACTTAGAGGTAGATTTTATCATACACATACATAAAATATATAAGTAAAACTAATTATATCCTATAATTTCTTTACATTTGGAAATGAATGCCTTTTTTTTTTTTTTTAAAGAGAGGGAGAGAGCATAAATGTGGTAGAGGGAGGGAAGGACAGTGAGAGAGACTCTTTTTTTTTTTTTTTTTTAGTGAGAGAGACTCTTAAGCAGGTTCCACACCCAGCATGGAGCCCAACGTGGACTCAAACTCACGACCCTAAGAGCATGACCTGAGATCATGACCATGAGCTGAAATCAAGAGTCAGAGGCTTAACTGAGCCACTCATGCATCCTGGAACTGAACTCTGCTAAGTCACTGTTAGGATCTAGAGTTTTAAATTTTCTGCTTTTCCACATAATGACATTCTTTCAGATATTAAGAGCATTCGTTATGTGGTATTTCTGAAGAAAAAGTCATTGATGCTGGCATTTGAATTCTGAATCTTCAGTCATGTAGGGTTAGCCATATTTGGATATCAGCCTGTAGCATATTGGTAAATATATCTGATTCATCACCTCCTTCTAATAATACTCTGACCATTTGGTTCCTAGGGATAAAAGAGGCCTCTACTATTATCCCTGGAGAATGATCTTCCAAAGCGACACCCACTCTGCAAGCTTTAATGTTGGGGCTTTGGAGATTTGTGTATTTGCTGGTAATGCGAAACACAACCTGAGTGACGATGATTTTTAGATTTCATTGTTTGAAAGTGTTTTGATGACAAAAAGGTCCTAGAATTAATAAAATCTAGCATGTTACAGACATCAAGAATTACTGCTGAAAAATGAAGAATTATACCCCCCAAAAAGTACAGAAGCAATTATTTGAAAAAAAATTCAATCTCTTTTTTTTTTTTTAAGATTTTATTTGACAGACAGAGATCACAAGTAGGCAGAGACACAGGCAGAGAGAGAGAGAGAGAGAGAGAGAGAGAGAGGAGGAAGCAGGCTCCCTGCTGAGCAGCGAGCCCAATATGAGGCTCGATCCCAGGACTCTGGGATCATGACCCGAGCCAAAGGCAGAGTCTTTAACCCACTGAGTCACGCAGGCACCCCCAATCTCTTTTCCAAAGTAATGCATAATAATGTCCGCCACATGTTCCCCATAAGATGCCCTGAGTATCTAAAAGCAATTAGGTGTGCCCATAAAAATTTTAAATTATGAAGCACTCACTATACAGTATTTAGTATGCTTAAAATGAATACTTAGACAATTTGGCTAGTCTGCTTTTTATTTTTTTAATGTTTCTTTTAGCTATTAAAAAATAACACCAGAATTAAATACTAAAACTTCTTTTCACAAATTGCTTTTCAATCTTTAAAATTCATTGTCAAATCCATTCTTTATAGCAATATATAAGCATTATTACATTACCAATGATAAAATCATTTTATTTATACAACAAAATTATAATGTTACTATACCATATTTTCTTAAATTTGACATATTGATCCAATGCATGCATCACTATTTCATTTGTGCTACTATATCTAGTAATCAAAACTTGTTCCAAGTCTATAATATCATCAGAGGCAGTTAATATTTTTACTCGGTCTTAATTAAAATCCCAATAAATGTTAAAATAATTCAATTAGATATTTTGGGATTTAAGACCTATAGTTTCTGCATGATATATGAACTTTCTTATAAAATTTCTTTTTTTCTTATAAAATTTCTTAACAATACTTTACATTCTCACAATATTTTACATTCTGAAATTATTCAAATTACTTATAAAATCACTTATAACTTATATCATTCAAATCACTTAAAACGTAACATGATCTCTTTGTAAAAAGTGATCAAACTTAAAATAATGTCAGTAAAATAGGTCAGACATAAAACAGAGGTATGTTAAAATGTCTAAACCGAAGAATAGAGAAGTTGATTTCAATTGCTATTAAGCATTACAACTAAAATCACAGTGCCTTACAGAAAGGGCAAGGGAAAAAATGTAGTGAATTATACTTTGCTTGTAAAAGGAAGCTCAACAAATAATTTTGGAAAAGACATTTTCTTCTGGGCATTAAAGTCTAGGCAGATTTTCTGGGAAGATACTAGCCTATATCTTCAACTGCCTTCTGTAAGTCTTTTATTACCACTTTTATATGATCATCAATACATTAAAGCACAGAATTAAATCTAGTTGAGCAGACTTTGTCTACCCAGAATTCACAAAACCTAAGATAGGGACAGCTCTGAGACTAGTCCATGAGTCTGATATTTGTCAGGTAGAATTGTTAGTGGACACAGTTGTACTTCCTTGGACTTGATCATGACAAATGACCTCTAAAACTGGCTAGCTTTAGACTGGTTTTAGTAGGGTTACTGGTTTAGCAAATAAAAATACAGATTGTCCACTTAAATTTGAATTTCAGATAAGTAGCATCTGATTTCAGTAAAATGTTTTAGTAAAAGATTACCCCATGCAATATTTTGTGCCTATTAAAGCTAAGTTATTCACTATTTATTTGAAATTCATACTAAACTGGTGTTTAATACCAAGCTTGTATTTCATCTGTTAACCCTAGTCTTGTCCTCAATTTCTGAAATGCTTTTTCATTCTAAAAATAAGATAATGATGTAACTATTTAGATAAAAATCACCCCTTGCTTTAATTTAGGTTTCATAAACAACAAATAGGACAAATATGAAAAAGTCTCAGAGGTATGTTTAAAAATTGCTTAACTCAACCCCAATAATCAAACGAACAAAAAACTCCCAAAACATAATTAGGTTCCCTGGTTAGAGTTAGTTTTCAATATGATTTGTTCTGTCTATTTAACCCTATATATTTTAATTTATGCATTTAGAAACATTATTTCAAGAAAGCTACTTTTGGCTTCATTGGACTGACAAAGTGATCCATCACACGCATGCACACACACACACACACACACTTACTCATGCACACATACACACACACACCCCTACCTGTGACTGAATCCAAGCAATGCTTGAGCAAGAGCCTCATGTTACAGAACTAGGGAGTTTCTTGGCCCTGTTCACCTCCACTTTGATTTATTCATAAATTCCAGATAGTACTAAGAGATCTGCCAGGAACTTTAGTAATTTATCCTCCTATCTTTAAGTCCAGCAGAAAATAAGTGGTGGTTCCTACAGGCAGCTTTAAGCAAAACCAATTAGTTTTGATTGGCTGACACTGAGTCATGTGCCTGTCCCTTAACCAATCACTAAAGCCAACGATCTGTTCCTACTTCCTATCTGGGCCAAAGTGCATTCCCATCCCATGAGCTTTTGTGCAGTCAACCTAGTTAAAACTTAGCTGAGAGTTAGTGAAGGCAACGTTCTCCTAAGCACACTCTAGGAGGTTTTCCCACAAGGAACAGCAAAATTTTCTATTCCTATTATACTAACCTATAATATTACCTCATTTAAAATGTAGATTCCCTGTAACGCATTTCGTTTCTGCATAATCAATACACTCTAAGGTTGTCCTGTTTTTCTGTAACAATAAGCATTTTTAGCCATCTGAAATAATTTGTAAGAATTTTAGCATTATATGTGATTTATTTTATTATGGGTGGGCTCATTCATGTGATTGAAATTATCCACAAAATAGGACTCCTAAGTAATGGAATAAATATATGCAAAGTAAAACTCCAGAAAACTTAAATAACTCACGAAGAGGTTCTTGATAATTACTATTTGAAAGTTTAAAGCATTCACATACAAAATCCATCCATGTTTTATCCTTTCCATTACACAGTTGTACAACAATCAGCACTGTTTTCATATAACCCTTGAACTATGCAAATATTTAAAAAAAAACTTGGTATAACCTATGATCAGGCTTGGCATTGATAAAATATGCAAGTTCTATATGAAACACATGGTATTTGTGCAACTAGTATCAAATATTCCCATAACCAGTATCAACGGAGGGAATGGAACCTTCCACCTCTGAGAATATAAATATTTCCTTAGTGTATGTCACTATAGAATAACTAAATGTGCCAGGGACAGAACCTCAAAGCCAGAGTAAAGCAAATCTTACAGTTTTGTCAAAGTTGAAGGGAATCTGCGAATTCTTTTTTTTTTTTAAATAGGAGGCTTAAAAGCAAACCTTCATTCTTCTTCTTTTTTTTTTTAAGATTTTATTTATTTATCTGACAGAGAGAAATCACAAGTAGGCAGAGAGGCAGGCAGAGAGAGAGGAGGAAGCAGGTTCCCTGCTGAGCAGAGAGCCCGATGCGGGGCTCGATCCCAGGACCCTGAGATCATGACCCGAGCCGAAAGCAGAGGCCCCAACCCACTGAGCCACTCAGGTGCCCCAAACCTTCCTTCTTCTAAATAAACACTATATACACTATGTGTGTATATATGTATTTATATGGAATTTCAATTTATTTGTATTTTTACCCATAGTATATTATATAATGTGCATACATAAACATATGCATTGTTATATAAAAATATAAATTTATATAAAATATAATACATATATAATACATAACATAAATACATATATTTACATGTATTTAACATACAAGTACATTTGTAAATATATTTACATATACACACATATATGCGTAGGTATACATATACTTTTTTTTAGGGCACGAGAGGTGAGGCATGTGTTTCTACTCTGACATTTAATATGATTTCACAGAAACTGACTTTGCAGAGCAGTGAATCTTTACTTATAGTTTAGATTAATAAAAATTCTTTGAAACTACAAAAGTTAATCACCATCATCACCCTGATTATCCAACAACATTGGGAGGATAGCTGTATCCCCTTGACTGTAAAGAAGTTTCAGGTTGACAGAATTTACTCTTAGATGAAGGAATTGACCTTGGTTCCCAGACACTCGGGGAAGTGGCCAGGGCATCCTTCCTTCCTCTCTCATGGTATATATGGGCATGCACAAAAATGATACTTCCTGGGTTGGGGATATATTTCACAGCACAAAATCAAACAGGAATCTAGTACCCATAAAAGTAAAACTGAATAATTATTTTCACATTAGTATTATTTATTGTTTGCTTCACAAACAAAGCATGTTAGTGCATAATTCTCAGGGATGATGAGTAGATAATGAAAGCCTATACTCACAAATCACATTGACTCGTTCATAAATGCAGTTTTCCATTTGGAAATTTCTCTGAGATCTCCTGATAATTCACACTTGGAGATAACTGAATACGTGACATATTTTGAAGGGTAACTGCTGATCTCTGATCGAGCAGATAAATAAAGAAGAAATTATTAAACGAGAAGAACAGTTGGTTCAAAGTCACCATAATAAAGGGCAAGCATTTTCAGGTTCATTACGCCTTACAAAATATTTAAGACATTATAATTAATTGAAACTTTCCTTTAGGCAATTGATTTCCTGATGTTTCCAATTTTGTATTTCAGGGGATATCAGCAGTAGGAATACATAAAGAGTTTTATGGTTGTTTTCCCACCCTATTTACTTTTTGAGTAAATGGTCCTAAAATAAATTAAGTAATCCCAAGATAAAAATATGCATTTGATTTTAAGATTTAATAGTATGAGTCACCTTGGGCCCTTACCAATATAAACAGTACTACCTTTGTAGAAATTAAATACCATATGACTTTATTTATTAGGGGGTTATCTCTCTCTCTCTCTCTCTCTCTCCACACACACACACACACACACACACACACACAGAGGAAGCAATCACTGAGAGATTAAAATAATAAAATTTTCTCAATAAAAATCTTTTTAAAAATGTGTGATAACTTGTTCACTGACAGAGTAAATCAAGTTTCAAACATACTTTAACTTTTTTGCATGAAGAATAAAGGCATCCTCATGTACATTGTCATTATTGTCATATTCTGCAATATTGTCATCATTAAACTCTGCATGATCTGTGTGACATTTAAAGGTGACTACAAATGCTTTGCTACTTCACTGACAGGTGGAATGATGTGGAACACAAGAGACCCAGGAGCTTTTCGGCAGGCCCCTTGGAACACTGGTTCTGCCGGTCACCATGAAGGAAGTACGACCACCCAGAGATCACCATCCCATGTGAAACCCGGTGCCATGTGGAGGGTCCTTGGAGGAGGAGATACAATATGGAGAGATAAGAAGCCCCAGAAGCGATTAACTCCTCATCTGGGGGGGGGGGTGGATCCTCCAGCCCTGATGACTGCAGGCGATGCCACACGAATCAGGACGCTCTCTGAATTTCTGACCCACAAAATTATGTGCAAATTAGAACTGTTATTTTAAGACATTAAGTTGAGGGGATTTTGGTACACCAGAACAGATAACCAGAACACCAAAAATAAATTCAAGGTGACTAGGATAAACTCAGCTTACCTAACTAGTGATAAGTAGACTCTAAACTGGGGGCTAATGGTGCTTCCTTTCCTCTCCTGAGGAGATGGCGGGGGACAAACCCGAATGTCGAATTTACAAATTTTTAAACATTTTTCTTTTCCCTCTGATGTCCAGAGACCATCTCTGCTTACTCTGAGCTTGAGTCTGTATTCTGAGTGACTGAGGCAGTTAGAAATCCCACTGCTGGAATAATGGAATAAAACTGATAAATGCCTGAGAGATTTATTGGATACTTGGTTATTGAATCAAGCCTTCTGATTACTGCTTGGCTCTTACAGACCGTTTGGTCATGTGTTAGACCTTGGAATCATTAAATCATGATGTTGCTTTCCTGCAGAACCTGCAGCGTGATTATAGTTGAGGTAATTGAAAGGAAAGAATGTGGATGTAGTACTGTTCTGGACATAGGATATCCCTAGTACATATTGGCTAATTGGTGAATTAGGAAGTTGAAGCTACATGTAACACAAAACACCTCAGTTTTGCTACTACCACCTGGATCTAAACCACCATGGTATCTTTTTTTTTTTTTTAAAGATTTTATTTATTTATTTGACAGAGATCACAATTAGGCAGAGAGGCAGGCAGACAGACAGAGAGAGAGAGAGGAGGAAGCAGGCTCCCCGCTGAGCAGAGAGCCCGACATGGGGCTCAATCCCAGGACCCTGGGATCATGACCCGAGCTGAAGGCAGAGGCTTTAACCCACTGAGCCACCCAGGGGCCCCCACCATGGTATCTTTACTCGCTTTTCCTCCAATAGTCAAGAACACTCCTCCTTTGGTCTCGCTGCTCATGTAGAAGGGCAAGTTCAGGTACCAGATGCATGCATGGTTTCTTCTCACATCACTGGGATTCTTTATCCTATCAGAGAGGCCTTTCTCGAGCACTTCCCATCCTCCAGACTACTCTCTGTTCTTGTCTTTGTCTTGTCTTTGTCTTCAGAACCCTTATCCCCATCCAACATATTTAGCTATTTTTTATACTCTCATTTGATTACATGTTCTATGAGAAGAAGGACTGTTCCATAGTCACCCACTCTACAACCCCCCCGCAAAAAAACAACAACAACAACAACAAAAATGATACATTTCCAGAATCCTGAGCAGGGCATCTTTGGAGCAAGATGAATTGAAGTTCTTAAAAAAAAAAAAAAAAAGATTTGGTTCTAATTCTGTCAAGGACAAAACATCTTGGAAACTGTGGATGCCACAGCTAAGACGGAGAACATCACTTTGGTACTCAACGTACACCCTGTGGTTTCTACCGGCTCACGTTAAGATCTTGGCACGAGTCGTCGCTACACATTCTGTGCCTCTTTCCAGCAATAGTCTATCCCCACCTCTCTTATCACCCTTTTCATATCCTGGATAATCAATGCAAAAGTCCTAGATCGTAGGTACTGCCCAATTTATTCCACAGAATAAAGCTCTTAATCTTTTCACTTAAGGCAGGGCAGGCTTAATATTCCTTTTGTTTCTGTATCAAAAGTTCACTTTAGTTAAGAGGCCATTAATTCATTCCTTTTTATTACAATAGCCACTGAGGATTAAGCTAGTTTAAAATTATGCAGCCATAAAAACTGACCTTCAAAATGCACTGAGCATTTATAGCCTTCTCATTTGTTGATAAGCAATCAAAGTATGAATGGACTGCGTGCGAGATAAGTCATAGAGGCAGGTTTTTTAAATTTTAATTTCATTTGAGGTATGCCCAGTGTTACAGTTGCTAAATTTTGCAGAATCAATAGGATAGTATTTTCAAGTATTTTTTTAAATCAAAGTTTTATCGTTTTTGCGCAACCACACAATTGTTCGTATTATTTAAGAGGTGCCCACTGCTATCTACCTGATGCTAATGTTTTTAAAATTAAGTGTTTAACCAACACAGCTGATCCACTGTGTACAAAAGAGTACAGAGCATATTGTTTATAGTACTGCCTATTATTTGGCTGTCTCTCATTGCCCTTAAATCAAGATTTTTGTGTAGAGGAAAAGCAATGGAACCACTGAGTCCTATATACATTAAATGCCTTATTTTTTCTCCATATAACCTTGAAGAATTAAGTTGAAGAAATCAGTGAAATTTCTCCCTTGCTCACTCCATCTCAATGAAATTTTATTATCATCAAGCCATTTTTAGGACTTACCGTCTAAAATAAGTTGTTCTATTTTTCTAGTTCTATTTTTCTAGGGGTGGGGGGGAATACATCAAACCACTTTTACACTTATGATGGAAAATAATTTATCTTCTCTACTGCATACTGGACATCTAAACAAGAATAACATCAAGGAGGGACGCCTGGGTGGCTCAGTTGGTTGGGCAGCTGCCTTCGGCTCAGGTCATGATCCCAGCGTCCTGGGATCAAGTCCCACATCGGGCTCCTTGCTCGTCAGGGAGCCTGCTTCTCCCTCTGCCTCTGCCTGCCATTCTGTCTGCCTGTGCTCGCTCTCTCTCCCTCTCTCTCTCTGACAGATAAATAAATAAAATCTTAAAAAAAAAAAAAAAAGAATAACATCAAGGAAATAAGACTTTCTTTCCAAAAGAAAACTGGACCTCCAGTGGGCAGCACGTTACCTGACAAGCTGAGACTTACTTGTTACATTTGGTTAAAACACATTGTATCAAGCTGGATCAGTCATAAAGTGGAGAGTAAAACAGTTCTGTGAATTGGATGCCAGCAGTGCTGTCCACGGCTGTCATGAGTTAAATATAAAAAGTCATCACTCAGCTAATCTGTGGGTTTTTTACTCTTTTGTGTCTGATTTGCGCACCTACCTGTCCCTGGGCATTTTCACAGTTCCTTGTGGCTACGATGTGTCATCAACATATACAAAATTGTAAATGAGATAGTAAGTGCTGAAATCCCTCCATTTATAACACAAAGAAGAGTGCCAAGAGGCACATGACAGATCTGTCCTACATGGACTGAGGGCTGTTTGAATTAATTTGCTATCAGCGAACGACACCCACTGTCAGGCAACTGATTCATAGCAGCTCTGACAAGAATTAGAGACTTGGGAGAATTCAGGCAGGAGATATGCAAGGCTGGCTCTAGGACTTTGAAATGGATTGCATTAATTCTCTTTGAGGACTTGGAGAGCACAAACAGAAATAATCGTCTGTTGATTTTCTGAATCATGTATACGCAGGTGTGTGAAAAATTAATATAAGTGTCCTTCACTGGCCTCAACACAGGTATCTGCTTTTCCCTATTCATTATCAGTTGGGTGTGTATATGTGATCCTTAATAGAATTAGGATTTTCAGGAAGAGAACAGTGAGAATATTTGTTAAGTCTGCCACGTCTGAGCATTGTGTTGAATGCCTAATAAGCAGACACAATTGTAGGCAGAATCATTAACTTGAATCTTAATACTATTTAGTCAAAATATAATTTCCAGAAGTTAATCAACATCAACAGAAAACAGTGTCAAGCCTGAGAAATTCTTTCGGAAATTGGCAAAGCAGGCTCAGACCGTGGCCAGAAGAATGCATGGACAAACCTTAGTAAGTCTGTCTAATGTCTTCACGGGAAGTTGTATCTGAACTGGAAGTTAATTATTATTACCGGAACCACATTCACATGATCTGTCTCACTGACCCAATATTAACTTAGGAGATTTTTGCTGAAAACATACCTCACAGGGGAAGTAGGAAGAAAGATGGAAGAAAATAAGGAAATGAGGAGCTGAATCATTAAATGCCTGTCATGTGTTAGTCCTTCATAATCACACTTCATATTTTCACAATCTCTTTCTGTGTGTACGTGTGTGTGTGTGTGTATGTCTCCCCCTTCACTCTCTCAATGGTAATCCAAAATAAGAATTATAAAGACAGCTCTAAAAATACACAAAAACAGGGAAGAGGAAAGATAGTATTCAGTAAGCCTCATAAGTCTGACATTCTAGGTCTTCTTTGGCCCGGAAAACACCCAATACACAAAAATTAAACAGGGGAAAATAAAAGCTGAGTGCATTTGCCTTAGATTCACAAAAACAGGGACATGATCTTATTGCTTCTTAAGTATTCAGTTTAAACAGGAGACAGAGGATAATCTTTTTGGAGAGTAATTGGGAGTCAAAGAACAGAATTATCAGGGAATGAGTGTGTGTGTGTGTGTGTGTGTCTTGGTCTGGACTGAATGGGTACACAACCAGTTCTAACAGCCAATAATCATAACTCCACGTACAGATCAGGATACTAGGAATCTCAGATTAAGCATTATTCTCTTTTATGGGAGAATCATTATATCTCTTTAAAATGCAAGTAATCCCTGGAGTGGCAAGGCATGAAGTCACTTTAACTCTTCTGAGAATTAGTTTACCAATGCATGTCTTATAATAGAAATTTCTTTAGGAAATGTGATAATAAATATCTGGAACAAAAGGAACTGGGGAGAATAGATATGAATGTGTATCATAATAAAGATAAACTTCATTGACATCATAAAGGGTAAGTGCTGGAGAGGGAGAAATAATTTCAATAAATGAAGCATTTATTAACAAAATAAAGAATTCTGTATTTCCAGGAATTTTAATTCTCCCCTAAAAGCTTTCCAATTCAAGAATGAGCAAAAGCTATTTCTTCAGGATTGTTAATATTTTAATGCCTAATACACTTGGACTATAGATTCTCTTTGAAGGAGTGGGGTCTTTCTCTTCCTGGACAATATTATTTATGGACTTACCATGAATTCATATTATGGATAATATTATGAATGTACTAATGGATCTATTATTTGTAGATCTTCACGTTATTTATGGATACAAGGGTGCTAAGCAGAAAGGCACTCATTTTTTTGTTTTTGATTGAGTCATTCTTATGCACTCCCTCGTCTGTTGTCTCCAGTCTCTACCAAAATCAGTACAGCAGCTCTCTTCTTTGGCTAGCTTGATGCTCTGGCTCTTTTGATCTCAATGATAAATATCCTGCATAACACCAAGAGACAGAGATCAAAAGATTTTACTCTCCCTTTTCCCTATCAATTACAATCTCAAGTTCCAGCAAGGGTTTCAACAAAGACCATTTGACAAAGTGTAATTGATGAAAAGAAAAAAAAAATATTCTCAACAAAAGATCTTCAGATATTTCATGATTTCTTAACACAGGCAACTGGACTCTGGCTTATTCTGCTTAATCTGATCATTTGTATACCATCTACTGCCCATAAAAAAGAAAAACTTCTTACATGGTGTTTCTAGAGAACTTTAGATCACACGTAGGGAGAGTTTCCTGAAAGTCTTCCCAAACGTATGTGAAATAAGAAGTTTATAAGATAGTATTTAAGGGTACCTGGGTGGCTCAGTTTGTTAAGTGTCTGCCTTTGGTTCAGGTCATGATCCCAGGGTCCTGGGATCGAGCCCCACATCAGGCTCCCTGCTCAACTGGGAGCCTGCTTCTCCCTCTGCCACTCCCCCTGTTTATGCTCTCTCTCTGCCAAATAAATAAATAATTTTTTTAAAAGACGGTATTTAAGACTCTTTTCACTCTAAATATCCAAAGACTCTGCCAAAGCCATGTTATTTAAAATACTAGAAAGACCAGAGCAGTATTTTGCAAGAAAATACTACAACTACTGATTTCCATTGTTTTCAAGCACTTACCAATTTTTCTCACTATAATAAAAGTAATTCATATCTTCTGATTTCCCATTCATATCCTATTCTGTGTATTATATGGTAAACCATCCACTAAAATCAGATTTTCTCTTTTACAAAATTTACAACTTGTGGCCACAATGTCATTAGTAGTATCCCATCTTTGTGTGTGCCCATTTTCATTCTCCATTGTGCTTTCATGTATTCAGTCAAAAAACATGGAGAGAAACCCTACTAAGTGTCAGTTACTGTCATACTAGGAATAAAAAGGATGAATACAACAGAGCCCCAGCTCATTCACAGAAAAAAAAATGTCCTTGAAAGTAAAAGAGGATCCAATAGATTTCCCAAATTCAAATTATGAACCTCATTCTGAGACTGCACCCATGGATGAGTTAATTCCAGAATACAAACAATACCCTCGGTTGGGAGAAAACCTTTCTCAAACATGTGAGTAACCACTAAGTTTCCAAAAATCATAACATGCCCCAAGACATCATGGACATTTTCAATAGGCCATCTGAGTTCCCACCAGAACTCACAGAAGTCAGCTATTTGATGGTTAAGAACTGGGAATGAAACTTCTTTACTGTGAAGTGGGTAATACCATTGATCTGAGTGTACAGATCCTGGGTCCAGCTGTTGGGTCTACGCAAATCTATAGCTCACTGCTGCCACAGGAGCATCCTCAGTGTGCTGAGTTATAGAAAAGAAACAAACTCTACTGATCGAAGCCCATAAATATTTTAGGTCGCTATCAATGACAAGCTCTAGAATGTGTAGTAATTTGGATGTCACTTGGATGGCCACCATCAGTATTGGCTCTTGGTGGAAAGAAAAGAAATGAAGCCTACCCGGTATCTTCCTTTCCCCTCCAGATTCTTTTCTCTTTATTGCCTGGCTCTCCCTCTGAGTCTATTTCCAGGTGATATTGCTGTCAACTCATTCTTGAAGGCCTATCAATTATGCTCAAGCAATGGAATTATTTTCCCAGACTTTCTGCATATTTAAATGCCACTTTTAAAACCTGAAAAAATTGTAGGTGACAAGGGGAAGAATCTCTAATATAGACTTTAAGTCTCGTGTAGAATTGGTGAGGGAAAATGAACCCACTCATCGTCCATGGAGGCCACCATCCATTGTACATATTCTTAAGCCCTGTCTTTATGACCACAGATGAACCATATTTTCCTTCTTGACATTTTTAAACATCCCCAGATTGGAGAGTGCCACAGTGTGTTAGCGGGGGCACAGAAGAGCATCTCTTTTCTTGGCTTTGCCCATCATTCCCACGCACCCCACTGAGGCCACATAACTTTATTCTGGAGCAAGGCCATAATGAGATTCAGTCTGCATTCCCCATTTAATCGTCTCCATGTTGGAGGCTGCTGCAGTCACTAGGAAGGCCACGTTCTCATTACAGGGAGTCTGTTAGGTGGTACTTAGAAGGGTAATTTTGAAGCCTGTAAGTGTTCTAGGCCTGGATGAAGGTGCAGGATCCATGAAGCACAGTTGGGCAAACTGAAAATGAGATGTGAGTTCTGCCTAGTGAGGTCCTTCCTCTCCAAAGTTTTGGCCAGAAAGTCCTGCATTTCCAACGGGAGAACCAGGCGGTATGCCACTTACTTGCAGGAAACTGAACAAGTAAAACAGAGCTTCCTGTTTCCCCATTCCAGTTGTTTCAAAATTCAAGCCTGATTCTACCACAATCAAATGACTCAAATGGGGAAAATGTCCCATTGAGTGAGGACAGGGCTGCTTTGTGCATGTCCTCACTCCAGACACCATGTTTTTTCTCTCTGTTCTCCTGTTGAAGGTGTCCTCACCTTCTAGGCAAAAATATTATCAACAAAAATCTCACCATGACCAGACTTTATATTTCTGAAAATCATTTTAAACTGGCCTGTTAGTCTGGCTGTAAACATTTCTTAATTATCACCTGATCTAAAAATCAGAAAATTTTTCAATATAACTGCATTTTTTTTCCTGTTCCCTAGAAATCAAGCCATTTAGAAAATAACTTGTATTTTCCTTATTTATTGTCGATTTTTTCAAAAAAATTCTAATGTTTGAACTCAGAAAATCAAAGAAACTTGAGGGAACTGTATGAGTGGAAATAGAAAATTCCTTTCCATGTAATTTCATGCTGGTGTAGTCAGATGACTCTAAATTTTGATCAGTTAAATCAACCTACTACTGTGAAAGCCACATGAACTACTGTCCATGCCTTCAATGTGCTCAAAGAAGAGAAAAAAATATATCTGATCACAGAGTCAGATCCTGGAAGTGAGCAGTGGAGAAGATCAATCCACTCTGTAACAGTAGTATAAAAATATACACAACATTTCAAAAGGCTCTATCTAATCTGGTACCTCTTCCTTCTTACTGTGTATAGCATTATATAAATTTTTAAAATATTTTGCTTACCTATAGCACAGTTAGAGGAAATGGAAACTTTTACTGTGTGAGACCAAAGGAATGGGTTTGCGTCTTCATTCGTTTATGGAGCAGGAACTATGGGGTAAGTCAAGGCAGATGAGAATCAAAGTGACAACACAGACATGCACCAATGATGAAAATTCATCTTGCTTCCTGCTATCTGCTGTCTGGCTAAATGAGAGGAGCTACACAGAATACTGTTTTTATTAACACATCCTAAAATAAAATCAGATTCAATGCCCACTCAAGGTTTTCATATTAATAGACATCAAGCAGAATATTCAATTATTATAGAAGAGAATCAGGTCCTAAATATACACATGTAAGTCAAGTCTGGCTTGAAGAGAGTAAGAAAGCAAACAATGACAAGTCAAAATGATATGAGCCCAAATTTATGAGCTGCATACTTTTCACAACCTTTGCTAAAGAAGTGAGTTGAGATTTTTGCATAGAATGCTATCTTCTAACATCTGTTTGTCTAATCCACACCAAAAACTCTTAAAATCTCTTTGACTTTACAGGAAAGTCTTACCTGGACCCATAAGATAGGGCCTTTACTCCTGTATTTTAATGTTTTATGCTAATATAATAGCCTATACAATTTGATGACATGACAACCAAAATTCCTTTATCAGTGTGTAACTGTAAGAAGTCTTTTTTTTTTTTTTAAAGCATTTTTATTGCTGTGAACCTACATAAAGGACATTAGGAAGAATGGATTTGATATATTCAGACTCACACACATGCTGAGAAGAAAATCATTAAAGTCTCAGAAGGGCAGCAAAAGCCTAACCACAGTAAATTTTATCTGACCTAGAAGATAAGGATGATTCTGTGACACTTTCTCATGGAGAAGCAACAGAATGAGGCAGTTAGGAGCAATGTTTCCAGAACCAGACTGCCTGGGCTCAAATACCAACTCTGCCACGTTACACCGATGACTTTGGACAAGTTACTTTTGTGCCTCAGTTTTCTCAACTGTAAAATGAGACAGCAATAGTACTTGCTTTCTGGCACAAATCAGTTAGTATTCGCAAACACAACAGTGTCTGCATAGAGTAAGTGATCCTAAAATGTTTGCTAAAGTAATGAACTAAGGGTCAGGCAGAACATTTACAAATAGAAATATACAAGTATTCTCAACATCTTTCCAAAAATGCATACACTAACCACCCCAGACCCACCGTTACCCCAGTTGAGGGTATCTTATAATTTATTGTGGTAGATGCTTTCCCCAGATGTCCCCTGAAATGACACCAGTTTATTCTCCAAACACCTACAATTTCTATGTGTTTTCCAAATGTGGAATATATATAAGTAGGGAGCGAAGGCATTAAAATTAGTTGTAAAATTATTCCGAAAATTACAAAATATCGGTTTTGATTTCTTAGAAAAGTTATGGCATTTGAATAGTGATTTTTCAGAAGACTATACTGTAATTTAAGAAATTAATTATTATGTATTTCATCTATTTTACCTGCATAATATGTTGACAGTGAAGTAACATGACATTATTATTGGTATGGAAATAAGATCCCTATGATTACCAAATCTGTTTTGAGATGAGAACTCAAGTTTTGACATTTTTGATTTCTCACCGACATATTTTCCTTCCAATACGAAAAATATAATTAAAATTGAACTAAGTATATAAAGCCAGGATCCATTTGGCTACAAATTTAATAATCATGATAATCATAATTTATAGCAGAACTGCACTCAAAAATGTTAGTCATCTTTCTCATATACAAAATACCTCCAGTGACAACAGTACATTGTTTTGAATAAGTTCACTGTGTGTATTCCGTTAAGTAAAGCTGACGTGAGTAAAGTGTGAACCTGAACTTTTGGAAATTCTGGCTACCAGTATGATAGCAACCATATAGCATGTTTTTATTAAACACAAAAGAGCCAGGTACGAAAGAATAGCTTAGAAATTTAGAAACCTCCTGTTTCAGAAAACAGGAGTGGCTGACCCTAGAAACAGAACAGCTTAATTGTATTTGTGGCAGACTGAGAAGAGATCAGTACTTTCCAGATCATGTGATGAGTGCCTGTTTACTAGAATAAACCGCTGCTGTTGAAAAAAATATTCAACAGGAGTACCATAAAACAAAAAAGAAAAAAAAAAACAAACCACTGGAAGGTACAACATGCAAGAAAAGGAATGAAAGAGAAATGTTTTCTTTTTCTTTAGACTTGATACTATTGTCACATTATCCAAGGATTCTCAGGAAGATTACACAAAAAGACAGGAAAGTATATTAAAATTTATACTTCTGTGGAATTTAAAGCTTATTATACATAATTACCTTTTTGTTTGTGTTGTCTGGATAATTATAATTTTAGTAATTATTCTTAGAAAGTCAATTGCTAAATTTTAACTTCAATGTAGTGCACCTATAAAAAATTCTATATTCAAAGGAAATTCAAACATTATGATAATTAAATATTTACATTTAAAAATATTTAACATTTTTGGGGCACCTGGGTGGCTCAGTGGGTTAAAGCCTCTGCCTTCGGCTCAGGTCATGATCCCAGGGTCCTGGGATCGAGCCCCACATCAGGCTCTCTGCTCCACGGGGAGCCTGCTTCCTCCTCTCTCTCTGCCTGCCTCTCTGCCTACTTGTGATCTCTGTCTATCAAAAAAATAAATAAAATCTTTAAAAAATATATTTAACATTTTAAAATGTAAATATACATTTAAAATGTATATGAATAGAAGAAAAAGGGCTAAGAAAACACAAACGTTTATCAGTCTTCACCACTCTACAGGATAGGAAGATGTAGTTTTAACAACAATGGTAAGGGGTAAGCAATAAAATTTTCCACCTGATTAAGAGATTACAGTTGGACTGGTTTCTAAATATGTGTTGAAAGTATACATGAATCAGTGAATGAACAAGGCCCACAGTCCTCTGAATTTGGTGCCCTTCTGCTGATAGCCTCTCTTAGTTGGGTAATTAGGATAGGAGAACAAGAGCAGCAGAGCTTTCTGGGTAAACCAGTTCAAGCTCTGGGACACCTGGGTGGCACAGTCAATTAAGCATCTGCCTTCAGTTCAGGTCATGGTTCCAGGGTCCTAGGATCAAGTCCCGCCTGGGCTCCTTGCTCCGCGAGGAGCCTGCTTCTCCCTCTGCCTGCTCTGCCGGCTGCTCTCTCTGCCTGTCCTCTTTCTTTCTTTCTCTCACTCTCTGATAAACAAACAAACAAACAAACTACTGAAGATCTGAAAGAAGGGAGGAGCTTGGGGGGAACCATGTAACAGTTGGAGTGAATAGTATTTGAAGGACATTTTTCTGAAAAAAAAAAAAATTCTGTGATACAGGAAACAGTTACAAATTTATAACGTATTTTTTAATCCCTTAAGTCTACATATTTCACTGAGATATATTCAGAATAACCCAGCAGCAGAATCTAGCAAATTCTTATAGCCAAACACAACCATGTGATTTGTATCTCCCATCATGGGTAGATTTATAATGATATTCTTTTACACTTTTGAACCACTCTTTGGTATTCTGAATTCTCAGCACTACATTTTGATCAAAATCCTCGAGGAGAACACAGGCAGCAACCTCTTCGACGTCAGCCGCAGCAACATCTTCCTAGGAACATCACCAAAGGCAAGGGAAGCAAGGGCAAAAATGAACTATTGGGATTTTATCAAGATCAAAAGCTTTTGCACAGCAAAGGAAACAGTGAACAAAACCAAAAGACAACTGACAGAATGGGAGAAGATATTTGCAAATGACATATCAGATAAAGGGCTAGTGTCCAAAATCTATAAAGAACTTAGCAAACTCAACACCCAAAGAACAAATAATCCAATCAAGAAATGGGCAGAGGACATGAACAGACATTTCTGCAAAGAAGACATCCAGATGGCCAACAGACACATGAAAAAGTGCTCCATATCACTCGGCATCAGGGAAATACAAATCAAAACCACCATGAGATATCACCTCACACCAGTCAGAATGGCTAAAATTAACAAGTCAGGAAATGACAGATGCTGGCGAGGATGCGGAGAAAGGGGAACCCTCCTACACTGTTGGTGGGAATGCAAGCTGGTGCAACCACTCTGGAAAACAGCATGGAGGCTCCTCAAAATGTTGAAAATAGAACTACCCTATGACCCTGCAATTGCACTGCTGGGTATTTACCCTAAAGATACAAACATAGTGATCCGAAGGGGCACGTGCACCCGAATGTTTATAGCAGCAATGTCCACAATAGCCAAACTATGGTTTAAGTCTCTCTTATCTAAGTAATCAATATTACTCTTGTGTCCTCTCTGGTTGGCACAACAGGATCTCCAACAAGGAAATGTCAATGAAAGAGGACAAGGTTCAGCATTTGCATAAAAGACTCTGATGAGACACATAATCTGACTTTGACTCACTCATGCAACTGCTTTCCTTTGTCCCTTAATTTCTATAGCTGATGAGAAAGTAGAGCACTGGGCTTTATCTCTTACTTGAAGATCAAAAGAAAATAATAAAAAAAAATGTTACGAAGTAACTTGAGGTATACAGAAAAAAAAAAACTACATTAAAAATGCATCATTATCTACAAATAATTACAGATCATTTGATAAACACAAGCAATTAATAAGGCAGGTGGCCTCTAATTTAAAATGAACTCAAAAGATTAAAAGTCATTGTCAAAAATTAAATCCTAAGACAAATGATCCCATATCTTCTGACTATAATTTACTTGATTTGTTTGAAAGAATTAAGAAAAATATTCAGATAATGTCTTAATCTAGAAGCTGTTTAGCATTTCTTTTCTTTTCTTTTTTTTTTTTTGGAAGCTGTTTAGCATTTCAAGTGGACAGCAATGTCTCAAATTATGAGCACTTTTTTGTTTTTCTCTTTATAAAAAGAGAACAGATGAATCTCTGGTCCATTTCAATCTATTTTCTTTTGTTGCTAGAATTATTACATTCTAAGGCAATCTAAGTCACAAGAATCTGTAGCTGTAATAAGAAATTAAATATAGCAATTAACCTAAGGCTACTCATAATCGATAGCATAAAGCCACATTCTTGTATTGTGGCATCACTAATTAAAAAAACAAATGCATACACAAAATGTAAATAAACACAAGTCAAAAATTCGCATCACATTAGAGCCTAACAGTAAAATGATGTTATATTACAAAAAACATATGGTACTGGTTATTTGGGGATACTGAAAATCCAAGTCTACTCATCAACCAACCCTCGTCTGTCAGGTGCACAAGTTTCTTACATTTAATAACATCTTATCAGAAATTTCCTTTGCAGTAAATTGATGTCAAAAATTTCAGGAAGGTGTTCAAGGTCATGGAGGTTAAAAAAGAATTGTATCATAGTTCCTTTTGATTTATCTCAAATTTTAAGATGACAGATAAGGTGGTTTTAAAGTGCTGACAGTTTATTTGTTGCTTACAGTCTCTTTCAGATAAACTCAGGAGAGTTTGGGTGGGAATGATACTCTCTCCTCTCACTGAAAATCCTTAAAGGAACTTAAAACAGATAATACCAGACGGCTTTTGATCAACTGACTGAGGTAGCTGTTTATATATTAGATATCGTTGACTTTCCTTTTTTCTTCCTCATTGGTATGTGCCACCCCATGGATGAATACTTACTATTACTCATATATTCTGCTTTTATTCTACCATAATCAATGATTTAGAATCAGCTGATTCCCCCTAAACTAAAAATTAAGGGATGCACAACATTTGTTATTTTAGCATAATATTTGCTATTTTAGTTATTTGCTGTGTAGAAAGGAACTGGCCCTTTGTTTTTAAGTTAAAGTGAATAAATGCAAACTTGAGTATGAGTTTAAATCAGAGGAATCTGCTTTGCCTGTATTTGCCCAATTAAAAATATATGACTTTTAAGGGAAAAATGTTCACTCTCAAAATTCATAATCACATTTAGTGGAGCACAAATACTGTGCTATGTTATTCCTTTGTTATCAATATAACTATGTGTCCAAAAGAATAAGTTAGAATCACAATGGATTGATTTGCTTAACTTGGAAAGTCAAGGACAGAATAAGCCATCAACATCTCTTCCTGTTTGTACTGAGTTCCATTTCCTTAGAACTAAAACTTAAATTTCTACCAAAGTGATTTTACAGAGTATTACACTGTGTTATAATAGTCAATAGAAGCAACTGTTAAAATACCAAGTATCTGGAAGTTCTGAATTGCATATTAAGGGATTTGTACTGCTGTTGTTAAAATGGAGATTTACAGTACTAAACTCCAGGTAGCTTTTAGTTTATGTTAGCCTTGGATAACCACAGTACATGAAGAAGGAATGGATAGGTGAGTAGATGGATTAGATGGGTGGATGGACGGTTGGGTAAATGGATAGATGCGTGGATGGAGAGATGGATGGATGGATGGATGGATGGGTGACTGGATGGTAAATGAGTGGATGGAGTGATGGATGGATGGAGAGATAGATGGGTGGATGGATGGTTGGGTGGGTAAATGGGGGGATGGATGGATGGATGGAGAGACAGATGGGTGGACGGATGGTTGGGTGGGTAAATGGGATGGATGGATGGATGGGTGGGTGGGTGGGTAAATGCATGGATGGAGAGATAGATGGGTGGACAAATGGGTGGATGGATCATAAATATTCTTCTACTGCCTATGAAGTGCTACCTTGATTGCAGTAAATTAAAGTAACTGCAACCATAATAACATAATAGGACACTAGACAAAGGGATATTAATACTTAAAAATTTTATCCCAATGTTAGCTCAGATAGTAAAATATAAATTAACACAGGACACATTAAAAGAACCAAAATATTTTAAAAAGCCAAAAGGGACAAACCAGAAAACAGTTTACAATTGTATTTACAGAGTACTACTCAATTTCTAACTCTTTAAAGAACAGGATAATATGCTGTATCATATGCAAATGCAAAAAGTATCTACTCCTTGGCTTTTTAAAAAACTGAGTAGTCAGAAATAATTCAATTCATAAAAACCACTGATACAAATTCAATCTCAGCCTAATATGGTATTAGAATAATATCAACATAAATAATAGCTTCTGTGTAGTGGGTAACAATGATAGGTAATTTCATTTTAATTAAATGTCAGTATGAAAATTTTATTCATATTCATCATGCTAACTATGCAGACCATGTACAAAAGGAATCCAAACAGCTGTTTGAATGTGGTATTTTCTTTCAAAGATGTTGTACCTGCTGGCATTCTGATTAGTGTTTACTCATTTTAGCATTAAAAATACCAAGGTTAATTTTTGACATACTGTGTAGCGCTACCAATATGATATAAGACAATCATACAGAAAACCACTTTGCACAGTAATTACCCAATGACCTATTTGCACGAGGACTACATCACAATTATATGCCGAGTAGCAGGCAAGACATTGCTTTGAATTTAGTTCAGACTGTCAAATTATAGCTCCTCTTTATTACCAGAAGGCTGTATCATTGCAATTCTCGTATATGTGCTACCAAAGCGAGCACTATTACCAGAAGTCTGATTTAGCATCAGTGTGCAGATCAGAAGCACCAGGAAATGGCTTTGAGTCCGGTTACTGAAGCCAGGGCCACTGGCCTCTGAGACACCTCACTGCAAAACAGAAACACACCCTGTGCTCTTGGGAAGCAAACTTCGGCTCCAGTTCAGCTCACACAAACTGTCTGAGCCAGGATCCCTTCTTTGGGGCACAGGCTACACAAACACACACAGCAGTTTTGGCAGAACTATTAAAATAAATCACACAGTCTGGAGACCCAGCAAAACACACTATCATAGCTACCTCCAAAGTTAACCTAGATAATATCTGTAAGATTTCAACGGTCAGTAAGGAGGTATCTTAACATCATCTCAGCCGAAACAATATCTAGGTCATTTCCAATGATGGCAAAGGTGCTTCCTCTCACCATCTGATTCTCCAACCTGTATTTGGTATATAAAATTAAGCCCAACATGAACACTGGGTGTAAAAGATAGTCTGGTGTTTTGTACTAACTTTGAAATAATTTTAAGGTGAGGGAGGGTATACAATTTCAGACTGGCAAATTGCTTTCACTCTCAATTATTTTATGTTTAAAATATTTTTGAAGATTTTGCCACAGTTTACCCTTTCCTTTCCTGAATCCACACCCCACATATTTTTCTTGAACCCTCTGTGCGACGGCTCCCATAACACACGACACATGTGTGTGTGCGTGCGTGCAGGCACACACACATATTTTTTTAAGACTTTATTTATTTATTTGACAGAGAGAGATCACAAGCAGGCAGAGAGGCAGGCAGAGAGGGAGGGAGAGGCAGGCTCCCTGCTGAACAGAGAGCCCGATGCGGGGCTCAATCCCAGGACCCTGAGATCATGACCTTAGCCGAAGGCAGAGGCTTTAACTCACTGAGCCACCCAGGCGCCCCCAAGAGCATTACTTTAATGCCTATTATTTGATAGGATAATTGTGCACTTATCTATTTCTACCTTTAGAACCTAGACTCTTGAGGGCAACGCCAGTCCACAATACCAACAGTGTCTGCTATACTGCATAAAATTGATAACTTTGGTTGAATAATAAACTGATTACAAAGTTCACATATACATTGGGGAGAGGAAACTTTGTCAGCTGTTTAATGCTGAAGCATGTCTCTAGAGATGAATTTTTCATAATGGAAATAGAGTACTGGGCTATCACAGCAAAGTATTACCAAGAGTAATAATAATGAATAATAATAGTAAGATTATGATGGGCAATAAACAACTTTCTATCTGCAACGCAACTCTATGGTTTGCCCCATGATGTAGACTCAGCCCATCAGTCGAGACTCAAGAGGCAGGGTTTCATATTGTTTAAGAGTTTTGAGTCCAGCATCGAACTGCCTTTTCAGGTCCCCAACACTTCCGAGTGACTATGTTTCTCTATGCTTGTGGAAAATGGGCTTCCATTAGTTTCCCAGAAAGAGCAGAAAGAAGAGTTGTTCGTCTGCCAAGCCCTGAGTGCTTGCCCCAGAAGGAACCTGCTGGGCATTAAAATAGAGATGGGACTCACAACTCAACCACAATCATTCAGTTGAGAAGAGGTTTAACAGTCTTCACCTTCACATGTAGATGACTACATCTATGGTCTTGGCTACTCCTCCAAGACATAGACTCAACCCCCCTGGGCCTGTGCTCATTCCTTCCAGAAAGTTCTTAGCACTTTTGTGAATATACCTATGTAACCATTTGGAGATCACCCATAGAAGTTGAGATATTTGTAGACATTCCATCAGTGTTGCTTATTTTTTTTAAAGATTTTATTTATTTGACAGAAATCACAAGTAGCCAGAGAGGCAGGTAGAGGGGGGTGGTGGGGGAAGCAGAGTCCCGACTGAGCAGAGAGACGGATGTGGGACTCGATGCCAAGACTCTGAGATCATAACCTGAGCCAAAGGAAGAGGCTTAACCCACTGAGCCACCCAGGTGCACCTACTTATTTTTTTTAAATTAATTAATTTATTTGAGGGAGGGGAGAGAGAGAGAGGGAAATGGCAGAGGTAGAGGGGGAGAAATCTTCAATCAGGCTCCCTGCTGAGAATGGATCCTGAGGTGGGACCATCCTACAACCCTAAGATCATTCCCCAAGCAGAAACCAAGAGTCCAACACTCAACCTACTGAGCCAGCCAGGTATCCCTCAATCAGTGCTGTTTAAATGACATCTGGTAGATCTGAATGAAAAGGAGACAACATTTTTTAAAAGGGCATATGGAAAACACTACTTTTCCCCCCTTTCCCAAATTAAACCTGAGTGAATTTTACTGTCTCTCAATTAAGTTGTATAGAGTCCAGATTTCAGAAATGTCATTAAAATATACTACACTTACCTTTTAATTGCATTAATTATATATAATACTAATTTTAATTTTGTTGAAATATTGGGGTCTTCTATTATCTTAAGGAAATGCTACCACTGAAGTGTAGCCTCTTACTTTTTACTAAAAAAAAAAGAATGTAATTGTCTTAAATAGCACTTCCATAAAATTCAAGTTAAAGAAAATTATCTGTCATGGTGAGCAATAAATGCTTTGGATTTGGATAGAAACAAAAATTCCCTGTAGATTAATTTCCATGATTTTGATAAACATTATATAATTCATAATACATCTCCCCTTTTGTCTCAGCTGTTAGGAAGCTCAGATCCCCAGTGCACAATAACAAATTCTCATGAGTCCTAATGATATATATTCCCTACACTGTCTTTAGTAAATCCATTGTTTTTTGGTAACTCGATAACTTGAAACTATATGGCTGGCGTAAAAGGGCTCTCATTATTTTTCACCATAAAAGTCAACCAGCCATACCATTTCCAATATTTAAAAAGATAACATTTTCATACAATATGGGACCCTCAAGTTGGTCTGTTCTTAGAAAGATGTTCTTAAGTTTTAATGTAGTGGAACTTTCAAAAATTATATCTATTTAGTTTAATGTTCTCTCTCATAATGCTTCAAGCACAGGTCGTATTATTTATCCAGCAGGACCAATTTCCCATTGGCTAAACTTAAAAAGATTGCTTTCATTCCACAACATAGGATATACGCAATATTTACTTGTCAATCTTTAGATCCTTCAGTAATAAATTAAGGACACTTGAGTCAAATTTATGGATGAACCATAATGCTTTTCTTTCATCACGGTTTTACTTAGAGCATTCTTATTTTTCATTTTGTACATATGGATTCTTCTAGAGTCTTTCTTCTTTACCTACAGATGTGTGACTTTATATAAAAGCTTTTTTACTTTCAGCCAGAATCACTCCAAGTTCCCCTCACCTCATTCCCTAACAAATGCAGAACCTTCCAGTCATGTTTTTGAAGAGTCTCTGACTACATAATGCAATTGATTAAATTTCCCAAGATCAGCTCATAATACTTCCATGCTCCAAAATACATAATATATACGATATATAATATAATGGCTCCTTCTAACCCTCCATATTGAGCTAAAATTCCTCCAAAAGTCAAGCTCTATCATATCCTAGACCCATTCTTAAGAGCTAATCTCATTTCCTGCCATCAAAAACCTACATTTACCTTGAACTCTCAGCAGGTACCACCCTCAGCCCCCATATATAAGAATGCCTACAGCTGCACAGACTTTTCCTCATATTGAACTAAGATTCTTCCTTCCTTCTACCTACATAATATCTATACATTCAATAAGGCCCAATTTAAATTTTACTCCCTCCATATTTGGGAAATACACTGGATCCTAAATCCCCATTGGTTTTGAGACTTGTTTTTATCATTTAGCAATCCTATCGATAATGATAGCTACCATATACTTGCGCACCAAAGACTATGTGAAAGCACATTATATGCACTCTTTCTCCTAATATTCACACTAAAATTTCGAAGTAGAAAATATTGTCACCCATATTCTCCAGGAACTGTAAGTTCAAGAAAGTTGCCTGAGCTCAAAGGGAAGAGCTGAGTTGCAAACTCATGGCAGGCTGACAGTCAAGGTCATGCTCTTATTCACCTTCAAAAGTAGTCAACACACCACTCTTCTTTTTTTTTTAAAGATTTTTATTTATTTATTTTTGCGAGAGAGAGAGAGAGAGAACGAGCCGGGGGCAGAAGGGGCAAAGAGAGAAGCAGGCTCCCCCATGAACAGGGAGCAGAATGTGGGACTCAATCCCAGGACCCTGGGATCATGACCTGAGCTGAAAGCAAGCACTTAACTGACTGAGCCACCCAGGCACCCAGCACACCACTCTTCTTTAAGACGACACAGCACCCTCCCTCTTATACCCTCCACGTGAAACGCTTCACTGTGAAACATGTATTTAAAAACATGTTTTTATCGCATCCACTGTGTATAGCACACTCAGGTAGATTTTGTGAAAAATAGTAGATGAAATAAGGAAAAACAAATCAAAAGAAAACTCCAAATAACTTGATAATCCTAGATCTGGACAAAAATCTATTATCCTGCAGCACCCAACCTCTCAGAAATTTAGGTCAAACTGACTTGAGACCCCATCATCACCTCCAATTCTACAGATTATAGAAGTCAAGTCCTCCTAGAACTCCAGAATTTTGGAAGGGGATGGGCAGTGAGATGATTCACTTGCTAATGACGGCTTCCGTCTGCTGAGCTAAACTGTTGTATAATGCTCCTTCCAGGCTGGAGTGTTTCACCTTCCATTAGAAAATCCCCAACTGCAAGGATCTGTGAACAGTGCAGACCCTTTGACGACTGGTGAAGAGAGATGGGGCAAGACTTGGCAACAGCAAGATGAACTCATTAAAGAGGCAGAGTGGCTCCTCACAAAGTCCCAGACTCCATCCTTCCCTCCAAGACCCTTCTCTTTTCTCCCGCATCTTGCTCTTTGAGCAGCAAAACCAACAGTTTCCTCTCCTGATTGCACGGAAGGAACATTGCCTCCTTTGGTATGTTGATGGCCACTTCGTTTCTGTCCACAGCATCTCATCTTTTATATCAAGTGGCAAGAGGCATATCATGCTGTTTCCTCAAGCAAAATATGCTTCTTTGTATTAGCAGTGAGTATAATACCTTTCTTATTGCTTAGTTATGTGCTGTGTATGTGTGTGTGTGTGCATATGCTTACAGGAACATTTTTTTAGGGATACCAGGTACAGCTTTTCAGGCAGTCCATTGCACAAAGAAGGTGTTTATTCTAGTAGGCTTGCAAGTGCAGAGCTACAAATAACTTCAATAGAAAAACCTAAAAGTTATCAATCCTGTGTAATAAACATTTCAAAGAGAAGCATTTCAAAGTCCTACCTCTCTGATGGGTACTCCCTAAATGGAAACCAGGTGATCTCTACTGAAGCTTTCACATGTATTTCTCTATCCTCCACCCACCACCTTCTCCTGCTCCCAGCACCCACTCTGCTTTTCCTCTGTGTTCACCTCCCTGTTTTCCTCCTTGGCCCACACCTTTCTCGTGTTTGTTTCCTAGGCCTTTATGATTTTGTAATTTTGTCATCCATCTATTTTTCTCTCTTTTCTCTGTTTCTAGTCTCCCAAAATGGCTATAAAATGGAATTAAAATATATACCTAACACCGAAGATGATTAGTTCAATAAAATTTTGTCATTGATATTAATTTCTTAAATATCAAGATATCCTTTTCTTTATAAAATGTCAGCACATATAAAAACCTGAATATAGATACATTAAGAGATCACACTGATAGACCAATGATCCCTAATTTAAAATGTTTTTTTCTCTCTCTGTATATATAGTATCACATATGAGTATTAAGAAGTGTTACACTGAATATGTGATATTAATAGGATATGTTCATTCAAGAAAAAACAAATAGAGTCACACCCTGGGAATCGATACCCTTCACTGCTGGAATTTTACTATATTTTAAAAAGTAATACAGAGGAAATATCATTTCTACTGTTTCTATTAATATTAGAATAACTTTCTAGGAATATGTAGAAAGAAATAGTATAAGTGCTAATGTCCATCTCACTCTTTATCTAAAAGAATGCAATACTTTGCTCATCTACTTTTATAAATACTTAGAACTTTCATGTTTTGAAAAACTGAACTTTAAACTTTCATATATGTGCAATTTGCAACTTCAGCTGTGTACCTTTTGTTTTAAGCAGGATCTTGGTACTGTCGATTTAGGTGACAGGATGATAAACAGGCCATTATTTGCAGCTGTATTATCTACTTTAAATATATGGCCACATTAATTTGTATTGTTTACATTGTTAATGGACACGGGCTTAATTACCAGGGCGAAGCAACAATATGTAATATAATGGTATGTGGGACCACCATGCAATATCCTAATTTATCAGGCAGCATATTCCCTCAACATTATTACAGCAAATTAGAAATGCAACCTCCAGAAATCTTCCAGAAATCAGAACAGTCTGAGAGCACAGTAAGTCCTCGAGAGAAAAATTTTGCTTTGCTCTATTAAATATTCTCCAACAAACACAAGTTAAATAAGGTAAAATGAGATAGTTCACATAAGAAGATTTTTTACATTTTCATGAAAAATTTGTTTCTGTTTTCAGAACAATAATTCTAAGCTTTCTAGATTAAGAACAATTAAGCTAGGACTGTAAGACTCATCTAGTGTTTGAAAAAAATTAGGGGAAATTTTACTGTCTTTATTATTGAGGGGTTTAAAATCTACAGAAAATAATTTTTATTATATTTGTAGAAAAAGTATTTTAAGTGGGTGAAAGGGGATAATATCTACTTAAATTGTTATATGTATATATATATTAGTTTATTATTTCTCTAAAAACTTGAAAAGTCAATGAGAATAATTCTCAATTTGAGTTTGAGACATGGTGGTTATTTACAAAAACATGTCTTGATAGACATTGTTACAAAGAATAACCAGCCTGGAGAACCAGAAGGGTAAACACCTCCCCCCAACCCCAACATGCTTTTGTTGAAAAAATGTTTTGGTTTGCAATCTTGAGTCCACAAACCTATTTTTCCTTATTTCTCCCTGAGGCTGGCAATACATATAATGGTACTGAACTTCATACCACTTTGTCAAACTCTTCTTGTTATCGTCACTGGAGTGCCTGGTCCACAGAGGAGGCTCTTAAGTATTTGTTGGCTAAAATGGACAGGGTATGACTATTTTGTTAATTTTCAGATATAAAACATGACTCCCTGTGTCTGATATTTAAATTTGGAATTATTTAACTAAAAAATGTAATAAAACCAATTATTTTCATCTTGATGATAACTTATATATTTGAGTAAAAAAAATGAAATAAAAGTATTATAATTTCTAACACTTTATAATTTGATTGGCTAATGGCTAAAAGTAGCAAATAGCATAGTTAATGGCTAAAAGTAGCAAATAATTCCTCAATTAAAGTTTCTTTCAGTTAGGAAGAGTTTTCTTTCAGCAAACAAAAATTAAACTACTATTTTATTTTATTTTAGAGATCCCTACACCTAACATGGGACTATAGTCACATGCTCTGCTGACTGAGCCATCCTGGTGCCCCTGAACTACTATTTTAATAACTGAGTCCTACAATTGTACCTAAAAACAAAATTAGTGTATCATATCTCAATATGATTGATAACATTCTGGAATTAATTCAACACATGAAATACAAATACTTCAACCCACTTAATTCTCTGTGGTTCAGGCTTTGTTCCTGGATGTTAATCAAAAAATAAAAATCTCAAATGGTAAAAGTGAGATACGTTTTGTCAATCATAAATTAAACCAAAGACAAGTAAAATTAATTATCTCAATATATAAGGAATGTATTAGGAGGAGACTGTGTTTGTAGGACACTGACAAGTAGGTGAGACTAACATCTTGGTGGGAGTTCACACACAGAGGGTTTCCATAAGCATGAAGCTATTTGCAGACAGACCACATGGCATTGTCGTAGGATAGTATCCATCCCTTTGAAGGCATGATCAATCTCTCAGTGACCTCTTCTCCTGCAGCCACATTTCACAGAGGGCAGAATCCAGATACCCTCAGAATATCCTCTTCTTCTTTAGCACGGTCTGGCCCAAGTTGGCTCTCAGTAAAAGTTATTTCAATTCCTTGGTTCTGAGCATACTGGGAAGCTCTGAATTGTTAAGAATGCCTACAACGAATGACTAAATGTTCGATTTAATTTTGCTTAGCGTATTGGATTTACAAAGCCATTAACCCATTTTTTTTTTAAAGCTTCTCCACTTTGTGATTTTGTTTAATTGTTAGTTAACTCTAATCACTGGCCAGAAGGAAAATCTAGTCCAGAAAGAACAGAAGTGAAGACCAGTCCCCGACGGGGCAGATTTCTCTTTTCTCATCAAATGAGTTAGAAAATCTTCCTAATAACTGAATCACCGACCTCCCTATAACAACTTTTTAGTTGTTACATATAGAAGTTTTGAAATATGTATGTGTGTGTGTGTGTGTATGGGGGGGTGAGAGAGAGAGGAAGAGAGAGACAGACAGGGAGAGAACGAGAGGAAGGGAGAGAGAGGGAGGGATGGAAAGGGAGGGAGAAGATTCTTTAAAAAGGGTTGTGGAGGGGCGCCTGGGTGGCTCAGTGGGTTAAGCCGCTGCCTTCGGCTCAGGTCATGATCCCAGGTCCTGGGTTTGAGCCCCACATCGGGCTTTCTGCTCAGCAGGGAGCCTGCTTCCTCCTCTCTCTCTGCTTACTTGTGATTTCTCTCTGTCAAATAAATAAATAAAATCTTAAAAAAAAAAAAAAAAGGGTTGTGGAACCAATTAACCTTTATACTTTTAAAGCTCACCATGCTGCTGGGTTTTTTTATTCTTAGTTCCTCTCAAGCTATATATTATTTTTCCTTTAGTATTTGAGAATGTATATTTAGCAGTAATCTTTTTTTCAAATGATTGTATATTTAGCAGTAATCTTTTTTTCAAATGAGAGAAATCAGAGAATAAAAAAAAAAAAACAGCAAATACCAAACCAAACTAAACATATAAGAACAATACAAAATAAAATGACAGCATGAAATTTTATATCCCTATATTTGACAAAATTCTGTAGGTGGGATGGATTCAAAATTACTTTCTCCTAAGGAAAAATTCATAGTGTGAAAGAAAATGTATCAGTGTATTTAGTTACTAAATGTTGATATATAATTAAATACATTGTTTCTAGGAATATACCTCCATTATGAAGAGATTTGCCATCACATACCTCATATTACAGGTATTTCCATGGTATTATTAGCCAGCTCTGAACCAGAATAAATAAACAAATCACAGATGCCTAGGACGAATAATTACAAAGATTGATTTGCTTTTTCATTTTTATTAAAAGAAATGAAAGAATTCAGTCTGGTCTAAAAGTGAACAATTTCCCCCCCAAAAAAAGAAAGAGGAAGAAAGAAGGGAGGGAGACCAACCTGACAGTTTTCACTGGTTATTGACTCATAAGCCTAAAACTTTCTTCTGTAAACTCCTTTGTTCATGGTATTACAAATTTTAAAAAGCTGTGACTGTGCTGGTCATTTATACATTAATTATTTTTACTGTTTCAAGTAAACACAATTTTAACTGACTTTTTAAAAATTATATTTTTATTATTTATAATTATAAAAAAATTATATTTGTTCATTTTTATGAGAAAATAATCTCAGCATGTTTACATATCCTTTCTGCCTTTACATATGATGCACACACCTATATGCCAAAGACGTAGCCAGGCATTAAGGTTTAATACTACCCCTGCCTTCAACACTTCATTGGCGGGGGTCGTCAAACTTTTTCTGTGAAGGTCCAAGTAGCAAATATTGTGGCCTTCCCTGGCCACATATGGTCTCTATGGTAGTCACTAAACTTTCTAAAAGCAAAGTATACATAAATAGACGTGGCTGTATTCCAATAAAGCTTTATGGACATTAAAACATGAATTTCATACAGTTTTCATGTGCCCTAAAATGTCATGCTCCTTTTATTTTCTAAAATCATTTTTAAAAGTTTTAGCTACGGGCTATACAAAAACGGATCCTCGCTGAATTTAGTCTTTGAGCTGTAGTTTGCTGACCCCTGGTTCATAGTATTTAAAAAAGTTTTTCGTATATGATTGATACTTCTATGTAATAAATATTTCCCTAACCTCTGAAGTCTCAGAGACCTCTCTCTCACAGAATTTTTAAGGATCCATCTTCAAGTTTTTATTTCACAGAAAGATTTCCGTCATTTGCCATCTTCGTATACTTGGCTCCAAACCAATGTAACAGATTCTAGAAAACGGGATTTAAAAAAACAAAACAAATAAACAAACAAACAAAAAACAGAATAAAATGGAACATTTTGTAGCTGGCAAGGGAACTCTGCTGTAATTTCTGCTGTCTCTACTTGAAAAAGAAGCAAGGCAGAATAAGAAAAACAGTTTCCAAAACTAAGACAACCACTATGCATCAATAAAACAAACCTCAGCTCATTTTGAGCAATGCTTTGCTGTACACTGGCAACGTTCTTGGCACTGACTCTGCAATTAAGAGATCTGAATGTACTAGGGGATACATACAGATGTTATAGGTTTTAATTTAAACAAGCCATTAAACTCAGTTCAGTCATCTAAGTTAATGTAATACATGCAAAAATCTGACGCTCAGAGCATTTAGTTAAGCGTGTCCACGAGCACACAGGTAGTTTCAAACCCAGGTTTGTTTTGGTTTTTGTTTTCTTTTCTGATTCCACTATAAATGCTCTTTCTCCTATGAACTGACTCCAAGCATGGGGGTGGGTACACTCATATTTTCTCAGAAGGAAGGAGGAAACTAAGCATCTTGGCTTCTAGTTCACAAGTAATTAGTGACAATTTAGTTGGAATTTAAAGTGTTTTCACTGCATTAATAAATAATTAACACCAATACAGAAACAGCATCATGCGGCTTGAGAATCGTGCCTTAACAGATAAGCTTTCCACAGAGCCAGCTTAAACCAAGTGCAGGAGTGTCCCGTGTATTTCTCAGTTCTATCAGCACAGGAAGCACCAGACTGATCCGCTCTCTCTGGCCCGAAGTTAGGGGATAGATACCATTTGCCATACTTGGGTTTAAAATGGTCTCCAAGTTCAAGTTGGAGAACTGAACGAGTTGATATCTGAGGTTCATTCCCATGTACCGTTTATGTAAACGCAGCCGTAAAGAAGGACCCTCCCCACACAGACACGCTGTCTCCTCTCCTTAAACATATAAATTAGGTTATATATGTAATTACTAGTTATGATAGCTTAAAATATTTTAAGGTAAAATTCTAATTTGTTTTATTTGTCTTATCCTATTCTGCCAGTCATCTTCGAGTTTATGGTATAAAAAAGTATTCATTTACTTGTTATAACTGTAATAAGCACAGGAGTAAAAAATGAACAGTTCCATGTTTTATTGCCAAACTTAAAATAAGTATTCTAAATATTGAAATAATGAAATAGGCACTCTTCATGTTAGAATATTTGACACAGAAATGTGTTTTGTACTAAGGATTCACCTCGCCTTCATGTTTCTGCTCTGGAATACAAAATGAGATAATTTCCTATAACGAAATTTCTTTTTTAATAAAACAGATTGTGGGTGTGGAGTTTGCCTTTTACTATTAAAAAGAGTGAAAGAAAATAGAGACAAATTTTAAATATGACTTGGAATATAAATGTTCTCTTTCTGAACGTCCAAATCACTCATACATGATATTGAGTAACTAGGCAGGCAGTAGGGCTTAATCTGA
Source organism: Lutra lutra (assembly GCF_902655055.1). Taxonomy (NCBI): domain Eukaryota; kingdom Metazoa; phylum Chordata; class Mammalia; order Carnivora; family Mustelidae; genus Lutra; species Lutra lutra. Next base: position 99,793,090 of record NC_062288.1, on the reverse strand, counting down.
TTTGAACTTGTTGATTTTATACCTCTCTGGTGAATACTGAAAATGACTAAGGACAGACTTACTCTTTTTATAAATTCAAACAAGATTTTAAAAGAAAATGATGAATCAATGCACAGAGGAAATTAAACAGTCAACATTTTTACTATTTATTTAAAATCCATGGATGCATAAAATAAGTCATATGCCTGAATGCAACTCTCTACCTCCCACCTTTTGATTATCTTTATTTTTCCAATCAAATTAATATTTTGCACCATTAAGTGCTAAGAAATTTATAAACATAAAAATATGCCTGTCTTTGTTCTTTGAAGGTCACTCTTTCTATAAGAAGAGGGGAGAAAATCTGTACCAAGGTGAATGGAAATGAGCAGTCTTTTCTCCTTACACCACATCAATTCCCATTTATCTGAGTGAATGGTTAGGACTAGAGCACAAAATGCATTAACTTCACTCTATTACTTGTCTTTATATGGTAGGCAGGTCAGAAGACTGGTTAAATTATCCACAATTGTACAAAGTATAGTAGCACTTAAAATTTCCTGATTTTGTGAATATACAGTATTTTATTAAGTTTCTCTATTAAGAAGCTTAATTCACTCAGTCAGTCAACAAATGTTATATCCATAAGACTCATCTAATTTTTCAAATACATATACTAAAATCAGTAAAAAAATAATTCATTTCCACATATCTTTCAACCTAATGTGCACCCTCGTGGTTGAGCCAAGGAAATAGAAACCCTTTATCACATAATTATGTACATTGGAATCAATTTTCTAATTCAAATAACGGGAGGGGAATTTAATATTCATTTAAATATTTAGACCTGACATTTTTTGTACTTTTTCTTAAGCAGCTGTAACATTTTTTTTAAAAAGTGTAGTTTTTTTTTTTTGTGTGTGTGTGTGTGTGTGTGTTTTGTTTTTAACCAGTAAGAGAACATTAACTTTTCACATGTGTTTATAATTTTAAGTTTCACATCTGGAATTTCTTTGTTCTGTTTACATCACCAAAATCTTTTATCTATGTAGCAAAACCGTGGCAAACTTAAAAATAGCTCAGTTTGAGATTCTTGTCCTATTATCTCTACAGGATCAAAGAAATGTATATGAAATCTGCCCATCTAAGGCAGTATCTGGGTAAGTATGTGTGTCTAGATAGAAGCACATGGTCAGAAGTCATAAGCCTTTAAAAAAGATTAGTGTCTGCTGGAAGCTTTCCCCCCGTGGCATTCAGTTTATTTCTGAGGTCAACTTGGAGGTAAGAATGAGTTGGAAAATAAGCTCATATCTTTGCAAACGAGGATTGTAGAGAAAAAAAAAATAATATAGCTGCAAGACACTGGGGAGAAGTTGCCCTGACAGGCAACCTGTTAAGTTCAGCAGGCTTATCTGCCTCTCGGCACCTGCAGACATCAGCCTCCCTGTTTGCCAACCAAGCCTTCTAATGCTAATGCAATGTCCTAGTGGAGACACCTACTTTGAAGAGATATTTCCCAATGTAAATTATTAAATTGATCGGATGGCCCACAAATTGATCTCATGTGAGTTTCAGCAGTGTGAGTCATCCCCCCTTGGGACAAGAAAATTTTATTTTTTTTCAAAGGCAAAAAGAATAATTTGAAAGCAATTCATTCTTTAGGAAAAGGTGGCAACAACTGAAATGCTTCCTCCTGTCTTACTTGCTTTTTTCTTTAAATTCGCATTAACGTTGCATTTGCCTTTCTGAGACTCTTAGCAGTGTTCCTATTGAGATTTTCCCATTTGTTTCAGATGGATGTTCTAATCACCTTGTGTTTTTAATGGTGTCACCTGTCCCATGACCAGATGTTCTGATGATTACATATGGGCTTACAGATGTGCACTGGGTTATGACTGAAAGATGGTCACCAACTGCAGTGGGGGTGGGGGGCAGTGGCACATTGTAAATTACTGCTCTGTTCTGCCCAGGTAGCCAGCGTCAGACTACCCAGGCCCTTGACATTACATAAGGATTTGGGCTCTTATCCCAGAACAATAGGAAGTCATTCAAGGGCTTTTAGCAGGGAGCCACACAATCACGTTTTTATTTGAAAAGCTCATTCTGGCTGAGTATGAAGAATGGACGAGTGTGGAGAAAAGCAAAATTCTTAATGATTTGGGAAATAGCCTGGAGAGACAGAAAAAAAAAAAAAAAAAAATCAGGGTAGGCTAGTCTGTCCCTGAAGAAGTTCCTACTAAAAAGATTTTAGTGGCTAAATGACATTGACCTTGGTAAAATGATCACTGCCCAGCTTTGCAGAGTCAAAAACAAGTTGATTGGACTCCATTCTTATGCTCTGAGGTTTTATGCAAAATCACTGAAATATCAAAAATCAAAAAAAAAAAAAAAAAGGAAGCTATTATTTTGCCATTTCACAGATAAGGCAAGTAAGGCTCAGATAAAGCAGTTCCCCAAATGACAAAATTAGGGGTTAAAGTGAGAGTCAAATTCGCTCTGTAGGATGTCAAAGCTCATGCTGTTTTTAGCTGCATTGCAATTTCTCTGTTGAGAGATGCCATTCCCCATGGACTAGGCAGTCTCCTGATGAACTAAATGCTTAGGAAGTTCTACCCTTTAAAAAAAATCTTAGAGTATATAGGAGATTAATTAGAACATGTGGGCTTCATTTTCGAGTTTCTGTGAGAAAGCTTTAATATGATCAGCAGAAGGGAAACTCTTGTCTGTTATTGACCCTAACAGGACAAAGGGGAAATGTAACATCTTCTCAAGGAATCACATTTTATCTAAAAATGGCTGACTTCTTAATAAAAAAAAATCTACACCTTTTCTCTTCAGTGTACAAAGTTTACAATTTTCACTAGCACAGAAGATCAATGTTAACCAGATTGCACCGAATTCACACGTTTTTGTATGATAAATGCTGATTGAGTAGTCTCCCATGTAATGAACCACGAGCAAGTGGAGATGGGGATGTGCTCATGACATTCAAAATTAATTAGGGATTTACATTATACCTGCTTTCAAAACTCATTTGAGATCACTGTTTTACATATTAATACTCATGTCTATATTGAGTCAATATCTGCAGGGTGAACACTTAGCCTCTTTATTTAACGCTACTTTGCTTAAAGGGAGGAAAATTTTTAAATTTGCTAGTATCATTTCTTTTTGTGAGCTTAACCTATTTTATCTATTACAGGGAAAAGAGTTGAATACTTCTCATTCTTTAAGTTTCCAAGAAATGTCTACAGGCCTTGAATGGCTGTGAGAAGTGCTGCAGGAAATCTGAACCTTAGAGAAAAAGTGGGTGAGCACCATTGAGAAGCCAAGTGTCAAGTAGTTGCTAACACAACTCAGCAGTGAGCCATCAGCTGCAAGAGACATCTTCAGAGCCTGCTGGGAGGTAGGGTACGGAGAATGGAAGGCAAATCATTTGCTAGTCCAGATGGCACAAATGAGTATCTGCTCAGAAAACAAGCAGTGCTATCCCTCACCTACCTGCACCCTGTTCGGTGATAAATTGAGTTGTCAAAGCCCATCAGGCTCCCTCTATTGGAGATGACGATCATCCTTTAGGAAGGTTAATCTCATGAAGGGCTGGTGAATTTACTGCCAATACACTATTGACACTTTTATTACTTTTAAAAAAGTAAAAATGGAGAACATCAGATAATACAAGGACTTTGCGCTGGCATCTTGGTTGCCAGTTAACTGAATTCGATTTTATCTACCCAGACCGTCTACAACTGAAACTGCAAGAGTGCAACATTCGAAATTAGGAGAGAGGGGATCAGGTTACCGTGGCTGCATTTATTAATTATGCTTTTGGCCAACTCGCCATCTTTCAAAACCCTGATTTCATAAAATGGGGGGGAAAAAAACATCAATCTTGTAAGACCTTCATGTAAGTTAACATATAACATGTTTGAAAAAAGGTGGATACGTTACAAAAGGTATATAAATACTTCTGATTTTATTATAGCAATCAGGTGAAAATAACTAGAGTATCTTGTACTTTTCCTCTTCATCAGTCACTCCAAATTATTTCCAATCATGTAATCCTGTCAAAAAAGTAATTTTGAGCTTGTGCACTCTCCGAAATGTGTATTTTAAAAAATGAAATCTCTATACGAACAATTATTACTAGTTTGTCATCAACAACATACCACAAAGTCAGGCTTACTATTAACGATAGCAGATTTACCCACATTTCAAATTACTTGTAGGATAATATTTTGTCTCCTTGGCCACTTTCTTATCAGATCTGATTAAATCATTATTGATTTTTTTGACAACATAATGTGGCCGAGGAAGGGAGTATAAATACCAACTTTTCCATTTTCTTGTTATTTGTGCTTGAATTTTTAGAGTAACATTCATGATAAAATTTCCTTGTAAGACTCCTCCTCAGCTACCTCTCATTTTAGGAGCAATAACAGACAAATACAATGTCTGTTGTCAACCTACCTTCTCTTCTGCTAAGGAAATATTGGCAGCAAATGTAAAATATGATAAAATGACCTAAGGACAAGTGCAAACCCCACTGTAAATTATGAGTAAATTATGAGTAAGCTTCACCTCTATTTTTTAGACGAAAATAAACAAAAGTAGATCTAAATTTTTCTTCCCATGTCTCATCACTGCTCATATACTTACATTACTCATGTACTGTTAGCACCTTCACTATGGGGATCACTCACCTGGCTAAGTCTAGTAATTTCTAATAAAACAAACACATACACTTTAATTTCTTTAAAAAATATCCAGAGCCGCTTATTTTTCTCGCATGATTATTTTCACTCCATTTATAACTAAGGATTTTAGTATTATAAACAGAAGATGGGTTGAAGACTTAAAATTTCCCGGTCTACTGCATACCTCTTCATGAGACAAACATCACTAAAATTTTTCAGACACATTTGATGTTTTGAATTTTCACATTACCAAATTATAAAATGTGACTTTGAATTTATGAAGTATTTACAGAGGTGAGATTTATTTTAAATAGCAACATAGTTGGAAATTTGTGTTAGCTTACACTAGAGAACTCAAAAATCAAATTTTAAGTAATATGTGATGAGGCACCTAGGTTTGTCTGGTTCATTTATAGAATCACAGGCAGAGTTATTGGTTTCATAATAATTGACAATATCTAGCACATAAACACCCTATAAGTATTTGAGGATTTCATAGTCCAGTTTCAGAATCATGTGAATATTGTTCAAAAAATTAAAATTTTAATAATAAAATCGCTCACTGGATCCATGCACCAAATTTGGCCACATAGCAAGAGAAAGTCCTAACTTCAGCTCTGTGGGGTCATACTTTTCTAGATCGTTTCAAAACTTCAAATGTTCTGACCTATTATCAGACTATATTTTGTTTTGAGAACATGGCCTGCTGCTTGTGAATCTTGAACACAGTTCATTTAAAAATTATAGCCTACTGTTAGCTGACAGTGAGAGGTTTCCCAGACTGACAATACCTAGTGTCTCAGGAGCTTATCCCAAGTCCTTTAGAAATTGGTCTTTTCTTCTTGGCAAAAGGCCAATAGTGCTCTAAGTCATAATATTAGTTTTTTTTTCTTTTTTTAATTAAAAAATATTTTATTTATTTATTTTTGAGAGCGGGAGCACACACAAGCTGGGGGAGAGGCAGAGGGAGAAACAGACTCGCTGCTGAACAAGGAGCCCCATGTAGGACCCTGGGGTCATGACCTGAGTGGAAGGGAGACTCTTAACCAACTGAGCCACCCATATTCTTTTTTTAAAAGTACCCCACTAATGTCAGGTGAAATAGTATAAATATACCTTCCTGAATGATGTTTCTGTGCCCTGTGAGTCTGGATTTGGACTTTACCTATACAATAAACCTGCTTTGACAGGCATCAGAGAAACTACTAAAGTTGTATAAGAGATTCCAAAGGCAGGCGAGGTGGGCTGGGATTCCATCCAATCATTTCATGTCAGAAGAGGAGACACACAAGGTAGCAGAAGGAATGGTCTGTAGTCAGTGTCTTTAAGCATCAGAAGACCTAACCGCTTTGGAGTTATGACCCCTTTTTCCCTTGCATATCAATAATTGCCATTTTGGAAGCAAAAGGTATATAGCACAGGCTTAAGATCAAGAATAGGACAGGACCTCTCAGGTACAGAAGCACTCCCATGACTCTATAGGACTGGCTTCTATTCATAGATCTACAAATTATTAAGCCGAAAAAATTGGTTAATCAGGTAAACACTTGTACCAACATCTCAAACATCAGTGCTAACATAAATTTGTCTTTCTCCATTTCTTTATGTTTAGGTTTTAGGGCTTTTAGATCTTTGTAACTGAGAGAAACAAAGCATATACACATATTGTAAGAGATCCTTTACATAATGTAGAATGGCCTATCTTTACTAATGGACCAGCTGATGTGTTAAGAAATTTTACCTACATTATTTCATTTTATCCTTACTATAATCCTATGATATATGTACATTTTTACAGGTAAGAGAACCAAAGAAAATCAGGTAATTTAAATGAAATTATACGGGTGGTAAGTGAGAAGCTAGTACAAAGGTATGCATTTGAGTCTTATTTCCATGTGTTTTTGTTAAATGTTTAATTAGATAAAAATTGTGACAGGAGAACCAAGAAGGTACCATCTCTATCTCATTTTCTTGCTGGCCTAAAATTCTACCATATAAGATTTATTCTTCAGTAGGAAGCTACTCAACCTTTATTAAAATGAAAAATGCTGCTGGTTTGTAGAAACATATTAAGCCATATCAATGTCGCAGACCTCAGTGTCAAGGAAAGCTGCATTCATTAGAATGTTCTCATGTTGGCAGAAAATTAAAATTGAGATGACACAAATACATGATATTTTGGTTCAAATAACTTAAAACACCCAGATATAGAGATGTGACTAGGCATGAGCCACGTAGAACTTTGATTCCTCTCTGTAATTCTTTATTTTTTTTTAAAGATTTTATTTATTTATTTGACAGACAGAGATCACAAGTAGGCAGAGAGGCAGGCAGAGAGAGAGAGAAGGGGAAGCAGGCTCCCCACTGCCCAGAGAGCCCAATGTGGGGCTCGATCCCAGGACCCCGGGATCATGACCCAAGCTGAAGGCAGAGGCTTTAACCCACTGAGCCACCCAGGCACCGCCCCCCCGTCTGTAATTCTTATAGATCAGTCCTTCCCCCAGTAGCCATCATCCTCAGGGAGAGGGCAGAATGGCCACACTTTTAGTAAGAGTGGCATTCACTTCAGAAAACTTTCTCAAAAAGAAAGGAGGGTTTTTCTTCCCCCTCAGAAGCCCTCAGCAAATATCTGATACTATATCTTTGGCTCAAAGAATTTCATGCCCAGCCCTGAGGTTGGTCACTCACTGACTAGTTATAGCTTCCCATCCCTGAAGACACAACTCTGGCAAAGGGAATAGGATTATATTCGCAGGATTAGACCAGAAGTTAGCAAGACCAGATGGGACAACCCCAGGAGCTTTGAAAACACCCACGCCTGAACCACACCCCACACACGTGAGATTAAAATCCGGGGTGGGGAAGTGAGGAAATGTATACAGTGAACAACTGATGGTCATATTTATAAAACAACAACAACAACAACAAACCCATCTTTTTTTTTTTTTAAGACTTTATTTATTTATTTGACAGAGAGAGAGAGAGAGATCATAAGCAGGCAGAGAGGCAGGCAGAGAGAAAGGGGGAAGCAGGCTCCCTGCTGAGCAAAGAGCCTGATGTGGGGCTCGATCCCAGGACCCTGAGATCATGACCTGAGCCTAAGGCAGAGGCTTAACCCACTGAGCCACCCAGGCGCCCCAACAAACCCATCCTTAAAGATGTTAATGTGCAGCCAGAATTTTCAATCACACTGATTCACCCTGGAATGAAGGTCACTCTACCACCTCATTCCTGTGGATGCAAGGGGAGTGGAGGGGTGGAATGGAGGGAAGAAGAGACATGGACACTGTATCAAGGTTCAGTGTCAAAGGGCAAGCATTAATGTCAGGAAAGAAGTGAAGTGGGGACTTGATTTCTTAAGATTAAAAAAGGCAGGCATCCAGAGACAGGGAGGAAGAACCATGAGAAAAAGAAAGGGAGGAAAGATTATAGACGTTTCGGGGTGCCTGGGTGGCTCAGTGGGTTAAAGCCTCTGCTTTCAGCTCGGGTCATGATCCCAGGGTCCTGGGATCGAGCCCCACATTGGGCTCTCTGCTCAGCGGGGAGCCTGCTTCCCCTTCTCTCTCTGCCTCTCTGCCTGTTTGTGATCTCTGTCAAATAAATAAATATTTTTTAAAAAGAATATAGATGTTTCTATTCCTTATTTCACTTCAGGGTCATTCTTAATAATAGTAGTAACTCTATTACTATGTATATAACTTAATTTATAAAACTATAGTTATAATAATAGCTATATTGTAACCTCCATTTACATTAGGCATTTAAAATACTTTCTTACGTCTTTTCATTTGCATATGTCATATTTTGGTTGTATTTGGGAGTTTTAGACTTTTATGAAATTAAAAATTCTCTGATAAAGACACTTATTCCCATGAACGTGATGGCATACATAAACTGAGATACAGTTCAACTTTTAGTATTGTAAAAAATGCCAAATCACATTTCAGCATGTTGGCTGTACTATCCATCAAAAGCTCACTAAGCTTTACGTGTGTGTAGAATTTCACCGTATTAATCTAAAAAGTTCCCAAAAGAACATATAGATAAGTCTAGCTGAAACACCTTTCACACATAAAACTCAAAAAGCAGAGTTATTTCTGCACAATATTTAATACATTTTAAACACACAGTATCCAACAGTGTAGTATTCATGTAAGAATAGGCACAGGAGTAAAAAGACGCATCTAGACAAGAAATATCCAAATATACCAGATATTTAGAATTTGGAATTATCAAATATCCAAGTATCAAAAAGGCCCTAAATAAAAAAAAAGAAAGAAAATAAGGAAATACAGGCAATGCTACAAAAAGGCATTTAAAAACTATTTGGTATCTTCCTTGATTGTAAAAATGAACAGATTACTAGATATATGTATATACATACATATGGTAAGATGCGTGTGTGTGTGTGTGTGTGTGTGTGTGTGTGTGTGTGTGTAGGCATATATTCCTTCAGATTTATTGTGAATTGTTATAAAAATGTTATTTCTCTTCTTGTTTTTCTAATTCATGTTTTTCATCTAGTTTTTTTTAGTCTTTAAACATCTAATTCATTTTTTCTAATAAGAAGTTATTGGAGAATATATTTGACCAATCCCCAACGGATGAACACGTATATTGTTTACAATTTATCATAACTAATGTAATGCTATAATCAATATCTCTGGGGGCGCCTGGCTGGTTCAGTGGGTTAAACCTCTGCCTTCGGCTTAGGTCATGATCCCAGGGTCCTGCGATCGAGCCCCACATAGGGCTTTCTGCTCAGAGGGGAGCCTGCTTCCCTCTCTCTCTGTCTACCTCTCTTGACAACTTGTGATCTCTCTCTTTCTCTCTCTCTCTCTCTCAAATAAATAAATAAAAGCTTAAAAAAATAATCAATATCTCTGAACAGATAACTTTGTAGTCTCCTCTTCATACCCATATTTCCATAGAATTATAAAATTTTATTAGGGATCTCCAAATTTAAAAAGCAGTATTATTTTAAGATGCAGTATTATTCAAATTGATGAGGAAATTAATTTGCTCACAATTTACACATGGAAAGAAATAAAACTAATATATTGTAAAGGAAGAAATAAAAATTGCTAAAGTACAGAATAACTTTCAACTGTAGTAGTAATCAAAGAAATGCTAATTTAAATATAGAATAAATTTTTTCACTCAACAGAACTATTTTACATTCTTCCAAAAAAACTAATAAGCATCTATAAAATGTTATCAGTCAATAATCATAAATATATAAGCAGGGCATTAGAGAACTTCTAAAACAAATTCATGAAAATATATAAAGTTTGAAATAATTGAAAAATAATATAAAATTATAGTTAGAATTATAAAAAAAAACTTTAAGTTGAAGTAACTATACACGCATGTAATAGAGTTTGAGAGTTAACGATATGATTTTTTATTTATATGTATATGTATGTTTTTCTCCAGTGTATTTCTTTTATGAACATAAACTTTTATGACAAAGACGAATGATGTTCCCCTAATCAGTTTCTATACATTTATATTACTACATATTGGTTTTTCAAAAACTAATTCATAACTCTGTTGTAACGGGATGCAGTTTTTACTTTAACGATACACTATAGTATTATAATTTGTATAATAGCAATTTTTACCATATAGCTTAGGAACAACAACAAAAAGCAGTTCTCATTATTTAGAGTGAGGGCAAAACATGATTTACTACAGCTTTCAAAATACAATGACAAAAGGAGTTACTCAAGAGGTTTCTATCCATTTCACAATACTCTCGAGGTTTAGAAAATGACTGTTTCTGAGATGCGTGAAGAAACTACATATTCCAATGTTCTTTGTTCCTTTCTTGTGGGACTCGGAACCTTTGAGGATAGGAGTTTTGAAGTTATTTAAAATGATTTACCTTTAATCATCATATGTGTTAAGGGTACCAGCTTTGTGACTTTCCCATCCCTGACCTGGTGATCTAAACCCATCTTAATGCTGGACCACAGCAAGAGGGTGTTCATCTACCCTTTCTTATTTCCATGATGACTCTTAGCACTGTAATGAAAGTGAGCACCAACTAGAAATATTGATTACTTCAATTTCCTTATCTTCATTTCACTTCACATTTTGAGTTTATTAGATTTCTGCATCACCAGAAAATAAGATTAATCAATCACCATTTTCTGCTTTGTGCTCATACTGTCAGGCAAAATGACACCTTCAAAACACACCAAATTATAATTTATATATGGGTGAACATGCTCTCTTAGCCATCTTTTCACACTAAGGAGCTGACACAGTGATTGGCACGGAGTAGAAACATAATAAATTGTGGCCAAAGAAATTAAATAGAATTGGTGGGATTCAAAGGGATTAAAAATGAAGTAATTTCTATTTCATTCGATTCTTTTAAATATTTTTTCTTAATTTTTGTTTTCTTTTCTTTCTTGTCTTTTTTTTTTTTTTTGGTCTAATTTCTAATCTAATGAGTGGTCTTCATAGTAACGTCACATAGAGAGCATTAACTCAAATTGTAGAGGAAAAAAGTAGAGAGCTTTGTCTTCCTATCTTTTAAGAAAGCCAGAATTTCCAATATATGCTCTGTCTTAAAAATTAGGAAGGAAGTGCTGTAGATGATACCTGCAGGAGGAAGCACTAAGGGAAGAATTTCAAATATACTGAGTGAACAACTTTGAAATAATCTCATGAAAGTAGAACGACATGAGCCCATCTAAAGCTATGGTCAAATGGGTTGTCTAAAGAGGCCGTTTATCATGGAGCCTAAAACACTCTGCACAAGAAAGTATTCTAATCTGCTGACTGTGATGTGCCAGTGCCCTTTGCTTCTCTACCTCCCTGATGTGCTCATAGCCTGACGCTGTCCGATACTCAGATGATAAACTCAATGACTTCAGGTCTCTTGGTTTTAGGGTCTTTGTTTTTTGCTCCTTTGTTTTGTTTTTCTTTTCCTGTCCTGTCCTCCCTTCTCTTATAGTCATTGAAGAACTACCTACCCAAATTTCAAAATACGCCAGGGATAACTTAATAATCTCATTCACAAAACTTTCGTTGAAATTTCAGGATGGGTCAAGAGCCCCTTCTCAGGTACACCCTTAGCGGGCTGTACTTCGTTTTCTGCGTTAGCGCTCATCATTTTCTCTTGCAATTTTCTACTCATATTTCTTCTCAAAATGCTGCAACTTTAGGAAACCTTAGAAAATAACAGGAAGTTTCCTATAGGGATAAACACACACACTCAGGAAGTCCCCAACCCTGTAATACATTCTATGAGGATTATCTAATTACCGCCTTCAGAAGTAATGTTTTGCTTAGCAAATAAATTTCTGATTCTAATTTGGCTCCTCATGAACATTTTCTAAAGGGCGGAAATATCTTCATTAGTAGATATCAGTATCTTGGTCCTTTTGATAGGTGTAGTTGTCATTGCAAATTAATAACAAGACATTCTGAGACATACACACACACACACACACACACACACAATATATGGGGAGGGAGAGAGAGAGGGAGGGAGGGAGAGAGATTAGTTTCTGTGAATGTGGTTAGCAGGTGGGCATTCGTCTCCATTCATGCCACTAACATTTTAGCAGGAGGATTCCTGGCTGTCATGTATGTTATAGGTTATTTGAGCGCCTCCAGGACTTTGACCCACCACATGCCAGTAGCACCCCCCACTTCTTGTAGCAAACAAAAATATCCCCAGATATGGTCAGATGTACCCTGAGCAGCAAAACTGCTCCCAGTTGAAAACCTCTGTCCTGAGAGTGATGCCTGCGGTCTAAAGGACTGAATTAGGTAGGAAGGAGAAACACAAACCCTTCAGTTTTGGGAACAAGAGTCTTGAGTTGGCCTTACCTAGACTCACTGTGTGCTCTCACTATATTCCTTTGGTTGCAAATGGGATATGTGTCCTTAGGTTGGAGGAAACAGAGGCTCATATAAACCAACCTATACGACCCTAGTGACTTACTTCTCTTATCCCCAGCCAGTATGTCAGAAATGGGAAGCTGGAGCCTAATACAGCCTGTGTCCCAGGAGAATTTGGCTCAATGGCTCCTGTTTCTTAATTGATCAAACAGCCTCTTGAGACTTAGGGGATCTTTTGCACCCAACTAGAAGAAAGAGATGTAAAACACAGCCCGCTTTAGGCATTTTACTTTAAGAAAGAGTGTGTGTGTGTGTGTGTGTGTGTGTGTGTGTGTGTGTGTGCACGTGAAATTACCCTAATTTTCAGCTTTAGAAATAACTTACAGAAATGCAGACTAAAGCAAACTCCTTGCAAAACATACAAAATACCACTCTTATATCAAACAGCCTTCCAGTTCCAATGTTTTTAACATAATCCTTTGTCTTTCTGAGTTAATTAACAAGTTAAGTTAGATATTTTTTCAAAACAAACCAATGTGGTATTTGGAGTCAGAAGAATCCTGTCTGCGAGCTGTAATGTGAAGTCACCATTTTCAGCATCGTTTTAAAAAATCTGTAATTGAGGGGCGCCTGGGTGGCTCAGTGGGTTAAGGCCTCTGCCTTCAGCTCAGGTCATGATCCCCGTGTCCTGGGATTGAGCCCCACATCGGGCTCTCTACTCAGCAGGAAGCCTGCTTCCCTTCCTCTCTCTCTGCCTGCCTCTCTGCCTACTTGTGATCTCTGTCTGTCAAATAAATAAATATTTTTTAAAAATCTGTAATTGAAAGGTAAAAATAAACACCTTATAAACTGTCAGTGTCATGGATGTTCAAGATGATGATTTTGAGCATGAGAAAAGGACAACATGAAAAATTACATCCCTTTGAAACCGGACAGGAGCTAGAACTTACGCTAAGTGGACAGGTGTATCTAGTATTTGACCCAACTTCTGATTCACAGCATGCATGCCCCTACCTTCAGACTTTATAAATGTATTATGTCAAAAGTAAATCTCCACGGAAGTCAGGGATTTAAAATCACAAAGATAAATGGTTTATTAAACGCTAAAGGACTAATCATCCTTGTTGCAAATAACAAGCACCCAGGTGAAGGTCTGTGCTTTGAGAACGCTGCGTGAGACGGCATTGGGGATCATTCCCATGGATTTCAGTAGAAGAGCCACAGCTTCCAAAGAATTCATTTAAAAAAGGAAAGAAAGAGAAAATGCAAAAGGCCACCCTCTTCCTGAAAAGGTCGGTGGACTCTCGTCGGGAATGCTTTTCCTTCTGATGAATCACACCCGCCCAGCGAGGTTTCCTATCCACTCACTCAGAAGCCAAGCAGAATTGCACCTGCCCTACACGTTTCTCCCTCATTAAATCCTTCTTCATCCATGGAAAACGGACTGATGCTTACCCTGCCCCTCCTGTGTGGCCTGAAGAACTTTAATGGGGCGGAATCACAGAATCACCAAGCATTCCCTGGTCTGGTGAGCAAACTGCACGTACTGAACAAATAGGGGCAAATGTTCCTCCCAAGGGCTGATGAGTACATTGGCGGTTTAATTTAAAGCTGCCCTGGGGTGGCCGTGCTGTCTCATCTGGCCCCTTTACGTTTGTGTTACCATAGAATCAGACAGATTCCTTCTTTTTATTCTGGGACTGTAGCTTCTAAATCACAGAAGAACGAAAACGTTCCCCTGATGTCCATCTGAAAACTCAGACTAGGCTCCGTAGCAACTATCAATACCCATTTTTTTACACCATTGGCAAAGCGGGCCTGGGAGGCTCATAGAAAGGGTTTTGCTGTAACTGCCCCGCCGTGGATGGCAACGCCAGGCTTGTACTGGATGAATGTGGCTTTGTCCTTTCAGGCTGTGCGTCAGAATCACCTGACAATGTTGAGGGACCTTTGAAAATTTAATAACACCATGTGACATTTATTGAGCATATACTATATGTCAGGCACTGAGGCTAAGCCCATACTTCTTACCTCATTTAATACCTACACCTGTTAAGAGGCAGGGACTACATATAACATGCCAAGGTCTCACATATAGGTACTGAACTAACTTTTTAAGATTTTGTAGCAAGGGATAGTGATTTCCTTATGTGCGAACGGTAGGGTACTTCAGAGCATTTATGTATGTGCATGCTATTTTCATTATAATCTATGAAGATTAAAGACAAGGTCATTGTCCATTTTACAAAGGCAGGGACTAAGGCAGGAATTCCATTTTACAAAGTTTTAAGTAACTGTCTACAAGTGGAAGGGCCTTACCTAAAACCCAGACTCACCACAAGGTAGAGGCTCTTTGTTATCAGTAAAAGAAAATCTCCATGACAAGTCAAGCAGGAGCTTAAAACACTGTGAGAGACCAGGGCTTGAGTTTACAACCCTGAATTGCTTCACTGGTTTGCATTTTAGACCAGGAGTCTAAACTCCTACTACCTGTTTTTATAAATAAAGTTTTATTGGGACACAACCACCTCTATCTGTTCAGGACTTATCTATGCCTGATTTTGTGCTATGACTACAATGTTGTAGTCATGCAGGTGTGACACAAATTGTATAGCTTGCAAAGTCTAAAATACTATCAAGCCCTTTACAGAAAGAAATTACCAGTTCCTATTCTAGATTAAAAAGGAATTATCTTCTATTCTCATATTTGGCTTTGGTATGATTGTGAATAAACCTTTTTTTTTTAAATTGCTTGTTAAGCTGAGAATACTGTCAGTCTTTATAATACAAATGGAATGAGTCCTGAAATATTTTGTATATGAGATACTTGTTATTAAGAATTCATTTCCCAGGAAGGCATTTGGGGCTCTGCCTCCAGTTAAATCCTCTGTCCCTCTGCTCAGCTCCCCCAGCCTCTCACATACACACCCATCCACAGCGAGCTGCTTCTCACCTCACTGTCGCAGATATCCCCCCATCTGCACAGAAGATGCTAGGCCTCAGGTCTCCCAGTGACCTCCTCCATCAATGCCCCCTCTGTCTACTCCACTTTTTGCCCATTTTTTCTTTCTCGTTAATGATTAAACAGGTTTAAATCTCCCCCAACCTAAGTAATATTCCTCAATCTTATCTCCTCTTATAGCTACCAATGTGTTATCTCTCTTATCTTTCATTATTGGGTTTCTTGGAAAACTTGTCTAAAATCACTCTTTGGTCCCATTTTCTCCCTAGTCCATTGCTGCTGGCTATTTCTGCACACCAAGCCCCTGAGAGCACCTCCAGGTACATGTATGTATGTGTGTGCACACCCACTAACACACATACATTCAGACACACATGGTCTCACTCTCTCACAAACCCCACACACAATTTTTGTAAAAAGGCCTCTACTTTTTCAGGATTAATTCATAATAGTGGAATTACTGGGTTAAAGGGTATATAATGTTTTAAGCCATATGGAAAAGCTGTGTTTATACTTCTAACAAAAGTGGGCAAGAGTAACTTCCAGGTCATTGCTGACAGTGGGATACTATCATTTTTGAAAACTTAGCCAATTGGATAAAGAAAAGTAATAGTTTTGTAACTATTAATTTTATTTCTTTTATTTTCTCTGATTACTCATGAAGTTTTACATTTTAGAAATTTATTGGCAGATAAAGATCTAACTTCCCTATAAGCATTTTGAAAGTTTTTATCTCTCCTAATGTAAAACACTTTTAAAATAAGCCATTATTTCTAAGCAACTGTAAAATATTCTTTGCTTTAATGCGATTTTATCAATAATTTAACTGACATAAAGATGGGCATTAAATCTGAATAAAAATGATAGATTAAATATCAAGAAATAACTTCAAATGACACAAACAAGTAAAAACTTTGACACTAAAAATATTAAGGTTCTAAAAGAAATTTTTAGAAATTATAAAAACTAATGGGGGGATGCCTGGGTGGCTCAGTTGGTTAAGCAGCTGCCTTCAGCTCCGGTCATGATCCCAGCATCCTGGGATCGAGTCCCACATCGGGCTCCTTGCTTGGCGGGGAGCCTGCTTCTCCCTCTGCCTCTGCCTGACATTCTGTCTGCCTGTGCTCGCTCTCTCTCTGACAAATAAATAAAATCTTAAAAAAAAAAAAACAAACTAATGGGTATATTTCATGTAATATTTCTCCTTAAAGAACATAAACAGGGCACCTGGGTGGCTCAGTGGGTTAAGGCCTCTGCCTTAGGCTCAGGTCATGATCACAGGGCCCTGGGATCAAGCCCCATATCAGGCTCTCTGCTCTGTGGGGAGTCTGCTTCCTCCTCTCTCTCTCTGCCTGCCCCTCTGCCTACTTGTGATCTCTGTCTGTCAAATAAATAAATAAAATATTAAAAAAAAAAGAACATAAACAAAACATACCACAAAAAATAATCAAACAAAAATAGGAAAATTTTGACGTAACACTTATGAAGTATGTTTTTGCAAAATCTTCCTTAGTATGTGATTGAATAAAAGCAAATATTTTAAAAGCTAAAAACTCATTAAAATACTTTCCATTATTTCTCACTCCTTTTGGGGTCCTTTGAAGCTAAACAGTTAATTCAATTGAAAGAAGTAGAACTCTTTAAATTATATTGTTAATTAAATCATCTAAGATTAGATAGAGTAAAGCAATAATATCCTTATGTTGTTTTTGTCCAAACTACTTGAGACTTTTGGGGTCATGTGACACTGTTGAGATACAAGTAGAAACTAAAATATAATTAAAATACATGGAAACTTCTTGGTTTCAGGGCTAAGGTTTGATAAACTTGAACACAATAACTAAATACAGCTTAAAAACGTCTTGTTAAGAAAAGGTGTTAGACTCCTGTGAACCTGTGATGTTTAAAACAAATCACAAGTTAACACATTCTGAGAAAGAAATATTCAGCAATGCCACTAAAGAATAACACTGAAGGATATCACAGTATTTGTAAAGAGCAAGTATTTTATTTGACCCCAAATTAATTAATGCACTTTGGTTGATTACATGATCATCTTTTCCATTAAACTGTAGTCTTTACATTTCTATTTATTTATCCTATTATAGGATGGTGTCTTACACATATTAGGTGTTCAAACATATTTACTGAATGAATGAATCTTTCTTTTGTCTTTTGTGATAATTGAGAGTGCATAGTTTTTAAGCTAACAAATTGAAATCTGTACTATGTATGAGACAATGTACTTTTCTTTATGACAATTAAATGTGGTAACTTGATTATAACATTAAACATCTGGGTCCGAACTGATGTATTTTTATAGAACCATGTTACAATACGCATCTGAAGGCTTAAAACATCCTATGGTCTTTGGCCCTGGAATTCTGCTTCAATGAGTATGTGCTGATGACATAATCGATTCTAAAATAACATATTTTTGAAATGTGAAAAACTGTCTAAAATTAAATTGTCTTCCTTGCTTCTATATTACAGTTATTAATACTACTAATTATTGACGACAGCCATAGCAACTGAGTAAAATGGGATGGATTAATCAGAAAAATTGATGAAATTATTCATCATTAAGAAACTTCTAATTCTTCTAATTAAAAGATTCCAGATTGAAATTTTTTAAAGCAACTGCTAAAAACAAGCAAAATTCATTACTGCTAGAGAATGGGTCATCATTTGGGGGAAGGAGCACTGAATCACTCACTGATTACCACATACATAGCTCACATTCGTTTTATCCCATATAAGTTCATCTACTAAGAGTCTACCACATGCCAAGTACTCTGTTAACTGCTAGTTACCAGAGTCACTGATTAGAATTTGGAGGGTCTTGCATGTAATAGAGAAGACTTATAGCTTATGAGATAGACAATCAGGCAAAAGAATAATATGATTAGATTTATAATTTAAAGATGATCACTACAGCGACCATGTGGAGGAACAAGTAGATAATAGGCAGAGTAGCATGAGAAAGGCCAGTTATAAGACTCTTGAAACAGCCCAAGGAAGGGTGAAATGAGAATCTGAAATAAGACAGTAGTCACAAACACTGGAAGAGAAGAGATATGAATCCCAGAAGAGATGACATGTTTTGAGTCTCTTGTCTTTTTACAGCGACAGAAGCATATAAAACATATTACAATGTTTGAAACTGGAGAGAACAAAAGGCAAAAGTGGACCTCCCTGAGGTAGGTCAGGAGGGATATGGAGCCGTCAGTATGGTCAGCCGGTCAAGGTTCCACTCATCTTTAGACAAAACGACAAATGGTAACTATCTGAACAAGCAACCGCAGCCATTGGAACTCTTGTACAGCAGTAGTCAGAATTAATTACATTTACATTTGTTCAAGTTTAATTGTTTAAACTTCTATACCTTTTTGGTTGTTCTTTGAAGAGTGATTGTCTTCTCCCTAATACTTAATTCCAAAACAAACACCTCAAAAGTAAATTAAAATATTATTTTACTATGTTTTTCTTTCTTTTTAAAAAGAATAAAGATATATTGGACACATGATTTTTTTTTCAAATATGAATTATGTAATGTACGCCTTGGATTACTTCCCCATAACAAAATCAGCAATTTGCGGTAAAATTTCAGATTTGTCAAAATTTCAACTTGGTGACCATTCTTGGCATGCATTATCACACCTATGCCACCTACATAAAATTTCCTTTACCGTTCTGTGGGATAATGATCCCTTCCTGATTATCTCAGTGCCACAGTCAAGCTATGTTCTCCAGTAGGGCACCATTTTGCCAGCTGCTATGAGGAGTCTCTGTTAAAGGCTGAAGGCTTTGATCACTGGGTAAACATGATATATTTAAATTATGCTATTCTGTCTCATTGCTTCGTAGATTTCCAGCCAATTCATCTAGTAGTGCTTCAGCTAAGTTTCACTCAAAGTACAGAGATAGTTGTTAAACTGTCTTCCTGTGAATTTTTTGACTAATCAATCAAATTAGATAATTCATGTAGCCTATGCATGTGCTCTGGATAATATGGTGAAATATTAATTTGTCTTTTTTTCCACCTTGAAAGAACATGAGCTATTTTTTCCCGTTATTCTATTCTAAGAAAAGAACTAAATGAACTGTCCTCTCCTCTCTGTTCCTCCCGGTACAAGGTCTTCTGCCCAGGAGCTATTCTGGAGATGAATATGGAGATTTAGATCCAGACAGAGGTAAGCAAGAGAACTTTGAAAGGAGGGAGTAAGAGGAGAAGAGCTTATTCAACCAGAGGAAAAAGGAGCCATGTGTCCCCAAGCCAGTCAGGACCTGGGGTTTTTTTCTTATTTGTTTTTAAATCCTCTTCATGGTGGGAAAAAAAATGGAAAAATATAAATTATCAATAACCAGGACTGAAAATTAGGCATCACTAGAGATCCTTGAGATGTTATTAGGGTTCATTTATTCCATAGATCTTTGTGACTTCATGAAAGGTAAGATTTATCTATATTTTTCTAAAAAGAAGTATAGGAATTCTTTATATATCCTGTACACGAGTACTGTGTAGTTTCCTCTTCTCTCTCTCTCAAAGTGCCTTTTGAGGAATAAAATTCTTACTTTTAAGTAAGTACAAATCATCAAACTTTAATTTCATAGATCGTGCTTTTTGTGTCTTGTTAAAAAAAATCTCTGTATGCTAATAGTGTCCTAGGACCAAATACTAATATGTGGGTGCAGGTTTTCCTGCCACATCACCAACAAGAATTCTTAGGACACCAGTTGGCTGTCCAACTCAACTCAATTCAGACACTATCTACCTGAAGATAGCAGAAGATTCCCTAAGTTAAGGGCTCAGGCCACAGACTGAGTCTCCTCCCTCCACGTCGACCCACACACACATACTTCAAAAGTCAGTCACAAGACCAGTTGGTCACCTGTGCTTCTGCCTTACTGGCTATAAATCAGAAGTTCCCAATAACCCCCCATCCTTGGGCTTGTTTAATTTGCTGAAATAGCTCATAGAACTCAGAAAAAAACATTTACTAAATCACTGCTTTCCTATCAAAGGATATAACTCAGGAACAGCTAGAAGAGATGCACAGGGCAAGGTATGTGGGAAAGGAGCACAGAGCTTCCATACTCTCCCCAGGCACATCACTCTTTCAGGTCTCTAAGTGTTGAACAACCCAGAAACTCTTCTAACCCGGTCCTTTTGTATATTTACTAAGGCTTCAATACACAAGTATAACTGTTTAATTCATTGGCCATTAACAATTGATTCAACCTCCAGTCCCTCTCTCTTCTCCTGAGGTCAGGGGAATGGGACTGGAAGATCCAACCCTCCAAACACCTGGTTCATTCTCCTAGCAACCAACCCCCATGGTTAGGTGCTTTCCAAAAGTCAACTCACTGCTATATAAAAACTGCTTTTATTTCTTTCATCATTTAGGAAATTCTAAGAATTTTAGGAGCTCTGTGGTAGAAACACAAAGACCAAACTCATATTTCTAAATAAAAATCACAATATCGCACATGCCCAAAGTCATGAAGATATTATTCTATGTCTTCTTGTAGAAATGTCACTGATTTTTTACATTTAGTTTGATGTCCTTTACAAATTAATTTTTTGTATGTTGTGAAGTAGTGGTTGAGGTTCATTCATTTCTTTCCATATTGAAAAGAACAACCTTTCTCACTGAACTGCAGTGGAAGAGAGAGAGAGAGATTGATTTGAAATGTTTGGAAGTATTTTCTGGACTATTATTCTGTCACACTGTTCTATTTGTCTCTTGTTACACTAATACAAAATGATCTTGATTATTATAGTCTTACAGTAATGCTCAGAAACTGATAGTGTAATATGAACAACTTCATTCTTCAAAAGAATCAGTCAACCAAGCAATCCTGTTCATGGTAAAGATCTATTGGATTGACTAGGTAGTTAACTGCCTGTAGGATGACCACAAAAACCAGACCTGGGGAGTTCTGGGGTCATGAGGAGCATTGTCTGGGGAGTTAGGACTTCAATATATGAAGGAGGACCAGATTCAGCAACACTGGTAGCAGTAAAAGCAAAGTAGACTCGGAAGTTTTACCTTACTCTGTGAAAGGTCAGACCTCTCCTGCTTTCGGGGTACCACATAAGCTCCCTGGATATTTATTCAACACTAGGGCAGAGCTGAAAGTGCTCTCAGACTTAAGTCTGAATCTCTTGCTGTTATATTTAGCTGGAGCTCTAAATAAGATATAAAATTATTATGGTTAAGAACAAAGAAATAATATGGTGTCTTTCACTGGAATATTATGAAGTGAATTTATAACCGCAACACTTTTAGAAATTCTAACTTCTCGTGCTTCAAACATCTCCATGAGGGCAGGGACTTTGGTTTTCTCATGTTCCTCTTCCTACAACTTGACACATATGTTCATTAATCACGTGAATGAAATCCATTATATGTAAGACATTCTGACTCCTTGCATTATCACTCTTCTTTTATTGCGATATCCATGGAATATCTGTGGTAAAGGATTTACACATCTCTCATATTTCCTATTTTTACTATAGTATCTGGGATTGAAAGCTCTCATTCAGCTAGGACCATTAGGAGTTCCAATCCACAAAGAGAAGACCACATAAATATGGAAATAATACATGGCCCAGATGTAATTGGCCGCCAATTCGTTACTTCTCTACTTTTTGCATAACTTAGACCAAGTGTTAGCGCTTTACAGCATCACCAGCTATACAAACACATCTCACAAACCACTATGACCAGAGGAGATTTTAATGGCTGTCTGATGAGAAATGGAGGGAGTGTTACGTTAAACAGTACTAAGAATGTCCCTCTGAGAAAATCTTTATCTTCCTTCCTTTCCTGGTCTTCCTTCTTATCAACCTCCGTTCCCCAATCTCCCTTTCTTTATGCAAAACTATTTGTATTGGGCCAGGTTCTTCCAATTTTGTTTTAAATATCTGGACACCGATCACCTCATACTGTATCCAAGTATATGAAAAGTTATTTTGTGGAACAGAACTTTGAACCCAACTGGGAAAAACAACGCAGCAACATGGAACCTTCCTCAGAAGAGCGTGTATGTGTGTCCTGATGTGCTGAAGTTGGGATATGGTGGAACTGTGAGTAAACAAACATTTTCCTCCCTGTCACAACATCTTTCATGTCACATATGCCATTTAAACCGAGACCATACATTTTTTCACACTAATCTTGTCAGCGGCTCTGTAGAGCATCCTTTCTATTGTCTTGTTTTCTCTGCTTAGCAGTTTGTACTTTTTACTGCCTCCCATTTTGCTGCAGGAAGCAATTTAAAATCCTTTTTTCTCTTTAACATTACAGCTCACTTATGAATAGGGCTTATAACAAAAACAATTTTTGAAGAGATAGAGAACATCAGTCTCTCCGTAAGTTAAATTTCATTCCAAAAATGAAAAATCAAGTTATAGTCCCAAACTATGTCTTATCTACTCGACTTGTCAAAGTTTTTAGTTGAAGGCACCAGAAACACTCTGAAGGATTTGAACAGAAAAGGAATTTCCTGAGACTAATTGGGTTAGCTTCTAAAACCTGCTAGGTGCTTTAAAACATCAGCTCAGAAGAAACCATGAATTCCACACAGCAAGGACAAGAGTCAAAAATAACTCCAGATAACAGTCCAGTGAAGACACTGCTAGCATGACTTATCAGCACGAGACACTTAGCTTGTACCATCTTGGGCTCTAATGTCACAGCACTCTGTGAACTGTCAGCACTGGAAGGCATCTATGCTGGCTAGTCTTGTCTTCTTGCCTCCATGGTTTTCAGACTGATGCTTGAGATTGGCTAAACTGAGGTCATGCACTTATGTCCTCACTTTCCTCATCAGTAAATTAATATAATTTGCATATGACCCATAGAACTTTTTAAAAAAGATTTTATTTATTTGACAGAGAGAGAGATCACAAGTAGGCAGAGAGGCAGGCAGAGAGAGAGAGGGGGAAGAAGGCCCCTGCTGAGCAGAGAGCCCAATGCGGGGCTCCATCCCAGGAACCTGAGATCATGACCTGAAGGCAGAGGCTTAACCCACTGAGCCACCCAGGCGCCCCAACCCATAGAGCTTTTATAATTACATGCCAGGGAAGCTAGAAGAAGGTAGATCTGCCCTTTTAGGCTAGTATGGTCTTCTACTTCTAAGACCCATCAGCAAGAGATCTCCAAACATAAGAAAGAGGCTCTATTCTTGTAAAGAAGCAAAACAAAACAATAACATAATAATGTAGAAATTTCCAAATTGAATTTGATTAAATTACATCAAACTCAGTATTCTAGATTTGAAAATATACCCAAACAGTGGTGTATTTAAAAGTTTAGAAACATGTCTCAATAATACGTTACCATATATAATGGTATAAAATATGGCAGTTTTATAATATGATAATAGAATGAACTATTTATGTATAATACTAGTAAAATGTAATGTTTAAGTACAAAATGATTACATATACATACTTTTTTAAAAAAGAACCAGGCTATGTACTAATAGCATTCCTAGACTCATACTACTTTCACATTCAATAAAGCCAAAACAATTTCATAAACTGGTGTTTTTCTCCTTGCAGCCCTTGCTCTGTGCACCAAGATAAACAGTCACAATCTTTTATTTGTCCTCACTATGAATACAGCTGTTCACTTCATCTTCCGTTGAAAGTAATGAATAGTTACTACATTCCAATAAATTGGAATAAAGGCCCATTTACTATATTTGTGATATAATGACAAGAATAGTATCTCTAGAAGGTAAGTCATTTGGCAGTCACATTGGGAACATACTTTGTAATCACCTGTCTACTTTGAGTCAACGTCACCACTCTCTTTTTGTGGCTTCCACAACCCTCTGCCTCTCTCACAGTCAATGTATCAGAGGACTCCTTCAAACTTTCAATTGCTCTTGACTCCTTGGTTCCTTGCTTCACTGGCACCTCGGCACTGGATCATTTCAAGTTTCCCTCCCAGCGTCAGGTGGTCCTTTGTGCCTTTTCTATTTCCTTGGTTCTCTGATGCCAGTGTCAACATTCGGGTCCCTCTGCCATCATCTGGGCCAAACAACAAACTAACAGACTTTGATGGATAAGCCATAAAAACATACTCAGTTACTAAATTTTACTGGATAGACCCTATCCCTGCTAAGCAATTATTTTATTCTTCTGTTTTTGACTCACAGCCAATTGTTTTATATAAAGAATTATTTATGAAAATTGCTTCAGATACAAAGATTTTTTTTTTAAGTTTCCTTTTCATTGGAGTCTTCCAAAGTAAAACCACTTTCTCACTCTCTGATTCTCAATTCTGACTCTTCAGAGGACAATGAATTCAGTAGGGAGGTCCTAATGTCCTAAAAAGGGGACAATCTTTGAGTCAAAGTATCTGGGGAAGAATCCTCCCTCTTGCATGTTTGCTCCATAACCACAGGTAAATATGTTCACTTCCATGCCTTATTTTGCTTATCAATAAATCAAAATAGGGGCACCTGGGTGGCTCAGTGGGTTAAAGCCTCTGCCTTCGGCTCGGGTCATGATCCCAGAGTCCTGGGATCGAGCCCTGCATTGGGCTCTCTGCTCAGCAGGGAGCCTGCTTCCTCCTCTCTTTCCCTCTCTCTGCCTGCCTTTCTGCCTACTTGTGATCTGTCAAATAAATAAATAATAAACTCTTTAAAATTAAAAAATAAAAAAATAAATCAAAATCATTACATCTAACCCACACAGCTATTGCAATCACTTTTCACCAGGACTTTCACTGGCTTTAATTCATTCCCCTACTTTTTAAATGTAAGTGAACATGAAATTCCCTGTTTTCCTTTTATATTTTCTTTTACAGATCTGTCTTTAACTCTTTCCAGTTTGCCTCTCAAGTTTTATTTCATAGATGACTCCTAACCACAAACTTGGTCCTGAATCATTCTTGATCTTCCATTCTACATGTAAGTGAGAAAAATGGACCATCTCCTGCTTCGTTTGCACCCTCAGGAGAAGTGCATTTTTATCTAAATATTTGATTAGGCAGAACTTTACCGATCATAATTTTAATAGCTTCTAGAAAAATATAAGTTCTGATCTGCCTGGAAGGTTAAAAAAAAAAGCTGAGTTGCTCTGATATAAAAACCTGAGGTTATATTTTTCCATCACTTTCCTTTTGTTTTTCTCTGGAGGAGCAAGGGTTGGAGAAGAGAAGAAATGAACAGGAAATGAGGGTTATAGTGAGGAGACAAGGGAGCATTTACAAGTCAGAAGAGAGAATAATTTTAAATTAATTTTTAATTTTAAGCTGTTTACATAGTAATATACATTTATCTCTCTCCCCAAACCTACAGTTCTTGTTTAAGGGGGATTTTGTGGAAGTTAAGGGGGAAAAAAAAAAAAAAAAAACCAGAACTGCTTTCTGCTTCTTGCTCAACATTGGAGGAGCACATAGAGCCTATGGACCAAAGTGTTGGAGGTAACCTGATTTACCAAAATGAGAAGTCTGTAGCAGAGATGAATGTCAGAGTAGAAATCCCCTGGAAGTTTGCAGAAAATCTAGGGGAATTCAGTAATCTTTCTAACAGAGTGAGGTAGGAATCTGAGCAATTACTAGTAAGATGTTAAAAATCAGAGAGTTAAGGTGATTCCTACATATAATCCCAACTTTCTCCCACATTTCATAAGTGCATTCCTTACTTTTACCTTAAACATGTATTTCTAAAAGTGAAATCACATTTCTTAGACAATGTCCAAAATCAGATGTCTATTATTTTTATCACAGATACCAAAATGAGGACATTATCTTTAACCTTAACATCCCCTGTTTTCATGCTGTTCCTAAGCTTCTATTTATTACGAAGTTTGTTCAACAGTAGTTACCATCAGGAAATCTACTCCCTGCTGTTTGCTGAAATGCATCATGAAAAATAATCGCTTAAGTCATCTTTCCTTGCTGTTTCTTCACTTTTAAAAAAAATTTATCAACAAGAATCTTGATATTGTATACACTGGAAAATGATTACATATGCTGGAAAAGATGGAATCATCTTTCCTTTCTGTATCTTGAAATGCATACAGACCTAGCACTTTGCTCATCAGGATTTCATGGGATGGGTTTAGGGGAAGAAAATGACCCAGGGCACTGCTAACAGAAGGCTTTATTTGAAAATAAAGGTAAGCAAAGACTTTAAAGCAGTGCTGTAACTTGAAATGGAGGGGGCAAGCATTTTATAGGTTAGCAAGAGGGGTCAGCTGAGGTTCAGAGAGTTTCCAGAACGGCTAGTCAAAATGTGCCTGGAAAAGGCACAAATCATTCTTGCGGTTAGTAGCTGTTTCATGGGCAGTCTGGGTTTGTCAGGATGGGTGGGGACAAGAGCTAATGGCTAAGGTCCTGCAAGAGGGGTGACACAGAACACCGGACGGAAAGGACGGTGAAGCGCTGTGGAAAGTTCCCACCTCCCTGGGTCTCTCACACTTCCCAAACAGCACGATAAATACAGCAGCAGCACACACGTAAGACTTTTTCTAACAACTGATGTGGTAGATATTTTAAAATTCTTCTTGCAGTCTTTCAGAGGTATTTGCTCGTTGATCAGTCCACATCTATGTTTTTCTATCCATAGAACCACTGTTTCTAAATGTCGTTCAAACATAGAATCCATGCAAAAACATCTAAAATAAATTCCCAGATAAATAATGGGACTTCATTTCAAAGTGAAACACAATATTGATTTTATTTGTAAGAGGGCAGAGTTAGACTCTGTCAGGTTACCTTTGAGCATGAACTATGCTCAACTATGAACTATGAACGCAACTCCTGTTTACCAGACACTGTTCAGCTAGCTTCAAGTTCTGCAGAGTATGGGATGAAAGTTATCTGGATTTTAAGATTCTGCACTGGGGAGAAAAAGGAACAGATATCCTAGAAGCATCTTCCAGATATTGTGAGTAGAGTGATCTGGTAGCTTAGAGAAGGAAATTTTGAAAATGACCACAAATGAGGACATTCAGAAAGTGTAACTGCATCATCTCTGTTGTACCCACTCCCTTTCATCCCTTCGTCAGACCTTATTAGTATATTCTATATTATTTATCACAATTGTGCTTGTACATGAGGTAGGCTGGGGAGTTGAGAAACAGAATAACTTAAATGAGAATGGCACAGCCAAGGAGGCCAGTGTGAAATGAATAACACACATAAAATTGGGGGAAATAATAGTGAGATTCTTAGTTACAAAATGATATTGTTAGTGACTTACTGACTATTCATAATCTCAGAAACTAAGTCTTTTTAAATGATGAAGAAAATTTTTTTATAATTTTTCACTATACACTTGTGATAACCGCAGTATAGTTTATGCAATAAAACATTATCAGGGGTTATGCAACTAAAGAAAGATCACTTCAGAAGAAAGTAGCAAAGATCAACAAAATATCTGATCCCTGATGCCTTTGCACTCACAGGAGACTATGTTACTGTGGGACTAGGTTTAAAGAGAATTTAAAGAGGTTATTACCCCTCAAAGTATTCTGACCTGTAAAATGTAGTAATAAGTAAAATTTATACCTGATATCAAGACTATGCAGGTATACAGTATTTTTCAAAGATTTTTTATTGATTTATTTGAGAAAGAGAGTGTGAGAGTAGGGTAAACCTCTGCTGAATTTTCTCCAATAAAATAAGCTAATATTTCTCTTTTCATCCCACACTCATACAATTAGTAATGATCTTTTCTTTGGCAGTAAGATTTACACATACTCAAAATTAAAGACAGAGAGGGAGAGAGAGAAGCTCAAGCAGACTCTGGCACAGTGCCAAACGCCCAGCTCAGTCTCCAGACCCTGACATCATGACCTGAGTCAAAATCAAGAGTCAGACACTTAACCACATGAGCCATCCAGGTGCCTCTATAATATTTTCTTCCTAAGGAAAATTACAGTAAATAAATTCTCAAAGGCACCAACACTGTACCCCTTTGGTTGTGTTTTTTTCTTTCAATATTGAACATTTAGTAAGTATAAATGTTTGGAAAAATAAATGAAGTATAAAATATATATTGTATCTTTTGAAAATTATGATTATCTTGTAGTTAGATAATTCACTAAAAAGTAAATTTGTTTTCTATTTCCATTGTGTGTTCAAAAATTTACAAAATTTAAATAATTACTATAGGCTTAGCACTCAGACACATAAGGGGACTACATTTATGAAGGAACTAATTTTTATGTATATACACATTTTTATTTGCTTATATTGTAACTTCTCAATAAATGTTTAATGAATGAATTAAAAAAGAGTTGGATAATCAAAGCAACTTAATTGTACAAAAAACTGAAGTTAGCAAATTGTTGAAGTATTTTACCCACTTCCTCTTGCTGATAATGTTATGGCTCTAGAGCATAACTAGCACTTTTATGACTAAGGACCCTGGACCAGCAATATTAGCATCATCTAAACATTTGTTAGAAACCTGTGCATTAACACAGCCTCCCATTGATTCTGATGCAGACTAAAGTTTGAAAAACATTAGTCTAGGCTAAAGTGTTGGGCCCCTGCTTCCATGATTCCACTCTGTTGTCCTGCCCCGTCCTACTCACAGAATGGATCACCGTCCAATAGGACACCTGGACCAATCATATTCTCTCCCTCTAGGACTTAATCTAAGAGACCTAAAGACTTGAAATCCATAAGCAGGCAATCATTTTTAAAGCTGGGAAGTCAGGTATACTTAGTATAACTAGAACAGACATTTTGGGGTCTTGTGGACAACAGAGGGTTTTGGTTTATGGACAAAGGTAGGAAAATAGAACAGATGAGAAAAGAGAGACAGAAATGAGTAAGTAGTCATTCCTTGTCCCCATATTTTTCTTGTTGTCAGTTTGGCCACATGTACTTTCTGGCAGTATTTTTTCTTCTTGGGTTTGGTATGATATCTCTGCACATATGTTATATCCCACATGTTATATCCATGAGTTAGGTCATTTTCCCTCTATTGCAACAAAATAATTCCAATACAAAAATGTGTACATAATAGCAGTTGGTTAGGGGCTCCTGGGTGGCTCAGTGGGTTAAGCATCTGCCTTCAGCTCAGGTCATGATCTCACGTCCTGTGATCCAGCCCTGCATCAGACTCTCTGCTTGGAGAAGAGTCTGCTTCTCCCCCCTGCCTCTGCCCCTCATATGCACGCTACCCCCTGCTACCCTCCCCTCCCGGCCCCAGGTCGTGCTTTCATTCTTGTGATCTCTCTCTCAGTATCTCAAATAAACAGATTCGTCAAAAAATAGTAGTTGGTTAGTTGTTTAAATAAGGAAAATAACAGTGATCAACTGTTGCATAATGCTTAATGAATTCACAATTGGTTGATGAGGTTATTTAAATGAAATTTTTCAAATGCAGGTAAAATGCTAAAAGCAAAGTAAAGATATACTTTTAAACACTGTAGACAAATATTTCCCCATTAGCTATTAAACTATCCTATGGATGCCACTTCTAGAACACATCCTGGTTGTTCTAGTTTAAATGAATCCCTTGATGGCCTGGGTATTTCTGGATGTAGCGGGGGGGGGGGGGGGGGGAAGCCTCAAACTTTTAACTTCATTTATTTCTTATTTGATTTTAGAGATTTTATTTAATTTTATATCTTAGTTTTCCCACTGCAGGTTGAAAAAAGTACTGCAGCATTGTGGTAATAGGATTTTGTATGAGAATGAAATATTCTGAAGGTATCTCTTAAGAGGTTTTATTATAATATTTTTATATTACATTTTACTTAATTGGTATTTTATTGATACTAAAACAAAGGTAGCAACTTTGGTGGTTGCTGTGTTTGAATTATTATTATTCTAAAATACTATTCTTTTGTATATTTAGCATTTATTATTTTTCTTTGGTATCTTGACTAGAAATATTTTTTTCATAGAAAGCCCAAATACTACATCAATTTTTCTTTCCCATACCAGTAATCTGCAAATAAAATACTTAAAAAACCCTTTCTTTCTAATTTTTTAGAATTCCATCCAATGGACATTAGATAGATTTCAGGACTCCAATCATGAAATAAAAGGCTCAAATTGCATTACATTTTGTCATGTGTTCAATCGATGCACTCAATCATAGCCGAAGTCACTGTAGAAGTCTCTCTTGCACTTTTAATCAAATAGGAATTTAGCTCATAGGCAATTTTCAGGACTTAGAATTAGAAAGTTCTGCTGATCTGCGGAAGATGTTGGGATGAAAAGGCCAGAAAGACCTATGACCCAAACAGGCTTCCAATGGGGTTTGCCCTCAACACAGTTTATGCATGCATGAATTCTTTCCTTATTGACTATTTCAATACACCTCTGCTGCTGAATTTTCTCCAATAAAATAAGCTAATATTTCTCTTTTCATCCCACATTTATACAATTAGTAACGATCTTTTCTTTGGCAATAAGATTTACACATATTCAAAATGAAAGAAGAGAGAATATAAACCCCAGTGAAGTGGGTTCATCCCTCTTGTTTTCACTTTTCTTCCTCTATAAAAGCTTCACTCTTCCAAATCCAGCATCCCGTCATCACGATGAGCTACTCCAAGGCGACATCCAAAACCTTGATCTTACACTTTCCAGCCACATCCCACTACCCCTTTTACATCCAGAACTCAACAGGGAGTCACAAAGCCACACTGTTCCTGTTCTGCTCTGCAACACCTCTAAAGGAAAAGTCATCACTACCCAGGTTTGCATTCAGGAAGCCTGCTTTGAACCACTCATTACAAATGCACCAGATGCCTGTCTCTTTCTTTCTTTTTTTCAGATGCCTTTTTCTTAACTCTTTGTGTGTTTTATTCATCTGTTTCTGCCAACATCTAGGCTAATTCAGATCCTAGGTAAAGAAAACCACAGAAAGGTACATCTTAGCTCACTATTTGCCCAATATCAGATTAGCCTCTCTACTACTCATCGTCAGTGTTGATCCCCTAAAATGCAATACTAATCTGTACTTCTAAACTTCAGTAAGAAAAACTTTAATTTGTCCTGTTCATTATATTTCCTCTATTTCATGGCAATAGCCTAATATGCTACATGCCAAATTACTGAAACTGAAATTTCTGATTACCTCTTTCTCTCTTCAAAAATATTTGCTGGATCCTTATTTTTAAGACATTGACTCATCTGGTATTCACTTAATGTCCCTAATTATTTTTCAAAAATATTCTTACTATATTGAATTAAACTCCAGACAAAGGATACAATGCATTGTTTCCCTAAATTTGACATGCACTACCTAGGTTTCACTCATCTTGTCCTAACAACCTTACCCATCTACTCCCCTAACCAATAAAGCCTTACTCATATGAACCCATCTGACAGGGCCCCTCTCAGAAGTCACAGTGCCAAATCTCAATGAATTCCTCCATTTCTTTCCTTCCTGCCTGCCTTCACTGTCATTTTTTTAAATCATTTTTATCTTGTGTAAGACCTGTATGAATGGGACAGTGGTGAAAGGAAAGCAATGTTTATTAAGAACTTCAATGTCAAGGAGTACGGTAAGCATTTTTCATTAATATACTACCTTATTCCCTTATCATATAACATAAGATATATTATCTTTACAATAAAAGGAAGTAAGCTCCTTGGAGAAATGCCCAATTCTGTGGTTGGGCAGGGAAAACATAAGAGGAGCATGGAACATCTTGAAATCCCAGAAAGTAAGAAAGTGAGCCCACTCCAGTCCCCCAAACTTGCCAAAAAGAAAAAAGGAAAAAAAAACAGGATAGAAGCATGTCAAAAAGACATTGAGGGGGTGCCTGGGTGGCTCAGTGGGTTAAGCCTCTGTCTTCAGCTCAGGTCATGATCTCAGGGTCCTGGGATGGAGCCCTGAATTGGGTTCTCTGCTCAGTGGGGAGCCTGCTCCCCCCCACCCCCGCCTGCCTCTCTGTCTACCTGTGATCCCTCTCTCTGTGTCAAATAAATAAATAAAATCCTTAAAAAAATAAATAAATAAAAAGACATTGAGGACGTAGGGACCAATTTTTTTTTTTTTTTTTAGAAAAACCTGAATGGAATAATTGAATTAAAACAATTTGAGTAAGTAAATAAGTAATATTAGTATTAGATTATAACTCAAGAATAAAATAAAGACCCATATAGTCAGAATCATTCTCTTTCTCTATGTACACACACACACACACACACACACACACACAGTGCCATAGTCTATACTGATTGAATCAATTAATTATGGATGAAAAGGACAAATCTTCTTTAATAAAGAATTATAAATAATAAGCTTAAGAAGAATGAAAGAAATTGAAAATTGCCAATAGAATAGTAATAATTGCTGTAGGAAGATCCAGTGATAAATTACAAAATTAAGGAGCCAAACTTTAAGGAAAAACAGGATATTTAAACAGTCTCAAAGTTTCCTCAAGTATTTAATTACTCTAATGATTTTAACATACATCCTCAAGTTCTTCGACTCTCCTCGCTCATGGAGGTCTGATAATGAGCAAACATCCCGTAGATCCAAATTGAAAGACATTATACAAAAGTACTCTTCAAAAACCATGAAAAACAAAGACAGACAACCATCACAAATTGAAAAAGGTAAAGAAGATGTGATAATTAATGAAATGGGGAACCTAGAAAAGCAGTAACAAAAGGGTATTAGTAAAAAAAAATAGTGAAATTCAAATAAAATTTATGGTTTAGTTAATAGTAGATTACTCATAGTAATTTCTTACTTTGGATAAATATGCCATGATTATGTCCAATGTTAACATTAGGGGGAGCTGGATGAAGAGCATATGCAAACTCCCCACATTCTTTGCAACTATTCTGTAAATCCAAAAGCACTTAAAGGTAAGAATCTTCAACTCTATCTTATAACAAGGAATCCAATTCTGAAAACCTACTTCCATGACTATAGCCATTCAGGAGCACATCAGACTAAGGGGCTTATTTCTAAAGTGACCCACCCTTCTTGGAAAACTGTTTCTTTGTTTCGTTTTGTTTTTCTTGTTACATTTGATTTCTATCTTGTGACAAAGCACAGCCAGGAAGAGGTAAGGAAATACTATTAATTGCTAAAAAAATATTGGAATGACTTGTTTTAAGTTTGCAGACTGTACACAAACAATTCAATCTCTTCCCAAAACGTTGAGAGGGGAAAGGGTAGTTTTAGTTCCGTGAGTTACACATCATGGCTGCCTATTTGGATAATGCTCAGCACATAACTGTTTAGCTTCTTATACTTCTTTACAATTTAGACACAAACTTTAAAATACATTACCTAGGTTCTGTTGATAATATGATTCTTTTAGATACAATCAGATTCTGTCGTCTCCATCAGGAATGTAGTACTACTTCGAAGAACAGATTTTTTTTTCTGCAGAAGCATGTCAGCTGCTTCACAAGACTAACAAAATCATAGGACTCTTTTTCTCAACACAATATAGCAAATATTTATGCATTTGTAACACCTGGTTTTTTATCCTGACTACCTCCCCTGTGGTAAGAGTAATATATATTTTAGATTTTGGATGCTTGATTTAACAACTAAATTTCTTGATTTTTTTTAACATTTATTTTGGAAAGATAAAATGTGTATGCAATCTTTCAATGCTCCTGGAAGAAATGACATACATGAAGACAGTAAGATATTCTATTTACACACATTAGTATCTATAGAAGGTAGAATATTATATTTCAGGTTCATTAGAGTTTTTGTTTCTTTAAGGATTCTGATAAAGGTATTTCTTAAAATTTAATTTTTATGATTATCCACAGTCAAAATGAACTATGTTATATGATTATCTCAGATGACTGTACTGAATCTATCCAACTCTCTTTTAAAGATAAACATTAAGAATATACAGCAAAAACTCATTTTGGCTATTGGGATTTCCATTCTAATTACTTGAGTAATTCTTAGAACATGCACTGGGATGTAAAACAAAGTCAGAAGAAACACGTTCCCTAAGGTGCTCACACCTGGGGAAGGGTGGAAGACGTGGGTGAGCCAAGGAAGAGGCTGACATTCAAAGACGAGCTCAGCACCCCATGTGCATGGTGACAGTAATGTGTACAGGAGAGAGGGTAGCTGTGCCTTCCTAGAGCAGGTGCTCTAAGGATTGTCTCCTGGAGACACAGAATTCATCCAGTTACGGGGAAAAGCAATATGGTTAGAAAAGACATTCCAAGAAGAGAAGTTCATCTATGCAGAGCCGCAGAGCTGGGGATAGAATGGGAACACAAGGCTACAGCAAGGACTTCTGCGGGTTTGTACTTCAGTGTATAAATCCTAGAAGGGAAGGCATGAGATGAGTCGGGGAAGCTGGATGGGAAAAAATAGTGGAAGTGTATTACTACACATCTTTCAAGTATTGTGGTGGTTAAGCGGAAGCACTCTTATTAACTATGGGTATTTGGTAAAGTTATTTTTCTCATATTTATTGTGAGGAATAAGACCTGCATGTAAGTTTCTAGTATAAAGTGCGGCACCTACTAGGCAAACAGTTAATGGCAGGAGTAGTTGTTATTGTTTTGTCTTTGTTGCAGAATACCATCATTACCACGTAGCAATAAGAAGCTAGGGACCCATGTGAAGCAGTAAATTAACACAATCACATTTGTGGTCTGAAGAGCTATATTTTTATCCCACTGAGTCTGTGATTGGCTATTAAATGTTTTCTCCTATTTTACTTTCTTTTTTCTTTCTTTTTAAAAAGATAGGGCCATGGAAAGTGCAACACTTAATCTGCCCCATTCTGCATTCGGAAGGGTGAATGTTTTGATGAAAATGCTCTCTGCTCTGGTCCTGAGTGGCACTTGCTCTCCAAACTTGTTTCCAGACCTCCTGACACACAGTAAGATCTCAGGTCCCATTATCTCTGCGGTCTTCATGTCCCTCCAGTTTTTCGTAACCCTCTTTGTGCCAACAGAGCTATTTTCCAAAAGCAAAATGGCAGTGGTTTGCAACAGGCAGTCAAGTCAAAAGTGTGTTGTTCAGAGTTTGGGCAGATGAAGAAGGTCTGAATTTGGGGGTCAGGTCATAAGGACATAAAAGCTATGGAAAAGTGAGACACAGTTTAACAGAAATATTTAAAATTAGTAAAATCACTTTCTGTCCTTGGGCTCACCACAAAAAATTAGAAGGTACGTGGTGGGCGGAGGCACAACGTAGTGACAGAAAATAAAGAGTGACCTCTTAGCAGGCAGGCCTCTCCATCTCCAGTAAAAATCCTCATTTGGGAAGTTTGTGAAGAGCCACATTTGGGTGGTGATTCTAGGTCTGTGATTTGGATTTGGTGTGTGTGAGACTGGATTACTCTTCCCAGCTATTTGCTCAGTCCCTGGAACAAGATTATGGGGAATCAGCTATGGTCATCTGAGAATTCCTGTGCAGTCCCTGGGCGAAGTTAGCATCTGGTCCTCACTGACTTCTGCTTGGTCCTCGGACATGCTTTGGCCAATGGATACGAGCAGTCATGACATTTGCTAGGATCACGAGAAGCTCTAATGTGATGGCTTGTGCCTCCTCGGCCTCTCTCTCTCCGGTTCTGTGCTCTGCCCTGAGAACTGCATGACCCAGCAATTTTCACTGTGAGGCCTGAATTATGAAGTCAAGGAAAACTGAGCCCCGCAGAGCCAAGCCAACCCGAGCTCACCATGCAGTCCCCATGTGAACAAGAAACAAATGTTCTTGTCACCTGCCTCTGAGGTTGGAGGCTTGTATGATATTGCAACAAAAAAGCTGACTGATTAAAAAAAAAAAAAAAAAAGGAAAAGAAAAAGAAAAAGAAACGTCTGTGTCCCTTGAGAAGATCTGAAATCTCTTGTATGACACCATAAAATCAACTCTGAATTTCCTAATGAGTGCCAGAATATTTACTTTCTTCTTAAATTAAAAGACATATGAAAATATGTAATATTGGGGAATGTGGGTGGCTCAGTCAGTTAACAGTGTGAGTCTTGATTTTGGCTCAGGTCATGATCTCAGGGTCGTGGGATTGAGCCCCATGTTGGGCTCCACATTCAGCTCAGAGTCCACTTGTCCCTCTCCTTCTGCCCCCCCCAAATAAATAAACAAAATCTTTTAAAAAAAGAAAATATGTAATGTTAAGTCTGTAGCTCTGAGCCACTTATTGGAGTTTGAAAAACTCATTGGGAATCAAAATCGAGTATTAATCCAGTTAGAATGGCGCAGTCTCTATAGCCTAAACTTCCTAATTACTTCATCTTCTGGGAGGGGGATTTATATTCCCCTTTGGTTCCTTTTTTCAGTCAAAGTAATAAAGTTTAATTAAAATTAACCCCTATTATATGTTAGAAGTAAAAGTTATATAGTTCTCTTGCTATATGCAACTTGGTGGGAACATCAATCTTCAAAATGAAATTTTAATTATTTTATACTTTCTACTTTTTCTTTTATTATAAAAATGATATGAGGGAAAAAGTTATGTTTCAAAATTCCAGGCAACATTGTGTTTGTTTTTGTTTTATAATTGCGCATAAGTTTATATTTGTGCATATTCAAGGCAAAAAAATCCTTAAGACTACCTTGTAATTAATACATATTTTTAAGTCATCAATTTTCTTCCTACAGAAAAAGTAAACATTTTCAATATTATGCTATATAATGGAAAGATAAGATAGAGTAACAAAATAAGTAAATAAATAAAAACAAAAGGAAACTACTAAATTTGGTATCTGTCTTTTGTAATAAAGTTATAATTTCTGTAAAACTAAGATAAGACTTTATAATCATGAAAATTAACATTTTAAAAGCCAAAGTTTTAATGAGGAAAGGTAATCTGATTATATCTTTAGGGCTTAATTTTTTTAATATATGTGTATATGTCTAATATAAGATGTTTTGTAGCATTGTGATGGTTCTATATTTTATGTAATCAGATAGTTATGAGACCTAGATGTAACATTCTGGTTTATAGTGCCCCTTAGTTCAAATTTATATGTAAAGAAGACTGTATTAACCAAGCAAGTCTTGTGGGGAGACTTGTCACTGTTACAAACAAGAAATTAAATGACTTTCACCTATGAGAAAATACGTGTTTTTATACCACCTTGAATTCACTAACTTATCTTGTTATGTCATTAAAAGTATGCATAGGGGGCCTGGGTGACTCAGTGGGTTGAGCCTCTGCCTTGGG
Source organism: Lutra lutra (assembly GCF_902655055.1). Taxonomy (NCBI): domain Eukaryota; kingdom Metazoa; phylum Chordata; class Mammalia; order Carnivora; family Mustelidae; genus Lutra; species Lutra lutra. The sequence goes on along the minus strand of NC_062288.1, from coordinate 99,755,466 downwards.
CTCGGGTCATGATCTCAGGGTCCTGGGATCAGCCCCATGTTGGGGGAGCTCTGCTTGGCAGGGAGCCTGCTTCCCTCTCTCTCTGCCTGCCTCTGCCTATTTGTGATCTCTGTCAAATAAATAAAATCTTAAAAAAAAATCCAAAAAAAAAAGTATGCATAGTAATTTTATACCTTTTTGCATACTTGTTAGGTGTAATGTTATCCCATATAAATGCTATCCTCCTCAATCTAAAATAAATATTAATAATAAATTATAATAATATAAATACAACATATTTCATATTTATATATTATATAACAAATATATTATAAGTACATGTAATATACATCACATATAATGATAAATATAAAATAGAAATATAAAAATAATAAAATAAATAATTTTTTTTTAAGTTTGATGCCATTAAATGTGATTAACATCAATCAACCCACCCACATGGCCACCCACCATACCCACATCCAGCTCTACTTTCCACATAGAGCAGGCCAGGCTGGGTACCTGCCTACCGAATTATTGGTCTGAACAAAGGCGATGAAGACAGTGATGCAATAAATAGAAGCCACGGCCACCAGGAGGCAGAAGCCATGGGCTAAGTGGAAGGGTTGGCCACGGTAAGAAAGGAAAAGCCACGTGCTAACTGAGGCACCACTCTACCAGCATAAGCTGAAGAGAGAAGTTCACCATAAGCAAATCTGCCTTGTCCTCTGTCTGTAGGAAGTTAGACTGTAATTAATAAGTACTGTCCTTGCTGAAGGTCAGTTCCATGATACAAACTCCGGGGGTACGTAGGAAACTCACAGTTATTGAGGAATGCTCAAGGTGAACTAGATGAAAATGTTGCTTCTGCAGGCCAAAAACATTGACTATTAGTAACCTGATTGTGTTCAGCCTCATATGCAGTATTAGAAGCTTCACATGTGTCCACTCATGCAATTGTCACAACATGCCTTGGACAAAGGGATTATCATTACCTCTCTTTCTTAATAGTTGCTGAAATTTGTTATGCATGATGTTAAGTTACCCTGACGATAATATTTTAGATTCACTCTGGTGTAGTTTGTGTTAGGTATGTAACAGATTACATTTATGTAGCTGGTATCTAGAATGACTGCCATATTTTATATTTTCGAAATGAGTAAGAGTCTGGTAAAATATAAATCTTTCCAAGTAATGAAGAGAAAGCTTTTCACCAAAGAGCACCTTCACATGCAAATCTCTGACTCGAGTTGTATTTAAAATTAAAATTTCCTATTTTTCCCTTTTCTTTTGCCAAGAAAGATCTATCATTCCTTTTAATAAAAATGAGTAAAATCTAAATCTTTCTTGACATTTCTAATCTAATGAAGGGACAAGGAAATAAAATGCTATGTTTCTTGTCATTTTTCCCAAAAGGTTTTGAAATAAACTTGTTCAGTGATGACAGCATAATAATGAAAAGTGTATAATGAAAACAGCCCTCTGACAGGTTTTCAAATACCTGTGTGGAAATGAGAAAACCAACTCATTGCATGGCAGGACTGAATGGACCAAGCCCAAAGTCAGAAATAGAAAATAATACTGAATCAGTACACAATGACTGAGATTCGGATTAAAAGTGACTTGTGAATAATTAACAGAAACTTGTGGCCAGGTATGCCAAACCAAGGCACACGCCACCAGGAGAGAAATAGGTGTGAAGTCAGATGTGTCCTTTCCATACATATGCTCTAGCTGATATATGATAAAAAGAAAAAGGAAAAAAAAAATGAAAAAAAAAAAAAACAGTTATATGTTCTGAGATTCACGCTTAGGGAAGAAGAGGAATGAAATTTCCTCATTTCAGTTACGAGATAAATGGTAGAGACAAATAGTAATTTCGAGATTCGTTTTGAACAATGATGTTAGGTAAAGTATTTTCCAGATCAGAAAACATAAAGATATCCAGAATATTCTATACCAATGGCAAGTATTCCTAATAACTGTACTAACCAAATTTACAGAACAGTTACTATCAAAACAAAACAATGCCTGTTTATCATCTCAGTTAGGACTCATTTCAAGCTATGACATTGGCAAAAGTAATCTCATTTGATAGGAATGGGCCTCAGAGAATTTAAGCAATTTTACTGAAAATGAAATGTCATTGTTACAAAGTTCAAATTTGAATCTACATCTACCTTATTCCCAAATTCATTATTTTATCCATTAAATATATTTCCTTTGAATGTTAACAACGGATATTTTGAACAAACAAGAACCACACACACACAAACAATACTCTTCTTTTCAAACCATATCACTCATCAAGTCATACAACATATATCTCTTCCAACTTTCGAAAAATGTTTTCACCATTTCCTTTCAGATCACTAAGTATGGACCAAAAGAGAAGATCTAGAAACATAAAAATATAATGAATGAAACAGTCTGATACTGACCTAAGAATAGACACAAAGCTCAATAAATCAAAAAGGGTAGTCCAGAAATACATCCTATTAAATATAAGGATTTAATACATAACAATGAAGAAATGTAAAGATTAACTGACCTATTTATTTGAAAGCAACTTTGATACTTTGCACATCTGAAGAAAGTAATTTTTGATAGATTTTTGATAGACTTGATAGATTTTATAGGTGTTTGATAGACAACAGTTAAATATAACTAAATGAATTATTAAATGCAAAAGAGAAGTAAATTACTAAACAGCCCAGTGAAAGAAAACTAAGCTAAAAACAGAAGAAATCACAAAGAGAGAGGAATTTATTATATAAAACTTAAATATTTTGACTAAAAAAGAGCAAAAATAAGAGACAAGTAACAAACTGTATATTTGTTGCAAATATGAAATTGTATTTCTTAATTCACTTTTAAAAACTCATATAAATGTGAAAACATAACTTAAAAATCTAAATAGGACACAAGATGAATAGAAAATTCACAAAGGATTAATAATGAAATTTTAATTTCATTTTTATATTTTTAATTTACATTTTTAATTTCATTTTAATAATGATTTCCTACCTTCTGCCCTTAAACATAACTATCTCTCCTTCAATATCCAAAATTGATGGACAATTAATGATCTAAGGTTCTTTATGATTTCTGTTTATATTACTTATGTAAACACTTCATCAGAAACATGTTCACATGGAAATCCTTTTCCTTTATAATGAGATTTTAAAAATAAACACTATTAAAAACTGAAAACTAAATTGCACAGTGATTTTGTGAATCCAACAAAAGATGGTTTCTAAGTCTCAGAATTCTTGGTGGTGCAAGTTTTTAGTTCATTATAGGAGGGTGAGCAGTAAATCTTATTCAGACTAAAATCAGAGAGTAACTTCCTATTAGAGATATTATTAGGAATTTTTCATTTCGTGGATGGAAATACAATTCTACAAAAGTACACTTACTTCATTTTTCAAATTTCCATCACACCATTTCTTTGCTACCTTCTTCACCTGATGTCAGCAATATACCATAACCTAAATTTTCCATTGACTAAAAATCACTGCATCCTTACAAAACTATAACTTGACCATATATTTTCATCATATGCCTAAATTTTAGAGGTAAAATGAGGACTATGCAGGACAGGATAGCTTAGACAATGAAGATGTCCACCTACTCTAGGGAAAACATTCTCTCACATTTGCTCCTCAGATTGTAATTCAAACAAACACATGCACTCTTAGGAAGCTACTTGATAGCCAATACCTTTTGAAAAATAAATGGATGAATGGAATTTCTCATTTTCTACTCCTCTTATTTTCCCTTATCTGACAAGACATATAGTAAAAGAGAAAATTTCAAAAGAGAATAGGAAAGCAAAGTAGACACTGAGTTGAAAGGGGCAACAGAATCGTACATGTCAATATTATTGTCTTATCTTTGAGGAAGACCTTTAAAGTTTCTTTTTTTAAAGATTTATTTATTTTATTTGAGAGAGAGAGAGTAGGGGGAGGGGCAGAGGGAGAGAGAGACAATCCCCAGCAGATTCCATGTTGAGCCTGGAGCCTGACTCAGGGCTCAGTCCCACAACCCCAAGATCACAACCCAACCCAAAACCAAGAGCCTAATGCTCCACCAACTGAGACACCCAGCAGCCTGCAGTTTCTTTTCCCCCAGATATTAAAATGATGATTGAAAACATCATGAGGTGTCATGAAACCCTTCTGGACATTTTTTAGTCACACTGGAAGCCTTTACTACATTTAAAAGCAATTAAGGAGAATCCCTCAATCTTCTCATAAGGAAAAGGTATCTTGATATGAAAGACAGAATATGTATATTAAAATCTGAAATAGTAATGTCATATTCAATGTAAAGTACTTAAGATGAACTAGTCAGCCACTGACAGGTAGCAAGTGATAAACACATCTTTAGTTCTGGATCTGACTCATTTAATTTCCTTAGAAAAGACAATTTCATAATCAGTACAATGCAGCAAGCATTGCTTCAAAGTAAGTTCTGAATATGGGGCAGCTGGCTGGCAGCTGGTTAAAGCATCCACCTCTTGGTTTCAGCTCAGGTTTGATCTTAGAGTCAGGAGATCAAGTCCCCCAGTGGGCTCCATGTTGAGCATGGAGTCTATTTGAACTTTTCTCTCTCTCTCCCTCTCCCTCTGCTCCTCTCGGCCCTCTCCCCACCCCAAATAAATAAATAAATCTTTAAAAATGATAAAAAAAAAATAAATAACATCTGAATATGGACAAAACATGCTGCCAACATAAAAACTAAATCATAGCGTCATATTACCAACTGTTATATCCACCCTTCAGTAGTTTGAACCTTAAGGAGTTTATCCCTCATAATGTGTAGACTTTTAAATTCAGTTGTTCAGTTTCTGTATTAAATCCATTGCTACAGAAAATATTTGAACCTGTATTTTACACTTAGGAATTCTTCATTCAATCCTGCAAATGTTTTGAGTATGTTCTCTGTTTCTGAACAGAGGATAATAACAGCCAACTTTCATTGGATGGCTACAAAGACGTTGGGTAAAGCCTGCTCACAGCATCCCACAACAAACCCACAAATTACGTTCTGTCACTGTCCCCATTCGTTGGCTCAAGAAACTGACATCTAAAGAGGTTTATAAGGGGTGCCTGGGTGGCTCAGTGGATTAAAGCCTCTACCTTCGGCTCAGGTCATGATCCCAGGGTCCTGGGATCGAGCCCCGCATCGGGCTCCCTTCTCAGCAGGGAGCCTGCTTCCCTCTCTCTCTATTTGTGATCTCTGTCAAATAAATAAATAAAATCTTTTTAAAAAATAAATAATAAATAAAGAGGTTATAATAATTTTCCTAACCAAATTTCAAATCTATTTATTTTCACTAGAAGGAAACATAACCATTTTGATGGACATCAGGCTTCCAGGAAGCATTACTTTTTTCTTTTTTTTTTTACGAGTTTATTTTGACAGAGAGAGAGAGATCACAAATAGGCAGAGAGGAAGGCAGAGAGAGGGGGGAAGCAGGCTCCCCACTGAGCAGAGAGCCGATGTAGGGCTCAATCCCAGGACCCTGAGACCATGACCTGAGCTGAAGGCAGAAGCTTAACCCACTGAGCCACCCAGGCGTCCCATATAAAGGCATTGCCTTCTTATTGGAGTCACAGTTCCAAATTTTAGAGAGGTCTGAATTCTTCTTAGAATTATAGTTTGACATTAAATTCTGATTGCTTGGAAACATGTTGTAAGTCTTAATACAGAAGGAAAAAAATTATGGGCTGTGATTATCTACCTTATATCAATAATATTTTCAAGTTCCGCCAAGATTTAGAAATAGGTTTATGGAAAGCTGTCTTCCTAAAAAATGTCAGGCTAACATCTTAGGTATTCTCATGAAATGAATTATTGTGTCACCTGAACTGTCTTTTTAAGTTAGGCTAGTGAAAGGTTGAGCCAGTTTTCAAGGTAATCTGGTGACTGGAGGAATAAAAATTTTACTTTTGAGCAAAACAGTCATGCTGGGTTGTGTGTGTGTGTGTGTGTGTGTGTATGTGTGTGTGTTTTCCTGAACACAGTAATTACTGCTGTCTAGATAAATAGAGCTCATTTATATGTGACAGCCTAAGTAGAATAATTTAATCCTTATCAAAATAAATTATTATTTCCACAAGAGAACAGGCCAGCATGAAACTTTTGCCTCCTCAAACACACTTCATTTTGGTGAACTGAAGATACAGCATTAAGATTTTAAAGCTTATGTACATATTTAAATGCTTTACCTCGCAACATTCACTTCATATTTAAATCATATGTGAATAGCAAATATAAGTTTTAAAACCCCAAATATTAGGGACATACTACTGTATACGGCGTTAAATGCCTTTAGTTCACATCCCTGAATTTCTCTTTTTTCATCCTTAATTCAAGAAAAATATATGCCTTGTCTGTGTCCTAAGGTTATTATGAGATAATGAGGTAGTATACATATTTAATATATACAAATATAAGGCATTATTAATGAATTATTAACTGATGACTATGATAATGAGTAATATTTCTCATTAGAGGGAGAGTTCTTCCCTGAAAAATGACTCATTAAGCCTCTATTTCAAGTTAACTAATTTTTCTGTATTATACCCAGCTTTTGTTTATTCATTTGTGACTTACAGTCCACTTTATTCCTTTAAAGGCTTAATGTAGCTTACAAGGTTAAATGCCCGTAACACAGAACAGGAAATAAAATGTAGATAAAATTACTTTAAGTAAGATGGAGTTAGGTGCACTGTCATAGAGATATCCTAGATAAATAAATTTCTGTATCTGAGCATGCATTTAGAACAGAGCTTCCTGGAAGCCAAGGGAAAACATCAAACCCAATAGTTGATACAGTTTTCATGTTAAAAAGAACATAAACTATCAAGAGTTATACATAATAGGAACTCAATAAACATTCATTAAAAATGTCTAAATAATTTAGTGACTTAACCTAGAAAAATATTCTTCTCCATCTCCAGGCTCTTGACATTAAAAACTGGGTATAACATACCACATAGCTCCTTATATAAGGGCCATTTGGTGACATAACTATTACTCTATAGGCTGTATTAAATCTTTCTGATGTGTATTTTACACCACCCATTTGTAAATCTAGTTAAATTAAAACACAAACCAGTGAAGACACTTCCATGAGAGTTTACATGATATCCTAGTTTATTTTCTTTTCCTTTTTTTTCCATTTTATTTCTTTTCAGTGTTCCAGCATTCACTGTTTATGCACCACACCCAGTGCTCCATGCAATACGTGTCCTCCATAATACCCACCACCAGGCTCATATCCTAGCTTTTTACAAAATTTATTTCCAGTTATCCAACTTAAGAGAACTTACACAAAAGATGAATAAATGTTTCCCTGAGATATGGTGCATCTCCTTTTGGCAAATATTTGAAAATAGCCTGGTTTAGTTTGTGATATGGTCTCCACTGCTTGTGGAGTGGCTTGATGCCATTTACCAGGTTCATTCATGAACTGGTGACCAACTTTGACTGAAAGACAGAAGTGTCACATCTACTAGTGTTGATGTAAAAATGAGGAATCCAAGCTGAAATCTGGTTCATAACAAGACCGCAAGGTATAAAGTAGGCTAGAAGGAGTTGGATGGGTACACGTAGATTGCTTCAGTGTCCACATGTTGATGCTTAAGAGCTTCCTGAGGTTATCCCATGGCCACGTCTCCATTTTTAACTCGAGGAAAACTGTGCCTTTGGGTTGACTGCGACTCTTTCAAGGTCATAGGACTGGACATCCTTCTTGTGAAGCTACTGGCAGTTCAATCATGACATTTTGTTGTGAAACGGGGCTCCGTATTTTAGTCAAGAATTGTTAGACGTCGACAGAAAATGAGAAAGAATTTTGAGTTGAAAATGGGTCATCAAGGATCCTTAATTATCGATTCTTGAACAAAGTCAATGCTACAGAAAATTAAATCAAGGGGAATAAAAAGCTGTTGGCACCAACCAAAGAATAGAACACAGAATTAAAAATACCTGTATTCTATCATTACTAGTTTAAGCTGAACCATTGTTGCTACACGCAGCATTTTGTGATTTTGGCCTCTAAGTCATTCTGAGCAGGTGTCTACTCTAAATCTAAAAGGTTTTCCTGGAGATACTATTACCTACTTCATTTTCATACTCTCACTTTTCTTCCTAAAGCTTAAAGAACATTCCTTCTATACTAGGTTCTGACCATTCTGTCTTATTTTTTTCCTCAACAATGGAAAATAGTAATTGCTCATTACAGTCAAACACCCTTTCTGTAACTGTAGAAAATTGTCTGTGACTTTTCATGGTTTCCTCTCCCATCCTCTAATTTTAAAATCTTCCTCTTTGTTTCCTCCTTTCCAACTGTCAAACGTTTTTGCAGATGTCATTCTGTCATCACACCCTTCACATTACACTTAAGTTTTTGACACCAAATTAGAACAGGTATTTTATTTTATTTTTTTAAAGATTTTATTTACTCATTTGACAGAGAGGCAGGCAGAGAGAGGGGGGCAAGCAGGATCCCCACTGAGCAGAGCCTGATGCGGGGCTAGATCCCAAGACTCTGAGATCATGACCTGAGCCAAAGGCAGAGGCTTAACTCACTGAGGCACCCAGGCGCCCCCAGAACAGGTATTTTAATGATTGTGAAACAGTGTGCTAACATAACTCTCTCGTTACTCATGTAACTGTTCTGTTAACCGACTTAAGCATTATACATTTTAAAAACTACCCTTCATTCCTTTCTAGAGATGCTATATTCTCAGTTGAGAATGGCTTTGTAGGGGCACCTGGGTGGTTCAGTCCACTAAACAACTGACTCTTGATTTTGGCTCAGGTCATGATCTCAGGGTTGTGAGACTGAGCCACACACAGGGCTCTGCCCTGGGAATGCAGCCTACTTAAGATTCTCTCTCTCTCCCTTTCTCCTCCCCCACATACACTCTCTCTCCTCTAAAAAAAAAAAAAAAAAAAAAAAATTTGCTTAAGATTCTCTCTCTGCTTCTGCTCCTCCCTATTCCCCGACCCTCCCTGCCCCACTCACATCCTCTCCCTCTTAAAAAAAAAAAAAGAAAAAAGAATAACTTTTTGGAAATATCTCTCGCAAAAGATACACATTTGCCACATGCGTAACGAGGATCCTTTGCAACATTATCTAGGGGCTTTATCAGGTCAGAGTAGGGTCAGGGGAATGTTAGTGTGGAGGTAAATTTTATATTTCTTTCCTTTTGTGTACAGACATGGGAAGTAAAAACAATTATATTCAATCTTGCTTTTTTGGGCAAAGACAGTTACTTATATTTGAAATTGTAATTGATTTCTATTACTTTGTAGGGTTATTCTTTATTTTTCCCTAAGTATCTAGTTTCTCAAAGGATGTTTGTTCTTCAGAAATGTTAATACATTTTTTTTTTTTAGAAGACTTGGAAATTTTCATTGAGGTTTTTTTTTTTTAAGAGAGATCACAAATAAGCAAAGAGGCAGACAGAGAGAGAGAGGAGGAAGCAGGCTCTCCACGGAGCAGAGAGCCCGATGCGGGGCTCGATCCCAGGACTCTGGGATCATGACCTGAGCCGAATGCAGAGGCTTTAACCTACTGAGCCACCCAGTGGCCCCATGTTAATAAATTTTTATGATCAAATAAGTTTGTGAAATTCTGGGTTAATGAAAGACGGGTTAGAATGGGTTATCTCAGAGTCTTTAATATGCTAACGTATACTGTGAATCACCAGAGGGTTTTTGGTTGCCCTAATACTGGTATTCAAATGCATTTCACCTCCTAACTTCATGGCTCTATCTTTCTAGCGCATGCTTTGGAAAATGCTATTCTAGACACTTCTTGGGCCTGCAAAATAATTACTCTTTAATGTCTCTTTTAAGTGGATGGCTTTAGCTCCCTTTATAAAGATCATGTAACTTAAGAATTGCTCCAAACCATTCAAGGTGCAAAGTATTTCAGATTCCTTTAATTTTTCTAAATCAGATTAGTTAGGACAAATTATCCATTTGTTGCTATTAGCAAGAATTCCAGCATTTCTTATTTTTCGTGGCTCTCTTTGCCTTCTTATGGGAACCTTGACAGGCCACAGGTCGGTAGTTTACTACTGAGATACTTTTTGTCCATTTAGAGTGGTCACTTCCTTGACCACACCGCCCTCCCTCAGGATCACCTCTGACTACGGAGATCTTTGGCCCCAGAGTCGAAGTCCCAGTAGGCCACAGAGCAACCTCTTCCAAGGTCATGCTTCCTGCCTGGCTCTGTGTATGGCTAACATTTTAGGACCAACGGCATCTTTCTAAGTCTTGTTTTGGGGCCTCCTCTCTTTTTCTCAACATTTTCCCTTTGGACAATCAGCTCAATTATTAAAAATACTGAAACGAAGGTCCTCAAATGCTATCATGATCTCTTGTTTACACCTAATTGTCCATCCCTGAAGTACGAGAAACCTATTAACTCCTTGCAGAAGCAAGGTAACTCAGTACTTCCTGTGAGGTGAAAACAGAAAATCCCATACTAAAATATACAAGAGACCAGTTCATTAATAATTACAATCATATTGATTTTTTTAAAAAAATCTGTTTTATGGGTAGTTGATACAAAATTTGGTATTTGCTTTTTAAGAGGTTTTAGTCTTAGTTTTTATCTATTGGTTGAAAGAGTTTAGGTAGTGGTTTAAAGAAAAGACTTTTGTTAAAAACAACCAGCAATAAGACCATGGCTCTCAAACCAGTTTCTTATGCAGAAAGTGGTTATTCCTGTAAGTGGTTCTGAAAATGTCTTGGGACAGTCTAAGGGTTCTAAAATCGTTTGTTGTCACTTAAAAATCTTGGGGCAAAAAATCACTAATAAAAGGAAGATGATAGTTAAAAAAAAAAAAAGAAAAGAAAAATAGCCTTGATCTCTCCAACAAATATTGAGTCAGTAGAAACATTCCCTCTATTCCCTCCACTTTCCCTGAGATTGAAGCAGAGAGTAAAGGAAAAGATTGGGGCAGACCCTCCCTCCAGTATGCGATGCCTATGTTTCTGAATTAAAAGAAAAAAAGCAAAAAAAAGCAAAAAAAAAAAAAAAAAAAAAAAAGAAAAGAAAAGAGAAACTACCTTAATATTCAGCCATTCTTTCTTGCCTCTTTTAAATAGCTTTGATCTCTAATTTCTTTAGCATTATTTTTCCCATTGAACTACTGCTGACACACAGTGTTACATTAATTTCAGGTGAATATCTCTGATCTCTCCAGACATACTTTCTACCCACGGCCATTTCATTGTATCTGAGTGAGACAGCCTTATCTTTCCTTATCTTTTCTTTATTTAACTTCCTGTTTATAATTCTTCAGCCCTATAAACAGATCATAGTGAAAGAGGCCATGCCTTGGTCCAGGTGTTTGCAAATACTTATTGTATACAACTCCAACTCCCAGAGGAATAAATAAAATTACTAAGCAATTTCAATGTTGCTCACGGACACGCTGAATATGAAAGCAGAAGGACAACTGAATCCTTCTCAAATGAGGGGCTAAATGCTCAGTTTCTTAAGGAAATACATTCCATTTGAGGCAGTGGTACTTGGTAAGGTTTTCAATGTGGGTATATATTTGATATTTCACAATATTCAGTATAAAGTGAGGTGTGAGTTTTCAGTTTTTGCAGGCTTAGTTATAGTCATGGATTATGCTCTGAAGAGGCCTCTCTTTCTTATTTAGTAAATCATTTCTTTAAGTTTCAGGGTGACATCTGGCCTGCCATTGGATTGAAAAACCATTGTCTAGTTACAATGTGAGAAATTTAAGTTGCTTTTGATGTAAATAGGTTGCTAACTATTGTTGCCTTTTTTAAAGATTTTATTTATTTGAGACAGACAGAGAGAGAGAGAGAATGAGAAAGGGGAGGGGCAGAGGGAAAGAAAGAATCAGATCCCCCACTGTGCAGGGAGCCAGACATGGAGCTCACTCCCAGGACCTGGGGACCATGACCTGAGCCAAAGGCAGACACTTGACTGACTGAGCCACCCAGGTGCTTCCCCTACCAAACAAAAACAAAACAAAACAAAACAAAACAAAACAAAAAAACAAAAAACCTGATTATCTTTTTATTATTATGTAACAGAGTATGGGATAAAGTAATTAATTGCACTCTTGTCTGTCTGCCCCTACTTGACTCTCAGGACCAAAGGCACAGTCAATGCTTGCTATATTTCTCTCATATCCCTAACATCCTCTATAGTGCAGTCACATAACCGGTGTCGAATAAGTAAGTTCTCGAATGTATAAATTAATACACAGAGTCATTAGGAAGATAGAATAGTTGTCAAACAAGATTATGCCTTGATTTGAAATAGTAATATAAATAATGCAAAATGTGCTCAACAGGATGAGAGGTGTTCAGCAGAAGTCTAGAAACAAGAGATTCTAATGGACAAATATAAGAAATTCCTATTTTCACTCCAAAAGAGGTGTTCAGACCCAAAGACTCAAAGAACTTCTAGCCATAAGCCCTGTAGGTAGACAGACAAAATATTTGAACTACACACATTTTACAACCTCAAATCCATCAATTGATTTACAGGTTTTCATTTCATTTTCTATTTAACTTTTCCTGGGGGAAAATGTGTAACTCACGCCAAACTAGAGACACCGAGAGTGTTTTTTTTTCTTGTAAATTGATAATTTGCCTTTTTTCTTTTTTAACTTGGGCCCTGTGAGTACTGTCATGAGGAAAACAGTCTTCCTTAAGTCTGAGTAAACTCTCAGAGTTGAATCTGCGGAGCTGACGTCCAAACCCAGGGCTGTGGAAAATCTCTCTTGCAAAGCCCCTGAGAGATGGCCAGACAGCCTCTTTTTTAGTTACTGGAACCTTAGCAGGGGTATGAAAAACCACAACAGAAGCACAGCTCTTTAACCTGAAGGACACTGGGAAAAGTAAGGAGAATTTTAAAATAAATGTGCTTGTTCCAGCATTAACCTAGCTCTTCTCATGAATCATTTTTCTCCCATTCTGCATGAATGAAAAAGAAAACTGTAACAAGGCTAAACCTGAAAATGTGTGCTTCGTGGACAGTCCTTTCCAGGAAGTTTCTTTAGCATAAATGGCCACGATATGTACCATTTGACCCCAGGCCTCTTTTCATCCCCAGATGCACTGAATCAGAGTGATTAAAGCCTTGACAGTAGCCTGTGATGTGTTCTGATGGAACAGCTTTGCTTAAAAGGTTCCCTACTTATTCATCAACCAATGAGATCTAGTCTTGAGGGGTTCAAATAGGATACAAAGAAAAAGTCACTTAGCTAATAGTACATGGGGATAGTTTCTGCTAACTGCTAATTATGGGGGACAGTTTCTGCTAATTATAATTTAGCTACATTTTGTTCTCCCTCTCTACAATCATATATCTGCACTTTGCCTTTTCTCTAAATCAGCAGATAGCTGAGTAAGCAGATGTTCAAGACTGAAAAGTGTTACCCAGAGGATGAGGTGACTCATTGCTAGAAACCGAATTGGTAGTTGGGGTGGAGTAGAACTAGTCATAATAATAACAGAAAACAGGTTCACTCCCATGGCTTACTAAGAAGAGGTAGTGAATCTACTCTTTGAACTGAGACCTAGACATACTCCGTCTGTTTCCATAAAAACCTGCTTCAGGGCCAGAATTCCTAGCTTCCTTCATCTGTATCCTCAAAATAATTTCCTCCTTCTACGAGATAATCTTTGTGAATCCATACTTCCTTCGGTCTTAAAGAGTTGGAAAGACAAGCTACTTGTCAACACTTGGATGAGTGCAATGTTCCCGGTATCCTTCCAAGATCTTCATAACTATGTTTTGAATATAGTGATTACATTAAATTACTAGATACTTTAAATACTTTAAATATATTAACTGTTTAATCTTCATAATTACATTGCCAGACAGCAGTCGCTCTACATGACTTGTCTGCGTATAGAGAGACTACGAAGAGCAGAGGCAGCGTTCAAATCATTCCAAGTCCTGCTGTGTTCACTCACCAGTTCCGTCCAATGCCATTGTTTTAAAATTTTCATTTCAATTTACCTGCATTCTTAACTCTTTATCCATCCAAAACAAGAAAGAGTTTAAAGCACTTTTACTATCTGTAAGCTGCAGCATGAAGTACCAGAGATCACGGGGAGAGGAAACCCGGTATCTTCTGTCCTTCTCCAACACAACATGCTAGAATTTCTAGATGGATGCCAGGTTACTCTTCAGTCAAGAAGGTCCTTGCCTCTGAGGTGGTTCAGTGACATTTATGCTTTCTTGCTCCGGCCATGGACTGCTTCTAAGTAGAGTAGAATCCTTGTGACTCTTCCAGGGTAGGACAAAACCTCTGGTGTCAGATGGAGTTGGACCCCCACCTCCATTAGTTTTAGGACAGAGGATACAGCTAGCTATAAATTAGGGTGTCTTTTGACTTGAAGTGGGTGGCAGTTCTAACATAGCAAGTTTTGTCGCAATTTTTATTAGATCAAAACCCAAAAGGATACTTGATGACACTTTGGGGAAGCGTTTTATTTAATCTCTTTCCAGTGGAAATCTGCATTTGGAAAGATGCCAGTTATTCTTTTTGCCATGCACTGTGTCTGTTTATTTATTTTTGTTGAATGCCTGAGAGATGTCTTTCGCTTGACAGTTTAGTAAACCATATCCAAACTATTCATACTTAACCTTTACTTGCTTCATAATGTTGAGTTTTATTTCCCTTGCGAGAGGAAATGCTGGGGAGCAGCAAAGATTTTCCAAAGTTGATTTTTTTTTTTAAGAATGAGAGCTGCAACCAAATTTAAATTTTCACTGTACCTGTCCCATTTTTATTTTTAAATTGAGAATTTTTCTAAGAAAAAGAAAATCCATATAGGCTGAAAAATAAACTCTAAGCACAGAGAAGTTTACTGTGGAAAGATGAATACATTACATAGTAGAAGCAGTTTGGGAAAGCAGAAGCAACTTTAAGAAGTTTCCATAGTAGGGAGTATATATGAAATTACAATGTAATATATATTTTTTTTCAGTGCACAGAATGCATCAGTACACCTTTACTGGGTATTATCACCTGCAACCCTATGACCCTGGCTACATCATTGCTTCTCAAGGTCTCTTAAAAGGTAAAGTTTGGATTAAGCACATGTTAGCCAAACCACTAACAACAGTCGAGGGATCCAGAGGAATGGCTTCAGGAGCCACTTCCTGGAGTTGTGCCCCCACCACACCCCTCCACCCCACCCCACCCAACCTCTCAACCTTCTTATCCCCTATTTCCTTCACCTGCCATCCATAGTAATTACCTATCGCAGGAAGAAGACCCTTGAGTAAGAAACAGTTTGAAGAGAAAGTTTCATGGTTTAAGACGACAAACAAGTTTATACATCATTGAGATAGAAATGTTTTGAGTCGGGGCGCCTGGGTGGCTCAGTGGGTTAAGCTGCTGCCTTCGGCTCAGGTCATGATCCCAGGTCCTGGGTTCGAGCCCCACATCGGGCTTTCTGCTCAGCAGGGAGCCTGCTTCCTCCTCTCTCTCTCTCTGCCTGCCTCTCTGCCTACTTGTGATTTCTCTCTGTCAAATAAATAAATAAAATCTTTAAAAAAAAAAAAAAGAAATGTTTTGAGTCTTTTCTAACATTCTAGCTCTTATAACCCATAAAGATTTTTATGCTTCTGTACCCTGCCTTTTTATTTAGAAGGAAAACGATTGTGTTACCATGATTATTCATTGAATTCTTCTTTGTACTTCCATTATCCAGTGCTCCGTTTTCTTGGTCTATTTTGTTTTTCTTTTAAAGAAGTCTATCATGGGGAGATAGGCTGAGAGATATATAAATTTTATATGAATATTAATCTTTCCAAAATCATGTGAAACGGTTCAGCGATCTAATAGATGGAGTTTTATTGTACTGATGCACGCGTGATTTGAAAGATAATTACGTAAGATTAAATTCCTTTTCTCAGCCAATCGGAAAAGAGATTCTATTCATTCTTACGACCTATAATAAACTTTGTGGATGAAAAATTGTGCTGTTAATTTCAAGTACAATGACAGAAATAAAATATTATGAAAAAATTTTTCCCTGTGCTTCATGGACAAAAAAAAAATATGGTCTCTATTTACTAGAATCATTAAAATGCTATATCCATTATTTATAGAATAGAGCAATAGGAAAATGGCAGGAAAATGATAAAACAATAAGGAAATTACATAAAGAGATAAAATGTGAATCACATTTATCTAAGAGGGGAATTAATATTGGTAATATTTCTATACGGAAAAGAATGCTATAGTACGACACAAAATAGATTTTAATTTTTAGCAAGACTGGTGCTAACCTAATACATGAACAGCATGCTTTGTGGAAATAAAAATACAATGAAAATAAAATACCACCCAATGTTTATATAGTATTTACTATCTGCCAAGTCATGATCTAAGTACTTGTCATATATTAATTCACAAAACGTTTACTATAACTCTGCGGGGTTTGTGCTACTATCATTTCCATGTTGCAGATGAGAAAACAGAGGTCCCATAAGATAAAAGAACTTGTGGAAGTGTCCTTCATTTGTGCCTGGACATCTACAAGGAGAACACAATAAGCACTCTGAATGCTGTGTCTCTCCAAATGAGCCCTGCAGAATTCCTCTTCTCTTTGCTAGTTCATGCTGGGGGTGGGTTGCACCTGGGAACAGGCCCTTTCTTATGCAAATGACAGTGGAGTATGGGAGTTACAGGACATATAAAATAAACAGATAAAACCAAATCAAGTCTATTTTCTTCTCACCATCATCCCATGAGGGCAATTCTAAACCGTCAGTGATAAATACTCCTTTCATCGGAGACTGACTGCTCCCACAGCCAACCTCCTCCACTTAGGACTCCCATTTGTCACGTTTGCTGATCCTTCTCCCACGTTGCTGATTCCATCACCAGCTGTTCCAGCCATTCAGCCAAGAACGAGAGTTCTCACAGAAGCTCCCTTCCTCTCTGTATAATTCCTGCACGTTCCACAATCAAAAAACTGACCCTTTGGGTATTTTCTAGACTTGGTGCTCTGCTCTCTTCTGGTTACTTTCACTGATAGATACCCATCATCATGATCTTTAAGTAAACTTTATGTTCTCCTTACTAAAAAGAAATACACACCATTAAAACTCCTAAATTATAAAACTGTAAGAAAGAAAATTCAAATCATGTTGTGCTGTCAATGACTAGAGTTGACCATGGTAACACTGGGGGTATCTCACTCCAGCTTGGTTCTCTCTTCCACTGTCCCTCTGTCCACATCCCATTTGTCACTCTGTCTGCATTACATGCACAAACTCATTGTATAAAAGCATGGCTTTAGGCAATAGTTTTATTAGCTATATTTTTTGTCCATTTTGTGTAAATTAGAATTTTGAGTTCAAAAGATATAACTGGGTTTTAATTTGGCTTCAAAAGTTACATTTCTTAAAACAATAAAATGTGTGTTTACTGTGGAAAATTGGGAAAATGCAAAATAAAAGGGAAAAAATAAGAATCACTCACGACCCTCCCACCCAACTCCCACCCCCTGCCATTTTACAACACCTTAGATGAAACTGGTCCTGGCAACTTCTCACCTAGATTTCTGCTAATCATGCCCAATTTGCAAGCCTTTGCCTCGGGGAATTTTACCCTCCCAACTTACTATCCGCACTGCTCCTGGGATGATTCTATTTTAAATTTCACAAATGTGATGAGGTCACGCTCTCACGTTGCCTTCTTCTACCCTCCTTCTTTACCGTGCTATACAAATGACCCCAATGCCACTAGCTTTCTCCAAAGGTACTTCCCGACTTCACTTAATTTGCTTCACTCCTGCCCAATAGAAGCAGAAGGAAGTTGTGTTATTAGGTAAGGCAAGTAACCCCAAGAGGACTGAGGCAGAATCAGGTACAATGGGCCAGAGTTGCCACAGCACAGGAGAGTAGAACAGCCTGCACATTTCCTGGTTCAGGTCAGGATGGTTCTGGGAAATGAGATTAGCACTAAACCCTCTGATCATGGGAGAGATCTGGGGATTAGTGGAAATTAAGATTACCTAGAAAGAATGGGGCTGCATTGTATGAGCTAGACAGTCATAGAAGTCAAACAAAGGAGACCGAGTTTAGGTTAGTAATAAATACATTAGCAGCACTTTGACTAGGCAAGATTATATAAAACAGTAGCCTAGCAAGGACACGGCAGATTGCATTAGAAGGGAAGAGGTAGGATTCAGGCAGAAAAGTCAGTGTGCTGCTGTGGTTCTTATACTGTATGATGAGGACAGGGCATAGGAGAGCAGGATAACAAGTTCAATAGCATGCATCCCACCTGCTGTCACCAGTGTCAGAACCTGAGCTGTGTCCATGAACTGCCAATGCCCAGCATCTTCCCAGCACATAGTAGGTACACAGGAGCTTTTTTCCTAGTTGATGATATTGGCTTATATCTTCCATTTCCTAGTCTTTCCAAGGTAAATGCTGAGTCTCGTTTATGTGTGTGTTCTAGGATTCTCACTGGACATTTATTTTGAATACTGGAATCCAGTAGACTGTCCCTTATAATCAATGCCATTTGACAGGACATTTGCCACCTTGAAGAATTTTTGTACAGTAAAATAATTTTACCCATTAGTTGTTTTTTTTTTTTTAATTCTTCCTGGATGTCACATTGTTCTCATAATTTTTCTCTGTACCTTCCTTAAAAAGCCCAGATCATTTTTATTTGCCATTATTGGGTGTAGTTTAATGGGTGGGTCTGCATTGAAAAACTACCACCCACAGTTGTTTCAAGAAGTATTTTTTATTTATGTTTGCTTCATTTATTTCATTGCTGTTGACTTTGTTTAAAAGCATTCTGTATTTTTTGAATAGTGTCACTAGACATCTAAAATAATTTCCAGGTTTCAAAGTGCCTTTTTTTAAAGCCATTACTATTAATTTTCTCTCCACACAATTTTCTGATAATTTTATACATTTTTGGTAAAAAAAAAATTAATGAGATCCCTTAACTTTTCCTTTCCATGGAGAATTTAATTGAGTGATCAATCACTAATACAAAGCGTTCTTATCCCTGCAAGAGTACACTTATGCTATTTTACACAGGTCTAGCCAATTTGAAGCCAAACTTGGTAAATTATTTTACATCTTTTGACGAAGAAACACTACAGAAACCAAAATAAAGGACACATGAATTATTTGAATTTTTAAAGAGAAACAAACAAACCTATCACTTGATTAAAAACAAAGCGACCTGTTACAACACCACAAAATTAGGGTTTGGAATAATATGTGGTATTTTTATTGTATTACAATAAGATTTTTAATTATAATACCCTATACGAATAACAAATAACACATCCTACTTTCATTCTCCTCCTACCACAAGACTCTCTTCTTTTTCTGACCAGAACATGGTCTCTCCTAATTGGATGCTGTGCAGCAGTAAGAGATTGATGAAATTTCCAGAAAGTCTGACCTTGCCATAATCAAAATAATGAGTGTACTTAATGGAATATGAATTTTCAATCAGGTGAAAGCTTCTCGTTATATATACCTTTTGAGAAGAAAAAAAAAACAAGGACCCCAAATAAAATCTCAAGTAAAATTCTACCAGCCCCAAACTAGAGTTTTAAAAGCACAATTTGTGCCAAAGTACGTTATTTTCCGGCTACTGATGCTAATGGAAGGAAAATGCTTTTTAAATGCTTAGCAGATGTTTAGTGGTTTTATCATCATCATTACCCGCACGTTATGCTAAATTATGTAAATCTGTCTCAGAATTTAGGGCTTATATGTACTTAATATACTTTACAACTATTTCTCTCCACTTGGTAGTAACCTCTTCTAGATAAGAAGTAGGTGTTTATTCTTTATTAATATGAATATTTTATTGCAAAGGTTACTTTATTTCCCCTCTTTGCATATTTTTCATAGACACATTATAATAACTGAAATAAAAATGGAAAATGCGAATTCCTCACAGTTTTATTTGTTCTATATTTCTACTTACACCTGTTAAGACATTCTTAACACCTGCATTTGTCTCTAGTTTAAGACTGCCAAAGTTACATTCTTATGTGTCCGAGCCCTGTTCAATAAGAAAATCAAACCCAGTGCACCCCAACAGAGGTTATTACCTTTGCCTGAAAACCTCTTTCTCATTCTCACTCCTGTACCCATACCAGACCCAGGAATGAGCTAACCTCTCTTCCAGGCTCACCTCCCAATGAATTTAGTCATCGGGTCCTGACATTCTACCTCTTAAAATGTTTCTTGGTTGCCCTCTTGAGCTACTGCAGCTCAGAAAGAAGGCTGTCACCTCAGTCCTACACAAACTCAGTCAAAATTGAAGATGTTGATCACATTATTAACCCAACCCCTTGGCATGGAGTATGACCTTCTCATGCATCAAGATAGATGCTCTAACCCTGAACAGGCTTTCGTGGTGCACAACAGCAAGTGCATTACATTCAAAAACAACAAAAATTATTACAGATCTCTGAATTGTCTTTTTCTTAATAATTAATATGCAGACATGAGTTACTTATAAAATATATATTTAAATCAATTTTTTTCAAGATGGTTGTTTCAAAGGTAAATCAAACTCAAGGCAAAGCACTGTATTTTTCCTTAGTGTTTGCTAAATCCTTAATCTATATGAAAAAAAAAAATTTACAAATTAGATAAGTAATAATTGTCCAGAATGACTATTTAATACTAATTATCAGCCATGTTATGCACATATAATGTACATATATTTATTTTTAATTGCCTCCTTCACCCCACTGGCCCTCAACTAGAACACAAGCTCTACTAGTACAGTAATTGTTTTCTCTTCTACCCACAAATGTACTCCCAATCTGAAACAGTTCCTGAAATATACCAAGCAATCAATAAGTAGCCATCATATTAGTAATTTTTGTATTCAAATAGATATACTTACATAATCACAGGGAAGTCAAAATATTGATCCCAGTGTAGAAATATCTCAAATACTATATACAAATATATTACGTTTTACTATGTATTTATTCCCTCTATATGCTAAGTACTGTACTAGATGCTTTGTAATATTCTGTACCTTTTTTAATCCCTTTATTTCAAGAACAGACTAAGCCTTGAGCAGCTAAGGAAATACGACGGCTGAACTTTGAATCTTCTCTACTCAATTCCAAGCTTGTGCCTTTCCCACAATTATTTTACCTTAAGTGACAGATGGCAGATATAAACGATTCAAGACCATTTTGTGTAAATCAATGCCAGACTTATCTACATAATGTCACCAGTAGCTAGTATGTTTTGAGGTTTCATTCTTAATCTTTTAAGACTTTCATCAAGGATAAACATATAATACCTATGTTGTTCGATGCCAAAAGTCACAAAAAAGAGTGGATTATATGAAATTTTGTCTTGACAAAATTGTCAGTTCTTACAGAATCAGGAAGTATAAATGGCAATTAAGATATCATTCAAAGGGGCAGAAGTCAGAAGAGCAAGATATATTGGTTTTGGCTCACTGACAGCACACTCTGGGGAGCAGGAGACTCTTCGGGGGGGCGGGTCTAGTCCTAGCTTGGCCACTAATTAGGTGTTGTGACCTTGAGCAAATCAGTTTGCTTCTCTTGGGCTTTTATTTTTTCACCTGTAAAATGAGGAGGCTGGATTAGATAGTCTCCAAAGTTCCTTCCGTGTCAAAAATTCTGTGATCCATAATCTTTAGAGATTACTGGTTTTATCATTATAACTTCTTTGTAAAATGTATAAATCAGTCTACCAGACTGACAATATCAGCCAGAGTTCCAAGGTCCCTTATTAGCAAATGCTAAGTCACTAACTGTAGCAATTACTGGTCACAGGATGTTGAAACATTCTTGGAAAGATTTTTTAAGTCATTTCAGAGTGCTCCCCAAATCACATCACTAATGATGCCACCTCATGACTCCGGGCACACTGCATTCCCTGGAGCTTTCTGAAAGATAACATGGCCAATCCTAAGA
Organism: Lutra lutra; assembly: GCF_902655055.1. Lineage (NCBI taxonomy): Eukaryota > Metazoa > Chordata > Mammalia > Carnivora > Mustelidae > Lutra > Lutra lutra. Next base: position 99,733,488 of record NC_062288.1, on the reverse strand, counting down.
AAGTTGTGATGACCCCACCTTTCCTACCACGCCGCAGTTACCAGTGAGCAGTTGCCAATACCATTCTCATAAAGATGGAAAGGTTTACACCCATCAGCAATTTGCGTTCACTAATCATGTGGTATTTAGAGAAGAGGGACAATCACCCCAGCCCAAACATTTGCATTTTATGCTTCTTTTCACAAAGAGTGGGCAAAAGAGTAGCTTTATTAAAGGTCATTTCAAAGGGTGACATCTGAAGGAAAATCGTTTGCAGAGACGGAGGCATGTGTAATTCGTTAGTTCTCATCTCCAAATCCCAAGGGCAAGGAGAAACCAGACCTAAAGAGCACTCCAATTCCCCCAAGGCTGTCTTTCCCCATTTCTCATTTTCTGTGCTCTGTGGATATCCAGCTCACTCTGCTACACCTGCTCTGTCCAACAGGTTAGCCACTAGCTATATGTAGCCATTTACATGTAAATGAATTAAAATTAAATACAAGTTAACTTATTTAGCTCCTCAGTTGCACTGGTCACATTTTAAGGGCTAGAGCCACCTTCTCCACAAAGCAAAAGACCTGATTGTCAGCAGGTAGGATTCAGGTCCTTGCAAAATTGTCATCAGAGGAAATAATGTAAGTTTTTAAACCTCCTAGATCAAGTGTTGGAAGTCCTTGGGAAGGATTCTGACTGGCAGGACTGGATAACGGGCACAACCCTTGACCTGTCATATGGGCTGGGAGGTAGGATGAGGGAACCAAATGACCTTTACCATTCAGATGCCACGGTTAGAAAGAGCAGCAGACACCTTAAAAAGTTGTGCCCAAGTTATCTGTCTTAGGACCAATGCATTAGTCTTGGGTGTTACCACTTGATGTGTTTTGACACATGCATATCCCCATATGATCTCTGTAACCATGTGCTTAGTACGATATCATATTTTAGCTCCCCTAGAAAGTTCCCCATGCCCTTTCCCAATCTCCATCCCCCACCCAGAAGTAACCACCACTTGTGCTATTTTCCATCATAGATTAATTTTGTCTCTATTCTTCACATGAACACTTGTTATTTCATAAAATAGGAGAGTAGAATACTTAAAAGCATACTTTCCTCTAGAGAAACTTGGGTTTGCTTCCCAACTCCTCCCCTAAGGAGTTATTTAACTTCTTGAAGCCTCAGTGTTCTCTAAGTAAATAATAATAGTAATTATGTCACGTGATTGTCACAAAGAGTAAATGAGGCAATGGATATAAACAACGGAGTCATAAGTCTATGTGATGCTTGGAACAGTACATCTATTCAGAAAATGTTAGCTTTCGTTTTAATATAATTCAAAAAGTTTCAAGGTCCTCATTCTGTAAATGACCTGTAGACTCCCTCTTATTTATAACAAAAGATTTATCTGGTTCTTCTGTGATCCGGGGTGAAGAGGAACAATAGATCTCGTTTTTCTCCCACTTTTAAACAAAAGATCAGCAGTATAGAAGGGGGCATTCAAGATGAAAGTCCCTAAAAACCAAATTAAAATGTAGTACTGATGATGTTTCAGTTTCTTTTGATAAAATGTTTGAGCAATATCAAAACTGTCGAAGCGCGTCACCCAGTTTTATGAGCCTTAGAAGACTTCACAACTGCCATTCCGCAAGTTTTATTCTGCCAGTTTTATGGATGACTCATCACAGCTCAGATGTTCAATGAAACAGTTGATGATAGAAACCAACCTCCTATAAAACAACCTTAGTACAAATCCCATTTTTACATAATGCAATTTAATAGAACTGCTATTTTATGGAAAAACAGCCACTGGTAGCTTATGATTTCATGTGTTTACTCCAGAGTGGGAGGCAGTCCCTTGGCTTGTTGGCTTTGAGCAAAAGGAAAACAGATTTTCAAGGAGTCAGTAAGCAGGGGATTGTGAGCATGGGTCTCTGAGGGCAGAGCCTGCCTTGGCTTGGCCGCCATCTAGGGCTGGCACGTAGGAGCAAAGGATGATCTGTGCTCATGAGCAGTTGCTTCTGAAATGGGCTTCAGGGAGTGCGGAGGATAACAGCAGGGTGGGGTGGGGTGAGGCAGGCTTCTGAACTAACCATTTAGCTGTAGTAGCAACAGGGTCCTGCCATAATATAAACACATTGGATAAAACCTGCTCTAGTCATTATCCCCCCAAAATTCTTACAATATTGTGTCTATAGGTGTGTGCATTTCTATATTTACACACATATATACATACATATACACATACACATACATGCTCTGGAAGAGTGTTCCGCAGCAGATGCCGCTGCAGGAGGGGCTATGGCTGCCCTCTCACACCCTCATACCTCGAGCATCTCACCCACCACTGCCCGCCTCCTGAGAGCCAGCCAACACCTGTGCTTCCTTCCCCAAGGGCTTTCTCTTACCACTGTGAGCCACTTTGCTACTTCCAGGGCATTCTGCAAGAGCCAGGAACTTAAGCCATCTAGGAGCAGCTCTCATGGAAAACATCCAAAGACTGATGGGGGCCGATGCACAGATGACTCAGCAACACTGCCCTCCAGCTGGGAGAGCTCGGAGCACCGGTTTCCGAGTATCTCCCATGGGATTAAGCACCTGTTCCCTTCAGGAGCTGCTGCTTTGAAAATACAGCTTTATGCACTGTCCTCCCTTCCTTATCTCACTTCCCCACGCCCCTGCCACTATTTTCCTTCAACTCCCAAATAAACTATTTATACTTGAATCCTTCTCAAGGGTCCGCTTCTGTGGGAACTCAAAGTCAGTCAGTCACTAAATCAAATGGGGAAATGAAATATTCTTTATAAGAGCAGGTAGGCTATTGGCTGAAGGGAGAGAAAAGGGAGAGAATCTGAAAACTCACCCTCTCACAAACGCCTCTGGCTTTCCTTGTCTGAATTCAATTCAGTTCAACAAACCAAATTTATCAAGTGCCTTCTACATGGAAAGCTTTTTTTCCTAGATATTTATCAAGTAACTTCTATGTGGAAAGCATTTTTCCTATTTAACAAATTTAGAAAAGTATTAAATAAGATAATTCATTCCATACTAGAACTTCAACAAATTTTATGAAGTTTCTTACAAACGTACAGAATATTTTTTGTTTTCACAATGAAAATCCTTTTGTGGAATAATATTCGTCCTGATCAATTCCATAAAGTGGCAATTTTGTCAGAATCACTTATCTTGTAATGAAGTTCAATTGTGTAATGATTTTCAGCTTATGATGGTTTAGAATAACCTTGAACTAACCCTGAGAACATGGATGGGCTCATTTTATTTTTGAAGAAATCACAAGAGAATATGATGTGTATACAGCTCGATATGTCCTATCATAGGAAATGTTTACTTTCAGCAGAATGATTGCTCTTTTAATTAGGATAATAACTCCAGGAGAGGACAGTTTTGAATGCAAAAAAAAAATATTTTGTAAGAATTGTTTACAAATAAATTGGCAGAAGAATTATTTGAGAACAATTTTTTTTTAAATCAATTTCTTCTTACAGCCAGAATTTAAGAATGTAGTTCAAGTTTACAAACCAGAAGATTCTACACATTTATGGCTAGAAATTTGCTTTCCATGTACATAATATTTATGCGTCTGTGACATGCATCGTTTGATTTGATGTTTGCTTAACTGAAATGTGATGGGTTGACATTATCAAACTGAGCAGATTTTCTGTAACCCTAAACTGAATGTTCCTGTGTCTGTCTGGAGTGAGTGGTGGTTGAGGAGTGCATGAAAGCAACAGATACCATCACACAGGGTTTGTCCAATATTATCATTAACCTGTGCGTCACTAACACAGATAAATCAATTATAAGATAATAATCACTTATATGAATATTTAATTATATTATTTACATGAATGCCATTGTCCTGGGGTTATTAGAACAAAGCATTACAGCCTGTTTCTTAAAGGAATATATAGGCACTTTATAGAATCCATGGGAATTAAGACAATTTGATAAATTATTAAAGATTGAAATGGGCAAGACATTTGGTAAGTAATTGCACAAACTAGGGGACAATGATATCTTTAAAGTAACAATTCTGATTCTTCATCTATTTTATTTCACAATTTGAATATTATTCTGAAGTGCTACATCATGTTCCATATGCATTGACAAATACATAAATATTTGCTGTATCTTTAGTGCATGGTATTTTTAGTGCGTCTAGTGCCAAGAACCATGCTGGTGGCCAGGGTTGAAAGGCAAAGAAAGTCGACACAGATTTTCCCTCCTGGAAATAACAACGCCAGATATGTAAATGCAAACAATGTTGAGTGGGGTAAGTAAGGTGATAGTCACCGTATCAAATGAGTATTTTGCCTCACAAACTACATAGAAACTCACACTTACTAAATGTTATAATGAAAAGAGTCTAGCACATTCTGCGCACTGCACTGGGGACAAAGCATGATCTCACCTAATTCTCAGGGCATCCTTATGGAGTATATACAGAAACAGATCCGGGTTTTACATCCTAGGGGGGTGAATTTGCATGGACCTTTGCAAATGCAGCCTCGAAGCTTAATTTTTGTTGGCTTCATAATAAATATCTTTCTTTTTTACTTCTATTATTATACCAACTTTCCAGATGAAGAAACTGAGACCTAAAAAGCCAATATAAATTTTAAAATAACATCTGTGTGGAAACTGACAGAGTACAGACTATTGGGTAGAACAATTTGCACTGTAGCCCCCACCGAGCAAATCCTCCAAACTCTGTGGGACAGGAATGAGGAGACCATGTTAGCCAACTTACTTGATTCAGGGGCTGGTTGATGGGGGGAATCAGGTTCTTTTTAGAGATGAAGACACAAAGGATATGTCTTCATCATTCTTCATCTCAAAGGATGTGTCTAAGGATAAAAACACTTCTTCCTTAGTTCTTTTTTTTTTTAAAGATTTTATTTGTGTATGTATCAGAAATCGAGAACACAAGCAGGGGGAGAAACAGTCTCCCCACTTAGCAGGGAGCCCAATGCAGGACTTGATCTCAGGACCTTGGGATCATGACCTGAGGAGCTGAAAGCAGATGCTTAACCAACTGAGCCACCCAAATATACCCCATCCTTAGTTCTAACATTCATCTGTAAATTAGAGAACATGCTTTGGGAAGTAGGATATTTGAATCTAAAGTCATTGGATTAAAGTAGTGGAACTCAGTACTTTCCAACAGAAAGTGTTCTACAAACCAGGATAGTCATACTAGTCACATTATTTAATTTCCAACATTCATGTTTGGATAAATTAATTCATGGATTTCTCATTATGTAACAATGTCACATATTCTGATAAAGTAGCTAAAAGTATTCTGACAGTTGATTGATTTCAAGTATCATTATGCAGATGAAGGAAAATACTAGTGTCTCTGGGTTAAGTAAAGTATGTTTTACAATTCCCTCTATTTATTTTCCAATACTAATATCTCCATGATATTTAACTCCATGAAAGAGGATGAAAATATTGATCAATAGCCAAGGCTTATGCTCAGAATAGTGTACTGAGATTTATAGCTCACATGAAAACATTATTTAAAATTATGACGAAAATTTCTTTTTAATTTTGAGGTCTGGCAAGAGATGTGGACATGTATTGAAATTTCACTTTAAAAAATGATACCTTGATATGCACATAAACAATTCTGCTAGAATGAAATTAGTCTGAGAATGGCAATTTAAATTTATAGAAGCAGGTATGTTAAAATTGAATCACTCATTTGCCTCTCTTTGATAAAATTCAGTGTTTTCCAAGGGCATTTCTACAGTAACTGTCCAGTAGTGCAAGGCCTACACTGTTGAGGAGACTAATCTTTTTACATTGAATCAATGAGGAATACTGTTGAATACAAGGCAGCCCTGGCCACCAGAGGTGTGTCAGTTTCAGCTCAGTAAGAGGGAGATACCAGCAGACATCACCAAATAATCAATTCTAATCACTCAGAAGAAGACAATGTACGAGAGAGAAACCAAGAATTCTCTGCGAAGAGCATTTTGTTTATTCCTATGGGGTGCAGTGTCCTAGCCATATTGGGAGATCTGCACTTCCTAACTGTAGGATGCTTTCATTTCATGACCATTTTAACTATACCATCTCATCATTCAAGGTTAAGCTAAAATTCGATTGTTCCATGCATGGGAAAATTAGATGTTTTCTTGCATTGCTATAAGATGACTTAATTGTTTACACACACACACACACACACACACACACACACACAACACAGAAAAAAATCTTTGATAATATTATGACAAAATATTCTGGTCAGTTCTGAAATCTTTCTGGATCAACCAGAACTGATGACTTTGGATATTTAATGTTCAAAATCAGAAAACTCCTGAAGTATTCCAGGCAGATCACCTATTATGGTCTTACCCAGTTCTGTGATTTCAAGGTTATACATTTATAGATGATAAAATATTCTTTAGGTTTCACAGAACTTTGAGTTTTCTAGACTAATATTTATACCCTAAACAAGAATGCTAGTGGATGATTTTGCTTTTTCATTACAGACAGAATAAATTAGATATCTCTTATGGAAGTCAAATGCAAAGGTATAGACTGGAGGACTTTTGTACCTACACCTAAAACAAAGAGAATTTTCTCTATATGGGGAAATTTATCCAAAGCCCATTTATAAAATTCATGCATTCAATCTTTTTTAAATACAAAACTTCTGCCTATATTGCAGGTTTCTCTTAATGGATGAAGTCATTAACTAAAGCATCATTTTAGACATGAATATAGGTATGGGAATAATCCAGTGGAAAAAGAGATTTGAATGCAATTCCTGAACTGTCAGGACGAAGAATGGAGCATGTTGCACAACAGGTTGAGCTATGCAAAAAGAAGAAAACTCACTATATGTGGCCTCATTGGTGTGTGTTCCCCAAAACGCCTGAAGGTTCTGTTCTCAAATATACTATTCTCACCTCCTCCTCCTCTCCCCTAGATCAAATCTGTTAGAGTTTTGAAATGCCCAGACATTTCAACTTTTCAAGAGATATTTTAAATATGTCCTGCCAAAAAGGCACTGCTAGATCGGAGAACGTACACACTCTGGGATTACAGTCTCTTCTCTGACAGGTACTAAGAGTGTCATTTTGACATGTTACTTAACCTCCTCAAACCTGTCTTTCCACATATGCAACACGATAATCTTCCTCATACTACTGTGCCAGTTTTAAGTGATGTATTACATGAAAGCAGTTATCACCTAGCTCTTAGTACAAGCACTTAACATATCCTGGAGAGATGGTACAATGACATATTTTTATTTTCCCCTAAAACGTTTTCCCTTCCAAGGCTTTTGCCTTCAAGGGATAGTCAAGAAACATTTGCCCTGGGGAGGAAAGGACCTAGGACAAAGAGGCCATGATGGGCTTTGAGCATCAAAGCTCATGCCCAGCAGCAAGAGCGGGGTCTTGAAAGCCAGGCCTCACCTGTAGAAAATGACTTTCTGAACCCCTTTAGTTCAATTTAACATATCAAACACTAAGCCTGCCTGATCAGATCATAGCTCCAGGTAGAACAGAAATAGAAATTCCATCCCTTCTCCTCCAGGTGGGTCTCAGGAGAAGGGACGCAGAGATAAGGTTCAGAGTTGAGACAGCTATAACTTGGTATTCTTCTCTTTGCTAGAGAAAAATGTGGGGACTTGGAATAGAAAGAACCCTAAAGCAGAGGGTTTATTCCTATGCCCTTAGGAATGCAGCAGGAGAGGAAAGGGCTTCCTCAAAAGATGAGGGGCTTGCAGAAAGGGCTGCCAAGGCAGTGGGACGCGGACGCAGGCAGAAAGCCTTAGTCTGAACCTGAATGTGGTCATGAGGAGACCCACGGTAATGTGCAAAACAACTGAGTATTAGGGCGGAGCTCAGGTAGCAAGAGGAGGTACAACACGCCTGGAAGCATCGTCCAGGACTAGGAAATCAGCCAGAATGCCAGAGTCACAGATTTTTTTTTTAGCTAATGCCGGCAGAAAAATCAGAGACTGGGCCAATAGTGCCTCAACTGACAGCAGCCAGCCCATCCCTGAGTCAGACCAGATGCTTAAGAGGGTCCGCTTGAGGGAACAGCCTCTGATCCTCAGTGGCTAGGTCATATATGAATTGAGAGGAGAGAGAAAGGAGAAATCTGGAAGGATCCCATGCTAAGTGGTCTAATCTCACATTTATTAATTACTTGAGGGGTTAGGTTTAGGCTTTCCCGCCCAATATCTCCAGGAGAGTGGGAGGAGCTTGGAAACCAGATTGAATCACTTAAGGAAAATCTGAGAATACCCTTAACATCCTTTTCCCCCGCTGGTCTATACCTATACAATATCTCAAATAACCCTCATAATAACCTTTTCAGAAAACATGGCTATTATCCCCACTAACCACTGGAAGACTGTCAGAAATCCACTGTTTATTCGAGAACATTCGGTAAGGGGTCAAGTTCACAGCTGCACCTATCAGTGGGCTGGAGGGAGGAGGCAAGTCTGCTTTGCTTAGATTTTTTTTTTTTCATACAGTCATACATCACTTGTGTAACCCTGGTCATCTCACTTCCATGAAATTTTGTTCAAATGAAGGAAGGCTAAATGAACTGGAACCATCGACTATCTTCACGTGAAACCACGCCCTCCAGATTTTGGTTCAATAGTGGCACACAATACGGGAAAGAAAACAAAGTTGAACTGAACATTGCTCTGGAAACAAAGAAAGGAAAACAGAAAAATATATACCTAAAGGCCACAAACCAATCTTAACCAGTAAACAATGTGAGGACCCTTTCCACCAAGCAAGGCAAAAGAAAACTGATTAATTGATCTAACCATAAAAATTATATACATCTACTTTACAGAAAGTGGCTTAAATATTAAGGAGTCAGCTACTCTGCATGAAGCTGACTTTCATTTTAGACATCTGAAAAAATACAGGTTTAAGTTGGGATGATGATAATTTTCCTCAGTCAGTTTTGAAGGAGATATAATTTTGTAGCTCAAGTAGAAATTTTGAAAAAATGTCTACCTTTCAAATATCAATTCCTAAATCAATCATTTCCTTGATGTAAAATCAATGACCATCACCAGACAAAAATTGGTAAGTTCTTGCTTTTTTTGTGTGAAGGTGACATTGGTCTTTTAATGCTATTAATTTTATGTTCTCTTTTTTGATTTAAAATCTCTCTCTCTCTCTCTGTAACTGGTCCATATTTTAGTAACGGTTTTGTCCCAAGGCCCATGTTTCCATGAATTTCCACTAAATCTTACAGAAAAATTTTAAGGGATAATACCTTGAAATTACTGCAGTTCCACAAACATACTTTGAACACTTGGATAGCTATACTGGAAAAGGTTGGCCACTTGAGAATTAGTGGGTCAAATATAAAGCAACAGTGTAAATTAGAAAAAAAAAAACTATGATTTATAGGTTATTTATTCAAATCTAATAGCACTAACTATTAGTAAATACTTAAAAGTTACTGAACTGCTTTCAAGAAAAGAAATTTCAGGGATATATGTACCATAAATATTTATATAAGAGGAACACATATGTTCAGCACTGTGCTAAACTATAGTGTATATAAAGACATGTATTTCTGGGTTTTCATGTTTACTAGCAAAGCATATTAAACCTACTAGTCATAGAATGACTTTGAATTTGTCTATAACAATGATTTGTCTATATATATTTTTTCTTGTTTGTGTAACTTGCAAAAACCATACTGAGTTTGAGTTTATATACTGCAATTTGCTATTGTGGATGTCATGACATTCATTCAAATATATTAAATTTTGATAATAAGAAATAATTTTTAAATCAAAATAACATATATATTTTAAATCAAATAAATAATATGTATTTTTATTTATTATAGCTTAAAATATAAATTGTGTTTTTCTTAAAAATATACCCAGATAGAAAAATTATCTTCAAACCTTAGACCACAGAGTATAGATGAAAAATCAAAGGATCTGGTGATTTAAAATTCGTTATTAATGAAGAGTGTGGATCATATGAAACACTTTATTACTGGAAGTCCGGGGTTAGGCTGAAAGCACATGATATTTTGAAGCCACTACTAAGATTCTATGAATTTTTGTCACTTTTTTTTTTTTTTCTATTTGTTTCTGTGGTAAGAACACTTCATACGAAATTAAGTCTCTTAAATTTTTAAGTGCACAATACTTTATTGTTTCGTATAGGCACTAAGTTGTACCTTGGATCTCTGGAAACATTTGGGGGGTGGATATGTTTATTGCGTTGAGTGTAGTGATGGTATCACTTGTGTATTCCTATGTCCAAACTCATCAAATTGCATACATTAAATATGTGCATGTTTTGTTTATCAATTATACTTCAATAAGGCTATAAAAGATTTTATGAAATATTTGACTTATTAATTACATAGTGCAAGATTTAGGGTTCACCAAAGATCCCAAGGATGCTAAAAGCAATAATTCATTTGCCAAACTGGACCAACTGAAAGCCTAGAGCTTTTCTGTCTTAAAATGTTGAATATTCAGGAGGCACAGAACATTCAGGTTTGTACGACACCTTTAGGTTCAGGAGCAGTTAGGTCTGAAGTGTAGTTGATGTTAATTAAGAACAGGATAATTAAAAAAAAAAGAACGAGCTATTTCAGGAGGGCTGAAGTCAAGGTGAGATCTAATTAAGGTGAGAGCAGGCTTGCATGGGTCCCAGGAAGAGATTGTGGGGTGGGGCTCCTACAGACTCAGAGGCAGCATGGGTGCAGAGCTGCAGGGGGAGGCAGCTTATGTGTCTTAAACCAGGTTGACTGAACTGTCAAGAACCAAGGCAAGGCTGAAGCCTCTTCTATTTGTGCTCCAAAGCTTGCTCTGCACTCCCCTCCCATGGTGCATTTCCAGGTATTTAAATAGTGATAGCATCCCCCACAGAAAGTCACCACAAGTGCTCAAGGGGTTCATTACGAAGCTCCCGGATGCATCAAGAACACAGACTCTCTCGACTACGGCACTCTCTAAAGCGCTGACCTGAAGGAACAAACAAGAAGCTTGAAATTCCTGTTTATTAAAAAATAGAACACACAGTAGCAAGGGCAATGACAAGTTTCAACCATAATGGCTGTGTCCCGTCTCTGTCCTAGAGTTTCATGTTCCAGGGGTGAATGAATAATTTAATCTTCATGAGCCATCAACCGTAGTCCTCCTTCAAAAATTTGGCAATGGTCCCAGCTAATTTCATTTATGATGTGGATTTTTTTTGAGACCCTGAGTATCCAGAAAGTAAAAAAGGGCAACCATCATCTCATTATATGAGCGTGTTTCTGTTCTTTTTTTTTTTCCTTCCAGTAATACTTTATTGATTTATTAATCAGCAACAAATCAAAGGGTAAGGACACGCCATTTCCTCATTAATTAGTCATAGGAACAAGCAACACCAACTAATCAGTCTAACTTCAACTATAAATAATTAGTCTTTATTTCTCTGGAGAGAAGAGAGTGAAGTACAGACATTTTATTATGCTTTATAATTTTTTCTCACTGAATGAAAATTTATATATTGAGTATTATGTGTGTAATTCAAATATTGAAAAATGTATAATCAGGAAGTAACTTTTTATGCAAATAGTTTTTGTCAATAATTTGACAAAGTTGCCTTGTCATTAGCTAGCATGGTTCCCTAGCATTGTGCTAGAAATTCACTTTATCAGGTTATACAAAATGCATGTGGTTGTTGCAAGCACGGTCTAGCCTTATATGGGGGACGCAAACACGAAGCAAATAAAAATACATACAAATGTGGTATTATAAACTGAGGTAATTTTCAACTTGAAAATAATTACTTCTATTTCTTGATTCTTAAGTTTTGATGGTTTCAATTTCCCTTTCCCTTGTTTGAGAACTCTAATATTCCTTCTCACGAAAATACATCTTCTGTGAATAGATCTCGTCTCCATCCTGTTACTTTTCATTTACAAGAACAAATGATTTGTCTGCTTGGCTTTTCCACTGTTAAATCCTTAGTATATTTATCTTAAAGGAATTTTCCAAATTTAATAAAATCGCCACTTAGTTATCCATAGGACAAATTACCATGAATAGCCCCCCCCCCCCCGTTAATGTGATACACATTCGGATCTGTATTTGTATTTAAACTCATTTCTTAATAATATCTCTATGACAGAAAATAATCTGGCAGAGACTGCACTGGGACATTAAGCCTTATTTTCACCTAAACATTTAAAAATATTTTTTCAACACTCAAGTTACTTGTTCTCAAGCTTTAAGTTCCATCAGAGATTTTTAAGTAATTTGAACTATTTATCCCAGACCTTTGTTCTAATCACTGTTGTTAAAATATCCCTACCTATTTCTTCAAACACAGCAAACAACCACGAGCAGGTTCATTTACCCATGTACCTATATATCTGCCTATTTATGTTTTGTTTCATTTATTTTACTTGCTGGTAACCATGACTCAAAAAATGCTTGTTACAGAAATGAATGAAAAATGTGTTTTCCTGTCATGTGTTTTAAAAAATTATAAGCCAAAAAAATTTCTATTGTCTGGCACACTGGTGTGATTAAAAAATGAAAGGAAGGTGATAGAAGGAAGCACTTGAAACTGATGGAAACCTACTATGAACCAGGAATTTTATTTGGATAATGATTTTAAGCTCGGGACACCTTGAATGGGAAACATTTTAATTCCCAATTACATATAAGAATACCAAGATTCTAAGAGATTAAATAAGATTTTAGATAGGATTTAAATTAACTGCTTTCTTATTTCCAACCCCATCTTTTTCCTACTATATCACATAATACATTCTACTATGATACGAGTTGTAAGTTGGTCTAAAAACTTTAAAAATCCAATCACACATGGAAATATATGGGGTTACAACAAATCAGAATTAAGAATGTGACTCCCTTAAAGCCCTCCACTGGAAAGGGGCAAAAAGGTCTGATACTTTGAAACCAACATTGCCTATGCCACTTGGTCAAACAGCAATCATATGGTCAGGTTTTAGGTGAATATTAGACATCAAAATTGCTCTTGGGCTATCTACCTTGAGATCATTACCAGGGAGTACTTGCCATTAGCTGAGAAGCTACATAGTCCATAAGAATAAAAATCAAACAAATATAGCATAAAGGAAAAATCTACATAATGCATTTTGATTATAGACCAAAGATGCTGCTAACTCAATGATATTGGAAGAAATTAAAAGACAGATTTAATAAAGTTTATGCTGCCACAGCATCCTGCTACTGATTAATTTAAATCTGAAAGTTTGATGGGGCAGATCTAGCATTAAAGAAACGCAAGTGTATAAACTGATTAATTACATTTTTAATAAGATGTATATTTAATGCTTTAACATATTTCACTGTTTTCACCTTGCAACACAAAATGTTGACAAGGAACACCTCTTTAAAGCACTGCTTATAAAAAGAGAAATGGTGCATTATATTCGTGACACTTAAGGTCAAGTTCTGAAGATGCATTGTATATTAATGTATCCAATATATCAGGCAAGAAGTTAATGTCTGCCCTCCCTTTTGGGTCTAGACTATTCCATAAACCTATTTTTACTTTCTTCAGCCTGATTAATAGTATCCCAGAAATATTTCCTGATAGCACATAAAGACAGCTTTGATGTTAGATGAGAATCGCGAAGGAGCTGATTCTCATGATATCTGAAATGATACATTTCAGAAATGGAAAATAATTTCAAGTACATACAGGGTTTATTAAACACAATGTAGTGTGTTCTCCTTTAGGAACGTATTCAAAGCTAATGGTTAATTGTTGCAATTTCCACTTCATTACTAAATGGATGCTCCCAATAAAAACTTCTCTAGAATGGTTCCACATACTCTTCTTTCTTTAACAATAGATGTTAGCTTTCACAGCTATGATTGACATTCATAACACAAATCTATTTTACAGGTTATTTTTCTAACTAGGTCAATGATTTTAATTTGTGATATGTCCTTGAAAAATAGCGTTGTCCATGTTTGAAACCTGCTAAAGTAGAATTTAGCTAAATAATAAACAGTAAATAGGTCTGGAGGCTGATTTCCAGTTTTACTACCTACTGTCGGTACAGCCTTCCAGAAATTACTTATATTGTTTGGTCTTTAGCATCCACAGGTTTTAAATGAAGACAACTATAATGTCTTTCTCTAGTTTTTTCTTCTTTCTTCTTTCTTCTTTCTCTAGCATTATAGTTACAAGGGCTAAATGAGAGGTTAGGTATTTTAAAGACTTTATAAAGCCTAAATTGTTAAAAAGATATTAATGGAGCTCCTCTTTCTTCCTCATTTTACCATTATTTCTTTTCATCCCTTTTCAGAAGTCAATATTAATCAAGATAAGCAATCCCTTATTTCCCTCTGTTTTTACCTTCTAGTCATTGTTCCCAGTTTAATTTTTAATAAACTTAAGGAAATTATCACCAAATAAATATATATTATTAAGATAATATAGTTAGTATTCTGAAGCCCTAATATGAATCAGATTGTTTTGTGATCACAGATTACTTTATGCCAGTCTATTGGCCAAATACTATCAAAAATACACATTATATGTAGTGAAATACATATAATCTTTATACAAAGATAAAATGGGGGGTTTGGGATACTTTTGTATCAGAAATTTACCTTCCAATTTCAAAAATTTAAAAAGTTGAATGAATCAACCAGGACCCTAATGTTTGAGGGAATACAAGGGGAAAACCTCTGGGATTACAGGATCCTGGGATTAGTGACAGAAGGAATGATGGTACCCCTCCTACCATCCCTACAATCTAACAGGGCCATTATCAGAGCCCAGAGTGATCCAGAGCTGTGAGAAAAAGGATGCTTGACAAGACTGGGACCTTCAGTTCAGGGAAGACTGTGTCACCAGCCCAAACGGCTTCAAGAAAAAAAAAACTGGGGGGACAATTCTTAACTTCAGCCTTTTCTCTCCCTCCAGACTCTTCACAGGTGCTCTATGCACATAACAAAGATGAATATGAGAGGAAAAGGGACCACAACTGTATAGTCTCTGTCCAGCTCTCTGGGGCATCAAGCCAAGTAGAGAGTGTGCTGGGTAGGGGGTGGAGGGTTAAGTGGTAAATCACCAGCCCACAACAGTTGAAATAAAAATACACTCATTTGCCTCAGAATTCTCAGTTAGCTTTGCACTGACATCACTGTTAAATAATGTTGGCCAGACCACTTCTCATTTCTTTTTTTTTTCCCTCCTTTCATTAAAGTGGACATCCTATGGAGCAGTGAAATATTAAAGACAATGTATAAAAAAAGAAGTTGATAGCATCCAATCCCCAAATTAAACATTAAAAAGAAGCAAATAGTGTCTTCTAGAGAATTTCCTTTTGGAAAGCAGTATCTGGTAGGTTTTTGTTTGGTAGAAAGCATTACATTGCTGCAGGATTTGCCACTTTCCCAATTCCATTTCCTGCCTTCAAAGGCACAAATAATGTAACTGCCACTCGGTGTAAACTTGAACACCATAAGTCCAGCCTCCATAAAAGAAAGGAAGTTTAAATAATGTGAAAGGATTTTCCAGGAATGTAAATACAAATCAAAACCACAGTGAGATACCACCTCACACCAGTCAGAATGGCTAAAATTAACAAGTCAGGAAACAACAGATGTTGGAGAGGATGTGGAGAAAGGGGAACCCTCCTACACTGTTGGTGGGAATGCAAGCTAGTGCAGCCGCTCTGGAAAACAGCATGGAGGTTCCTTAAAAAGTTGAAAATAGAGCTACCCTACGACTCAGCAATTGCACTACTGGGTATTTACTCTAAAGATACAAATGCAGTGATCCGAAGGGGCATGTGCACCCGAATGTTTATAGCAGCAATGTCCACAATAGCCAAACCATGGAAAGAGCCTACATGTCCAACAACAGATGAATGGATAAAGAAGATGTGGTAAATATATAGAATGAAATACTATGCAGCCATCAAAAATGAAATCTTGCCATTTGCAACAACATGGATGGAACTAGAGGGTGTTATGCTGAGTGAAATAAGTCAATCAGAGAAAGACAATTATCCTATGATCTCTCTGATATGAGGAATTTGAGAAACAAGACAGAAGATCATAGGGGAAGGGAGGAAAAAATGAAACAAGATGAAACCAGAGAGGGAGCCAAACGTAAGAGACGCTTAATCTCAGAAAACAAACTGAGGATTGCTGCGGGGGGTGCAGGGGAGGGAAGGGGTGGCTGGGTGGTGGACATTGGGTAGGGCATGTGCTATGGTGAGAATAAATAAATAAATACAATTAAAAAAAAAAAAAAGCATTCTCCAGGAATGCTATCTACTGAGAAGACATCCTTTTCCATTTAACAAATCATGGAAGACTACAGATCATTCATTTACTGGCCTTCCGAGGGTAAAGTGATGCATATTCAAGCAAAAGAGGTTCAACTCCTGAGCTTATCCAGATTTGTAAAATGACAATGAAAAATGTAAATAAAAGGGACAGTGGGAGTAAAGGGTGCAGTCAACAGGGATACCTTTGATTTGAAAAAATAATTACTACACCATTACACAGACTAAGTGTATCTTGCCATTGGTATTTCAACTTCGGAAATTATAGGTTAGGGGTACCTGGCTGGCTCAGTCGGTAGAGCATGGAACTCTTGATCTTGGGGTCCTGAGTTCAAACCCTACACTGGGCATAGAGCCTACTTAAAAAAAAAGAAAGAAAGAAGGAAAAAAAAAAAGAAAAAGGAGAAAGAAATTAGAGGCTATCTTAACTATAGAGAACAAATAGAGGTTATCAGAGGGAAGGTGAGTGGGGGAATGGATGAAATAGGGTAAGGGTATTAAGAATGCACTTAATTTGGGGCACCTGGGTGGCTCAGTGGGTTAAGCCTCTGCCTTCGGCTCAGGTTGTGATCTCAGGGTCCTGGGATCCAGCCCCGAGTTGGGCTCTCTGCTCAGTGGGGAGCCTGCTTCCTCCTCTCTCTCTGCCTGCCTCTCTGCCTACTTGTGATCTCTGTCAAATAAATAAATAAAATCTTAAAAAAAGGGGTGCACTTAATTTGAAGAGCACTGAGTAATATATGGCATTGCTGAATCACTATATTGTACTCCTGAAACTAATATAACACTGAATGTTAACTATACTAGAATTAAAATTTAAAAAAAAAATTTAAAAATGACTCCCCCCCCAAAAAAAAAGAAATTTTAGAACACAGAACAGGATTGATATGGATCAGAACAAAATAAAAAACAAAAAGGAGGTTTTGAAGCACAACTAAAACAGAGACATCATCCTCTGCATTCTAGCCAACTGCAAGGGAGAACCAGTAATGTTATGTAAATATTATCTTTTTCTTACAAATACATTCATAAAATATTAGGGGCATGTTGAACATATGTGTCACATTTTTAGCATATTGCTTTTAATAGTTTTAACTTCCAATGTTATACGAAAATGAACCTAAAGTTATTAAATTCTCTATTCATGGATTCTAATTAGTAAGCATCATCTTTCCAGATATATCTTGCTATGTTGGTGGCCTCCTGGAGAATCATTATTGCTGTGGTCTCCTGGGCCATATGAAAAATAAAACTCCTGTCTAGGACTTCCTATACAAATCTTAATGAACCGAAAAGATGTTCTTTAAATATATTTTTACTAGCTTTAACATTAAAAAGTATTTTGAATGGTGTAAGTTGTTGTGTTAAACATTTCATCATTAATTGTATGTATACTATGGTTGGACGCATTCATTTGTGAATTTCATATGTAATTTAATCTATAGGGAGAAAAGTACATGGTCTGAAGTATAGTTTTAATCTTTTCCCTAGACATCAATACTGTTCCTTTGTTATATACTTTTTAAAAATATCTTGATTTCCCATATTGTTTTTCCGAAATGATTTTAATTTCAAAGTTGCTATAATAATGCATTAAAGATTCTTGAAATGGAAGAAGCAGTAATGGGTGCTGATGATACTTTCCACCCTCCTGAAACAGTGTCATATTTAAACATTTTTAAAAATCTACAGACTTTGGTTTCAAACATTCTCAAATTTCTAGAATAGTCTTTCACAGAATATATGTTTGGCTGAAGTGTTTCTGCTCAGCAATTTAATAAATTGCCCAGTCCACAGGGAATACCATTAATTATGTAAAGACTGATGGGGATTCATTTACTTGGTTTCTTTCTGAACCACTTGACTTGTCACTATTTGATTAAACAATAATAAATGTGATGATGGGGGAAATATATGCTGCCAGTGAACAATACCAAATATGTCTCTGGAATAGAGAATAGGCTTTTAGATGTCTTCATATCCAGAGAGAAAGTCAGAGAAAGAGAATTATAAACTCTTGCATTCATGCCTGTATCTTACTGACATGTGTCTCCAATCATATCTTTGCTCTAGTTTCCTGTTATGGAGAACACTGTGAAGACAAGTAACTATCAGTACATCAGTACATTCCTTTATTTCCTCTCTCAGAGAGTTCACTTTCTTCTGGAGGGATAGATTTTATGATTTTATATACTGTTTCTGTGTCTTTGTTCAATTCAAAAACAATTGTACATATTGCCCATTTCATTCTGTGGTGAAAATTAGAATATCAAAATATTAAAGACAGGCTGCTGAGGGGTAGGGTACAGTTACATCCAGTAACACTTGCAAAAAAAAAAAAAAAGAAATCACAAACTGTGAGCTGATACCTGTAATGAAAATTATAAATATAGTTGAAATATCTGGAAATTTTTAAAGTACATGAAACCTGGCCACTTTAAGCTGCCAGCACCAAAAGACTGGTGGGAAATACAGAGGACAATCTCTCAGTTTTCTGGCTTTGGGACCCTGGGCAGGTCATGTAACACTTTGATTCTTGTTTCTAAAGTGGGCATATGAATATTTACATTGGAATAGATTTAATGTATATCTGGTTAGAGATATAACGCACACGAAACATCCATAATAGTGCATACTGCAAACATAGCTGTTATAAATAGACATCATAATCTTTTCTCCGATTTTACATTTAAGGACAATTCTAGTGCTAGGAGCCAACAGAAGGAAAGAACATTTCTGTCACACTAAGACAGTATTAATGGACTTACTAATTCAATAGTAGATTCATAGCTGATTTTGAGTTTATCATATTTTTTCCCTTTTAGTCCTAAGAATCTTAGGATAGTACAGCTCTCCTCTGACATGTAAATGAAATATTGCATAAAACGCAGTTTTATAAAAATTTTTCCTGACAGACATATTTTCCTTAGCTTAAAGAATGTCCTCAGATTGATAAGTCAACATGAATATATTTAAAACTGTGCTTTCATTTGTATCATGAAATTGTATAGGATAATATTAAACATTACAGTAGAATCTCATTGTTTATTACTATAAACATTTTATTACTATAATTTTAGTTGCATCCATTAGCATTACATCTAGTAGACTCTTCATAACTTGTACAGTCATTCCACTCTGTTAAGTATTTGTGCAATATTAAATATCTATGCTTAAAATAATATGCAACATAGGGGTGCCTGGGTGGCTTAGTCTGTTAAGCATCTGCCTTCGGCTCAGGTCATACTCTCAGGGTCCTGAGGGGATTCTGCTTTTACCTCTCTCCTTCCTTTCTCTCTTCCACCCCTGATCATGTTCGCTTTCTCGCAAATAAAAATCTTTAAAAAATAATATGCAACATAAATAAATATGCAACAAAAAACTTTGGGGGGCACAGATTTCTTTAATTTTTTTTTCTTAGGCTTTATTGTCAGGAACAGAATTACTGGATCCACATTGAAAATTTCTGTGGTTCTTGATACACAGGCATTGGAGTTTTTAACATTAAAATTAGCGCTGCATAAATATATTTTTTGCAACTCAGAGGACCTCACTCAGGAAGACTAATTTCATCCTTGATAGGAAATGCAATTCCCAATTAAATTTAGCCATCGTAAAAAATAAAAGTCCCTTGGCTGAAGTCAGATAACATGGGTCATGCGTGGTGGTTAGAAAAGATGACTCCATTAGTGGTGTCTTTACAGGTGAATATGTAGACATCTATGGCAGCTCGAAAGGATGATTTGATGTAACATAACTTCACATAATTTCCATTAGTGACCCTTCCTAACAACAACAGATAAGCATGCAGTCTAAATGAAGACAATATTTTTCATATACAAACAAGATGCTCATCTACCACCACCAGAATTGTTAGCCCAAGTCCCTACTAGGCAGAAAAACTGGAAGCCACAAATGAGTCTTACTCTTGTCTATTTTTCTTTTCCTCTGCTGTATGACCACCGTCACTTCAACTGCTCTAAAGAGAATGGACCAATATCCGTGTGTTTATGTACCTTGGGATTTATGATGATGGTAAAATACTCTGCAGCCAAAAAATAGGAATGGAATCATATAGTTGAGGTCAGGTATCAGTTCTCAACTCTTCCTTACTCAAAATCTGATCAGTACACACACACTCGCTCATACAACTAGTGTGGATCAAAAAACACTATTTTCTTTTCTGCTCCATTTTGAATTTTTCCTCTTCCAGGATCTATTGATCTTCTTTTTCTGTGTTACTGTTTTCTGACCATAATGTAGTCTGGAAAAGCCAGTTGGCTATCATCTTGTTGAAGGGAGGCTCAGGGCTATCTCGTCTTCACTGCACTACCGCATCTCAAATTCCCAGCACAGAGTCTAGCACCTGTGAGGTACCAATAAACGTTTACTGAATGAATGGGTGATCTGAAGGTGACATTTCTTCTCCACATGAAGATCCTTCAGACTATTTTCAGATTACTGTGACATGCCTCACGTGACTACCAAAGTTCTCGTTATGTGGAGTCCTTGGTCACTGTGTTTTCTGATGTTGTACTTCTCTCACAAAGAGCTTGGATGACGCTGTGTGCTTCACCTCTGAACCTGAAAATGGTTTTTTCCCCCCTTTATTTAGTACAAATCATCTGTGCATATGCGTTTTCTGTGTCGTTGATATAACGAGAACATTTCTATTCCTCTAAGTAGTGAAGGTCTTAGATGAAGTCCAACTAAATAATGGAAAACCCCGATTTGTAGAAATACGGATTTGATGACAAATCCTTCTGAGAAATATCATGAAATGTCCCTTTGGGTTTCAGCCATTCAGGATTGGTTCCTATGGAAACTTTTTTTTTTTTTTTTAACTAAATTGTGCAGGCTACAAGAAGTCTTTTAATTATTCATATTTTAGTATACAGTTTCTCTTTTAGTTCCATTCAGAGGCCGTAGTCCTATTTGGTAGAGTGACAAAGTCTGTGGTTCTCCAGAACCAAAAGGATTAGAAGAGGGAACACACCTATGTACATTTTAGTGATGATAACTCTCATCTGGGAAAAGAGGGCAATCACTGTGGAAGGATCTGGAAGGGTTCCATTTCTTGGTACTACCAAAAGCAGCTACTCATAAAGTGGACTATCTTTAGGACTAGTTTTCAGACTCCATCCGCTGGGATTTTTGAGGAATAACCTCAAACTTTTTTGGCTAGCTTATCTCTGTGAGCCACTCTTTATGGGGTGGACGAGTATGGTGGGCGGGTGGAAGGGAAGCCTTTTTTCCAAGCATAGTAAGAGAAATATAAAAGGTCCAGTTCACAATCCTTCAGAAAAAAAGCAACAGTGAGAATCTTCACATCAGTGATGTTACAGTGTCTGATGAATTCTGCTCTCAAGTTACTGACCACCAGCTTTCATAACTCCATCAGTTTCTTCCATGCCTTCTCTTCCTCTAATTTGATAATTGGCCTAAAGCATTGAGTGGGCACCCCCCACACAAGGGAGGTAAATTGTTTTCAAATAGAAAATGTAGGCTTAGAGCAATAGTAAAATGAGTAGAGCTAAAACTTTTATACACAGAAAAAAGAAGGGGCAAATGTTATTTTTTTCCTTCCAGTTTTGCACACTGATATAATCAGAACCCTAATTATTTAATTGATCTATGTGGTCACTGATCTTCCTTTCCATTTTTAGTAAGTTATAGTAGTTCCTCCCATCTTTGGTCTCGGTATTTCCTCCGTAGTGTCTCCTCTCCCCATTCGTTCCCCTGCCCTACCCTGGGCAGCTTTCCTGGTCTACCACCTATAATGGGCGCATTCCTATGCTCCAACCCACTGATTTGCCTCTCTGCTCTTAGTCTCTGACACCTTGGGTCAATGCATTAAGACTGACCCTTGGTGATCAACAGAATTCTTATCTAGGATCTCTTCACTAACAGTCAGGCTAATATTTCAAGACACAGTCACACAGTATCCCATTTGCTGGAGTCCACCTCTGATGGATTATGTGTCCCCAACAAGTGGCAGGGAGGAGACAATATCTAGAGAAGTTTTAAAAGAAGAATCAAAAGATATACTTGCTGATTAGATGGTTAGTAAGTGAAATCACACTGACAATCATCACTATTTAGAGAATAAAGTATTGGAAAAGGAAGGTCTTTTTTGGGCAGTAAATCAACATGCATTGTCATGAAAGAAAGAGGATGTTCTTGATTGAGCAAATGAATATAGGGTAGAGGCTGGGAAAAGATAGTATGTTTCACGGATTAAGATAACTTCTGAAGTAATAGGTATGACCCTGGAATTTAAGTATGTCTACTGAAAAAAAAGTCAAGAAACAGATTAAATTACTGTCATTAAACAAGTCCCCCACCAAAATACTTCCTTGGAATTCACATACAGTATCAAAAAGTGATCCAAAATAGGATGATAAATGCAGAGTCTATTAAAAAAAAAAAAGATGTTCTGTACCAGGCCCATTTTCTACTGAGGAAGTTTCACACCTAGAATACCAGAAAAAAGAATATATATGTGGCAATACTGTAAGTTTTTCCTCCATAATGAACACAAGTTAAGTGGAGATCTCATACATTTTATGTAAGATTTAAGGTTAAAAATATAAAGAGAATGCATTAATACAGATGGTTGAACTTGTGAAAAAGTGAGACATTGTGAGTCGGGAAGACAAATCAAAGTATGTTAAAGCTAATAAGACTGCTGTTTCTCTCGTAACACCCACTTAAAACAAATCCTGGGGGATAGGCAGTATAGAATATATTTATTATTTTGGGACTCGGGCTTTCCATTTTTTTTTAAAGATTTTATTTATTTATTGGACAGAGAGAGATCACAAGTAGGCAGAGACGCAGGCAGAGAGAGAGAGAGAGAGAGAGGAGGAAGCAGGCCCCCCACGGAGCAGGACCCTGGGACCATGACCCGAGCTGAAGGCAGAGGCTTTAACCCACTGAGCCACCCAGGAGCCCCTCCATTTTTTAATATAGCAATTAAGTTGTTCACTCTTGAATTACTCAGTTGTTCAAGTCATGTTATCTATTTTTCACATTGTCAATCATAAACATTTGAACGATCAACATTTTCTGAATCATCAACTTAAAAACACATTTTGTGGAAGACTGCCCTCAGAGACATCATTGCTTTTCCTTATATTTCCAAACTGCACTAAGTGGCATAAATTTTCAAATTGGAAGTAAGAGCATTTGGGGGATACCAGAAAGTTTCAAAACCCACTTTTATTTGGAGGCATATTTTTAAAGCTTGAAAAAATATTTGGTTTGCATGCAAGTTTAATGCTATAAAAGAATGAAGTCAATACGCTGTTAGACTAGATGAGTCATTTTTCCTCCAGAAATGTAAAGCAGACACATATTTTGAAGAATGAGTTAAGAATTAAATATTGTGTTAACATTATACTTAAACTTTAAGCTTAATATATCTGGAAACAAATTAGTGAGGTTGTAACTAAACCTGTAGGCTTTGAGTACATTTTAAAATAGAATCATAAAACAAAAACCTACAGGTACTTTTAAAGCTAAGTCTCCCAGTCTAATACCTTGAATTTAAATTCCAATCACATTGTTATACCTTCATTTAAAAAAAAAGTCAGCAATTACACACCTGCTTTCTAAGGGCAGTTTAAGTACCTCTCACTCATTACAGAGCTTTCGAATTTATTTGATAAAAAGACTTGGCAAATTTTAAATTACTGTAAACAGACATGGATAGTAAGGTAGTAATTCCTATACATAATTTCTTTGGTTTATCTTCTGTGATATTATTTGCTTCAAGGAATTAAAAAGTGAATTTAAGTAAAACTATTCTTTTCTGATTATACACCATTCTGGCTTTTACCTATTATAAAAAATAGTGTGTTCTAAGCTACACTACGGAGAGAGAAAGTGGGAAGTGTCATCAACCCATAATGTTGCAAGACTTTCCTATTCACTCCAGGAGAGGGGTTTTCCTTGGCTCAACAGCAGGGACCACTTTAAGAGAGAAAGGTGACTTATGCAGAAATGTAGGAAGTTCATGGGTAAAAATTATCACACAATATAACTCAGTGTCCCTGAGATTATATCCTGCAACTCTGGCACTAATGAGAAAGTGGAAGTAAACTACTATTAAGAGAAAAATTTTTAAAAAGTCTTCTAGAACGCAAGATATGGACAAAGTGAAGAGATTTGGACATTTCTATTACTGGTACAACAACACAAAAAGTCATCCAACTCTTGGTGTATGTCTTTCTATGTGAACATACACTTTTATATTTAATGTTAAATTAAAATAGATCTCTTGCCATTGATAAATCTTATCTGTTTGTAATTTCCTTTACATGCCACATAGAATCTTATTCTTTTCTTTTACTTGTCCCTCCTGAAGCAGCCTTCCTCTGATGTCTTGTGAAACTATCAATAGTCTAGTTTTCACTGTAGGCTTAAGCTTAGCTGAAATGATGGCCTCAATGTGGTCCTTTGGGGCCTTCTACATTGTAAATAATCTGCCCACTCAAAACACACATGGGGTGCCTGGTGTTCATGTCTATCTACCTCTCACTGCACATATTATTATACACATTCCGGAAGCTATGTCTGCTATCATGACAAACATAAACCTGGGTAAGAGTCTGTCATCATTTTGCTCCAGAAATACATTGAGTAATGCCAGGGAAATGCTATTTCTAAATGTTCCTTTTAATTGGACCACAAATGGGTGATTCCTTGTCAAATGTAGCACCGTTAATGACATAACTGCATTACTCGCTGGGCATTCAAATGGAGTGAGTGATACATAATTTTCTGTAGTCACATGCAAACTTTTTGTTTTTAGAGTGTTCTAGAGATTGGAAAAGCAAACGCTGAATTTCATGAAAATCTAAAGACCAAGGGTGTATGTGATTAATTAATTCTAGGCTAGATGAGCTGGTGGGCATGGACGCTGGATCTCTTACACGGGGTGCGATTCACAAATTAATGACATGGTCAGGAGGTGGGTCCTTAGTCCTTAGGTCACTCAAATCAGTTTTGCTATTTATGAGAACCACCACAGATTTTTGAAAACTGAAAAATAATATATTTTTTCTTTACGTATAGAAACAAAGACCCCGGGGTACCTGGGTGGCTCAGTGGGTTAAAGCCTCTACCTTCGGCTCAGGTCATGATCCCAGGGTCCTGGGATCGAGCCCCGCATTGGGCTCTCTGCTAGGCGGGGAGCCTGTTTCCCCCTCTCTCCCTGCCTACTTGTGATCTCTGTCTGTCAAATAAATAAATAAAATCTTAAAAAAGAAAAAATAAAAAAGAAACAAAGCTCCAATTTTGATTTCTGAATGGAATCTGTATGTTGATGGAAATTGGATTTGTTTCCAGACCTGAAGCATATGTAAGAAAGTTCTTATATAAAGACAAACAATGTGATAAATACAAACGTTTTCCAAGCCCTGGATAATTCTGGCCACATATCATAGGCAGAAGCCAGGCTCCAGGATGATGTACCTGGGTGGCTCTCCATCATCAGGACAGTATCCAGGGCCTCACTAGTTACTAGGCTAGCAGGTCGCTGAAGTTGGGCTGGACTGGTCTAGAATTCTGACACATTGTTTTTAGTTGTCCTGCACCCTTTGAAATTTTAAATCTGCAGCACAACAAAAACAATAGCAAAATGCCTTTGCAAAACATGTCTGAATCTATAATTTAGTATCCCTTTTAAGTATCGTCTGCAGTAAAAAAGAGAAACTGCAAGCAAAAGGGGGTGGGTTAATTGGAAGTTATAAAGAAGCCGGTGAGTGAAAAATGTAAAGAAGGGATGAAAGCAATTTTAGACTGTGTCACTCACTGTTTAGTTTATGCCCTCCATGTTAGTTCAATACTTGTGCAGTTTCTTCTCTTCTCATTTTGAGTGTTTGAATGTGCAGTATTCTCTGCATTATTTACTGTCTGGTGTTCCTTGGTTCGTTGCCACATAAACTGCACCTGATTTAATGCTTTTAGTGTAAAGTTTCTTTCTTTTTTTTTTTTTTTTTCCAAATGAAAACCAAGCCATCCTTAAAAATGCATCCCCTTGTTTCTAGAATCAATTGCATACATAAATACTATTGCAAGTAAAGGGAAGTTTTATCTCCCCAAGGCTAGAGACACTTGAATGGTTGCAGCATCTGTTTCACATAAGAAAGGATAAAATGAGAATGTTGGAGAATGGCTTTTGCTATGTTCCTCCTTATAGAATAATTGTCTAGCTTGGTTTTAAAGCAACAGAGTGGGGTTCTGCCATAAACACTCACAGATTCATATTTAAATTTTTCAGTGTCTGTGGTATACAATTTTACAAATGAAAACCCCAGGTCAGGGAAGCAGCTAGCAGCAGCTCCAGGATAGGAATTGAGGTCTCTGATAATCTCAGTTTGGTTCTTTTCCTATCTTTGGCTTCCTCTCGTAATATCCACTGACTGGGAAGAAGGCAGTGTTTGGTGATGTTTGCAAGGATATTTTTAGCACCATTATGGATTATGTATCATAAGCTTTAAAGGGAAATAATTTTAGGACCATTAATGTAATTTTTGTTATTATTCCCACAGCGATAAAGCTCATTAGTCTACTGATGAAAATCAAAAATTGGTGTTACAAGTTTTTTTGCTTTAGGACAAAAACTTACCAAGATATGGTAGAGTTTCTGATTTAACAAATGGTGTATTGTTAAAAGGGTCTAGAAAACATTTTAAGGCAGGCTGAGTTTCAAGTTAACAAGTGTGTTATAAATCCTCTTGAACAACAGATGCAGGAGATAAACCTGTCTTGGAAATGTACCAAATAAAATTCTTTGTGACCAAAAAGAATGATACATACACACAACCCACTCATAATGAACTTGATTGAACTTCTGTAGCTGTGAGAAATTCAAATGATTAAAGTCCCTCAAATTGTGTTGTGTTGTACTTTGTCATTTACTATAGATACCTTTTCCTATCTTGTAAAATCCATACTGGACATTTATTTCTTTGACTCCTTAGTTTTAGAATACGTTTTTTAAAGAAACATAAATGACATTTTCCATATTCTTAATAAAACGGAATGTCCATAAGAAAGAGAAAGAAGGGATGAGTCTTTTTGTCACTAAAAAAACACAAACGTCTTTGAAAGTTTCACTACCAATGCTTTGAATGTAGGTTTTATCACTTTGCAATTCATGTATGAGACATTTCTTGAACTTCAAGACTAGTGGAACAAATGCTGCTTTACTTTTGGTACTTTTTGTTACCACTTATACAAAGTTTACAGATGCTTTGCATGTCGTTGCTTTTCTTAATCAAATAACATGAACTGATAAACACGAATTGATAAAACATGTTTGTGAGGTGGGATAGAGAAGACCACTCACTCTCATTTTGAAACCATGACATCACCTTCTCCTGCTGAAGGATTCTGGTACCACTGGGACATTTCATGTTTTAACAAACAACCATAGCAGTGGTAAAAACAAACAAACCAACAAACCACTATCTGGTTTCCTAGTATGGTGGAGCCATGTTATTAGTATAATTAGCACAGGCACTGATCAACGAATCCACCAATGTAGAAAGGCTTTGTTCATCCTTCACCTTATCTCAACAGTCTTTCCAAGAGGATAAAATGCAATTTGACAGTGTTGATCTTTGCTCTTGCATTGAGGATTAAAAGCCCATAATAAGGAAGGAGTACAGGCGTAGGTTTTTGATTATCTCCCCAGCTTGTGAGTTGGTCATAGCTGGCACCCTTCCTACACGTGTAAAAGTCAGCGGAGATGAATGATTGGTCTCCTAATTAACAAACCAACTCATGGGTTTTGCATCATTTTCCTGCTTTCTTACCAAGGGTCAGTAAGGAAATCGCTCCTTTGAAGTATATCTCTGTTATTACCCAGCACTGTAAGTCAGAGTGCTGTCTTCAGTGTCTGTGAACATATGTTCTAGAAAGATTAGCCACAAAAATCTCAAACATATGAGAGAAATTACTGCTCTATTAAAGTAATTTATGGGATCATGGGCAGAAGAGCCATTAGATATGGCAACCATAATGATTGGACAGTATTTCATATTGTTAAAAAGGTGTTGTTCATGATAAACTCTCAATAGAAACGACTGTAAATTACTTCCAGTTGAAGTGTGACAAGGTTTCAAATGATTACATTATATGGGCACAAGGGAAAAATTTCACCTGAATGTTGAAATTCAAATGATTTTAACCTGAATTTCAAGTGCCCTCAGTGGGTCACGCCTGCAAAATATCACCTTCCAAAAAAAAAAAAAAAAAAAAAAAACACTTCCATGTCCCTATTTCCCCTTTTTTTACTTATGCTTCCTACCTGATGTCCATATACAGAAACATGTCTCGTTTAAAAGTGCTTTGCTTACACTGTTGGTGGGAATGCAAGTTGGTGTAGCCACTTTGGAGAACAGTGTGGAGATTCCTCAAGAAATTAAAAATAGAGCTTCCCTATGACCCTGCCATTGCACTACTGGGTATTTACCCCAAAGATACAGATGTAGTGAAAAGAAGGGCCATCTGTACCCCAATGTTTATAGCAGCAATGGCCACGGTCGCCAAACTGTGGAAAGAACCAAGATGCCCTTCAACGGACGAATGGATAAGGAAGATGTGGTCCATATACACGATGGAGTATGATGCCTCCATCAGAAAGGATGAGTACCCAACTTTTGTAGCAACATGGACGGGACTGGAAGAGATGATGCTGAGTGAAATAAGTCAAGCAGAGAGAGTCAGTTATCATATGGTTTCACTTATTTGTGGAGCATAACAAATAGCATGGAGGACAAGGGGAGATGGAGAGGAGAAGGGAGTTGGGGGAAACTGGAAGGGGAGGTGAACCACGAGAGACTATGGGCTCTGAAAAACAATCTGAGGGGTTTGAAGTGGGGGTGGGTGGGAGGTTGGGGGAACCAGGTGGTGGGATTAGAGAAGGCACGGATTGCATGGAGCACTGGGTGTGGTGCAAAAACAATGAATATCTGTTATGCTGAAAATAAATTTAAAAAAAAAAAAGTGCTTTGCATGAGGGGCACCTGGGTGTCTCAGTGGGTTAAGCCTCTGTCTTCAGCTCAGGTCATGCAGGGTCTCAGGGTCCTGGGATCAAGTCTGGCATTGGGTGCTCTGCTCAGCAGGAAGCCTGCTTCCCCCTCCCCCCTCTGTCTGCCTCTCTGCCTACTTGTGATCTCTCTCTGTCAAATAAATAAATAAAATAAAATCTAAAAGTGCTTTGCACGTGTACATAGACTTTGCTTGACATTTTGCATTTCTCTATGCCACTCCATTAGCCTCAAACTATCTTTAACTTCACACTAAATCAGTTGAAACTGGCGGTAAGATTTTGGATGATGAACACGTTGCAAAATGGAATCCTCACTCTAGCCTTAATTAGGTGTGTGAGTGTGAGAAAGCTATTTAACTACCTGAGGTTAAAGTATTATTAGTAAATGTGATCACCCCTATATCATCATCATCATCATCATGGGGCACTTGCTATGTGCACAATGTATCATGGGGCTAATTTAATTCTCATGCTTACCTTAAGAGATAAGTATTATGATTCTTATTCTATAGATTGACTATGGGTCAAAAACAAGGAGATCCAAATGCCACTGCACGAGAGAATTAGAATATCTCTGAAATTAATGTATTTCTAATTTTCGTTTTATTATGATTACAAATAGATTTACTATCAATCTACATTTCTAAGTACTGTGATTAAAAGTACCTTCTGTGCTAAGGAAATTCATAAACATTATGATACTGCATTATTAGCAAAAAAGTTTAATAAATTTAACAAAACCAGAAACCTTTTAAATATCAATGTTTAGACTCTCCTTTTTTTTTTTAAGATTTTTTTTTTTTTTTTTTTTTGACAGAGAGGGACATAGCTGAGAGGAGAAACACAAGCAGGGGGAGTGGGAGAGGGAGAAGCAAGCTTCCCACAGAGAAGGGGCCTGATGTGGGGTTCAATCCCAGAACCCTGGGGTCATGACCTGAGCTGAAGGCAGATGCCTAATGACTGAGCCACCCAGGTGCCCCTCCCCCCTATCAGAGATTCTGATTTAACTTATACCTGGATGGTTCTAATACACAGCCACCAGTTAAAAACCACTGATCTAATACAGTTACGGCATTACTCAGATGACCTAGAAATAACCAAATGGAGATGTCAGCTTGGTATCTAACAGACGTAATCCTGGTAACTCGATAGTTTGGTGTACTCTGGCCTATTCCTGTGATATAAGATAAGATGTAAAATAAATGAACTTTAATTATTCAGCTGGCCATGGGTATGCTGACTGCACAGTTTTTCAACGGTTTTACCTTCCATGCTGGGAATAATTTTACAACACTTATATTGGAGAATGGCACCAGCAATGGCATATTACTTTGACAAAATACCCTAGAATCAGAGGAGCTCAAATGTGTCCTCTAGAAAGCATTAACATATCCAAGCAATTGGGTTGCAAGACACAGAAGGAAACTTGATAAACTGGGGAAAGCTTGGCATGAGGCAAGCCTAAATTTGGCTTTGGGGCTAGGTTCTGCCTCCAGTTAGCTCCGTCCTTAGACCATTTTCTCCCATGAGTCTGTTTCCCCACTTGCAAAATAGAGGACGTAGATTAAGTGACTGCTAAGGTTCCTTACAGTCCTAGATTACGTCGAGTTCTGGTTACACGGTATGGTGTATGGTAATAAACAACCCCAAAATGCTGCACTGGAAAACTCACTACACTATTTCAAATCTCCTTTATACCAAGCACAAATATACTGAAGCACTGAATTAAATTTCAGTCCATACACAGACCGCCTTTTAGAATCTTTTTTTTTTTTTTAAAGATTTTATTTATTTACCCGACAGAGAGAGATCACAAGCAGGCAGAGAGGCAGACAGAGAGAGGAGGAAGCAGGCTCCCTGCCGAGCAGAGAGCCCGATGCGGGGCTCGATCCCAGGACCCCGAGATCATGACCCGAGCCGAAGGCAGCGGTTTAACCCACGGAGCCACCCAGGCGCCCCCGCCTTTTAGAATCTTATTACATTTTTTTTTTCCCTACAACCCTATTTCAATGTAGGAATTTTTCTTCAGGGATAATTTCCCTTTGTCATTTGCAACACATAAGCTGATAGAAATTTTCTTTACGTTCCACTGTGAGGTGTTATAATGTATCCATACCCTAATATGTAAATATTAAGACTACGGGAAAGGGAACTGTGAGTTTCGAAACAATCAAAAACTCAGAGGAACTCTTCTGCTCAGCCAAGTCAACAATACAAAACATACGAAAGAATTATGGGAAAATAACTGTGCACTTACGGTTACCCTTTCAGACCAGAGGGTTTCAGGCTTCACAAAAATCCATCCTTCGTTCTGGAAAGGCAGGGCATATGCACCTGGTAAAAGCCTGAGTAAGAGAGTTCGAAGCTCTTTGACTGAATTCTCTTTCTACAAAGATGTTCCTTGAGAAGTTTTCAGAGGAAAGAAGAGAGAGAGGGAGAGAGGGGCAAAAGAGAAAGAACTAGTTCTGTGTAAGCCAGGTCATTCCAAACTCGGGGGTTACAAGGTCCTAGAGAGTTAGCTACAGAAGAGTATTTGCAGGCTCCATTTTGTGGCATAAAAATGCATGTTACCTGGAGCAGTCCCACCTGTGTGCTGTGGAGTACAATCCTCTTGGCTGTTTTGGGACAGCTGCCAGTGTCCTCCTCGTGTGCTCTCACAGGGTTATTCTCACTGCTTCCCCAGCGGTGCTGCCTGCCTCCACAGCTCCCATTAGAGCGGAGGCTACCTGAACCAAGGGTGTTAATGCTCTAGGGCTCGCTCATGTACTTCCCAGACTCACTAGACTCGGACACGGGGTGATCTTCTGAGACAACTATGCTCCCTCAGAATCACTTTTCCCTTATGAAAAGGCTCTCGGTAGGTTTTCCTCAATGGTGTTAGCAAAATGACAAGAGTTTTTAGAAAATATTTCTAAGGGAAACACAACTTAGGCTTCAGACTTTTGCTATATGAACAAATACAGCTACAGGCAGTAAAAGCCTTTTTGTTTTCTTTGGTTTTGTTTTTATTTAAATTCCAGTTAATCAACATACAGTGTCAAGTTAGTTTCAGGAGTACAATTTAATGATTCAGTACTTGCATATAATACTCGGTGCTCATCGCAAGTGCCCTCCTTAATGCCTATCACCCATTTAACCCATCCTCCACCCATCTCCCCTCCAGCAGCCCTCAGTTTTTTCACTGTAGGTGAGAGTGTTTCTTGGTTTTCTTTATGTCCCCTACGATCATTTGTTTTGTTTCTTAAATTCCACATATGAGAGAAATCTTACAGTATGTCTTTCTCAGACTGACTTACTTTGCTTAGCATAATACTCTCTAGCCCCATGAAACCCATGGCCAACAGCAAGATTGCATTCTTTTTGATGACTGAGTAATATTGTTATATACATGTTTATTACATCTTGCTTTTCCATTCATCAGGCAATGGACACTGGGGCCATTTCCATAGTTTGGCTATTGTAGATTACGCTGCTATAAACATTGGGGTGCATGTATCCCTTTGAATTTGTATTTTTGTATTCTTTGGGTAAATACCTAGTAGCCTAATTGCTGGGTTGTAGGATAGTTCTATTTTAATTTTTTAGGAACCTCCATACTGCTTCTACACTGTGGGAAACATTTTAAGATTAAGGACTAGTGGGCTGAGGGAGAAAGTCTGTAGAAGCAGAATGTAAGAGACTGATTTCAGGTACTAGCTCTTGCGTAACTGGGCTCTGGGAGTGCAGGAGGAACAGTAGAAATGACCACCAGGGGCCACCCTCTTCCAGCCTCCTCCCCCACCACTTTCCTTAACCCTTGACTCTCCTGCCAAAAGGATGTATGCCCAGGTCGCTTCTCCATAGGTAACCCAATACCTATGCAGGAAACAGAAGTATCAGGACCCCCATCCCATACCCTCCGATCACCAAATACCCTACCATGAGCCCATGCCCTGCCTTGGCCCAATAAAAGACCCCCACCAACTCCCTCCCAGTGTGACTTCCCCCACTCCCCTTTCTGGAGTCCAGGAACCTCGCCTAAGGGTGCCCATCTCCTCACAGCGTGACTTTCCTGGCTCCCCTTCTTCTGAGCCCAGAAACCTCACTGGAGAGTGCCTTTAATAAATCTTGCCTTGCCTCTACCTCTCCCGGTGTCGTGTTTACCTCACCTGCGAAACTTTACACTAGCTTTGACATTTATTAGGGTTAGAAACTACAGGTAAGTCATTTGAATGTACTGCATATTCTTAAAAAGTAGATAATGTAAAATTAATGAAATGAACTACATGGAAACATTCTCTGGGAAAGTTATTGAATTTCAGGAATAAAGAATGCTATAAACTTCCAGGTAGAAGAAACGTGCCACCTTCAACACAAAAGAAATCAAGTTATCACAGATTTGTCTTTTATAATATAAGATGTCAGAAGATAACACAGCTTGGAAAAAGAAGAGAGAGTGACCCCGGAATTCTTTACTCAGTCAAATTATCATTCATTTATGAAGACAATGGCAGTCCATTTCAAATATGACAGACACACACACAAACACACAAAAGCAACAACAAGAGAGCTAAGGTGGGGTTGTTGTTTTTTCTTTAAGATCTGAATGGGTAAATCATGATAGAAAACTGGAAGAAAGTACAGATTCAATTAAACATACAATCTAGACTCCAATAACCATGATAAAAAGTTGTTTTATCAAGTAACATAATTTAATAAGATAAGATATATGATTTAACATAAAATTTAATACACATAATTCACATCAGGGAACAGTTTATAGTTCTTGAGGGGAAACATACAGAGAAAAAAGTAAACACAACAGGGAGAAATATAGTAAATACAAGAAAGACATTTTCCTTCTATTTGTTTTGTTCTTGTTGTATGAGGGGAGGGGAAAGGGAAATAAAAATGAGACATAATCGCCTTCTCTTTTCTGGGGCCATCAGAAGATACTGTTGGATAAAACTAGACAAGTGAAAACAAGAAAAAAAATGAATACAATATCAATATTATGCAATGAAGAATTCGGTATACATTTTATTATATGGGATTGAGAGGGTTTGTTTTACTGGTAGAGATAATTTTAGGTAAAAAGCTGGCTGTATGCACTGACATATCTGTAAAGCAATAATTGTTAGCAGTGCAAGAAAAAGTGGAGATAAACAAATCTCTCTTGATTTGATAAATTATGTAAATAAAAATACCTGAGGAAAAGAGATCAAATCAAATAATTACTAAGTGTTATCAGACAGCGTTATAACTAAGCATACACTCCTGAAACAGAATATTTATTCTAATCTCAAGTGCCCATACAAACTCAACCCTACACTGGATGAGAGAGAGAAACTCGGTGTATTCCAAAAAGAAGATAAGATACAGGCTATACTCTCTGAAAATAATATTCAGATCATTTTACAAGTGAGATGACAAATGAGTGAGAACTAGAGACATCAATCTGTCAAGCCCTTGAAATTTTACTAACATTGTATCAATGCTGATTTATTAAGCACCTACTATGTGCGAGGTATGAGCCTTGTCTCTGAAGACAGAATGCCTCAGAAGACACAACCATAGGGGCGCCTGGGTGGCTCAGTGGGTTGAGCCGCTGCCTTCGGCTCCGGTCATGATCCCAGGTCCTGGGTTCGAGCCCCACATCGGGCTTTCTGCTCAGCGGGGAGCCTGCTTCCTCCTCTCTCTCTGCCTGCCTCTCTGCTTACTTGTGATTTCTCTCTGTCAAATAAATAAATAAAATCTTTAAAAAAAAAAAAAAAAAAAAAAAAAAGAAGACACAACCATCGTCCCTTGGAATTCACAAGACAGAAGTCACCATTAGAATTTGCAAAGGTTTCCCTCTAGCTCTGAGTCCTCCTCTAATTCATGGACAAGCTATTTTTTTTTTTTCCGTAAAGTGGAAAATAGTAAATATTTTGGCTATGAGGGATCTAGGATCTTTATCATAACTCTTGAACTTTGCTGTTGTTGGATGAAAGACCCATGGACAAAATGCAAACAGTAGGTGTGGCCAGATCCACTTGCTGCTGCTTCGTTGGGGGGCTGTGGCTCCATGAAACCTATCTTCCCTCTCAGCCAGAGCACTAAAAATAACTCCCTTTCATTGTTTTTGGACCTTTCTTTTTTTTTTTTTAAGATTTTATTTATTTATTTGACAGAGATAACAAGTAGACAGAGAGGCAGGTGGAGAGAGAGAGGAAGGGAAGCAGGCTCCCTGCTGAGCAGAGAGCCCGATGTGGGGCTCGATCCCAGGACCCTGATACCAGGACCTGAGCCGAAGGCAGAGGCTTAACCCACTGAGCCACCTTTTTGGACCTTTCTTATAATCTCAACAGGACTGCTTACTTTATGTTTTAATATAAATGTGTCGTAGTTAAGCTGTTATGAATTTGCAAGATGTTTGTGGACTGGTCTGGGAAGATGACCACCACAGATCTCATAATATTAATATTATGAAAAAGTGTGTTCCAAATTCAAAGTGTTTCCATGTTCAAGTGCAATTTTTGGAACAGAGTATATTAGTGAAGTAATTCCTACATTTTTATTTCTTTAACTTTTAGCAGAACTGACATAGTAAATTATCACTGAATACAGAAAAAAAAGATTGTGACATTATTTGCAAAATAAAAGATGGCATACTATTTTTATGCTTATCTCACTCTAATTAGGGTGAGTGTTTCTATGAACCACTTTCTTGCAATTATGAAGTATTTACAGATATGCTCAATGCCTCTCCTGTTTTTCTTTGAAGTCTAATGTTTCAAAACTGTCTTTCTTCAACTACAAAGGAGGAATTTATCAAGATAGTTAAATTATCATTCAAGCCATACACTTTTCCTTTGTAAAATATTCAGCAACTCCAATCATCCTTCATGAAGTACTAATATCCACCTGGGAAACTATAATTCAAGCTCTCAGAAAGAAGGCAGCGATCCTTCAATGGTATTTATCTGAGTCTGACACTAAGAGGACCGAGCAGAGCACAAAAACAAAAATTAAAACATACTGAGTTGCTATTAGAAATAACAGTAAAAATTTAGCACTGCATTTTTACCTTAAATACAACCTCGGATAATTGTTTCATATCATTGATAAGGAAGTTGAAGCCAATAAAAATACAGATATTAGCCCCAAAATTCAGATTTTGGTGGCAGAGCGGAAAAAACCCAAGTGTTCTAAATCCCAATTCCCTGACTCTGCTTATTTCGATGTTATTAATTCTTAAATAAAGAGAATGGATCACAGTCATCATGGCTGCATTGGCAAATTTCATTATCTCCATTACATTCTTCTCAATAGGTGCTTAAAATAACTTACTGATGATGGCCACCTTTTGAGACACATATGCATTCACATTTAAAGTTGAAGTCATAAAGAGTTTCTGTTGACTCTAAGAGTGTAAAATAGTTCTTAGAAATTCATAGAATAAATGTTGGGGAAAGTGGAGCCAACCTGTCTGTCCTTAGTGAGCAATCAGGACGGAAGTAGAGAAAACCAGGAACAAACTCCTCCACCTGCTCTTATATCCAATCCAAAGGGCACATCTCAGGGACCAAGGTTTGAATTTCAGACGAACTAGGTTTGAATCACAGCAATTTTATTTATTGGTTATTAACCTTAGTGGTATCACTTAACTCTTCTGAACCTTGTTTTCATTTTTACTTTAATACATCAACTGAGGACAGTGATATATATTTCAAAAGACTGTGGTGAATATTACATTATGTAGATCCAACATAAATAATTCAGTGATTGGCTTGACGGACAAATAGAGGCCACGACTATCATTATTTGTCAGTACAATGTCTAGCACAGAGAAGGCCGCTGATTCAGAGAAGGAGTAAAGATAGGAGAAAGAGCCTCTACAACTATATGTTAAATACATACAATTTAATTTACTAAGGGAGATAAAAAGATGTTGCAAATAAAATAATCACTCATTAATATTGAGAAAATAATCTTCAAACTTTAATATGTTTTCAATGAAACATATCCGTAAAACAAATCTATTTTGATAGAGAACAAATATGAGCCTCCACTCACCTCAGCTTCAAGTTGAACTTCAGCAATAAACACAAAGGAGAGAAAGAAAAAGAAAAAAAAAAAAAAAAAAAAGGAGGGAGAAAGAGAGAGGGGAAGGGAAAAAAGAAGGCAAGGAGGAAGAAAGAAAAGAAAACAGAAAAGTATGAAGCATTTGAAAGAGAGGTAGGGAACATCTGATAAATATTCAGAAGGACTTGCTAGTAGCTGATGGCAACATTTGTAATTGCGAGGCTACTTAAACCTAAGTATCTAGCGGAAGAGGCTGTGAATTAGCACTGTTGTAATTATTAAAGTAAAAAAGCTACACAAAGTCTTTAAACTTTCCCAGAGGGTGTTTTTCCTGTTACTTATTCTTTGTGCCAAGATAACCAGCAACATGCAGAGCTTAGTGCTTTGGCAATTACTGTTACAATGTTTGAGTAAAAGCCTGTTTAATTGTGAATAGTTTGGGAGCCCAGAGAAAGTGTCACACACACACACACACACACCCCGCCTCACTTCACATTGTTTTAACGTGAATGAGACAACTTGCACAATGTGTTATTTCTGTAAAAACCCGTTCTTTATCTTCCAGTTTTAAAGCATTTATTCCAATATAAAAAAGATCGTTTTCTTCATACATTTCCTTTCCTCTTAGTCACTCATCTATATCCTATAATAGTTTTAGAAAGGTCTGAAGCCTTTCTTCCTCAATTTGGAAAATATCGCTTCAGTCTAGTCAGCTCTGCAGGACAGGCTATTTAACCGGGTTAACTCCTTAATCCTCTTGGCTTCATTCACCTCTTACTCAGTTATCAAGTTCCTGATATTCAATGGTTCTCTAAACACCTGATGTTCTTATATATTCAGGTTTTCCCAAGAAGGCTGCGTAAGAGCACAATTCATACGAAACTGTGCTCGGGTACGTGTGTCAATTACCTACAATCATTACTTCTTTTAGCCAACTAATAATGAAAATATTTTCTGACTTTTAAAGTTGCATATCTTTGATGTTGAAAAATATAAACAGATTTAAACAGATTGTTAGCCCTGTGTGTTTAAAAATATTATGAGGCATCGTATTTAAGACGTTGTAGGATTAAAGCATTGTCTATAAATAAATCCATATGGTTGGTGTAAACTATTTACATAGAAATCAGATGGTTTATCTATCATTACAGTACAGAGAAACAGGCAAAATAAATATGTCACAAATGTGAAAAAGCAACAGATTAGAAGGCAGTATTTACAATCTACCTATATACTATGATTTGTTCTGTGAATAAAAAATGCACTACGTTGAACCTACCAACTTTACTGACATGCCGTCTTAATTATATTGGACCCTTTCCCATTAGAATTTTAAACATTCAATGATTATTCAATAGAATTGCAAAAATACCAACTCAGTGTGTGTGTCACATTGTGATAAAACTTCTTAAGAGCCTGTGAACTAGTTCTTTCTACTATTTCTCTTATACTGTTCACATGTAATGGGGCTGTAAATGGCTAAAATCTCCCAGAGCTGTGCCTTCTCTACCTTCTATATCAATCATAAGAACTTCCTTAAAAAGTCTCTGCTTGGGACGCCTGGGTGGCTCAGTTGGTTGGACGACTGTCTTCGGCTCAGGTCATGATCCCGGGATTCCAGGATCGAGTCCCACATCGGGCTCCCAGCTCCATGGGGAGTCTGCTTCTCCCTCTGACCTTCTCCTCGCTCATGCTCTCTTTCACTGTCTCTCTCTCAAATAAATAAATAAAATCTTAAAAAAAAAAAAAAAGTCTCTGCTTTATAGCCCTTATTACTGGGACACCAGCCCAGAGGGAAGAGGTGAACGGAGCTGAGAGAACAAGAAAGTTTCCTCACAATAGCACTAGAAGTGAGAGAAGGGGAAGAGACTCACAGGTCTGCAGTCAATCCATACCCCAACCTCCAGAGAACCAAAGTCTCACATTGTCCCAAGACAGAGAAGCCCATGACAAAGTCCTTCCTTAAACTGAATAAAACATAGTAACACCACCCTTTGCTAGACATCAAGAAACGTCCAGAGAATGGTGGCGAATAGTAATGGTGGAGAGACCCCTGCACATCGGTTCAGTAAAACCCATGCTCAAAAGGAAGAACTACTTCATGGGTGGTCATACTGCAGATGAAATGGGTTTCTCCTTGGTCACGACACACACCCCTCATCACTTTGTAGGGTTCTACTTTCAGTTGTTGTCTACATCCCAAGCCACTCGCTGGTCATGCAAAGTCCTTCATGATGATGCACTGTCCAGAGGAGCCTTGACTCCAAATCTCCGACTTTCTCCTGACAGCTTTTATTACCACATCCAAATCACCCCTCTCTGCCTCACCCCTTCTCTCTCTCTTGCTCGCTCTCAAAACTTCTACATCACCAAGACAGCTTATTCTAGCTAGGCGATCAGAGATGAACAGGCTAATTAAACCAGTGTAAGCTTAATTTACACTGAACTAAACACATTACCTGCTTTATCTCAGCCAGGAAAATGTGTGTTTTATAAAGTTCTCAGTTTTTCTTAACTAGTGAATTCATTTGTTAATTTGGAGTTTGTATTTGGGGAGCAAGGGTGCCCGCAAATCACATCATGTAACAGATCAATTGCTTGCTGTGTGGCTTTAAATCCAAATTTTGATTTAAACAGATTGGGATCCTGATCAAGTTCACTCGGGCCTCTGTCCTTGGTTTTTAGGATTATAAACAGACTGACTATAGGACTTGGAACTGAAAGAGTAATGTTGCTTGTTTGTTTCTCTGCATTCTATCTATAGATGAAATGTCCAATTTGTAATAAAATACTTACTGTCTTGAGGAATAACTCAGTAGATGCATATTTTCCATATTAAGGTCTGATTATGAGACCTAGTACTACCAAATTGGAAAAATTCTAATGGAAATTTTAAAAAAATCTTAATCACATAGGATTATATACCAGAGATCAAATAGAAGTTGTTAGGTAACTTCTGAGAGGTAGAATGGAGTCTTTAATTTATAATTAAATATCCCCAAAGTCAATGTTTTTCATTGTATGGAGTACAATGAAAGAAAATAGGCAATTATAACTAACTTTTGGGGGGGGGGCAAGTTTCATAAATCCAACGCATCAAAATTCAGAGTACTATGATAAAATTACATATTTAAATAATCGAAATTAATATGAAAGAAATATAGGCACATGGGACTATGTTTCAAGTAGCTTATGAGAACAGTAAAGGACAGGCAACACAAAGGCATTCGGTGTTACTAGATTACATCCAAAGAAAGAAACATCACTCTCACAGGTAAAGTGGAAGAACTAAATGTGATGATTTCTAAATTTCTATGCAATGGTTCTTCTTACTTCCAAGTGTCGGCTTCTAAAATTGATGAAATGGTAGAAATAACATGATAGAATCCTCTGTGTATAGGGGTAGAGGTGAATAAATATGAAAGAAACTTCATGAGAATTCACCCAGTACTGTGAAAAACAAGACAGTGAAAGTTCAAAGTATTTCTTACATATAAATATATATTCTCCTGTTCCAGACAGAATAGTTCAAGAATTGTTTTCATTGGGAGATACTGGGAAGTCAACCTTTCGATTTAGCGGCTGGTTTTCATGTCTTAGTATTGACATGTGAAGAGAAATCCAGTACCATTGGAACTAGAAAGGAATACTAAGGATTAGAAGCATTTTTCAGAAGTAATAACAGCTGCTCTGGTTCAGTTTAGCTTTTCACTGTTATTTTTTGGTAATAAGGGCAAATGCAGTGAATGCCCAAGGAAGAAAATTACGCGGCATTACCAGAACCAGCCCTGAAAAAAAATTCCGGTCTGTAGAGATTTGTGTGTTCCACCAATTTGATAACAGTTTGCTTCTTGTTTTTTGTTTTTTTCATTTTGTGTCTCTTGTCTGGAATACAAAGCCCTTGTTGATGCCTCAGATTTTAAGAACCATGAAGAAACTGAATGTTATCCCAGAAATTCTTATACTAAATCAATACAGCAAAAGAACTTAGTCAAGCAAAACAGGCTCTTTGGGAGGCCCCACTGCCCTGCAATACTGTCCAGATCTACAATTTGGGAACTGCTATAGACATTAGAGTTATTCAAAATTTACAACCCCTGAATACACAGCACGGAAGGACTATAGAGTGGAAACAAAGAAAGATGCGTGTTGAGCAGAAGAGGCTGGGGTAAGAGCAGCTGAATGCCCAGCAAGAACAGAGAGCAGAATAGATGCTCATGCTCTCTCTGAAGCCAAACCAAACTAAACAAGGCTATCTCCAGAATGTCCCTTGTCTTCCCTGACCCCACCAAAGGCTTGTGGCCTCTCGCGGCTAAAGCTAGAGGCACAAAACCTTCCCCTAATTGGTATCTCTTCCTGTGGTAAGTTATCAAAATACCAAAGTATACTCTGTCTAAATGTTCAGCCCTACTAATGTAATCCAGAACAGACGAGGGGAACAATCCAGGCTAATGGGCTCACAAATTATCTAACAATAATAAACCAATCACGTCAGGTAGGCTCAGGAAGGCCAGGAGCCTATCTGTATTGTTTGTATCTGAATGCCCAGCAGCTAGAAGAACGTTTGGCAGGGAGTAAGGGTCTCAGAGATTTGAATGAGGAAATGAATCATAGATACACTGACACAGAGTTCAGTTTTAGGGAGGATTTCTACGAATTCCCAGGGAATTGGATACTCTGGTTCTCATCCCATTTATGATCAGTTTAAGGGTCTTTTGTCTGGTTTTCCAAAAGATGTCTAAATTCTCTGCAAATCTGTATTCCAATAAAAGTGACAGCCCAAACCCCTTCCTGTGGTATTCTCAATCTTCTGAAGTGAAATTACCTTTGTTTCTTTCAGCTTCCTTCTTTATACCTCCAGCCCCTAAACTTAATTCCCTTGCTGTTTTTCTGTAGGAACTTAGAGGCAAGTACGACCTGTGTACAAAGAAGAGACTGATTTACTGTCTATTTCAATTACCAGTAAAATGTATGACAGTCTTCAACATGTACAAATGTGAAACTAGACTTTTAATTACTGACACCCAACATGCCACACTTATAGGAGATACCGAGCACTAACACAGCATATAATTCATAAATAGTTTTTAACTAGTACTTTGTTTCATTCTGAAATATGAGGAGAGAAGTTTAAATGTTTTTCTAAAGCATATATTTGCATATACAGTATATACAAATTTCCCCTAGGGTAGCAGTAACTGTACGTGTGGAATGTGAGAGCCACTGCATTAGGAGAACCGTGAGTCCCTTTTAGCTTTTCTGTACACTTTCCATTGCTCCCACTAGGGACATAAGCCAAAGTTGTTAATAGTTAGCATCTATAATCCTACAACAGAGCTTCTGCCAGTAATGTAAGAATAAAAAGGGAAGAGAGAGAGAAAAATACTGGAGGAGAGGAAAAAAGGGAAGGAGAAACAGGAAGGGAAGGAAGGTGGGGAGTGGGAAAGATCAACTGTAATCATAGAAAAGATCTAATGAAGGTCAGACACTTGGAAAAGAAAAATCAAAGAGAGACTAACAATCTACCCATTCATATAAATCTAGTAATATTAACGTATCCAATAACTGCATTCCATCATGGAAGTCTCTCAAGTTTTCTTAATTTTTTAAGTCATAATCACTGAGATTCTCTTTTTTTTGCAGAATCTCGGCTCAATGACAACTAAATTTCACTATAAAGGAGATTAAGAGAGGATATACTTCTCTAACTCCGGGTTTATAGGATATATTTCTGCCTATCATCTTAAGATGGATTATTAAAAGGCAACATCATCCCCAGTTGAAGAGCCCACATCACCCATTCTCTCTCACAAAATGGCCCTGTCACAGAATGCATTAGACACATCAAGAAACCTGAAAACAGAGCTTTTATCCCTCACTTCCTCAAAGACTAATCTGTAGTGGCTTTTCACTCTGCCCCCACATGTGGGCTGGCCTGTGCATTCTAGTATGTTTAGCAGTATCTCTGTCCTCGACACACTAGATGCCAGTAGTCTCCCTCTCCCTGAGTTGTGACAACCAAAGGAGTCCATAAATATGGTCAAATGTTCTTCCCAGTTTAGGGCCATTAGTCTAAACAAACAAACAAAAAAAGTACTTCTGGAAATGGACTGTAAGAAAGTCAAAGATGGTGGATAAAATGAGACTAAAAATAACATGAGCAGTTAACAAAATAAATGCCCAAGGTAAATATTATAAAGTGTAAGCTAATAAAATACAAAAACTCAGCATTTTTTCAAAATCTGTAAAAAAAAAAAAAAAAAAAAAGGGCAGAGCCAATTTATCATTCTTAGCTTAATTAATGAACCAATGATATAAAATAAAATCTGCAAGATATCAACATAATATAACCTCTTAAGATATGCAAAACATTTAGTTATTTTTATAATGGTATGTTAAGTACCAATTATATATGTTTTATATTATTTCCACAGCATTTAGGAAAAACGCTGTTTTCCTTATACATTAATAGAAATTTAAGCCAGTTCCTAATCCCAAACTCATGATGATGCATGAAGAAGAAGAAAAAAGGGCAATTTATATTTCTGATATTAAATGAGTTAGAATTTGGGCGCCTGGGTGGCTCAGTGGGTTAAGCCTCTGCCTTCGGCTCAGGTCATGATCTCAGGGTCCTGGGATCGAGGCCCGCATCGGGCTCTCTGCTCAGCAGTGAGCCTGCTTCCTCCTCTCTCTGCCTGCCTCTCTGCCTACTTGTGATCTCTCTCTCTCTCTCTCTCTGTCAAATGAATAAATAAAATCTTAAAAAAAAAAATGAGTTAGAATTTATAAAATATGCTCATAGCTTTTGAGCTAATGAAACATAAATACTGAACCTATAATGAT
Source organism: Lutra lutra (assembly GCF_902655055.1). Lineage (NCBI taxonomy): Eukaryota > Metazoa > Chordata > Mammalia > Carnivora > Mustelidae > Lutra > Lutra lutra. Next base: position 99,689,231 of record NC_062288.1, on the reverse strand, counting down.
CATAATTAAAGTCAGATTTTTAAATTGATGAATGGGATAATGTTTAGCTATTAAAATATTTCATTATTTCATTATTATCTTACCTATTCATACGCATATTTGTTATATGTAATTCATTTTGGCATTTTCCTCTTCTGACCATACTATTTCTATCCAGCAAGTCTACAGAACTAATATCAAAGAAATAGGCTCAAGCAAAGAAGAAAATTGAATTTGCTGAAACTACCAAAGGCAATAATTACCCAACTATACTACAAAATATTGTTTTGTCCCATATAGTTTTTCTTTTTTTCTCTTCTTATTGTTTGCCTAGACAGGTTATTTAAAGATAAGAGGGATTTGAGCTTGTCCCACTGACAATCAATCAGGAAGCTTTTTAATGGAAAACTACTCACTATAGCAAAGGATAACGGGGGAAAAAAAAAACTGTTCCCCTGTTAAGAAGTGAATATCCACACATATGAAAAACCCTTAATGTCTTCACAAATTATGTTTCTTGTCAGGTAGCTTGGTTTACATAGCTCTGAAAACATTCAGTTCATATTTTATCTAAACCTATATGTAGTATATTTATCCTAAAACTCTGTTTCTAAAACCATATTCTGTTGACTGTATTAAAATCGGACTCCACCAGAAAAAAACTTCTAAGAAAATTTTTTTAAGAAATATTAGTGTCATTTAATCTCCATTGTTTAATACAACAAATATTTATCAAGCACTGATTGGTTTCTGGTACTCTTCGTACCCCATCTGTAGAGGAAAGAGGTAAATATTCCTAACTTGATGTGGATAACATTTCAATGGCAGAGACAGCAAAACGATGTTAAGCATAAATAAGTTACAGATGTTAGAAGCGAAGTTATATGGAAAAGAAAATGTACAGGAGAGAGAAAGGGTCTGAACAAGGTGTACTGTCAAATAGTGCAAGACCTCTTGAGAAAGTGAAGTTTCTGCAGATCAGAAAAAGTGGTGAAGGTGCTCAGACTGAGCGGGTATCAGGGAGAGAAAACAGCCTGGGAAAAGGTCCAAAGGCTCCAATGTGCTGGGCACATGCAGAAGGGCAGAAGTGGAGGTGGTGAGCCAGGAAGTAATGTGGACAGCTTATACAATCCACTTACAACATGTTGGTTTTTATCATGAGTGAAATGGATACCACTTCAGGATTTTGAGCAGAGGGGTGGTATAATTTGACATTTACTTAAAAGAGAACTCTGGCTGCAGTGTTGAGAGTAGTTCTTAGTGATTAGTGATTAAATCTTAGTGATTAAATCTAGAAGCTAGTTAACCACTGAGAGGCTACTACAGGTGTGAAACCATAATGGTTGGAGAGGGATGAGGGCACGGATGCACCAGGAACTGTTTCCACTTTGAGTATATTTATAGGTAGTGTCAACAGATTTCCTACCAATTCAGTGTGGGTACAAGATAAAGAATGGGGTGAAGGCTGAGGTCAAGTTCTTGGATCAAACAAAACTGTCATAATCTTGGACTGGGAAGCTAAAGATGGGGCACACAGGTGTGGGGAGGGGAAGAACAGCTTCACCGATACAGAAAAAAAATGGCAGTGTCCATGCTCAAAGCTGCCTTTAGTTCAGAGTCCCAAATTTGCACCTCCAACCAGAAAAGAATTTTGAGCATGTATTTCCCACCTCATACTGCATTTTTCTTCATCGATAATCCACAACCACCTCAAATTCTCTGTCTTCAAACAAAAATCCAGCCACTTTCCCTTAACCGTGCTCCTCCTCTAGTATCCCATGCATTTTCAAAAGGGAAATCCAGCCATACTAGCGGAATATCTAGGCATCATCCTAAACTGTTTTCTCTTCTTAACCACATATATCCAAATTTGTAAATGCCTCTCAAATCTATGTCCTCTTTGCCCTTCCTGCTACAGATTAGTCCTACACTATTTCTCAACTGACTCATTGCTGCGGCTCATTAATACCTCAGCGCACAACAGCTGCAATATCATTAACAAGATTATTTCCTTCAAATTTCAGCTAAAGCATGGTTACTTTATGCAAGTCTTTCAAAATCCCTCTAATTTTATTTGAATCCCTGTTTCTATGATCCTACAGTACCTAAACATACATCCACGATAATGCTCACAGTATTCGAAGTAATACTTATTATATAATATTATATGCCTGGTCGTATATAGTATCAGTTATATGCCAAATTAGTGTCTTTTATATGCTAAATGTTTAATGTAGGAATAATTCATATTAGAGCTACTAGAATTATTGGTTTAGGGATTTGAGGTTCAGTTGTGGGGTATGTTGAGGAAGGTGAACAGCGAAAGAGCGAATGGAATGCCTAGTCATAGAGTTCTTGAAAGTCCTTTCTCGTGTGACTGCCAGACCGCCAGTTGTCCCTACCAACTAAAATTCCAGCTCCAGGGACGCCTGGGTGGCTCAGTTGGTTAAGCAGCTGCCTTCGGCTCAGGTCATGATCCTGGCGTCCTGGGATCGAGTCCCACATCGGGCTCCTTGCTCATCGGGGAGCCTGCTTCTCCCTCTGCCTCTGCCTGCCATTCTGTCTGCCTGTGCTTGCTCTCTCTCCCTCTCTCTCTCTCTGACAAATAAATAAATAAAATCTTTAAAAAATAAATAAATAAAATAAAATAAAATTCCAGCTCCATGCCTGGGAAGAAACCCCCCCCCCCCCCGAGGTGCCTGATCCTTTCTCAGCACGTGTTTAGGGGAAGCATGTATTTCTTTGTACTCCACTCTGATTGTACCCATTTGGTTCCTAACATCTCCTTCCAACCACACCACTTCAAAGCTCCTGTTCCAGACTGGAACTTTGACTACCTGGCTTAGTCCTTCAGAGCCCTTGGGTGCCAAGCCTCCTCTCTCTTCCCCAAACCTCCTCTCTCTTCTTCCACAAAGAGAGATGCTCCCCCAGCCCCCCACCACCCCCTTGATTCTGATCTTATTTAAGAAAATCATGCAACAATACAAGGGGCTTGGTTGGTCTACTAGAATTCACAATGGTTTATGAAAATAGTTTATTCACTAGTTTAGTGAATTTTCTAGTGAATAATCAGTAATACCTGATTTGCAACTGTGTATACATTTACTTTAAAATTTTTTTCAACTGAATATTTTATTTGCATTATGATTTAAGTAAGCTCATGAAATTAGTATGAAACCTTCCCTAACGTTAATACTGCTGACTCTATGAAAAAAATGTATCTGAGTTTCCAAATAAATTAATTTTTGGAATACAGTCCATCAGAAACTTAGAAACTGACCAGAAAGGGAAAATATGTCAATGTTCTCTAAAATATTGTTACATACATTTGTTTCTAATTGTAAAATCATATATACACACACGTACAGATGCATACATAGATAGTACCCATGGTGTTTTGGAAAAAGAAAGTTGAATGATTTATTGATTATTATTGTATAATAATGACATACATTGGGAACCAGCACGACCTCATATGGCCTCAATCATTGTGAATCACACAAATGACATTGTGTAGTCCAAAGGGAAAATAGTTAATTATTGCATATTATAACTTGCTAACTTTTGCTTTAAGCTATATTTCTTCCAAACTAAATTTTACTTAATTACATATTCTATATATTTACAGCATTAACTCATCTTTATGCAATTATGAAGTAGAGGTTTTAACTGGACAGATGGGATATCTATGTTACCCGGAAAGCCCATGGCATGATTTAAACATTGTTGACATAAGACCTCAATTTATCTGTTAAAAGTACTGACTAATGGATTGACTCTAATAATCAAGCTTTGAGGGGCGCCTGGGTGGCTCAGTGGGTTAAGCTGCTGCCTTCGGCTCAGGTCATGATCCCAGGTCCTGGGTTCAAGCCCCACGTCGGGCTTTCTGCTCAGCGGGGAGCCTGCTTCCTCCTCTCTCTCTGCCTGCCTCTCTGCTTACTTGTGATTTCTCTCTGTCAAATAAATAAATTAAAAAAAAATCTTTAAAAAAAAATAATCAAGCTTTGATAACCAAGAGAAAAGAACTTTAATGACTTTTATAACCTATATAAAAGCTTATACACAATTTTAAAAGAAAAAGACAATTTTGATAATAGTCTTTAAATAATATGCCTCTATTCTTTTGCCTGTTTAATGCAAAATATATCCATGATTCAAGCATGCCACCTTTTGGGAATATTAGTGATTCATAATAAAATTAACATAACTGATTTGAATTAAGAAAACTTCAGCTCTTTTGTATTTGTGATGAATTCAACATTAAGCATTTTATTCTAAAAGTACGTCCTCTGCTTTATTGAACATTGCCAAATTCTCTGAAAAATATCTTAGTAATCATATGTTATGCTTTTCCAAGACACTAAAGAAAAGTTAAAAAAAGAAAAGCTCACAAATCACAATAGATTTTTCTGCTGCTTCACAGCTTGGAAGTTTAACAATAATTATTACACATCATAGTTTTGCAAGGGCACCATATTTCATTCCAAACTATAAACATTCACAGGAATATATACAAAGAGCCAAAACTACTGTTTTGTAGATTACTAATTCTTTATGTGTGATAGGGTTTCAATTTATAGTTTCTCTCACACACACACACACACACACACACACGCACTGCTGACCATCTGAAACTCCGTATAACTTCATGAAGAAGACTGATCTCAACTAAATGATGAGATATATGATCCACAGAAAACTTTCAGAAGAGGTCTAAACGCAAATTGTCCTTTTACACAATTATAGAAAGGTGAGATTTACTTAAACATGATGCACTCTGTAAAATGATAATGAAGGAAAATAAAAATAATCAACTGGGAGTCATAAGAAATAATCAGAGTGTCCAAAGTCACGAAAAGGAACCCAATCTGCAGGACTATGTAATAAAGCAGGGAAGAGACCTGCTTCGTTAGTCAAATGAGAAGGAAATGGAGAAGTGACCTACTGATGGCTTCCAAGTTCATCAAGCATCACTCAGCCGCTGTTCAGGAAATGGACATCTGTTCTTCTAACCATGCCAAGGGATTTAATGCAACAAACTCCAGTAAAATCAGCTCTACAAAGTAACTGTATTGGAAGAGGGCTACTGATAACATAGTAACAAAAAAATAACCATCTCAAAATACACACACATACATATGTGGTACCTTCTCTAAACTCTTGAAGGAAATAAAAAACAGTAATTCATCTCTTCAGGATCAAATTATCTTCCAGTGTGTAGGTGGGTGAAGTATGACTAGAAAATGCCTGAGTTAAGATTCTGTTTCTAAGTTTGTCTTTAATGAAGTCTTAGAATATACACTAGGGTAAATGTCACTGAATTTCATGGTTAGAGAAATCACACCTTAAAAAGAATTTTTTCAAGGTATATAGCTATGAGATATTCAAAAAGTCCAACTGGAACTAAATACTGACTGACCAATTTTAAGGAATTTTACATAACTTGAGAAAATTTAGGAATCCCTTTTTAAGTATTCAGAGCAGACCTTTATGATATTCAGGACAGGCGTCAGTATTCTTTTTTTTTTTTTTTTAAGATTTTATTTATTTGTTTGAGAAAGAGAGAGAGCAAGTCTGAGAAAGAGTAGGAGAGAAAGAGGGAGAAGCAGACTCCACACTGAGCAGGGAGCCGGCCACAGGGCTGATCCCAGAACCCTGGGACCACCACTGGAGCTGAAGGCAGATGCTTACCCAACTGAGCCCCCCAGGTGCTCCCAGGCATCAGTATTCTTAATTCACTGGGAAGAAAGCTAAAACTCAAATTTAATTGTGTGTTTAGGATTCTATTTATAGGTGAAACAATTCCTAAACTCCGGGCTAATCATATTTCCAACATTAACTCTCTCTTAAAATATAATACTTCTTTTTGTCTAATGTAACAGAGATACAGTGGAAATATTTCCTTGTCAAAATCACATAAAAATACCTTGAAGTTTAAGATCATATACAGTATGAGTTAATAAGAATTTTTTAAAAAATAAGTATATGAGAAATAAAGTAAAAACATACAAACAAGACATATTTCACACAGATCTAAATTAGGGTGAAATTAAAGATAGAACTGAAATCGTTTGTTACTTCCCTCTTACTTTACCTGTTAATAAGTTTCTTAGTGTTAGGAAATTTACTCATATATGCCCTTGTCTATGTATCTTGTTTCTGTCTCTCGGAAAAAAAAAAAAAAAAAAAAAAAAAACACTAATAGAGGAAATTAAATGAAAGGTTTTATTGCCTTGGTAATTTTTATTCACCACTACTTCTGCCACATTAGAAATATTACAAAGTGGCAAACTTACCACAGGAGTGTGCATGCAGACTTTTGTTTGGAAGAAAAGCGCTTACTGGTCGTTGAGTGCAGTAAAATCAAGCAGACAGTGAGATGTAGTCTCAGTAACCACTCAGCGGAGGGCTGGTTCTCCAGCGGTTCCTTCCCTTGATCAATGTGACCAAATTCCAATTACAAACCTTCCTAAGAAAGGAATTCCTGAGTAGAAATAGTTTATGTAAACCTGTGGATGAGCTCGCTTCTCTACTGGCCCACCTTCTCACAAGGACACTCAAAACAGCCTCTTGTATTAAGTAACATTTTAAGAATTGCTGAAGAACGGTTAAAAAAAAAAAACCCCACAGAAAGTCTAGACTATAAAGTTCTTTGCCACTGATTATTATGAAAATTTCAGTGTTTTAATGTTCTTTAAGAAGAATACAGATCTATGGATTCCCAGATATTACTAAAAAGTAATACAAACAATTAAAAAAACAGCCAGGAATAGATGTTTGGAAATCCCATTTCTATCACCTTGCCCCCTTTTCGCTTTCTGTTGTTTTATCCCATGGCCTAGACACTGATAAGAGACTTCATACCGTTAAAATTGTTAAACTTCAAGACAGAGCACTTTGAGTCACTTCTCAGTTTTACCTTTTGTCCTTCATGATCTCTCTGCCTAAATTTCCTCATTGGATTAGAGCTCCTATAACAGGGCTAAAAAACAGGTGTTACTTTAAAAGGGTAAGTAAACGAGTAGTTTGTGAATAAGTAATAGAAATTTAAAAGCCATGATCTCTATCTTACATAAATTTTAGCACAAAAGTTTTTTTCTAATTTTCATCTTTCTCCCCCAAATAGTGAAATGTAAGTTTACTTCATTCCAATTTGCAGTTTCTCCCATTACATGTATATCACAAGTTTTTCTCTGTGATTCCAAAAGGTGGATTATACAGTAGATTTGCAGTATTGTGTAATGTATTGATGTGGTATTATCAAAAAAGGAGGAGGAGAAGGAGGAGGAAGAGGAGGAGGAGGAGGAGGAGGAGGAGGAGGAGGAGGAGGAGGAGGAGGAGGAGGAGGAGGAGGAGGAGAAGAAGAAGAAGAAGAAGAAGAAGAAGAAGAAGAAGAAGAAGAAGAAGAAGAAGAAGAAGAAGAAAGAACGAAAGGAAGGAAGGAAGGAAGGAAGGAAGGAAAGAAAGAAAGAAAGAAAGAAAGAAAGAAAGAAAGAAAGAAAGAAAGAAAGAAAGAAAGAAAGCAGGCCAAAATTGTCCATTCTTTCTCCTATCCTCAAGCATGGTTCAAGAATTTGAGAAATCAGCACAGTAGCCCTTAGACCTTCTCACTTTGGCTTTGAGAATCTGGAACATCTCTGCCCAGTTAAGACATGTTCATTATCATCAATCAGAGATTTTTCAGTGAATGTAGTTCTGTCCCAGAGGTTGTACAAGGAGTAATCCCCAGGAACTGACAGCTTCCATGTTTTAGGATGACTGACAGAGAAGACAGGAATTTTCTGTTTCTACCCAATACTATCCTTTCATGTAATTAAACTTTGTGTCTCCTCTCTTCTTAACCTCTATTCCTCACTGCAAAGTTTCCAAGAACACACTCTGCAAATGTGTCCAAGCCCCCCAAATAAGCCCATGACTTCAATTCAACTCAGTTTATTTTAATTCAACAAGAATCTGTTGTTACTAAGAGTGGCCAGGACAGGGGCGCCTGGGTGGCTCAGTGGGTTAAAGCCTCTGCCTCCGGCTCGGGTCATGATCCCAGGGTCCTGGGATCGAGGCCCGCATCGGGCTCTCTGCTCAGCAGGGAGTCTGCTCCCTCCTCTCTCTCTGCCTGCCTCTCTGCCTACTTGTGACCTCTCTCTCTCTCTCTCTCTCTCTAATAAATACAAAATATCTTTAAAAAAAAAAAGAGTGGCCAGGACATTCTTAGTTACCAGGAATCAAATGGTATGAGAGAGAAAAAGGTTCTCTGAGTTCCAGAATTTACTCTTTAGTTGAATTAAATTTTCTAATACTGGTTTCCTGGAAACATCAGTGTAATCTGGGACACCATCTGCAGAGAGCTTTTGGGGAGTCAATTTAGATTTAAACGGATGTATTTATACTACTTTTCCCCAGCCCTGAAGCAGCATAGCATAAGGAACAGTCCAGGCTTCAAGGTTAGCAAAATGTGCATTAAAATCTCAGCCGTGCTACATAGCTGCAACTTTGACAAACCATTCAACCTTTCAAAACCTGCTTTCTCAGCTGTAAAATGAAAGTACTAAATAACATTTACCATAAATGTTGGGGGCAGAAGTAAAGGAGTTTATAATCTATGCGTGGTCTCCAGAACACAGTAATGTTTAACGAATATTACCTGTTCTTGTTCTTATCAACAATATGGATGCTAGCAGGGGACAAAACCACAATGTACAATTTCAATATCCTTAATCTGTCTATCACAGACCTGTAAAGGGAACTGCCTCAGGGTAATAAAGATTTTTCTGCATTGGCTCTGGAGGAGAGGAATGCCTTCTTCTCAAGTACTTTTGGGCCATAGTTGCTTTTTACCAGGTGCTGAGAACAGTCCAAAAAGATTTTGGGAAAACTGGAGTAGTGCTCAGAAAACTGGTGAGTGGGGTCACACTGAAGTATCAAGAACACTGCCAAAATTCAGGTTGTCATCTGAAACTCAATACTGACGTCCCTGTCACTATGTTAGGAACGCCCGAGAGCCTATACTGAGCCTCAGTTGGCTTGGCTGTTTTACCTCATCTTTGCCTGTGCTATTGCAAAATAAGAAGTTTAATTTTTACTCAAGACTTTATTTTGGTGAATGTGATGAAACCAACCCTTGAATCAAAAAAAAAAAAAAAAAAAGGCCATCTAATAAGTATGAGTCCTCTGGACTTAAGTACAGCAAGTTTTGCATAAGAGTGAAAAAAACAATTAAAATTTAAAAAAAATAAGAGATAGCAACCCCTTCAAACCAATTTTATATCAATATATTGCATCACAAAAACAAATGCACTTTATTATTTTACAAGCTCAGTCATCATAATATTCTTTCTCCAAACCATCCACTGGAAACCCAGAGCAAAGCTATTTGAGGAAGATCATAAGCCCCCTTTTCAATCACAGTCTCTAAGAACTGACATACTGTGCTCAAACATAAAGTAAAACAAGGAGGTAAAATGAAAAGGAGTGATCAGTGTTTTTCAAATTGCTTCTTTCATAATAATGTCTTATCAATGTAATTCTTAAGACAAAAAGGAGAATAAATTGAAGAGGTAGAACAGATGATAAAAAGAAAAACTGGGAGTTTAATAATTTGCTGCTTTTCCTTTACCCATACAAAGTATACTTTATGAATACATAAAAATATTCTGATAATAGAGATTATTACTGCTATGCATTATTCATGCAGCAATGAATTCACATGATGCTTCCACATCAAGTAAATCAAACTAACCATAAGGAACTAACTTCAAAGTACCCTCTCTTTTTGGTCTCCAAAGTCATAAAGATCCAGACACTTTCCTTTTAGGGTATTTGTTCTGCACAATTTAGAAAGCGGTAGTTTCTTTCCTTGCTTAGACCCTCCACGTGAGAGAGACTAAATCAGAGGCTACAGAAATAGAGATTTCTTTGCGCTGATAGTCTCAGATGTTTAGAACCATTTCTACACCAGTGTTTTCATCAACCTTATGCTACCTAATCCACACATTTCTTAACAGCTGTGCTAGAATCTCCACTTTCATTACAGTTTGACTACATTTTCCAGGGTAACAACAATCTGTTCAGACATTCCAAAATTAGAAGACTGATCTAGTAAGCATGAACACATTTCCTAAAAATATGTGGAACTCTTCCTTGTATGCATCCCAGTCCATACTATAGGTCACTCCATTATATCCTACCTTGGCACAGCTCTAGCAAGAATACATAGTTGTAACTTTTTTTTTTCTTTTGCTAACAATGTCATGAAAACAAAGTAAAAATTTTAAGATCATAAAATGACAAAAATTTCATAATGAAATGCTAAAATAAATAGAAAAATAAAGTCAAAGATGTTAAACATTTCCATAATTTATGAAATGGAAATAGGAAGAAAATACAGTTTGATGTTACTGTTGAAGACAGATGTGTAATCCAGACAGTCATATGAAGCTAAGGTTCAAGATTAATTACACCAGAAACAACTGATTAAGGTATTTCTGTTTTGATCAGATTTATTGCACGTGAAGTTGGGCCACTGGAAAAAAGTCAGGAAGTAAATCATAAAATACGTATTTTTATGTTGAAATGTTGATGTGTAGGGTTTAGTATTTTTAGTAAAACTTCTTGGGAGTGAGCAGTAGGAAAGTTTAAGATCCTAAACAGTAACAGATAGATGCATGTATAGATAAATTAAGAAGATAATTTAATTAGATAATTTTTGTTCATCACAAAGTACAATTTAGCAAAAATACTCTAGTAACTTCTTCATAGGCTTTGAGTTAATAAATTAGTTTAGACAATTATAATAAAATGAAATCTCTGGGGGCGCCTGGGTGGCTCAGTGGGTTAAAGCCTCTGCCTTCGGCTCAGGTCATGACCTGGGGTCCTGGGATCGAGCCCCGCATCGGGCTCTCTGCTCAGCAGGGAGCCTGCTTCTTCCTCTCTCTCTGCCTGCTTCTCTGCCTACTTGTGATCTCTGTCTGTTGAATAAATAAATAAAATCTTTATTAAAAAAATCTCTGGATGACTGTTCTCAAAATATAACAGGAGTTCCCTTCTGAAGTCAGCTACTATCAACATTACTATTAAATTATTATATGGGAGGTACTGACCACAGCAGTTATACAAGGAAAAAACAAATATTAAAATTGGGAAGAAGAGTTGAATTGCCTCTATTTGTAGGTGATACAATGATAGAACTAAAATTTAAAAAAAGAAATAGAAATCTATAAATATAAAAAATTAATAAAAATCTGTAACTTTTGTATATAAAAACAATAGCCTCTAGGGCGACATAATCAAGAGAACCTCTTGAAAGTATGGAAAGGTAGTCCACAAATAAAAACAGTATATGAAGAAGAATATTCTCTGTATCACTATTTGAAGTAACAAAACATTGGAAACAGACCAAGAGTCTATTAATAAAGAAGCGTTTCAACAAACTATGTAACAATGGGAGTTCTCACAAAAGGGAGAACTCTGAAAGTGTGGAACAGAAAGAGGTAAAAATCTGTATGTACAACTATATGGAGATCTACAGGATAAGTTAGAAAATAATATGTAGACTAGCATATATTATATGCTAATGTTTGTGCCAGAAAGGAAAAGACACAGGAATGCACACACATACATAGTTAAATTTGCAAAAACTAGTATTAGAAGGATGTACAAAAAACTAAAAACATTATTATTTATATGGGTTGGGGTAAAAAAAAAAAAACTGGAGCAAATACAGTTGGAACTCAGTTTTGTCTGTGTACCTTTCAAATGGTTTTGACATTTTAGGTCACTGAATATTTTATATATTTAAAAAGAACAAAATCAAAGTAACAGAAAAGGCCTTTGGTCATTTCCCACTTGCAAAATCCAATGACCAGCTTAAGGTTTCCTAACTGTCCACTTAAAATAAACCAAGAGTCTAACCCTTCAAGGGATAGAGTAGAAAACATTTCAAACAAATACCAAGCTGCTATGGACGGTTTGACAACATACGTCTAAGGCATTTTTATTGAGAAAAATATATTGCTTGTTCATCATTCCTATTTCTTATAAAAATTAAAGTTACTGGGTATATTTTAGAAGTAGCAAAATTTGGAGATCTTAGATATCCAGTTAAATGAGTTTAGAAAAATACATTCATCCCTGAAACCATCAGCCAAATAAATGATACGGCATACATCAATTACCCGAGAGTTCCTTCACTTGAGCTGCACTTTCTCTGAAGCTAAGCTCCCTAGTATTATATAATAGCATTTCCTCTTCTTGAACTTCATATAAACGTATATACTTTTTCTGTCTGACTACTTTTGCTCATATAATATTTGATATTAATCTTTGTCATGCACATCAGTAATTGTATATAATGCTGCAGAGAACTATTTTATATCGATACAGCACTACTTGGTTATCTATTTTCTTGTTGATAAAATTTTGGGTGATTTCCAATTTCTGGCCCTGAAAACAGTTGTTACAAACATATTTTTATATGTCTTTTTGTGAACATATGTTTTTGTTCTACTGAATAAGAACTTAGAAGTAGAAATTGACATCAGATGGTTACAGTATGCTTCTTGGTCAAAGAATACAAACTTCCAGGTATAAGATGGAAAAGTTCTGGGGAACTAATATAGAGCATGGTGAATATAGTTAACAATACCATACTATAAACTTGAAAGTTGCTAAGAAAGTAGATCTTGGGGCGCCTGGGTGGCTCAGTCGGTTAAGCCTCTGCCTTCGGCTCAGGTCATGGTCTCAGGGTCCTAGGATGGAGTCCTGCACCGGGCTCTCTGCTCAGCAGGGAGCTTGCTTCCCCCCTCTCTCTGCCTGCCTCTCTGCCTACTTGTGATCTCTCTCTTTGTGTCAAATAAATAAACAAAATCTTTTTAAAAATTTAAAAATTAATTTTAAAAATTTAAAAATTTAAAAATATTTTTAAAAAGAAAGTAGATCTTAAATGTTCTCACTGCCAAACAAACAAACAAAAAATAGTAGTTAAGTAAGGTGATGGATGTGTTAACTAATCTTACTGTGGTAATTATTTTGCAATACATACATGCCTCAAATCATCACATTATGCACCTTAAACTTATACAATGTTATATGCCAATTATGTATCACTAAAGCTGGGGGAAAGGGAAGTAAAAGTGTGTGTTTGTATGTGTATATGTTTTACTTTCCTTATCCCCAGTTCTACTTATACACACACACACACGCACACACACGCACACGTGTGCATGCATAGGAAAGCACCCAAAAGATATCCAAAATTCTTTTATAATTTTACATTCCCACCAGGAAAATATGGGAGTTTAATTACGCCACATCCTTACCAACAACACGTGGTCCTGTTACCCTATTTAATTTTAGCAATTTTAGTGTGTGGCTCTATATCACTTTGTTTTAATTTACAAGTAATTGATTACATGCTATTGAACACTTATTCTGTACTTATTGGCCAGTTGTTAATCTGTGAAATCTGCTGAAGTCTTATGCTCATCTTAATTGCATTGTCTTTCCACAACTGATTTGTAGGAGTTCTTTATATAGTCCTGATAAAAGTCCTTTATCAAGTATTTGGATTATGAACAGTTCATCCATGCCTTACCTCTTTTATTCTCTTACGGCATTCTTCTGAAGAGTATAGTTTTTTTGTTCAACAAAATCTAATTTATCATTTGGTCTTCTTTTATGACTAATGTAATTTGGGCCTTTTCCATGAAATCTCTGCCTATCCCAAGGTCCAAAATATATTTTCTTATATTTTCTTCTAGAAACTGTTGAGTTCACAGTTTGATAGGCTATGTGCCATCTAAAATTAATGTTTGAGTATGGTATGAGATAAGGATCAAACTATTTTTTTCCAATACGGATTTCCAGTTTTCTAGGTCCAGTGGTTGAAAGAATTTCCCCTTCCCCATCATATTACCTTCATGCCTATGTTGAAAATCAATTGCCCATATATGTGTGTGGGTCTAGTTCTGGACTCTATTCTGTTGTTTCGGTCTATTTGTTTATTTTCACACCTACATCCTCCCATCCTAATCAACACGGTTTTAAAGTAAATCTAACACTGTACCTTTGTATTAGCCACTGTCCACCCAGGATGATCAGGAAATTAAATGGAAATGTTTCCCTCTCAACTTTCAAGCCTCTCTAATATAAACTTCAATACATATAAAATGACACCGATGAGGGTACAGGATAATTAATGATAACAAAGCCTTTGGAGACATATGAACTTGAATTTGAGTCCTATCACACACCACTGATTTTTATGCTCTTTAAATACTGTTTTCCTCAGCTTAAAAAAAAAAAATAGGGATCATTTCACCTATTGCATAAACTTTTTGCAAGTTTTAATAATATAATTAAAGTACTCAATGAAGTATTTGACATATAGAGTAAACCTACAATAACACAGCTAGCCTTATAACACTCTTCAGAGATTGTGAGGACAAAGGATTCTTTGTAGAAATTCAAAATATGGAGACAACTTTGAGTGACTCCCTTATTTTTTCAGAGCAGCAATTTCTCTCTTCAGACTATATTATCAATTATTTATAATGTACTATTTTATCCTGTTTATGATAGAATGTTGTATTTTATGCATTACTAATGATTAATGATTGGTTTTGTAACATAATAATTATACATTCATTTTTTTTCATTATGCCGACAAAAGATAAGAACTTTGCTATTTGTGCATATACCTTTTAAATGTTTTCTGTGAATTTCCCAGCATATAAAACGAAACAAGCATGCACATCTTTATCAGGAAGAAACAGAGCAATGTTACTCAGAGCATTTTCCCAATAGGATTACTCTTTCATTACTATGCAATTAACCCCACATTGAGAATTCTATAGTGAATTCTTCTGCAGCAGCAAATTAAACATTTGACTTGCAAACTATTATGTTTCTGTAAAAGTGACTATCATGTCAGTAGAAAATGGGTGAAGCAATATTTGGGAGTTTTCAGAGAAGTTTTCAATGAAGCCAGATTTGCCCTGGGAGAAAATACTCTCTATATTCAAAGTCCTCACTACAATCTCTAGCACAAAATCCATCAAAATCTAATAAAGTAGCTTCATTAGCAATGATCATCATCTTTTTAATAATTCACTGGTTGGCAAAGGTACTGATGGGATGCTAATGTATCATTTTAAGCATAAAAGAACATTATTGTGATGCTTATTAAGGTGAGCTCTGCAGAAGTCAAATCTGTAGTAAACAAATTTGACATCTTTAAAAAAATACCATTCCCATTTACTAATAAAGTAGCATCCTACATTGCATATTTTTCTAGGAATTTGCCACTTATATCTAAAACTGACCTCAAGGGGCGCCTGGGTGGCTCAGTGGGTTAAGCCGCTGCCTTCGGCTCAGGTCATGATCTCCGAGTCCTGGGAATGAGCCCCGCATCTGGCTCTCTGCTCAGTGGGGAGCCTGCTTCCTCCTCTCTCTCTGCCTGCCTCTCTGCCTGCTTGTGATCTCTCTCTGTCAAATAAATAAATAAAATCTTTAAAAAATAAATAAATAAATAAATAAATAAAACTGACCTCAAGGTGACCATTTTGATATCATCAAAACATATTATTTCCTGATCAAAAGTCCATACTTCAAGAATTTTCATAAAAAGACCAATTTGAGTAAAACTACCCAAAATGAGCAAACTCAATGTCAATGTGTGATACTAAAATTCTCTTCCACAGAAGATGAGATTTCCAATGGACACTGGAATATTTATAATGCCCACCGTATATTCAGAATTCATTATGGTACATTGTATATTGTATCTGGAAGCCAACAGAATAGATGGTATGTCTATTCTCAATCTCCCCCACATCCACTGAGAGTCTAGACAATGGTCAAACACCCATGTTAGTTGGCTGAAGGGATTGATAAAGAATACAGAGCCTACAGTTCCTAGGTCAGTCACTGAAATGGGATCCTGGACTATGTATGGGGAAAACTGGAAGTGGGTGGGCTTCCTACTCTAATCATCTGCATTACCAAAGCCTTTATTTTACTGATACGAGCATCCTTCACCTTCTAATACAATGCTGCTAACAGCTTAAAGACAGGCATAACCCAGCTTCCCACCTACAATAGCCTTTCAAAAGACATGCTTTTAAAAATCCTCTTATTTAAGCCAATGGAGCTTCTCTCTACAGGCTGCGGGCAACTTGGCTGTAGTTGGGCTGCACCATCTACTAACTGACAGTCTTAGTTTTAAGATCTAAGGCAACCAGAGATGTGTGCTTCCTTCCCAATTAAACATAATTCAACCCCCAGAGACATGGCTCCATTATTGTGCCAGTGTTTAACTACAGTATTTTAAAAAGGAAGGAGAACAATTGGATTTAAGGAAAGTAAAGTTCCTAAAAAGTTCCTGGCAATTCGAATCACTGGGTCTTCAGCAGTATTTTGATGAGACATGAAAAACAGAAGTGGTCATTTCAGGGTTGTCATTTGTCTGAAATAAAAGCCTATATTCAAGGGCTGTATACTTACTTATTTATTTATTGTTCAGGAAACAAACCAAGGTACTTAGAGCCCAACTCGGAAAACTGTGTGTTAATCAGACAGGATTTTACATCATTCACTAACAAAACTACTTGTCCTAAAAAGAAGATATAGACCATGTAACCCTCTTCTAACCAAAAAGCCTCTGATACATGTACTAAGTGCTCGACCATGTTTAATTACCTAGAAACTAGTTAGAGAGGAATTAGTCCTTCTCCTCAGAAAACATTTCATAAAATGCTTAGATTTTAATAAATGTTTAAAACATCTGCCCCAGAAATTTGATGTGTCATTTTCAACAGTGGAATCTTTAAAATTTTTCTAGCTCATTAGTTTTAAATATATTAGCTGCCCAGCTAATTATTCAATATGTTATCAGGATGATCTTGGGGTTTTCTACAAAGACAAAACCATATACTGAAGTGTGCTGAGACATCTACTAAAGACAAGGAATCCCTTTGCAATTAAAAACTTCAAGGCAAATAACTTGGCAAATGTTAACAAGAACAAAGTATATCAACAGCGATTAGTTCTACATATTTTAATTAACAGAATGAGCCAGAGGAAAATCAAAATCAAATTTAGTCATATGTGTGTTTCTCACCTTCTCCAAGAAATTGTAAAGTTCCCATGGTTGAGGGTATAACTTAAACATTAGATGGCCTAACTTTATCCTACTTTATAATAGTGGACTCTTACTAAATGCTTGGCCTTAAAATATAACCTTGAAGTCTGTCCTTAATAACATGTAAAATTTTCATAATTAAAAGAATCTGAAAACTTGTCCAAGTGAGAAATATATTGCTTTAATTCTTTAAAATCTACAGTATTCTTAAATTGGCTTTTTAAAATCAAATAAATGAAACCACAAGAAAGCTTAAGAGGTTCTGATATAAATAATACATCCCTTTCAACTGATTATAGTTTCATTGTGCTCACCATTAATCTGCTGATCTTGAGGTAAACAATATTCTCAAATGCGAAACACTCCTAAAGTAAAGTATATCATTTAGTGATTAGTAATTCTAAATTCTATTTTCAGTTATTTTTAATTTTTAGTTTTGCAGTCATCAAGCAACAAATTGCATTATCAGAATTATATATTAAACATTCGATATTGTCATAGATATTGAAAGAACAAGGCAGTGGATACAAACTCATGACTTCCCGTGGAGGCAAAACTCTATTTCTTTTGCCCTGTTTGGACGTCAGACTATGTTTACCCGGCTCCAAGAAGTGGTGTACCAAAGCTTCTGCAGAGCTGTGAGGTACTTACACTGCATACATTGATTTTCAGAAGTGGAAACCAGTTTTGGAGCCTCTTCCCTATGAGATCTGTTTCCTAGTCCATTGCTAAAAATAAAACTGTGCTGCTGAGGGACCATGGTCCCTGCTAGGTGAGCACGGACAACATAGCTGAGAGCTGCTTAACATGCAGGGGGGAACAATTCTTATTTCTCTGTGAAACTCCACTGGGAAACCAGCAACACAGGCAATTTTTCTCTCCCTACTCATTCTGATCAAGGACACATAAAGACTTCTGTTCTTTTCTAAATATAGAATGCCCCCCCTTTCTCTCAGGTATTGCTGCCAAGATTTCCAGTTGCCTGCCCAGTATCTGTTCTCTTTTTTTCTTTCTTCCTGTAGCACCCTCATTTTGTCTGGAGATAGCAGAGTGCCCTGCTGAAATGCAAAATTGTCTAGTCTCATGCGGAAGTGAGAGAGGCCGTGTGACACCAACACTTGATCAAAAAGATGTAAACAGAAGTCACTGGGTGTGGCTTTAGGGAGTGCACTGAAGGGAGACTGCTGGGAAGCTTCTTGTCTTCCACTCCTGATTCTTTCTTTTGCTCTAATTTTGGACAAGGAGGCTACAGCTACAGTCACTTTCTTTGAACCATGAAAAATGACCAATTCCCTCTCAGAGTTTGAGTTTCTAAAACAATGTCAGCGACGCCTACTTGTGGCTTTATTTGGCAGGATCACTGTTTTGGGGTTTTCTATGATCTGTGCTCAGTACAAATCCAACTTATATGGATAAAATTCGTTAAAGAACTGAATTAATCCTCTCCCTGCCCCTATCTGTCCCCAACCTCCAGGCTTTGGAAAGTCACCTGGAGACCTTCATTATGTCCTCTGCGGCTTCAGATTCTCATTCTGACTTTTACTCCTCCTCTCTGGTCACACCTGACAGTTTCAGCACTCACGCTGCTGCAGTTAAAAGGCAAAATGATTATAAAAGGAAAAACGAGGAAAGTAAAATTAGCAGCATTAAATTAAAAGGGATTTATAAGAGTTGGGAAAGAAATAACAGAAAAAAAATTAAAATGAGATACTTTACATTTAGTTATTTTCCTTTTACAATGAATCAACACAAGAGTATGACTCTAACTTCTAGAAAGATAGAGCCTAAGTACATAAATTTCAGTGACTAACAAGGACCCTAACAATAACCCACTAAGCGCCAGCAAAGTAACCTAAAGTAACCTACAGTATGCATGGGTGCATAGACACACACACACACACACACACACACACATGCACACACGCACACACGCACACACGCACGCACGCTCTCATCCACTGACCCATATGCCCCGCCAAATTTAAGCCTGGGACCAGGCAGGAGTGTAATAAAAATTAATTTTTTATATTTCAATGTGATTTTTAAAAATCCTTGTGTGGGGAAATACAAACACACAGAAAGTGCAATGTTGCCTATTTAAAGTTAATTATGATATAGGTCTATGGTATTCTACCGAAGGCAGAGGCTTTAACCCACTGAGCCACCCAGGCGCCCCAGTCTATGGTATTCTAAATAAGACCATAATCTTATTTTTAAAATGGTCTTATTCACTAAACAAATTATTTTAGGAAGCGCAATACAGTTAGCCAATAATTTCTTTTGGAAATTGGATATTTGTAAACACTGGAAAATAAAACTTACAGATTACCTTTATTCCTTAGGAGGGCTGGACTATAATGCAAGACATTTTGAAGAGAGTTTTAAAATTAAGTATTTCTGGGGGCGCCTGGGTGGCTCAGTGGGTTGGAACCTCTGCCTTGGGCTCTGGTCATGAGCCCAGAGTCCTGGCTCTCTGCTCGGCGGGGGGCCTGCTTCCTCCTCTCTCTCTCTCTGCCTGCCTCTCTGCCTACTTGTGATCTCTGTCAGGTAAATAAATAAAATCTTTAAAAAGAAAATTAAGTATTTCTGGAGGCTATGTCATTTGGATAAAAATAAGTTTATAGGAGCGACATCACATGACTGGCCTTAATCCACTGGGAACTCAAATGAGACAGCATAATTTAAGTGTGACAAGATTAAGAAATGAGGTTTTTGTCCTCATTCATAAAAAAACTAAAATTTTAATGACTTAATATCTAATTTTAGGCATATCATTAACAAAGTAGAATCCATTATGTCTGTTTTCTCACTTGTGACTTCAGAAGAAAGTTAATTTAATTTCTTTATTTCCAATGACTTTTAAAATCGTTTAACAAAAAAGAAGTAAAATTTGAAGAAACTTTTCTTAAGTTTTCCATTTTCATTCTATAGAAATTTGAAAAAATATATACAAACAGCAAAATCATTCTCAAAAGTCAGCCAAGTAGGATGGTTATCTAGTGTCATAAACCAAGAGATTATTTCACATATAACTTGAAGAGAAACCCCAATTAGGATAATATGAAAGTTTACGTCGAATATCTCACTTAATTGATGGCTTAATATTGATTTTCTGTTTATAAGTGATAGAGAAGGACACCCCTGGATTTAAAAAAAAAAAACATAAGGCAGATTAGATTGACTATCGACAGATTTCACTATCTTTAATTTCTTCCTTTCATCTATTCCCTTTTGTTTTCTTTTAAAAGATTTTATTTATTTATTTGAGAGAGAGAGAATGAGAAAGAGAGAGTATGAGAAGGGAGAGGGTCAGAGGGAGAAGCAGACCCCCTGCTGAGCAGAGAGCCTGATGAAGGAAGGCAGTCCCTTAACCACCTGGGCCACCCAGGCACCTTCCTTCCTTCTTGTTTTCTTATAAAACCCCTTTCATTCAGGGTGCCTAGAGGTGGTTCAGTTGGTTAAGCATCTGACTTTTGATTCTGGTTCAGGTCATGATCTCAGGGTCCTGGGATGAGGGAGCCCCACGGTGAGCCCCTGCAGGGATCCCCAGCTTTGGGGAGGGGAGTCTGTCCTTCTCCATCTGTCCCTACCCTCCCTCATGCCTGTGCAAGTACACACTCTCTCACACACAAATAAATAACAACTTCTAAAAAATAAAATAAAAATAAATAAATAAATAAAACCCCATTCCTTTGTAACTGCTACTTCATGAATATGTAGTTGTTTTCTAGTTCTTTATCTTCCATAGCCCAGATCTTCTTTAAGACCACCACGCATCTGCGGACAGTGTGTACTCTGCACAAAGGTGCTCAGCTGAAGGGACAAATCCCCCGAGAAAACTGACTTCACACACTCCCCACAAGGCTATGGAAGGCAAGATCTCTTCAGAGGAAGAAAAGGAGGAGGGCTGAAAGGAACCCTTTGCTCACCAATCCCTGAACTTTGGGGTTGTATCTGTCAAGGATGAGGGCCAACTTTTTTTTCTAATTCATACAGACTTCCTGTAGCCTAGAAGCAGCCCTACTCTTAAATGTTGCTACTCTCACTACAAAAGTTTCTACTATTTTCAGTGGAGTGGTAACTCTTTAAGTCGGTTACAAAAATAGAGCAAAAGACATGGAGAATTTAATATCTGAACTACCCACAAGGGAATCAATGATGAGCCTTCTTTGAGATCATCTTTCCTGGTGAACCATACTATTTAGGAATAGTGACTTGGAGAATGTAAAACCATTAACAATTTCTGCTACACTTCTTTTATAACCTCACCCTGAGTCACACATTACATGGACTTCTAATTTCCCACTATGGAATGACACACAAGTCTTACATGAATTTGTAAGATGCAACAGTAGTGAAATTTTAATAATGGCTAATAAATTATAAAATAAAGGGAAAGTCAGATTATAGAAATTCATGAATAGTCCTCAGTATCGTATTTTTAATTCTTGAAAGAAAACCATGTACTGACCAAAAAACATTCAGGTCGAGTTTTCTTGAAATGTATGGTCTTATAATTCTAAAAGAATTCACAAGTGAATCAAAAGTTTTTAGTGCTATAATTGTTTTTAAATACACAACACTTATACACAAATACTACCTTGATAAGTAAATGAAAACTGTATCTCTCAGTGTTTCACAACCAAATGAGCTTGTCTGTGGTTAGCCAAAGGGCAGAAAGCTATCCTTTAAAACCTCTAGGAAATGGGCACCTGGGTGGCTCAGTCAATTGAGTTTCTGACTCTGGACTTTTGGCTCGGTTCATGGTCTCAGGGTCCCGGGACTAAGTCCCGCATCATCAGGCTCTGCCCTTAGCTAGGGGTCTGCTTGTGGATTCTCTCTCTCTCCCTCTCCCTCTGCTCCTTCCCACACTTGCTCACTCTTTCTAAAATAAGTAAGTCTTTAAAATAAATAAATAAAACCTCTGTGAAAGCCACCTCTTGGAAAGGAAAAGCTCCTATCCCTATACTCCGTTTCAAACCAATTCCTTTTGCATTGAGAGTTACACCCCTTCAACTAAAGAAGTACTAAGTCAAAATAGTCCCTCAGCCTGTAAATAAGAAGCCAGTGCATAAAAGGTATATAGTAGTAGTGACAGTGGTGCCTAGAACAATGGTTCTTAACCTTAGCAAGTCCAATGCCTCATTTGTGTAAATAAATATTTAATTCCCTTTTTATAAACCGGAAATACAAGTCATTAAAATACAATCTACCTATGTGCAAAATTTATACATGAATCATTTTAATATAAGAAAGGAAACTGATTTATACTGACGATATATATTTCAACATGGAAATACCTAAGACATAACAGACAGATGTTTCACTTATTCCTAGAACCACCATGGCTAGAACAGCATCAAATGCAGACTGAGAGGGGTGTTGTTTTGCCATTCAAACACCATTATTTGAGATTTTCTGAAGTAGTGAACACTCATGTTAATGACCCTATTTCTTTCCTCCATGTACATGGTAGCTGTATGCGGAAAGTTACTGCATATTAAAACTATATCATATACTTGGAATTCATATTAAAAGTCTAGTTTAGGTTATAGGTTCAGATATTTCTAGACAGATTTTTCATCTGCTTGAATCTCGTAGACATTGGCAGGTGGGAAATTCTGTGGGGGTAGGGCTGACATGCCGATTGCCAAAGGTAGCAATTCTAGGCTCCACGCTGTCCAGGTCAATAATCACCAGGCTCTGCATTATAACCAAGAAAAACACCCCAGCAGATTTCCAAAATGCTCTTTGATCCTGCTTTCTTGGAGACTCTCTTCATCAAGGAGAGGAGAAAGGGACTACCAATTCTCCTTTCCTCTCCTCAGTTATTGCTGATGTAAAGAAAAAGCCACATGAGGTGATTTAAATGAAGATTCCTTAGCAACAAAATACTGCTTGCCCCTGCCAAGAACTGAAATCATAGTTTTTTATTAAATATCCAAGGGAAACTTAATGGGAGATGTTACTGGTCCTTCAGAGTTCCCATCCCCAAACTAAAACACCTGAGGAAATGGTATTTTAATTGATAGGAATGATAAGAGTCAAGAAATAAGAATACTATTTCAAACACTCTGTCCTGCTAGCTACCCAATTATTTCCTAGATCACAATGACATGGTTCTGAAACTTTAGTCACCACAGACATTAGACACTTCAGGACAGAAGTATGACAGCAAACTGATGCAGTAAATATGGTGGGGGCCAAATGAGGGCACTAGAGATCTTTTTAGAAACAACTTTTAAGAGGAGTCAAAGAGGAGGAATGGAAGGGAGAGGGAGGTTTGAATACGTCCAAAGCATACTGGTACACTTTGTCAAGAAATTCAATACTGTTGTCACTTTCCTTTGCCAAATCTCTTTCTTGATATGATTCCCCTTTCCACGCATGATGGAGAAGATCATGTCAGTGTCTCGAGTCATTGAACCGGAAGTGGTCCTGGCCATCAATCCTGGATCTGTACCAGAACCCTCTACTTCTTTATCTATCCTTTGACATCACAGGGAAGGTCTCATGTTGTCTTTTCTAGTTCATTTTCTGTAGTGAGTTGTCTATAAGCCAAATTTTTGGAATGGGTTTTTCTTCAGCAATAGAAAAAGCTAATCTACTTAGGTATACTCTGAAACAAAGCTGGCAGTCGACCAAATTAAAGAGTGGTAGGAAGACAGGAGTGAACGTGTTAGATCTGATAGAGTGATAGAATGGGCAGACATTCCAACAAAGGGCGAGAGCCATTCGGAATGTTAAATCCCTAAAACCATTTGTGAGTTACATATTAATTTTACACAAAGATTATGAAAAGGAAATTGACATTTACTAAATACCTACATTGTGCCATTCATTGAATATATGTCATCTCATTTCTTCTTCACAAATTTGAGTAGGTATTATTACAATTATGTTACAAATGAGAAAATGGATGTTTGTGGACATTAAAAACATTTCGAATTCCACAGACTTCTTTAATCGAGTCCTTTAGTTGGATCTGTGGCTAACAAAAAATCTATTACATTTATACAACAAATCCATATTTTAAAAGTAACTGACAGACTGCGTGAAATGTGTGCGTTGGTAGAAATGAAAAATTCAAATGCCACTCATGGAATTTTAAAGAAAATGAATTATAAGTCCAGAAGGAACTCTAAGTGTGCAGAGTTGTGTTGCAATAGAAGTTTAATCCTTCAAATACAGGAAGACCTACCCTGATCTTTCTTAATGATGGAGAAGTCTTTTTTAATTGAAAAGACAACGGTCAAATAGAATTTCAGCATCAATTGGATGAAATAGCAAACTGCAGTGGTCTTAAGCCATTTACTGCTGAAAAGGCAGCTCCACAGACCCGTTTGGTGACTGAAATAATAATGAAATTGTATAGCTAATGAATGTGGACAGTCACATTCCTACCTGCTCAGGATATTTTTACAGTGAATTTGGGTTAAGAAGGCATCGGAATAGGTAAGTCATTCACGAATGTGCTTTTTAAAGTGTTTTTGTTTTTGCTTTTGTTTTTGTTTTATGTCACTTCAATAAGGTGAGTTTTATTTATAAAGAAATATCGGGGGCCCCTGGGTGGCTCAGATGGTTAAGCATCTGCCTTCAGCTCAGGTAATGATCCCAGGGTCCTGGGATCTAGCCCCATGCCAGGCTCCCTGCTTAGTGGGGAGTCTTCTTCTTCCTCCTCCTCTTGGTCTACCCCTTTCCCCACTTATGCCCACACAATCTCCCTCTAATAGAGAAATAAAATCTTAAAAGAAAAAAGTTAATAGCAGCTTCACAAGATCACTTTTATGAGAATTACGTAGTAACAAATTAAGCTCTCAGTTTTAGCAAGAAAACAATCAATAGGAAAAATCAAGTGACTAAAAAACTTTGCGATGGAAACATGAATGTACTCAATAAATAAAATTAAAGCGGGCTACCAACATTTCTGCATCCCTCAGACCTTCCACACTATTTCAAAATTCAATGCACAAAATAATTATTTTTTTCAGAGTAAAGAAAGTTGGAAAATATCATTTCACACCTATTCCCTCATAGAATTCCCAGAAGAAAAATGCTAAAATGACAATGTGACAGTTGTCATCAATTTACAGCTAAAAACGAAAATGTTCATTCTCTTAGGATGCTTTTCTTAAATTATGTCGCATATCAGGCTTTAGCTCTATATTATGCAAGGGATATATTTCATAAAAACAAAATTTCACTGAAAAAAATGTAAGCATAATTTGCAAAAGAAGATTCCTCACTATCAATATAGTTAACTATGGTGTTTATGAAGAAATTACTGAATAATCTTTTAGTAAATTTTTAAGGAATTATATATTTAGGTATATTCTGATCTTTCCTCAATTTTTACAATTTACTTTTAAATTTAAATTTAATTTAAAATTGCTAAATTTAAATTTAATTTAAAATTGCTAAATTTAAATTGTAATTACATGTTAAAAAAAATACTTGGTCCTATCTTTTCACAAACTAAGTTATGGTACACAAAAACTGTCATTTTTTTCTTGCAAAAAACTCTTCCATGAGTGTTTCTGTAAAATTTGAAGCTTTGTTTTTAAGAAAAACATATATATTTTCATCTTTTCTAGACTCTCAATAACAACTTCAAAATGACTTCGATTAGTATTTTAATGGTACAGAGTAAGCAAGAGGCTCACATTCTTCTTCCAAGTACTAAGTATTTATGAGTAGCAGAAGATGAAAAGGATGAACAATCAAAAAGAATGAAGTCTTGGGGCGCCTGGGTGGCTCAGTGGGTTAAGCCACTGCCTTCGGCTCGGGTGGTGATCTCAGGGTCCTGGGATCGAGTCTCGCATCAGGCTCTCTGCTCGACAGGGAGCCTGCTTCCCTCTCTCTCTCTCTCTGCCTGCCTCTCCATCTACTTGTGATATCTGTCAAATAAATAAATAAAATCTTTAAAAAAAAAAAAAAAAAAGAATGAAGTCTTGCCATATGCAATGATATGGATGCAGCCAGAGTATATTATGCTAAGTGAAACAGGTCAGTCAAAGGCAAATACCATATGACTTCACTCACATGTGGAATTTAAGAAACAAAAAGATGAACAAAGAGAAACAAAGAGGCAAAGCATAAAACAGACTCTTAACTAAACAGAACAAACTGAGGGTTGCTGGTGGGAGGTGGGTGGGAGATGGGCTAATTGGGTGATGGACATTAAAGAGGGCACTTGAGATGTGCACTGGGTACTGTATGTAAGTGATGAATCACCAAGTTATACTCCTGAAACTAACATTACATTGTATGTTAACAACTGGAATTTAAATAAAAACTTGAAACTAAAAAAAAAAAAAAAAAGCTAAAACATTTTAAGGGAAAAACAAAACACTATGCTCTTGAAGATGAATGAAACATTCCTATCTTTGTGTGGAAGTAGGTATTTAAATAATATATTACCTTTCCCACAACCATAGGTTATGGACTGAAAGAATGTTTAAAATTTTACTTTAGAGCAATTTCATGATTGAAAAGTATTCAATTATTTACTAGTTCATCTTAAAAAAAAAGAACAAAGTTTCCAGCAAATCAAAATGTAACATTCATACTACAGACTGTAGATATATATTAGTTGTGCCGGTACAAGACTGGATAAAGGATGCTCCAACTTAATAAAGTTAGGAAATCCCTAACACAAATGAATAATGGGGTAATTGGTACAGGATGCTTGAACTTGTATCTAACATTTTCACCATTTTAAGTTTAAAAATTTGGTTTTCCTATCATAATCACTTGTAAATTCCAGGATGAGAAAGAGTCTTGCAGAGTAATTTTACTTTAAATCATACAGGATAGTACTAAAATGTTTCACCTGCTCATCTTAATGGGGTTCATATAAATTCACCATGAACCATGAGTCAAGCAGACCACAGTCATATAAATTAATGCACACCCAACAATTGAAATCAGATTGCTGGATATTAAATGAACGTGCTGGCCTGGAGGATAAACAAGTGTGAACTTCTCAACTGCCTCCACCTGCTCCCAAGTTTAGGAAATTAGTGCACGTGGATATTATTAATGTTCCTCCAGAGGACCTGTCTGATTAAACAAAAAAAACAACCAGAAAACGAAAATCTACAACCAAACCAGACCAAATGAACCAACGCTGTATTTCTGGGGAATCAAATCCTGTGGGAGAACACAGTATGAACTTCCTTCCTACAACCCTCAGAACCCATTCCGACATCCCCTAAACACTGAAATGCCTAGACCTAGACCTAAAGCAACGGTGCCTGTCCTAACGTCCCCACAGCAACCGGTCCCTGACATTCACAGCCTTGAAGATAATCCAAGATACAAAATATGTTAACAGTAATGCTTTGTGGTCCCTTGTCAGTCGATTTTATAGGAAAGACAGACCTGACTGTTCTAAGTGGAAAAACTCACCATATTGGCATAAATGCCATGTAGTTTATGGTAGGAAAACAAGACTACTGGCAGCTATCACGCCTACATAGTAATTTCTAGTGTTACATGTTGTAAAAATCACACTCAGTTACGATTAAGAAGAGCACAGAGGACACTGATCAATCTTGCTCACTTTATCAGAACTTTTTCTATTTACTCAGGTACAAAAACATGCTTTTCTGTTTATAAATTGAAATAAACAATTTTATGTCAGTAAACGAATTGTATTTTACAAAAGTGACATCACACTGTACAATTTGGAGATCAGTAAGCCAATATTCTTATTATATTGTTAGAAAAAAAAAGGAGTGCGTACACACCACACACACACACACACACACTCTCTCTCTCTCTCTCTCTCTCTCTCTGATATGAGGCCAGATCATTTTGGTAATTGAGATTAGATTTATTTTGGTAGAATCCTACCAGTCTTAAGAGAAATGCAAGCATTATTTATCCCTTTGTGATAGTCGGTGATGATGCCTGGCTTTGCATAGCTATTTTGTGATTAGAGTATCATTTAGCCTATCTAGAAAGATGTTATGTCCTGGGACAGGTTACACCTTGCTTTCTAGGATTTTATTTTTCTAAAATTCATAATAATTTTACTAAAATTTATATCAATTGAGCACTTTTTATCAGTAAGGCAATTTGTTAACCACTTTAAATATATCATATTATTTAAACTTCAGAAACGCTTTTGAGACTCTATCCCAAAGATCCTGTTAAAGATTAAAAAAAAAAAAACAACAAAAAAAAGAGGTTAGAAGAGATGCTATTTTGTCCTAAGACTGTGAAGCCTACAAGACTAGAATGATAGATTTTTTAAAAAAAAAAAACTGTAATGGACTTTAGAAATAATCTAGTTCAATTCTCTAATACCAAAAATACAAAACTGACATTTAGAAAAAATTATATAAATTGTTCAAAACTATGTAACTATAGCACAGTATCTACATCTTTTTGCATGTTTTTCCCCAGACTATATCACAGACTACAACATTGTGTCTTCTGTTTGCACCCAAACTATTTAAGAATCTGATATAATGATTGCACATTTTTTTTTTCAAATAAACAAGAAAATTTGTTATGGTATCTCTCCATACTGACTCCAAGTTTAAAATCTTTCTACTCG
The DNA here is from genome assembly GCF_902655055.1 of Lutra lutra. Lineage (NCBI taxonomy): Eukaryota > Metazoa > Chordata > Mammalia > Carnivora > Mustelidae > Lutra > Lutra lutra. Next base: position 99,660,555 of record NC_062288.1, on the reverse strand, counting down.
GGCGCCTGGGTGGCTCAGATGGTTAAGCGTCTGCCTTCAGCTCAGGTCATGATCCCAGGGTCCCAGGATCGAGCCCCATGGCAGGCTCCCTGCTCAGTGGAGAGTCTGCTTCTCCCTCTCCCTCTGCCTATCGCTCCCCCTTGCTTGTGCTTCTCTCTCTCTCTCTCTCTCTCTGTCAAATAAAAAAATCTTTAAAAAAATTAAATAAAATAATTTCTTCCTAGTCAATTTATGGTCCACAAACCACTCCCTGCATCAGCAACATGTGAGAGATTTTAGAAATGCCACATCTTAGTTTTCACCCAGATCCACTAGCCAGAGCCTGCCAGATGGTTCATGTTCATATTAACGGGTGAGAAGTGTGCTCTATAAAGTTTCTGCTTTTTTTTTTAAGATTTTATTTATTTATATGACAGACAGAGATCACAAGTAGGCAGAAAGAGGAGGAAGCAGGCTCCCTGCTGAGCAGAAAGCCTGATGCGGCGCTCTGTCCCAGGATCCTGGGATCATGACCTGAGCCGAAGGCAGAGGCTTTAACCGACTGAGCCACGCAGGTGCCCCAAGTTTCTGCTGCTTATACATGAAATTCCTACCAGCTCCAGTGATGGCCACTATTAATTAGTACTTAATGCCCAAGAGACATCCATGTATAACCTGTTGTTAGCCAGTGGTTTTTTTGTGTTTGTTTTTTATGATTTATTTATTTCAGAGGGAGAGAGAGAGAGCAAGCAGGAACGGGGGGTAGGGAGAGAAGGAGAAGCAGACTCCTGGCTGAGCAGGGAGCCCTATGCAGGGCCCAATCCCCTGAGATCCTGACCTGAGCGCAGACACTTAAAACACTGAGCCACCCAGGTGCCCCATGTTGGCCAGTGTTTTAAATAAACCAATCACTTCCTAAAGAACATACTTTTGTACAGACTATAATCTGAGAAACAGCTGCAGACACTGTATTGGTTTTAGATACATAATCACCCAGCATTTGCAAGCTATAGTTTATGTTAAACTTAAAAGTGAAGCTTCTGATGTATAGTCTAATGTTGAAAAGTTAAGCTGCAAATATACTCAAAGTATAAAAAAAAATATATCAAGATATGCATGTCAAGATCTATATTGCCCTCTGCTTGAAGTGGGATATTACTCAAATTCTGAAATGACCTCATTATAACACTATATTCCTTAAAAACAACAACTGGCATGAAACTCACTAATAAGAATCCAAGGAATATTTTCATTAGAAATATCCTTGCGCTTTTTAGCACTTTATAAATGTACACATGTTTAATAAAACTTAGCCACTATCCATACCAAATATGAAGCAATCCAACTAACTGAAATCTTAGTAAAATGAGAAAAATTTTAAAGTATAGAACACAGTAACACTGAAGGTAAGTACTTAAGGAATAGGAGGTGTATTACCACTAGCAGCATTAAAATAACAACTACAAATATATTGTGACTAAAAAATTACAATATCAATATATTTTATGTGAAATCATATTATAATTATACTTAATATTATTTGCTTCCTTAGCAGTTGGTGATAAACAATATACTTTGAAATATAATTTAAGAAACGCCCCTTGTAAATGCTTACTGTTCCAATAACACGCACGTACATGTTAAATGATCAAAGTTATTTCTCTCCTCGGCAAAATTCTCTATCCTAAATATCATTGAATTATTGCAAATATTAGTACTGGCATTTCTAAATGAGGCTGGAATGTTTCAGGTAGACAATATTGTCCAGGAACAACATTTTTTTCATAATTTTTTTACATTTACATGAAACAAATGTTCCTTTTTGATATTAAAATTATTTAAGCAATGCATATTGACTATAATGCAATTATAAAATTGAGATAAATTTCTGAAAACACATACCTACAATATAACTATATATTAAAACACTTAAAAGCTCATTTAACATTTCCAGCTTAACAGTTAAAAATTAGACTTTACTGAAAAATATTTTCGAGTGACTGTTATTCAATTGTCCTTAATTTCTTTTGGATTTAAGTGTATTTTGTGTCAATGTACTAAATAATAAATTTAATATTTGGAGTGAAAGCAGCATTTAATTTCTTTATGCCTACTATCACAAGGTCTTGTGAAAAAGAACAAATTTTATATAAAAGAGTCATGAATGTTTTCTCTTACTGCTAATTGTTATTATTTGAATAGATCAAAACTAGTGATTTCTCTCACTAGTATCATCAAATTTGCTTCTACCTCACCCTATCGAACTTCCTGTTGCATAAGAGTAGAGAGAAGAGAACACATGAAATAAGAAAATTACAGCATAGTAAACTGTGAGAGGACATGCTTTGGAAAAAAGTTTTTTTGGTTTGTTTGTTTTAAAGATTTTTATTTATTTATTTAAGAGAGGGAGTAAGACAGCATGAGAGGTGGAGGTCAGAGGGAGAAGCAGATTCCCTACTGAGCAAGGAGCAGGATGTGGGACTCCATCCCGGAACTCCAGGATCGTGACCTTAGCTTAAGGCCGTCATTTAACCAACTGAGCCACCCAGGTGCCCTAGAAAAAGTTTTTCGAAAAGTTTTTCACTTTTAGGAAAACTGAACGTGTGAGTCCTCCTCCCTTTACTGAAAAGAATATTGGAAATTTCAGAAGGGGAAGAAATAAACGTTTGTAGATTCACTGACTATATCCTGAGTCTTTAAGTCTTCATGGCCAGGAATTTGGAAACTGTGAAGATAAATATACTTTGCCAATCTCAGACAGGAACTGACAAAGTCATTGACCAGCTCAGTCTGGCTGCAAACCAGGGCCCAGTATAGTCTAATAAATGGGCCTGAGGGGTCTTCTGAGCCCCAGAATATAGAACAACAAGAACTCACTAGGAGCCACTGAGAGGGACCGAGACTATGCCTCTGAATATAATTTTCCAATGACCAACTTTCCCCATCATGTTTATGATCCTATCATTTTACAATTCATGCCTTAATTATCTATGTAGAAAAATGTAATTGCTAATTTTGCCTGGGCCTTCTTTGCAGGGAAATCACATAGCTTTTATTATAGGTAAAGTTGCTTTTATTAAAATTTACATTATAAATATTTTCTACCTTCCTGGAGATTATAAGACTCTTTAGGACAAAGATCCTGTGTTCAAAGTCTGTTTTATAATCTTCAGCACTTACCACAGTAATCAATTTTTAATAGACACTCAAACATTTTTATTAATAAAATAAAAAAAGTTTATAAACAATTTCAGCTGAACCCCCAACAATCCTGGGCACTGATTCTCAGGGACTTAAAACAATATTCACTGTTTGATTTCCCAGCTTTCCAGTTATTTGGATAGTCAAATTCAAAAATGAAAAAAATTGTCAAATTTCTTTTTATACTTTCCATCATATTTTAGAAAACAAGCTTTATACCATCTGCACATATGGCTGAAAAGTTAAGAGTAAAAATGTTTACGCTTTTGGATATGTTCCTCATGCCCACAAGCTCTCTAATTTGCAAATGTTGTGGTTTTCCAGAAACATTTGTGAATAAGGTAATTGAATACCTATTACATTGTAAAAGAGGCTCCACTAAATAATTTTGTGCTGTTCTAATAATTTCGCCATACTTTTTAACATTAATTTACTTTTAAAATAAATGACTCAAATATTAACATCTTTGTGTATAGAATACATTATATATACATTATTACACATTAATAAAAAATCCTAAATTAATATAGATTGCATATGTATTACTTCTTTCAATTAAGTCTTAATACATTTAAACTATATCTTTAGCTCGTTTTTTAGCCATTAACATATATATTATGTGGAAATTAGATAATATTCCAGTCTTATCTTTGCTAATTTTTCCAAATATAAGTCTCAGCTTCCCAGCTACATTATAAAATAAATGTCTGAGACATGAACAGACATTTCTCCAAAGAAGACATCCAGATGCCCCACAGACACATGAAAAGATGCTCAACATCACTCATCATCTGGGAAATGAAAATCAAAAGTACAATGAGATATCACATCGCACATGTCAGAATGACTAAAATCAACAACAGAAGATACAACCAGTGCTGGAAAGGATGCGGAGAAAAAGGAACTCTCTTGCACTGTTGGTAGGAATGCAAACTGGCACGGCCACTCTGAAGAACAGTATGGAGGTTCCGCAGAAAGTTAAAAATAGAGCTACCCTATGATACAATAATCACACTACCAGGTATTTACCCAAAGAATATAAAACACTAATTTGAAAGGGTATATGCATCCCCATGTTTCCTGCATCATCTACAAGAGCCAAATTAAGGAAGCAGTCCAAGCATCCATCAATAGATGAATGGATAAAGAAGAAGTGGTATGTGTGTACACACACACACACACACACACACATACACACACAGAGGAATATTACTGTGCCATAAAAAATAATAGAATCTCGCCATTTGCAGTAACAAGGATGGAGCAACACAGTCTTATGCTAAGTGAAATAGGTCAGCCAGAGAAAGACAAATACCATATGACTTCACTCATATGTGTAATTTAAGGAGCAGAACAAATGAACAAAGGAATAAAAAAAGAGGGACAGAGACAAACCAAGAAACAGACTATTGACTATAGAGAAAAAAACTGATGGTTACCAGACAGGAGGTGGGTGGGTGGAACGGGTGGGTGGAGATTGGCTTTGAAACTAGAGACATCCTGCCATGGATAATAAATAAATATATATTTATTATATACTATATGTACTATATATACATATATAGTATACTATATATGTACTATATACATATACTACTCTGATGTTTTGTTTCTTTTGTGAAGTTTGACTAACCAAATTTGCCATTTTAGGTGGAACCAAAATAGACCACAACTACTTTTAGTCCATATGATCAAAGATCCCTACAAAGAAACAAACAAAAAACAAAACAGAAATAAACAACATTTTCCAAAATCTTTCAAGGACTTTAAAATAGCAACTTTTGGGTTGCCTGGGTGGCTCAGTTGGTTAGGCCACTGCCTTCGGCTCAGATCACGATCCTGGAGTTCCTGGATGGAGTCCCACATCGGGCGCCCAGCTCCACGGGGAGACTGCTTCTCCTTCTGACCTTCTCCCTTCTCATGCGTGCATACTCTCTCTCTCTCTCTCAAATAAATAAATAAAATCTTTAAAAAAATAAATTAAATAAAATAGCAATTTTTAGGAAAACACTTATCCCCACCCTATACCCAAATCTATGCTGTGCATCCTGTGTGCTGCAATTCAGACACTTTTTATTCTAGACAGTCAACTTGCTACATAGTAAAGTTCATCCATGGAATGTAAGGTTTCTTCAATGCTTATTTTTAACAAAACTGGTAAAACATAAGTTATTCTGTGTTTAATGACAATAAATACTTATTGTCTGTATTTTCAACCAATAAAGACTTATTTTCTATTTGCTGATAAAATATTAAGCAGTGCCTTTACTCTTCCAAAACTTTCTTTTCACATGTTTTACAAAAGACTTATTCCAAAACAACCTAATACCTCACCAGCAGAGTGAAATCTAAACTTAGCCAATGTCAGAATTGTATAGCTGTCATCTTCTGGTTGGAACATTCTTCCCCTTCTTTTTTCCTGGATACTTCCTTCTTATCCTTTAAGTTTCAGCTAAAATGTCATAATGGGAAGGACCTTAATCACCTGCTGATAAATTTACTCCTGGACCAACAGAGATGATTTATAATTTTAATTTAAATTTTAACATGCCCAATAAATATAAGGGAGATTTGAGGTAATGTAATGAGATCATGACCTGAGCCGAAGGCAGCGGCTTAACCCACTGAGCCACCCAGGCGCCCCCAACATATCATTTCTTAGGTAGTATTCTTATAATACGATGATTACCTTTACAGAGAAACTTTATTATAACTAATATTATATTAAATCATATTACTTCTGATTACTTCTGATTTATAGCTTTTTGCTACAAAAATACAACTAAGAAAAGACAGCTGTACTTTTAGGTACAACCTAGCTATATGCACAATTTATATACAGCTCTTACATAACTAATCCATTTCAATTCAATTCGATTATATTTATTTAATGCTGCTCATGTATAGTCTTTTCTCTTAATGGACATATTCATCTTTGACATATTAATTAGCCATCTATAAAAACAGTGATTAATATTAAAATTATATTTAATCATACTATGGTATCTGTCTCCAAATATTATATGGCAGTAGAATATCATGTAAATATTAAGCTTTTATTACCTTAAAAGTCCAACTACAGCTAATGGCCAGAATTGTGAGGATGTAGATTTTGTGTCAGTAGAACTTGATCAAAGTAAGAACCATATAAAAAAACGAAACCACTGAGCTTTCAAATTTTTGAGCATCCTGATGCTTTGAGTTTTCTAGCAAAGAGGTAATTGACTAATTTTATGCAGCAAGTTCAATACAACTAGTACAGTGCCTGATAAAAGAAAAGATGATTACAGAAGTCTAGTTTCTTTACTACAACCACACCTTTATACCTGTTAACCTAAGTACAAAATGTAGACTGTGACCGTGAAGGTAAGAGAAAAGAGAGTAAGGGAGTAACTTCTGTTATTAATAGGCAAAGCTAGGGGGAGTCACAGTGAAAGATATACAGTTGGGAACAGCCTTCATGGGAATGGAGGGCTTTGAAAAGAAAAGGATCTCATAGGCTGGGGGATAATTTAAAGTTGCGGTACAGCATGAACAAAATTTCCAATGTAGGGATGAAGGGAGTTAAAGTATAAACAAAATATAAGTGCCTATTTTTGTACTTGCCAAAGGATATTTTTGTTATATTAAAAATCAAAATGAAATCCACTGACATTCCATACCAACTTTGACAAAATCAACTAATATGCTAAGATTATTATACACTAAATATATATAATTATCAACTTTCTCTACAACTACCTCTATCATTTACAAGATTTTTTGACATCTTAAGCACTCTATTTCAAGTACCTGTTAGGCACAATAATTATTTTGTTGACACCTGTCTTTGATTTGCATGCAGATTACAGGTATTTCTTTGAAACAACGTGTTTTGAAAAGGGCAGTCAGCCTTGACTTCCAAGGAGTCTGACCAATGATATGGCTTAAGTGAAGTACAGAAAATGCTGCAAAATAGAGCCATGCAGGAAAAAGGTTTGGGAAATTACAGAGCTCTCAAGGCATGGTTTCATTATTTCCCTTGAAACAACTGATTAATATTCATGTATAAATGATGGCAAGTATCTGTGTTTTATGCTTTCAGAGTGGATTTCTTGCCTTTCTTCTATTGTCAGTAATTCGGGATAATTTCTCACTCTATCATCAGATAATTGACGATGACTTACACTATTTGTCATCACTCCTTGTCAGTCCAGATAGCAAAAAAAAAAAAGCTTATTATTTTCCTAAAATTTTACTTGTGATGATACCAAATCACCAAAGGGAGGTGATAGCGTCTCCCATATGCTCCAGAGTTCTGAGGCTTACACCATAAATGAGTTTCCCCTAAATCAGCATAGATGAAATAGAAAAAGGGGTTCCAGAAGGAGAGAATGGAAGTGAGAACACATAAGAGAAACATGACTGGGAACAGCATGTTGTACAGGAGGAAATGCCAGGAATTCAGTCTGCGGAGGTCATGGGGTGCACATGGTGGGCCAGGGGAGATCACATCAAAGGGTTAGGCAAGAACCAGGGAAGTCGGTTACGATGAGAAGATGTGTGTCATCGAGGGTCAACTAGAAGAGAACTGGAAGCAAGGGGGCATTCCAGGAGGTTACCAACTTAACGTCTAGAGAGGAAATGCTGAAAATCATCACGGGAGCTGCGGTGATGGGAATGAGAGCAGAGAATAGATACAAGAAATATTTAAGCAATAGAAATGACAAGTATTTTTGAGATAAATACTTTCCCACTGCCATTAAAGTCAAAGCTTTCCTCTCAACAAGACTCTCAAGAAAAGCTTTACAGTTTAGACATCACGTGAAACATACTGAAAATAATGGTTCTAGATTACATGGGTATCATCATTTAAACTCAGTAATGGCAATAATATTTATGCTTCTGGATACAGACCGCAAAATTTCCTTACAACCTGTTTTAAAAAGCTTTTAGTCGTATCTGACAAAGCATTTCCAGAAATATGTTATATAGCTTTAAATAAATATTTTCGCCACGTGACTATTAATGTATGCTAACAGTACCAAAAGACAGAATTACACTGTCAAATCACTTTACTATGATGAGGAAGAACATAAATGACATATGTATTATTATTTAATGTTATTATGTATTATTTAATGTTATTATTGTTGAAATAGAAACATTAGAATGACAGGGTTTTGTTACTATAACTCTACACAAGCAGTTAATTAACCATAAAACGTTGCCTCGATGCAAGCTGAAATTCAATATTAGGCAGAGAACTGGAAATCAATGGCATAGTATTTCTCACTCAGCCCGTGGCTCCATGGCCAAGAGCACAGGACGCTGGGATAGATTGTATGGGCGGCCTGGTTAATCACTTAAATGCTCTGTCTGCCCACTTTTCTTATCTGCCAATTGGAGTACTGTTCTAAGGACTACAAGAGTTAATGCATCTTTTTTTTTTAAAGATTTTATTTATTTATTTGACAGAGAGATCACAAGTAGGCAGAGAGGCAGGCAGAGAGGGGAGGAAGCAGGCTCCCCACTGAGCAGAGTGCCCAATGCGGGACTCGAACCCAGCATCATGAGATCAGGACCTGAGCCAAAGGCAGAGGCTTAACCCACTGAGCCACCCAGGTGCCCTGAGTTAATGCATCTTAAGAGTAGCACCTGACCTGAAGTCAACACTCAACAAACACCGTTCCTATCAAAGCGCAAAAAATTTGTGAAAGTATAATGCTGTCTACTGATACCCGGAGTTCTAGAAAAGGATGCTCATTCATTGGTGGTGAACACATGAGTCATAACAGATGTATGGAGCTCAGTCAGGAAATGTTCATTAAAGAAAAGATACATAAACTCCTGGATCCCAGTCTTTGACATAGATTCCCCACAAAGGAACACATCTGTGTATAAATATCTGAATGAAGCCATTTGTTTTTGCATTCTTAATAGCAGAAGCAAGGTAAATACCCAATTATGGCTCATCTGTATCCCTGAACACAGTATCATGCTTGTCAACTGACATAATAAAATGGTTATTCTTAATCTCATATTCCAGACAGCCAAAAATCCTAACACACAGTACTAGCATCTGCTTTAAACTAGCCATGAGACCCTCACCTACTTAGGTTAAGGTATCCAAATAAAATTCACATACACTACAGATGCATATGAGGCATGATGAAATTTTATTTTTGGAAATCTCATCATTAAAAAATTCTTCTGTGAGGCAGGAATAAATTCTCCTAAGTATTCTTTTCATATAAGAACACTGAATATTAATCAAGAGGGTTAAGTGAAGACTGTGTTTCAGCACTAACAAAAGTCAGCTGAAGACTTCTGGTGAGGGTTATAGAACATGAGTACAAAATAAAGTTTTAATATATAGATCAAATCTCATGAGATTATGCACAGTTATCTGGCACAATGTGTTGAAGGAGATATGATTTTATGGCCATATTCAGACCCGCTGAGAAAAAAAAAAAATGTCATGCTAGATTAACAACATTTGCCTTGACGGTGGCACCAGACTCCTAGGTTATCATGCCTCTGGGCACACCGAAAGAAAAAAAAAAAAAAAAAGGATTATGTGTTCTTAGATTGGCTGATATATTAAATAATTAATTTTAGCATATTCACTTAATCATCTGAGAAAAATTGATATTCACACATGATTTTCCAGACATATTAATTTTTGTTTGAACCAAAACTGTTTCATATACATTACATAAATCTATAAATTTTGAACTAAAATGTATTAGCAATTAAGGGATTTAATGAAGCACAGACCATTGTTAATGTGTAACCAAAAACTTCTAAACAAATGATACTCTTAAATACATTGTTTGCCATGTGACATAATTAGGCTGAAATTTTTTCACCTGTAGTTCTTCTGTTCATATATTTTGCCCAATACCCAGAAAAAATATATGAAGTATATGAAGGTAAATTTTTACTTACAAGTTTACTTAATAATTTGATTCTCATTAAGAGGTCGCTTCCCAGTAATATGAGGTAACAGTGCGATGCAATTTAATCAACATATGTTTTATGGAAGTTCAACATAACCATTTGAGTCTATATGATTTACAAGTAACAACAAGGACCTTCTATTTTACAAGAATATTCTTGGAGGTAAGTGTATTATTTCCTTTGGCAAATCATGATATTTCACACATAATAAGCTGTTTTATTAATTCAGCATGTATGTATTTACTTTTTCCTTGTATTCCTTTGAAAGAATAATATAATCGAATGACATAGCTGACATTGTAATAGTAGTTAGAAAATTAGGAGTCAAGGCAGAGTTTTTCTTTTTACACGCATTTTTGACATGACATCTAATGCACAGAAGTGAGCAAATCCTTGCTGAATTTAATTAAACTTTGTATAACTTGATTCTAGTGTAGATGCACCACACTACAGAGATTTAGGGAACCTAACAGTGTGCAGGTCGCATCTCCCCTGTGCATAATTCACATTCCCAGACCACTAAGACCACCATTCCAAGGGAAAGAGAACTTGATATATGTTTAGGGATCATTTTTCCTGGTAAACGTATTCCCAGAAACTAGTTTTACCTCCTTCCTAAACATGAAAACATTAAAGAATATATCACTATGCATGTTTGCGAGGATATTTCAAACAAACTTAAATCATAAGTAAAATGTAGAATATGGCCCTTAGGAGCTCTTCTATACTCCTTCAGCACTTTTACTGTATACCAAAAATATGATATCTTCAGCAAGCAAACTCAGAGTCAATGAATACATCTTTATTTCCAGATTTCCTACTATCATGGGAGGTTTTAAAATCTGGAGAGCTATAAAAAAAATCAGTTACTTCAAGCTGTTTTTATGAATAGTCTACCCCCAAAATGAATTAAATAAGACTATAAGAGTCTTTTTATCAAAATTTACAATTGAGGAAATTATCAATTTTGTTTTCAAAGTGCTAATGACTTTTTTTTTTTAAGAATAACTGACCCAAAATGTCTAACTCTTCATGATTGTGCAGAAAGAACATGGACATAAGGAAGCTACCGACTCAAGGTATGTCAAATTCCCTGATACTTAAACAGATAAGGTTCAGTTGAACATGCAGCCACTAAAGTCCAGAAACAAGATGCATTTAAAATGGTAATGTTATTGACCACAGGTAAAGAAATGGTATTCCAAAAGTCTTTCTAAAATAAATATCACTAATAACAGAAATATGCATAACTGAATGAATGAATGGGGGAGGGGCTCTAGGAGGTCATAGTTAGAATAAATTCAACTCTCCAACTTAACATCAAAGGGAAAAATGAGTGTTATTTCATTGCTGGTTTTTAAAACATGCAAAATATCCTCATGCTCATTTAGTTCAATGCTAAATAAGCTTATTACTTGCATTTTGATACCTTTGGGTTTGACAGGGCACAATGAATTGCACTCTCTTTTCTGCCTGAGTTCTAGATTAGAATAGGAGTCACAGGTGGAGAGCAAATATCACCCTTTACACAATAATTGCTGAATAGGGCTTAGCTGTGTGGCAACAATGGGATGCATTAAGCTTAATTCTGAAATTAAACAAACTTTCCAGCCATACGAAGAACCAAGACACCATAAGGCTTTCCATTTATCACACACATTACTGCAGAGGCATAACCTACTCTTAGATGCCTTTCAGTTAAAATCTATACCTTTGTCAGGCAGCTTGTAAGGAAGAAGGAGGTGCTCAGCTATGCTAGGTCCTTAATCCAAAGTCACCTGGCAGGCAAGTCCCTCCACTTAACATGGGAGGAACGAGTGAACTGCAGAAAGAGAGGTTGAGAATGCTACAAATGGACTTCCCTCCACATAAAAGAAAACACTAGGTTGGAAAAAGAGGTAGCACCTCTGTATCCCAACATCTTTAGTTGGTCAGAACTAAAACATACCACAAGTTCTACAGATCCCAGGAGATGGGGAGATCCAATGTTTGAACTTCTCATTCTGTTCAGATTCTAAGTTTCTCATTTGGAATGTTCTCTGTATGAAGATCATTTCATCATTATTTGTACATTAAAATGACAAAAATAAACACAATTTCTTTCAATGGCCACATATTACATGATTATAAAATGTCTTATTTTGCTAGTAGCTACTTATCTCAAGATATGTATTCCTCTAGAAATACTGATAACGTTCAATTTCAGATACCAATACACATAGAAATATGAAATCCACTTTATTTCCCTAACATTGTAGTTTTTAGATTTAAATTATGCACTCTCTTCTTTAACTTCACAAGTCGCAATAAATGACAAAAGAAAGCACTTCTTAAATCAATTAAATATAGGAAAATTTTGAAATTACATGTTTTATTTCTTCATCCCATCAACATCGGTCACCACAAAAACATGAAGAATTTTGATACTGTTAAGATAATCATACACTAGATATGATGAGTTAAGAGTTTCTGAGCTCAGAATGTCTCCTTATTCTATACATTGTTTTCAACAAATAAAATCTTATTTTAAATATTAAAAAAAGTGGCAAGATAAGGGGATGCATATCAAATTCCCTTTATATTTCAGTCATAAAAAGGATATATCAGACAAGAAGACTTATTAGCTCACTTTTAGAGACTTATTGGCATTTACTCTAGAAGAATTTATAATTAAGACAAGTAATTTAAAATCTTAAAAAAAGTTATAGAATTTGAAATATCCTCCAAATTAGAATGAAAATAGAAATGTGACTATAAAAATATAATGTGCATCAAATAACTTCGATGTTACTTATCTCAAAATATGTTGTATATGCTTTTAACTGTATAAAAGTTAATAAAAGCCTATATTGAATTTGGGGATTCCTTTTTTTTAGCCAGTTTTGCCAAACATCAATGTTAATGGAGAGAATTTTGGCAAAAATTCCTGTTCCCTAAATATCAGTACCTACAAAGAAATCAGGACTATGCAGTTCTCTTCTATAAGTAAATAACACTCTTTTTAGTTTAAGTAAATAATGTACTGCCTCTTATCAGCCAATGAATTTTGCTGGCCTAAAGCATTTTTTTAATTAAAATTTATTTTATTAAGACAAGCTCATTATTATGTTTAAGTTCAGTGTAAACTAATAGTATTTGCTTTTGTATTTATTTATATAGTTTACATTTACTTCAATTATTTCAAAAATATCATTTTAGAGTGGTATATGAATTGGAAAAAAAACAGATCAATATACTACTGTTTTGATATTGTTGCATTAGTTACTTGAAATAATTGCACACGAAAAGACCTATCTATAAAATTCTAAGCGGGTTTAACTCCTTGAAAGACATGTAAGAAAATATATAAATATACACATATATTACACAGAATATATAGTATATACACTATATTAAACATACATTATGTAACATGTATCTAAAGGATTTTAGATACGTGTATTTATATACATTTGTATTTATATATACTTACATATGCAGAAACATACTTGTATTTGATCAATCAAAATTTTCAAATGTGACAGTGCAATCATAGTTTAATGCGTATACAAAATAATACAAAATAGCATAAATGAACTTTATCAGAAAGCACTATTTAAGTCAAAATTTAGTATACTTTAAGAGTAAGTTAAATTCATTAAATGCTAGCTCAAACTCCTCATCATTTAGAACTGCATTGTCCGCATCTTTCAAATATGTTCAAACGAGTGCAACTTCCTAAGAGTAAAATCTCCTACTTAAACTTTACATGTGCGTCCTGTATACATGTATTCACAAGAAGGGAGGTTATAGGGCTCCATCAGCTCAGCAGCCGCTCATCTGCACTGTTATGCAATTAGATTCTATTTCTATTTAGTCCCAGAAATGAGCTTCTTTAGTTTTAGTCTAGTTGTAAAAAACATCATATTAACAGTAACACCATTTTAATATACATTTCAATAACAGAGAAAAAGAAATAAGCCAGAAGCAAATATATATTTAAAATGGTACTGTTATCAAATGAAAAAATATTAACTGCATCTTCTAGAAATGTCCGTCATGTTAAAAAGTTATTTAGGGACAGAAAGTTTTAGCATAGTCATCATATTTTTTCTTAAATGAGTACCAAATAAAAACATTACTTTTATATTTTCATGCTACTTTTTGTCTTGTGATGACCTCTCCTGGTTGAGTTGTTCATTATCTTAGATTCATGTAGTTACCATTTTTTTCTCCTCTAAGTGTCTTCAGTATTAAGAATATAACTATCATTCTTTTTCAGAATCATGTATAATATAAACATTTTCATTAAGTGTAAAATTATAATTTAATTTTAAAGCACGGATTATATGAAGCTTATTCTTATCAATGAAGTCTACATCATTCTTATTATTTAATTGATTTCGGGATGCAGGGAAACTGGGTTTTAGTCACACAATTTGTACTCAAATGAAATAAAAAGTCATCTTAGTTAAGCCATTTTAGATATTTAAACAATAAAGAATAAGAGCTAATAAATCTTAATCAAATGTAAGTATTACCTATCTTAACAGTAATATTCTCTGCTCTTCCCCATCACCAAATTCTAAGTTGCAAAGACTAAGAATATGTTTCTGAAACAACTTCTATTCTTAAAATGCATTAACCCAGTGGCTGCATGTATGCTATTAATTCTTGATACGTGTCAAATGTTTCAGATGGATCCATTATAATTAGAGTATACAAAAAGATGCAATATAAAACCCAAGAAAAATCCTGGATATGAGGGCTTTCAAACAATGAATATAATTAATTTAATTTATAATAAATTCAATTTCTGAAAAGAGTGGCAATTAGTTCTATATGACCAGATCTTGAAATGGAAATTGAAATTTCATCAATTACTTTTCTCAGGATATAGTTAGGTATTTACATAAATATTAATACTGAGCATTGTGTCTTCATAATTTCTGTTTAAATATATAAAACCGACATATATATATATATATAAAACATATCACTTTTTGGTGGTTTAATCCGCTTGTGAAAAAGCTATAAATTTTTTCTCAAGTCCATTACAAACTGCCACTTGGTGACTTCCTATCTTGCAAGAAAAGAAAAATACAGTAGGTGGGAAAATACATTAAAACTGTAATACTGGTTCATCCCATCACATTACTGTGTAGTAGAGTCTTTAGCACGACTTATAAAGTCCTTTTTTCCATGGTTATTCTTATTAATATTTCTACCCTGGAACAAGAACATCAGTATTAACTTAAAGGTTAAGATGCATCAAGGCATCCCAAGATCTCATAAACAGAGATAGGAATACACACGTACAATGAATTCTGGAAAACACGAAACTTTTTTTTTCCCCCTAAATGGAAAACAGTTATTTTCACACTAAAATCTCCACGATTCTTCTTTAATAAGTAACTCATTCTCATAAACAAGCACTATGTGCTTAGGAATATTATCCTAAGATTCCCATAGGCAACCTCTCTAGCGTTTAACTCTTTGTGAACCAAAGGAGCTACAAATAGGCATTGCCTCTCTACATGCACACTAGGCACTTCTAAAGCAATTCAGAAGATGGGCTGGAATCTTCTATGTCTTTCTACTCTTGCTAACCACGGGAAACCACTTTTCTTTTCAAAAAAGCTTGCTAAAACACAAAGACTTAAACATATTCAACAGCATCGTTTCCCTGAGAACTCTTAAGAAACGCGTTCATCACTACATTGCTGATGGTGCGCCCTGCCTGTCCCGAGCCCTGGACTGCATTATCAGAGCAATTTCACTTACAAAGAATCCGAGCAATTTCAGTTACAACGCTGCCTTCTCTGCCTCCCGGTCCAATAACTTAGTACTAAACGGCCATCAAGTCGTTGCGGGGTGGCCGGGTGGGTGGGTGGCTAAGAGGAGTCCATCGTGCCCAAACTGCTCAAAACCTGCCCCTCTTTCATCCCCAAATCCGTGCTCATTGAAGTTAAAACCATCAATAAAAATAAGAAACTTATTTTTGCCCTGGTCTTCACTTTTCTCTCACTGACCTACCGAAGCCAAATGCCACGAACTCCCTCCACGACAAACACACCGAAGTCGAAGAATAACTCCTAAGACTGTCGTCCCCACGACTCCCTCTAACCGAGCAGTCGCCGACGCACCTCCAGGACCCAGAACAACTTTCCAGAAGCATCACCAGCCTCCGGAGCCCTGTCTCCCCCCCACCCACCCCCCCACCCGGCGCCGGGAGCGCGGGGCTCGGAGTTTCGGTGCTGCAGTGGCGGTCGGTGCGTGACGGCGGAGACACCCGCACGCCTCGGGGGCCAGAACCGCGAAGGCGCCTCAGACTTGCCCCCCCGGGGTGGCACCTCAATGCGGCACTGGAGCCGCCGGGGCGCGGCGCGCGCGGGGCTACTCACGGGACGCGGCCGGGGCCGTCCAGGCTCTGCAGAGGAGGCTGCTGAGCATCCAGAGCGACAGCGCTGCCCCGCAGCCGGCTCGCGGAGCCGCCACCATCGTCGGCGGGCCGGTCGCGCGACTCCGAGAGCTCGTGGCGGAGACGCCGCGCGTCTCTCCGTGGGCTTCTCCCGGGGAGGTGGGCTGTGCGCGGCGCGGGAGAGAGCCGGGCCCCTCCCGCTGCGTCCTCTTCTCCCCGCACCCCTGCAGGCTCCAGATCGGCCGGGCTGGGAGCCGCGGGGGAGGCGCAGCCTTCCTCTTCCCTCCGAGCGGCTCCTGCCTCTCGCTCCGGGAGCCAGTGAAATGCTGGGGGGAAGATATTCAAACCAAGAAGGAAAGGGAGGGGGAGCCGAGGAGGGGACCTACCCCGCCCTCTCCCTCTGGGGAGGGGTGGGGATCACCACAGGACGCGGAGGCAGAAGAGAGGAGCGGGGGCTGCAGGGGCGGAGGGGAGAGCGCCGGGCTCGGCGGTGCTGCCGGTGGCACTGCGGGCGAGCGCTCCCCGCGCCGCCGGGCGGCGTGACTCGGAGGGGCTCCCGGCCGCCTGTCAGCTCGCGCGGAGGGCTGGGGCGCTGAGAGCACGCAGCCCCGCGGGCGGGCGCACGCACGGCCTCAGCGCGGCGCGGCGCGGGGCGGCATCTCCCCGGCGCCCGAGCAGCAGGGGCGGCAGCAGCGGCCGGAGACGGAGCTGGAGACGCCGCCGCCGCCAGCAGCGCCTGCACACCCCGGCGGCGGGCGAGGCGGGGAAGCCCTCCCTCCTCGCCCCCTCCAGTCCCCACCCCGGCTCCTCCTCCTCCTCCACCTCCTCCTTACCGAACCCCTCTGGCTGTCAGAACCCTCCTGCCCTGCCCTCGCTTCGATTGGAAGCCGGAGCGAGGAGGCACCGACCGGCCCGGGTCCATCGGCTGGGGCGGGGGCGGAGCAAGGGGGCGCGCGCCTCTCCCCGGGCGGGAGGCGGTGCTGAAGTTGGGGATTTGCAGGGTAATCTCGGAGCCCTGCTCCAACCCCGGCCGCCCCCCACCCCGCTGCAGGAAACCGAACCCCTTCGCTCGGATGCCTCCTCTTTCCCTCCACTCCTCCCCTTCAGATGGAGATGGTACAGGCTCCTGGAGCTCCGGCCCCCCGGGAGCCACAATCAGGCGTCCGACGAGCAGGTCTTCCGAGTGGTCCTAACATCAAGGGACCGAGCTGAACATCCCGACTGGAGCAGCGGGGACTGCAGACGCCGCTAATGCAGATGTTTTCAATATGTCATTAATTCATACTCATACATATGCACACGTACACCAAACACACGCTGGGGCCAGGAAAACTACATTCAGGCAAACACGCTCACAAACAGACACAAACGCAAAACTGAAATACATAAGCAGGCGTACGGATAACTACTTCAGGGTGTCGGATGCATTGCAAGTATTAAGAACTAGGGATGTCTAGAGAGACCCAGATTTTCTTTTCACATTTAGACCTTTTCGATAATAAATCTCAAGCCTTCTCCACCATCACCACCCCCTTCCCCAACCAGCTCGCACCTCCCCATACAGGTTCCTTCCATCCAGTCTCCATAAAGTACTTGGATTCTCAGCTCTCCGCAGAACCAAACCTCTCACTGACTTTACTGACACGGTTCAGAATTATTGGTCATCTATCTAACGATGTTTAGGGAGGGCAAGTAGGAGTAACCATGTCTTCCAGTGTTATGCAGTGAATAAGCATTTGCCTTTCAAGATAAATAAAATTTTTATGGAGACTTGCCTACTCCTGGAATAGAGTCTGAGTTTAATGTTATGGTTAAGTCGTGGAAAGGTCCACTCTAAACAGTACTGTGTGTTCACTGCATAATTAGTATGGTGGTAAGGGGCCTGATTCAGCATTCTTTATTAGAGCTTTGTTTCTTATTGATTTAAAGGGATATTTTTGTCCTCGTAAGAACTGAAGATTGGGTACAATCTGGAAAATGAAGAAACACATGGATGGCTAACAGGGGAAACACTGCATACTCATGCTGTAAAATTCACCTCCTATAAAATAATACAGTAAATGCATTCTTATGGGTTATAAAATGCCCCTTTTCTATTTGGATTCCTACAGACTGTCAAAAGTCAATGAACACTTGCGAAAACTCTGTGGTAGAGAAATGCCATCAATCATATGTAAGAGTTCAAAGAAACCAGTCACAGGGAAAAAATATTGTGAGGTTACACAACTTTTCAGAAGTCACTTTTTAACTGTGTTTAAACCATTGCACTACACTCCACGAGAGTGATGTTTAAATGATTTAATAAAAGAGAAAACAATTGAAAGTGGTACCATTTCCATATCTCAACAGATGCCTTTCAATGGGTGCTGTGTCAAACAGATTGAACTGATTCTATTTCTTAGGGCACGATCAAAAAGAGCCAGCTCTAAGTGTCTATTGAATTGTTTTCTAACAGAAAATTATATACCTGAGGTGATTTTATTTTCCACCAAAATGCATCCTACCAGTTAGTAATCACTCCTCTTAATGAGTTAAAAACAAAACCAAACCTCATCTTAACGACATATATGTAACACCTGCATCGCCACTGTGATTATGTAGTACTAGTCTTAATGCATGGCACTGTGAGCTAAGAACCTGCAGTCATCTGTTTTCAATGCACTTTGCTGTGTTTGAAAGTAAATGATGTCACATGCTTTGTAATGCAACTACCTTTGTTTTCATTGTGTGATTAGATACACACTTTGGGATTCACAGTATACTTAAAGAAATAGAACTTTGAAAGGTGCAAGAGAAGACATTCCTCAGATTCTATTCTAGCTTTTCCCCCTATCCAATCCGTCATTTTCATCAACACATATTAAAGTTAAACTTCCTTTTAAATTCAATTACGACTGTAACTATTAGGCTGTAACTATTTAGTAATATGAAATTACTAAAGCCTTGTCAACCTTCAAGGTCCTGTTAAACTTCCACGCCAATCAATGGACTCACAGTCCATGAGCTGTCTATTAGATATGGTAAACATGGCCTGTCTTATTCCAATATGTGCATTACAGTGTATTTGCAAATATAGTTGGAGAGAAGATATGATGGTCTGAAATGTGTTTCTTTGGTTAGATATAAGGAGAATCAAAGCTTGAGAATAGGAAAAGCAAGCGGATCAAAAGCTGGCAAAGGAAACAAAGTGTGATAGGGAAAGAAGATGTGCAAGTTACATTATCTTGGAAGTGCAGTAACATAAAATAAGAAAGGATAGACCTTCCCCATTTCCTACTGCTCACATCCTCTTCTTCAAAAGAAATTATTGGACTCTCCTTTTTAATGTTAAAATGACACCATATTTGAGAATAAATTATTGCTTCACTAGAAATATATTCATCATTCATTTATATCACAAATATTTGTTGGGTATCTGCCTATTATTGAACTAGGCCTTGTGCTAGATGCTAGGATTTTACCTTCCAGCAAGAGAGATAACACTTTTGACCTCAGAGTTGATGGCCAATAGTTGAATAAAGAGATCAAAATAAATCTGCATCACTTTGATACTAACATCTATTCAAGTAATTGTTGACTAGGTAACCATTCTACTATCTTCATAGGTTCTTCGAAAATGAATATCGTCAAAAACAGAAAAATATTATCGTCATCGTTATCGTTCCAGACATCTGCAAATAATCTGTTGCATGGCACATTATCTCAAAAATCCTCCCCAAATTTTGGAACTTAAATGGCAAAAAGAGTCAAAATATCTTGGTTTTAATGACACTTTGAAGGGACTAACTCTATCGAATGAAGCACTCAGAAAATTCAGGGCTTTTCAATAGGAAAAACATTGGTGTATCTCTAGGTGAGGTCCTTGGAGTGGAATTTCCTCTGGAAAGCGAGCTGATCAACTGTGCCCAGATTTCAGTGAATTCCCTCAGGGGGAAAAAAAGCATCTAGAATAGAAATGCTTGCCAGTCTGATTGCACACTCCAAGAAGAATTTAGCACCTGTTTCTCTGGATGTATAGGCTCTTTCTGGGATGCATTCTCTAGTGAGAAAGAACAGAATGAGGTTTGGTCTAATGGGAAAGCCTCTGGCGTAGAGAAAAATCCACCTGAAGTCCAGGCGTTTGGCAATGCTGATTGACCCTGGGCACAGTGAGAAATTTCACATCATAATCAAATATTAATTGTATGAAAGCCTGATTGAAGAAGGTGACATAAAATAAAATTGACTGCTACAATCCCAGTCTATTTTAAAGTTCTCGGAGAAATATTTGGACTAAACCCTTTGAAGACATTTGTTTACAAACAATTCATGTTTACATTGTTCAACATTAATGGAAAGGGTATAGTTAGAAAAAGGAGGTCTTTAATGCATCCTTGAAATGAATAATCAAGTTTAGAAAACTGAGAGGAAGATAGCTACACCATTTATAATATTCAGAACATGGAACCTGGCCTTCATCTTTATTACATGCTTCACTTTCTGGAAACCTGACTTTCTTTTACTAGAGTCTAACATGCATGTATATGAATCACACAAGTCAGAATAATTGTTCTTCCAGAATTTGCAAATAAAAACTACCTTTCTCCATGGCTTTGCAGAGCTTTGGCTCTGACGAATCTAACCTACAATTTATATAGTGATTATTTTCAAATATTTCCCATTATTTATCTCACAGATTAAGGAAAATGCAATTTCAAGTGAATGCCTCCAAAAAATGCCATAACTTCTAAAACATAAAATATAAACATAAAATATACCATTTATCTTTTGGACAAGCAATTACTGAGTACAGTATATGAATAAAATACATATGCTTTGAGTATCAAAGTGTGTAGTAATTTCCTATTAATACCATGGATTTAAGGTGGTAGGGAGAACATTCTTAGTTTTGATTTACATTAGTACTAGCCTATCATTTCTCCTTAAAATGTTGCTATATAAAATAACTAGAGAGGAAATGGAAGGATCAAGAAAAATAGTGAATAGACAAAAAAAAAAATGTGAGACGAAAGGTTTAGTACACACCTATAAATTCCTAGTTGTAAACTCTTAGGAAAATACCCAATTACATGACAGAACAAAAGCTAAGGTATAATCAGTTAGCAATATGCATGCCTTCTAGATTTTTGAAAATTCAATCAACTTTTTTGTCTCAACTTGCTGTGTGGGCACTTGGGTATTTACGAAATTGAGCAGAAGATCAGGAAAACAAATGTAGAAGAATGTCACACTAACCCTAAAATCAGAAAACTTTTGATCTCATATGCTCAATTACAGCATATGCAATGAAAACGGAGGATTGCATTATCGAGCTCATGAATTACCAAAGAAGGATTCAATTATGTCACTCTACTCAACATACCAAAGCAGATAAGTTTGCTAATATCCATTAGAAATATTGTTAAACAAGACCTAACTGGAAAAACTATGTTCCCTCTCTCCTCATTCCTGACCAAGTAATAATCAAGCAGAAAGTTCAATAGACCAAGAGGTCGTTACTTATTACATTAGACATGAACTATCTTGAGTATCTTTAAAGTATATACCACACAGCAAGTTGAGACTGAAGGTGTTTACCATTTGGAAGGCAAATCTCTGCTCACTGAACAGAACTGATGGGAATGGGGTATGCCTAAGCGGCAAAGTGCAAAATGCACACAGGAGGATGATCTTTGGGACAGGCTTATCTTTTAATTTACGTCATCATTCTGTGTGGTATTTTCTTTTCCTTTCTTTTCTTTTATTATTATTATTATTATTATTATTATTTTGGTCAAAGTGATCCAATTCCAGGGGCCAAGAAGTAGAACTAGATGGTTTGTAGAAAACAATTATTTGACTATCTAGTGTTGTTTCTGCATTGATCCCTTTGGAACCATGGATGTAGATACTTATGGAAGATACTATCTCCTTCACAGGTAAAGTCAAGTCATGTCATAGATATGCCAGTTTTCACATTTTCAATTTACATCGTCTTCCTAAATGCCAAATATAGAAGTCAATGCTGATTTATTCTGAGTTCCAATCACTGACATGAGGCTATTAATGGGTTGCTACTATAAAGGTTATGGACTTACTTATTTGCATTTTGTTCCTCAGAAGGTTCTGCACCCTTTAGTTCCTTATTCTGAAATTGCTAGTAGAGAATAAAAGTCATTTACAGATTTCCATGTTGGGAACCTGGAATAAATTACCTAAAAAGACTTATTTCCTGAGGTAATTCGAATTGTGAGTGTGTGTGTGTGGAAAAGAGAAGGGCAAAATGCACATATGTTGAATTCTTATAAGGCTATGCATTTTCTCATTTTATGTGGAACCTTTCTTTTTTTTTTTTTTTAAAGATTTTATTTATTTATTTGACAGAGAGAGATCACAAGTAGACAGAGAGGCAGGCAGAGAGAGAGAGGGAGGGAAGCAGGCTTCCTGCTGAGCAGAGAGCCCGATGTGGGACTCGATCCCAGGACCCTGAGATCATGACCTGAGCCGAAGGCAGCGGCTTAACCCACTGAGCCACCCAGGCACCCCTATGTGGAACCTTTCTAAGTATACTTTACATTTAGTAAATAATGAGTAATTTTAAATGACAACAGGAAAGTACTCTCTGATGTATAATATACTTTTCCCAGTTATGTAACTTGAGAGTAAAAAATCACTGTCATTCACGTTTAACACATTTGGAAATATGACTGGTCATTTTTATAATTTCTAATATCTGTAGTTAGTGAGAAGAGCTTTCATAATATTACTTTTAAATTCACGTGTGCTGGAAGTGTTTACTTTCAGTTTGGCATTAATAACCAGAAACATGGGCTCAAAGGAGATTTTCCCGTTTTCTCTTCTGCTAGAGCCCATTACTTAAATTCCACCAGATGCCGAAAGGGATGGATTCGGTTGGGAATGACTGAAGCTCACATGTAGCAGACTCTCAGTACTCCAAATTGATTAAAATGTAGCTTTTGTTCTAAGTCATTAGAGGTATTAGTTCACAAATGTAATCAAAACAACTTAACAGGGGCGCCTGGGTGGCTTAGTAGGTTAACCGTCTACCTTCTGCTTGGGTCATGGTATCAGGGTTTTGGGATTGAGACCCACATGGGGCTCCCTGCTCAGCAAGGAGTCTGCTTCTCCCTCTTCCTCTGCCACTCTCTCTACTGGTGTTCTCTCCTTCTCTCAAATAAAAAAATAAAATCTTTTTAAAAACCCAGTTTAATAGAATTCTCTTAATTTTATGAGTGAAGGAACTGTAAGGACATTTGCAGTGTTTATACTCCTTCTCAATGTTGATACTATAATAGGAAAAGTCATAAGGTAACTTCATGCTAAGATCATCAGCTTCACCCTGCAATGATCAACTTGGCTAAGGTAGTCAACTCTGATGATCATCAGTGCCTCCTTAAAGAGGAGGATGAGCACATAGAAAATTAAACTGCACTAGTCACAAGATGTCTGGTGACATCACAAATATGTTGGAAAAGACCCAACGCTGTTGTATGAAATTAGTCTGTGACCCATGCTCTTCCTCCCAATCTTTGCTCACAAGTCACTATCATTGCATCAAACACCATAATTGGTTCCATCCTTTCCTCCTCATCTAACCTGACATCCCTATCAGAATTTGTTTGGAAGTTATGACTCATAGAGAGATACAATAAAGTCAAATAGAGAAGTGAATAAAAAAGAAAAGTTGTGTGATGTCTAGATGGCTCAGTTGTTAAGCTTCTGCCTTTTGCTCAGGTCATGATCCCAGAGTCTTGGGATTGAGCCTTGCATGGGGCACCTGCTCCCCCTGCTTGTGTGCTCTCTTTCTCTTTCTCTCTGTCAAATAACTGAATAAAATCTTAAAAAAAAAAAAAGAAAAGAAAAAGAAAGGAAAGTTGCACATAGTAGGTTTGTCCCTGGGAAATGGCATCTGGCACCATCCCCTAAACTATGAATTGGGATTTGAACCTTATCATATAACAGATACACAAACACCCATGCTTTTATATAGTTCATAAGACTTCTGGCTAGAACGGTTTCAAAGTGTCCGTCTGAAAGTAAAATGAGATTTCATAAAACTAAACTGTAGTTTCAAACCTAAATCAAACTTGACTGCCTTCAGGGGTGGAAATCAGTAATGCAGTTGAATTTGATGAGGACATTTAATAATAAATATTTAGTTAAAGCATTTACCTTATGGATTCATTATGTGTAAATCTCTCTGTGAAAAACATTACTGTTAATTCATTTAACAAATTTTAGTTTCTCAACTGAATTCTATTTCTCTAATCACTGCATTTGAAGATTACTCAAGACCTGATAATATTATTTTATGATAAGTAAGAAACTAATTATCTTTTCAAGACTACTCTGGAAAGAATATAGAGAGAAATTAAATATCCTTTCTCCCTTATTTGACTTCAGATATCACATAGCGTATGATCCTTACTTTCAGAAAGAAAAAATAACCACAACATTGTTTGTCTAAGCAAAGTGAAGAAGAAAGCTACTCAGAGACCTCAGCCATCTTATGCTCTTTGCTTATTTGTTCCTGCGGAAGACTATTATCTGATCAGTGATTAGCTTCAGCCTTCCCCCATTGTCTGAGAGTTGCTAAAAGCACAAAGAAATATAAGGAAGATGACCCTATTCCAGTTCTCATTTTTGAATAAACTTCAATAATAAAAACCAAAACCAAAAACCATGTTAATAACAGAATATCATCAGAGCATAAAACGGTTTGTAAAGTTCTAAGTCTTGAAACTTGGAAACTTCTACTCCTGAATTCAGAGCATCCACTCCTATTCCACGTTGTCTATAAATAAAATCAATGGACAAAGACTGGGTGAAGGAAAACGTACTTTAAAACTGGTCACTGTGGATTCCCAAAATAACAGTATTAATTTTAGACATAATCCAAAAGACATCAAATCCAAATATTACCCCAACCTTCCTACTATTAGTTCTGTGAATACAGACTGATCAGTTAACTTCAACGCAACATTTATTAAAACACTAGAGGAAAGGTTTCAAAGATTTTAATATTTAAATTTATCACCACATTATTAGTTTTGGATAGCACTTAGGATTTTGTAAAACGTATCCTTAGAGAAGGGATCAGAGGAAGAAAAGAAATTAAAACTAAAATTAAAACATACAAAAAAGCAAATTATGGTTCATAGTCCTATAGCAGGCAGAGTAAGAGATTAAGAGCAAAGTAAAAAAAAAAAAATGGGTTTGGAGGAAAAAGTAGAGGTAATTCTCCCTTTGCTCCAACAAGAGAGATGGCTAACGAACATGGATATTTCAAAACAAGGAAAAAAAATAATGCATAATTAGTCTAAAAATGCATCATTAATCCACTATTCTGTCAAATTCTGTTTCCTCTGTTTGACCTCCTTCCATGAGTTAGGCATTGTTTTAGGTATTGAATATAGAGCAATGGACAGAACAATTAAGATATCTGATCTCCTAGGTGTTACATCATTATGGGGTAGGATGAATGATTATGCATAAATACTCTGATAAATGATTGGTTAAATTAAAATTAGGGGCATCTGGATGGCTCAGTGGGTTAAGCCTCTGCCTTCAGTTCTCAGGGTCCTGGAATTGAGCCCCGAATCTGGCTCTCTGCTCAGCGGGGAGCCTGCTTTCCCCCCTGTCTCTGTCTACCTCTCTGCCTACTTGTGATCTCTCTCTCTCTGTGTCAGATAAATAAATAAAATAGTAAATAAATAAATAAATAAAATCTTTAAAAAAAATTAATGTGATTCAGAGCCTGTTGGGCTACCATAGATGGAGTGATTAATAAGGACTTCTTCTGGAGGTGTTTCTTTTCTTTTTTCTTTCTTTTTTTCTTTTCTTTTTTTTTTTTTAAGCTGAGGCTCAAAGAGCAAAAAGGAATTAATCATATGAAGATGGTTTGTTCATTCATCCTTCCTTCCATCTCTTTCTTTCTTCCTTCTCTTTCTTTCTTTCTTCCTGGGAATAGCTTTTACAAGGCGCTAAACTGGGAACATATATAGTATAATTGTGGCGCAGTTGCTCAGTTTGGTTAGAGACCAATGAGCAAGCAGGAAAGGAGTAGGTGAGGAGGCCTTCAAGAGAGTTAGGAGCCAGATGGGGTGCCTGAAGAGGAAGAAGATGAGTCAGAAAGCTACCGTAAAGTCAAGTGAGATAATGATACCTTGAACTGCTGTAATCCTAATGGAGAGGGGGGAAAATGGATGAAGTTAAGGTCATAGGATCTACTAATGGACTAGATAGATATAAATAGAAGGGGAAAGTAAGTATGCCTATTATTTTATGCATTTATGTATTTATTTTAAATTTTTTATTAAGTAACTGGATGCCTAATGATACCATTTACTGAAATGAGGAGGACTGGGGAAGATTCTGTAGTGAAAACAATCATTCTCTTTTGGACAATTAACATTTGCAATGCCTGTGAGAAATTCAAGTTTGGATGCCAGATATGTAGATAAATATCTGGTCTGGAGTTTCGGAAGGAAATCAGGGATGGAAATAAATTACATAAAATTCCCTGAGAAGAATGTGAGATTTGAAAAAAGGAAGGCACGTAGGAAGAGTCCAATGTATAGAGGCTAAACCCGACAGTAAGAGGAAGCAAAGGTGATTGAGAAAGAGTGGCCAGTGGCTAAGAAGAAAACCAGAAGATGTGTCACAAAAAAATGAAGAAAAGAACAAGTTTTGAAAGCTGAGATAGAGTGAACTAAGTTTATTTATTTTCAGCCTATTTCAACACTTACAAGCCCTGTTTTATTAATTTCCTTCTCCCTCCTCCACCTGGATGCACCCCTGCCATTCTTTAACTCATGCTAATCTTTCCGTGTTTCTGCATGAACAGGGAGGCTGCCTTTACCCAGGTGTTTAGGGTGACATCTCTCCACCAGCACCACGCGTCCACGTGGAGAACACAATGAGAAAAGGCAGGTTTCTTTGTTCATTTACTGACATGCCATGTGAACGTCAGTATGAGTTTAAAAATGGTGGGGGTGCATCCAGGTGGAGGGGAGATGTCTTCCTAAATGCCCCAACCACATATTTAGCTCTTCGGACTCAGTCCACTTCCGACCCCAGGGGAAAAGAAGCCATGGGTTGTAGGAGTCAGCATTTCGGTTGCAGGGTAAGAAGCTTGGAATCTCCTATTAGAATAGGTCCTGTTTGCCTCTCTTCGTAGCGGAAGTATTGTTGGAGCCCTGTTCTTTATTCAATGTCTCAGATAGTTCCTATTACACTCCTGAACGATCTTTTGCAGCAACCATAAGTAGGTAGTGCTGTGGGCTAATCTGTGACCTCTCAAAATTCATATGTTGATGTCCTAACCCCAGTCCCTTAAAATGCTCTTGTATTAAGATATAGGGTCTTTAAAGAATTAACTTTAATTGAATTGAAGTTTTAATTCACTTAAAGTGAGGTCAAGAGGGTGGGCCCTAATCCAACATGACCGATGTTCTCATAAGAAGAGGAACACTCCCTGTTCACTGCAGAAACACGGAAAGATTAGCATGAGTTAAAGATTTAAGGCATCCAGGTGGAGGAAGGAGAAGGAAGTTAATAAAACAAGGCTCTTTTTCTCCAGAAAAAGACCACATGAGGACATGGGGAGAAGATGGCAAACTACAAGCCAAGAAGAGAGTCCTCGGAAGAAACGAACTCTGTCAATCTTGATCTCAGACATCTGGCCTTCAGGCCCCTGAGGAAATACATTTCTGTTCTTGATGCTGCCCATTCTCTGGTGCTTTGTTATGGCAGCTCTAGCAGAGGAAGGTGGGGAGAAAGTTTTCCATCTGCGTGCAGTTCAGGTAGAGAATGATGCAAGTTCAACCCCGAGTGCTGAAGACAGTTTCCTATTTCTCTTGATGTATAAGGAGGAGAATCGAATGAAACAAGAACTAGGCTGTGTCACTTAGTTGAGTAGTCAGGCATGGCATCCACGGTCAGGAGCTCTGTTGCCTTTCCTGCAATACGTCATATTTGGTTAAGGGTTCAGTGAAGCTGGTCTTTATGATAGATTGTGCCAAATTGCAAGTATAGAGATATGGAAATGAAGTCAGCCCATCTGCAGTCTCTAGAATCCTAGAATGTAGAACGAGCCCTTTCCCTGCATGAGAGCCATCTTTAAAAAAGATCAATAGCAAAAAATTCAACTATTCTCTCTTTCAATAATCAACTATTTCCTTTTTACTATTTTGTAACACAAACCTTTTAAAGTTAGGGCTTATAAACAGAGTACTTTCACATTGTGAAAATGCACCATCTATATAACTATATATTTTTTTACTTTTTAAATATATATTATACTTCAGTAAAGAGTTTACATCTTTGTGGAAGTCCCAGAGTCTAGAACAGTGGTTTCCAGTAACAGAGGTACTACCTCTAGGGAGAATTTTGGAACACTGAAGTAATTTTTGGTAGTCATAAACCTGTAAAGGGTTTTTGTACATATAGAATGAAGCATGCTAAGTACTGAGCATTGTGCGTTACTGATGGACATTGGTTTATAATTATTAAGTCTAGAGCCCAAGTTAGTTTTACAATAAAATCAAATAGTTTTCTGTACACTTTTAAAATACTCTTGAGTTTTGGGATGTCTTGGTGGCTCAGTGGGTTAAGCCTCTGCCTTCACCTCAGGTCATGATCCCAGGGTCCTGGGATCAAGCCCCACATTGGGCTCTCTGCTCAGTGGGGAGCCTGCTTCCCTTCCTCTCTCTGCCTGCCTCTCTGACTACTTGTGGTCTCTGTCTGTCAAATAAATAAAATCTTAAAAAACAAAAACAAAAACTCTGAGTTTTCTAGAACTAAAACAACACTGTGAACTGAGAGAAGAATTTTAGTTTGTTGTCTTCCTCCCGAACTTAACATTATTCATCATTTCACAAAATCATGTTACTCACGGGAACACCCCTTATGGGACATATAGATGACCTGTAGGAGGATGTCTGTCTTCACCATACGTGCAATTCACACAATCATAGTGACTCGATATGGCTGAGGCTCTGCAAACTTCATAATATTTTCCAATCTCATCTTCTTGAGTATTAATATATAGAAATGCATGCCATTTATTATAAATCACTTTTTTCTAATTTCCATTTATATTAGATTTAAGGCATTATATTGATTGGGGGGTTGTTTTAGTAAGTTATATTATCTATGACCTTTATTTCAGAAAGTGTTATGAAATTTTGTGTTTAAAGTAGTGTTTTACCTGTTGAGGTTCACCTGTTTTTTTATTATCATGATATTGAGGTTTGCATTAAACCGAAGTGTCCTTGTAATTATGTACCTCCAAATCATTAGAACCAAAAAACAGATCTCTTGCTATTTAAATGTTTAAATTAGTTTTCAATTTAACGTGATTGGAAAGGAAGGCAACATTTATTAAAGGTCTGCAAAAATGACAATTTTTATTCGTATGTGCGACCACTTCAAGAGTTTTTGAAGAATGGAAGGAAGGTCATTATTTCAGTGATGTGACTCTCAATATACTCTCATTAGCAAGCATATTTTTTCATTGTTTCAATCTTAGACCTAAAACTCAGCATAATTAGTGGTATCTATTTTGGCTGGTCAGAAGCTGGTTCATTACCTAGCTCAATTCCATGAAGTTAATAAGTTTTTTGATTCATTATTGAACAGATACATATAGCACTTCCTAAGTGCCAGGAACCATTCTAAAACTTCACAAGTATTAGCTCATTTTAGCTTTACAACATCTACCTTATTATCCCCATTACACAGAAGAAATCTGAGGAACTGACAGGTTAATTTGCTCAAGGTCAGTGATATCGAGTTAGTTGCAGAGCCTGGATACAAATCCAGTCAATCTGACTCTAGAGGCTATGCTTGCCTTTATATTGCCTTCTAAAATTGCTATACAGCAAATGAGAAAAAAAATTGCATTAAAAATGATAATGAACAAAAATTAGGTTATATTTTGTTTTTGTTTTTGTTTTTGTTTTTTTCATTAAAGGATCTTTAAATTTCCACAGACGTTAAATAAAATTGATCATCTTTTATCAGGTATGGATAATTAATTGAAGATCATATTCAGATAAAGATCAATTTCACTGTTTATAATAAATGAAACATCAGTTAAAAAGTTTGGCTGAAATTCCCCTGCAATGGAAGAGGAGGAAATAAAAAAACACAAGAGGTATTACTAATTAGACTCATTAAGACAATTTGAGAAAGAGCATAAGGAGAGGGAGGGAGGGAGGAAAAGTGTGAAAGAGGAAGAGAGAAAGTATGTAGGGTAAAACACAGAAGAAACCATGTGAGGAGAGCAATGATTGATGAGAGGGAAATCGGACTTATTTCTGGTCCAGCTGGTCCCAGCAAATTTCCAGTGTTTGACATTCTTTGCTTTTTTCATCCAAAGATTTGTTAAAAATGGCATCTAGTTTTGGAGCCAGCTCATTCTCAATCTCCTGTGTTTCCAGGATTCTATGCCCTGGGAAAACGGAAGCAATCCTGCTCTGCGTCCTTTCTAAACAGAGTCACCATAGAGGGACATATGTTCTTTCTCTGGGGCATCCTTTTTTTTCATTATAGAACACGGTCAAAGCTTCGTTCACACAGCTCCTAGTTCTAAATGTGCACATAATATTCTAATCTTTGATTCGATTATTTGACTGGAACATTATGTAACCGCTTAAGAGAAATCTTGTGTATTTTTTTTTTTTATGTTATGAATGAAGTTAGTTGTTGTTGGGACATTGCTAGGGAAAGCAAGCTACTTGCAGATACCAGATAGTTCAAGTCATTCTGAGAACAGTCTGGTGAAGCAGCAATAATGAAAGGTGAATAATAAAAAATAAAATCTCCACAGAATGGAAACATTGTTATTTTTGTTGCTATGGTTACTGATTTCACTGTTCTTTCTAAGTTTTCTTTGTTTTTATTTTTAAAAATTTGTCAGGCTTTTAGCATTTGCCTTGCCTATTATCCTTTGTTGACTTCCAAATACCACCATTTGGTTGTTATTTACATTTTGATGTAATTTTTCTTTCCCTCCACAATAATCCCTCTTGAATATGACAGCCATATAGTTTTGTTTGATTTATCTGAGAGCTTAGAATTTGGGGTCTGTGCCTTATAATTTTCCAATATTGTTCTAGTACACCTTTGGTATTTTTGCTGTTTGTTTTCTTTTCAGCATTACTCTCTCTCTCTCTCTCTCTATATATATATATATATATTTTTTTTTTAACTTAAACAAGATTGTTGTTAGTCCTAGATGGAAATAGTCACAGGTCCTACCACTCAAGAAAATATGAAGTAATATAATAAGTCTACTTTCTTAGGAAAGTCAAAACAATATATTTCTCACATTTCTGATCGTTAAATCCAGATGAATGTTTAATCAAAGAAATTGATCCCTGAAGAATAAACATCTGTCTCTAATATGAGGAGATCTTAATATTTAAGTTATGAAATGTCCTAGGTGCTTGCTTATATGATGACATTACATTGTAGAGAACGTATATGGTTTCCAGTGCATAGTCACCTACTACCTTACTAGTTAAGTTAGAGTTATCAACTGAAAAAGTCACAATGTTTTTCAGCTAAAATTCATATGAATAGAGAGGAAAAATAGGGCAGATAAAAATCAGAAGCTACAGGTGCCAAGGTATCATAATGGTGAGTCATCATAAATCTGGATTGCAAGATGTCCAATTGTTTTAACTGATTTGATTTGACGATAATAACATGCATTTTTAATACCCTGTTTCCTAAGCTCAAAGATTCATTAAAACTGGGACTACTAGAGTCAAATATTTCCCTACCAACTGACCTTGACCTAGAGGAAATTTGTACCCTATTTATCTTAATAGCTTTAATTGTTCTTATATGAAAAAAACTGCATTCAATGTTCATGAAATCATAATGTCACACTTGTTTCAGTACAAAGGCCCTACCCCCACTCTGCCCCATAATTCTAACTGAATTTGAAAGAGGATACATATTTAAAATTCTTTAAGGAAGGATGTCACTCTCTTACAGATTGATTCATCAGGGTTCCAATCTAATTTAAATTCTTCATTTGAGGTTTGGCAAATCAATTTAGTTGTAATAGAAGCATTAATATCAGTATGCAGTTACACCTATACATTCCCATTTATACATAGGGATGCATATACAAACATGTACATGTTTTATAGCTTCTCATTTTAGCATTGTATGAATATTCCCGTTTCAACAAATATTCTTTATAGAATGCTTTTAAAGTCATCTGCTAATTTTCAATTGAAGAGTTATGGGTCACATAAAAAATGGATTTTTTTAGTATCTTATTGCTGATTATATAATTTCCAATATTTACATTTATAAATGATACTGCCATTAACATTTTGCTCCTGCACTTTGGCACAAAGTTCAATTTATTTATTTACAAATGGCTTGGCCAATGTGTTGGTTATTCTCTGTTTCTTATTCTCGTCTGATCCATCTGCTTCTTTTCTCGGTCATGAATGTTGTCCAGGGAGAGTCACTGTCGGAAGCCTCATCACTTGGGACCCGCCTTTCCGCTGATTTTTCCAAATGGAAGCACTGGCACTGGCAGATTAGCAGGTGGGAGAAGAGAGAATGGGGAACACCTTCCTACACTGCTCCTGCTTCTTACTGACTGGACTCAGATTTGACAGTGACTGAGTTCTGTTTCATACTCTCTTTCCCTTTTCCTTCATGTCTGGGTCTCTTTGGTCACTGTCTTACCCTCTTTGTCGTAGAGGGCTTTATCATGTTTGGGTTCTCTTCCCCATGACCACACTCCCACAAGAAGCACATTCACTAGTCTCTCTTCACTTATATCCTTTGGGTGAGTCATCAATTTTCTGCCTGGACCTGCTAAAATAGACAAAGGGAGATAGTAATATTCTTTGTGCATTTGCTATATATTGTCATTTTTTTTCACAATTCAAATGTAGCACTAGCAATGTGTAAGAATTCAAATATCTCTACAACTTTTTAACTCTGTATTTTATGTTTAATTATTGTCATCAATGATAGGCAAAATAGGAAATAATACATAGCATCTTTCGATTATGAAAGAGGATAAATGTTAAGAGAGAAAGTGGGCGTGTGCATATGTGAGTGCTTGCACAGATCAAATCACTACATAGTAAAGTGTCTAAAAATCACTAGCTATAGACTAGTGTCCAAATATCAGCTCAAGCACAAACTAGCTGTGTGGATTCAAGCAAGATCCATCCACTCTTCTTTTGAAACATCTCTAAGCCTTTTTAAAAATTTTTATATAAGGTAGAAACAACAGTAATATTTGAAGTTAAGTGTTTGGATTAGACCTCTCGGTCCCTTTGTACTTTATACCTGTGATCTGACCTTTCTGGCAGTAGTAACACTGGGACAGAAGGAAATGCTGTATAATTTGATAATGCATGACTGATAAAGGAAACTCTACCTTTCATGTTGAGTTGTTGAAGCATTTATATGTCCATTCTTTTCACTTTATCTTTTCCAAAGAATGATCAATATTATCATATTTTTTACAATGCCAAATGAAGCCAACCTATCATTTTACTACATTGGAAGACCAATTCTGCTAACCAAAAGCAAGCATGCTCATAAGAGAAACAGAATCCCATATCCCTATCAATTTATATATAATTTTTATTGCTTTTCCTGAACTCCTTTGTTAGTACATTTTGTCTTGCTATCCTTAAGCTATCCAGAAAGGGCTAGAAATGCTATCTGAAGTTATATACCTCACTTAACATAATACAATAGGTCACATTATTTCTTTCAGCAGAGGGAACTTTAGAGGAGTTTAGAAAGACTCGGGGTCTTGAGGCACAGAGAGGAAATGGAATATTTCTTGGAAGATGAGAAGCATGAACCTCAGAAGTAGCTCATTTGTACTGAAGGTAATGGTGTGAGAGAAAGGTAATGCTAGAGACTTTGAGACGTTCAATGAAGTGGAAAAGGTGGATAGAGGGCATACGATATTTTCTGCAAATGTATAAAATTTTGAGCATAAGGACTAAGGCTGGAAGAACGCACAGCATGTAATGTACTTGCTTTGCATATAGGTGTGATGTTATGGACTCACCTTCAACAGGTCTTGTGCTCTAAGTTGTTGAGTGATGGATTTGCTCTGCTTGTTCGCCTATCCTCCATGAGCCGAGCTTGGGTTTGTGAGACATCTGTGCAGGGTTAGGAGGGCAGCTGAAAGCTGTTGAACAGAATGGAACTAACAGGCTTGTGCACAAATTAAACTTGTAAGTGTAGTGCCATCAGGGCTCGGCTGAAATGCTGAACAACCTGAGATGAGGAAGAAAGAGGAAAGTCTTCAGTGTGATGATTTGGAGAGATTAATGAATATTTGGCTGGATAGGAAGTCCGCTAACGATATTTCTGTGCATTATTTGCAAAAAAATAATATACTGAAATACATTTCAAAAGGACATGGAGAGGTTTGAAAACATATTTGGACTTCTGTGTGTAGTAAAGTTAATTTTTTAAATGTTGTTTCTGACACTTCAGGTATCTGTCATGAAAAGAAGCTATTATTGAAATAACAAAAGCCCCCTCCTTCCCCCTCCAAAATAAAAAGTGAGAGGGGTCTCCAGCAGGAGCCTCAGGTGAGAAGGTGGACAGAAGAGGCGGGCGGACGGCTGGGCCTGTGCTGGGTGGCAGCCAGCCAACTTGGCCAGAATTGGCCAGGGAGCCATGACCCTTTGTGTCTCGTGGGAGAGTGTAAAGTTCTGTCAGCTCATCCATTCGGATAATTAGCAAAAGATATTATTTCCCTGCTCCATCTGCTTGCATTTTTTGCTAATAATTGGAACGCTGAATAATGTTCCCGAGTCATTCAACTCACTGTCACCACAACTGAGCGCATCTCTGGGGGAAGGCCAGGGACAGAGAATACTCCTTAGCCTTAGCCTTCTTGTGGAAGGACAACCACACACCCTGAGACCACCTTCCAGTCCAAAGGCAAGTCTGGGCTCACTGGTCAAGGAGATTCATGAGGCCAGGGTGGCAGAGATGTTTCATTCTGCAACCCAGAGCTTACAAGCCCTCCTTGACCACGGACAGCTGCCTTGCAAATATAGGGCTTAGGGAACATGAAACTTACAAAAGGGAAAGTGTAAAACCATTTACGCGACCACAGGTCAACTTTAAGAAATTGCCTTACCATGGTGGGTTGGAAGTGTACTGTATTTTTTTTTTTTTTTTTTTAATCCTGTAGCAGCCCTCTTGTGGATATTAGATTATGGGTTTCTCCAGACAGGGACCTTGCCTCCTCCTTCCCTCTGCGTGGTAACCCATGCAGTACAATGCACAATGGTGAACTCAATTAAGTCCAGTTGGCTGGCTGACGGAAAGCACTTCAAACCAGGGAAGAACAGAATGAACAGAGGCAGAAAGAACATACTTTTGCATTCTGAAATGAGTGTTAAATAATCTTTTCAACTCTAAAGCTCTTCTCACATTTTTTTCACTTGAGCCTGGGAGTGGAATCTCAAAAGAAGGAAATGCTTCCTATCCACCTGAGTGCTGGCTCACGCTCTGTGTTTCATGGAGCATCTTCCGTGTGCTGCTGTCTGTGCTGAGTGCTGAGATGCCTGAATGACTCCATTTCTGCAAGGGGACCGCTCTATGTTTGCAGGGGCAAGTGCTCTAACGTATTATCAACACAGATACATTGAAAAATAAGCTCATGGTAATTAACATTTGCTGCTAGTTCCTATGACATTTAGAAGATTTTATTACAGATGAATTATGAGAGGAAGTGGTTATTATAAGAACAAAATTCATTCTACTGATCGTACATGTTTTGGAGGAAAATTCATTCTACTGAAGATACATGATTTTTTCTCCCTTTAAAGACCCAGTAAGTGAGGGGGAGGAGTCAAGATGGCGGAGAAGTAGCAGGCTGAGACTACTTCGGGTAGCGGGAGATCAGCTAAATAGCTTATCTAAAGATTGCAAACACCTACAAATCCAACGGGAGATTGAAGAGAAGAAGAACAGCAATTCCAGAAACAGAAAATCAACCACTTTCTGCAAGGTAGGACTGGCGGAGAAGTGAATCCAAAGCGACGGGAAGATAGACCACGGGGGGAGGGGCCGGCGAGCGGCGGAGCAACGGAGCAAAATCAGGACTTTTAAAAGTCTGTTCCGCGGAGGGACATCGCTCCAGAGGCTTAACTGGGGTGAAGCCCAGGCGGGGTAAGCGCGGCCTCAGGTCCCACAGGGTCGCAGAAGGATCGGGGGTGTCTCAGTGTCGCAGAGCTTACCGGTATTAGAACGGGGAAGCCGGCTGCAGAGACAGAGCCGAGGAGTGACTCTCAGCTCAGGGTTGCCGTGAACCGGTCGCAGGCTCGGTCGGCTCGGAGCGCGGCCGGAGGCCAGGGTGACGGTAGTCATTTGGCGCTGTTCTCTGAGGGCGCACTGAGGAGTGGGGCCCCGGGCTCTCGGCTCCTCCGGGCCGGAGACCGGGAGGCCGCCATCTTCATTCCCGTCCTCCGGACTCTACGGAAAGCGCTCAGGGAACAAAAGCTCCCGAAAGCGAACCCGAGCGGATGACTCAGCGCGGCCCCGGGTAAGGGCGGTGAAACTCCGCCTGGGGCAAAGACGCTTGAGAATCACTACAACAGGCCCCTCCCCCAGAAGATCAACGGGAAACCCAGCCAGGACCAAGTTCACCTACCAAGGAGAACGGCGGAATTCCAGAGGAGAAGAAAGCAAAGCACGGAACTCATGGCTTTCTCCCCATGATTTTTTAGCCTTGCAGTTAATTTAATTTTTTTTCTTTTTCAATTTTTTTTTCTTTTTCTCTTCTTCTGCTAAATTTTTTTTAACTTTTACCGTTTTCTTTTTTTAACGTTTTTTAAATAGTTTATCTAATATATATATATATTTTTTCCTCTTTTTATATTTTTTCTTTATCGGCTTTCCTTTTTTAATAGTTTTTTTTTTCTTTCTTTCTGAACCCCTTTTTATCCCCTTTCTCCCCCCTCACAATTCAGGATCTCTTCTGATTTGGCTAAAGCATATTTTCCTGGGGTTGTTGCCACCCTTTTAGTATTTTACTTGCTCCTTCATAAACTCTTATCTGGACAAAATGACAAGGCGGAAAAATTCACAACAAAAAAAAGAACAAGAGGCAATACCAAAGGCTAGGGACCTAATCAATACAGACATTGGTAATATGTCAGATATAGAGTTCAGAATGGTGATTTTCAAGGTTCTAGCCGGGCTTGAAAAAGGCATGGAAGATATTAAAGCAACCCTCTCGGGAGATATAAAAGCCCTTTCTGGAGAAATAAAAGAACTAAAATCGAACCAAGTTGAAATCAAAAAAGCTATTAATGAGGTGCAATCAAAAATGGAGGCTCTCACTGCTAGGATAAATGAGGTAGAAGAAAGAATTAGCGATATAGAAGACCAAATGACAGAGAATAAAGAAGCTGAGCAAAAGAGGGACAAACAGCTACTGGACCACGAGGGGAGAATTCGAGAGATAAGTGACACCATAAGACGAAACAACATTAGAATAATTGGGATTCCAGAAGAAGAGGAAACAGAGAGGGGAGCAGAAGGTATATTGGAGAGAATTATTGGAGAGAATTTCCCCAATATGGCAAAGGGAACAAGCATCAAAATCCAGGAGGTTCAGAGAACCCCCCTCAAAATCAATAAGAATAGGTCCACACCCCGTCACCTAATAGTAAAATTGACAAGTCTTAGTGACAAAGAAAAGATCCTGAAAGCAGCCCGGGAAAAGAAGTCTGTAACGTACAATGGTAAAAATATTAGATTGGCAGCAGACTTATCCACAGAGACCTGGCAGGCCAGAAAGAGCTGGCATGATATATTCAGAGTACTAAATGAGAAAAACATGCAGCCAAGAATACTATATCCAGCTAGGCTATCATTGAAAATAGACGGAGAGATTAAAAGCTTCCAGGACAAACAAAAACTGAAAGAATTTGCAAATACCAAACCAGCTCTACAGGAAATATTGAAAGGGGTCCTCTAAGCAAAGAGAGACCCTCAAAGTAGTAGATCAGAAAGAAACAGAGACAATATACAATAACAGTCACCTTACAGGCAATACAATGGCACTAAATTCATATCTCTCAATACTTACCCTGAATGTTAATGGGCTAAATGCCCCAATCAAAAGACACAGGGTATCAGAATGGATAAAAAAACAAAAACCATCTATATGTTGCCTACAAGAAACTCATCTTACACCCGAAGACACCTCCAGGTTTAAAGTGAGGGGGTGGAAAAGAATTTACCATGCTAATGGACATCAGAAGAAAGCAGGAGTGGCAATCCTTATATCAGATCAATTAGATTTTAAGCCAAAGATTATAATAAGAGATGAGGAAGGACACTATATCATACTCAAAGGAACTGTCCAACAAGAAGATCTAACAATTTTAAATATCTATGCCCCTAACGTGGGAGCAGCCAACTATATAAACCAATTAATAACAAAATCAAAGAAACACATCGACAAGAATACAATCATAGTAGGGGATTTTAACACTCCCCTCACTGAAATGGACAGATCATCCAAGCAAAAGATCAACAAGGAAATCAAGGCCTTAAATGACACACTGGACCAGATGGACATCACAGATATATTCAGAACATTTCATCCCAAAGCAACAGAATACACATTCTTCTCTAGTGCACATGGAACATTCTCCAGAATAGATCACATTCTTGGTCCTAAATCAAGTCTCAACCGGTATCAAAAGATTGGGATCATTCCCTGCATATTTTCAGACCACAATGCTCTAAATCTAGAACTCAATAACAAGAGGAAATTTGGAAAGAACCCAAACACATGGAGACTAAACAGCATCCTTCTAAAGAATGAATGGGTCAACCAGGAAATCAAAGAAGAATTGAAAAAATTTATGGAAACAAATGATAATGAAAACACAACGGTTCAGAATCTGTGGGACACAACAAAGGCAGTCCTGAGAGGAAAATATATAGCGGTACAAGCCTTTCTCAAGAAACAAGAAAGGTCTCAGGTACACAACCTAACCCTACACCTAAAGGAGCTGGAGAAAGAACAAGAAAGAAACCCTAAACCCAGCAGGAGAAGAGAAATCATAAAGATCAGAGCAGAAATCAATGAAATAGAAACCAAAAAAACAATAGAACAAATCAACGAAACTAGGAGCTGGTTCTTTGAAAGAATTAATAAGATTGATAAACCCCTGGCCAGACTTATCAAAAAGAAAAGAGAGAGGACCCAAATAAATAAAATCATGAATGAAAGAGGAGAGATCACAACGAACACCAAAGAAATACAGAGAATTATAAGAACATACTATGAGCAACTCTACGCCAACAAATTTGACAATCTGGAAGAAATGGATGCATTCCTAGAGACATATAAACTACCACAACTGAACCAGGAAGAAATAGAAAGCCTGAACAGACCCATAACCAGTAAGGAGATTGAAACAGTCATCAAAAATCTCCAAACAAACAAAAGCCCAGGGCCAGACGGCTTCCCGGGGGAATTCTACCAAACATTTAAAGAAGAACTAATTCCTATTCTCCTGAAACTGTTCCAAAAATAGCAATAGAAGGAAAACTTCCAAACTCATTTTATGAGGCCAGCATCACCTTGATCCCAAAACCAGACAAGGATCCCAACAAAAAAGAGAACTACAGACCAATATCCTTGATGAACACAGATGCAAAAATTCTCGCCAAAATACTAGCCAATAGGATTCAACAGTACGTTAAAAGGATTATTCACCACGACCAAGTGGGATTTATTCCAGGGCTGCAAGGCTGGTTCAACATCCGCAAATCAATCAATGTGATACAACACATTAATAAAAGTAAGAACAAGAACCATATGATACTCTCCATAGATGCTGAAAAAGCATTTGACAAAGTACAGCATCCCTTCCTGATCAAAACTCTTCAAAGTGTAGGGATAGACGGCACATACCTCAATATTATCAAAGCCATCTATGAAAAACCCACCGCAAATATCATTCTCAATGGAGAAAAACTGAAAGCTTTTCCGCTAAGGTCAGGAACACGGCAGGGATGTCCGTTATCACCACTGCTATTCAACATAGTACTAGAAGTCCTAGCCTCAGCAATCAGACAACAAAAGGAAATTAAAGGCATCCAAATCGGCAAAGAAGAAGTCAAACTATCACTCTTCGCAGATGATATGATACTCTATGTGGAAAACCCAAAAGACTCCACTCCAAAACTGCTAGAACTTGTACAGGAATTCAGTAAAG
Source organism: Lutra lutra (assembly GCF_902655055.1). Classification (NCBI taxonomy): domain Eukaryota; kingdom Metazoa; phylum Chordata; class Mammalia; order Carnivora; family Mustelidae; genus Lutra; species Lutra lutra. Next base: position 99,619,764 of record NC_062288.1, on the reverse strand, counting down.
TGTCAGGATATAAAATCAATGCACAGAAATCAGTTGCATTTCTCTACACCAACAACAAGACAGAAGAAAGAGAAATTAAGGAGTCCATCCCATTTACAATTGCACCCAAAACTATAAGATACCTAGGAATAAACCTAACCAAAGAGACTAAGAATCTATACTCAGAAAACTATAAAGTACTCATGAAAGAAATTGAGGAAGACACAAAGAAATGGAAAAATGTTCCATGCTCCTGGATTGGAAGAATAAATATTGTGAAAATGTCTATGCTACCTAAAGCAATCTACACATTTAATGCAATTCCTATCAAAGTACCATCCATTTTTTTCAAAGAAATGGAACAAATAATCCTAAAATTTATATGGAACCAGAAAAGACCTCGAATAGCCAAAGGAATATTGAAAAAGAAAGCCAAAGTTGGTGGCATCACAATTCCGGACTTCAAGCTCTATTACAAAGCTGTCATCATCAAGACAGCATGGTACTGGCACAAAAACAGACACATAGATCAATGGAACAGAATAGAGAGCCCAGAAATGGACCCTCAACTCTATGGTCAACTCATCTTCGACAAAGCAGGAAAGAATGTCCAATGGAACAAAGACAGCCTCTTCAATAAATGGTGTTGGGAAAATTGGACAGCCACATGCAGAAAAATGAAATTGGATCATTTCCTTACACCACACACGAAAATAGACTCAAAATGGATGAAGGATCTCAATGTGAGAAAGGAATCCATCAAAATCCTCGAGGAGAACACAGGCAGCAACCTCTTCGACGTCAGCCGCAGCAACATCTTCCTAGGAACATCACCAAAGGCAAGGGAAGCAAGGGCAAAAATGAACTTTTGGGATTTTATCAAGATCAAAAGCTTTTGCACAGCAAAGGAAACACTTAAAAAAACCAAAAGACAACTGACAGAATGGGAGAAGATATTTGCAAATGACATATCAGATAAAGGGCTAGTGTCCAAAATCTATAAAGAACTTAGCAAACTCAACACCCAAAGAACAAATAATCCAATCAAGAAATGGGCAGAGGACATGAACAGACATTTCTGCAAAGAAGACATCCAGATGGCCAACAGACACATGAAAAAGTGCTCCATATCACTCGGCATCAGGGAAATACAAATCAAAACCACCATGAGATATCACCTCACACCAGTCAGAATGGCTAAAATTAACAAGTCAGGAAATGACAGATGCTGGCGAGGATGCGGAGAAAGGGGAACCCTCCTACACTGTTGGTGGGAATGCAAGCTGGTGCAACCACTCTGGAAAACAGCATGGAGGTTCCTCAAAATGTTGAAAATAGAACTACCCTATGACCCTGCAATTGCACTGCTGGGTATTTACCCTAAAGATACAAACGTAGTGATCCGAAGGGGCACGTGCACCCGAATGTTTATAGCAGCAATGTCTACAATAGCCAAACTATGGAAAGAACCTAGATGTCCATCTACAGACGAATGGATAAAGAAGATGTGGTATATATACACAATGGAATACTATGCAGCCATCAAAAGAAATGAAATCTTGCCATTTGCGACGACGTGGATGGAACTAGAGGGTATCATGCTTAGCGAAATAAGTCAATCGGAGAAAGACAACTATCATATGATCTCCCTGATATGAGGGAGAGGAGATGCAACATGGGGGGTTGAGGGGGTAGGAGAAAAGTAAATGAAACAAGATGGGATTGGGAGGGAGACAAACCATAAGTGACTCTTAATCTCACAAAACAAACTGAGGGTTGATGGGGGGAGGGGGTTGGGAGAGGGGGTGGGGTTATGGATATCGGGGAGGGTATGTGCTATGGTGAGTGTTGTGAAGTGTGTAAACCTGGCGATTCGCAGACCTGTACCCCTGGGGATAAAAATATATGTTTATAAAGCTGTAAAAAAAAAAAAAAAGAAAGAAAGAAAGGATGAATCCCCAAGTTTTGTAGCAACATGGACGGGACTGGAAGAGATTATGCTGAGTGAAATAAGTCAAGCAGAGAGAGTCAATTATCATATGGTTTCACTTATTTGTGGAGCATAACAAATAGCATGGAGGACAAGGGGAGATGGAGAGGAGAAGGGAGTTGAGGGAAATTGGAAGGGGAGGTGAACCATGAGAGACTATGGACTCTGAAAAACGATCTGAGAATTTGGAAGGGGTGGGGGGTGGGAGGTTGGGGGCACCAGGTGGTGGGTATTGTAGAGGGCACGGATTGCATGGAGCACTGGGTGTGGTGCAAAAATAATGAATACTGTTATGCTGAAAAAAATAAAAAAATTAAAAAAAAAAATACTTAACCAAAAAAAAAAAAAAAAAAAAAAAAAAAAAAGACCCAGTAAGTGATAAAACTGGGACTGGAGCATAGGTTTTTAAGCATACTGGCATATGTTTTTCCTATTATTATTTCTACTTTTCATGAGATAAGAATGGTGCTACTGTTTACACTTTTATTTATTTGTTTTTAAAAGACTTTATTTATCTATTTGACAGAGAGAGAGAGAGCACAAGCAGGCAGAGTGGCAGAAAGAGGGAGAGGGAGAAGTAGGCTCCCCGCCGAGCAGGGAACCCGATGCAGAGCTCGATCTTGGATCAGGACCTGAGCCGAAGGCAGCCACTTAACTACTGAGTCCCCCAGATACCCTGTATACTTTTTTTTTTTAAGAGCCTTTTCAGTTTAAAAAATCATTTTCTTAAACAATATTTTCATATAGCAATCTAAAAGAAATAGGTATTAGAATAGAAAGCTCTTTATACTGCAAAGTTACTCTGTGTCTACAGCAGAGAGATAGGAAATCAAACATCATAAAGGAATTTCAGATGTCAATTTAAATATTGTAGCACATTTACATAATGTTTAATAAGTTTAAATGACTAGAAGAAAAGTATCATTTGTGGGATTGTATTTTATTTGAGTTCCAACATCTCTAAAAATTAAAATGCCACAGAACAAGTGAATTTTCATTAGAACATACAATTAGGGGCTCCTGGGTGGCTCAGTGGGTTAAAGCCTCTGCCTTTGGTTCAGGTCCTGATCCAAGCATCCTGGGATGAAGCCCCGCATTGGGCTCTCTGCTCAGCAGGGAGCCTGCTTCTTCCTCTCTCTCTGCCTGCTTCTCTGCCTATTTGTGATCTCTGTCTGTCACATGAATAAATAAAATCTTAAAAAAAAGAACATACAATTTATCAGATAGACAAACTTAGTTGTTTATATTTCACAAAATATAATCAATTGGTCAATCAAGTTACCAGGATTTTTTTCCTGGACATCCCTTTTTACATAAAACTCCCAACAATAAAGTTGACATGTTATTAAGATAAACTGTATGTCATTATTTAAAAAGAAAAAAAATATGTCTTTCTGTTGGCTTGAGTGCCAAAGTAGTGTCACTTCTTTATACTCTATTTCCATCCTTCAGACAACCAAGTTGGATTTATTTTAAAATTAGGTATTTTACATTGTTTCCAATACTTCATTTTGGTGATGAGTACAATGTGGTTTAAAACAGTAGAAGGTGGCCAATATTATGAGGTAGGCCTGAGCCTGGGTCTTGTAGACTCATGTCACAGTTTATTGGCTAATATCCAGGTAGTTGTTTGACAACCAACTTCCTGGAGAAAAAGCCTTGAATTGCAGCATATGCTGATTTCCAAGGTATATGTAAGTTGGACATTGGTTAATTTCAATATGCCACCATGTTCCTGAACAAGGAGTTGCAAAGCACTGTGCTCACCATTTTACATTGTTTCTAAAGTTTGAATTTGTATCCATATTTTTGTATATGTGATAAAATACACATAAAACAGAAGTAAATAACTTGAAGAACAGGGATAACAGTGAAACATACTAAAATAATTAGGAATTGGTGAGTATTTATTCCCTTTGTTTTCAACACAATTTATCTGATTGTGAGTTAATATAATTTAATATTAATAATGGTTTTGTTTCATAAGTGGCTCACTGAATTCCTGAATATTTAACAACTAGCTCAGTTGGCTCCACCAAGCTGGTACAAGCCAGTTCTAGCACGCAACTGGATCACAAGAGTTTGTAAGTCCTTTTGGTTGGTTGAAAATGTTTCCAGTGTGTGTGCCCTCCACCCTTTTTTGTGGTATATGTGGTGTGTGTGTGTGTGTGTGTGTGTGTGTGTGTGAGATAGTAAAATGTCATGAAACTTTTAAAAAAGATTTTATTTATTTATTTGACAAAGAGAGAGAGAGAGATAGTGAGAGAGGGAACACAGGCAGGGGAAGCGGGAGAGGGAGAAGCAGGCTTTCCACCGAGTAGGTAGTCTGATGTGGGGCTCTATCCTAGGACCCTGGGATCATGATCTGAGCTGAAGGCAGATGCTTAATGACTGAGCCACAGAGGCAGCCCCATGAAATGGTTTAATAACTATATAAAATCTGCTACCAGTGATGGCATGGACTCCAAGATGATAAATGTTTAAACTGCACATCATTGCAGGAAGTTTCTGAAAAATAATTTAAAATATTTAAAAATTTTTTAATTAAATTCAATTTAGTTAACATATAGTATTAGTTTCAGGGGTAGAATTTAATGATTCATCAGTTGCATGTAACACCCAGTGCTCATTCCATCACGTGCCCTCCTTACTGCCCATCCCCCATATACCCCATCCCTCACCCATCTCCCCTCCAGCAACCCTCAGTTTGTTTCCTAGAGTTGAGAGTTACTCATAGTTTACCTCCTTCTCTGATTTCTTCTTAATTTATTTTTCCCTTCCTTCCCCTGTGTTCATTTTTTGTTTCTTAAATTCCACATATGAGTGAAGCCATATGGGATTTGTCTTTCTCTGACTGACTTATTTCACTTAGCTTACTACCCTCTAGTTCCATCCACATCATTGCAAATAACCCATGTACTTTTTTTTTTAAGATTTTATTATTTATTTATTTGACAGACAGAGATCACAAGTGGACAGAGAGGCAGGCAGAGAGAGAGATGGGGAAGCAGGCTGCCCGCTGAGCAGAGAGCCCGATGGATGTGGGGCTTGATCCCCCAGGACACTGGGATTATGACCTGAGCTAAAGACAGAGGTATATGCCCCAACCCATGTACTTTTCAAATAATAAATATAACCGTTTCATGCTCTTCTATCTTGGCTCTCTGGAGATTCTTAATCCTGTCTAGTCCAAATGAATATTTGCTATGATTCAATCCTAGATTTTCCACAGGAAAACTTCTATCAACTAAATATAATATAAATATAATATATGACCTAATCATTGCCATACTAGCATGTCCAAGAGAAGTTATGTTATGTTATGTTATGTTATGTTTAATAGCAAAGCTGTAAGTATATTGTCATTGTTTTAGTTACATACTAAAGCTATTTCATTTCATGAACGACATTATTTTTCTAGATTCTATTTTGTTGTGACCATTTTGTGCTAAATGAAAACGTTTATTATAGGAGTTGATGTTTGATTTATGTGGTTAAAAATTCATACTAGGTAAGTTGGTAACAGTGCAGGGGATTTGATACAAGTGTTAGTATCAAAACAGAAAAGAAATTTGGAGTGATGAGAAAAGGTCCTTATGAGAAAGATTATAGCAACAATGTAAGCCACTCATTAATAACAGGCCTCAAATACAGGTACATAGAAAGTACTTTTATGCAAGGATGTAGAGGTAGTGTTTATTTGTGTATATAATATATACAACATAGGCATGTGGAGACTTCTAGGTAACTCACTGTGCATAGTACGGGACAGTTGATAGTTACTAAAGAACCATGTGTGACTGTATATCATGGACAGAGCTGGTATTCTACAGGTAAAGCAGAGAAGGCTACGTCATCAGATACAAGGTTGTCAAGTTGACAAGTGTGTCAAGCGTTGTAGAGACAAGTAGCAGACATAATCCAGCTGTAAAATCCGTTACGATTTTCCAACTCTAATTTCACTCTATTGATGTTGGGATGATGATTACTATCTGGGGAGGCAGTCCTGATGTGCCAGATGGTACAATGAAACTCCATGGCCATGACTAGCGTGACGGAAAAGCAGATTGGCAGCCCTCCTGGGATCAAATAGGTGTCCGGAAGGCCTGAAAACCCTACCAGCTGCTCTCTGGCCTGCCATCGTGCTTACCTTCCCAGCATTAGAGATTTATCTCTTTGGGCCTTGAAAGACTGCCTGGATAGAGAGGTAACATAGTGGGAGGAAGGGTGGAAAAGAAAAACACAAAAATGCATGAGTTATTCTCAACCAATAAGAGAGTGGAACTTTCTCTCCAAAGCAAAACAGTTGAATGGAGCAGCGCAAACTCCACTCCTAACCCACGTGGGATACTGGATAGAAACATGGTCCAGTATGGACAGTGCATTTTGAGCCATCCCAGAGATAGATAATAACCATAAAGAGAAGGAAGGACTTAGCAGCAGAAACTTTTACAAGTCCTCTACACAGGACTTGATTGGTTTGACCTCTCCAGAGAAATGTTATATTAATTTGTTCAGGAGACTTTTCTTTTCACATGTCCTGAACTCTTCAGATTTTAAAATACAGGTTAGAAATGTCTTGACCACAGTATCAAGAAACACATACAATGCACCCTTTCCTTTAAGATTTTGAAATGTAATGGATGATTTCCAGGCATTCTAGAAGATTGATACAAAACACAGAGAAAAATTACAAGGAATATCCACTAGGTGGCGAGTGTGCTATGTAGTGTCCCGTCATCTAGTTAAGGTGGAGTTGTTTCATCTTGCACATCAAGGGATCATATCAGATTACTTTTTGGCCAAACAGATGTCTGAAATAGATTTTAGAAGCCAGATAAAAGTTTCCAATTATTAGAGAGTACCTCACTTTGTGAATTAGGTGTTTTCCCCCCACTACTAAGAAGCATGAAGAGCTTATTAGATCCTATGTGTTCTAATACCGCTGGTCACTGCTAACACGGCTTTTCATCTGAATTCTCTGTTCTGGTTACTCTTTTAATACCATGAAATCTGGAGGTAAAAGCTCCTTCTTGGACTACAGTTTCTTTCCTGTAATTTTCCTATGTACTATGCACTGTTAATCAGCCAAATAGACCTGAGATCCTCTTCTTTTTGCACTTTACAAGTCTTTGTTCTCTCTTTATAGTCCTCTTATGTGAAGTACCACATTTTAAGCATGACACACAGAGGATTAATAATTGCAGGGTTGGAAGATAAGATCAGCTGACATGGGCAAGTGCACGGCCAAAGTTACTCGACCATGAGACTTCTTCCTTAGAAAACCTGTCATTTATGAACCTTTTTTGGGGATGGGGAGTAATTAATTTGATGAACAAGTTAGGCAAATTTTAATAGTGATCTTTAGACTTTCTAAAGTACATTTTCTTCCAATTTGACTTAACAAGAAGTATTTTCTTTCTTACAATGAACTCTAATTAATCATATATCTTTTATTTTTTTACCGTTTTGATGTATTAGTTTAATGATAGAAAAAGCACAAAACCAACATAATCCTTATCTGGTGGTGCTGAAACCTTTTTTTTTTTTTTAAGATTTTATTTATTTATTTGACAGACAGAGATCACAAGTAGGCAGAGGGGCAGGCAGAGAGAGAGAGGAGGAAGCAGGCTCCCCGCTGAGCAGAGAGCCCCACGCAGGGCTCGATCCCAGGACCCTGGGACTATGACCTGAGCTGAAGGCAGAGGCTTCAACCCACTGAGCCACCCAGGGGCCCCCTGAAACCTTTTTTTTTCTGATGTTGTCAATTATAATATTAGTCATGAGTTGAAAGATTTGTACCTCCCTTTCTTTTTTTTTTTTTTTTAAAGATTTTATTTATTTATTTGTCAGAGAGAGCGAAGGAGAGAGAGTGAGCACAGGCAGACAGAATGGCAGGCAGAGGCAGAGGGAGAAGCAGGCTCCTGCTGAGCAAGGAGCCCGATGCGGGACTAGATCCCAGGACGCTGGGATCATGACCTGAGCCAAAGGCAGCTGCTTAACCAGCTGAGCCACCCAGGCGTCCCTGTACCTCCCTTTCTAAAGTTTGTTAAGTTTTTGCATATTGTGACTTCTGATGACTTTAATTTTTGCAAAACATAGAAAAGTCAAAACATAAGGGAAAAGTTCATTTGGAAAATCAAGATAGAGAAATAGTCATAATCTTATGTGAGTCATCATTAAATTAAGGTTTTGTCCACATAAATTTCATGAACAATGAATCGACATACAAGAGAATTTTTAGTCTTAAATCCATTCCTCTAAAATGCCACTTCTTTCTTGTAAGTGCTCGGATTTACCTGCCTTTCCTCCTTTGACAACATCTTCACTTTTCACAAGGATCCTGACTGATTCTGTCAGTTAAAAAGTAATCTGTTAATCCACATTAATTTATTAGTAACTCATAAACTCCTATTTTTATCCTCAGGAGGACTTACTTGGGAATAAAGAAATACTTTAGCCCAAAGGAGGAATTTTCAGTGATAGTATCTCAGGCAATAGAGTGTTTTTCCATATCCCAGCCTCATCAATGTTGGCAGACCAGCCAGCCTAGACAATCTCTCAGAATGTTCTCCATAGGGGAGGCTTAGAGGAAGGCAGCCAGGGAAAGTCAGCCATTTAGAACCGCAGCTCTATAGCTTGGCGGAGTGGTTGTGCACTCTACCCCTCATCTCTATTAAAAGATGGGTTGGTACTAGGGAGATAACAGTAACTAATCCATAGGGTTAATGGGGTTTAAATGAGATAATACCTGCATTTAATATGTTCTTCGGTACAGAGAATGCTCTGAGGTAGAAGTTGAATTATTAGTTGATTATTTTGCTAGTATGATTGATCAGATAAATTTCTAGGAGGCGGGATTATCAACTTGCAATGTACCAAGTTTTTCAAGGAAGATAAATTTGAATCTACAACCGTATTTTTAAAATAATGCATGTTGCAAAGTACATAATTTCCCTGAGTTTTTAAACTTTCAGATGATCAGAAAAGATTCTGATCAAACCATCTGATATTTGAAGACTGTTCTTAGAATTTATGTAGACACAATTAATTTTCCCAATATCACCCACTCTTGAGTCATTTGCTTCTCTAAATACATCAAAAACAATATGAAGAGAATATAATTTAAATATCAATTGAATATGTTTCAAGAAATATATAAGATATAGTTTAACATTAGCTTTGGGAAAACAAGATATTTTGCCTGTGGTAACATTGTACAAGAAAACCTAATTGTAAGAAACTTTTAAAAGAAATAATGCTTCTAATAATAATAACAATAATGTTTTTATTGAATATGTTATTGAAAACAGACTTGATATTTTAATAATAGATATTGTGAAAATATAATCATTTGACAAATAGGATTTACTAGAGGGTAAACACACCTAGAAACACTTTTCAGAGACAAAGAATTCTAGTCAACAAAATCATCATTAAATTCATTATCTAATAAAAGTGTATCAAGTGATTATAAATTTTACAATGCTTGAGATTTATTCAGATTTGTCTTTCTAGGAACATAAAAGAATTTTTCTCTTGAAATCTAACAACAGCTTACTACAGGAATGCTACTTAAAGGAAACAAAATGTTGTATTTTCTTTTAAAAATTCTTTCAATGGTATTTTCACATTTTAATAAAATTTTACTTAAAAAATCACAAACCATTATGAAATCATGTTTAAAAACATGTAGTTCAAATATCCTTAAAGATTAACTTGGCTTGTTGAACTTTATATTTTTATTAAATGTTTTTATTGAAAAATTTGTGATTGTTACAAAGAAATGTTATCTGGTATACATGTTCAGAATTACAAATGAAAAACTTTGATTTGTCCATCTCATCCATTGGCTTCTGTATCTACTTGACTTTTCTAGGCTCTATTTACACATATGCTTACGTCTCTGCTTCTCACTAGTGATATGAATATTATATGCCATGTACCTCCATGACAAATTATACACATCACTGTAATCTAGATGTATATTCATCTTACCATAGAAGAATGCCCACATGAAATGCCAATATCCATAATAAATACTTTTACATTTATAGACATGCACCCAGATACAAATATAGTGCAATGTGAATTCATATGGTATGATTCTTGGCCAGTGATGTTTGGCCCATACACAGAGAAAAGCAAACAACAGGAAGCTAAGAGAAAAGAGTGAAAGGAAACAATAGTCCAGGAAAGAAAAACTTCCATTCCTGATAGTTTTTATAATCTTATTTCCACACTTCCTGAAACTGGCTATATCTCTCTTTGACTTAGATTCCATGAAAACTCAATATATCCCAATAGTTTGCTTCAGCTAACTTAAGTGAGTTTCTTATATATGCATATAAGTGAGCAATTTTTCTTAGGATTACATCATGGTATTAGAAATACATAGTATCCCTAAAATTAAAAATATGAAATATATAATTAAAATTATATAATAATTATATACTTTACAATTTTTGTTTTAGAGATAATATGTATAGTGTGTGTTTCACTAAGTTCATGATATGTCAAGCCCCCTTAAAAATGATGGCAAGATGAGAATGAAGGACTGAAAATAAATTTTCTTAGGCATCAAAATTGCATGTTACAATTCCCCACCTCTCCCCATGTAATTATATACTGCAAAAAAGTATACTACAAATCAGTGCTGAAAGAATTATTTAATGAATAAAAATCAAACTAGCCTAAAGCTATCTATTCAGATCTTCCTGTAGAATTAGGTACTTACTTTTTTATAAACATATATTAGCTCTTACTAAATCCGTATCAGAATAAATAAAAATTTATGAAAGGCTGATGCTTAATGTAATTTCTTTTTTTTTTTTGTAATTTCTTAAATGAAAGATTTTACTGGACACACTGGATATTTAGATTTGCACATAAAAATTGCTATAGAAAAGGAATAAAAATCAGAACTATCATTAAATAATGTTTTTTACATGGTTCCTGAAAAGAAAGAGGGATGAATTCATTTTCACTTAGTGGATGCAGCCCACAGTTTGGGAATCAAAGTGAAAGAATCATTAAGAACAAAAAAGAGGAGAGAAACACCCAACAAATCTTGGTATACTGCAGATAGAACAATTTGTGGCTCACGAGAACATAATGTATCTAAGAACTCAGTAATAATGTGATCATGTTTTCAGATTTCCTCATTCTACATTTGGAAATTTTGAAAGTTAATTTTATTTCTTAAGATTTTTGGAGTAACATTTGAGCATTTATTTATTGAATTGCTTACAGACATGATTTTCTTCTATGTTTGACTATGGGTCTGTTAGCTATTTGTGTATCTTCCTTGAAATATGTCTATGCAGGTCTTCTGCTTATTTTTTAGCTGGATTATTTGTTTTTCGGGTGTTGATTTTATAAGTCCTTTATATATTTTGGATACTGATCCTTTATCAGCTATGTCATTTGCAAATATCTTCTTCCATTCCAAATGTTACCTTTTAGTTTTGTTGTTTCCTTGTCAAAACCAGTCATTGTTGGGGAAATACAAATCAAAGCCACAATGAGATACCGCCTCACACCAGTCAGAATGGCTAAAATTAACAAGTCAGGAAATGACAGATGCTGGCAAGGATGTGGAGAAAGGGGAATCATCCTACACTGTTAGTGGAAATGCAAGCTGATGCAGCCACTCTGGAAAACAGTATGGAGGTTCCTCAAAAAGTTGAAAATAGAGCTACCCTACAACCCAGCAATCGCACTACTGGGTATTTGCCCTAAAGATACAAACATAGTGATCTGAAGGGGCACATGCACCCAAATGTTTATAGCAGCAGTGTCCACAATAGCCAAACTATGGAAAGAGCCTAGATGTCCATCAACAGATGAATGGATAGAGAAGATGTGGCATATATATATATATGTGTGTGTGTGTGTGTGTGTGTGTGTGTGCGTGTGCGCGCGTGTGCGCGCGCACACGTGTGCATAAGAATACTATGCAGCCATCAAAAGAAATGAAATCTTGCCATTTGCAATGACGTGGATGGAACTAGAGGGTACTATGCTAAGCGAAATAAGTCAATCAGAGAAAGACAATTATCCTATGATCTCATTGATATGAGGAATTTGAGAAGCAAGACAGAGGATCATAGGGGAAGGGAGGGAAAAATGAAATGAGATGAAACCATAGAGGGAGACAAACCATAAGAGACTCTTCATCTCAGGAAACAAACTGAGGGCTGCTGGAGGGGAGGAGGGTGGGAGGAATGGGGTGGCGGGGTGATGGACATTGGGGAGGGTATGTGCTATGGTGAGTGCTGTGAATGGTGTAAGATTGATGAATCACAGATCTGTACCCCTGAAACAAATAACACATTGTATGTTAATAAAAAAAAAAATAGAACTACCTACCATCCAGCATTGCACTACTAGGTATTTACCCAAAGGATACCAAAATACTGATTTGGAAGGATATAAGCACCCCAGTGTTTATAACATCATAATCAATGATAGCCGAACTATGGAGAGAGCCCAAACGTCCATTGACTGAAGAATTAATAAAGAAGATGTGGTATGTGTGTGTGTGTATAATAGTGTGTGTGTGTGTGTGTGTGTGTGTGTGTGTGTGTAATATTACTCAGCCATAATAAAGAATGAAATCTTGTCATTTGCAATGATATGGATGGAGCTAGAGTGTATTATACTAAGTGAAATAAGTCACTCAGAGAAAGGCAAATACCAAATGACTTCATTCATATGTGGAATTTAAGAAATGAAACAGATAAACATGGCGGGGGGAAGAGAGAGGCAAACCATAGAACAGACTCTTAACTGTGGAGAACACACTGAGGGTTGCTGGAAGGGAGGTGGGCGGGATAGGGAGGATAAATAAGTGATGGACACTTGTAGGGATCTAGCCCTGGGTGTTGTATGCAAGTGATGAATCACTAAATTCTACACCTAACCTAATTACACTGTATAAGTAATTAGAATTTAAATAAAAACTTGAAAAAGGAAAACAAACAAACAAACAAAAAAAAAACAGTGACTTTGGGAAAAGTGACTGGGAAAAGCTGCTGCATAAGTAAATCTGAACAAATAATAAAATATACTCATGTGAAATGGTGCAAAGGGTGGCGTAAGTCCTATGAAGTTGGCATTTTTTTTAAAGATTTTATTTATTTATTTGACAGAGAAAGACAGAAAGGGAGAGCACAAGCAGGGGAAGGAGCAGAGGGGAAGCAGGCTCCCCACTGAGCAGGCAGCCTGCCGTAGGGCTCAATCCCATCTGAGGATCCTGGGATCATGACCTGAGCTGAAGCCAGATGCTGAACCCAGGTGCTCCTGAGTTGCCATTTTTTGTAGGTAAAAATGGCAAGGTCATATGGTACAGGTAAGAATTATTCGCATGTATGAAAATCAGATATAATTATAATATCATGATTTATATAGGCAAAATCTGGAAGTCAATTTGAAAAAAAAACAAAAATAGGTATGTTTCTTTTTTTTTAATCTTTTTTTAATTTATTTTCAGCATAACAGTATTCATTGTTTTTGTACCACACCCAGTGCTCCATGCAATCCGTGCCCTCTCTAATACCCACCACCTGGTTCCCCCAACTTCGCACCCTCCCACCTCTTCAAACCCTTCAGATTGTTTTTCAGAGTCCATAGTCTCTCATTGTTCACCTCCCCTTCCAATTTCCCCCAACTCCCTTCCCCTAACTCCCCATGTCCTCCATGCTATTTGTTGTGCTCCACAAATAAGTGAAACCATATGTTTCACATGTAGAAGCATCAATGATTTAGAAAACTGCTTTCAAGATTTATTTAACCTTACAGATAAATCATCTATATCTCTTAAAAGTATATATTTTAGTTGAATTTTTGATAACTTTTGTTCAAATATCATTCTAAAGGACTTCTTCCTGTTATTTGATAATCTGCTCTTATGAAGCTGACTTTAAGTCTCCAAATCAGAGTAGATAGTGACTTTGATAAATAATAGATTGTGTGCTTATAAAACATAATTTTTATGGAATCTAGATTATCTTCTAAAGAACACACTTAAAATTGCAGGTAGGAGATTCAGAAATGGTTAATCTACATTTATTTAAACAAGTGACAGTTTAATTTTTTAATTTCTAGCAAACAAACCCCTTCAGAAGCTTAGAACATTTCCTCAGTTTGTTATTACAGAGAAGCTACATCTGGTGTAAATGATTATTACTGGTTAGCAGAAATGCATTATTAATTTGGTGGATCGTACTTTTCAATATTAATTATCCATGGCAGGGTTTTTCAAATCAGTTCTCATTAATCACAAGCCCTAGGCCAGTATGCTAATTTGAAGTCTATGCAAGGATTAGTAAATATTTGTCCCTTGGTAATACAGTGATAAAACTATGGACTGGTGTATATGATGTCCAAGGACCATTGCTGTATAGGGTCATATATTGAATAACCCTAACCAACTTGAAAATTCTTCATTTTTCCATAGAACCTATAAAACCCTAATAGCTTGGAACTAACAAATTAGATTATTCATACTAATCACAGAGTGTCTCCTGGGTTTCTTGCTTGTTTGTGTATCCTCTTTCTTGCTTATCGCTTTTAGAGTCTGACAAGTTACTCAATTAATTCTCAGTGAAACAACAATTTGAAATATGAAATATAATGAACAATATATGAGCCAAGATCTTTGTTAAGGAAGGATCACTCTCTTAAGTAGAAGGATATTTACAGGGAACATTCCCTGACCTGTTCGGTTGACTACTATGTGTTATAAGTAACTGGCATATTCCCTAGAAATTACTGAAGATACTATGGAAGCAACTGGTTCTTGGGACCTAGACTTAAAGGACAGTCGTCTCATCATTCTTTGTGATCCTTTTCCCACATAAATCTGAAAACCATCTCTGAAGAACGGTGTTTCATTTCTTCCTCATCAGATGAGGAAGTTTTGGTTCGGTTTGGTTTTGACAAACTAAGCTGTGCTGGTAGTTAGAAGTTGGTAAATACATCATCCCTCCAAGATGACTTATTTGCAAACTAGCCATGCTGTAACTCAAAGAAGTGATTCTGGTCAAGAGTTTAAGAGGGTCACAAGGGTATTTTTATAGGTGTGAACCTGTTTACACCCAGCAAAGCTTCGATGTCACATTTGATCTGTGCAGCGTTGTATTTCTTTGGTTGGTTTTCATGACATATTTAATTTCTCAAACCATCACATCTTCTTAAAAATTCACAGCACTCCTTTTGCTTATGGTTTTACTTCCACATCTCAGGGTCGCAATTCTCTCATTGATGTACTTGGTCATTGTTCTCTTTTGGTTGATTTACCCCTCACAGGGATTATTGCAAACCCTGGGCTGCTTGCTAGAGCTCCGACTTCCTAACCCCCAGAGAATTCTTCCTTGGAAATTTATGTTTATATAATGCTTTTGACCTTGAGCTTCGCTGTTGGATTTCTGAATCTTAATTTTTCCAGCCAACAACGATTCAAAGGATCAACTGGCTTTCTTTTTTTCCAGTTACATGTTGGAATCCATTTTAGAGTTGGAACCAGATCAACCTTAGTTATTTCCTAACCTTTGGTGACTTTGAAAGACTTATTTAACTTCTGTGAGCTTCAGTTTTTTCTTCTGTAAAATACAATAGAATAGTCTCAATTGCTCAGGCTTTTTGTACCAAGTAAATGCATGAAGATACATACTTCTGGTCACATAATGATTCAGTAAAGTTTATTTCCTTTTCCTTCCTTATAGGAGGCTATTGGCATTAGTGACATTTGATAACTATGCCCAGTGAAAGAGAGAATACTAGCTGTTATTCATGTGCTTTCTCACCAAAACATGGGCTTAGCGAAGTTTCTAGTTTTAGTTTAACTACTACCCTTAATAATCATTCCAGTTTTTTCTGCTGTGAATCATCCCTTCCATTAACCTACAGATGACTACACCAAATGCCCAATTAGCTTTCTTGCTTTCAATTTTGCTGTCCTCCACTCATTTGTCCACCTGATAGCTACAGTGATTATCTATATATCTATATCTAATGTAATTGTATATTTATAATTATATAAGTACATTTATGGCCTAATACCTTCTAATTATGCATACATAGTTATATATATATATATGTGTGTGTATATATATATATATATCCTACTGTATGTGCATATTAAAAATCTATTGAGCCATAAATGCATTCATATAATTCTAAAATTTTTGGTCAGCAATTTTTTGAAAATTAACAAAATAAGAAAATAAATTACTGGATAAAAAACCTCTTTTTTTTAAAAGAATTTATTTATCTACCTGACAAAGAGAGAGATCACAAGTAGGCAGGTAGGCAGGCAGGGCGTGGGGGGGCGGGGAAGCAGGCTCCCTGCTGAGCAGAGAGCCCAATGTGGAACTCGATCCCAGGACCCTGAGTCGATCTCACGACTCGATCTCACGACCCAAGCTGAAGGCAGTGGCCTAACCCACTGAGCCATCCAGGTGTCCCTGGATAAAAAACCTCTTAAGAACAATTGATAGCCCTTAATCTCTCTTTCATAAAAATCAACAAGGAAAGGGGAGCTGTCCAATAGCTGAATGGATAAGGAACATGGATAAGGCATTCACAGTTGAAGGCATATAACAATCAATGAAGCTATCACATAATGCTGATTCCATTCACAATTTAGTACAATTCAAAGGAAAGATTTCTTATTTTACATATGAATTTTACCAACAATTAAATGTTTAACAATGCCTAGTATGTTGAGTACATGGCGTATATATACAACCATGAGCCATAAAGAGTATATATCCCCTCTCACCTGGACCTCTTCCCTGTCCCTCCAGTATTTCCAGCATCCTCTCCTATGTACTGGCCCCAAGGAACTTTGTTCTGTTTATCTAACACAACATATTATCATCAGTCTTCACACAGACTTTTTTCTCCTGCCAAAACATGTCTCCTCTTTCAATTCAGTTTGTTAACACATCCACTCTTTATGTTACATTAATTTTAACAATCTCTGTTGGAAGAGTCCCGTCTTCCGAAGACCTGGTCAGATGGTCCTGCCTTCCACGGGACCGCTAATCTCTCACATTTCATTTATACGTATCGTCATTGTTTGTTTGATTTTAACCACCCCTGCTAGACCCCAGGATTTCTTACTCACTTTTATATCCCCACCATCTGAAAAATGCTTGGAATACAGAGGGCACTCAAAAAATAGATAATTTGTTAACTGTTAACATTTGAAAATTTTCACGAATTAATAAGACTTGATTCTCCATAGATCAATAGATTTGTCATGAATGCCACAGTTGTGAATGAGTATCAGATCGTTCAGTACATTGTTCTGTCCATAGGCTTTTTTTCTGTAATTGCAATATTCTTTCCTAAAATAATAAAATAAAATAAAAATAAAAAATATTTAGCTAACCATCATATTTTATTGTTAAAATAAAGGCAGGAGCAGAATTGAAACATGGTTTTATAAAAGACATATGTAGCCATCAACTCCTGGTTTTCAAAGTATTTGTAAATCTAAGAGCCAGTTAATTGGTGGTTTTCTCAGCCAGTGAATTGGGTCTTCTGTGAGCATTGAGACCAGGATGACTGTATTAAATAAGGTTCTAAAGAGAACAAGAAATAGGAGGAAGGAGAGAGGGAAAGAAAGGGAGAGAGACTGAAGGAGGCAACTGAGATGTATTGTGTCTGTTACGAATGGAGAAGTTAGATTCAGGTGTTGTTACCCAATGACCTAGAACCATTCAAATGACAAAATTACTAGGATACAAATTCATTAACACTAACAAGAACCAGTGCTCTTTACTCACTAGAATTGTCCCACAAATTAACAAAATTTCCTTGGGACGTGGTGATTTTTTTTGACATGAGAAGACTAAAGGGGAAGCTAAGTGACATTTGTTTGGATTATTACAGAAAGGATTCTTTCCATAGATGAGAAGTTGGACTGGTTCCCTCAAATCTCTCAGATTCTGAGATTAATGAGTCCAGGTATTTGTGAAGACATTGTAATCAGTTTGCTGTGATCACAAATGTTATACAAGCAGAATTCCATCTCAGGCTCATAAAAGTTTTAGCGTCCCTGTAATGACGATCTAGTTGATAGGATTAACTATATATACTCTGTGCAAAAAATGACAACTGACCTGAGGATAAGCTGTTACAGACCAATGTCTCCTACATTTCCTATACACAAATTAGAATACATTATAACTTGCTATTTCTGCTTGCAACAAAAGACGTTCTGAACCAGTATGAATCCATTTTATAAGAGTAATCTTAATTTTAAATAGTATATTTATCTGTCTATACCTCAATTTTCTTTTAAAATGTAACAGCAAAGATATGTATTTTTAAGATCTTTTGTAGGTAGGAGTTAAAACTCTACAAAATAGTCAGCCATAATAAATATTAAAAAGTACCAGTGGAATTAGGATTATTGTCAGAACCTAAAATATTTTATCTTGTTTATTGTTATCCTGTGAAGTTTCTGGGTGGATATTTCACTAAATTTAGAGCGGCCATTGAAGATATTCTCCTATGATACACAGGCTATGTGACATGTGCCAAATTCACTTCTGAGGGCCCTGGAATCATTCTCTTGCAGCAGTTAAAGTAGATAGTCAGAGAATTGTCCATTTACCTGTCCATCAGGAGAGATGTTTCATGTATTAAAGTACTATATAAAATAACAGTTGTTTTAAATATTAGCCCTGAATAATAAACCACAAAGGCACAAGCTCTGAATTGGCAACAGTGTTCTGCCATTCTGGTGTTTTTCAGATGACAACATTTATACATAATGCATAGCTGGGGAGTAGTAGGAAAAGGAAATAAGTATACAGGGATTTTAAATTTAAATTTGATTAATGGTTTGAAACAACGAAGGGAGACCAGTTAGCTGTGAGTAAATTGAGTTCAATTTTCTACAAACCACTTAAGGTCAAAAATCACATTGCTGTGGCCAGAATTTGGCAATGTGCCTGCCATGGATATGCTTGTTTACTATGTAGGATATTTGGAAGTGCATCTGTTTCATACTGCTAAAATGACATTTTCTCTCATAGAAAGGTTAGTTATTTAATCATTAAAGCAAACTGATTCTGAAATTTTTTTAAGTTATATCTTCAAGGGCTTAAAATTATGTGTTAAGAGAATATGACTTATATGAAGATATTATTTCTAAAAATCATTTTTGGTACCACAATTACAGACTGATAGCATGTGAGTTATTTCTGGAAGTCACTGGAAGGCTTTGTATATGCACATTCAACAAATAATTTTAAGATAATAACTCAATCTCCCACCAAGTGATTTAGTCCAGCTTAAGAGGCTCACACATATAGACAGAGGTAAACATTGCTGAGTAAGAGATGCATATAGAGAAAGGTCAACCAAATGAATTTCCTATAAATACATTGAATGTTGTACAGGTGCTTACTTGCATGTACCTAGCTGACAATGGGAAGAAGAGCTACAATGATATTTCCCTTGCCACATCCCTCTTGCCAGTATTCTCTCCCCTACCCATGTTTCTCTTGATTTCTCTGTAGCCCCATAGGTTAATCATTGGAGCAGATTCCCGGGAATCAAGCTATGACCTAGCACCGGTCTTGACTAATGATTCAAGTGATACCAGCACACATCAAGTACAGCTAAAACAATCTGTCCAGGAGAAGACAGAAACCACTAGACAACATCCCAAAGTGTCCCCTTTCTTCTTTGTTCACAAAGAGATCCACTTCAATTTGGGGGTGGGGAATCTCTATTATATACACCGTTTATCATATAAGTAACCCCAATTCTCCAAGCAGCCCTGTGGCATAAATCAACAATGACACCTTAATGTTTACTATTGTAATTTAGACCATCAAGATATATCCTGATGTGACCATTTACTAGATGAGAACTTCCCCTTTCTTTTAAGGACTGATTTATTTATTTGAGAGAGAAAGGGCATGTGAGTGAGTTGGGGGAGAGGCAGAGGAAGAGGGAGAGAGAATCTCAAGCAGATTCCCAGCTGCGTGCAGAGCCTGACTTGGGTCTTGATCCCAAGACCCTGAGATCACAACTTGAGCTGACTTTAAGAGTCAGGTGCTTAACTGACTGAGCCACCCAGGCATCCCAAGAACTTCCCTTTTCTGTACAAATATTATATCATGTTAATAAAGAAGGTTGAATCAAGGTCAATAACATACTCATGAAGGAGATCTTGCTGGGGTTGCTCATTCCCCTGAACTTTCCCAATGCAAAAGGATCTATCCATGGCACCTTTCCTTTCCAAGTTCCCATAAACTTAATTTCCTTACATTGATGTACCCATTTTCCTTTGGGTTCCAAAGACACAGCAAGAGTATATCCTTTTCTGGAAATACTGTGTTATAGGAGTTGATAAGAATGTTATCAAAATTTTTGAAATTTTATCAAACTATAAAATCTTCAAAAAGTGATACTGTGGACTGAACACAATACTGAGCCCCAACTGAACCTGAGTTTGAGCTTCAGTTTCATAGTCTACTTGCTTTATAGCAGAAGCACATTGTTTAAATTTTCTGAGAAGGGGATTCCTCTTATGGAAAAAGTCAAAAAAGTAATACAAGGTTTACTGTTCTTGTGTAGATCATAAAAGAGAAGGCATATGAAAAGGGATAGCAAAGTCCTCAATAAACAGTCCTTTCCTGTTTTGCACAGAGAGATCAGACCTCAGGTTTTTCCTCTTTGATCTGTGATGTTGCACATTTTCTATGTTCTTTTTTCAACTATTTGAATACTTCCTTCCTATCTCCTTTGGTAATGTTCTTTTTTTTTTTCCATTACCTGAAATCTAGACATAAAATTTTCAAATTATGTTAATAATCATTATCATTTTCTCTTATTCCAAATTCCTATCTCTTATTCCAAATTCCTATTTTTAAAGTCTTGAGTATATGGTAAATGTTTTATTTTGAAACCACACACATAATATGAAGTATCACTTTTTTAAAAAAAATTAATTTTTTATTAACATATAATGTATTATCAGCCCCAGGGGTACAGGTCTGTGAATCATCAGGGTTACATACTTGACAGCACTCACCATAGCACATACCCTCCCCAATGTCCATAACCCAACCACCCTCTCCAAACCCCCCTCCCCGCATCAACCCTCAGTTTCTTTTGTGAGATTAAGAGTCTCTTATGGTTTATCTCCCTCTTGATCCCACCTTGTTTTAATTTTTCCTTCCCTACCCCCCAAACCCCCAGCATTGCCTCTCAAATTCCTCATATCAGGGAGATCATATGATAATTGTCTTTCTTTGATTGATTTATTTCGCTCAGCAGGATACCTTCTAGTTCCATCCACGTTGTTGCAAATGGCAAGATTTCATTTCTTTTGATGGCTGCATAGTGTTCTGCAAAATATATATATATACATATATATATATGTATATATATATACATACATCTTCTTTATGCATTCATCTGTTGATGGACATCTAGGTTCTTTCCATAGTTTGGCTATTGTGGACATTGCTGCTATAAGCATTCGGGTACATGTGCCCCTTCAGATCACTACATTCGTATCTTTAGGGTAAATACCCAGTATTGTGATTGCTGGGTCACAGGGTAGCTCTATTTTCAACTTCTTGAGGAACCCCTATGCTGTTTTCCAGAGTGGCTGCACCAACTTGCATTCCCACCAACAGTGTAGGAGGGTTCCCCTTTCTCCACATGCTCTCCAACATCTGTCATTTCCTGACTTGTTAATTTTAGCCATTCTGACCTGTTTGAGGTGGTATCTCACTGTGGTTTTGATTTGTATTTCCCTGATGCCGAGTGATGTGGAGCACTTTTTCATGAGTCTGTTGGCCATCTGATGTCTTCTTTGCAGAAATGTCTGTTCATGTCCT
This sequence comes from Lutra lutra, assembly GCF_902655055.1. Taxonomy (NCBI): domain Eukaryota; kingdom Metazoa; phylum Chordata; class Mammalia; order Carnivora; family Mustelidae; genus Lutra; species Lutra lutra. The sequence continues at coordinate 99,597,918 of NC_062288.1, read as the reverse complement.
CTGCCCATTTCTTGATTGGATTATTTGTTCTTTGGGTGTTGAGTTTGCTAAGTTCTTTATAGATTTTGGACACTAGCCCTTTATCTGATATGTCGTTTGCAAATATCTTCTCCCATTCTGTCAGTTGTCTTTTGGTTTTGTTGACTGTTTCCTTTGCTGTACAAAAGCTTTTGATCTTGATGAAGTCCCAAAAGCTCATTTTTGCCCCGCTTCCCTTGCCTTTGGTGATGTTTCCAGGAAGAAGTTGCTGCGGCTGAGGTTGAGGAGGTTGCTGCCTGTGTTCTCCTCAAGAATTTTGATGGATTCCTTTCTCACATTGAGGTCCTTCATTCATTTTGAGTCTATTTTTATGTGTGGTGTAAAGAAATGGTCCAGTTTCATTTTTCTGCATGTGGCTGTCCAATTTTCCCAATACCATTTGTTGAAGAGACTGTCTTTTTTCCTTGGACATTCTTTCCTGTTTTGTCGAAGATTAGTTGACCATAGAGCTGAGGGTCTATTTCTGGGCTCTCTATTCTGTTCCATTGATCTATGTGTCTGTTTTTGTGCCAATAACATACTGTCTTGATGACAACAGCTTTGTAATAGAGCTTGAAGTCTGGAATTGTGATGCCACCAACTTTGGCTTTCTTTTTCAACATTCCTCTGCCTATTTGGGGGATTTTCTGGTTCCATATAAATTTTAGGATTATTTGTTCCATTTCTTTGAAAAAAAAAAGGATGGTATTTTGATAGGGATTGCATTAAATGTGTAGATTGCTTTGGGTAGCATAGACATGTTCACAATATTTGTTCTTCCAGTCTATGAGCATGGGACGTTTTTCCATTTCTTCATGTCTTTCTCATTTCTTTCATGAACACTTTATAGTTCTCTGAGCACAGATTCTTTGCCTCTTTGGTTAGGTTTATTCCTAGATATCTTCTGGTTTTGGGTGCAATTGTAAATGGGATCAACTCCTTAATTTCTTTTTCTTCTGTTTTGCTGGGGTGTAGAGAAATGCAAATGATTTCTGTGCATTGATTTTATATCCTGACACTTTAATGAATTTCTGTACAAGTTCTACCAGATTTTGGGTGGCGTCTTTTGGGTTTTCCACATAAAATATCATATCATCTGCAAAGAGTGAAAGTTTGACTTCTTTGCCGATTTGGATGCCTTTTATTTCTTTTTGTTGTCTGATTGCTGAGGCTAGGACTTCTAGTACTATGTTGAATAGCAGAGGTAACAATGGATATCCCTGTTGTGTTTTTTTTTTTTTTTTTTTTTAAAGATTTTATTTATTTATTTGACAGAGAGAGATCACAAGTAGATGGAGAGGCAGGCAGAGAGAGAGAGGAGGAAGCAGGCTCCCTGCTGAGCAGAGAGCCCGATGCGGGACTCGATCCCAGGACCCTGAGATCATGACCTGAGCCGAAGGCAGCGGCTTAACCCACTGAGCCACCCAGGCGCCCCCCCTGTTGTGTTTTTGACCTTAGTGGAAAAGCTCTCAGTTTTTCTCCATTTAGAATGATATTCGCGGTGGGTTTTTCATAAATGGCTTTGATGATATGGAGGTATGTATCCTCTATCCCTACACTTTGAAGAGTTTTGATCAGGAAAGGATGCTATACTTTGTCAAATGCTTTTTCAGCTCTGTTGAGAGTATCATATGGCTCTTGTTCTTTATTTTATTAATGTATTGTATCACATATATTGATTTGCAGATGTTGAACCAAACTTGCAGCCCTGGAATAAATCTCACTTGGTTGTGGTGAATAATCCTTTTATTGTACTATTGGATCCTATTGACTAGTATTTTGGTGAGAATTTTTGCATCTGTGTTCATCAAGGATATCAGTCTATATATAATTCCCATTTTTGATGGGATCGTTGTCTGATTTTGGGATCAAGGTAATGCTGGCCTCATAAAATGAGTTTGGAAGTTTCCCTTCCATTTCTATTTTTTTGGAATATGTTCAGGAGAATAAGAATTCATTCTTCTTTAAATGCTTCATAGAATTCCCCTAGGAAGCCATCTGGCCTTGGGATCTTGTTTGTTGGGAGATTTTTGATGACTGCTTCAATCTCTTTACTGGTAATGGGTCTGTTCAGGATTTCTATTTCTTCCTGGTTCAGTTTTGGTAGTTTATATGTCTCTAGGAATGCATCCATTTCTTCCAGATTGTCAAATTTGCTGGCATATAGTTGCTCATAATATGTTCTTATAATTGTTTGTATTTCTTTGGTGTTGGTTGTGATCTCTCCTCTTTCATTCATGGTTTTATTTATTAGGGTCCTTTCTCTTTTCTTTGTGTTAAGTCTGGCCAGGGGTTTATGAATATTATTAATTCTTTCAAAGAACCAGCTCCTAGTTTTGTTGATCTGTTCGACTGTTCTTTTGGTTTCTATTTCATTAATTTCTGCTCTGATCTTTATGATTTCTCTTCTCCTGCTGGGTTTAGGCTTTCTTTGCTGTTCTTTCTTCAGCCCCTTTAGGTGTAGGGTTAGGTTGTGTACTTACTTGAAACCTTTCTTGTTTCTTGAGAAAGGCTTGTACTGCTATATATTTTCCTCTCAGGACTGCCTTTGCTATGTCCCACAGATATTGAACCATTGTGTTTTCATTATCATTTGTTTCCATGAATTTTTCCAATTCTTCTTTAATTTCCTGGCTGACCCATTCATTCTATAGTAGGAGGCTCTTTAGCATCCATGTATTTGGGTTCTTTCCAACTTTCCTCTTGTGATTGAGTTCTGGCTTCAGAACGCTATGGTCTGAAAATAGGCAGGGAATGATCCCAATCTTTTGGTACCGGTTGAGACCTGATTTGTGACCCAGGATGTGATCTATTCTGGAGAATGTTCTATGTGCACTAGAGAAGAATGTGTATTCTGTTGCTTTTGGATGGAATATTCTGAATATATCTGTGATGTCCATCTGGTCCTTTGTGTCATTTAAGGCCTTTATTACCTTGTTGATCTTTTGCTTGGATGATCTGTTCATCTCAGTGAGGGGGGTGTTAAAGTCCCCTACTATTAATGTATTTTTGTTGATGTGTTTCTTTGACTTTGTTATTAAGTGGCTTATATAGTTGACTGCTCCCATGTTAGGGGCATAGATATTTAAAATTGTTAGATCTTCTTGTTGCACAGATCCTTTGAGTATGATATAATGTCCTTCCTCATTTCTTATTATAGTCTTTGGCATAAAATCTAATTTAAGTGGTATAAGGATTGCCACCTCTGCTTTCTTTTGATGTCCATTAGCATGGTAAATTGTTTCCCGCCCCCTCACTTTAGATCTGGAGGTGTCTTTGGGTCTAAAATGAGTTTCTTGTAGACAGCATATTGATGGGTTTGTTTTTTAATCACTTCTGATATCCTATGTCTTTTGATTGGGGCATTTAGCCCATTTACATTCAGGGTAACTATTGAGAGATATGAATTTAGTGCCATTGTATTGTCTGTAAGGTGACTGTTACTGTTTATTGTCTCTGTTCCTTTCTGGTCTACTACTTTTAGGCTCTCTCTTTGCTTTGAGGACCCCGTTCAATATTTCCTATAGGGCTGGCTCGGTGTTTACAAATTACTTTAGTTTTTGTTTGTCCTGGAAACTTTTTATCTCTCCTTCTATTTTCAATGATAGCCTAGCTGGATATAGTATTCTTGGCTGCATGTTTTTCTCATTTAGTGCTCTAAATATATCATGCCAGTTCTTTGTGGCCTGCCAGGTCTCTGTGGATAAGTCTTCTGCCAGTCTAATATTTTTACCATTGTATGTTACAGACTTCTTGTCCCAGACTGCTTTCAAGATTTTCTCTTTGTCACTAAGACTTGTAAATTTTACTATTAGATGACAGAGTGTAGTCCTATTCTTATTGATTTTGAGGGGGATTCTCTGCACCTCCTGGATTTTGATGCTAATTCCCTTTGCCATATTAGGGAAATTCTCTACAATAATTGACTCCAATATTCCTTCTACTCCCCTCTTTCTTCTTCTTCTGGAATCCCAATTATTCTAATATAGTTTTGTCTTATGGTAATACTTATCTCTCGAATTTTCCCCTTGTGGTCCAGTAGTTGTTTGTCTCTTTTTTGCTCAGCTTCTTTATTCTCCATTATTTAGTCTTCTATATCACTAATTCTCTCTTCTGCCTCATTTAACCTGGCAGTAAGAGCCTCCATTTTTTATTGCATCTCATTAATAGCTTTTTTTAATTTCAGCTTGGTTAGTTTTAGTTCTTTTATTTCTCCAGAAAGGGCTTGTATTTCCAGACAGCATTTCTCTATTATCTTCCATGCCTTTTCCAAGCCCAGCTAGCACCTTGAGAATCGTCATTCTGAACTCTAGATCTGACATATTACCAGTATCCATATTGATTGGGTCCCTAGCCTTAGGTAATGCCTCTTTTTGTTTGTTTGTTTGTTTTTTGGTGAGTTTTTCTGCCTTGTCATTTTATCCAGATATGAATATATAAACGAGAAAATGAAATATAAAAAGGGTGACAAAGACCCCAGAAAAATATGCATTAATCAAGTCAGAAGAGACCCCAAATTGGGGGGAAGTAAGGGGTTAAAAAGAAGTTCAAAACAAAAATTAAAAAAAATATATATATATATATATGACTGGTGAATATAACACAGCCACCTACTTGATTTTGGGTGTATTCTAGTCTCTTAGAAGAAACTACCTCCCAAAATTTTAAAGAAAGAAAAACTTATATATATACACAAATAAGGGTAAACTTGATGAAGGGATGGAATATGACTGTAAAGATGATGATTTTTTTTGTTTTTTTTTTTAAGATTGTATTTATTTATTTGACAGAGAGAGATCACAAGTAGACAGAGAGGCAGGCAGAGAGAGGGAGGGATGCAGGCCCCCCGCTGAGCAGAGAGCCCGATGCAGGACTCGATCCCAGGACCCTGAGACCATGACCTGAGCCGAAGGCAGCGGCTTAAACCACTGAGCCACCCAGGCGCCCCCTAAAGATGATAATTTTTTAAAAAATTCTAAAAAAGGAGTTGATAAGATACGTTGGTTGGGAAAAGAAAGAAAAAGAAAGTGGAGAGAATTTGCTCAGGCTGAAGACTAGAACAAAGCCCTATGCTAGTTTTAGGGTATATTTTAATCTATTAGAAGTTGTATCCCAAAATCTTTTAGAAGAAAAAACTCTGTATGTATATAAAAAATAAAGTTAGATACAGTGAAGGATAAAATATGAGTGTAATAATGAAAGTTTAAAAAGATTTTTTATGAAAGGTATTGTTAAGATAAACTAGTTAAAAACATTAAAAGAGGAAAGATAAAAAGTTAAAAAAATTGAATAAGAAAAAAATAAAATTACAAAAATTTAATTAACTTTGCAAGACTGAAGAATCATGGGGAGAAAGCCATTAATTCCATGCTTTGCTTTCTCCTCCTCTGGAATTCAGCTGTTTTCCTTGATCAGTGAGCTTGGTCTTGGCTGGATGTTCTTGCTGATCTTCTGGGGGAGGGGCCTGTTGCAGTGATTCTCAAATGTCTTTACCAGAGGGGGAATGGTGCCGCCCTTGCCAGGGGCGGGTCTAAGAAATCTGCTCAGGTTCGCTCGAGGGAGCTTTTGTTCCCTGAACGCTTTCCGTAGAGCCCTGGAGGACGGGAATGAAAATGGCGGCCTCCCAATCTCCAGCCTGGAGGAGCCAAGAGCTCGGGGCCCCACTCTTCAGTGTGCCCTCGGGGAAAAGCACTCAGTCACTCCCGTCTCCCTGGTCTTTGGCTGCGCTCCGAGCTCACCTGGCCTGTGACCAAGCGTTTCTGTCTCTGGTGCACAGGCCCGTTTGGAGTCTCCAAACCCAGCAGATCCTGCCGCTCTGCTCTTCCCACGGTTGAAGGTGGGTCTCCCCGGATCTGCCACTTGTGGGGTCCCTGCTCAAAGAGCAGTGGTCAGACTGTGCTGCAGATCACAGTTTAAGGTAACCCTGAGCTGAGAGCTCACTCCTCAGCTCTGTCTCTGTAGCCGGCTTCCCCGCTCTGATACCTGTGAGCTCTGCTACACTCAGACACCCGTGATCCTTCTGTGACCCCACGGGGTCTGAGGCAACACTGTCCCCGTGAAGGCTCCACCTCCGCTTAGACTTGGAGTGATGTTCCTCACTGAAGCAGACTTCTAAAAGTTCTGATTTTGTGCTCTGTTGCTCTGCTGCTTGCCAGGAGCTGGCCCCTCCCCCCACGGTCTATCTTCCCTTCACTTTGGATTCACTTCTCCACACATCCTACCTTTCAGGAAGTGACCGATTTTCTGTTTCTAGAATTGCTGCTCTTCTCTTCAATCTACTGTTGGATTTTTAGGTGTTCAGAATGGTTTGATAACTATCTAGCTGAACCCCTGCAACCTGATGTCATCTCAGGCTACTGCACCTCTGCCATCTTGACTTCTCTCACTTTTATTTAAATAAGGCTAAAATCACATCTGGCTTAAAGACATTATTTAAATAAAAGTGAAAGTAATCTGTGAATCAGATACCTTTAATGATATTCTCCACTCCCATCCTAATTATGAGAGATTTATATTTCCAATTTTGTTTATAATACCTGATCATTTGAAAAGTTTAGACATTTTTCAAAACCCAGGGGCCAGAGGGGAGGAGGATGGGAGGATGGGGGAAATAGAAAAAGGGGATTAAGGGTACACTTATGCTGACAAACACTGAAATGTATAGTCTGTGTCGTACACCTGAAATTAATATGTTAATTATACATGAGTTAAAAAAAAACCCAAATGTTTCTCATGTAATTTTGCTTGCTCGTTTATTCTTTGGCTCAAAAGTATTTGTATACATACTATATGCCTCGTTCTGTGTTGGGTGTTACATGAGATATAAACAAAAAAATCATCTTTCCTACACTCAAGGAGTGTATAAATTAAAGCCATAGAAAGATATTAGTCAAATAGTCACCCAAAATATAACTGCAACTATAGCAGATAATGCAAAGGAAAGAATGGAATGTTAGATTTTATTTTTCAAGAGATCTTGACCTAGTCAGGTGTCACACTGAGGATGTGAACTTTGAGTTGATGAGATAAAGACAAATTACCCATGATGTGGCGGTTAATGAGAGGAAAAGGACTCGGGAAAAGAGTCTCAGATTCCTAGGGAAAGTTTGTATTTTATTGTGGCTCATCATGGTCAGTAAAACTTCATCTCATGTCCAGAATATAAGAATTAGTTGGTTGTTGGAGAGGAACAAGATAAAAAGATTTGTGGGAGCTGAGAAACCCAGAATGCATGGATTTATTAATACCACCTCTGCCTGTCCAAGTAATACCTAGATGCAGCTTCAATAGTCAAATCCTCACTGATATGTTCTCCTTGGCTCCGTGTTTGAATTTGCAAATTCCAAATTTTCTCCTTGCTCTTTCCATTCTCCTCACTTATTTCCTAGAATAGGGTAAAACACACGATATAAACTGTTTCTGGTTTGGCCTCACCTTGGTCTTGCTACAATATACCTCTTGGTACTAGAGGTTTAAGATCCTCACCTTTATTTTATTCCCATGGAAAAAGATCCTTTCATGTACACATGTACACATAGATAGCATGTGTACAACCTTTACAACCTAAAATAAGTATACATAATCTTTGATCATATTATTCATCGGGAAGGAAGTTTCTCATAATTACACACAGATGAATTTATGAACAATTACAATTAGGATTCTTCTTTTACCTTAGAAAATATTTTTTAAAAATCTGATTTCTTTGTGTGTGTCTGATCTTACAAAGAACCTGTAGAATTTAACCCTCAAAGAGTCTTCTGGTCTGCGAGTTTGGCAGCATTAACAAAAACCTGTGCCTTTGCTCAGGGCACTGCCCCCTCCTGGAATTCCCTCCACCCTGACTTCTATTAATATAAACCAGTGATTCTCAGCTTAATTCTATTGATAACAAACTTTCAAAGGATGACATTTTTGGCTGGCACACTTAAAGGACTTTAACAAGATTAAAGTCATTAGGAAGCCAGCTGTGATAGTTCAATCACTGTTACAGTATAGCAGTGCCTGAGTCTAAACCTATCCTCTGATGCCATACCTGCTCGGGTATGCCAAGATGCGATGGGAGGCAGAGAGTTCACTGCCTTCATTGCTTACTCTCAGTCAGTCCTGAGACAAAACCCCATTTACGGCAAACAGTCTTACCAGAATATGCCTTTTGGGAGAAATCCTGGGAATTAGCTGCTATTTTCTTATGAAGACAAATATTTATAACCTTCTTTGTACACTAAGCAATTGCCCAGCCTCCTATTATACTGAGCCTTCTCTCTCTTGCAGACAGTGATTTGTACTCCCCTCTGGCCAATCCGTTCAAATATTTCTTTTGCCCCTCCTCCCCCAGATATGACTATGACTGTGTATCACTTTAATTATTTCAAAGGCTGAGTTTACATATTTATCAAAACATAAGGATCTCATTACAGCTTGACAACTGGGAACCAAGTTTGACCTTTTATTGAGGCTTTGTTTAAGCCAAAGAATGTTCTTTGGTCATATTCTGTCTTCCATCTCGCCATAATTCTTTCTTTCCATACCACTTATTGTTCATTTACCCTATTCTAGTTTGTATTGCCACTGATAACTTCCTTCAAATCTGGGAATATTTCTTGCACTTTTTAGCACAGATGTAGGCTTTTGAGGAATGTCAAATTAAGATATTTCTGCTCATTATTGCTTTATATTCCCTTTTCCCTTACTCTATTAGAGTGTAAGGGATGTTGACATTTTATTCTCTTGATTAATCCTTTATAATTATAATCCTTTATACAATTACAAGTGTATTTTAGAAAAAGTTGAAGTAGAAGTAAGCACATGATATTTGAGGACTGGAAACAATAAAACCCTTTGATATACACAGAGGGCAAGAAGGGATACTTCATTGGCTCCATGCTTTTTAAAATTTTTCTGCAATATGATATACTTTTTCTGTTTTTAAGTATACTCTGTAAAGCTATAATAACTTCTGTAAAAACAGAACAAAACACAACCCCCAACCTGTCCAATTAACACTTTCTTTCTGACCATTTCTATCAATGACTGAAACTTACATAATTAGTAATCAACAAATATGTACACAAATATGTGTTTAAAATCTGTTAGCTCTGAGAACATGTGCTATAGACTATAGAGAAAATGAGAGATTACCCTTATCTCAAAGAACAATGCAACATAGTGTGGTGAAAAGGGATAGAAATATGTCTTAAAAAAATAATGACCAACAAGACAAACCACAGATGATGTTCCAACCCATAAAATAAATCTTTTAAAGATAAATATTGTAGGGGCACCTGGGTGGCTCAGTTGTTTGAGATTCTGACACTTGGTTTTGGCTTAGGTCCTGATCTCAGAGTCATGGGATCAAACCCTGGGTTGGGCTCCATGCTCAGCTGGGAGTCTGCTTGAAGTTCTCTCCCCCCACCACCTCCTGCACACTCTCTCTCTCTTTCTCTAAGATAAACAAGTAAGTCTTTTAAAAATAAAAATAAAAATAAATAAAAACAAATATTGTACAATGCAAGGAAACAGAAAAAAGGGGCATTTGATACAAGTATGAGTAAAAATTTAACTTAAAAATATTGTATTTTATTTTTTAAATTAAATTTAATTTTTTCAGTGTTCCAAGATTCATTTTTTTATACACCACCCCCAGTGTTCCATGCAATACATGCCCTCCTTAATACCCACTACCAGGCTCACCCAACCAACCCACACCCCCTCCTCTCCAAAACCCCCAGTTTGTTTCTCAGAGTCCACAGTCTCTCATGGTTTGTCTCCCCCTCTGATTTCCCCCAACTCACTTCTCCTCTCCTTCTCCCAATGTCCTCCATATTATTCCTTATGCTCCACAAGTAAGTGAAACCATATGATAATTGACTCTCTCTGCTTGACTTACTTCACTCAGCATAATCTCCTCACGTTCCATCCATGTTGATACAAAAGTTGGGTATTCATCCTTTCTGATGGAGGCTTAAATATTCCATTGTATATATGGACCATATCTTCTTTATTGATTCTTTTGTTGAAGGGCACCTTGGCTCTCTCCACGGTTTGACAACTGTGGCCATTGCTGTTATGAACATTGGGGTACATATGGCCCTTCTTTTCACTACATCTGAATCTTTGGGGTAAATACCCAGTAGTGCAATTGCAGGGTCATATAAAATATTATATTTTAAAAGGAAGATTAAGATTACATTTATCACAGTGAGCACTGAATAATGACATATAGAATTGTTGAATCACTATATTGTACACCTGAAATTAATATGGAACTGTATGTTACTGGCATTAAAATAAAAGGCTTAATTACAAAGATAAATAAAAAGAGGAATCATGGTGAGTTGCAATTATCTGGTAAGTTTCAAGGAAAAAGAGGCTCCTGAAATATCACATCAGAGAAGGGTAAGCTTCAGAGGAGTGAAGAAAAAAAGTACAGACTAACAATAAAACAGAAAAGATGTATTCATGAAACACAGTGAGTATTTTGGAGAAAAGCTGTAGGGGGATGCCAAGGTTAGAGAGATTATTTAGACATTCTGCAAAGTTAAAGAATTTGAATTTATCCTCTGCCATATTTGCCAAAGGAATTTTTTCTTTCCTGCTGTGGTTGATTACTTACCAGAAGTTTCATATTTTTAGGGACACCTTTGCGGTTAACTTACAACTTTTGAGAGTTTTAAAGTGAAATATCAGATTATTGTAGTTGCCATGTGTAGATAATGCATTCACTGAACATTGTGTTTGTTTGTTTTCTATCTTTTGGGCTCTGCATACTGCTTTGATTTTTATTTTGTATTAGTAAATGGCAGACGGAGGTAAAGAGAAACCTAAAGGACTTGAAACCCCTTTTCTCATCATATGTATGAATATATATGAATATTATAATGCTACTTAGGCTTCATCTAACTTGCTCTTCACTGTAACATTTCATAATATGGGGTGTTACCCTGTGTCATGAGATACTTATATGAATGAAGAGTTTACAATATTGGGGGAAAACATACAATTTATAAGCCATCCAAGTGATACCTGTCCAGCGTTCCAATTCCATTCAAACCTATAAGATTCTATTTCTTTTTCTTTTTAAGATCTTTTAAAAATTTTATTTATTTGACAGAGAGAGAGAGAGAGAGATCACAAGTAGGCAGAGAGGCAGGCAGAGAGAGGGGGGGAAGCAGGCTCCCTGCTGAGCAGAGAGCCCAATTCGAGGCTCGATCCCAGGACCCTGAGATCATGACCTGAGCCGATGGCAGAGGCTTTAACCCACTGAGCAACCCAGGCGCCTTATTTATTTTTTCTTTTTGCAGAAGTGTCCAACTCATTTGTAAAAGCATACTTTAAAAAAGTTTACTTTGAAGGTTGTAAACATAGCTTTGACTGGAGAGATTACTAAATTAACCTAAACCCTTACATTAAAAGGTCAGCCAAATGAGCTATAAATGAACCTAGTTTTAAGAATTTTAAATCTAAAGGGTTTAGTAAATGTCTGCACAAGAAAATATGCAGGAGACACAGATACATACAAATATATTTATGGTGATTCTAGCAGATTCAATCAACAGTAAACCCCTAACATATATACCTAATTCTCCATAGGTATGTTATTGTTGGTTTTTTTAGAATGTCTGTTTTTTAATAATACCTCTTTATTTTTGCATGTTTTAGAGTACTATTCAATATTATTATTTATGTTTCCTTATAATGAGAAAGAATATACCTAGTCTGGTATTTCTGGAATTTAAAGCTTTTTATTTGTTTTGTTTTTTAATTTAAAGTTTTTAAAAGTTAGGACTTTAATGATAAAACAATTGCTTTATAATAATAATAGCCATCATTTATTGTATACGTTATGGGCTTTTTCATCAAAGTAAGGACTTCAAACTAAAGCTATCGTGATTATGATAAAATGTTTGTAGACCAGCCAACACACTACAATTTCTCCATAAATATCATTTTACAGATGTGAAGGAGAAGGATTAAGTAACTTGCTAAACTGCAGACATCTAGAAAGAGTCAGAAGCCAAATTTACAATAAAATTCTACTTCCTTTTAGGCCTGTCTTCTCTCGCATATGCCACAATGCCTCCTAAGCTATTCTGCTCTGTGTGTATGGCTTTTATTTTTACCACAAATGCTTTTAAGTCAGGGTTTGTAATTCACAATTACTCCTTTGCTTCAGCTTCTTCTCTTCCCTTCACTTGTGACTCCATCAACAAATACCACTCAGGCTCTAATAGCTTGGACTACTTTAACACTGTGGTGGGGAAAGAGGACTCTTGAAAATACAAAATGACCACTTCTCCACAAGGATTCAAGCAAGGATTACCCATTCATCTCTGATGAGGCCGCATTTTACAAGAGAAAGGATCACTGGAGATCCCCCCTCTCTCTCCTCTTCCTTATTTTTCTTTTACAAACCCTCTGTTTTCCATTCCAGAACACACCTGTTGCTTCTGGTACTTAAAAAATAGAGCCAAAGAAACTGCATACTGTTCTTCTGTGACTCACAGAAGGTGAGTTCTTAGGTTTAACATATTTCTGCAAACTCTATGGATTATATGTGCACTAGGCTAAGTCTGCAGCAGTTAAAGTGGAGTTGGGAGCAGGGAGTGGTAATGCCAAACACTTCCTTTGCCCTTGATATCTTTATCATATAATTTAAGAGAAAAGACATAAAACTATGAACCATAAATGAAAGGACAGCAATATTCATGATGCCATTAAATGTTTTAGAATTCAAAGGAATAGGATACACTCTCATATGTATAATATATAGTCACAAATGTCTCCATATATATATCCTATTATATACACTATATACACATATACACACCCAATACATATATTATATATATTGTATTTCCTTACTACTCTGTATTACCTATTTATATTACCTGACTAATTCATATATTAGCTATTCCCTTGCCAAACCATATATATATATATACATATATATACATATATATATATACACATATACATATAGGTGTATATATGTGTATATATGTATATATGAATTATATACCAATCCATATATATATATATAAATACAAATACACACACACACACACACAAACATACACATACATATAAATGAAATAAGTCTTGAGCTAGGTAATCCTTGAAAGAAGTCCAGGCTAAAGTCCTTGCAGAAATTAAGATCTGCTGCCTCCAGTTGTAGTGTGGGGGAAATAGGAAGGCATGTTTCTTTCCTTGTTCATGTCACTCATGTGCCTTTTCAAAGCACTCTATAGTTTTTCTCATATACGTTTTAAATATTTCTTGCTAGGTTTATGCCAAAGTATTTTATTTTACTCTGCTATCTATGCCTAACTCCTAAGTGTACTGGGCGTGCACTAGCATCCTGCGATTGGCAGTTGGCCTCATACACTCCTACTCTGCCTCACAGAGACAGCTTTGCAACTAGCTTTGGTGACAGTGTCTGTGGGTATCTTTTTTTTTAATGATTTTATTTATTTATTTGAGAGAGAGAGAGAGAGAGAGAGTGAGAGCATGAGAGGAGAGAAATCAGTGGGAGAAGCAGACTCCCTGCCGAGCAGGGAGTCCAATGTGGGACTCGATCCCAGGACTCCAGGATCATGACCCGAGCTGAAGGCAGTTGCCTAACCAACTGAGCCACCCAGGTGCCCTGTGAGTATCTTTTTCTTTACTTCTTCTAGTTGCTTTAGGCTTTTTTTAAAGGAAATTTGTAGAGTTTCAAAAACTTTGTTGATGTCAGGGCCTTATTCCAACCAGAATCTGTTCTTTGATTATTGTTTTCCTTTATTGAAATAGATCTGATATATAACATCATGTAAGTTTAAGGTGCACTGCTTGTTGATTTGACCCATTTATATATTGCAACATTATTGCCATTGCAGCATTAGCTAGGACCTCTATCTGGTCATATAATTATAATTTCTTTTATATGGAATTGTTTCCGTGTTTATGGATTGTTTCCAAGATATGGAAACAATCTCAGTGCCATTGATGGATGGATGAATGAAGATGTTCTTTGACTTTTTTGGTAATCCCTTTGTTTTGGAAGACTTGATTGTACTTTAAATAAAAATAGAAAAATTAACATTGGCTTTATGGTAATTTCAAGTAATTGATAATTTGTTTACTCTATTGCTATTGTTTATTATCAATTATTAATTTATGAATTGAAAGATAAAATAGCTAAGGTGACAAAATTACAAAACCATATTGATCTATAGTAAAAGTGTAAATAGATGATAAGTATCAAGAGCTTATACTGATCATATTGTCAAGTCAGAAATTTTACTTCCAAGAATCCATTCTGAAAAAAAGTATTAGGAATTAAGATAATAATTAATGCACTGGATTATTTCTTATAACATAATTTATAATAGTAAAACCTCAGAAACAGAGGGAAAGTCCCCAAACAGAGAATTGGTTAAATAAATAGAAATTTTCTATAGAATAAAAACAAGCCTTCTTTTGGTCACAGGTGAGAATCATATAAATTTGAGGGACTTCTTGGGGAAAAAATTCAACCATATTATCATTAGTTTTGAAATATACAGAGAAGTGCCTAACAGACTGGGAAGAAAAAAGTTTGATCGAAGAAACCCAGAGCAACAGTGATTTGTGGAGAAATCGAAGACAGAAATCATGATCAAGGAAGGCTCTTGCTATTCCAAATCAAATAGTAGAACAGGGCTTATAAGTCAAATGGGGGTAGTGGTTCCAAATATAGTACAGTGTCTCTTGAGCTTGTCTGATAAGACATCCTGGCTGTGAGCAGCTCTCTTGGGGAAAATGGTACTGTTTCATTTCGGAGCCAGCTAGATAAATGGAAAGAAAGCACCATGGCTAATTTGAATATATACTTAAAAAAAAAAAAACCTAATTAAATAGTCACATACCTACCTGTTATGTTTCCTTTAAATTTAGTTGTATATATATATTTGAAATATTATATTAAGTAATGAATTATCATAAAAAGATAGCTTTCTACTGTCACATTTTCTGAGTTAATTTTATTCAAACTCTTCTATTTAAATTTTGAGATCAGTTTTTTTGTCATCATTACAGCCAATTTTTGAGTCATCTATCACAGTTTTCAATAGCACATTATCTTCAATTCTCATCCAAGTTGTTTTAAGTACTGTACTTTCTCAATCCGTGTATGATGGTGTTTTTGGAAATTTTATCCTAATTGCCTAAACAATAAGCAATAATTTGCATAACATGATTTTTAAATTTTTTTCAAGAACTTTGTTGATATATATACCTGATTTGCACAGGATGATTGATTTTAAGCCCCTCATATTTATAGTGGTGTCTAACATTTGTAAGTAAAGGCTTTATAAATGGAAAAAATCACCATTATCTATTAAATGTCTCTCCCAACTTTTTGTGTATATTGAGACTTAGGGCAGGGGAGTTTAATATGACCCCGAGGAAGATAATAAACGTATATTTCTGTGAATTCAAAGTGAATTCAGGCTGATCCTATTTTTCCAAAAAGGACTGATACTAACTGATCTGCCAAATCAGTGGTTAAACATCAGGTTCCCAACTTGCACATTGGGACGTCCTCGCAAGATACCACATCTAGCACAGCGGCAGTGACGGGGGCCACCACTTGGTTAAGTTTACAATCATTCACTGTCATTTAACATTCCACGTGAGTTTTTCAGTGGCCAGACCAGAGAGACCAATGCAGACATAATGGAGTCACAGCTCCTGCGTCTTTTACAAGTCGGAAGGTGGCACTAATATCTGCTATTCTATCCAAGATACAGTTTTGATTCCAACTTAAAATCTTGGCTAAGAATACAAGAATACCACACTGAAACTTGGTGTGAGGGTGCTGCTGGAAAACTTGCATTCTTATTTCCCCAGTGTGATCAGGGGACCGTAATCATATTTTGGGACACTTGGTGTCATGTTAGCTCAGACCCTTTACCCAATAGGTTTTGAGACAACTCGCTGTTCTCTTTTTTCAAATGGAGGTATATTTGACAATTAAAAATTGTACATATTTAAGGTGTACAATTTGATGATTGATAGACATATATATTATGCACAATATATCTATATATACATATATATCATGCCACATTCAGGATTATTTAACATTATTTGCCATCCCAGGTAGTTAGTGCTTTTGTGTCTGTGTGTGCGATGTGAATACTTAAGACCTAACTTCATAGTGAATCTCAGTACAATACAATAAATACACTAAAATACGATACGGTGTTGAGAACTGCAATACATTGTTGTTTTTTAGATCCAACGCTATACTCTTGAGTGACTAAAACTTTGTACCACTCGACCATTACCCCCCTATTTCCCCTTCCCCAAGCCCCTTGTAACCACCATCCTATTCTCAGCTTCTGTGGATTTGATCATTTTAGATTCCACATATAAAAGAGATCATACAGTATTTGTCTTTCTGCACCTGGCTTATTTTACTTAACAAAAATTCTCTAATTTCATCTGTGTTATCACGATGGCAGAATTTCATTCTTTTTTAAGGCTGAATAATGTATTCTTTTTATTCGTTCACTGATGGGCATTTATTATTATTCTATATCTTGGCTCTTGTGAATAATGCTGAAAAGAACATAGGAATGTAGCTATGGCTTTGTGATCCTGACTTCATTTTCTTTGGCTACATACGCAGAAGTGACTATTTTATTTTCTTCTATTTCCTGACACTCAAGTAGCCATGAGTTCTTTTGGAGAAGGAAGATTGGGGAATTCATTCTGAATATACATGTTTTGTGCCGCAGTGTCCTTCCTCTCAACTGATGTTTTCTGGGTCTGAAACTGGCTTACATCTGAGCACAGGGCAAAGATTCTTCCTTTTCTCTTGTAGTAGCTGACATCAGCTTTCTGCTCATGTGCTCTTGCTTTTGTTTTCTTGTTTATAGAGGTCAAACAATGCCCTTGTGGACTGTGCCTATTTCTTCCACTCCTAAGAACACCAGTGACTATTAGATATTTCCCTGGATTCTTGCAAACAGGGTTCCCTGACTGCCATTCTGGCTGCAGTGATTGTTAGAGAACTTATAACCAGCTTGCCTCCGATGGTTAAGTGCTGACACTTTGCCACTAATTTTGGGAATCCTCTCATCTCCATTGACAGGAAGGAGCCCTTTCTGTAGCAGCCTCCCCTACTGTCTATCCTGGCCTTTGAAGAACAGCCAACAGGAATGTTCTCAAAAATGCCGGTGCCCCTCTCCCCGGGATATTCTTCATTACTTCAGTGAAGGAGCGTCCTCTGGCTTCATCAGAGAACCCGGTCAACTTGTGGGTTCTCTTTTCTTGTATAACAAATCCATTCCATAATGCCCACCTGCAGTCCCTTTGGTGAAGAATTGTTCCCTCTCAGAGAGGGAAAGCACCACCATAGGAGAGCCATACTGATACTTATTTCTATTATTGGTGTAGGGAGGTGAATATGAATCATGTGGAGGACAAATGTCTCGTGAGGGACATGCCTCAGATTGAGCCTCTGTGTCACCTACAAGCAGAGCTACCTCTGGTATCCTAAAGGGTTCAAAGAAATATGAGTTCAAAGTCATAGTGCATCCCCAGATGTCCCTATTCCTGAACTTCAGTATTCTTCTCTATAAGGGGTCTGGGTATCTAGTCAAAGGAGATTGCTAGGGTAAGAATTCACCCTTCTCACAATCATGTAATAGACTTGCTTTTCAGTAGAGTTTGCCCTGTGACTACAGCATCTGAAAAATCTCTTTATTTAAATGTTACCAGAGAAGCTTTCTGGTCATGTCCTGAGCTGGTAATTGACTGCCCTAGGCCTGCCATTTTCTTTCTTCAGAGTTTCAATTTCCTTTAAGAATAAACAACCTTTTGGGTACCATTGCGACCATTACTCTCACATTTTTAAGATATAACATGAGCCACTCCTCTCTTCCCACCTGCATCTTTTCCAATTCCACACAGGTGAAAGTCTGGATAATTGTGATGTTAGAACATGTAAGGAAAGATTTCCCCTTCCTTAATCAACTGCAATAGAATCCTTATTGTGTGGACAGCACACAGCCCAGTTCCAAAATCCCAACCTGAGGGGCTGTATCCTGCACTTCTGGTTGTCCCAGAAGCAAACCCTGAACAAGGATCCAAGGGAGGTGAAGGAACCACCAATATGGGAATGGGAGATGAGAGAAGAAAGTAAGGCAGCCGATAAAAAAATTGGTTGTTTTGATATGAGGGAGAGGAGATGCAACATGGGGGGTTAGGGGGGTAGGAGAAGAATAAATGAAACAAGATGGGATTGGGAGGGAGACAAACCATAAGAGACTCGTAATCTCACAAAACAAACTGAGGGTTGCTGGGGGGAGGGGGTTGGGAGAGGGGGTGGGGTTATGGACATTGGGGAGGGTATGTGCTAAGGTGAGTGCTGTGAAGTGTGTAAACCTGGCAATTCACAGACCTGTACCCCTGGGGATAAAAATATATTATATGTTTATAAAAAATAAAAATTAAAATGAAAAAAAATTGGTTGTTACTGTGAAGAGCTAGTGGATTACTTCTGCTGGGGGACTTCCAGAGTTATTGCCCCTTGGGGAGGAATGGAGTAAAGTATTTATACCCCAACTTTTAATAGTCATTGGCGTGGTATTATGCGTGAGGTGAAGAGATGGAACCATTGATTCTCTAGCACTGCCATTTTTCACACCAGCAGAAATAGGTTCCAGCAGCAGGAGAGATGCCTCTGTCGAAGAAATGTAGGTGATTGCAATGGGTAGGCTGATCTGCACTAAAAGAATGAGTGAGCAGATGTGGGCATTACAACAACATGATCTCTTTCACACCCTGTACTCTATAACCTTGATTTAATCCCCTTACATTGGCCGCCCGATTATCCTTTTCCAATACAGATACCAGTGGATTCATGCCCACGTTGTTTCTGCTGATTCTCTGTGAGGATCGTTTCACCAGATACCGAATGCATTCAAGAAAAGTAGATGCTAAAGTGTCTCTTTTATTTTTTAATCTTGCTTGGAGAGGCAACGCTTATCAAGAATGGGGATAATAAACATTTTTGACCTGTATAAGACTTTTATTCTTGCGATTTTATCTGAGAAGTGCTGTTTACTAAGAAAAAGATGAAACTTGCTCTTTTTCTTATCTTTTAAGGTAGAAAGGACTATAATATTCTGAGAAAAGTTACCTATGCACACAACAAATCCTCTGAACTGTATGAGTCTCATCAAACTTTAGGAGACTTGGGTATATTATTTGAAGCTTCTGGTGATATACCTTTGATGGTCTTCGAAAAAAGGGGGAGGGGGCTTGAGATCTTCCCATGATATGGGCTGGCATTTTGGAAGGGGATTAATATAGAAGCAAAATAGCAAAAGTAGTAGTCAGTCCTCTGGGATGCAGTGGATAAGTCAGTAACTATTAAAGACTAGATTATTGGTCAGTGCAGTGACAATGGATTGTAAGGACAAAGAGGCACATTTATCAATGACCTAGGTTAGAATATGAGACATAGGAAAATTAGAAATTTTGTGTTGCTCTACTGATACTACAGTGATGTGTTTAAAGTTCAACCAATGTAAATAGAATGTATGTAGTAGGTCATGGTTTTTCTGTGTGACTGACCAAGATATCATGCACTTTATGATAGCTGTGGTTGATTAGCTGTTGTAGAGAATTATATTTCTAAACATGTTGAGTTAAAATTGTTAAAAAAAATGTCTGAGTGATATTTAGGGCAAGTAATCAGTCAGAATGTAACTGGGAGATGAAATCACTCTAATTATTGAAATAAAATGTTCTATAGACAATGGTTATACAGGTGATGAACCTGCTGAAGATTCGAACAGAAGATGGTAAACAACCCAGAATCTAGCAACAGCAAGAAGTTGCAAAGCCCCGGATGCTGGAGAACAAGGGAAGAAGGGCAGCACCAGAACTCAGGGTCAGAATGAACCACTGGGACTATGATGGGCTTGTCTGGTAGGCAGTGGAGACGAGAAGGAGATGCAGCCTCTGCTGCAGACTCTATAGAGGGCAACGAGCTAGCAGAGAAACAACTCACTTTCTCCATTTCTTCCTGTCCCCAGTCTCCCACCCTCTACTTTCTACCAGCGCCTTTCACTGGGCAAACAGGCAGGAAGTCATCCGGCATGGAAGCCTAGGAAATGTTGTCTTCAGGAGAAAGGAGAGGAGAAGAGAGGATAGGGGAAGAGAGGAGAGGAGAGGAGAGGCAAAAAAACAGAACTGAAACCAAAGGACTGCCATGAGAAAGACATGATTTCCTGTCAAAGAACTACGTTTCTCTATGTGGCATAGAGTTTAGAGGTTTTTTTTCTGTATAGCAAGACAGGAGGTGTGTCTGAAGGGTCAACTTCACCTCACTGAGAATCATGCAGTTATGTATGTCCCAAGCTGGAGAACTCGTTCTTGGTGCTACTTGAGAACACTGGGTTTAAGTGTAGTGGTAGCACTGTTCACCGATTCTAAACAGAGAATTTAAAAGCCAACGTGTGGTTCTACCGTTGTTCTCTTCCCTCTATCCCGAGATGGTCACACCACAAATCAGGTACAGCTGACCTCTGAAAGACATCTAATCTAGTTGCCATAACTCCCTGGTTGTTATAAATCCCTGAGATTGGGGGCACCTGGGTGGTTCAGTAGGTTAAGCCTCTGCCTTCAGGTCAGGTCATGATCTCAGGGTCTTGGGATCGAGCCCCACATCGGGCTCTCTGCTCAGTGGGAAGCCTGCTTCCCCCCCGCCCCTCTCTGCTTGCCTGTCTGCCTGAGATTGTAGGGTTGTTGAGGTTTTGGTTCTAGCAACATAACTCATGACAACTGACTTGAGGGATCGTTCCCCTCCTCCTGTCCATGGAACAACCTAGGTCACCCGTCTCCAGCTCATGAGCTCCTCGGCGTCTTATTTCTCCCAGCAACATTTTTAACTCCACGCCCCAGGATTAGGCTAGCTTTCTTTGTTTCACCTGTTGTAGAAATATATTTCTTCCTTTGAAAACAACTGTTTTTGCATTTTATCTCATATCTTATTAGATTTTTACTTCATTACAATAGTTCATTTGAGCATTATCCCAGAAAAACTTTGTGCTTTGAGGCAGTTTGTAATTATTTAACAATCATAATTTATTTCACAAAGTCATAATTTCAGCCATCATAATTATTAAATCATTCGCCAAGTCCTTGCTATCTATTCCCCTTTTAAAATGCTTCCATCATAAATATGCATGTATTTTGAGTAATTAAAACTATACGACATGATGGTCTCTTTCCCACAACACAGCTATTGTAACACCCATCTGATCTTTTATGCATTTTAAAAATATATCTGTAGCTGTGTTTATTATGTTCCTAACATTCTCCTTTCTAGATTCCTTTATTAAGGTATAACTAACACAAATTGCATTAATTTCAGGTCTACAACATAATGATTCAGTATTTGTATAGTCAGCAAAAGATTCACCATGATAAGTCTAGTTTACACCCATTGCCGCACGTAGCTACAGAATTTTGTTTTCTTGCCATGAGAACTTTCAGGATTTGCTCCTTTAGCAATTTGCAAACATACTAGGCAGTATCATTAACTATAGCCCCCCTGCTCTCTGTTACATCCCCACGATATTTTTAAATATGTAAATGTCTTTAATCCAAAGTAAGTAGCTTACAAAAGATAAGAATCTTTATATTTGCTATTAAGATTTACAAACAAACAATTCTGAGATGATTATTTTTCAAAAT
This sequence comes from Lutra lutra, assembly GCF_902655055.1. Taxonomy (NCBI): domain Eukaryota; kingdom Metazoa; phylum Chordata; class Mammalia; order Carnivora; family Mustelidae; genus Lutra; species Lutra lutra. The sequence goes on along the minus strand of NC_062288.1, from coordinate 99,576,165 downwards.
TCAAGATGCCGCATGTCAAGCTCTCTGCTCAGCCAGGAGTCTACTTCTCCCTCGTCCTCTGCTTGCTTTCCCTCTTTCTCTCTGTCAAAGAAATAAAAATATTTTTTAAAAATGCAAGATTCTGTTATATCTACTTCTTGAGTGCCAGTGAATGTTGTGGACTATTTGATTTGTACTATTTCATTTCAGCTGACGTAAGCCCGTAGAGTTGCACTTATTGATCTAATTTAGAGTGTCAGGTGTCGGGAGACCTCTAAATTTATCTCATGTCAATCTTATGTCTTTTCCCTTTATTGTTGCTTCAGATTTTAATTTCTTAGGGATGTTATATATTACAGACTGATCAATTTATATTCGGAATAATTAGTAGCTTGTGTTCAAGAAAAGCTCTTCAATCATAAGTTAAGTGACATTAAAATAAAATTAAAATAGTTTGTGCCCTCATGTACTTCAGCTGTTTGTGCAAAGATAATAATTTTGGGGGGATGTGTGTTGTGGTAGAGGACGTTTCAGTGATTTTAGTTTCTCTCTCATCTGGAGGGGACATTGAGAGAAAGAGAGAAGGAAGGCTATGAACAACCTGTCTTTAGGTAATAGTCCACTAATTTAAAGCTTAATGCTATTTTTCATAAAGGTACTAACCTTCACTATCTTTCTCCATTAAAACTACTTTTAACTCTCTCCATTAATCATGAATATTAATAACATATAAAGTACAATGTATCTGATCTCATCGCAAAACAGGAAATGAAGAGATAGGAACCATTTTACTAACTCATAAATGCAGGTGGTGATGTTAATTAAAACTGAATTAAAATTTACCTTCCCTATAGTGCCCAAATTTCCATTTCAATATATTCTTTAAAAGTACGCATTTGTACATAAAAAAATCCATTGCATTTCTATGTGTCAACAATGAAAATTAAAAATTTTAAAATGTTTAAAAAGACAATGCCGGGTGCCTGGGTGGCTCAGTGGGTTAAAGCCTCTGCCTTTGGCTCAGGTCATGGTCCCAGGGTCCTGGGATTGAGCCCCGCATCGGGCTCTCTGCTCCTTGGGGAGCCTGCTTCCTCCTCTCTCTCTCTCTGCCTGCCTCTCTGCCTACTTGTGATCTCTGCCTATCAAATAAATAAAAATCTTCAAAAAAAAAAGAAAAGAAAAAAAAAGACAATGCTATTTGCATTAGCACCAAAAATATATATATACTTAGATATATATCTGATAAAATGTGTGCTGAAAACTGCTAGCTTCTGATGAAGAAATTAACCAACATGGAAATAAGTGAAGAGATATAATGTATTCATAGACTGAAAAATTGAGTATGGGTAGGATGTCACTTCTCCCTTTTTAGATGTATAGATCTAATGCAGTCCCAATCAAGTTCTTAGTGAGCTATATTTATAGGAAAGCTGCTAACAGTTCATTCAATCCAGCAGGTCCTCTCATTCACTGCTAATCCTTTGCTGTCTTTATTAAGTCTCAAGTTAAGGAAATAATGTCAACGCTATTACATAAACTATCCCTGATGCACATTGTCACTGATAGCCTCTCTCCTGGCCTCCAAACTCGTTGGACTCTAAATGAACACAGGATATTCTTGTTTGAGTTCCACTGTCATAATTATAGATACTATCATTAGGAGAGTGTTTCCTTTTTTCTGTATAATTTCTTGGACATTTAGAGAGTCTATTTCATAGTCATTTGGAAGAAATTGGAAGAAATAAAATAAAAGTAAAAAGAAAACCAACCCAAACCCAAATAACTTGGAAGTTAGTATTAAAGGGAAATTTAAATTAAGTATATTGAGATGGCTATGAAAAGAAAATAGAAAATCAGATCATCATCATACGCTTTTATTTTATACAAATAAATTCAGTTTCCTAAGGGAATAGAAGTTGGTAAAGGATAAAAGTTTGTAGTCATCAAATGTAGCATATAAGCATTTGTGGTAAGTTATTTGTCAGGAAAATGTAATATTAAAAGTTTTTGCATATATTACATTGCCAATCTAGGAGGTATGCATACATGCCAAGAGTGAAAACAATTTGCATAAATATTTTGAGTTATTTCTAAATGAGAAGAGAGAAATATAGGATTCATCTCTATTATGTGACTTTTTTTTTAAAGATTTTATTTATTTATTTGAGAGAGAGACAGTGAGAGAGAGCATGAGAGAAGAGAAGGTCAGAGCGAGAAGCAGACTGCCCATGGAGCTGGGAGCCTGAGGTGGGACTCCATCCCAGGACTCCAGGACCAAGACCTGAGCCGAACACAGTTGCTTAAACAACTGAGCTACCCAGGCATCCTCTATTATGTGACTATTAATGCATGTGTACATTATTAATTTTAGAGCATAAAAGTAAACCTATTAAGTGCATATGTTTTTCTTTAACATTACCCTTCAAAACCTGAAGAACGAAGGGCTCATATTATCACCAAAACATGATTCATAGACTAGCATTACTAAGTATTAATTATTTTGAAACAGGTATTAAAAAGATAGTGGGGCAAATTACAAGAGATCTATTCAGATGACAAGAGATTTATTTCTCGATCACTCAGCAACATTTTCATTTCAAGCCTCTCATTCTTCCCAGAAAGAATTTTCTCCAGAATACCATAGTAGCCTATTCTAGGTTGTCTCAGTATTACAGGTTTAAGATCAGTCTTTCCAGAATGCTCCAATCCTAGCCCCATCCCGCTCTGCCCCTACCAGCTTCCTCCTGGTATATCATTCTGGAGTCAAAATGTTGAACTTGCGGTGGTTGAGATAGTCTTTCATGCTTGGTCTGAGCTTGTCTGTGTTTGTGTCTGTGGGCTTCATCCCACCCATCCTCAGAATCACCAGCTCCCCACCCTGCTGTCTGCTGAAATAGTCAGTGTTCATTCAGGCTCTGGTGTCGTTCACACAACAGCCACTGTGTCATCTCCTTGGTCCAAATTAAACACTCCTTCAGGTCTGTTCATTTTTTGTTTCTCTTGGCTAACCTCCATGCCCTTCTCCCAGGCACAAAGACGCTTTGGAGGCTTTTCCTTCCCTCCCTGAAGCCACCTATCATTCAATATCCCCCTACCCCGGGGGGGGGGGGTCTGTATCCTACCACCTCTCCTCATCCCATCCAGGCTTCAGCTATCATGCCTGGGGTTTGCTTTGGGGCAGTGGCTGCCTCCATTGTTTTCATTAAAATCTTAAATTATATTTTTAACAATGTCCTCTCCAAATGCAGCCCGAAGTTGTTATTTCAGAATGTACAGTTTTCCCCAAATTCAAGTTCTTTGCCTTTTTATTTCTCCCTCTGGTAGAAGAAAAATCAAGAAAAATGCTCCCTTTGCAAAGTCCTCCATCCAGCCCCACCCCTCGGCCCAGCTTCATACCTGCTGTTAGGAATCAAAGCAGCCTCCTTGACGGTCAGCTCCAGAGACACAGACGCAAACTTCTAGGGGCCTTGGCTATAGCAGTAGCCTTGGATGATCCTGAGAAAACTAAATTATCTTTTTAGAGTTCAGAAGTAAGAGCGTGCTCTCGTAGATATCACCAAAAGCACACATTGAAACTCAGCTACCACTGTGAAAAAAATGTTATTTTATTTTTCCTGACAGAGATTTCTTAAGAACATAAACCAGTCTCTTAGATGCAAAGGAATGTAGATAAGCATTGTTTATTTTGAAACAAAATTTTTAAAAGTGATGCAAGAGATTAGACTAAAAGAACTAGATTATATTTGTTGTGCCAGTGTGTGCTCCGTGACTTTGTACATGAAAATGCTTTAAAACTGATATAAAGGGGCACCTACGTGGCTCAGTTGTTGGGCATCTGCCTTCGGGCTCACGTCATGATCTCAGGGTCCTGGGATTGACCCCCTGTCGGGCTCCCTGCTCAGCGGAAAGTCTGCTTCTACCTCTCCCACTTGCCCTGCTTCTATTCCCTCACTCGTGCTCTCTGTCAAATAAATAAATCTTTAAAAAAAAAACTAATATAAAGTGTACTCTTATGACCAAAACTTAAGCAAAATGATATACATTTTCCCCAAACTTTGATAAAGCATATTAGTAAAAGTTGGAAGAATACACATGTATTATTCAATTTCTGGAAGCTTCAAGAGTTGAAAATAATTCAAAAGAATTGGTGGCAGGGCAATATGTTTTAACCATCTCCTGTTCCCCTCATTGGTGAAGAGGGCTGTGGGTGTGGTTGCCACCAGACGCAGGAGATAGACAGCAGTTGACTAGTTGTGTCACTCATAGCTGGGGGGACACCACACACCACGCAGGGTGACTCGATGTCGCACTTGGGAATAGACTGAACAAAAGGCCTGTGAGAGGCAAACTGCTTAGTATTAGGAGGAAGACCTGACTCTTGGTTCCTGCAAGAGGATGGGATTATTTTAGTTGAATAATCCCACGGCCTGGCAGGGAGTGAAGCCCGCTACTCAGGGATAATCAGAAACCGTGCCTTGTCCCCATAATAAGGAGAGTCCCTTCTTTGGTTAGGGGGCCTCGTCCATGGGAACAGAGTGGGGAACTTGTGGTTAAGCCATTCTAGGCTCTCCTGGATTTTTCCAGATGTCAGGAAACGTATAATCCTGGGCCTAAATTTTAGGTCTTAGACCATAGGGTACTCTAAATCCCCAAACGTTGATATTTTAAAATTAGAAAATTTCCAAAGAGGCAAAAGAGGGGGCCACATCTCTACAGAAAGTGAAGTGTTATATGAAGCAATTTGAAATTGACTTATTTGGCATAAAACATGTATTATAGAATGAGCAATTCATAAACATCTAAGGACCACATTAAAATAGCCTAATCTGTATGAATAATGTGGTTGAAGCCGAAAGGAAAGGAGGTATTAGCACCAGTAAAAATATGCAAGCGTACTCTCCAATTCCACTATACCTGACAAAAATAAGGAGAGATCCACTCTTTGGGTAAGCTAGCATCATGTTAATACAAACCACGAGTCAGTAAACTTTTTTTTTTTTTTTTTTTTTTTTGGTAATAGACCAGGTGGCAAATATTTCTGGCTTATTGGCCAGAAATTCTGTCACAACTACTGAATATTGTTGTAGCATGAAAGCAACCATAGATGGTATATAAATAATTCAGAGGGGCTGTGTTCCAATAAAATTTTATTTATAAAAACAGCCAATGGAGCAGGTTTGGCCCATGGGTCATAGTTTGACCATCTCTGAACCATGTTTTGGTTACATTAAATATATAATCAAAGAAATTCCAGGCCTCTGTCTAACTGTATTCTATATCAAGAGGCAAAATATGCTGTATGAGAGCTTTTTTCCTAAGAGAGAGTAAAGGTTTTGAATTAATGTATATATCACATACTAATGGAGAATTTTTGAATAAAATTTAAAAGGTTTTTTAAAGAATATTTATATGAGTATTTTGAATTTTATTTTCTTATTGATTCTAATTATTAATATGTCCTATCATTACATATTTAAAAGGCTTTTTTCCCCTGGCCTAGAGATTTAAACTGTGGTTTCAAATTCAGAATTCCTTGGAGTATTTCCGGCTCCTACTCTGTTGTTTGAAGTAACTACCCCATCCTCTTAGTTTATTTTCTACTTTCATCTTTTTACATAGTTGGGAATGATAAGGTATATCCTATAACTGAAATTATAACCTGGGAATCTAAAAAGAAAAAAATTGAAAATGAGGAATTCAACATTTTAATGGAGAAGGAAAATATAAACATAAATGCTTTAGGCTTCATATTAGTACTGTGAGCCACAAAGGCATATAACCTGTTTCTCCTTTATAATAATGCATAAGGTACACTAAAATATATCTATTTAAATTTTTATTTTATTTTTCTATACATTCCTCCATGTTCATCATGGTAAGTGGACTCTTAAGCCCCTTCACCGATTTCACCCATCCCCTCATCCGCCTCCCTTCTGGTAACCATCAGTTTGTTTTCTATAGTCAAGAGTCTATTATTTGGGTTTATCTCTTTTTCTCTTGGTTCATTTGTTTTGTTTCTTAAATCCCACATATAAGTGAAGTCATATGGTGTTCCTTTCTTTGACTGACTTATTTCACTTAGCATTATACCCTCTACATCCATCCATGTTGTTGCAAATGGCAAGATTTCATTCCTTTTTATGGCTAAATAATATTCCATTGTGTGTGTACATACCACTTCTTAATTCAGTGGATGGACACTTGGGTTGCTTCCAAAATTAGGCCATTCTAAATAATGCTGCAATAAACAAGGAACAAATTAGCATTTTCATACTCTTTGGGTAAATACCCAGTAGTGGGATTACTGGATCATATAGTAATTCGATTTTTAGTTTTTTGAGGAACCTCCATACTGTTTTCCACATTGGCTGCACCAGTTCGCAATCCCACCAACAGTGCATGAGGGTTCCCTTTTCTCCACTCCTCGCCAACACTTGTTTCTTCTGTTGTTGGTTTTAGCCATTCTGACAGGTGTGAGGCGATAGCTCATTGTGGTTTTGGTTTTTGCATTTCCCTGATGATAAGTGATGTTGAGTATCTTTTCATGTGTCTGTTGGCCATCTGGATGTCTTCTTTGGAGAAATGCCTATTCATGTCTTCTGCCCATCTTCTATTTGGATTATTTCTTTTTTGGCTGTTGAGTTGAATAAGTTCTTTATATATTTCGGGTACTAACCCTCTATCAGATATGTCATTTACAAATATCATCTCCCATTCAGTAGGTTGTCTTTTAGTTTTGCTGATGTTTCCTTTGCTGGGCAGAAGATTTTTATTTTGATATAGTCCAAATACTTTATTTTTACTTTTTCCTCTTGCCTTAGGAGACGTATCTAGAAAATGTTGGTGTGGCCCATGTCAGAGAAATTACTGCCTATGCTCTCTTACAGGATTTTTATGGTGTTAAGTCTTACATTTAGGTCCTTAATACATTTTGAATTTATTTTTGTGTATAGTGTATAGAAAGTTGTGCGGTTTCATTCTTTTGCATGTAGCTTTCCAGTTTTCCCAACACCATTTATTGAAGGGACTGTCTTTTTCCCACTACATATTCTTGCCTCCTTTTCTAAGGTTAATAGACCATATAATCATGGGCTTATTTCTGGGCTCTCTAGCCTGTTCTATTGATTTATTTGTCTATGTTTGTGCCAGTGCTATCCTGTTTTGATTGCCACAGTTTTGTAGTGTATATCTTGGTATCTGGGATTGTGATTCCTCCAGCTTTATTCTTTTTCAAGATTGCTTTGGCTATTCAGAGTCTTCTGTGGTTCCATGCAAATTTTAGAATTGTTGTTCTATGAAAAATTCTGCTGGTATTTTGATAAGGATTGTGTTAAATCTGTAGATTGTTTTGGGTGGTATGGATATTTTAGCAACATTGGTTCTTCTACACCATGAGCATGAAATACCTTTCTATTTTATGTGTGTTCTTTTCAATTTCTTTCATCAAAATTTTATAGTTTTCAGAGTACAGGATTTACACCTCCTTGATTAAATTTATTCCTATGTTAAAAATATCCATTTATTTTAGATTATAAAATTTGCATAGTATGAAATCAACTAAGCCATTTTAGTCATCTTTAAGAATGTTAGATAATTATAATGCCAAGTCTTCAAATTTAAAGGCTACTTGGCAATGGAAAAGATATACAACATTTTTTTTTCTTTTTGTTGAAGCTATTATTTTACATTCATCTAGACATGTCTACACTGTTCTTCACAAAAAACAACAATGAAGGGGCACCTGGGTGGCTCAGTCATTGAGCCTTTGGCTGAGGTCATGATCCTGGGGTCCTGGGATCAAGCGCCTGCTCAGTGGGAAGACTGCTTCTCCTTCTCCCTTTCCCCCATGTGAATAAATAAATAAAATCTAAAAAAAAAAAAAAAAAGGAACAATAATGTAAATTAAGATGATTTGGATATAAGTAAGCATCATGTTAGAGGGTTATCAAACTTCTTTCCAAGTTATATACTTACTCTTTTAAGCCAACTGCTGTAGACTGAAGTGTGTTTCTCCAAAATTTATATTGAAGCCCTAACCCCCACTGTGATGGCATTTGGAAATGGGGCCTTTGGGAGATTAGTGAGTTTAGAAAAAGTCATGAAGATGGGTCCCTCTTAATCGGATTAGTGCCCTTATAAAAAGATACCAGTCGGCCCTCTTCCGCTTTCTCTCTGACATGTGTGGACCAAGAGAGAAGGTGGCCATCTACCTTCAAGAAGATGAGTTCTCAGTGAAGAATCATATCTTCTGGCATCTTGATCTCAGACTTCTTGGCCTCCAAGTCTGTAAGAAAATAAATTTTGGTTGTTTTAAGCTACCCAGTCTATGGTATTTTCTTATGGCAGCCTGAACAGAGGAACACATCAATGATTTATTTTCAATAAATAATTCCATAGAATATAAATGTATTTTGCTTGTAAGCAGTTTGAAATCCCAGACCTGAACCAAATACTCTAATGATTTCCCTTAAGTAATTTATTTATGTAAAACTTTCTTTATGTTTCTCCTAATTCCACTGCCCATTGCCTTTTTATTCAGCAGTATTCACTAGAGTGAATGTGGTCCATCACAGTGTTTTAGAAATAACTGATGTGCTACATTTTATTCCTGGAGTTATTTTAGACAGTTCGTTGAAAATTCAAACCAAGAGCCTGAAGCAATTCTATCAGATTTTGGAAACTTAAAATATCTTATTAGAGAGACTAGGGCAGAGAAATTCAAATAGATTTTTTAGTAGTTCAACTGCAGGTATTTTTAGATGCATGAATTTTCAGGTGTCAATATGACAGATCTGTCTGTACCAAAAAATGTGCATTATAGGTTAATAAAGGTGTGGTTATTAAAATTCACTTCTTTTTTTTTTTTTAAAGATTTTTATTTATTTATTTGAGAGAGAGACAGTGAGAGGGAGCATGAGTGAGAAGGTCAGAGGGAGAAGCAGACTCCCCATGGAGCTGGGAGCCCGATGCGGGACTCGATCCCGGAACTCCGAGATCATGACCTGAGCCGAAGGCAGTCGTCCAACCAACTGAGCCACCCAGGCATCCCTAAAATTCACTTCTTAAATGAAATCTTTTATTTATCTATTTGGTAGTCTTTTTGTATGTTTAGATATTGGTATTTATTCAATCCACCGAGGCTCATGAATTTTGTGTTTTCTGAGGTAGAAATTAGCATTTTATTTATTTGGCATTGTCTTGTAAATGTCTAAAAAATAATAAGAGCAGAAATGATAAAGGTAATATCAGTGTGGAATTTCTGAAAAGATACAAAAATACCTTCGTAAATTTAAAAACAACTCAGCAGAACTTGTAGTTCTTCCAAAATGGGCACAGAAAGATTTGAAAGGTTTGAGGATATTTTTCATACAATCATACCTTTGTAAGAAAGTCCCAGGAAACATAAAACAGGTAAAATTATTAATTTATCACAGATTTTATATCATATAATATGTAATTTAAAAAATATATGCCTTCTAAATCTACATGTATAGTGAAGAAGCAGGAAGAATAGGCAATGTTACCTTATTTCCAAACCATAAAAGTCTTAGAACTGTGAATTTAAAAAAACTCAATAAAAATACTCAGAAAATTTATAAGATGTGGTCCCTGCCCTTAGCTACTTCTCTTCCATAAAAATTGAAAATAAAACTCCTATGCATTTTATTATTCATAAAAATGAGCCATTGTTGACGACATAGCAAAAAAGAAGGAACAAAATACTGTGAGAAAAGCAAGATAGTTGATCCGTGAACTAACTAAAGCAAATGTATCTTCACTTCCATGATTTTGAATACTCATTTCCATTGGATAACAAGATGAATGTTTGTAGGACACTCAGAAAAAGCAACAATAAAATATACAAACAAACTCTGAGTTCAGGGACTTTCACTATTGCCATTTTATTTGGTGGAAATAATGTGTTGCTATCCAAATACTTGTTTTTTATTTTTTTTAACTCTATTTGGTAATAATTTTAAACTTACAGAATAGTTGCAGAAAAGAAATTAGTACAAAGAACATCCTCATATCCTTTACCAAGATGCACTTGCTAACATTTTACCTCATGTGTTATTCCTTACCATTCTCTATTTACACGCAGAGACATAATTTTATAAGACTTTATCCATTTGACAGAGAGAGAGTGTGTACACATGCAGTGGGCTCTGGAGCAGGGATTGGGGCAAAGAGGGTGGTTGAGAATCTCAGGCAGACTCCACAGTGAGCGCAGAGCCCAATACAGGCTAGATCCCATGACCACGAGGTTATGACCTGAGCCAAACCCAGGAGTGGGAGGCTTAATTAGCTGAACCACTCAGGTGCCCTGCACATACAATTTTATAATTACATACACACACACATGCACACACATGATTTTTTTTTTCCTGAATCACTTGTGGAATAAGCTACATATATCATGACTTCTTACCCCTAAACACTTCAACATGTGTTTCCTGAATATAACAATACTTTCTTACATAGCTGCAGTACTATTATCCATATCAATAACCTTAACATGATTACTATATTAATACATAAAAAATAGTTTAATCTAATTTACCAATCATATTCCAATTTTGTCAGATGGTCCAATGATGTCTTTTGTAGGAGTTTTTTGTTTTGGGTTTTTTTCCTCCCTTTCAATATAGGATCCAGTCTTAGATGAAAAATTTTATTTAGTTGTCACATCTCTTTGAATTTTTTAATCCAGAATATTTTCATAGCCTTTGTCTTTTATGATATCAGCATTTTTGAAGAATGAGGCTACTCTTTTTTTGGTGTGTAGAAGAAACATCATGATTTTGTGTTTATCTGGTATTCACTTGTTTTCATTCTAAGCAGGATTATTGCACAGGTGATGTGTCCTCAGGTCATCAAGTCTGAAGACACATAATATCCATCTGTTTCTTACTGGGGAAATTCATTTTGGTCACTTGAACAATTATCTTTATGTGTCATCACTATTTTTTCTCTCTTGTAATTAATTCACAATCATGGGGGAAAGTCTTGAGGACCATGAAAATATCCTGCTTCTCATCAAATAATTTCTCCAGATGTATCATTCATTGATGATTCCTGCCTGATCCAATCTGGACTATGAGAATAACAAGATAGTGATCTCCCACTTCGTTTGTAGCTTAACATTTACCAGGTGTCCTTCCCCTATTCTGTTTAAGCAAAATACTTTCTTTCTCATTTGTTTATGTATGGTTTTATGCATACATGTATGTACATGTTCATTCATTTATATACTAATTATCAATATGGGCTCATGATTTTCTATCTTTTTCAGTAGTTTATAATTCATTACAATACTTAATATTTATAATGATCCCAATTCTGACCAGTGGGAACTCATTTGAGCTGGTATAGGTTCACAACACTCTTGGGGGCCTTCCTGGCATAATGTGAAACCTGCCCCCTTGCCCAGGGTAGGGAGAGACATAGAGGCAGGCCATTCCCTGTTGGCACATGGTAGCTTCAATAATAACAAAGGAAACTTACATAAGAGACTTGCCTTGGGTGGCAGCAAGGCAAATGGATCCCTGCATTGCCCTCCAAATCTTAAGAGTTTATAAAGAGGTTCTTTTTAAAAAAAAAAAAATTATTTATTTAATAGAGGAGAGATCACAAGTAGGCAGAGAGGCAGGCAGAGATAGAAGGGGAAGCAGGCTCCCCACTGAGCAGAGCCCAAAGTGGGGCTTGATACCAGGACCCTGAGATCATGACCTGAGCTAAAGGCAGAGGCTTAACCCACGGAGCCCCCCAGGCACCTATGAAGAGGTTCTAACTGGGCTCAGTCCCGTATACTGTGCAGGTATTTTCAATAGCACATCAGTATTTCAAGGCTATGTCCTTGGAGCAGCCTGTTGGAGCAGGAAAGGCAAGTGAAACCCACATTCTAAGAACAGGGAGAGAGGTGAGACACCTCCCGGGGCCCAGGGCCAGCTCATATGTCAATTGCTTGTCATGTCTTTCTCTTTTTCTTTCTTTCTTTCTTTCCTTCTTTCTTTCTTTCTTTCTTTCTTTTGGGGGGGTGCTCATGTCCTTCTTTGATCTTTTTAAAGATTTACTTATTTTAGAGAGAGGGAGAGAGAGAGAGAGAGCAGGAGCAGGGGGAAGGGCAGAGGGAGAGAGAGAGAGAGATCTCAAGCAAGCTCCAAGCCCAGCATGGAGCTGGATGCGGGGCTTGATCTCGTGACCCTGAGATCATGATCCGAGCTGAAACCAAGAGTCAGACACTTAACTGACTGCACCACCCAAGCACCCTGGTCATGTTCTTCAACAGCTGGTGTGTGTGTGTGTGTGTGTGTGTGTGTGTGTGTGTGTGTGTGTGTAATGACCATACTACACTTGCAATTTTTTTTTTTTTCACTTCTTTACTTTCTGGAACAAGATGGTGTCAGGTTCACCTTGTAACTACTCTTCCTCAACCTTGGAATCAACCACTATCTGAAGAATCCTGTTTCAAAGATCTGCTTTAGAGATCAGTTTGATCATTCAGACTGGCTCTTGGGTCATTTTTCACATTTTGTGAGTTTGCTCAAAATGAAGCAATAGGTATTGCAGAGATAATAAATATGAATTGTGCATTTATTCACTACATTCCAGGCACACTGCTACTGGCTATATATGTATGTATGTGTATATATATATATATACACATGTGTATATATATATGTATGTATGTATGTATATATATATATATATATATTCAAATATATAACATTAGCCTACAAAGTAAGTGTTGCTATCTCCACTTTAAAGTGATACAATGATACCCTCTCCAGTTAGGTAATTTGTCCAAGGTCATTTAAGAAGTAATTGTCAGAGCCAGTTTTGAATTTGGTTTTGCTGATCAGCAAATCAGTTCCTTATTCTATTACACGCAGTTCTAGGGCAATGGTAACAATACACATTAACTGAGGGAGAATATAACTTAAAAGCATAATTTAAGAGGATAAGGCTCACAGGTTGTCTGGAATTTTTGTGTTATGCATTTTTCTAAGTAGTCTGTGAGTTGTTTTATAAAATATTCAATAGAGTTGCAGTTACGAGTTTCTTTTTTCTTTAAGCATATAGAAGACACAAATATTTTAAAGTACTTTTTCAGTGGTAATTGCTAGAAAGAAAGAATAAGGTCAAGTTAGAAAGATCTTATCCAGAAGACAATTAGTCAGGGTACACTTGTCTGGATACCTTATATGCTTAAGCTCGGTTCACACAAAACTCACTGAAAGTTTTCAGCATGTTTTCCAGTTTCTCTCACCTTTCATGAGTTGACAGATAATGACTTTTGCTCTGAACTGCTCTCCTGTACACCAATCTATCATGCCAGAATTATGTTTTTTTTCTTTTATCTTTTGTTGTTGTTGTTGTTGAGAATGCATCTTTGATCACATAACTCCTTCCTTAAAACTATGTTCTATGGAGGGCTAGGGGGTGAGAGTCTCAGCTAGTGAAATCCTGGGCAAGCTTTTCCCAGGTTCAACTAGGGAGCTTTGCTTGTATCTGATGCACCTGCCGGTAATTATAAGCAGGCAATGTGATGGAGTAAGCCCCGAACGTGGTGGAAGAAAGCATATGCTTCGGTCCATATCTGCTGACGTAGGGAGAACCAAGCCACTGCACTGGGCTTTATTTTCTTAAGCGTACAGTGTGTGCCCTGAAATCTCGCCCGTCTGTGTCACAGAGGTGTTGCTGTAAAGAAACGAGATGATTTATGTGAGGAGGTTTTGGAAATTGAGACTTTCTATGCAAATGTATTCTATTTTTGTGAAATTGTCATTATGAATCTCCAGAGCTGGAGAAAAAGCCTCATCAAATTAATCCACATATGAATCACTGCAGAGCATTTACAAATGTTGTATCTGGAGATGAACGCTTTCATACAGTGCTAGAGAAATCTTTTTATGTCTCCCCTCAAAGGCTACCCGATACGATATTGCCAAAACAATTTGATAAATACATTATTAGGGAATGATAATATGTTGTTCTTTTGCCTGAAAACAAATGGTCTCGTATACCAGCTGTTGGCAAGGAATACCAGAAACCGGTTTCGCACACGTTCTGTTTATGAAGGGCCTCCCTGCTCATCCCTCCCTCCCATCATCCCATGATGATGATGAATTGCTCCCAACTGGGCAAATAAACATGGTGATTGTGGACAATTTGATGGATAGAACCTCTGATGATCTGATGATCTGCTGGAAGCTATTGCGAAAATTGCACTTAACACCCTACAAGGAAATGTACTTTTGTCCCCACAGAAAATCCACGCCTTAAAAAGACACCGTCCACGTAGGAAAAGTTTGAGCAACAAGCTAGTCTGTATATATGGCGAAGCAGGGGTTGGGTTGGAAAGCCATGCAGCATATTATGGGCCCAGCAGGGCCACGTCGGGGGTGAAGGTTAAGTATTTAGCGTGGAGGCAGCTCTCGAAGTCCAAGGGCTAGGGTCGATTTGCCGAGCAGATATGGTAGGATGCTGTCCTTTTCGGAGAGTAAATATTTGTAATTCACACAAGGCCAGGTAGCTCTTGAGTGGGGAAAGTGAGAGGAAGGAATCTGGGGTATATAGGTCGAAGTTCTGGCCACACTCTGTCAAGCCTTCTGGAACAGAAAGACCAGGTCAAGAGCTCTACGTAGGAAATGAGAATCCAGCAGTGGGGACCGTCTTACTGCACAGATCCATTCACAGCAAGCACAGACTTTGATACTAAAATAACCATCTTCTGAGGCAGCTTAAAAAAAAAAACTCCCTCATGCCCAAGTTAACATTTTTGTCTAAAAGTAGGGGCAGTTTAATACTGAAAGGATTGTGTAAGATCAAGATACATTATATATAGTGCAGGAATTCATCAGAGTGTCTCTTCGGGTTTCTTCGATAAGGCACCTGGGCCTCAAGAATTCTGCTCTAACTCCTAAATATGTAACACAGCTTGATACAATTGCAGAGCCGCGAAGAAGTCTCTAAAATGGTCATCCTTTGTCTGAAGTGCCCGGAGAAATGTTATACATATGTAGGTGTATGTAATTCTTTTACTACTTACAACCATGCTGTAAGGACTCACCATTATTGGGGAAGTGGGGTGTGGGGAAATTAAGACTTGACTATGTTGAGGCCACTTGCTGAAGGTCAAACACGATGTTCACAAGTTATTTTTTCCATCTACTCACAAAGGATGTCATTAAATAGGAACCTCAGCTATTAATAGAAGTTCAATCGCTCCAATATGCTTATATTCGAAACTGGGCTTTGGAACATCAAGGGAAAATTCGAAAATGTCCACACCATTTATTAAATGATGTAAAAGGTGTTCAAATCCTTCAGTCATGGCAGGATGCATTTTATGTTTTATTTATTCTGGTCAATATGTTGCAATCTTTTTCTATGGCATTAACTTGACTCGAAATCATGAAATGAATTCTAAATTTGAAAAAAAAATACATAATTTAAATGGGCTATTGACCTGCACATTATAGAGGGAAACCCTTCTCCTCAGAACTCCGGGGTTCCAACAGAATTCTTTAGGAATCTCAAAATTTTTGCTCCTTTAAGTCTGCTGCACAGTCACCCTCATGGTTTCATTCCATAATAAAGGGACAACAGGACAGATACATCTCTACTAGGGACAGTATATATTTCTTAAGAAGGTTTTAACATTACCTTTGATCAATTCATTTTACAAATGATACCTGAAGCATAGTTTCTGAATTTAATCACAATATTATCTGTGACAATTTCTAATGGCTTGTGTGAGAAAATTGCCATTTGGGAAGAATATGTTAGGGAATATAAATGCAGAATGTGAAATCTAGGATAGTGATTCCTAACATCAGGTGTTATGAATATACCACTTAGAGAGGCTACCGAATGTATCAGCTACCGTGATGCTGGAAATCAAAACTCTAGGGGCACCTGGGTGGCTCAGTGGGTTAAAGCCTCTCCCTTAGGCTCAGGTCATGATCTCCGAGTCCTGGGATCGAGCCCCCGAATCGGGCTCTCTACTCAGCAGGGAGCCTGCTTCCTCCTCTCTCTCTGCCTGCCTCTCTCCCTGCTTGTGATCTCTCTGTCAAATAAATAAATAAAATCTTAAAAAAAAAAAAAAAAAACCTCTAGCAAACACCTCTGGTGATTCTAGTGATGTTTGGACCCTAATAGGGTCTCTAAATTGAATCCCCATAGAAAATTAAAGTATCAGCCTGTTTGTTTAGAAGCCTTACTCCATTGGAAATTGCTTCACTGAAATATTTTAGTGGTTACTATTTCATGTATTAAGTATGTATTTATTAAATGCTTGTGATATACAAGATCCTGTGCCTCACAAAAAGAGAAAAAGACACAAAGCGTGTTATTGTTTTCCACAAAGCAAAGGTTGTCCAGGTGTGTGTGTGGGCTGTTTATGAGTCATGTCATGTGTTTTTTGGGAAAAAAAAAAAAAAAAAAGATTTTGAGGTACCAGCCAGAACCAATCGTAAGAATCTATGACAATGGACCCCAGCTGTGTTCAATTTTTCAAGACCTGTGCAGGTGATTGTAATACACTAAGTTTGAGAACCACCTGCTCTCTGAGATCACATGACAGTAGGGTGCCGACTGCGTGGGTTTAGGTGAGCTGAAACCTGCAAAATCACAAGGGGGTGGAAGGCGTTTGTTGCATGAATTTGGAGAAGCAAAATGGTAAGTACTAAGAATTGCAATTACCAATAGCTTTGGACATCAAACGCGGAGTGAGAACGGAGGGAGGGAGATGGTGTTCCTGGGAAGAATCTACGGTAACTCCCAGGTTTCTCTAAGAATTCAGGGAAATGGCCGTGTTTGAGGAAGTGGGGACAGAAGCAGATTGCCTGAGGAAGAACATAAGCTCAACTTTCTCTGCCCTTTCAAATCCTATGTGAACACATGCTGATATTCTTATAAATGTTCTAAAAGTAAGATTTAACTTGTTCTTGTATTTAAAGAAGATTCTCCAAATTTTGTAAGTTTAGCTGCCCCACAAACAGATTCACCCTAGAATTGGGAAACATTAGTACTGGGCTTATATAGCACCCAAGAGACTTCCAACTGGGGTTGTCTTATAGGAAATACAGCATATTTCTCTAAAATTTAAAATTGTAATATTTTCTTACAACCGGGCTATTCATAAATAAGCAATATACAAACATAAAAATACAGCTGCACTTTCCTCTGAGCTGTTGCCCAGCATATTATGCAATGTGGATAATGTGGATATTTAGAAATTGATTCTTCCTAGAATTATCTGTCAAGAAACTGATACATTCAGAAAAGTCCATTTATTTTCCGTATCAGTGGATGAGTAGTAAATAAACTATTTTTTTTTCCTTTTGTCTGTTACCAAGCCCCAAATTACTAAGGTCTAAATTGCACAAATTAGTTTATGGTAGTTGGTACATTTTAGTGTATTTTAACATTTCATGATTTTAGTATATTTTTGGACCTTTTAATGTTACTTTAGTTTTCTGCTGAAGCATTTTTATTTTTAAATATTTATGTATTTGAGAGAAAGAGAGAAAGAATGCATGTACACAAGCAGGGAGAGGGGCAGAGAGAGGGAGGGGCAGAGAGAGAGAGGGACTGAATCCAAAGCAGATTCCACACTAAGCACAGAGCCAGATTCGGGGCTTGATCTCATGACCCTGAGATCATGTCCCCAGGCAAAACCAAGACCTGGATGCTTAACTGACTGAACCACCCAGGCACCCCTGCTGAAGCATTATATATATACATACTCACATACACTTTTTGAACATGTTCCAAACCAATTTTTAAATCTTATATTTTTTAAATCCAAATGGAGAATCCTCATAAAAAAATTTATCTTGGTTATTATGATCCTCTCTTTTTATTACTTAAAAATGTGTGCCCAGTACATAAATCTTTAGGAGAATAAAAATATGTGGTCTCCAGTTTACCACACTTTTTGCACTTGTTACTTTATTTAAAAGTATCTGTAATTGAGTCGCCTAATGAATGCACATTTATAATCTTGACAAAACGTAAACACTTAAAGCTCTGGTTTGGGTAGAAATACTCACCGAGTCTAATTTTGGGCAGAGGTAACTTCCCTCTAGACTCTCTTATTGGAAATATAGTGGACAATGTTAACATCACAAGTAAAAGTATCTTGGAAATGAAAAAGATCTATAAGATGATGTGTACTTTTTTCCCTGAGGAATTATTCATAACACTAAAAATCATTAATCTTTAAATCCATTTTAAGAAAAATAGCCAGCTTTTGTTAACCGCTCACACTGAAGAAACGAATATTGACCACTAGACGGAAGACTGTTGCTCACACTTCTCACATTGTACAACCCTTATCTTAACAAGTCATTGCTTGTTGGTTTCGTTAGAAGAGCTCATGCCGAGGTGGTTAGCAGCATAGAGGTTCTGTGTCCTAAGGCCAGTATAACCCTGAATATAAAGATGCTTGAGCAGAAAGCAGCTTGGCAGTCATGTCCAGTTTGACAAAACCAACATGCTGAAGCCAGAAGTAGAAAGTTGTAGGAGGATGTATTTAATGCGTGCTGTGTACATCATTATTCACGAACAGCAGAAGTGCCCTGTGTATTCCTACCTCAGTCTGATGCAGATATGAAAGAGAATCCCACTAGCTCCAACGTAATGTGCACCTACAGAAATTCCAAATCAAAAGATGCCCATTATCAGTCTTTTTTGTTGCTTAACAGTTTTTCTGATCACCAAATAACTCTCTCTAAAGGATCAAAATTCTATGTTTGTTTGTTTCTGTTAAGCAAAGGATAGATAGCATTACTGTAAAGAGAAGATAAGTCTAGGGACTTTTGCTTTCCTACCATCCTGAGTGACTTTATCAGGCCTCTCACGTACACTCTGCACGTGATCTAGGTGGGGAGAGAAAAGAGTAAAGAGGAAATCAACCCAAAATGTGCTCAGGGCTGTGGTCGATGTGAGCAAGGAGACCTATAGAACATCAGGAAATGATGTTTCTGCCTTGGGTGGCAGAAAGATCCACGGAGGTGAAGTTAAACTTCTCATTGAAGATGAACAGAGTGACCATGGCAAGGAGATAAAGAGCACTGGGGGTTACCATGTATTAAAGCCAGAGTGTCACCGGCCTGATAAGCCTCTTCTGTGAAAATGAGTTTGAGACGCTTAATTTTATGTTCACATGTCACTCTAGTTTTCTCCCATTTAGCAACCAGACATTGGTGAGTATAGAATAAGGCAGGGATTTCAAGTCGGAACAAAGTTAGAAGGATAGATGGGACATTTAATAACTCTGGAAAAACATTCAAATTATTTTGCCTCCCTCGTCTTTAATTTTCTAATAAATAAAATTGGAATAAATGCTTTCATCATTATTTTGGTATAAAATCACATGCAATATATCTAATACAGTGTGACCACATGTTTGGTGCATCATAAATATACCTTCCTTAATTTATTACACCATTATTGTAACACACTTTAAAGATCACAAGAAGAACAATTTGATAAAATAGGGTATTGTCTGATTAAGATAATATTATTTGTGTATATGTACAGATGTGTATGTTTATGCTTCTGATAGAGTTTATGTTAAATAACTTTATAGTCCAGGGCGCCTGGGTAGTTCAGTTGGTTGTGTTCAACTCTTGATTTTGGCTCGGGTCATGATCTCAGGGTTGTGAGACCAAGCCCCATATCGGGTTCTGTGTTCAGCGTGGAGTCGGCTTGTCTCTCTCCTTTTTCTCTTCCCCCTGCTCATGCTCTCTTTCTCTCAAATAAATGAATAAAATCTTGAAAAAATAAAAAATAACTTTGTATTCCTTACTCAGTAGAAACTACCCTCATCCTTTTTAACATTAGCTTCTCCCTCTGTGTGCTTTCAGACAAAATGATTTTATAATATTTGGTTGGGTATATGTAAACATTTTTTCAATAATTTTAAAGTTCTGTGTTAGATCTGTTTGCTGATGTCCCATTGTTTATATAGTGGCAGTTACATAAAAAATAAGTAAACTAATCCTGGAAGGGAGTTATAATTAACAATGATGAGAAAGAATATTTCATTTGTAATGGCTGTTTCCCCATGGGAGCACTGGTCTATAAAAGGGCACATTTATTGTTATGCACCATATAAGAGATAATATCTGGAAATTTTGGTGGTGAAATGGATGCTGTGTTTTTAGCTTTAGCAGTCTCATCTGACCACTCTGAACAAAAATAGGCCATCTGCCTTGGCTTGTTAATATATAGTAGTCTCATTGATTTTTTTCAGGCACACATGCTTTCAATTACAATTCATCCTAAAATTGTAGGGCCCCTCTTTGGGTAATTTCTGTTGCTACTACTCAGCTCCTCTATCAATGTTGTAATAACCTTTTCATTTTGCAATAATCTTTTTTGAAAAATCAATACAACAAGTTTGATCTTAATAATACAGGGCTTTAGAGTATATATAAAATATTTTACCATGTATTTATATACCGAAATAAAAATTTCTGAAAAACTTTTAAGTACTAGAAAATACTGGGAGATTTGGGTTGCATTGTACAAGAAGACATGTAATTATGTAACATTGTCAAGCCAAAGTCAACTATGTAGGGTAAGATGATTTAAGAGGCTGTTTTGGTGCATATTAAAGTCAGTTTGTAGGGTGTGCCTGGGTGGCTCAGTTGGTTAAGCATCTTGACTTTAGTTCGGGTCATGATGTCAGGGTCATAAGATCAAGCCCCACATGGGGCTCTCACTGAGTGTGGAGCCGGCTTATGATTCTCTTTCCCTCCCCCCAACACCTGCTCATGCATGTTTTCTCTCTTTCAAATAAAGTCAGTCAGTCAGTCAGTTTGTGACATAAATCTAAAATGTCTAAGAAAAATTTGAAATCCCAACTAAATAACCTTGACTTTTTAACTTAAAGAGTAAAACTAATAAATAGAAAAATATGTATTAAAGTTATTTTAGTCTGATAAAAATACTAACACCTTCATTCTTCAAATGAAAAATTCTGCTTTGTGCTCATCATTCATATATACTGAGTTTAGATTAAAAAATGCAATCTATTAGCTTGGTTTGAATTACTCGTAAAAATCAATGAAATATTAATAATGATACAATTTATTGAGTGTTCAGTCTTCTTCAGGCACTGTACCACATGTTTGATACCCAATAACTGACTAGTTTACACCTCAAAACAACCTTATGATTTGGGTTTTTCATGTCCCTTATTTTATAGATAGGGCATTTGAGTTTTAGAGTTAGATAACTCTCTTAATGTCATATTGCTTATGCTGTGGTAACAGCAAGGATAGTATTCACAATCAGAAATCCAAACTCAAAAATCTTTATTCATAACTGCTATGTTATGTATGACCAGTATGCTAATCCCAAATTCCAAAATTTGTCAAAAATCAAAGTTTCATTCTGTGGTCAATTCTTTGATGCTATAGTGACAATATGCCAAGAGCATGGATACATATTAAAAAACATTTTCAGTTTTGGGGGTGCCTGGGTGGCTTAGTCAGTTAAGCATCTGCCTTCAGTTCAGGTGATGATCTGAGGGTCCGGAGATTGAGGCCCATGTCCAGCTCCCAGCTCAGCAGGGAATCTTCTCCCTCTGCTACCCACCCCAACAGCCTCTTACACTCTCTTAAATAAATAAAACCTTTAAAAAATGTTTTAAGTTTTGTGTAGTTTCATACATGTACAAAACACAATAGTAATGTGACTTTAAAACTTTAATTATTTTTAAATTAGTCTAATTTTTCTACCCCTTTACCAGGAAAATTAAAATTATCTGTGCATAATTTGGAATTTTTTTTTTTGCTCATTTCAAGACTAAAACTAATTTTCCTGTTTATACTCAATACTTCCTCTTTCTAGAAATTTTCTTTCTTTCTTTCTTTTCTTTTCTTTTTCTTTTTTTTTTTTAAACTGTTATTCATCTTTCCGAAACCTAGGTTTGAAATCTTGCAGTGAGTTCCCAGGGCTGGAGCACAGGGAAAAGATATGCCTGAAACTTAAAAATGATATAGCTCTTCTCAAGGAGCTGAGGGAAAGAGTGGAAATGCACACATAAATATTGATAGCATTTAAGAGTGGAAACAGTTTAGGAAAATAATACTGATGGTCTGCATTTTTTTTGTTTTTCAGCAAATCTGGAGCCCTGGCTGCCTCCTGAGAAATAGAAGTATGGGTTTGGATTAGTCATTGTGTAGGTAGAAATAGGTCTGACTGGGATCGTGTAAAATGATATCATAATAATGCCAGAGCCCAGCTGAGCTTGGGGTCCATGCCCTGATAGTGGCATTAATCCCAGACAGATGGTGTTCTACTATTCAGCCACATTAAGAAGCCTACTTGTCAGAGAGTTTGGGTGGATTAATCCAATGCTGGGGATTTGCAAGGTAAGGACATCATGAGGAAAAGGAACCTAGGAATTAAAAGTGAGGGCAGTAAATGGTTGAATTTATGAACCATGAGCCCCATGAGCTATAGGTACTAGGATATGTAAAAGAATAAAATCATCATGAGAAGTAGTGTATAGTAGAAGAGGGTCTTTTTTTAATTACTATGTTAGTCACCAGGCAGTTCCTCATTAATTTTTGATGTAGTGTTCCAAGATTCATTGTTTGTGTATAATGACCGGGGTTCCATGCAGTATGTGCCCTCCTTAATACCCACCACTGGGCTAACACATTCCCCCACCTCACTCCCCTCTAAAACCCTCAGTTTGTTTGTTTTTTGTAGTCCACAGTCTCTCATGGTTCATCTCCACTCTGATATCTACCCCCTTCACTTTTCCCTTCCTTCTCCTAATGTCCTCCATGCTCTTCCTTATGTTCCACAAATAAGTGAAACAATATGATAATTATCTTTTTCTGCTTGACTTATTTCACTCAGCATAAACCTCTCCAGTCCCGTCCATGTTGATGTAAATGGTGGCTATCATCCTTTCTGACGGCTGCGTAATATTCCATTGTATATATGAACCACATCTTTATGCACTCATCTGTTGAAGGGCATCTAGGCTCTTTCCACAGTTTGGCTATTATGGACATTGCTGCTATGAACATTGGGGTGCATGTAGCTCTTCTTTTTACTACATTTGTATCTTTGGGGTAAATACCTAGTAGTGCAATTGCAGGGTCATAGGGTAGCTCTATTTTTAACTTTTTGAGGCAGGTCCACACTGTTTTCCAAAGTGGCTGTACCAGCTTCCATTCCCACCAACAGTGTAAGAGGGTTTCCCTTTCACCACACCCTCTCCCACATTTGTTGTTTCTTGCCTTGTCAATTTTTGCCATTCTACCTAGTGTAAGGTGGTATCTCACAAAAAGATGGAAAAATGGGCACCTAGATGGCTCAGTGGGTTAAACCTCTGCCTTCTTCTAAGGTCATGATCTCAGGGTCCTAGGATCAATTCCCATATTGGGCCCTCTGCTCAGCAGGGAGCCTGCTTCCCCCCCCTCTCTATGCTTGCTGCTCTGCCTACTTGTGATCTCTCTCTCTCTCTTTCTCTGTTAAATAAATAAATAAAATCTTTAAAAAAAAGATGGAAAAACATTCCATGCTCATGGATCAGAAGAATAAATATTTTTAAAATGTCTATGCTATCCAAAGCAATCTATAGTTTCAGTGCCATCCTGATAAAAATACCAATGGCATTTTTCAAAGTGCTAGAACAATCCTAAAATTTGTATGGAACAAGAAAATACCCTGAATTGTCAAGGAAATGTTGAAAAAGAAAAACAAAGCTGGGGTATCACGTTACCTGATTTCAAGCTATATGACAAAGCTGTGATAACCAAGACTACATGGTACTGGCACAAAATCAGGTACATAGATCAATGGAACAGAATAGAGAACCCAGAAATGGACCCTCAATTCTATGTCAACTAATCTTTGACAAAGCAGGAAAAAGTATCCAATGGAAAAAAGACAGTCTCTCCATAAATGGTGCTGGGAGAATTAGACAGCTATATACAGAAGAATGACACTTGATTCTTCTCTTACACCATACACAAAGATAAACTCTAAATGGATGAAAGACCTCAGCGTGAGACAAGAATCCATGAAAATCCTAGAGGAGAACATAGACAATAACCTCTTTAATATCGGCCAAAGCAACTTCTTTTAAGACACATTTCCAAAAGCAAGGGAAACAAAAATGAAGATGAACTTTTGGGACTTCATCAAGATAAAAAGCTTCTGCTCAGCAAATGAAACAATAAACAAAACTAGGGAATGGGAGAAGATATTTGCAAATGACACTACAGTTAAAGGGCTGGTAGCCAAGATCTATGAAGAACTTCTCAAACTCAACATCCAAAAAGATAATCAAGTCAATAAATGGGGAGAAGGCAGGAACAGACACATGAAAAAATGTTCATCATTAGCCATCAGGGAAATTCAAAGCAAAACCACATTGAGGGTCTTGATTTGAAAGTAACATAAGTGAAGAGTAAAAATTGAGATTTGTTATGATGGAAATAGAGATTCAAAGTAGCTACTATTCACAGAAGTGACAAACTCTGTGGTATGGTCATGAGATTTGGGGGCTGAAGTGAGCAATTGTCCGAGGTCAGGAATCTTTGGCTTATCACTATTTGTTGGATTGTTCACATAGCTATGGAGGTGTTTCAAAGTGGTATCAGAACATGCAGTGGAGGGGACTTTAGGGAAGCAGGTGGTCAGCAATTGAGAGTGAGTGGCCAGAGTGACTTCTAATGATCACAATAGAGACTTTTAAGTGCATGGCAAAACACTCAGATGAGAGAGGTATGGGGCAGGAGACTAGAGTATTAATGAATGGTCTAGGTTTCTAGAAGGATGCCAATGCCTCCTCTCCCCCTCCCCACCCATGTCTTATGAAGTAGAGGAACAAGTAGCTTCAAGATAGGAAAGCAGGTTAGGATCTGATTTCACTTAAGGCCAGGGTTTAGAGGGAGCACTCTGTGAAAAGGCTCCAGTTGTAGATTCTTTTTTTCTAATGAAAGGAGAATTTTAGCAAGTGCCATAGAGAATTTTGCAAAAGAATTTTGTGAGGGAGGAATTAATGGGGGATGAATGCCTAAGTAAATACTCCTCTAAATAGTCTTGAATTATAGGTAGTGGCAAAATAAAAGTGAGAAAGTGTACTTTTTATCTCAAGTTCTATGATAGAATCTTAACTTTTCAAGTCATAAAAGATCTCCAGGGATTTGTGGATTTATACTGTTTAGTATCTGATTCACTCATTTGACTTTTAATTACAGAATCATAATTCAGGAATCAGAAAGATGTAAGTTTAAATTTTCCAATATGGACATAGAGATTAGCTCTCAAAAAAAGAACCCATGGGGGCGCCTGGGTGGCTCAGTGGGTTAAGCCGCTGCCTTCGGCTCGGGTCATGATCCCAGGTCCTGGGTTCGAGCCCCGCATCGGGCTTTCTGCTCAGCGGGGAGCTTGCTTCCTCCTCTCTCTGCCTGCCTCTCTGCCTACTTGTGATTTCTCTCTGTCAAATAAATAAATAAAATCTTAAAAAAAAACCCATGTATTAAATTGGATATTGGTTAACCAGTAATTTCTTTAAATTTATAATACAAATAAATTGATTTTTATTTTTCAAGCATAACACAAAAGTGTTAAATGTTTCTCTTCACCTGTCATGATCTAAGTGTTTCATTTTCTTTTGTTAAAGTGTCTTACTAGCTTTTTGCCCGTATCCTAATCATTAAGCATAAATATGTCTTCATATTGTGCCTTGATCACTCAATGTTAATCATATTATATGGAAAAATAATGAAAATAATAATTCCCCAAATTCTTATCTTCTGTAATATCAACAATCAGTCCTGCTGAGCGCTATCACAGAAAACGTATCAGGAAAATTACAGAAAGCTCAGGTTTGTGCAACTCTATTTTTTTTCCCTGGGTCTAATCCTTGTTTTAACTTATATAAATGTATAAGGAAAGTATTTTTTAAAGATGTTATTTATTTATTTTAGAGAGAGAAGGCTAGTGAGCAAGGGGCAGGGGCAGAGGGAAAGGAAGAGAGAGAATCTTAAACATACTCCACACTGAGTGCCAAGCCTAATGTGGGGCTCGATCTCATGACCCTGAGATCATGACCTAAGCAGAAACCAAGAGTCAGGTGGTTGACCAACTATGCTACCCTGCTGCCCCTAAAGAAATTGTTTTAACACAACCAGAGTGACCTCAAACCCATTTTCTGTATCCATCCCATGGGAGGAAAATATCATAAAAATGAGCCTAAGGAACACTAGCATCTCATGCAGAAAATAGATTATTTCCAATACTTTATTATGAAAAAAGTTCAACCATAGAGCAAAATTGAAAATCTTATACAATGAAGTCATCACCTGGATCCCAAAATTAATATTTTCCAATAGATGCTTTATCAAATATCCATTTATCCATTCCCATATCCAATTCCTAATCCATCTTATTTTTGGTGCACTTCAAAGTGAATTGCAGACAGTAAACTTCCCCCCGCAAATTTCTCAGCATGTGTGTAATTAAAGTTCCTTGGCTCAAGTGCTTTCTTGGCTCATATTAAAGCTATTTCTGAGCCACAGCCCTGTGTGTGTGTGTGTGCATATTCCAGAAATGCTTCATTTGTAGGCTACCTAACATGGTCCTGGATACTTCTCCGAATGCTATCATACACACCACATGTATAAAACAGCTTGAACTACCTTCTAAAAATTAATCCGAACAGAGCATTTGGTTACTACTTTTCCTCAAAATCTTCATTTTTAAATTAAAGTTATTTTTATCGCCTTGCATGAGGGCCCATATTTTAATTTTTTTTTTAAAGATTTTATTTATTAGCATGAGCACAGGCAGACAGAGTGGCAGGCAGAGGGAGAAGCAGGTTCCCCGCTGAGCAAGGAGCCCGATGTGGGACTCGATCCCGGGACGCTGGGATCATGACCTGAGCTGAAGGCAGGAGGGCTCATATTTTAATCGGATTTTATAATTAAGGAATATCAGCTGTAGGCTGGATCTTCTCAAGTGTTATCATTGCTGATGGTATTTTCCCTACATCCTGTTTTATCCCCCTCCTTCCCCAAATTAATTGCATCTGAAGACAGCAGCTTGAGTGTTAAGACAGGAGCTTGTGAGAAGTATCAGCAAACGCAGTGGCCCCTCTGTGACATGGGCCAATATGGCATAGACTCAGTTCTTTGATCTTATGACAGAGGATGATTTATTTTTTCCAATCAAGGTTGTCTTTAATTTAAAAATCCATTAATGCCCTAATTAATCAAAGGGATACTGGTTCGAATAATTTATGTAGCAATGCAAAGGCATGAGGACAGTAAAATGTTAATCTCTTTGTGTGGCAAGCAGACTGATGTAGCTGAACATGAGCTGACTCGTGTTCAAATTATTTACCAGCTAGTTGCCCAGTTACTGACCAAGTAGAATAAGCTCCAGCTGGTAAAACCTGACAGCATCCCACGGGCACTTCTCTGACATTTTCGTTGCTGCTTGGTAGAGGTCAGGTTATACTGAGCAAATGGCAGGGCTACAAGGTGGGTAGGGGGGTAACAATTTGGAGGTTCAGAGTAACCAATTTATCAATAAATACAAACATTTTTCAGCAGTTCAACAATTGGTCCAGCCCTTATGGTCTGTGCTGTCTGAATGCCAGTTATGCTTTTTAGGTGAAAATCAAAACAGAAACCTTGGTCATAGAAATATACTTCTAAAGTTTGGGAGCTTTGACAAGTTTTCTTTTCGGTATATTTAATTCTTTGCTGGGCTTTGTGTTTTTAAAATGTCATTGCACACTCTGCTTTAAGGGGCAGAGCTATTTCCTCTAGAGCAGGAAATGTGAAATACGAAGTTAGCCAAATTACCAAAGAACACATTGGAAGTCAAGATAGATCAGTGAGATCAGGACAAAAGTAATTAGAGGATGAAAAGAAAATAGCAAAAGAAAGGTCAGTTAATCTTGATATCGCTTTTTATAACCTTAGTATTTTCTATTGCTATCAATTAAAAATAAACAGCAGCTCATTATAGGAAACAGAAGATTATTTTAGCAAAACTTAAGTGTTCTCAGACTGAAAAGAAGAATGTCCAGCTCTGTACCTGCTATAATGTTTACTATGCAAGTAGCTTTTTTTTCATAATCTGTCTGACCAGCTACATCACTTCAACTTTCTTGTCTTCCACTCCCTTTTAAAAAGGTAATTCCTTGACTGTATAACTATGCTACCCCATGACTGGACACACATGCGCGCGTGCACACACAAACACACACACACACAGAGTTGCCAAAATGGCATTTGAAGAATTAACTATTAAGTTTGTTTAACTAGAGTGCCTGGGTGGCTAAGCATCTGGTTAAGCTAACCAGTTGGTTAAGCCTCTGACTTGGGCTCAGGTCATGATCCTGGAGTTTTGGGATCGAATCCTACTTTGGGCTCCCTGCTCAGTGGGGAGTCTGCTTCTCTTTCTGCCCCTACACACTCTCTGACCCCTGCACACTCTCTGTCTCTCTCTTTCTCTCTCACAAAAATAACAAAATCTTTTAAAAAATAAAATTAATTTGTTTAACTATATTGTTTTGAAATTCAAGTGGAGTCTAAAATACTGAGAGAAAAGCAAAAAAGAGAGACCTAATCATGTCAGCAACAAAATAACATGTAATAAAAATATAATAAAAAGTTTTACTTAGGAATTTCAAATTGAGAATTGTTTAACAAATCGAAGAAATATGTTACAGGGATATTCTGGTATACATATGATATGTTCATATACTCAAATTTATGAATATATTGCATATATAATATATTGTATATATACATATATATGCAAGCAGTGATGGTCAAAGAAAACATGAAAAATTATGATTTTACTAAAGGCAAACACATATGGAGAGAGAGAGAGAAAGGGGAGACAGGCTTCTGGGGACAGCAGCGTAGGCTGGAGTGGTGCCAGCCATGGTAATGTGCAGAGGGAGGAATCTGCTGAATTCATGTCATCTTTCTTTGTCAAACCAGCTACTGTTCTAGCTCCACACTCCTATGTACTCACTATCTGCAATTTCCCTTTCAAAATTAATTACTTAGAGCTGTTTAATGTGCTGGATTATTCAGATAAGAGGAAAGTAATCTTTAAGGATTAATTTCAGAGGCTAAGTTATAAAACTGTGGAGACAGACCAGTAGGAGTTGAGCTTCAGATATGTAACTATTATAAATCTCCATTTCCAACGGTCTTCTAAGGGTCAACCACACAGGAAGCAAACAAAGATATTACCAGCACACTCTCTTTGAGGGATGGTGGTGGGCAAAGAATTAGAGATGACATTTGTTAAGATGTATGAGAGGGGCTTCATGGTAGCCATTACCACCTGAACTCTGATAGATTGGGAAATAAGACAAATGACAAATATCTTTGGGAAGAACTCGTGAGAGTATCTCAGTGATGGAAAAATATACCTCTATTTGTTCAAAACTTCTCTTTCCTACATCCATGTCAGATACATGGATAAAACTTCAGATACTCTTGAAACAGTGTTCCAAGCAACCACCTACCATCAAGCGGAATTGGCACAGGAGCTAAACCCTATTGGTCCACTCTAGTCTATGTAAAGATGTATAGGTTAGAGCAGCATCTAGTACAAAGGTGCTGGTCTATACCTTCTATTACTATGAATCTTATTTTAAATTTTATTATTAAAATTATTTCCATATTAATGCAATTATTTTAATTATTATTGAGGAGTTACCTATGCCAAAGAAAACCTAAACTACATTGACTCTCTATACTCCTACAACTATCTGAAATATATCCGAAGTATATGCAATCAGTCACTTTGTGGAGAGGGCATCAGAGAGATTAAATGTGTTATATATTTTATATCAGAATTTATTCCTATTAAGAGAATATCATATTTACATTGCTAGTATGGAATATTGCTAAACAAAATCTATAGCGTATTTTCTGAAATAGTTAACAGTAAATATATTTTTATCATATACCTTATTTAATTCCCTAAAGAGAGTTTCTCAAAAGCTACTTAGAAAGACAATGATTTTGAGGAAATCCTAATTCACAAAATATGCAAATGAACAACTACAGTGTCCAGGTCATGCTTATCACTTATTAATTCAAAACTATTGAGAGTAGAACAACACTACAAGCAACAATAACATTACTTCTAAAGTTAGTAATATCATTGGCCACTTACTGCATACTTTTAGTTTCATAGAGCTTTACATTAGTCTATCAATTATTGTCATAATTTGAGGTGCATTCTTTATGAACATAGAAAAAGTAATACTGTTTTTCTTCAGAAAAAATATTTAGAGTGCTTATGTTTTTTTTAATTTTTTAAAAAAGATTTTATTTATTTATTTGACAGAGATCACAAGTATGTGGAGAGGCAGGCAGAGAGAGGAGGAGGAAGTAGGCTCCCTGCTGAGCAGAGAGCCCGATGCGGGGCTCAATCCCAGGACCCTGGGATCATGACCTGAGCCGAAGGCAGAGGCTTTAACCCACTGAGCCACCCAGGCACCCAATTTTTTATTATATTACAGGGGTGGGTGATAAATAGGATTCAGGGTCTTCTAGGAAGGAGGAGTAATCTGGAAAATTCCTTTGGAATATTCCTTGGAATAAATCCAAGGACCAAGAGGAAACCCAATAGGAGACAGTGCTTCCAGTGCCTGAATCCTCTAGCCGCCAGTCTGCTGGATGCCAGAGTCATCCTCGCTAGGGGAAATTAGTAACAATAAGAGCCTCAGTGGTTCTCTATAAATGTTAGTACACATTGTCCAGAACTAGTATAAAAGACATACAAAAAGATGAGATTCAACATAAAACAAAGGAATACCGGAAAATATATTTTTAAAAAGTCACTGAGGAAATGAAGATGACTAAGTTATCAGACACGTATTAAAATAGCCAGAGATAAGAATTCAATGGATTACAAGACAAAATAGAGAAATTTGTCATAAAACTAGAACCAGATAACTTTAAGACAATAAAATACTTGGGGCGCCTGGATGGCTCAGTGGGTTAAGCCGCTGCCTTCGGCTCAGGTCATGATCCCAGGGTCCTGGGATCAAGCCCCGCATCGGGCTGTCTGCACAGCAGGGAGCCTGCTTCCCTTCCTCTCTCTCTGCCTGCCTCTCTGCCTACTTGTGATCTCTCTGTCAAATAAATAAATAAAATTTTCAATTTCTTTAAAAAAAAAAGAAAAAAACAAAATACTATAACTGAAATTAAGAAGCTAAAGAGTTTAATGGCAGAAAAGACACAGCTCAAGGGATTATTAGTGATCTAAAAGACCTCCCCCCAAATACACAGAGCTTAGCATGACAACAAAAAGAGAAAATTGTGAAAAAGGATATAAGGAACATATGGAATATAGTGGAAGAGTCTAATACAGTGTGACTGGAGTCTCAGAAAGAAGAGGAAAAGAGGCAGATAAAATATTTGAGAAGGATTTCCCAAAACTGAGGAGAAATATCAAACCTCAAATCCAAAAACTACACACCTCCCTCCCCCCACATGCAAAAAAGGAAACCCAAGAAAACACACAAGCATACCATGAGAACTACTGAAGACCAAGATTCAAGAAAAAATATTAAAAACTGCTAGGGGAAAGAAAAATCATGATTTCAAATGAGAAACAGTAAATTCAATGCAGAATTTTTAACCAAAAAAACATGGAAGATAGAAGACAAGGGCATAATTTCTTCAAGTTGTTGCAATAACTATCATCCAAGAATTCTATGCCCCCATGCCCTCAAGAATAAAGACAAAAAGATGATTTTAGACATAAAAAGGCTGAGATAATTTGTCACCTGGAGAAATGTACAAAATAAAATACTGGTGTATTTTAAGAAGGAAAATGACCATGAAGATGCTTTGCTACCATTTCCTGTTTCATCGATGGTGAGCCATAAGCACACACATTCAACCCCACGTCCCCCATTGAGCTTGGTGCATAAAGTGTTCTGGATAATATGATTATCTGGGTAACTGAGAGTTAAGTTTATTTGCACTAGTTCTATTTTTCAGTATTTGTGATTTACCTATTTAGCTTTGTTGTTAGCTGTTCAATAAACCTTGAGTAAAAAAGGCAAAATCTCAAATTTTTAATTTTTTTTTTGTTTTTGACATGTTTTTGAAGAAAATGGTGTGACTCTACCTCAAGAATTTAGGAAATGTATTCAGTTAGGGCATTTAACCAACTAAAACTATTCCTATGTGAATAAACATTCATTCATTCATATGTTAAACACATAATTATTGACTACCAGGTATGAGATGAAATGTTTTAGGCAATGCAAAATAAATTAATACATAAACATCAAGTAATCCTTGTCTTCACAGAACTTATGGTCTCTTGGGGGAGACACGTAACAAAGAGAAATATTGTAAGTTAAAGTGGTGAATGCTATTAGCACATGAAGTAGGAAAGCGAGTTAAGGGATATAGGCATAGATGTTGAGCTGTGATTTAATTAGGATTTTCAAAGAATATCTAAGAATGTGACAGTTTTCAGAGTCTTAAAGGAAAAGAAAGAACAGATCATGAAAACCTAAGAGCTTAGCATGCAGAGGAATATGGTTCCAGGCATGGGAAAAGCAAATACAAAGGCCCCCAAACATACTTGCCTGGCTGAGGCCATTGAGAGATGAGAAAGAAGCTGAGTTCTGTGATGTAGAAGAAAGGGAGGGTATGGTGTTGAACATAAAAATGGGGTCTTGTCACCCATTGTAAAGATTTAGTTTTTACCTTGAGGGAAGTGGGAAATTATTGTAATGTTTTGAACAGAAGAGTGACAATCTAACCTGCATTTTAACATGATTGGTCTATCTGCTGTGTTGGGAATTGACTAAATCAGTCTAGACTAAAGGAAGAAATAATGGCATCTACTGAAAAACTATGGTCATGTTCCCTGTGAGAAAAAAATGGTGTCTTCCAATAGGCAGGCAGTTCCAGAAGCCAGCCTACTTGGTACAATTTGGGCGATACTGTGAAGGTAGATTTGGCAGGACATGCTGGTTCATTAGAATTAAGGATGACTTCCAAGGTTTTTGGCGCAAACGACTCTGGAACAATGAAGATGTTATCACCAATTGAGAATGATGTTAGAAGAGCAAGTTTAGGAGGGCATTTTTAGTATGTTTTCATTGTTCTTTCAAGTGAAGTGATATCCAAAAAATTGGAATTTGTTTTCCTTTCTTGGGAGGGAACATGGGTATTTACAGTTTTTAGAGACTGTCATCTCATATATATAAAATGGGTATGGGATTATAAGATACCATTTGGAAATAAGTAGTTATGTATTTTATTTTATATGCCACCTACTTTGCTGTGACAAGATAAGAGGTTTGAATCATGACTTGCAAAAACCTCTGGTAATATACCTTAAGCTGTTAACTGTAAGGTGTGGAGTAGGAGTTGCTCAGTGGATTGGTTATATGCGGTAGACTACTTAAGTCTGCATTTGTAACTGTGCTAATAAATAACATTAAAATAACCTAAAAATGAATGAATAAATAATAAAATATCTTCTAAAAATTTGCTGATCAAGATTTTAAGTGTATTTTGGGAATGACCACTTGGATTACTTAGAAGTAATTTATAATGTTTACTTCTATCAATTATTTTAAAATTTAACAGACAACTAATCTCTTGAGTTTTAGTCTTATAATCTGTAGTAAAGAGATGGTTCTGTGACAATAAAATGAAAAAATACATTTAAAGCATTTGGCACATAGTACATTCTCTTAACTCCTCCGTAGCTCTAGAACATTTAATGTCATTACTCTTGATGGCCTATTGTTCATAAATAAGATAAAATCTTATTTATTGTTTATAAATAAGATCCTGGAGAAATACAGTAAAACTTTGAAGATGGTGTTTCCTGTTAACAAAAGAGCTAAGTTGAGCAAAAATTTAAATGAACTAGTGTACAGATGTCAAAATTCAGTAAAATGTTCCAGGTGCACTTGGGTGGTTCAGTTGGTTAAGCATCTGACTCTTGATTTTGATTTCAGGTCATTATTTGATTTCAGGTTATGATCTCAGGGTGATAGGATCAAGCCCTACATCAGACTCTGCACTCAGCATGGAGTCTGCTCGTCCCTCTTCCTCTGCTTGCCCCCCTTCTCTTCTCTCTCAAATAAATAAAATCTCTTTAAAAATCTTAAAAAAAAAAGATTCAGTAAAATGTTCCAAACCCAGGTATTGTTACTATGAATTACAAGGAGATGGGATTCCATAAGTTGGTAAAACATTATAGAAACCGATCTCTCTGTAATTCAGGAATTTAAAGCTATCATGAGCCTATGCAATTGACTATTAAAATATACTGCATGAAATTGGGGTGCCTCGGTGGCTCAGTGGGTTAAGCCTCTGCTTTCAGCTCAGGTCATGATCTCAGGGTCCTGGGACCAAGCCCCACATCTGCTCTCTGCTCTCCCCTCCCCACCACCCTGCCTCTCTGCCTACTTGTGGTCTCTCTCTCTCTCTCTGCCTACTTGTGATCTCTCTCTCTCTTTAAATAAAGTCTTTAAAAAATTTAAAAAAAAACATATTGCATTAAAAACAAAGGTGAAAGTCCTGCATGAAGGGTGCCTAGGTAGCTCATTGGCTGGGCAGGTGCCTTTGGCTTAGGTCATGGTCCCAGGGTCCTTGGATCGAGCCCCACGTCGGGCTCCCTGCTCAGTGGGAGGCCTGCCTCTCCCACTCCCTCCACTTGTGTTCCCTCTTTTGCTGTGTCTATCTCTGTCAAATAAATAAGTAAAATCTTTAAAAAAAAATCCTGCATGAAAACTTCAAATAAAAATTTTAACAGTGATGATGAATAACATCAATGCTGATGATGATTTTTTAATTTAATCTTTATGCACTTCAAATTATTTTCAACAATGAGTATTTTTTACTTTAGTAACCAGATAAAATATAAAGTAAATCCTGCTAACCGAATATTACAATGAACTATCTTTTTAAATTTATTAACTGAAGTCTTTAACAACACATAGCATGTTTATTTGGGAATGTTTCACATGTAAGCACCAAATTCTTTTAGAATTTTTCATGTTTCTCAGCTGTTCAAATATCCTTTGATCAAGATCTTCCCTGCTTTGATTGGCACTGGCCCTGAAGTAACCTCTTTGCTGCTTCCTTTATTTAGAAGCTTTTTTTTTTTCTCCTTAAGATGGTTTTCACCTTCCCTGTTTACTTCCTTCAGTTCTTCCAGGACTGTTCTCTTATATGACTTTCATGACATATTGACCCGGTCTTTATTCCATCCCCTGCTCTTTCTTTTTAGTGCTAATAGCATTCCCTGCCTTTGCTAGGTTTTCTGTCTTTATCTTTGCCCACTATAACAATTTCTAGGCCTAAACACTTACCCGAATCCTAGAAACAGCCTGTACAACCTGATAAATAAACTTTAATAAAGCATTTCCTTGCTAGCTCTACACCCAGTTTTTAACATAGGTGACAAATCTTGTGAGTTAAATAAACCCTTCTTACAGGACAATCATTTGGACTGGGTGGTTTCACACTGAAATGCAAAAATGTATTTCTCTGAGTACACATTGAGAAATATGGGAACATTTCTTGTCATAAGAAAAGGAAATATATCATAAAATCCCAGGATTGGAAGAAGCCATGAATATCAGTTCCTTGAGGTCCAATCACTCAATTGATGTTGGATGACTTCAGTACTTTCCTCACTGAGAGAACATTCTGCCAGTGCTTGGAAGACTCAAGTAAGCTCCAAATAGGAAACATTGTTGCACAATGTGGCAGATTAGACAGCTTTTCCCTATCTGCCTCCTGAAATATTGTAGCCATTTATTCTTAGTTCTTTATCTTGGATTTGTGCATGGTAAATTTCACCCCTCTTTTGCACAAGAGGACAACTGCATACATCCCCATAAGCTTCTATCTTCAATATCTGTCCCTGTTTTTTCTACCTATGAAGTCATCTTTAAAATCACTGAAAGAAAATCTGTACTCAAAACCAGCACATGAAAGGTGGGGAAAGATGGTGGAGGGGTAGGGGGTCCTATTTTAATTGGTCCCCTGAATTGAGCTGGATTATCTACCAGATCACTCTGAACACCATGAAATCAGCCTGAAATGTAAGAAGATCTATGTGGATCTCTACAAACAGAATATCTCCAGGTGTTAGTTTTGAGCTTTGAAGCAGGGAGCCATGATTCTGTGGGCAAACATTGGAAAATAAACAGAAGGGGGAGGGACCCTCCAGGATCCTGCATCACTGGTGTGCAAAAGCCTCCTTCACTGGGGACTGGGCACAGATTCACAGACTAGTAGCAGTGGGGAAAGGACTTTAGGGCAGCTCCCCCAGACTAAAACCAGGAGCTATGGAGATGTGCATGTCAACTTGGGGCAGCTGGTGGTTTTAGAAGCACAAAGGGCAGAGACATGCCTGGACCTGGAATCAAGGGGTGGGAGTGCTGCTGTGGGGTGCACAACCCAGGATGCTGTGGTTTTTAGCAGCACAGACAAAAATGGAGACAGTGTGGCCTGGAGAGCTCACTGGAGACCAGACTGCGATCTCTCTGTTCTTCTGACTCTTGGAAGAGATGTGGAAAGCCACCAAGGAAAGCAGCCAGAGAACGAAAGCCCCAGATATCAGATTTTCACTGAGCCCATTCCCCCCTCCTCAGGAGGCAGGGCAATCCTTCCCCAAAAGGGTTGCCTGAGTAACAGCATGGCAGGATCCTCCCCCAGAAGACAGTCTGGAAGAACAAGAGACTGACAACCCCAAGGTCCCTATAAAACAGGTGCATCTTGCTTGGGGTGTGGTTGATAATTTGGACTCTGTACATTCCCTCAACCACCCCTCAACAGAATGACTAAGAAGAGGAACACCCAACATAGGAAAAATTCAGAGACTGTGACCTCTGCCACAGAACTAAAGGATATGGATATAAGCAAGATGTTGGAAATAGACTTCAGGGTAATAATTATGAAGACAACAGCTAGGATGGAGAAAACCATTAATGACAGCATAGATTCTCTAAAAGCAGAAATGAGAGCTGATCTGGCAGAACTTAAAAATGTTATCACTGAGATCCAATCTAATCTAGATACTCTAACAGCTAGGGTAAATGAGGCAGAATAATGAATTAGTGATCTAGAAGACAAACTGGTAGAAAAGGAGGAGCAGAATGAAGCCTGGAACAAACAGCTTAAAATCCATTAAAAACAGAATTAGAGAAATAAATTATGCTCTGAAACATTCCAATGTCAGAATTACTGGGATTCCTGAGGGGGTGGAGAGAGAGAAGGGACTAGAAGATATATTGGAGCAAATCTTAGCTGAGAAGTTCCCTAATCTGGAAAATGAAACAAGCATTCATGTCCTAGAGGCAGAGAAGATTCCCTCCCAAGGTCAAGGAGATAAGATCAACACCCTGATGTGTAAGAGCAGAAATTGCAAATATTAGAACCAAGGAAACCGTTTTAAGGGTTGTTACAGGAAAGAGATTCCTTACACACAGAGGGAGGAACTTCAGAATAATGTCAGACTTATCCACTGAGACCTGGCAAGCCAAAAAGGGCTGGCAAGACATATTCAGAGTACTAAATGAGAAGAACATGCAACCAAGATACTTTATCTGGCAAGGCTGGCATTAGAATGGATAGAGAGATAAAGAGATTCCAAGACTGGCAAAAACTGAAATAATATGTGACCACTTAGCTGACCCTGCCAGAAATATTGAGGGGTGTTCTATAAAAGGAGAAAGACCTCCAAGAATGATATAGAACATAAATTTACAAAGAAAATCTATGGAAACAAAGACTTCACAGGCAACATGATGACAATAAAATCTTATCTTTCAATAATCACTCTCAACATAAACAGCCTAAATGCTCCCATAAAATGTCACAGGTTTGCAGATTGAATAAAAAGACAGAAGCCATCCATATGCTGTCTACAAGAGACTTGTTTTTAACCTAAAGATACATCCAAACTGAAAGTGAAGGGATGAAGAACCATTATTCATTCCATGGGACCTCAAAAGAGAGCTGAGGTAGCAATTCTCATATCAGAAAAATTCTATTTTAAGCCAAAGACTGTAGTTAGAGATACAGAAAGACACTATATCATTTTTTTAAAGATTTTATATACTTATTTGACAGAGAGAAAGAGAGATCACAAGTAGTGCAGCAGGCAGAGAGAGGGGGAAGCAGGCTCCCTGCTGAGCAAAGAGCCCCATGCGGGGCTCAATCCCAGGACCCTGGGATCATGACCTAAGCCTAAGGCAGAGGCTTAGCCCACTGAGCCACCCAGGCACCCTGACACTATATCATTCTTAAAGGATCTATTCAACAAGATCTAGCAATTGTAAATATCTATGCTCTAAACATGGGAGCAGCCAACTACATAAGCCAATTGTTAACTAAAATAAAAAGATATATTGATAATAATAATACATTAATGGTGGGAGACCTCAACACTCCAATCTCAGCAAAAGACAGACCATCTAAGCAGAAAATCAAAGAAACAAGAGCTGCGAATGGCACACTGGACCAGATGGACCTCATAGATATATAGAGAACTTTCCATCCTTAACAGAATATTCATTTTTTTCGAGTGCGCATGGAATTTTCTCCAGAACAGACCACATACTGGGTCACAAATAAGGTCTTAACCGATACCAAAAGACTTAGATTATTCCCTGCATATTCTCAGACCCAATGCTGTGAAACTGGAACTCAAACATAAATCATAAAATCATAAAATCATAAAATCTAAGAAAAGGTTTGGAAGAAATTCAAACACTGGGAAGCTAAAAACCATCCTGCTCAAAAAAGTTTGGGTCAATCAGGAATCAAAGAAAAACTTGAACAATTCATGGAAACCAATGAGAACAAAAATACATTGGTTCAAAACCTATGGGATATGGCAAAGGCAGTTCTAAGGGAGAAATACACACCCATCCAAGCTCACTCAAAAAAAAAAAAAAAGAAAGAAAAAGAAAAATTCCATATATACAAATTATCTTAAACCTTAAAGAACTGAAGAAACAACAACAAACTAAGCCTAATCTATGCATGAGAAGGAAAATAGTTAAGACTAGAGCAGAAATCAATGAATTAGATATCAGAAATGTGGTAGAACACATCAATGAAACTAGAAGCTGGTTCTTTGAAAGAATTAATAAGATCGATAAACCACTGGCCAGACTTATCCAAGAGAAAAGAGAAAGGATTTTTAATAAAATTAAATCTGATTAATAAATTAATAATTAAATTAAAGATTATAATAAATCAATAAAATTATGAATTAAAGGGGAGAGGTCATGACTAACACCAAGGAAATAGAAACAATCATCAGAAATTATTATCAACAGTTAGATGCAAATAAGTTAAGCAACATAGAAGAAATGGATGCACTCCTGGAAACCAATAAACTACCAAGACAGGAACAAGAAGAAATTGACAACCTGAATAGACCAATAACCAGTAATGAGATTGAAGCAGTGATCAAAAACTTCCCAAAAAACAAGAGCCCAGGACCTGATGGATTCCTTGGGGAATTCTATCAAACATTCAAAGAAGAAATAATACTTATTCTTCTGAAGCTGTTTCAAAAAATAGAAACAGAAGGAAAACTTCCAGACTCTTTCTATGAGGCCAGCATTACCTTGATCCCCAAACCAGGCAAAGACCCCATCAAAAAGGACAATTTCAGATCAATATCCTTGATGAATATTGATGCTAAAATTCTCAACATGATCCTAGCTAATAGGATCCAACAGTACATTAAGAGGATTATCTACCAGGACCAGGTGGGATTTATTCTTGGGATGCAAGGGTGGTTTAACATTCGCAAATCAATCAGTGTGATAGAACTCATAAATAAGAGAAGAGACAAGAACCATGTGGTCCTCTCAATTGATGCAGAAAAAAAACATTTGACAAAATATAGCACCCTTTCCTGATTAAAATACTTCAGAATATGGAGATAGAGGGAACATTCCTCAATTTCATAAAATCTATGAAAAACCCACAGTGAATATCATTCTCAATGGGGAAAAGATGAGACCCTTCCCTTAACACAAGGTACACAACAAGGATGCCCACTCTTGCCACTGATATTCAACATAGTATTAGAAATCATAGCAACAGCAACCAGACAACAAAAAGCAATAGAAGGTATTCAAATTGGCAAAGAAGTCAAACTCTCTTCGCAGATGACATGATACTTTATGTGGAAAACCCAAAAGATTCTATCCACAAAGTACTAGAACTCGTACAGCAATTCAGTAATGTGGCAGGGTACAAAATCAATGCACAGAAATCAGTTTCTTTCTTCTACAATAACAATGTAACTATAGAAAAAGAAATTAGAGAATTGATTCCATTTACAATAGCACCAAAAACCATAATATACCTTGGAATAAACTTAATTGTAGAGGTAAAAGATCTATACTCTGGGAACTATAGAACACTCATGAAAGAAACTGAAGAAGACACAAAAAGATGGAAAAACATTCCATGCTCATGGATCAGAAGAATAAACATTGTTAAAATGTCTATGTTGCCCAGAGCAATCTATATTTTCAATGCCATCCTGATCAAAATACCAATGAAATTTTTCAAAGTGCTAGAACAAACAATCCTGAAATTTGTATGGAACCAGAAAAGACCCTGAATCACCAAAGAAATGTTGACAAAATAAAAGGTGGGGGCATGATGTTGCCTGACTTCAAGCTATACTACAAAGCTGTGATCACCATGACAGCACAGTACTGGCACAAAAACAGATACATAGATCAATGGAACAGAATAGAGAGACCAAATATGGACCCTCAACAATATGGTCAAATAATCTTCAACAAAGCAGGAAAAAATATCCAGTGGAAAAAAAGACAATCTCTTCAATAAATGGTGCTGGGAAAATTGGACAGCTATATACAGAAGAATGACACTTCACAATTCTCTTAACACGACACACAAAGATAAACTCTAAATGGATGAAAGACCTCAGTGTGAGACAGGAATCCATCAAAATCCTAGAGGAGAACATAGGCAGTAACCTCTTCAATATCAGCCACAGCAACTTCTTTCAAGACACATCTCCAAAGGCAAGGGAAACAAAAGTGAAAATGAACTTTTGGAACTTCATCAAGATATCAAGATAAAGAGGTTCTGCACAGCAAATGAAACAGTAAACAAAACAAGGCAGCAACCCTGGGAATGGGAGAAGATATTTGCAAATGACCCTATAGATAAATGTCTGGTAGCCAAAATCTATGAAGAAATTCTCAAACTCAACATCCAAAAAACAAATAATCAAGTCAAAAAATGGGCAGAAGACAGGAACAGACACTTCTCCAAAGAAGACATACAAATGGCTAACAGACATATGAAAAAATGTTCATCATCAGCCATCAGGAAAATTCAAATCAGAACCGCATTGAGATGCCACATTACACCATTTTGGAATGGCAAAATTGATAAGGTAAGAAACAACAAATGTTGGAGATGTTGTGGAGAAAGGGGAACTCTTTCATACTATGAGTAGGATGCAAGTTGGTATATCCACTTTGGAAAACAGGGTGGAGGTGCCTCAAAAAATTAAAAATAGAGCTACCCTATGACCCAGCAATTGCACTACTAGGTATTTTCCCCAAAGGTACAGCTGTAGTGAAAAGAAGGGCCATATGCACCCCAGTAGTCATAGCAACAATGTCCACAATAGTCAAACTGTGGAAAGAGCCAAGATGCCCTCAACAGACAAATGGATAAAGAAGATATGGTCCATATGCACAATGGAATATTACTCACCCATTAGAAAGGATGAATACCCAACTTTTGCATGGATATGGATGGGACTGGAGGGGATTATGTTAAGTGAAATAAGTCAATTAGAGAAATCCAGTTATTATATGGTTTCACTTATTTGTGGAACATAAGGAATAACATGGAGGACTTTAGGAGAAGGAAGGGAAAGGTGAAGGGGGTGGATTTTAGAGTTGAGATGAACCATGAGAGACTGTGGACTCTGAGGAACGCACTGAAGGGTTTAGAAGGGTGGGGGGTAGGGGGATGGGTTAGCCCCATGATGGGTATTAAGGAGGGCACGTATGGCATGGATGTTATATGCAAACAATGAATCATGGGACACGGCATCAAAAACTAATGATGTACTCTATGGTGACTAACATAAAAGAAAAAAATAAAAACAAAACAAATAAACAAAAAATAAAACCAACACACCCTTACACCTTATTGTAAATACAAATCTTAGTCTACCTTAAGAGCAAGTACAAATTAAAAATAAAATGCTGAATTCTGCCTGTTGGAAAGAGAGGAAGTACCCCAACCCCTCCCTTCCCTTAGAGCTGTTCCTTTAGGAAACTTGTGGGCACTATCTCTGCCTCTTTGAAATGTGTGTAAATCTTTTTAAAGGCTAAATAAACAGCCTGGGATTGTTTCCTCAAAGAGCTGGGAGACATTTTTTGAAATGTAATCATCAAGGAGTAGGGAGCTCCCAGCTCCCAGTTTCCTGGAATGATAGGAGCCTAACTTCAGCTGGTGTGTGGCTCAAAGGTGCTAACCCATCTCTGGTCATAAAGGTAGGAAGCATTTACTTTTTTTATTTCAAGACACTTAGCAAACACAGGTGATTATCCCAATTACAAAATGCATTTAGCATGATCTGTATGTGACAAATGGAGCCATCAAGTCCTCTTACTTGAAGACAAGTTATTGTTTATCCTGAGAACATGTGTATAATGGGCTTTATCTGCTTGGCTATCTAATAGGGTGAGATTTATTCCCTCTGCAATCCCTTTAGCAGATTGTCTGGGATGCGCATCACATTCCGGTGGTTTAACGCTTATTTAATAGCGACAGTGTTTCCTTTCTTGTCATCCTTTGTGGAGATGTTTTCGGAAGTGGCAGCAGATTTTGTTTTTCAGATACATTTACCCATAACTACCGCATGGAATCTCATATATGTATTTATTTAATTGAATGATATGAAATTTATTTATAAATATGATCACATAATCAGAGCCCATTACTTGTGATGGGAGGCAAAGGGAAGGGAAGTGTTTTTAGAGGACTTTAAAAAAGTGCTTTCAAAAAACAACTTGATGACATATATTGAAAGCATTTAAGAATTAGCTGATGTTATTACTGAGCCATTAGTTATTTCTGACAACTCACTGAAGATATGAAAATAGCTTGAAGATTAGAGATAAAAAGTGTATATACTATATATATATGAGAAAGTAATTTTAAAATGAATTTGGAAATTATATACTGATCACACTAATGTTAAATTGTCCTGAGATTCTAGAATAAAACAACAGGCAAGCATTTCATTTGCAAAAAAAAAAAAAAAAGAAAAAAGAAAAAGAAAAACCAAAAACCTGAAAAAAAAAACATGTTTTGAAGGAAACTATATCAGACCAATAGGGTACATGACAGTACAAATTCATAGGACAAAGGAATATGAGATATTATGTAGAATTATTTGTCAACCTTTACATTCTGTCCAGCATAGTTGAGGGCAGGTTAAGATTGATCTTTATTGTGTAGTGAACAGATATCTATCCAATGAGCAGAATGTTTTGAGCTCGCGAAATTCCATTTAGTATTTTAGTCAATGACTTGCAAGTCTGAATGGGTATGTATGTTTATGAGCACAAAAATAAAGGATAAAATTATAAAAGTAATTCCTTCATTTATTCATCTGATAAATCTTGGCCTTGTGCTCTATGTATATCAGGCACTGTAACAGATACGAGGAATTCAGTGAGAGAAGACATTCCAGTTATTAAATATATGAAATTATCAGGGAGATACAATCAAATAAAAATTTAATAACAATAGTTTAAAATTCACACTTCAGATAGTATTTCCATGTTGTTTTTTTTTTAAAGATTTTATTTATTTATTTGATAGAGAGATCACAAGTAGGCAGAGAGGCAGTCAGAGAGAGAGAGGAGGAAGCAGGCTCCCCGCTGAGCAGAGAGCCCGATGTGGGCCTCGATCCCAGGACTCTGGGACCATGACCTGAGCTGAAGGCAGAGGCTTTAACCCACTGAGCCACCCAGGCGCCCAGTATTTCCATGTTTAAAAGAGGCCAAAGATTAGCTTTAAAATATTGAGTGCATTTTAAGCCAGACTAAAGAACACAAAATTTCTGATCATTGTGAACATTTGAAAAGAAACACCTATGTTTAAATAAAAAGAAAGTATTTGTACTACTTAATTTATCAAATTGTCTCAAGGGACTCATTATTGTTGCTCAGGTTAATGTTGGATTTTAACATTTAAAAGGTTTTCCTGGAAACATTCATTTATTGTATTGAAAACTACAGCAATAGTAAGTAAACAATGCCAGGAAAAGCTAAGTAAAATTTTGTAATTGAATGCCATCTCACAGGTAAATCTTAAATCTTTTTGCCTTATTCCACAAAGAAGG
This sequence comes from Lutra lutra, assembly GCF_902655055.1. Taxonomy (NCBI): domain Eukaryota; kingdom Metazoa; phylum Chordata; class Mammalia; order Carnivora; family Mustelidae; genus Lutra; species Lutra lutra. The sequence continues at coordinate 99,531,729 of NC_062288.1, read as the reverse complement.
ATAGAGTTCACAATTAGACTCCATAGTGTATAGGAATTTTAATAGGAAAAAAGAAATAAAAGAAATGTTTTTCTAGACCTTGATAGCAACCGTTACACTTTTATGTTCTTTCCATTTTTCTTTCTCAAATGGTGAATGCAGCAGTGGTAGTGAGACTGTCTTAGTTCAGGATTTATTTGTTTAGAGCGTGTCTCCTTAACTGGGAGAAACTAGAAGTCCAAGGGAGTTCCTGCAAAAATAAAGGGGAATGGAAAATGACTTAAATCAATGTGGCCAGTTGGAATATTGTTCAGAAAGACTTCACCCTCCCATCGCTGCCGTGGAAAGCTAGATTTCCATGCTTTCTTCATGTCGGGCATGGGTTTAAGGCTTGCTTTGGCCAATGGAATTTTAGTAGACGTGACTCACCAAGAGCTTGAGGTCATCTACACTTTTGGGATTGGTCTCTGGCATCTCTGCTATTGCTTAAAGCAAATTGCTTTAAGCTAACATACATGTGTCTGGAAGATGAGAGAAACATGTAGCAGAGCAACACCACCCACCCAAACCCAGCCTAGACCAGCCAAGCTCCAGCTAATCCCAATTGCATGAGTTAAACAAATACTTGCTGTTTTATGCTGCTGGGATTTTTGTGGCTGCTTGTTGTGTATCATTGTTGTGGCATAACTAATCAGTGATTATAATAACACTATTTGCTAATCCAGTAAACTCCAAAGAGTAGACCTCAGGGAAGGCAGAAAGGACCAATGGCTAAGTGTTTTTGTTTTTCCAAATAAGTAAGAAAAATATGAGGGATCCAATAGTGGGACACAATAGTCTAGTTGAAAAGGTAGGAGGTATGAAACAAAACTTCCAAACTTTACAGGGAATGATAACCTGGGAAGTTTGGGCAACATGCACATTCCCAGGCGTCTTGTTTCAAGTTTCTGATTTTTAGTAAGTCTGAGATGGAGCATGGACATCTGATTTTAACCATAATTTCAAGTGAAATGGAGGCAGGCAGGTAGCCCAGGGATAACCTATGGAACACAGATTTCAAGATTTAACTCTCAAGTCTTTCTCATGAAGATGTGACTTTACGTGCAATATTCCCTCATGGGTTGGTGCAAACAAAATTGGGTGGTTCCAGTTACATCTATCATACTGCATGACGTTCTGGGATATCTGCCATAAGAGATAAAAGTGAGCCCTAAGGAGTCATTTATGCCCTCCAGGCAATGCATGCTCAGTGAGTAGGATGAGAGCAGGGCGGGTGAAAACTGTAAATTGTGGAAGGAAAGGACAATAATACAGCAATTCCAACAGAGAAAATGTGAATGCGCAATGAGTAATTGGATGATAGTTATTCTTGTAGCACAATTTTTTCAGGGTCTCAACAATATTAATAATAACAACGATAGAAAATACATCTAGCATATAGTATATGTAATTTATTTTTTTTTAAAAGATTTTATTTATTTATTTGACAGAGAGAAATCACAAGTAGGCAGAGAGGCAGGCAGAGAGAGAGGAGGAAGCAGGCTCCCTGCTGAGCAGAAAGCCCGATGTGGGGCTCGAACCCAGGACCCTGGGATCATGACCTGAGCCGAAGGCAGCGGCTTAACCCACTGAGCCACCCAGGCGCCCCAGTATATGTAATTTATATATGTGATAATCCTATAATACTTCCTCCCCCAGCAAGACAACAACAAGAACAACAAAATCTAATGGGGGAGGTCTCACTTTTGCTTAAATTCTCTAGGTGAGGTAACAGGATAAACACGTCGAGGGACTTGCCCATGTTCATACAACTAACGTGAAGAGAAGCTGGTGCTTGAACACACCGTGTGCCTCTGGCATCCTCTGCCCTGTCCACGGCACTATAGCATCCCTGCTCTATAAGGGAAAAACCCTCAGGTCAAGGCCAGCCTTTCATTAACTGCCATGGTGCCAGGAGAGAGCAGATACCTCGTACCTATACAAAGAGTGATGAAATACATCCAACTCCCCCCAAGATGTCACAATTTCTAAGAGCCACATCTGTCTCAGAGATGTGACAATAAATTGAGCTGTAAAGCCACCTAGAAAAAGAATGTAAACATTTTGACTTAATACATAGAATGGTTCATTTGCAAATCTAAACTCCTCAAAACAAACAAAAAATGATATCTTTCTAAAATAGTTTATGGAACAGCCACTACCCAGAGTTTAAATGTCTCCACTAAAACAACGAATGGGTGATTTGCTTTTTTATGCCCCCCTTGTGGTGAAATTGTGATCTGCCGGGCTGAGCGTGGCTGGCAGAGGGATCCCAGCAGATCCTTCTGGCCAAATCCTAATGGAAAGATCAAAAATGATTCTGTCTGAGACTATTTTATGGGGTGAAAGTCTCATAAATTTAAAGGAACAAACACAATTTACTACTGAGCAAGGGAGACACTGGATATATGTTCTGAAAGTGAAATTTGAAAAGGAAAATTGTAGCAAGAGCAAGTAGGTGACAATGATGAGTTATTTTCCAAAGAACGGGTGTATCTGCGCTCCTCCAGTGCCTGCAGATGTGGTTGCTGCAAATCCTGTTGGTAAGCAATTTTGCCACCTGATCTTTCAAAGATCAACACAGATATCTGGCTAGAGAAGAAAAACTTTGATATATTGTGTGCTGCTTTATAAAATATTTTGAAGAAAAACTGTTGCAAATTCTGGATGTTGGTTGGCTTAATTTCTCTTCTCATGTCATGAACTATCTAGACCTTGCATAAATTTTACTGTTCCTTTCATGAGGAGGCATCTGCCAAAGTGTTTGATATATTCAGAAGAGCAGCAAATACTTAATATGTTTCTCAAAAACATGATATATCTTTGATACATTTTAAGATAAACCTATTTTAACACAGAAACTTTCAAAAATGCATTTATTTTCAACTGTATTATAATCCAATGCACTTTATGTACTCACCGTATTTTCTTAATCTTTGTATTCCTTAGAATTAGGAACTTAAACTCAGTTGTGTGCCAGTAAATGTTTAGAAACAGGGTCTGTGGTGGTGCTTACCAATTTCTGTGATATAAATCCTCTCACCAAGGTTGATTTCAAGCTACCAATGTACTGCCAACTGGCTCGCAAAATTCCTGAATATCTAACAACTGGCTCCCTACACCAGATGTCAATCAGCCAGTCCCAGCATCCCACTGTGAAACTTCAGAAATATCATGCATCTTTAAGAGGCTGGTTCTTGGATTTAAGTATAACCATCTATGGCAATAACAACATTTTGTTTTCAAATGCCTTTTTTCCCTTTGACCTTTGTATAATCAGTGGTTAAACTGTTTTTATATTAAGAAAGTCTGACACTAGAATGGATATTTCCATGCCCAGGGTCCATGGGAAGACTTCTTTTTTTTTTTTTTAAGATTTTATTCATTTATTTGACAGAGAGAGATCACAAGTAGGCAGAGAGGCAGGCAGAGAGACAGGGGAAAGCAGGCTCCCCGCTGAGTAGAGAGCCTGATGTGGGGCTTGATCCCAGACCCTGAGATCATGACCTGAGCTGAAGGCAGAGGCTTTAACCCACCCAGGCGCCCCATGGGAAGATTTCCTTTAATAAAGGTCATTATAAATCAAATAGTAAGAGGACAACAGATCAGAGGTAATCCATGAATGAGAAGTTATTCATTTATTGTGTAGAAATGTCTAATTAATATTGAATGAATGTATATTGTTTATTTAGGTAATTACCATGTTTACTAGTAAAAGTAATGATTCAATAAGCAGCCTGAAAAAGTGCCCTGTTGTTGTTTATATAGATAGATAATCTAATTATTTCCATGTGATAGATTTCTTTCGTTTTTTTAAGATTTTATTTATTTACTTGACAGACAACGAGAGAAGAATATAAGCAGGGGTAGAGGGAGGGGGAGAAAGCGGCTTCCTGCTAAGGAGGGAGCCTGATGACTGGCTCAATCCCAGGACCCTGGGATCATGACCTGAGCTGAAGGCAGACACTTAATGACTGAGCCAACCAGGCACCTGATAGATTCCTTAAATGCAATTACTATGCCAGGAGAAATTGTACTTCTACTCTCCAAAATACATACCAGATTCTGTTCACTTCTCTCCATCCACTGTGCTACTACCCTGGACAAAGCACTATCAGTTTTCCCAAAATTCTTGCCATAACTTCTGAAGTATGTTCCCTGTTTCTGCTTGTTGTTGACCTCTACTGTCAGAACATTCATTCAGAGCGATCTTTTAAAGCCAAAATCTCATTGTAATACTTATTTGTTTTTAAGGGTTTTGACCTTCCAGTTGATTCTCATTTCATCTGTATTGAAACCAGATTTCTTATAATGCTTTAATAGCTTTCCCATTGCTATAGGATATAACCCCTTTCCCTCAAACTTTAAAACTAAGGTCCCTCTTCACTCATCATATTCTAGGCACTCACCTTCTTGCTGTTCCACTCTCACCGGGCAAAGTCCTGCCTCAGGCCATTTGCACTTGTGGATTCCTCAACCTGAAATGCGTTTTATCGATGGCTTACTTCTTCACCTATCTTGTTTAGATTTTTGTCCCAAATTACCTTCTTAGTGATTTAAAGTAGCATTTGTCTTATTCTTTATGCTTTCCTATCTTCCTTCCTTGGTGTATTTTTCTCCTTGTGCTTAAACTAAATTGATACTTTCAATGTTTTACCTTTATACTTGAGCATTAGTTGTCTTTCACCACTGGAGTATAAATGAAATAAGGAATTTATTTGCCATTACTGTACCCCAGAAATTGCCTGGTACATAATGGGTGCTGGATAAATATTTGAAGAATTGATACAAAAAATTATTCACAAAAATATTCCCCAGAAAATGTTATATTATTTACCAAATCTTTCATTTTAAGTGTTTCACTATAAGTTTATACTATTGTCTCCCTGTTTTTACTTCCCTGACTAAACCCAGAAGCCTAAAAAAAGAGTTGGTTACAAAGAGGGCAAGAAAAGAAATAATAGACTTTTTGCAAATCTTCTCATTACCACTACCTCTGCCCGTATTCTATCCCAATCTACTGCATGGGAATGGCATTATGGAAATGGTACAAGAGGAAGCTCTAAGAATAGAATGCTCCACTCTGGCAATTGTTAAACTGGCAAAACAAGGCAAAACAACCCAAAACAAATAAACAAACAAAAAACTTGAGAGAATAAACTTTATCAGAATTCCAGAACTTAACTAAGAATTTAAAGCGTCAGGTGGGTGCTTAATGAAGAAAGTGACTGCTAAGGTTTGGTGTTGAAGAACATCTCTGTCAAGTCGCTGAGTAACTTCTCAGACACTGCAATGTAAACTTTAGTGATCAACCACACAGAAAAGGAAAACACTTTTGAAATTAGTGTGGAAAATCACTTAAAAAAAAAAAAAAGACTGCAAACCTCAAGAGTCCACAATGAAAATCAGTGGGGAGGAGGGAGAATCTGATTTCCAGAGTCACCATATTATAATATTCAAAATGTCTAGTTTTCAGTGACATAAATAATTTTTAAAAATTACAGGGCATTGGGATGCCTGGGTGGTGCAGTTGGTTAAGCATCTGCCTTCAGCTCAGGTCATGATCTCAGGGTCCTGGGATCGAGTCCCGCATCGGACTCCCTGCTCAGGGGGGAGCCTGCTTCTCCCTCTCCTCCCCGCTTATGCTCTCTCTTGCTATCTCTGTCTCTGTCTCTTTCTCTCAAATAAATAAAATCTTTTAAAAAAATTACAAGGCATTAAAAAAAAACAAACAAACAGGAAAGTATGGCCCAGTCACTGGAAAAAATACATTTGCAGACATCCCTCCTCACCTAGGAAACCCAGACACTGGATGTGCTAGCCAAAAAATTTAAATCACTGTCTTATAATATGTTCAAAGAACAAGTAGGAAACTGTCAACAAAGAACCAAAGGAAACCAGGAGAACTATACATAAACAAATAGTTTTAGGACTACTGGATTTCCCAGTGCAAAAGAACAAATTTCCCTACCTCACATCATAAAGAAAGTTAACTCAAAATGAATGAACAACATAGATGTAAGATCTAAAACTGTGAAACTCTTAGATAAAACATGGGGATCAATCTACATGAACTGGATTTAGCAATAGATTCTTATATATGACACCAAACTATGATCACCATAAAATGATAATACAGTGAACTCCATTGACATTGTAACATTTTGTTATCGACGGATATTACCCATGAAATGGATAAGGGAGGAAACCTAAAAAATGGGAGGAAATGTTTGCAAATTGCATATCTGATAGTGTTTTCATATCCAAAATATACTAATAACACAACTTAATAATAAAAACAGCCCAATTTAATAAATGGGGAAATGCCCTGAGCAGACATTTCTTTAGAGAAGATACACAAATGGCCCAAAAACACATGAAAGAGTATTTAACAGCATTAATAATTAGGAAAATAAAAAGGAAAACTGGGGCACCTGGGTGGTTCAGTGGGTGAAGTGTCCAACTCTTGGTTTTGGTTCAGGTTGTGATCTCAGGTGATGAGATGGAGCCCCATTGGAGACTACTTAAGATTCTCTCTTTCTCTCTCTCCCTCTGTTCCTTCCCCTGCTCAGGGTCTCTGAAAAAAAAAAAAAAAACCCACAATGAGAGACCATTTCATACCTACTAGGATGCCTATAATTCAAACAAACAAACAAACAATATATGTTGGTGAGGATGCGGAAAGCTTGGATACCTAGTACATTGTTGGTGGGTATGTAAAATCTCGCAACTGCTGTGAAAACATTTCTTCAGAAGGATAAGTGTAGAATTATTTTATGACCCAGCAGTTCCACTCTCAGGAATATATCCCAAACAGATGAGAACAGGTACTCAGACATTTGTACAAAAATGGTCATTGCAGCATTATTGGCAATAGCCAGAAGGTGAAAATAACCCCAAATGTTCATCAAAATATGGCATATACATACAATGGAAAACAATTCAGTCATTAAAGGGAATGAAGTACTGTGATATATGTTACAATGTAGAACATAAGGAATACCATGGAGGACCACAGGGGAAGGGAGGGAAAACTGAATAGGAAGAAATCAGAGAGGGAGACCAACCATGAGAGACTCTGGACTCCGGGGAACAGAGAGTGTTACAGAAGGGGGTGGTGACGGAATCGGGTAACTGGATGATGGGTATTAAGGAGGGCACGTGCTGTGATGAGTACTGGGTGTTATATGTAACTAATGAATTGTTGAATACTACATCGAAAATGAATGATGTGCTGTATGTTGACTAATTGAGCATAATAAAAAATACTGATAAAGAAATAATGCTAAGGGAAATAAGCCACACACATAATATCACATGTTGTAAGAATCCATTTATATGAAATATACACAATGGGTAAGTCCATAGACATCAAGAGTGTGTTGGTTTTTACCTGAGAGGAACAGGTGAATGAGGAGAGACTGCTTCATGGGTATGAGGATTTTGGTGGGGGAGTGAATGAAAGGTTTCAGAACTAGATAGGCACGGTGGTTGAACTACATTATGGATATACTAAATGCCACTGGCCACTGAATAGTATGCTTTAAAATGGCTAATTTTATGCTCTGTGAATCCTGCCTCAAACAAAAAACTATTATTAGGATGATTTTTGGGGTGAGCTTATCACATCCTATGTTGCCTGAAGGGTATTCAGATCTTTAATAAATAGCTACAAAATTATATATGTCTACCATGTATGCTTCAAGGAAAAGAACTTAGCAAACAATGTTTCTGTTGTAACTGTGGTAATTGAAACATAATAACAATGCTTTAAAAAAAAACATGTCTTCAGTATTCTGATATTTACAAGGGACCTATTTCAAACCAGTGTTTCACAGTGTATTTCTCCAGAGTGCACTTGGAGGCATTTGGAGAATTTTTAAAAAGTAATCTGGTTTAACTGGTTTAACTCATGTGGAGAAAGTCAATTGAAAGGAGAAACTTGTATTGTTAACTTAAAAGTTATCCGACATTGTCTAAAACAAAAGGAAGAACAACAGAAATCTATGTAGAAATGTCTAAATTGAATAGCAACCCTTGACCCCCTCCTCTGATCTGCCTCATCACAAGTAACCATTTTTATTAGTGGTTGGAATTGGGCTCTTTTAGCAGTCATCTTTATAAATTTAAATAACATATCTATATGTCAATTTCGTGGATTGAATTTGGTTGATGCCTCATTTTTAAGAATAGGAATTAAATGTGATTTTAGCATTAACTTACTTTTCTCCATTTCTTTTTGTTTAAATAATTTTATTCCATTGGTACACCTTATCATTTTTGAATGTTTTCTGATTCATCAACTTCAGATATTGTGTTTTTAACTCCCAATTCAAAAAGATGAGGGAATTATTTTCTATTTCTAACATCTTCTTTTCTAAAATGTTGGCAACTTTAAGGTCTTCAAAATGTCGAGTTTTGCAGCATTTACATTTTTTTCTGTAACAAGAATTAGATCTTTGCTTTGTCTTAATGAGTCTAAAAATGTAATTCCAGTCAATAAGATATTATGGTTATCTGAGTATTATTCATGGGAAAACCAATCATTTAACTGGATGGATAAATGAAACATTGTAATTCTCTTTCCCTAATGGGATTAGCTAAAATGTTCTATCACATACCACTGAATTTAATGTACTTAAATTATGTCAAGATTAAAAAACTTCATTGCAGTCTTGGAGTTCCTTTCATTCTCCTGACTGTTTGATAACCAATATATATTTGAAATTTGATAGATCTCTTTCAAACTAAAGGCACCCTGAACCCTCTCTCAATCAATGTTCAATACTAATCAATTGAATTAAAGATTTATCAGTATATTTATTGCCTTTGTTTAAGCACTTTCCTTTTTTATCAGAAGAACTATTTCTAATTATTTGATTTTAAACATTTTGCTATTTAGTGTTCATTTAATACAGAAGTGTTTGAAAATGAATACTTGAGGCTATGATATGTTAATAGTTAATTGGTACAATCTATTGCTTATAGGTACATAGAGCTAGAATTACAACTATAGGGCATCACAGAATATACAGTACAAGTATTATGAATATATTAGAATAGGGCAAAGGATATATAATTAATATATATATTTAGCTGATAGCATTTCATGCCTTTGTACATTAGGGAGTGTTTGATACATTTTTGAGGGAAAACGTTAGAAAAGGTCTTGAGTTCCAATTCCTAAAATTAGTATCAGAATGGCAGGAAACAAAGGTCCAAGAGTATTGGAAATCATTCATCTATGTATGATAACTGTATTTAGTTTCTAAGAATTATGCTTATTATGCTTTGGCATGATAAACTGTATAGTTAATAAGTTGTGATGGCAATTAAACTTCTAAACTGGTTTAACATGATCTTTTATCTTCTTTACTAGAAAGCATTTAGGTGTGTGGAAAATGGAGGTAAAATCACTGCCATGAAATCCAGAGATTTGCAGTCTTCCTGTGGTCCAGTCACTCTCTAGGTATGTGCACTGCCCTTTCTATTTCCTCGTCTTCCTCATCTGTATGAAGGTAATCACTGAAACAAATAACATTACTGTGTTGCTGCTAAGATGGAAGATAAAGCATTGTAATGTCTAATTTGGCCAATAGTAATTATTATGAATGTTTCTCACTGTATTTTCTTATTAAAAAAAACCCAGACCTATTACAACCAAAGACAAACCAGGCAAGATGTATTTGGCACATTTTCATGCTAGAGTACCCCTCAGTCTCAGATTTTTCTTTCTAATATAGGATTATAATAAAATATGTCCTCTAGAGTGGTTGTGATTATTACATTAAGAGGAACATAGATTATGTGCAGCAGTGTGTAAACTGAAAAGGCTCTACCAATGATACATATTTTAATGGGTTACTAGGATAAGACGAAATATATCAAAAATTCAAAACAGGTGTTTGCCAACGTTGTTCCTGATAAACCCAAAAACAGTTTGCATCATGTAAAAAAAACATATGTTGAAGTTTAGAATATGCTTCTTTTAGGTGTATTAATTGACAATGTTAGTAGTTGAAAAAAAACCCTATAAAATAAGTACAGAGTACAGATTAGGATTATGAGCCACTGAAGGTGAAATCACTTGGCAAAAAGCCCATTTAAAAAAAAAAAGTGCTGGGCTAGGATTCGACACAAAGCAATTTGACTCCAGAACAAAATTTTTTTCATAGATGCATTAAGAGACCTATTTTTATGTGGGAGAAGTAACAAAAACTTCACAGAAAGGGCACAGTTTTATGGGTCTTCCGGAGATCTTTGTTTTGGTTTTCTGTTAGGCAATCTAAAAAGCATATTTCAAATTTTATTTTTCCAATCTTTTGTTAACCTATTTATTTCTCTGTAACTAAATTTAAGATGAAGAACAGGATTGGGAATTTCTCTCTTTAACAAATAACCATTTGTTATATTTGTTATACTCGTTTGTTTAAATATCCATTTACTATAATTTAAAAAGAAGAAAGTTGTAATTTTGAGCACACTTTTGTTTAGAAATAATGTTTCTCCAGAACTGACAATGAAAGAGTTAATGCTGCCAGTAACTAGTAGAGTCCAAGTCCAGGAAAGATAACATTGACAGGCACTTGAATAAAAAGCAACAACAGACCTGTCATGACTGTGTCTTGAGTAATGGGATTCATTCATTTTGGTATTTTTAATGCAATTGTAAACTGCCATTTTCCTCACAGTTTAAAGCAAGTTTTTTTTGATGATATAGCTATAAATGTGAAAACCAAATTAACTTGTCACATTTGACTGGCTAAAGTATTTCCCAATCCCATTTTTAGGGTATTGATAAAACCTCAATAATCAGGGTTTAAATCAGGAGGAAGAATGACATTTTGCAGGATCACAGAAATGTCCCAAATATGAAAAATATGAAGAAAGTTGGTTAATATATGGTTGTTTATGAAGTACAGAATCCTATATTAAAAATAATAGCACACAATCCTGGGATTCATGTCAGTAAGTCAATACCCACTATCTGAGACAGCACTATCATACAATATTGACTGGCATTTGTATTTTTATTCTTTTATTAAATTAACTCTAATGTTCCCTTAGGGAATTCTCTATTTTGAGTAACTGAAATTCACCCTTCCCATCTTAACCCAATTGTTTCTGAAGGTAAGGATTCTTTTTTCTATGTAGTAGTAAACTTTAATTCACAGGTCTGAATAGCATAATACCCAGACAATGGAACAATTATCACCTAGAGAAGAAGGACATTTCCTTTAGAGAGGTTCATCTCTAATTAACCCTTTTGGGGCTAGAGTAAAGGCCCCTCCCACCAGTATTATCAATAGCTAATTTATGCATCTTTTCCTGGGGGATTTTTACAAAAGAAGCTTTACCAGTATCCCATCACATAAAAATATTTCCGTGCCTCAGAATCAACTGAATGTGTATGTTCCTTAACCTACCCAGCCTTAAAAGGTTTGTGGAATAAACACTGTTAGTATAGAAGGGAGAAAAGCAGAGGCTGGTATCTCTTTACCAAGTGGCATCTAGACCCTATTCCTATATCAGATAGACTCTGATCTATCAAAAGCAGACACAAATCAGAACAACTTTTTTATTAACAGTGGAGAATTCTCTGTACTTCCTGTTCAATTTTGCTCTAATTTTAACCTGCTCTAAAATATAAAGTTTATTAATTTAAAAAATACGATAAACAATTGGCTAAATAAATGCCAATATCATCGTTAAAAAAGAAAAAGAACTGATATGTGCTCCTACAACATAGAAGAACCATGAAAACATATGCCAAGTAAAAGAAGTCAGTCTCAAAACACCATCTAGTACATGATTCAATTTATATGAAAGAGCCGGAATAGGCAAATGTACAGAGAAAGTAATAATGGTGGCCCAGGGCTGGGAGGGAAGGGCAGGAGAAGGTGGAGAGCCACTGCACATAGTTCAGGAGTTTTCATGGGAGGGATGATGAAAATGTCCTAAATTATTAAGAGGACGAGTGTATACCTCTGTGAATGTACTAAAAACTTGAATTATACACTTTAAATAGGGAAATTTATGGTATGCAAATTATATCTCATTAAAGCTGTTAAGTAATCTATGGTTATATTAAAAGTATTTTGGTGTAACATCTACTTCATAACAAAACATACAATAATATTATGTTAGTAGTCTTTTTGAGAGATATGTTCTTTAAAACAATTGCATTCTCTCATATTCTGTGATTTATATTAGATGATTTCCCTCTTGAAAATGTGCATCTGTGATACAATCTGATACCCAAATAGTTTTTTAGGGAGCATTATATAAATGCATATACATTTTAAAAAGTACATTTAAGTCTAGTGACGTGGGTTGAAGAGAACTATTTAGGGATGGGTAGGTTAAACTCTATACACTGGCTTCCTTCCCCCAAATCAGTTAAAATCAAATGGTTCACAGAACGTATTTAATCTTCCATGGAAATACATACCCACATATTTAAGCATTATTCATGATTAAAGACACCAGAAATTAGGAGATTTGATCTGCAGAAAGGATATTAGCAGCAGAAACAATTCACTTTCAAGGTATAGAGCCTTCTTCATTCTTACTCTGGGTTTTGGGACAACATACTCTTCTGGTTTTCCCTCTCACCCTGCTGAATGGTGCTTTTACATCTTTCCTGGATCTTCTTCCCTTGCTGAATTACCACATTTGGTGTGTTCTAAGGCTCAGTCCTCAGAGCTTTTCTTTGTTATAGATACATTGAGTCGTTAATGATCACACAAAATCTTGCTTTGAAATACTGTATTTATAGGATAAATCTCAAATTTAAATCTCCGGTCCAGACAGATTTATAGTACTGTGCCAAACAATATTGGAGCTCGAGGCAAAAAGAAAAAAATCAGTAATATCGATCCTGCCCGTGTTAGCTTTCTATTGCTATTGTAACAAATAACCACAGACTTAGCTTCTTAAAACAAAACTAAAATCTCCCCAAATCAAACAAATTTAGTATCTCATAATTCTGTAGGTCAGAAGTCTGATAGGTTAATATGGGTTCTTTGCTCCAGGTCCCACAAAGCAGAAATCAAGATGGCACCCGGCCTGTGCTCTTATCTTAAGGCTCTAAGGGGAGAATCAGCTTCTAGGTTCACTCAGGTGTTGGCAGAATTCAGTTCTTTGAAGTTATACGGCTGAAGTCCCTGTTTTTCTTGCTTGCTATTGTCCAGGGGCTGTTCTTGGCTTCTAGTGTCCACCTCTTGCCATCTCCTGGCTGATAACTCATTGTGGCTCATGTTCAAAGCCAACAACAGTGCAACTGTACCTTTTTCACACCTATAATCTTTCCTGAGTCTTTTTCTACTTATCTCTAATTTCTTTGTCTTCCTTTTCTGCTCTAAAGAGCTCGTGAGGTTATAGGGGGCTCATTTAACAATCCAGGGTAATTTTTCTGTTTTAAGGGTAGCTTGTTAGCAACCTAATACCACCAACAAAGCCTCTTTTAGCATGTAAGGTGGACATTCACAAGCTTAACATTAGAGGATAAAAATCCTGCCTACTAAACTATTTTTATTTTTAAATTTTGCTATTTTGCTCACCATGAATTGTTTGCATTAATTTTGATTTTTTAAAAAAATCATGTTAAAATATTATTTATTGTGATTAATGAGTATTTCCATGCTCCACTGCATTTTGTATCTGGGGCGAGTGCCTCATTTACCTCACCATAATTTGGCCTTACAATATCACCATATTCCTGCTGAGCTCTTCTGCTGGGTATTGGAAAGTTATCATGTTCAGAATCAAACTACTGATTTCCCCTCCAGAGCCTGCTTTTCCCAAAGTGTTTCTTATTTCAATAAATAGCAACTCCATTGACCTCATTGCTAAGGTCAACATAATACTTGGAATTTGTTTTTGATTTCTCAATTCAGTATCTCCAGTTTACACTCAGAGTGAAATCCAAATCTTTATTTATAGTCTATATGCCCTCTATGTTCTGGCTCATGGCTATTTAACATTCTCTCCTGTGTTTACTCCCACTACAATCTCCGGCTATTTTACCCTTATTCCAGATAAGAACCCAACTGGAGGTATTTCTTCTGCTAGAAGATTCATCTCCCAGATTTCACTTAGCTCACTTCCTAAATTCATTCACGTCTCTACTCAAACATCATTTTCCCAGACCTATCTCAGATCCTTGTGTCTTTCTTCTCTTTTACTTTTGTCGTGGGGTTTATTATCTGACAACCTACCCTAACATTTTAAATATGTGGTCCTCTCCCATATATGCTTCCTAAGGACAAATCTTTGCTTTGGGTCATAGATGTATCCCCCGTGCTTAGAACAAAACTTGTAGCATAATAGGTACTCTAGATACTAAAAAAAATACCTGTTGATTGATTGACAGCTGCATTCAACACAATAGCATAGAAAATAATGTTAGGTATTTTTACAAAACATAAAATCTAAAATCTCTGTGATATTTGTGGGGAAACATGAGTTTTGTAAACTCATTAGTCAGTCTGTATCAAATGGTCAAAAAGCAGACCATGAATGGACCTCTCCTTAATGAGAAGATGTCTACAGGTCCAGTGATAATAGATTTATACCTATTCATACTAATAAATTCTGTGCATCAGATCAATAGCCTTATAAACAATTTATAAGCAGGAAATTGATGGGCATAATATTAATAATTTATCTCAGTCTTACATAGCCCCACTTACTGTACTGATAACAAAAGATCTAAGAGTAAACAAAGTCATGAAGAAGTTACATGGTACTACATCAGATTATTAGTTTCACAGAGCTCTGGTGTGGTAGCAATTTGTGATCCATGTTCCATTAAAGAAAATTAACTTAAAGATATACTTTGCTCGGGAATAACCACATTCTCATTATCTCACTAGAGATTTATTATATTTATATATGCATTACTGAGTTAGCACTATGTGGATACAAAGATATGGAATAGATGTCTCTGGACTAAAATATAATCTGGTGGTGAGATATGGCATATTTGCAATAAAAGCTTACCTATATATACAGAAATTAAAAATACAGAAACATAATTAAATCAACAAATAGTTATTAAGTACTTATTATATTAAAACAACATTGCAGCAGTCATGGAGATTTTTTTAAAAGATTTTATTTATTTATTTTGTCAGAGAGAGAGCACAAGCAGAGGGAGGGACAGGCAGAATGAGAAGCAGCCTCCCCACCGAGCAAGGAGCCTAATGTGGGACTCCGGGGACTTGATCCCAGGACCCTGGGATCATAACCTGAGCTGAAGGCTGACCCTTAACCAACTGAGCCACCCAGGAGTCCCCTTGGGGTTATTTTAAGTACATTCATTATTCCTAGTTTACTTAAAACCATTAGATTTTAATAAAAAATATCCCAGGATAAAATTCCAAAGGGGTTATTTAAGAAATAAGAGTACTGTGCCATGAGAGATAAGGCCATTTGATTGAGGAATTTTATGCAAGGAGAAGTATTTGAACAGAAAGCTGTTTCAAAGGGTAGGAAAGGGATAGGTAGGAAAAAGGTAGGAAAGAGATATTTCAGGTTGAGAAAAATACTACACACAAATTTATAGGTACATTTTAATCTTTGTTGATAATATTATCCAGCATGTATACAGAGCTTTACATTTAATAGAGTGAAGGTGATCCCTGATTTTAAATGGGAAAAAAAATTCTTATACATTGATTTTAAATTGTTTCTCTGGATGCAGAGAACAAATAAAATTTTAATAGCCTGTTTTACTCCTAAAAATACTTTGACCCCAAATACTTATTTGTTTCTGAAAATTTCGTGTTAAAAAGAAATTCCTTGTTCAAGAGCATTCTGTAAAATTG
This sequence comes from Lutra lutra, assembly GCF_902655055.1. Lineage (NCBI taxonomy): Eukaryota > Metazoa > Chordata > Mammalia > Carnivora > Mustelidae > Lutra > Lutra lutra. The sequence continues at coordinate 99,515,881 of NC_062288.1, read as the reverse complement.
TAGTTATTGGAAGGTAATGCCTTTAACTAACAAAGGATTATTGAACAGTCTGCTAAGAGAAAAAAGAGTTTTATTGAAAAAAGTAGAGGGGCGCCTGGGTGGCTCAGTGGGTTAAAGCTTCTGCCTTCGGCTTGGATCGTGATCCCAGGGTCCTGGGATCGAGCCCCGTATCAGGCTCTTTGCTCAGTGGAGCCTGCTCCCTCCCCACCCCCCTGCCTGCCTCTCTGCCTACTTGTGATCTCTGTCAAATAATTAAATAAAATCTTAAAAAAAAAAAGAAAGAAAAAAGTAGGGATGCTGAATACGATATAGAACACTTTGAGTTTCCTTCCCTCACTATTCCTAGTAGATTCTAAAAGGACTAGTATGAAGGTAATATATGAAATATGCTAATTTTCCTTTCAGGTGTTGCCAGAGATTGGCTTTTCAAATGTGTGTGAGGAAAATGATTCTGCCAGGTGCATCTCAGATGGAATTGTAAGTTCCATCTGAGAGGTAGCATTCATGGAGACATCTCTCCAGGAGAAAAGGAGTGGCTGGTGCCATTTCCCTCCCTTGCCTCTCAGCATAAACACAGAACAACCTCTGGGAAGCAATGTAGTGTAGGCACTGGCTGCCCAACTTTCTTACATCAAGTCCCACTCCTTGCACTCTGAGACTACCCTTCTCAGTTATGCTTGCCTCAGTCTCAGCGTGGCAGGCCCCTCCCCCAAAACACCAGCACAAACTCCTGCCCACACCACATCTCCTGACCAGAGAGTGTTACAGGGTCTCAGTTTCAGTGGAGGTGATGTCAGGTCTCATTTCACAAGCAGACCAGAGCACAGCTAGCTAAAACTTGACACATTCAGTCCAGAGACCAAACTCTGCCCACAACAGGCAAGGAGCACCTCATCAGATGACTAGTCCAAAGGATAGAGCACTCAGAACAGAAAAGCAGAGCAGAAGCAGTACACACTGCAGACATTCCCTGAAGTTCCAGGTCCTGAGCAGTACATCACCTCTTCTTCATAAGGCCATCACTTTCAGGAGTAGGAGACATAACTGGCTTTTCTAAGACAGAGAAGAAAGCAGAGACATAGACAAAATGTGAAGTTAGAGGAGTTTATTGCAGATAAAAAAACAAGACAGACCATAACTAGAGAACCAAGCAAAACAGATTTAAGTAACATATCTGACGGAGAATTTAAAGCAGCGATCTGAGGATACTAGCTGAGCTTGAGAAAATTATAGAGGACATCGTAAGATTTTACCACATAGATTAGAAACATTGATGTTTGATGCAATGAACATTGCATATTCTGGCAGACTAGAAGAAACAGAGGAAGGAATTAATGACTTAGAAGATAAAGTGATGGAAAGCAATGAAGCTGAACAAAAGGAAAAGAGAAGAATTATGCAAAATGAAGATAGGCTTAGGCAACTCAGTGATTCCATCAAATGTAATAACATTCATATTATAATAGTCTCAGAGGAAGAGAAAAAAAGGGTGAAGAAAATTTGTTTGAAGAAATAATAGCTGAAAACTCCTCTAATCTGGAGAAAAACAAACAAACAAACAAACAAAAAAACAATAGACATCCAGATCCAGGACAGAGAACTCCTATCAAAATCAACAAAAGCAACACCAACACCAAGACCTATTGTAATTAAATTTGCAAAATATAGTGATAATGACAAAATTTTAAAAGCAGCAAGACAGAAGAAGTCATTGAATTACAAGGAAAACCCCATGAGACTAGCTAGGGATTTTTCAACAGAGACTTAGCAAGTCCAACGGGAGTGGCATGATATATTCAAAGTGCTGAATGGAAAAAGTCTGCAGCCAAGAATACTCTATCCAGCAAGGCTGTCATTCAGAGTAGAGGGAGAGATCAGGGGTATTCCAAAGAAACAAAAACTAAAGGAATTCATGACCACTAAACCAGCCCCACAAGAAATATTAAAAGGGACTCCCTGAGTGCAAAGGAAAGACCAAAGTGATAGTACAAAGGAAGGGAATCCAAAAGTAGTAAAAATGAGTATTTCTATGAAAAATCTGTCAAGGAATGCACACACAAAAAAGGATATAAAATAATAATGTATACCTAAAATGTGGGGAGGAAAGGAGAAAAGAATGGATTCAAGGTTAAATGACCATCAATTTAATATACTGCTATTTGCAGAAGATGTTATGTACAAACCTAATGGTCAGCATGTATCAAAAGCAACTAGTAACCATGCAAAGAATAAAAAGAAAAAATCCAAATATATTAGTAAAGATAATTAGCAAAACATGAAAGAAACACAAAAATGGATCAGGGAAAATCTTTAGAAACAACCACAAAACAACTAATAAAATGGCAATAAATACGTATCTATCAATAATTACTTTGAATGTAAATGGACTAAATGCTCCAGTGAAAAGACAGGGAGCAGCAGAATGTACACACACACACACACACACACACACACACACACACACACACACACATCTAAAAGATCCACCTATATACTGCCCACAAGAGACTCAATTTAGATCTAAAGTCACCTGCAGATTGAAAGTGAGGGTATGAAGAAACATGCATCATTTAAATGTATGTCACAAAGAAAGCCAGAATAGAAATACTTATATTGGACAAACGATTTCAAAACAAAGACTGTAACAAGAGACAAATAAGGGGACAATCCAACAAGAAGATCATAGTAAAGGGGACATAATAAAGGGGACAATCCAACTATATCATAATCTACCTTGACTTTCCAATGATCATATTATCATAATAAAGGGGACAATCCAACAAGAAGATATAACAATTGTAAATATGTATGCACCCAACATGGGAGCACCGAAATACAGAAAAGTCTTAGTAACAAACAACAAAGGAACTAATTGGTGATAACACAATGATAGTAGGGCACTTCAATACCCCACCTACATCAATGGACAGATCATCTATGCAGAAAATAAACCAGAAAACAGTAGGTTTGAATGACACACTCAACCAGATAGATTTAACAGGTATATTCAGAACACTCCATCCTAAAACAGCAAAATATACATTTTTTTCAAGTGGGCATGGAACATTCTCCAGAATAGATCATGCTAGGTCACAAACAGGCCTCAACAAATACAAAGAATTGAAGTTATACCATGTATCTTTTATGACCACAATGCTATGAAACTAGAAATTAACCACAATAAAAAATCTGGAAAGTTCACAAATACACGGAGGTTAAACAGCATGTTATTGAACAATGAATGGGTAAACCAGGAAATCAAAGATGAAATAAAAAAAAAAATACATGGGAACAAATGAAAATGAAAACACGGCAGATAAAACCTTTGGGATGCAGCAAAAGTGGTCATAAAAGGGAAATATATAGCAATATAGACCTACCTAAAGAAACAAGAAAAGTCTCAAATAAAAACCTAACCTTACACTTAGAGTTAGAAAAAGAATAATAAATGAAGCTTAAGGCATCAGAAGGAAGAGAATAATAGAGATTAGAGCAGAAATAAATCATATAGAAATTTAAAAAGAAATGGTAGAACAGATCAATGAAATTAGGAGCTGGTTCTTTGGAAAAATTTAAAAAATTGATAAACCTCTAGCTAGACTTATTAAAAAGAAAGGAGAAAGGACACAAATAAGTAAGAATTATGAATGCAAGAGGAGAGACCACAACTAATACCACAGAAATACAAACAATTATAAGACAATATTAGGAAAAATTATATACCAACAAAATGGACAATCTGGAACAAATGGACTAATTCCTAGAAACGTAGAAACTGCCAAAACTGAAACAGGAAGAAACAGAAAATTTGAACAGGCCCAAAACAAGCAAAGGAACTGAATTAGTATTCAAAACTCTCCTAACAACAACAACAAAAAGTCCTGGGCCAAATACGTTCCCGAGGGGGATTTCTACTAGACATTTAAAGAAGAGTTAATACCTATTCTTTTCAAACTGTTCAAAAAATAGAAAAGGAAGGAAAAATTCCAAGCTCTATGAGGCCAGCATTACCTTGATTCCAAAATCAAAGGCCCCATTAAAAAGGAGAAAGGAGAAATACAATGTCCCTGATGAACATGGATGCAAAACTTCTCAACTAAATACTAGCAAATCAAATCCAACAGGAAATTAAAAGAATTATTCATCATGATCAAGTGGGATTTATTCCTGGGCTGGAGGGGTGGTTCAATATTCACAAATCCATCAATGTGATACCTCACATTAATGAAAGAAAGGATAAGAACCACATGATCCTCTTAATAAATGCAGGAAAAAACATTTGACAAAATATAACATCCATCCTTGATAAAAACCTTCAACAAAATAGGGATAGAGGGAACATACCTCAACATCATAAAAGCCATGTACGAAAGACCCACAGCTAATAACATCTGTAATGGGGAAAAACTGAGCTTTTCCTCCAGAGTCAGGAACAAGACCATTGTTATTTAACATAGTAGTGGGAGTTCTAGCCTCAGGGGGGAGGATGGGAAAAAAGAAAGAAAGAAAAAAAGAAATAAAGCTATCCAAATGGGCAAGAAAGCAGTCAGTTTTCACTATTTGCAGATGACATGATACTCTCTGTAGAAAACACAAAGACTCCACTATAAAATTGCTAGAACTAATACATGAAATCAGTAGAGTCACTGGTTACAAAATCAGTGTACAGAAATGTGTTGCATTTCTATACACTAATAATGAAACACCAGAAAGAGAAATCAAGGGATAGATCCCATTTATCATTGCTCCAAAAACCATAAGATACCTAGGAATAAACCTAACTGAAATATAAAACACTGATAAAAGGAATTGAAGATGACTCAAGAAGTCAATCTACACGTTTAATGCAATCCCTATCAAAGTACCAACAGCATTTTTCAGAGCTAGAACAAACATCCTAAAATTTGTATGGAAACATAAAAGACCCTGAATAGCCAAAGCAGTCTTGAAAAAGAAAAACAAAACTGGAGGCATCACAATTCTGGACTTGAGTTATATTACAAAACTGTAGTAATCAAAACATTATGGTGCTGGCACAAAAATAGGCACGTAGATCAATGGAACAGAATAAAAAATCCAAAAATGGATACAATTATTTAATCAATTAATCTTCAACAAAGCATGAAAGAAATGAAAGAAATGAAAAAAATGAAAAGAAATGAAAGATATCCAACAGAGAAAAGACTCTTGAAAAAATGGTGTTGGCAAACTGGACATAATATGCGGAAGAATTACACTGGCCCACTTCTTTACGTCATACACAAAAATAAACTCAAAATGGATAAAAGATCTAAATGTGAGACCCGAAGCCGTAAGAATCCTAAAAGAAAACACAAGTAGTAACTTCTTTGATCTTGGCCATAGCAACATTTGTGTCCTGAGGCAAGGGAAATAAAATAAAAAATAAACTATTAGGACCGCATCAAGATTAAAAAAAAAAATACACAGTGAAGGAAACAACCAACAAAAAAAACAAAACTAAAAGACAGCCTACTGGATTGGAGTAATGACATGCCTGATAAATGGTTAGTTTTCCAACATAAATAAAGGACTTATAAAACTCAGCATCCAAAAAATGAATAATCCAATTAAAGCAGGCAGAAGACATGAATACATGTTTTTCCAAAGAAGACATAAAGACGACCAACTTATAACAACTGTAGTAATCTATAAAAGCATAATACTTTTTATAAATCCACTGAGGTTTAAAGGGAGAGGATTGGTAGAATCATAATCTTAATAGTTGAACTCTAATATAGATGATTTCAGAGTCAAAAAAGTAGTCATCCTGCCAAAATAATTTTTCTTTTCTTTTTTTTTTTTTAAAGATTTTATTTATTTATTTGACAGAGAGAGATCACAAGTAGGCAGAGAGGCAGGCAGAGAGAGGAAGGGAAGCAGGCTTCCTGCTGAGCAGCGAGCCCGATGCGGGACTCGATCCCAGGACTCTGGGATCATGACCTGAGCCGAAGGCAGCGGCTTAACCCACTGAGCCACCCAGGCGCCCCTTTATTTTCTTATGTATATACATTTTAAGTTCTGTCTCATTGTACCCTTTTTGTTGTGTGAGATTTCAGTTTTTTCTTGTAGAGGTTACAGATAAAATTTTACCAGGTTTTGTATTGCATGGACACCTAAGAGCATCTTCTGAGAGCTGTTTGTACAGTAAGAATAATGGAATGTACATAAGTGGGAGAAATGGACACTACCAAAGGGATAAGGAACCAGAGAAAGAGAGTATTAGAAAGGCCAAGACAAGGACAGTAACATTAAAATTTTGCTCAAGACCTCACTTGAATTAGTCATTTCCATTATATAAAGTAGGTCACAGGGGTGCCTGGGTGGCTCAGTTGGTTAAGCATCTGCCTTCAGCTCAGGTGATGATCCCAGAGTCCTAGGATCGATCCCCCATGGCAGGCTCCCTGCTCAGTGGGGGAGTCTGTTTCTCCTTCTGCCCTTCCCCCCACTCATGCTCTCTCTCTCTCTAAAATAAATGAAGTCTTAAAAAAAATAAAGTAGGTTATATTCATTAGCAAGCCTGGTGTACCATGTGTCACTTTGGTTATTCTATCCACTTCAATTCTGTAAATACAAATCACATAACTCGTGTGAAGAAGTAATCTGATCAGGTTCTGGTCTGTATATGAGCATAGCAGGCCTATAAACATAGTGGACAGAAAGAAAAATACCAAATAACCTCAAATCAAAGAATATTACAGTGTCTACATACAGCATTGTACAAGTTCTTCCCTGTCAAACAAAACAAAGAAAAACATGTATTGATTCCATTGTTGGGATTGTTGACTATCTACTATGTGCGAGGCACTGTTCTAGGTACTTGACATGTACCAGCAAATAAAAGACATGAAGATCTGGGGTGTCTGGGTGGCTCAGTGGGTTAAAGCCTCTGTTTTCAGCTCAGGTCATGATCCCAGGGTCCTGGGATCAAGCCCTGCATTAGGCTCTCAGCTCAGCAAGGAGTCTGCTTCCCCCCGCACCCCCTGCCTTCCTCTCTGCCTGCTTGTGATCTCTGTCTGTCAAATAAGTAAATAAAATCTTTTTTTTTTAAAGATTTTATTTATTTATTTGACAGACAGAGATCACAAGTAGGCAGAGAGGCAGGCAGAGAGAAAGAGGAGGAGGAAGCAGGCTCCCTGCAGAGCAGAGAGACCAATGTGGGGCTCGATCCCAGAACACTGGGATCATGACCTGAGCCAAAGGCAGAGGCTTTAACCCACTGAGCCACCTAGGCGCCCCAGTAAATAAAATCTTAAAAGAAAAAGACATGACAATCCTTGAGCTAGTGAAACATAATTTTTAGCAGAGAGAAAGCAATGTGTATTAACCTAATAAAAAAAACATTATCTAGGTTGTTAAATTATGAGAGATGCTATGGAAAAGAGGAAAAGTAGAGCAGGATTGAAGGGCGGGGAGTGCAGGCTGAAGGAGAGAGATTCAGGTTACATGGAAAGATTGAGTACTAATTAATCTATAAACATGCATTCCTATGAATTTAGACTCTTAACTCAGAAACAAAGTTGTTTTTCTTTTTTCTGGACAATTGCAGGAAGTAAGCTAAGTAAGGAAGGAAACTATGTCTCTGTTTTAATTAACAGCAATCAATACTTAGCCAATTTTTCAGGTAGGAGCACTCTGCTCTGCTGTAATATATAACTAAAGGTGATGTTCACTGTGTGGGTTTTTTTGCGGAATGGGTTTCAAAGGCAGATCTGAAAGTAGGCCTTTAAATATGGAGAGGAAGATAATGAGATTACAAGGAAGCGTTCCAAGTCTCCTGGACCGTTCACAGAGCCTGGAGAAGGTTAAGAGTATGAGTTTAGAAGAGAGTCATTGAAAGTCTAAGGTTGTCTGAAATATGAGAAGCAGAATAAAATTGAGAACTCCTTAAAGTCATCTCAGTGCAGAGTTACAAAAGACACCGTCTTGACTTACAATGGCATGAACTTGAAATGACAGATGAGCTCTAAAGGTGATATTTTGATCTGCACAGAAGACCCGTTTCAGTCCGAAGGTGATAGGCAGGATGTAGAGGCCTGATTAAATCGTAGGCCAAAGCAAAACCTATGTTTCAAAATATCATTTGTCCTTTAAAAAAGACAGGCTGAGAGATTTTAATGTGGTAAAAGAATGAGGACAGCTGTAATTTACACAGCACTGAAATGATAAAGAATAAAAAGACCATATTTAGACACTAAATTGGATTTTCACCACAGAAAATGAATACCAGGAACGTAAATTTTCTTAACATGTTTCTTATTATCAGAAAGACTGCAAGGGGAACCTGGTGAAAATGAATTATAGATAATGCCTAAGTCTGTGTATGGAAAATAATAAATTACCAATAAATGCTTTGTGAATAAAAAATGAATGAATGCAAACAGTTATACTTGAATCTCAGATATAACTTGATTTGATTTTTAACACATCTTTGTAAATGGTAAAAAATTAGTTTTTCAAATTTGAGTTGCAAAAGACAGAATAAGAGAGGAGGAGAATTAAAATGTACAGACATAAGACTTGATATTACATGAACTGCTAAAGAATTCCCAAAGAAATTCTCTGTGATTAAAGTGTTAAATAATATGAGGTCTACAACCCAGGTTTAAAATAATGGCAGGTCTGAGATTTGTACCCAGGTAAGACTGACTTTGAGAATCCTGTTCTTTAAATATCATGCTCTCTTCAATGAAAGGAAAGGAGTTTAATCAAGACAAAAGACAGGAAAAGTCAGTTAATTATGATTTTATTTTATTGCACTGATATATTTTTGTTGAACAAAATATATTGAAACCATGAAGTTGGGCACCTGGGTGGCTACGTCGGTTAAGTGTCTGCTTTGGGTCAGGTCATGACCTTAGGTCCTTGGTGCAGGCTCCCTGCATCAGGCTCCGGCACAGTGGGGAGTTCGCTTCTCCCTCTCCCACTGCCCCTCCCCACTGCTCTTGCTCTCTCTCTCTCAAATAAATAAATAAAATCTTAAAAAGAAAAAGAAACCATGAGGTAGACATCACAAGTAAGAAAACCCATTCACAATTTCATCACTGTACGAAATGTATCTTTTGTTCTTTATCTTCCATCTATCATTTATCTATCATCTATTATCTATCTATCATCTATCTACCTAATCTATTTATCTATCGTCTATCTACCCATCCATCCATCCATCCACATATATGCATGTATATACACATATATACTACCTTTTATGTATAATCATGTGGTAGTCATTTTGCTTCCCTTATATAAGGTAAAATCATAGGCATTTCTAATTTGTTGACTAATCTTTTTTTTTTTCCTGATCGAGAGAGAGAGAGAGAGAGAGAGAGAGAGAGCAAGTGGGGTGGGGCGGGGGGAGAGAGAGAATCTCAAGCAGGCTCCATGCTAGGGGGGCTTGATCTCACAACGCTGAGATCGTGACCTGAGCTGAAAAAAAGAGTCAGCCACTTAATTTTCTAAGTCACCAAGGAGCCCTTTGACTAACCTTGAAAACATCATTACTAATTATTGAGCCATCTTATATATATTCATTCTTCTTTGGGGAAATTTCAACACTCAAAGATCGTTTTTTAGAATCAGGGTAAAAATGACTTTCACATATTGTTTGTTCCCATTCTTTTCAATTTGTTACAACAACAACAACACGGATGGAGTGCAGAGTTCCTCATTCCAAATTGTGTCATTGCTTCACTGTTGTGGCATTTAACATATTCCTGGGTATGCTGTATTGTCTGCAAATGGGTAGTTAGAGCTGTGTAGCCAGTCAGGTTAGAGTTTTCCCAGGAGCTCTAGGTGTGTAGAGTACAGGTGGTGTAGTGTACACAAATTAGGAAGGAAGGACATGATGTCTACATGATGAAACCATGATCATTGCCTACATCAGTTATCTCATTAGGGATTACAAAATAGTGATCTAATTTTATCACCTTTTCATTTCATTAGTTGCTATACATCTGTAAAGGGATATTTTACCTTCTCAACAATTTGGTTATTTTGAATTCTTACAGGAAAAGTCATTTCCACCCATTATCATTTTCAAAATAATGAGTTGAATCCCCAACATCATGAGAAAATAATGACCTATTAGTATCCATCTGTCTATTATCTATCATCTATCTATCATCTATCCATCATCTATCCTGCATATATCTACATATACATAATTACTGTAAATTCAAGTATTTAACATTTTGATAAATTTCAATACACTGCAGTTCGTATTCCTAATGATGTTCAAACTTATTCATCATTGATTAGTAGGAGCATCAAGTTGGTCCTAGAGTTCTTTTGACATTAGCCCTGTTATCTTTGAGATCTTTTGCTTCCTGAAATGAAGAATATAGTCTGGAACAATACTATTCATTTCCTTCACTATATCTAGAACCAGGAATATGTCCAAGGATTTCTTATTCACTTATTGCTATTCAGAGTCAGAAATATGGCTATTGGGATGCTCAGGGTGTTGGTCATTTTTTTATTTTTTAAAAAAGATTTTATTTATTTATTTTACAGAGAGAGAGAGAGAGAGCACAAGTTGGCAGAGAGGCAGACAGAGGGGAAGGGGGAAGCAAGCTCACCACTGAGTAGAGAGCCTGATGTGGGGCTCAACCCCAGGACCCGAAGATCATGACCTGAGCTGAAGGCAGAGACTTAACCCACTGAGACACCCAGGCACCCCTGTTTTTAGATGTTTTTAGTGGAGAGGGCTAGGAAGTATGTTGTTTTCTTTTATTAAAATATAATACAGTATGAGTTTATGATGATGCTTTTGATGCAATATCAGAAAAGCTTTGTTTTAAAAAAAAATCCTTTTTTTCCTGACTGGATTTCATCAATCATGTATTTGTACCCCCTTTTTTCCATGATCATAAGTGTATTCTCAATGAAATAAACATGATACTTAATAACTATCTTCTATAATACACACAAAAGAATCTTAGATTAAGTCTATCAACAATACCATTAATCATGTTATCGGAGAGTAGCATAAAGATTTTTTCAGAACTTCTTGTTTATCCTTAAAGCATATCCTATTAAGAGATGTATAGTAAAATTACTTTTGTAGGTAATTTGTATAAAGTCACTTGGCATATTTCCCCTTTGGGTGGGTTTGAGTGGGTATGCTACCAAATAAATAAACAGGCTTATTTTTTCATTATGTCTTTATTATTAGTGATTGCTTGTTTTACTTGACTATTTTTTAAATTCCAGTATAGTTAACATACAGTGTTCTATTAGTTTTAGGTGTACAATATAGTGATTCAACAATTCTATACATTACTCAGTGTTCACCATAAGGGTACTCTTAATTTACCTATTTCACCCATCCCTTCACCCACCTCCCTCCTGGTAAACATCAATTTGTTCTTTATAGTTAAGAATCTGTTTTTGGTTTTTATTTCTTTTTTGTTGTTCTTGTTCATTTGTTTTGTTTCTTAAATTCCACATGAGTGAAATCAAATGGTATTCATCTTTCTCTGACTTATTTCTCTTAGCATTATATTCTTTAGATCCATCAAATTTATTGCAAAAGGAAAGACCATTTTGGATGGTTGAGATAAATACATTGTGTATATATATATAATGTGTGTGTGTATATATATAGATATATAATGTGTGTGTGTATATATGTAATATATATATATATATATATATACATATATATAAATGTTCATTATTCATCTATTGATGGACACTGGGCTGCTTCCATAATTGGATTATTATAAATAATGCTGCAATAAACATAAGGATGCATGTATCTTTTCAAATTAGTGCTCTTGTATTTGGGTAAATATCTTGTAGTGGAATTGCTGGATCATGTGGTAGTTCTATTTTTAATTTTTTTGAGGAACCTCCATATTGTTTTCCACAGTGACTACACCAGTTTGCATTCACAAGAAAGCAAAAGCGTTCTTTTATCTCCACAACCTTACCAAGACTTGTTTATTGTATTTTTTATATTTTATTCATTCTGATAGGTATAAGTTAATATCTCATTGTAGTTTTTATTTGCATTTTCCTGATGACTAATAATGTTGAGCATCTTTTCATGTGTCTGTTGGCCATCTGTATGTCTTCTTTGGAGAAGTGTCTGTTCATGTCTTCTGCCCATTTATAATTGGGTTGTTGTTATTATTATTTTGGTGTTAAGTTGTGTAAGTTCTTTGTATATTTCTGATACTAATCTCTTATTGGATATATAATTTGCAAATATATTTTCCTATTCATAGTTTTACTTTTGTTGTTTCCTTTGCTCTGCAGAAGCTTTTTATTTTGATACAGTTCTAATAGTTTATTTTTGCTTTTTTTTCTTTGGAATACAGAAGCTACCTAGCTATTTATTTATTTATTTATTTATTTATTTATTTGAGAGAGAAAGAGAGCATGAAGGGAAGAGCATATGAAGAGGGAAGGAAGCAGACTCCCCGCTGAGTGTGGAGCCTGACAGAGGGCTTGATCTCACAACACAAAGATCATGACCTGAGCTGAAATTAACTGTTGGCTGCCTAACCGACTTCACCACCCAGGTCCCCCAGAAAGTTTTTATTTTGATGCTGTCCCGATAGTTATCTTTGCTTTTGTTTCCTTTGCCTTAGGAGACATATCTAGAAAAATGTTGCTATGGCTGATGTTAGAGAAATGACTGCTTGTGCTCTCTTTTAGGATTTTATGGTTTCAGGCCTCACACTGAAGTCTTTAATCCATTTTGAGTTTATTTTTGTGTATGACGTTAAAAGGATACAGTTTTATTGTTTTGTATGTAGCTGTCCAGGTTTTCCCCTTGAAAAAAACTGTCTTTTTCTCATTGCATATTACTTTTTTCTTTAAAGATTTTATTTATTTTAAGAGAGAATGTGTGTGTGCAAGTGGAGGGTAGGGGCAGAAGCAGAAGGAGGAGGGAATCTCAAGCAGACTCCACATTGAGTATGGAGGCCTATGTGTTGCTCAGTCACATGACCCTGAGATCATGACCTGAGCCAAAATCAAGAGTCACTTAACCAACTGAGCAAGCCACGTGCCCCTCTCATTGTATATTCTTCTTTTCCTTTGTCAAAGATTGATTGACTACATAATTCTGGGATTGTTTCAGGGCTATATTCTGTTCCATTGAGTTCTGTGTCTGTTTTGGTGCCAGTGCCATCTATTTTGGATACTACAGCTTTGTGGTATATCTTGAAATCTCAAATTGTGGTACCTCCCAGTTTTGTTCTTTTTCAAGATCGCTTTAGCTCTTTGGGGTCTTTTGGGGTTCCATACAAATTTTAAGATTATTTTTCCTAGTTCTCTGAAAAATGCTGTTGTTATCTTGATAGGGATTGCATTAAATTTATAGATAGCTTTAGGCAGTATGGACATTTTGACAATATTTTTTCTTCCAACTCATGAGTATGACAATATTTTTTCTTCCAACTCATGAACTTTCCATTTATTTTGTCTTTAATGTCTTTCATCAATGCTTTATAGTTTTTGGAGTACAGGTCTTTCACCTCCTTTGTTAAGCTTATTCCTATGCATTTTATAGTTTTTGGTACAATGGTAATTAGGATGTTTTCTTAATTTCTCTTTCTGCTTCTTCATCATTAGTTTATAGAAATGCAATAGAATTTTGTATATTAATTTTGTATCTTCTGATCTTACTCAATTCATTTATCATTTCTAGAAGTTTTTAGGTGGACTCTTTTGGGTTTTCTATATGTAGTATCATGCCATCTGCAAATAATGAAAATGTGACTTCTTCCTGACCAACGTGGATGCCTTCTATTTCTTTTTCTTCTCTGATGGCTATGGCTAGGACTTCCAATACTATGCTGAATAAAAGTGCGAGAGTCAACATCTCTGTCTTGTTCCTCATCGTAGGGGAAAAGCTCTCAGTTTTGCACATTGAGTCTGATGTTAGCAATGGGTTTTTATATGTAGTCTTTATTATATTGAAGTATTTTCTCTCTAAACCTATTTGGTTGAGGGCTTTTATCATGAATGGAGATTGTACTTTGACAAATGCTTTTTCTGCATCCATTGAAATGATATTTTTTTCCTGTCTTTATGTGATGTATAATGTTGATTGATTTGTGAATATTGAAACACCCTAGCACACAAGGAATAAATCCCACTTGATTGTGGTGAATGATTTTTTAAATGTATTGTTGGATTTGGTTTTCTAATATTTTCTTGAGGATCTTTGTATTTATGTTAATCAGAGATTTTGGCTTTCTCTTTTTTAGAATTTCTTTTCTGGTTTTGGTATTAGTGTAATGCTGCCTCATGGGAAGAATTTGAAGATTTCCTTCCTTTTCTATTTTTTTGGAATAGTTTGCAAAGGATAGGTATTAACTCTTTAAATGTTTGGCGGATTTTGCCTATGAAACAATCTGGTCCTGGATTTTTGCTTGTTGGGAGTTATTTGATTATTGATAATTGGTCTGTTCAAATTTTCTTTTTCTCAATCAGTTCGATAGGTTGTATGTTTCTAGAAATTTATCAATTCTAGGTTGTCCAGATTTTTGGCATATAATTTTCCATAATATTCTCTTATAATTTTTTGTATTTCTGCTGTGTCAGTTGTTATTTTTCATCTTTCATTTCTGGTTTTGCCTATTTGAGTCATATCTCCCTCTACACCCCCCCCCCACTTTTTTAAAATGAGTGTGGTTAAAGGTTTCTCAATTCTGATGGTCTTTTTATATAACCAGTTCCTGGTTTCACTGAGCTGTTCTATTGTTTTGTTGTTGTTGTTTTAGTTTTTTTTTTTTTAATTTTATTTTTTTTAATTTAAAATTTTTTTTAAACATAAAATATATTTTTATCCCCAGGGGTACAGGTCTGTGAATCGCCAGGTTTACACATTTCACAGCACTCACCATAGCACATACCCTCCCCAATGTCCATAACCCCCCCCCTTCTCCCAACCCTCCTCCCCCCATCAACCCTCAGTTTGTTTTGTGAGATTAAGAATCACTTACGGTTTGTCTCCCTCCCAATCCCATCTTGTTTCATTTACTCTTCTCCTACCCCTTAACCCCCCCATGTTGCATCTTCTCTCCCTCATATCAGGGAGATCATAGGATAGTTGTCTTTCTCCGATTGACTTATTTCGCTAAGCATGATACCCTTTAGTTCCATCCACGTCGTCGCAAATGGCAAGATTTCATTTCTTTTGATGGCTGCATAGTATTCCATTGAGTATATGTACCACCTCTTCTTTATCCATTCATCTGTTGATGGACATCTAGGTTCTTTCCATAGTTTGGCTATTGTAGACATTGCTGCTATAAACATTCGGGTGCACATGCCCCTTCGAATCACTACGTTTGTATCTTTAGGATAAATACCCAGCAGTGCAATTGCTGGGTCATAGGGTAGTTCTATTTTCAACATTTTGAGGAACCTCCATGCTGTTTTCCAGAGTGGTTGCACCAGCTTGCATTCCCACCAACAGTGTAGGAGGGTTCCCCTTTCTCCGCATCCTCGCCAGCATCTGTCATTTCCTGACTTGTTAATTTTAGCCATTCTGACTGGTGTGAGGTGATATCTCATTGTGGTTTTGATTTGTATTTCCCTGATGCTGAGTGATGTGGAGCACTTTTTCACGTGTCTGTTGGCCATCTGGATGTCTTCTTTGCAGAAATGTCTGTTCATGTCCTCTGCCCATTTCTTGATTGGATTATTTGTTCTTTGGGTGTTGAGTTTGCTAAGTTCTTTATAGATTTTGGACACTAGCCCTTTATCTGATATGTCATTTGCAAATATCTTCTCCCATTCTGTCAGTTGTCTTTCGGTTTTGTTAACTGTTTCCTTTGCTGTACAAAAGCTTTGGATCTTGATGAAATCCCAATAGTTCATTTTTGCCCTTGCTTCCCTTGCCTTTAGCGATGTCCCTAGGAAGATGTTGCTGCAGCTGAGGTCAAAGAGGTTGCTGCCTGTGTTCTCCTCAAGGATTTTGATGGATTCCTTTCTCACATTGAGGTCCTTTATCCATTTTGAGTCTGTTTTCGTGTGTGGTGTAAGGAAATGGTCCAATTTCATTTTTCTGCATGTGGCTGTCCAATTTTCCCAACACAATTTATTGAAGAGGCTGTCTTTTTTCCATTGGACATTCTTTCCTGCTTTTTCGAAGATTAGTTGCCCATAGAGTTGAGGGTCTATTTCTGGGCTCTCTATTCTGTTCCATTGATCTATGTGTCTGTTTTTGTGCCAGTACCATGCTGTCTTGATGATGACAGCTTTGTAATAGAGCTTGAAGTCCGGAATTGTGATGCCACAAACTTTGGCTTTCTTTTTCAATATTCCTTTGGCTATTCGAGGTCTTTTCTGGTTCCATATAAATTTTAGGATTATTTGTTCCATTTCTTTGAAAAAAATGGATGGTACTTTGATAGGAATCGCATTAAATGTGTAGATTGCTTTAGGTAGCATAGACATTTTCACAATATTTATTCTTCCAATCCAGGAGCATGGAACATTTTTCCATTTCTTTGTGTCTTCCTCAATTTCTTTCATGAGTACTTTATAGTTTTCTAAGTATAGATTCTTAGTCTCTTTGGTTAGCTTTATTCCTAGGTATCTTATAGTTTTGGGTGCAATTGTAAATTGGATGGACTCCTTAATTTCTCTTTCTTCTGTCTTGTTGTTGGTGTAGAGAAGTGCAACTGATTTCTGTGCATTGATTTTATATCCTGACACTTTACTGAATTCCTGGACAAGTTCTAGCAGTTTTGGAGTGGAGTCTTTTGGGTTTTCCACATAGAGTATCATATCATCTGCGAAGAGTGATAGTTTGACTTCTTCTTGCCGATTTGGATGCCTTTAATTTCCTTTTGTTGTCTGATTGCTGAGGCTAGGACTTCTAGTACTATGTTGAATAGCAGTGGTGATAATGGACATCCCTGCCGTGTTCCTGACCTTAGCGGAAAAGCTTTCAGTTTTTCTCCATTGAGAATGATATTTGCGGTGGGTTTTTCATAGATGGCTTTGATAATATTGAGGTATGTGCCCTCTATCCCTACACTTTGAAGAGTTTTGATCAGGAAGGGATGCTGTACTTTGTCAAAAGCTTTTTCAGCATCTATGGAGAGGATCATATGATTCTTGTTCTTTCTTTTATTAATGTGTTGTATCACATTGATTGATTTGCGGATGTTGAACCAACCTTGCAGCCCTGGAATAAATCCCACTTGGTCGTGGTGAATAATCCTTTTAATGTACTGTTGAATCCTATTGGCTAGTATTTTGGTGAGAATTTTTGCATCTGTGTTCATCAAGGATATTGGTCTGTAATTGTCTTTTTTGATGGGATCCTTGTCTGGTTTTGGGATCAAGGTGTAGTTTTTATTTTTTAATTTATGCTCTAATCTTTATAATTTTATGCTTTCTCCTGGTTTTGGATTTTGTTTCTTTTTCTAGCTGTTTTAAGTTTAGGTTGTTTATTTGAGATAGGCCTATATTGCTATAAACTTCCTTGTTAGAAGAACATTTGTGCATCTGAAAGATTTTGGACTATTTTGTTTTCATTTTCATATGTTTTCATGTATTTTTTATTTCTTCTTTGATTTCTTGGTTGATCCACTCATTGTTGAGTAGCATGTTATATAACCTCTGTGATTTTGTGATTTATTTTTTTTAAAGATTTTATTTATTTATTTGTCAGAGAGAGAGAGAGAGAGAGAGCACAGGCAGACAGAGTGGCAGGCAGAGGCAGAGGGAGAAGTAGGCTCCCCACAGAACAAGGAGCCCGATGTGGGACTCGATCCCAGGACGCTGGGATCATGACCTGAGCCGAAGGCAGCGGCTTAACCAACTGAGCCACCCAGGCATCCCTGATTTTGTCATCTTTCCAGACCTTTTCTTATGGTTGATTCCAAGGTTAGCATTGTGGTTGGAAAAGATGCACAGTATAACTTCAATCTTACTGAATTTGTTGACACTTGTTTTATGGCTGAACATGTGATCTGTTTTGGAGAATGTTTCTTGTGTACTGAAAAGAATGTGTATTCTTTGATTTTAGGATGGAATATTCTGAATAAATGTTATATCTTCCAATATATATGTTATATGTTCCAATATATTATTTAAAGATACTCTTTCCTTATTGATTTTCTGTTTAGATGACCCATCCTTTGATATGAGAGGGGTGTTAAAGTACCCTATGTTATTATATTACTATCAATTAGAACCTTTGTTATTAGCTGTTTTATATGTTGGGTGCTCCCATGTTGGGTTCATAAATTGTTATATCTTCTTGTTGGTTCATTTTCTTTACGATAATATAGTTTTTCTTTGTCTCTTGTTACAGTCCTTGTTTTAATGTCCATTTTGTCTGATGTAAGTATTGCTACCCAGCCTTCCTTTTCACCTCATTTGCATGATAAATGCTCTTCCATCCCTTCATTTTCACTCTGCATGTATCTTTTGGTCTGAAATGAGTTTCATGTAGGTAACATATAGATGGTTCTTACTTTTTTACCCATTCTGTAACTCTTTGTCTTTTGATTGGAGCATTTATTTACATTCAAAGTAATTATTAATAGATATATGTGCTTATGGTCATTTTATTATTTCTTTTATGGATGTTTTTGTAATTCTCTGTTCCTTTCTTCTCTTATTCTTTTCTCTCAGTTTGCTGGCTTTCTTTAGGCATATACTTGGATCTGTTTCTCTTTAATTTTTGCATAGCTATGACTTATTTTTGATATAGTTACCATTATGTTTGTATATAACATGTTATACATAGTCTATATTAAGATTATGGTCACTTTAAGTTGAACCCATTATTTACACTTCTCCCTCCCCCATGTATTAGGTATATTGTGTCATACTTTATATCCTTTCATTCTGTGAATCCCTTGACCAGTTTTTATAGATATACTTAATTTTGCTGCTTTGTGCTTCTTACTTTTCTTAGTCCTGCTTATGATCTTTCCTTTCCACTCAACAATTCCCCTTTAACATTTCTTGTAGGGCTGGTTTAGTGGTCATGAACTCCTTTAGCTTTTGTTTGTCTGGGAAACACTTTCTCTTCTTTAATTCTGAATGATAGATAGCCTTGCGGGTTAGACTATTCTTGGTTGCAAGTTTTTTATCTTTCAGTACTTTGAATATATCATGTCACTCTCTTCTGGACTGCAAAATTTCTGCTGAAAAATCAGCCAATACCCTTACGGGGTTTCCCTTGTACACAAGCATCTTCTTTTCTCGTGGTGCTTTAAGAATTCCCCTTTCTCGCTACTCTTTGCCATTTTAATTACTATATACCTTGGTTGAGCTCCTTGAGTTGATTTTCTTGGTGGGTCTCTGTGTGTCCTGGGTCTGGATTTCTGTTTCCTTCTCCAGATTTGGGATGGTTTCATCTATTATTTCTTCAAATAAAATTTCTGATCCCTTTTCTCTCTTTTCTCTTTCTGGGATCTCTATAATGTGAATGTTATTATGTTGCTGGTATGGCTGAGCTCCCTAAGTCTGTTTTCTTTTATTATTATTTTTGTTCTTTCTGCTGTTCAGCTTGATTTCGTTCCATTACTCTGTCCTCCTTGGTTGCTGATCCATTTTTCCTGTTTCCAATAGTCTACTCTTTATTCCATGTAGCATATTTTTAATTACAATTACCAGGTTCTTCTTCTCTGATTGGTTCTTTTTAAATATTTTCTATCTCTTTGTATTTCACTGAGGTCCTCCACTCTTTTCTCAAGTTCAGTGACTATTACTTTAAATTCTCTATTGGGCATATTACTTATTATATGTTATCTCTGTTTCATTTGGCTCTCTTGCTGTGATTTTTTCTGTTCTTTCATTGGGACATATTTCTCTGTCTCCTTATTTTGCCTCTTTTTTTTTCTTTTAAAGATTTTATTTATTTATTTGACAAACAGATCACAAGTAGGTGGAGAGGCAGGCAGAGAGAGAGGAGGAAGCAGGCTCCCCGCTGAGCAGAGAGTCTGATGAGGGGCTCAATCCCAGGACCCTGGGATCATGACCTGAGTTGAAGGCAGAGACTTTAACCCACTGAGCCACCCAGGCGCCCCCTAACTCTTTGTGTCTATTTCTGTGTGATAGGAAAGTCATCACTGTCTCCTGTTCTTGAAAGTAGAGGCCTTCTGAAGAAGCTGCCCTGTAGCATCCCACAATGTAATGTTCCCTGTTCTCTAGAACCTGGTGCTTCAGGTGTGTCTCTATGTGTGTTGCCTGCACCCTGCTATTGAGCCACATTTCCCTCAGCCCAGTTGTCTGCAATTGCTCCCTTTGCCTGTTGTTGGCAGGGTTTTGGTTCCTTTCTTGTTAGTAGGTCAGTCTGGGGCTGCCTTGGGCTTAGCTGATTCATAACAGGTGTTTTCCAGAGATGCAGTAGCACCAAACTGCTGGGTCTTTCTCTGTTATGTCCCTTGAGAAGTTTTTGTTGGTGGGCAGGGACTGCAGTCAGACTAGATGTCTGCCCCCAGCCTATCCATGTTGGGGCCACATCAAGTGTATTTGGTTATCTTCTCCTCTCCACAAGGCAGGAGTCTCTTTGGAATGGTGCTGGCCCCTATTGAAGCTGCTTGCACACTTCCTGTCTTGTGGCACCACTTTGAGTAGGCTCTGGCCAGTGGCTTATTGGACAGTACGTGACCATAGGGGAACACTGGGACAGAATGCACTGTTAGCAATATAGGTAGAGATTGTTGGAGCTGAGCTGGTTCCTGCAAGTGTCCATGTGTCTAGGCTGGGGTAAGAAGTTCATGCTATGAACTCTTATGTATTTGTGCTGAGCCCTTGTATATCAAGTCCTTGAGAAACAGATCCCCTGTGACCCTATTCCAGATTATTCTTATATATAATTAACACAGATAATGGGAGGTATAGGAGTTTGAGAATATTTTGGCAGTGGATAGATGAGATAAGAGAATGATAATAATGTGAAAAACAACTCCAGTATATGTTTTTAAGAGAGCAAAGCATTTCAACTTTTCTCCTGAGTCATATCTTTGACATGTCCTTAGTCAGCCTTGTAGAAATACTCAGTAACCTCACTGGGTGCTTGATTAGAAAAACACACACATCCTTACCAAAGAAAATAGTGACTTAATTAGAGATAATTGACATTTTTATATACATTTTAGAGGATAAGTGAACACACTGAAGACTTATTTATTGACGCCATATGGCACTTTCTCACAGTGATACTCAAATTATGTAGAACATGGCTAATCAAAACTAAATAGCTCATCAAAAGGTCTTCCATTCTAAGATGCTGCTATTTAATTCTGGAGGCTTTTAGATATTTCCTTGGACACAAGAGAACCTTATACATTCTTTTATTCAAAGCATGCCAAGTTTCTAGTAAAGTAGCCTGCAAAATTTACAAAATTTTCAAATCATAAGTATAATTTTAGTGCTTATCATTTCTTTTTTTAAAAGATTTCATTTATTTATTTGACAGAGACAGACACAACGAGAGAGGGAACACAAGCAGGGGGAGTGGGAGAGGGAGAAGCAGACTCCCCACTGAGCAGGGAGCCCAATGTGGGTAGATCCCAGGACCCTGGCATCATGGCCTGAGCTGAAGGCAGGTGCTTAATGATGAGCCACTCAGGTGCCCCATAGTGCTTATCTTTTCTTTATTAATTTATCAAATATATGTTTTTCTTGAGATTTGATGTCTGATATTATTTATTTGTTAATTTTAGAGATATCATTTTTGACTGGACTCAGATTTGGAGCCAGAAGTTCTCAGAGAGGACAGCCTTTGTCTCTTGACAGTCTGTTCCTAGTATTTTTCTTTGGCCTCCATCATTCTTTTAGCCCAAAGTTTCACATATTCTGCAGTTGCTTCCTTTTTTTTTTCTTGTAGGCTGTTTTCAGAGTGACAAGGCACAGTAGTATTAATGAGTTCAGGATTTTTTCACACTGACTGATTTGAGAACACTGACATTGGTATCTGCAATAGAGCCCTGAACAAAATTGCACTTTCTTTCTCCAGTCTACCTTGGTCCACAGCAAGAATATTGCTTGCTCAACAGCAGGAGGACACGGCCATGGGTCAAAACACCCTGCTTCATGCGGGAAACCTTGCTTGTCATTGCCTCCACTGATTTTGGACAACGTAAACCTTTCCATTCTTTACTCAGAGCATCAGCAGCAACATCTGTGGCCATATCCTTCTCATAAAAGGTACAAAGTTTGTGTTCATTGTCCACTTCAATGAGTTTTTGACAGCCAGTAACTGGAAAAGACATATTCAGCTTCATCTTAAAGCAGCCTACTGTCTCTGAGCCACCACAAAAATGAGTCAAATAAATGTTTTTAATAACAGTTGCACAACCACTGTCATTTCTGTGCTAAAGATTGCAAAGGTAGCAGACACTAGCTCTGCTTTCAATGAACTCACCTACTTTACATTTGAGATCTGATTTGCAAGTAAGACAAAATGTATCTGTGCAGGGTACATGCAGGCAGTAAAGGTTTAGAAAAGATTTTGGGTGGCTCATGGAATTTCTGAAAGCCTAGGCATTTGGAAGAACCAGGCTTAGAGAGCAGAAAGAAGAGAGGCTGTCAAGTTAGATCCAGAGTTAAAAATCACAGTTCATGATACCACTGATGGTATACTTTCCAACTGTCCCTCTAGGGAATATACCTCCTCAGATAAAATAGAACAACATAAGAAAAAATCTCCATCCCTGCTTTCCTGCATTTTTTTGGTTACTGACCCCAGAAACAATATTTTAAGTAGGTACCTACATCATGTGTTCATCCAAGCTTCAAAAAACATAGCTTTATTAGTGGGTGGTGGGCTCAAGATTTAGAAGATGGGTAATTCCCCAAACATCAGTAGACAGTTCATAGAATATGGAGAAATAAAGACAATGAATATCCACTATGTATATTCAACATGCTGAAACAAAATTCTAGGTAATACGGAAGAATATACTGAAATGCTTTCTGATCTGTAACAAATAGAAAAATATCTTCATTTGGATTTAAGACACATTATGCATAAATAAATTCAGTGGCATAAAGTCATTACTTATGGTTTTCTCCGTGCAGTAAATGACATTTTGCTTGGATCCTAGTAATTTAAAATTCTTCTTAGTATCCACAATTATCTGTAGAATATTAAATCTATATAATATTATATAATGATATATTATCGATATCATATATAATGTATATGTAGTATATGTTGTGTATTTTTTAAAGACTTTATTTATTTATTATGTTGTGTATTTTATGTTAAATATTATTTGTAGATTATGCCACATCCCATATTATTAAAAAAGATCTAATCACAATTTATGTGCCCCTGAACTATTTAAATATAAAATCTAGCTTTTTTAGAATGGCATTAAAACCTTTTGTAATCTATGGGGCACCTGGGTGGTTCAGTTAGTTAAACTTCTGTTTTGGGCTCAGGTCATAATCTCAGGATCCTGGGATTGAACCCCATGGTGGGCTCTGTGCTCAACAGGGATTCTGCTTCTCCCTCTCTCCCTGCCCCCAGCTCATGCTGTCTCTCTCTCTCTCTCCTCTCTCTCTCTCTCAAATAAATAAAATCTTTTTAAAAATTTGTAACCTGTCCTCAACCTATCTTTCTCGTACCACATTCTGCTACTCTCTTCTGTAAAATTTATATTCTAAATTATTCTAACCTATTTTCTCAATGTGGCATGCATTTTTATAATTCTGTGCATTTGCTTGTGGTTTTACCTTGACCTAGAAGATTCTACCTGCTACTTGACCTCCTAAGAGAATATAATTGATATGTTAAAACACAGCAGAATGCCACTTTCCCTGTGAGCTTTTGTCAACTTTTCTGGAATGGAAAACAGATACTGTCTGAGTTGTCTTAACTTTTATTTTTTACACTAAGAATACATCTTACAATAGTTTCACAGGGAGTTCTTTTGCAAGAGTATGAGGTCTTCAGGACCTGGAATTGTATCTTAACTTATTTGTGAGTGAGTGTGTGTGTGTGTGTGTGTGTGTGTGTGTAAAAGTGCCTAGGAAAATGTAAATGTTCACTAAATATCTATAAGTTAAAAATTTTCGAGAAGGAGTGATCAGAAATTATTCTCTCATATGCTCATTTTTAAAAATTTTACCAAAATTCTCAGGTGGTGTAACTTTTTATTTTTATGTGAAAGTTTTCCAACAATATATGAAATAATTTCATAAAATAAAAACAAAATTGACATTCTTAAGATACTGTGTGTTCAAAGATTAAATTACTTTCATTTGAAGTAAGAGAACTGATAAATATTAAACTAACAAGGAATTTATTGATTCTAAACATATTTAGGCAGATATGTTATACATTTTTGGTGCGTTAAGTTCCCCTTGTTTTAATTCCATACCTGCATATACTGCCTTAGAGCCATACAGGAAGTGAAGAAATTTAGGTTATGCTAGAAGAGCAAATTTCAGATGAATTATTTTCTCAAATTATACTAGTGTTTGTTTGGGACCAGTGTGAATTTTGTGCTTTTCCTCCACACCCCCGCAAACCTCCAAATGATGCTTACCCCTACTTTGTTCTTTTAATGTGCTGGCACACATCATTAAATTGCCAGGCCACTTCTGAATATTTGCCAGGAGATGATGGCATTTGTTGGCTTCTAGCATCCAGCCAAAGAGTTGCATTCACCATCAGTTAAAACAATAATTACCATTTACTACATAAAGAGTGAGAGGTAGCTATTTGATAAACATGTTACATGAATTAGCTGCTTTAATTCTTGAAACAACATTTTATTTTATTTATTTATTTTCCTAATTCCACAGGCCATATTTATTTATTTATAAATTTATTTTAAAATTATCTTCAGTTAGCCAACATATAGTACATCATTATTTTTATTTTTTTTTAATTTTTAATTTTTTTTAATAAACATGTAATGTATTATTAGCCCCGGGGGTACAGGTCTGTGAATCTCCAGGTTTATACACTTCACAGCACTCACCATAGCACATACCCTCCCCACTGTCCATAACACATCATTAGTTTTAATTGTAGTGCTCATGATTCATCAGTTGCATGAAACACCCAGTGTTCATCACAACAGGTGCCCTCCTTATGCCCATCACCCAGTTACCCCATCACCCTACCCACCACCCCTTCAGTGACCCTGTTTTCTTCCCAGAGTCAAGAGTCTCTCATGGTTTTTTTCCCCATCTGATTTCTTCCCATTCAGCAATCTACATATTCAATGTAATCCCTATTGAAATACCACTGGCATTTTTCACAAAGCTGAAATAGCCATCCTAAAATTTGTATGGAACCAGAAAAGACATCGAGCAGCCAGGGGACTATTGAAAAAGAAAAGCAAAGCTGCGGACATCACATTGCCTGATTTCAAGCTATAGTACAAAGTTGTGATCATCAAGACAGTATGGTACTGGCACAAAAACAGACACACAGATCAATGGAACAGAGTAGAGACCCCTGATATGGACCCTCAGCTCTATGGTCAACTAGTGTTTGACAAAGCAGGAAAGAATAACCAATGAAAATTGAATGTCTTCAATAAATGCTGTATGGAAAATTGGACAGCCACATGCGGAAGGATGAAACTGGACCCTTCTCTTAAACCATATACAAAGATAGACTCAAAATGGATGAAAGGCTTAAATGTGAGACAAGAAACCATCAAAATCCTAGAGAACATAAGCAGTAACCTCTTCCACCTCAACTTCAGCAACTTCTTACAAGACACTTCTCTAAAGGCAAGGGAAACAAAAGAAAAAATTAACTATCAGGATTTCATCAAGATAAAAAGCATCTGCATGACAAAGGAAACAGTCAACAAAACTAAAAGGCAACCTACAGTATGGGAGAAGATTTTTTGAATGACATAGATAAAGGGCTGGTGTCCAAAATATATAAAGAACTCATCAAACTCAACACCCAAGAAACAACATTTTAAAAAACATCGTATGATATCATCTTAAGTCATCAAGGAGATTGATAGTTGGAGTGGTTATATTTAAAAATGAGAAGGGCTTGAACCAGGTTTCTACTGGGTTTGTCCATCTGCAAAGACTTGCTCTTTTCGGGCGCCTGGGTGGCTCAGTGGGTTAAGCCGCTGCCTTCGGCTCAGGTCATGATCTCAGGGTCCTGGGATCGAGTCCCACATCGGGCTCTCTGCTCAGCAAGAAGCCTGCTTCCCTCTCTCTCTCTCTCTGCCTGCCTCTCCGTCTACTTGTGATCTCTGTCAAATAAATAAATAAAATCTTAAAAAAAAAAAAAGACTTGCTCTTTTCATTGCATTATCACTCATGGGGAAAAAGGTAATTCATAAAAACAGTTCTCGCAAGCATTTTCAGATTCTGATCTTTAGATAAGGCTTCTCTATTAGCTGAACTCTATGTATGGTTATTATGGGTTTGATTCTGCCTAGGCTGTTTCCCCATTGATAGTTCATATTACCACGCCCATCTGGTTAATAACCACACTCATTTTTTAGTACTACAGAATGCCAAAGGATAAGAAATGTCGCTAAGTTTGTTATTCCAGGTAGCATGTAAGGATGCAGAGTTTGCATACAAAACGTTATTTGTTAACAAATGATCTATTTAAGCTGTTGGAACAGAATAATTGAAGGATCAAAGCTACTGAAGGCTAACCTCTGATCCTGACATGGTGGCGTAGCTGATTTTTAGAATTACCTCCCATAGCTGGGGCGCCTGGGTGGCTCAGTGGGTTAAGCCGCTGCCTTCGGCTCCGGTCATGATCTCAGGGTCCTGGGATCGAGCCCCGCATCGGGCTCTCTGCTTGGCGGGGAGCCTGCTTCCCTCTCTCTCTCTCTCTCTGCCTGCCTCTCTGTCTACTTGTGATCTCTCTGTCAAATAAATAAATAAAATCTTTAAAAAAAAATAGAATTACCTCCCATAGTAAACAATTATACAACCAGAAAAGTTTATGAAGAAACCATTATTGTGCAGCAGATCATGCAGAATTGCTAGTCTTAAGAGAAAGAAGTAAGCACCACATTCACTGTAGCTTTTTGCCTGGGAGCATTTTCTAAACTATGATGCAGAGAAATAAAATACAAGAACAAAATTCAATCTCACTGGATGGAAAAAACAGAATGGAATGCGGACTTGCTAAGGCAGCTGGAATTTGCAAGACGTGGTACAGGAGAGGGTTTCAAGATTTACTATAAAACTACTGTGTATAAAGCTGTGATAATTAAGAGAAGGTGGTTATCAGCATCAAAATAGAAAAATAGCTCAAAGGAATAGACCAGAGAATCCAGACATGGACTTAAAAATATATGGCCAATTTTAATTTTGCACAATAGCTCCAAATGAAATCAATGAGGAAAGAGAATTATTTTCAAAAAATGGTGTTGTAACACTAGATATTTTATAAAAAGAATGAAGTTTAATTTCTAATGGCACCAAAGAAAAAATTACTAGAAATAAATCTTTGAACTATACATGAGAACTATGATTTTGGAGATTTAAGAAGAAAGCATGGGAGAATACTTTTTCACATTGTGGTAAGCAGAGAGTGTTATGACACAAAAGTCATTTTTATGAATTGCGTTGTGTCCCCCTTCCCAAATTCCTTTGTTGAGGTCCTAATTCCTATTGTTTCAGACTGTGATCTTATTTGGAAGTAAAGTTTTGCAAATGTAATTAGTTAAATTAAGATGAGGCCATTAATTGGGCTCTAATCCAAATTATTGTTGTCTCTAAAGAAGGGGATATTTGGAAATAGAGTTACTCAGAAAGATGGTATAAAGACACAGGGAGAAGACATCTATCCACAAGGCAAGGAGAAAGCCTTAGAAGAAATCAACTCTCTTGCTACCTTTATCTCAAATGTCTACCTTCCAGAACTCTGCCAAAAAATTTCTCTTATTTAAACCACCCAGTTTATGGTACTTTGTTATGACTGCCCTAGCAAACTAATACAGGTAATAACTGTAAAAGAGGAAAACATTCTAAAATCATAAGTTGCATTTCCCATAAAAATTAAAAAAAAACTCAGCAAAAGTCACCATTAATTAAGAAAGTGAAAATGAAAACAACAGACCACAAGAAAACATCTGTGAAACACATTATCAATCGACTTAACAAAGGACTCATATGCAAAGTATATAAAATTGTCTTATAAAACATAATACTTAAGTAACCTAATTAAAAATGCACAAAAGCCATCAACTAATACTTAATAAAAAAATAAAGATGTCAGAATGCCAAATACGTAAGTAGATACATGTTCAACATCATTTGTCATCATGGAAATGCAAATTGAAACCACAAGATACCACCCCATGTTCACTAGAATTGGGAAAATTAAACACACACACACACACACACACACACACACACACAGAAGCACACACTTGCATTAACCATATTTAATGGTAGGAAGAATATGGTGCAAGCATAGATCTCAAAAATTGTGCATATTTAAAATAATAGAACTTCTTTCATATAGTATCTTTAAAAAAGATTTTTTTTATTTATTTATTATTTGAGAGGGAGGAATGAAAGAAGGGAGAGGGAGTGGAAGAGAAAATCTGAAGCAAACTTGTGCTCAGCTCAGAGTCTGATCTGGTCCTCAATCTCATGACACAAGATCATGACCTGAGCCAAAGCCAAGGTCAGATGCTTAATCTACTGAGCTACCCAGGTGCCCCTCAGATACTGTTTTTTAGTTTCTCACGCATTTAATCTTATACCAACTCTGTGACACAACAGTTCTATTCCTAGATTAACCAAGCTTATGTCTACAAAAAGAATCATACAAGAAAATAGATGAGTTTTTCGTAAGCACCCAACCTAGAAATAACACATATATCTATCCATTACAGAATGGTTGGACAAACTGTGGCATGCTTACACAATGGGATACTATTCTGCAATAACAAAAATGATTCGCTGATACGTGTGAAGACATGGGTGAATCTCATGAGCATTAGAAATTGTTCACTTATTTGTGGAGCATAACAAATAACATGGAGGACAAGGGGAGTTAGAGAGGAGAAGGGAGTTGAGGGAAATTGGAAGGGGAGGTGAACCATGAGAGACTATGGACTCTGAAAAACAAACAGGGTTTTGAAGGGGTGGGGGGTGGGAGGTTGGGGGATCCAGGTGGTGGGTATTGGAGAGGGCACGGATTGCATGGAGCACCGGGTGTGGTGCAAAAATAATGAATACTGTTACGCTGAAAAAATAAAAAATAAAAATGTTGAACTCTCAAAAAAAAAAAGAAATTGTGAAAGATGGTAGGCACAAAAGAGTACATAATATGCTTCTCCACATATGTAAAGTGCAATAACAGGTAATATTTTGTAATGAGGACAGAAATTTGAATAATTGTTGTCTATGCAGCAGAGGAACTATTGACTAGAAGGGGCCCTGAGGTGTATGGCAATACATTCTCACTAACATATGAAGATCCAATATTGAAATTAAGAATATAAAATAAATTAAAAAAATAAAACTAACAATGAACTAGAGTTGGGTATGTGAAGTTTAAAATTTCAAGTGTGATAACTTCTCTATTTCTATGGCATAATGATTTTGATTTATCATATTTCTAAAAAATGACCTTTATATCTTCTTACTGGGCTGAAAAACCCTTATTATAACCAATGATGACTCAAAAAATTGAAATATTTATGAAGTATGGTAAAGCAGACGGTAGAAAAATGATATATTTAGATAGTCTATGTATTTTATCTATTTATTATATCTACAACAATGTCCATATCTTTACTCATATGTAACCTTCTATGATTTAGAGAAACATAGGAAGAAGAAACAGCAGATCAAACATAAATTTCCTATGAATTCCCTTGGCATTGCACAAATTTATTTTTTCTTATTCTTAACACATTTTGACTTTGAGTTCTACAATCTATAGTAATCCAATAACTATTTCTTGATTAATTTCTTTTTTTAGTATTGATTATATATGTACAGACCTAAATATGTGGCCTATAACTTCAATGGTATTTATAATCAAGTGCATTTTAAAAATGATTTGTCCAGGACCATATGTTCAGCAACTTCTGTACACAGGCTGCTGAAGACAAAGGGATATTTTTTTTTATAGACATGCTCAATGACCCCAGAGTCTACTTGACGCATTAACTGACATTTTGCTGTTTTTCTCATATACACCTGAAAAAAATCTGTACAAAGTTAGATGAGCTGGAAAATACTAAATATAAACTAACTTTTTTGATAAGTTTGGTAGCACACCAAAGCTCAAGGATCACTGAGGGTTTTAGTTGGCAGGTGTTTGCAAAGGGTCATTTACATCTGATAAGGTACAAACACCTGCCTCCACTTAAATCATTTAAAAGAAGAGAGGAAGAAGGTGACTTCTGCCATTTTCCTTAAACTTCCTAATGACTTCCAGGTGTTAAAAAGGAAAGAGCACAGAATTTTATCAAAAATTGTCTGTACTCTAAATTTTTCCATTTTTAGAAGTCCTGAGTCTCAAAATTTGGAATTAACTTTTCCATATCTCTGGGAGAGAGGAAATTATAAAAGCATATTTCTGATAGTTTCAAAATGGCCTCTGATTTATTTTTTTAGAGTTAAATGAGTGTGTATATTATGAGTGAAATACAACTATGGCTTTATTTTCAATGAAGCCATTTCTATACAACCTTCATATTTTATTCTGGTCAGTAGAAAAATACTGGATTTTATGCAGTTAACAAGAAATCCCATATGAAACGATGCAATATATTCACTACTTCTATCATTTCCTCTGTCTGCTCTACTATTTAATAATTATGAAACCTAGTAAGATATACCCCAAGGTCGCAAAGTCCAAATTCTTCGCCTTACTAGTGGAAGATATAAAGGGAAAAATATTTAATGGAAGAGAAAATTTACACTATAGGTATTTTGGGCCAATGTATATTCATGCAGTTCATTAAGGATCTGATGTTAATTTTCCTAAAAAGGACATACCGCCTGGCTTACTTTTCATAAATTGACAATGGGGAAATTAATGAATAAGGTTCCTCAGAAAGAGTTTTAAGATAATTTTTGTTTGCACCCAGTTAGTTCTTTAGTTTAAAGTTATAATATTTGGGACGCCTGGGTGGCTCAGTTGGTTAAGCAGCTGCCTTCGGCTCAGGTCATGATCCCAGCGTCCTGGGATCGAGTCCCACATCGGGCTCCTTGTTCTGTGGGGAGCCTGCTTCTCCCTCTGCCTCTGCCTGCCACTGTGTCTGCCTGTGCTCGCTCTCTCTCTCTCTGACAAATAAATAAATAAAATCTTTAAAAAAAAATAAAGTTATAATATTTGCTCTGCAATGAGTCATGTATCAGACAATTAAATATGTATGTTTGTTGTAGGGGTGGTTGCCTAGAGTTGGAAGAGGTATTTCATGAGTAGCAACCCAATAGGCCGCTTTTGAAGAAACTGAGTTCATGTATATGAGACATTCAAAACATCTTTCCATATAAAGTCCTTGTCTAGTTTCCAAGCATTATTGTTAGCGTTAGTGCTTCTGAGGACATTGGCCAATGGGTTGCAAATGTGCTTTCTCACTGTCCCTTTCCTGAACCTCCAATAACAGATACAATGGCAGATCCTTTGAGAAGGCAGAATGGAGACATATTTATCCTTCCAGTAGGTACAATACCTCATTTTTCCCCTAATGTATCACATGGGTTGTTCTAATGATATGTTTTGAAATCCATACTCTTTAAACAAGAGTTTATTATTTTTGATAAAGATTACAAATAGAATCACATGGTATGAGTTATGGCTCTTTCTTTGCCTCTTATAGGTGCATATTTAGCATGAGATCCCATATGGTGATATATCCTCTGATGTAGTAAGTACTTTAATGGCATGCACATTGCTACAGACAGGTCAAGTATGATTCATTAACAATGGGTCCCCCACCCCCATCTTAGAGGCATAAAAGAGTCTGAGTAAATCTGATGACTTAAAGATGCAACTTAATTTTTATCAAATGGGTTTTGTGTTTTCATTCCTCCCTTTCTGAAACCAAAAATATACTACTTTAAAATATGGACTAGAGGTCAGGACAACTGTTTGGAGATGATCATTGGCCCATGCATTGTATTCTTTATAGGGACACTTCATGGCCACCTATGGAAATCTTGTTATTTATAAAAACCAAAACATTAAAAATTGAGTTTTGAATTCAGACATGAATTTAAGTTCAAATTATGCTTTTCTTGTTTTGTAAGAAAAATAGTTATCTTATGACTCATATAGGACTAGTTCACTAAATCTTCTGTCCATTTCCACTTTGTCAAAGAAGAATAAATAAAAGAAAACTACTTATTTGAATGACAGTGTAGGCTAAATGAAATATCCTTGTAAGTTTTATTTATTTATTTATTCGACAGACAGAGATCACAAGCAGCCAGAGAGGCATGCAGAGAGAGGAGGAAGCAGGCTCCCTGCTGAGCAGAGAGCCCAATGTGGGGCTCGATCCCAGGACCCTGGGATCATGACCTGAGCCGAAGGCAGAGGCTTTAACCCACTGAGCCACCCAGGTGCCTCTCCTTGTAAGTTTTTTTTTTTTTTTAAGATTTTATTTATTTATTTGTTAGAGAGAGAGAGAAAGAAAGAGAGAGAGAGCATGAGCACAGGCAGACAGAGTGGTAGGCAGAGGCAGAGGGAGAAGCAGGCTCCCCGCCGAGCAAGGAGCCCGATGTGGGACTCGATCGCAGGATGCTGGGATCATGACCTGAGCCGAAGGCAGCCGCTCAACCAACTGAGCCACCCAGGCGTCCCTCTCCTTGTAAGTTTTAATGATCATCTATATTCTCATTATTTTGATGATTTGATACAGAACTACTTAACTCCCAGAGTTTTTCATGTTGAGATGCTGAGGTTTTTGGAATGTCTCATATCTTTACATATCCATGTCCTTATTCATATCCCTACCCATACACACATACATACACATTCACCACGCACATGTTATTGCAAACTTGAACATTCAAGTGTTACTTTTGGATCCTCTTTTATCACCCAACACAAATACATCTAAGACACTATAAGATTGAATGACTAGATATATAGCATTTGTTCATCAATATCAATAATATGAATTCCTATTGAAGTTTGGAATCCTGCCAATACTGAGTGCAAATTTGAGTGAGTAAAGTTAGACCACAAATGCACAGATAAATAGAATATATTCATATATTGTAGGTGTTAAAGTGTAAAACACAATAATGTGATAGTTTGAGGAAGGACTAATAACAGTTTTACTGGAACATTGAAGGCATACAAACCATTTGCCAAATCAGGTACAGAGGGATTGATATTTCAGTTAACTCACAGCTGTGTGAAACAGTATCCTAGCTGAAAGAAATTACAGTTAAAGGGCACTTGGTTGACTCAGTCGAGTATTGGATTATTGGTTTTGGCTCAGGTCATGATCTCAGGGTCATGGGATTGAGCCACGTATCAAAATCCACACTCAGTGAGAGTCAGCTTGAGACTCTCTCTCCCCTCTCCCTCCACCACCTTCTCTCAAATAAATAAATAAACCAACCTTAAAAAAATTACAGTAAAAAGTCATAAGCCAATATGAAAGAAGCCAATATGGCAATAGAGATCAGGTAAGGTCACATGGGCTTTGGTGAAGCATATAAATGTTAGTCTAATAACAATGAGAAGTGTTAGAAATGCATGTATTAAAATTATTTCACCTCTTGGGACACCTGGGTGGCTTTGTCTATTAAATATCTGTTTGTGGCTCAGGTCACCATCCCAGGGTCCTGGGATTGAGCCCCATATCGGTTCCCTGCTCAGCGGGGAGCCTGCTCCTTCATCTGCCTCCTGCTTGCCCTGCTTTGTGTTCTCTCTCTCTGTGTCAGATAAATAAATAAAATATTTTAAAAAATCATTTCACCTCTTGACCACATTTTAAAACACCGCCTTTCATTTCATTACTTTTTGAGGAACCTGATTTTTCACTACAGTATAATCCAACAACAAATCTCTTGTGTTCTGCTTTCATAATACATTGAGAATATGTCCAAACCTCGCCCTTTATCACCTGAATTCAAGCCATCATCATCTCATGCTCAAATCACAGGCTGTCCTGGGTTACACACCCAGTAAGCTGAATCTGAGACAGAGTTTCACATAGAGGAAGTTTATTAAAGACCGTCCTTGGAGTTAATACCTGTGAAGGAGTTCAGAAAGTAGGATCAGGGGGAGCTGAACTGTGCAATCAAGAAAAAGATTACAGCGGATACTTCGGGGTTCTCTGGAGCTAAATATCTCCATAGTTGTCTCATCTTGAGGCAAGCATCCCAGGCTTTTATACTTTCTATATCTAGCAGTGACTGTTGTCACAGTTGCCTCGGAGGAGGTGGCATGACCTTGGGCAAGGTGCTACTCCTAGGCTGATAGCTATCCCTGGAGAGAGATTCAGCTGGGAGCTCTCGGTCACAAGCAGTCCACAGGAGCTGGAGCAATGAGTGCCCAGGCCTGAAATAAGGGTTTGGTTGGTATACCACAATGATCAGTTAGTCTGCTTACTTCAAATAATACATTCAGGAAAAAACTCTTCTAGGATTCAGCTAGTTTCTTTTCCTGGAAGAAGCAACATGAGAAACATTAGTCGTGAGATCATGATCTTGGGGAGTCCCAAGGCCAGGCATTCTCTTTCCTGGTGCCAGTGCTAAGTGAGGAACTGCTAGTCAATTAATGTGACTCTCTCATTAAGAATAGCATGTCCTCCCCTCTCTCTCTGCCTGCCTCTCTGCCTGCTTGTGATCTCTGTCTGTCAAATAAATTAAAAAAAAAAAAATTTTAAAAAGAATAGCATGTCCTAGCAGCGTGCTGTGAGTCTGCATTGTGATCGTACATTTGGGCTCCCATAAATTCTGCACTGGATCTTCCCACCCCTCATTGCCACAGGAACTTGCATAACAGCCTGAAGAGGCTGCAGAGTCATGACTTGCTCTGTGCCTTGCTCAAAGTGGGGAGCTGTTTGGCAGTCAGTAAGTTGGTCAGAGTGATAGCCTCAAGTGTGCAAAATGCATCTTCCCAAACCTGACAAACTGAAAAGGTTTTTTCGAATACTTTGCAGTAATTATGAATGTGAATTCGACTGTGTAAAAATTTATCTTTGAAAGTGATGAAAATAGTAAGAAATGTGATTTTGATAGGACATAGATTTATGGGGAGTTAAGGAATGTGATATTGATGGGACATCAATTTATGAGAATGACTCTTAGTTCTCTAAAACCTAGGATTATGCATATTGAAGAATTGGAATGTATTTTTTAAAAATTTACTGTATGTTTTTAACCATTTTAGCAGATTCCTCACATAAAGAGGTTATGACTGTGGTGGGCCATGGCCAGGCTAATCACATGGGAGCCTCTAACATATGTGAAGACACAGTGAAAAAATGTGTGATTGTATAATTATGGTCTTGTAAATATTTCCTTAATGAGAATAAAATGGATTTTTGAGTGCTGAAACACTCTTCCAACCCTGTAGACAACTGCTATCATATATTTTCTCTTGCTCTAGTCCATACTCTAAAAATTTGGATTTCCTGCTTTTCCCCCTTATGTTTCCAAATCATTTCTTTATTTAGTTCAATCTTCTTTCTGCCCTAAACATTTCATTAAAATAGTTCTTGCTAAAGCCACTAAAGTTCATTTTCAGTCCTCATCTTTACCTCTCAGAGACATTCAGTGGTTTTAACATTTTTCTATTTCTTTAAGCAATGTTCCTTTTTTTTATATCAGATACTCATTTTACTTTTTACTTCATCACTTCCTCTTGATAGCTTTTCTTCCTTTCTCTAGAATTGAGGTACAGTGGTTTTAGATCTTCAATTCTTAGTCTACATTCGTTTCTTATAAGATCTCCTCTAAACCTTAGTTTCAAACACTTTCTCTGCTGATAGTCCTACTTATCAGCCCCCTGGATATTTTACAGTAATTTCACATCTACATGTCCAACAAGTATTTGTTAATGTCCAAAGTCTTATAGTTTAAAGCAAGACCCTTTTCAAATATTTCTTGCCTCAGTGAATGAGACTAATATCAATTTATGACAAAATACTATAGACTAGGTGGCTAAAATGACAAACATTTATTTCTCACAGTTTCAGAAGTTGGGAAGTCCAAAATTAAGGTACTGGCAAAGTTTTCACTCTGGTGAAAGCCCACTTCTTGGTTCTTCCTGGTTTGCAGATGGCCATCTTGTTGTATCCTCACATAGAAGGAAGAGAGATCACCTCTCTCCAGTCTGTATTTATAAGGGTACCAATTCTCATCCTGAGAGCTCCACCTTCATGACCTAATTACTTTCCGAAGTCCAACTTCCAAATACCATCACGTTGGGGGTTGGGGTTTCACAAAAGAATTTGGATGATGGAGGGACACAGACATTCAGTTCATAGAACTGATCTTCAAAGTTTCACTCTCTCAAAAACAGCAAAAGAGCTAAGCAAACAATCAAACAATATACTGCCTAGGTTCCCTTTATTATATCTATCAAATGCACCTACTTTTTTTTTTTTAAGATTTTATTTATCTGACAGGCAGAGATCACAAGTAGTCAGAGAGGCAGGCAGAGAGAGAGGGAGGAGGAAGCAGGCTCCCTGCTGAGCAGAGAGCCCGATGCGGGGGCTGGATCCCAGGACCCGGAGATTATGACCTGAGCTGAAGGCAGAGGCTTTAACCTACTGGGCTCTCTTGTTAACAGGACCACACTTCAAAGCTATTACTTACAAGTAGGCAGAGCAATCTTTTAAATACAAATCTGATCCTATTGTCCAGTTTTCAGAAATCATTTAATGTTGTCTCATTGATTTTAATGGAAGTTCTGAAGAAAGCCTGGGAAGTCCTTCCTCCCTGCCAACTCTGTCTCAGGTTAGCCACCCTATTTCATTTTAGCCACAATGATCTTCTCATTCTTCACATACACTAATTTCTTCCATGCAGATATTTTGTCTCTACTTTTTATTTTCTGCTAGAATGTGTCATTCTCTTTACTTCATCAGTCAATTCCAATTTGGTAATTAATTTCTATTTACCCATCAACCTTAAACTTAATTATCATTTTCATAAGGAATGACTTCCATGGCAGCATATCTGGTAAAATCTCTTTGTTCCATGGTAACATATATGTTCCTTTACTTCTGAACATTTATATCATGTTGAATATTAATGTGATTGATTGGTTTCCTTCTTATGCTTCATTAGAATAAAAGCTTCATGAAAACAGGGTCCCTTTTGACTTTGGTGATTTATTTCCTCAAATTCAGCATACTGTTTGACATAATGTAGATACTCAATTATTGAATTATGTATAATTCAGTCTGTGACCAATGTTTTATGTGATTTAGGGATAATTAAAATGGTTCATAATGAAAAAATACATACCAAAAATAATGCAAAAAGAACACTATACTAAAAGTCTATTAAAAAGGTCTAATTAAATCCTCATAAACCTCCTGGATGGATCTTATTTTCTAGTCACAGTGCATAACTAAATTCATGGCTCTTTGAACACAGTCACTACTGCACTTAGGCACCGACCAGTGAGAGAGAGAGGATTTACAGAAGTTTGTATGGAAGGAACATTGGCTTAGAGGTGGAAAGGGCCAGGAGCCATGGATTGGGAGTAAGATGGAAAAGGGGGGTGTTAAGGGGTGCTTGAGTGGCTCAGTTCGTTAAGCAACTGCCTTCAGCTCACATCATGATCCCAGGGTTCTGGGATCAAGCTTCTCATTGGGCTGCCTCCTCTGTGGAGAAGTCTGCCTCTCCCTCTCCATCTGTCTCTCTAACTGCTCATGCTCTCTTTCTCTCTCAAATAAATAAACACAATCTTTTTAAATATTTTGAAAAATAAAGAAGAAAAACAAGATGTTGAAATTATACTCTTTATCTCTCATATATAGTCCTGGTCAGATCATTGCTTGCCATTGGTTAATACAAGGAACAAGACAGCAGAGCCAGTTAGGACAGCAAAAAAAAAAAAAAAAAAAAAAAAAAAAAAAAAAATTCACCACCTGATATATAGAGTATGGAGTAGAGATTCAATTGCAAAGAATTCAAGTGGGAAATGTGCTTATGAGCATGCAATACAACACTGATTAATGACCAAAGAAACAAAACTGGAAAAGTCAGAATACAAGGGACTTCTAAACTTTGATAAAGTTGGAATATAAGAACACTACTGCAAGGATATTTTAAATGTAGAAATGTTGATGAATTTCTTTCAAGAACAAAAAGAAGACAAGGTGCCTTCTTGCTTGTCACCAATAGTGTTCAATAAGATGTTGGAGATCTTGGAGTATACAATAAACCAAGTGAAGTGAAATAAGTGAAAAAAGAGTTATCAGGGCAAATAATATATCATTTTTTATTATATGGGCTCAATACATAAAAAAAATCAATAGGATTCCTATCTACCAATAATAATCAACAAGAAAATAAAGACCAAATAGAAAACCATTTCCAATAACAATAAAATCTATAGAGTATCTTGGAAGTTATCTAAAATAAATGAACACAATTTTATGGAGAAAACAGTTACATTTTAGATTTTCTAAAGAAAATTATGTAGCTCTCAAATGCATAAAAGTTTAACAAAAAATGAAAAATGTGTAATATAGTTGTTATTTGTAACATAATAGCACATATGTATATTAAGCACACATAAAGCAAAGGAGAATATCATTCTACCTTCACTTCTAATAAATACCTGGTCGACTTTAGGAACCCACTTTACATACATCACAGGAGTTACTTATAGAAGCAAGGGGATGGGACTAGAGATGGAGATTAAAAGAAAAATATACATTTTAAAAATAAAATCCTCCTGTTATTACTTCTTAAAAATGAATAGACCAGTACTATTGAGTCAGAGAAACTTCTGTCTCTGAATCTGAGTCTTTAGGATTCCATATTATTTAAGAATTTTTAATGTTAGACTATCAGCTGGCTTTTTAACCATCTTCATAATATATTTGTATATTATGAATATACATTCATATATTATATTTGCATATATATATTATATTTGCATAATAATTTCAGATTGCCATTTATCAATTCTTCAATATTTTACCCAGATTTCCCCCTTTTGCTATCATGATGATCTAAATGTCCAAAACCAATATAAATCATGAGAAAAGTTTTTGCATATTTTTATAGTTATCTCTGCTACATACTCATCCATTTAGTTGCTTAACATTTTTTACTAAGTGCCATAAATCAAGTCCTGGAGTGATATTCAAAAATACTTTTGACCATATCTCTATGACATTCTTCAAGTATGTAAAGTTACAAATTACAAATTAAACATTAAATATAACAGTTAAAATAATAAATTAGTATAAATCAGAAAAGCAGCATGTCTGAATGATGGTAATATATGACTCAGAATTAACAAGTATGTATTTATTAGCATAGGCACATAAAATTATGTATTTTATGTCTCACCTTGCTTAATTCACTCAAAATTCTCTGTAACGTAAGCTTTAATTTTATCCCCTGTATGAAAGGCTCAGAGAAACTGACTTAAATGTCTACATTTAGATTTTTAAACATAGAGTCAGAATTTAAACTCAAGAACGGTCCTAACTTAAGCATAAATTGACTAACAGGAGGTCACCTATATGTACAAAATAATTTGGGTCATCTGGAGCAACAAACTGGAAAATTCAAAGAATTAAGAATTATGTGACTTCCCATAGAATAAGAAATCAGACAATAATTTCTTTCCATGTAAAAATTTAAATATTAAGTAAAGTGAAATTAAACAAAAATAATTTTTGTTGAAAAAGAATACATTTCAAATATTCTTTTCTATAGACAGGACAGCCTAAGGCAAAAATGGAAATGGAAACATACAACTGCGGTGGACCATGGCCAGGCTAGCCACATGGGCACCTCTAATTGGTACAATGACTCAGTAAAATAAAATGTGTGATTATACAACTATGACCTTGTAAATATTTCCTTACATGGGAAGTAGTATGGACCCTTGAGTACTGACATATCTCTTCAACCATCTAGCCAAATGTGGTATAAAAAGCAAAGGCTAAGGGTCTGTACCTCTGGGCTCTCTCACCTGTGGATAAGGGTTCCATGAGGACTGCTTAGGTCAAAGAAAATTGAATATGTTTTTATGGAGACTAAAGGAAAACAGCAGTGAGCCACATCCACTTCTATTAAACTTAATGGTATGTGAATCTTTTGTGCTTCTTGTATGCTGAGCTGATAGTAAACTAAAATTAAGACAATTTGTCTTTCTCTCCAGTTCTTCAACCTGGAGGAGCTTGGA
This sequence comes from Lutra lutra, assembly GCF_902655055.1. Lineage (NCBI taxonomy): Eukaryota > Metazoa > Chordata > Mammalia > Carnivora > Mustelidae > Lutra > Lutra lutra. The sequence continues at coordinate 99,475,605 of NC_062288.1, read as the reverse complement.
ACTGGTCTGCTTTGGCTGAATCATATTTTGTTTCAGGACATGTCAATCACTGCCTTGGTAACCTCCTGTGTTTTGATAATTAAAAGTCCCATGCCGCCTCTTAGATTATCCAAAAAATCTATTTCGGTTTTCTGCTGAGATCTGCCCTAACCAAATAGCATCTCATATCTGCACACTTTTGTTCCTTTTCATTTGCATTGAAATGGGTCTGCGTCATGTCCCAAATCCCTTATGGTCCCTCTGTGTGCAGTCAATTACACTGAAAAAGCTAATTTGTGCTAAGTTTTTAATGGTCCATTTTACTGCCCTTCTGAGAAATCATATTTATCTACAATACCAATCCCAAGTAATATGGTCAACCTGAAGGAATTACAGTACCAGTGGAGGATGAGACTAATGAAAGCATTTCACAGAACGACCACACGTATTTACTCTCTTCAATCTCTAAGTGGTAGAGAGAAGAGGCATTTATAGAGAGAGTTTCAGAAGCAAGTGGTTGATAGGGTTGTTGCTGCTAGAAAACTAAACATAATTTCTCAGAGGATTCATATTACAATCTCACTCTTGTCTGCTGTAACATCTTAATATGAACCTCAATGAATAGAGTCCTCCCATCTCATTACCCAGAGCATGACCCTTCAGACTTCTGTGCCTTCTCGTACATAGACTATTCCCTTTTCTGGCTATGTCCTTTCCTTCCCTGTGAAATTGTGTTTGTTCTTTAAGACCCAGTTAAAACATTACCTTCTCTGTAAGACACCCCTGAGAGTCTCAGGAAACTTTGATCTTGCCTGGTTGTTTTTATCATAATTTGGTATGCAAGATAAATTTCATAGTTATCACACTGTATAATAGTTAACTGATTTTTTTTTCCTCCACCAGACCCGAACTATTCATTAGTTGCAAGTGTTCCATGTTCAATTCTGTGTTCTTCAGAATATAGCATGGTGTCTGACTGTAGTTTAGTAAAGCAAATGAATGAATGAATGAATGGATGAATGAATATAAGACCTTACAAAAATGTAAAATAATGAGGGCAAAGGGGAAGGGGTTTCTAGCAGTTACAGTAAGAAGGATTACTGTAATGTTTAATTTTATATGGTGCTTTGACAGGGCCATGGGGTGCCCAGATATTGGATTAAACATTTCTGGATATGTCTGTGAGGAGGTTTCCAGATGAGGTTAGCGTTTGAATTGGTGGTAGACTTACTAAAGCAGATTGTCCTTTCCAGTTTGGGTGAGCACCATCCATTCTGTTGAGGGCCTAAATAGAACAAAAAGGCTCAGGAAGGGACAATTTACTCTCTCTGCCTGACTGCTTGAGCTGGATATGGGTCTTCTGTCTGCAGACCGGAACTTACACCATTGATTCTGGAATCAATGGATTTAGATGGGAACCAGGCCACTGGCTTGCCTAGGTATCTAGTTTGCAGGTGGAGAGACTGTGAGACTTCTTAGCCTCCATAATCATGTGAGCCAATTCCTTAAAATAAATCTCTCTCCATATGTACATACAGATGGTCCCTGACTTATGATGGTTCGACTTACTGTATTTGACTTCAGAATGGTGTGAAAGATCGAGACATTCAGTGGAAATTGTACTTTCAATTTTGAGTTTTGATCTTTTCCCAGGCTAGACACATGTGGCAGGATATTCCTTCATATTGGGCAGTGGCAGCAAGCTGCAGCTCCCAGTCAGCCACAGGATCACAAGGGTCAACAACCGATGTGTTTACAACCATTCTGTACCCACACAAATATTGTTTTCCACTTTCAGTATAGTATTCAATAAATTACATGAAGTATTCAGTACTTTATTATAAAACAGGGTTTGTGTTAGATCATTTTGCCTAACTATGGGGTAATATATTGTTCTGAGCACATTTAAGGTGGGTGAGGCTGAACTTTGATATTTGGTAGGTTAGAAGTTTTCCTTCCAATCTCTATTTTTTGAAACAGTTTCAGGAGAATAAGAATGAATTCTTCGTTAAATGTTTGGTAGAATTCCCCTGGGAAGCCATCTGGCCCTGGGCTTTTGTTTGTTTGGAGATTTTTGATGACTGTTTCAATTTCCTTATTGGTTATGGGTCTGTTCAGATTTTCTATTTCTTCCTGGTTCAGTTGTTGGTAGTTTATATGTTTCTAGAAATGTATCCATTTCTTCCAGATTGTCGAATTTGTTGGCGTAGAGTTGCTCATAGTATGTTCTTATAATTGTTTGTATTTCTTTGGTGTTGGTTGTGATCTCTCCTCTTTCATTCATGGTTTTATTTATTTGGGTCCTTTCTCTTTTCTTTTTGATAAGTCTGGCCAGGGGTTTATCAATCTTATTAATTCTTTCGAAGAACCAGCTCCTAGTTTCGTTGATTTGTTCTATTGTTTTTTTAGTTTCTATTTCATTGATTTCTGCTCTGATCTTTAGGATTTCTCTTCTCCTGCTGGGTTTAGGCTTTCTTTGTTGTTCTTTCTCCAGCTCCTTTAGGTGTATGGTTAGGTTGTGTACTTGAGAACTTTCTTGTTTCTTGAGAAAGGCTTGTGTCACTATATATTTTCCTCTCAGGACTGCCTTTATTGTGTCCCACAGATTTTGAACCATTGTATTTTCATTATCATTTATTTCCATAAATTTTTTTCAATTCTTCTTTAATTTCCTGGTTGACCCATTCATTCTTGAGAAGGATGCTGTTTAGTCTCCATGTACTTGGGTTCTTTCCTAATTTCCTCTTGTGATTGAGCTCTAGTGTATTAAATACATATTCAAATTACTTTATTTTCAATTTACAGTGAGCTTACTGTGAAGTAACTCCATGGAAAAGTTGAGAAAGATCTCTCTCTCTCTCTCTCTCTTTCTATGTATATATATATATATCTCCTGATGGTCTCTTTCTCTGGAAAATCCTAACATAATTTTTTGGTCAGTTTGGGATATAGCAAAATACCATGCATGTATTGCATGGATCACTGAGTATGGAGCATAAACAATGAATTTTGGAACACTGAAAATGAATAAAAAAATACCATATACTCATATGGGTGGCTTAAACAACAAACATCTGCTCTCATATTTGAGGCTAGGGAGTCAAAGTCAAGGAGCCACCAGACTTGGTGTCTGGTGAGAGCCCTCTTCCTAATTTGTAGACAGCCATCTTCCTGCTGTGTCCTTATATGAGAGGACATATAAGAGAGAGAACAGGCTCTGATTTCTTCCCCTTATAAGGACACTAACTCTATCATGGGACTCCATTTTTATGACCTTATCTAAGCCTGATTTCCTCTCAAAGGCCCTACGTCCAAATTCCATCACATTGGGGATTGGTGAATGGGGTTTCAATATACAAATTTAAGAGGGAATGTGTATATATATATATATATATATATATGTTATACAAATTTATATATATATAAAATACAAATATATATATACTATATATAATACAAATTTAAGAGGGAATATATATATTTATATTTATATATATATAAATCATATATATATTTGATTTATAGCAGTTACTTAGGAAAAAAACTTATTCCTGCCATACAGATATTCTATGTATCAACATTAAGACATGTTAATAAATTATGAAGTGGGGTTAAGAAATTACAGTGAACTTTTTACAGTGAGCAATTATAGTGCAGTCCTGTGCTTTGATGACATTATCTCAGTTCTGTTTTTGTTTCTCAAGCCAAAAGAAGAAAGAAAGAAAGAAACAAACAAACAAACAAACTGTGGCTGCATATTTCGACAAAAGAGAATGGCAATTTCATTTATGCAGACTTTCATGAGAGTAAAGAATTGAGATAGAGAAGTTTGAAAGTCTAGTTGCTATTAATTTATGTCTCACTCATTTATGCCTCACTAATAAATTTGTAACAGTTTTTGCTCCAAAAAAACTTGAACACAAAAATTTGTTGAAAACTAGTATTAGCCAGCGAGTCAACAACCTACCAGGTTGTATGAGAACTTCATGATACATTTTGTCTCAAGCCAATGATATTAGTCTTTATTGTTCAAAGCTTTTTAAATTCACTTTTGATCAAACAAAGCTATTACTCTTTTTTATACTTTGTGAACATCTGCTGCTTAATTATTCCCATTTTTGTTATTACTCCAGTTACTTCAAGAGAAGACAAGGTATTTTAATTGTAACTAGGGAGCAATCATTTTCCACATGTAGGTACAAAAGAAGATTGTATTAAAATCTGGGAGCAATTTTAAGAGAAAGGCATTATCTGTTATAAAATGTAGAGCTTTCTGTATCTTGTATAACACATTAGGTTTAAATTAATATTATAAATAAGAACATGTATTAGTTCTTAGTGGGCATAGCTCATAGTAAAAAACAAAACCAAAGGGGCGCCTGGGTGGCTCAGTGGGTTGAGCCGCTGCCTTCGGCTCGGGTCATGATCTCAGGGTCCTGGGATCGAGTCCCACGTCGGGCTCTCTGCTCAGCAAGAAGCCTGCTTCCCTCTCTCTCTCTCTGCCTGCCTCTCTGTCTACTTGTGATCTCTCTCTGTCAAATAAATAAATAAAATCTTTAAAAAAAAAAAAAAAAAAAAAAAAAAAAAAAAAAAAAAAACAAAACCAAAAATACAAGTGTTGGCTCTTGTACTATTTACAGCAAATTACCAAGTCTGCAAAGATATCTACATTCCTGGAGATGAAAACCTTTTCATTCCAAGATGTGGTATAGTCCTGAAGATAGAGCAACCCTGAAGATACATAGCACTCTAAAATACTGTTTGAGTATAAGATATTTGAATAGAATCACTAGGGCAAAATATCCGAAAGCTGTCTTCTAGTTTTAAAGGTAACTTTTAAGTAATTTTCTCTATTAGTCTAATTAAGCATGACAAATAAGAAGATAAATTCATAACAATTTTGAGTTTGGCTTTTAAAAATACATCGCTTTGTTATATTTCTAATTACATACTGCAGATTTCTGTTCTACTTTTAAAAGTTCAAATATATGTATACTAGGAATTTATTCAGTATCCAAATCAGCTATTTAATTTTTCTGAATATGATTCCTCAACCATTGACCATGACATCTTGCTAATCATGCAGTTTATCTGCAGAATATGAATAGATAGCTTTACAGATTGTGGTGACCCTCAGGAATGATATTTTTGATGATCACACAAATCCTAGGAATTTCTCTCCTTCTACTCTTTCTCTGCTCATGAGTAAGCACAGCTGTGGTTATTAAAATACTGGAAAAATAATGCTCTAATACTAGTCCTGTTGATCCCAGGAATTAAGTAATGCTTACTTTTCAATAAAACCAGCTGTTAGGGAGTCACAAGACAGGAATCCTCTTTCCAGATTCCCTGTCCATGACAAGTAGACTGAAATAAATTAATGCTATCTTTGCCATTCCAATTTGCCACACACAGGAGATATTTTCACATTTTCCTCTATCTTCTGGAAACAATATGTTGTTCCAAGATGAATTAGCAGTGTATCTATGTTCTTGGCACACATGTGCAAGTTGATACTATTTTGCTAAGATATGATAATGTAGATATACTGGATATGGAATGCTTAAGCAGCTACAATACCTCGACACCTATGGCTAGGGACTGGATTGTTTGTTTAATGTTGTTAGGAACTATCATTGCTTCCATTTGTCAAGTGGGAAGGATAAGAAGTTAAAAATTCCTTTCACCTTGATGTAAATCAGGAATAACCCTTAACTGGCAATGTAAAATAGCAGAATATTCTATATGTAGAAAGTTGATCGTTACTTTCTTAGATTAAGCAAGACTGGCAAAATCATAGCATAGCAATGTTAGAGGAAGTGTTATGATTAAAATATGGGCGGGGAAGGTAAAAATAGGTGTATTTCTCTCTTTCCTCCAACTAAGCACAGCTAAATATCCCTGAAAATTATATATAAAACAAACACTAGAATAACCTGACAGTTGGAGACAAGCAGGCAGCTTGTTTAGGAAATTCAGGAGCCAGAGACTGAAATGTTACCAGTTCCCTGGGTTTTTATTTTGCCTCATATAGTCCACACTTGAAGCTAAAGAAGCTAGCAATTCAGAAACACCAGTGTGGGCAAGACGAACAAAATAAAACAAAAAACCAAGTCTCAACCAAAGTTTATTTGCCCTAGCCCTAAGACTGGGCACAAAGCAAAGATATCCATTCTTACCACTTTTATTTAACATAGTACTAGGAATTCTAATGAGCAGTAAGGCAAGACTAGAAATAAAGGCATATAGTTTGGATGGGGCTTCCTCTGCCCTTAGTGATGTTTGGTTTCTTTTTGAGAAAGGAGAAAGAAGGCTCTGAAGTATAAAGAAAGGAGACAATGCCTAAGGTCCACCAGTGTAACATGAAAGGATGCCCAATGGCTATGTCTTATGGGAATGGGAGCTATTCGCCCTGAGAGAGAAGCAAGAGAAAACTTGATAGATACTCATTTCAGACTTTTACTTGTTAGTTTGTTGCCTGAATTCATAGTACCCTGGGGAGTCTAACACGTGAGACTGAGAATATGTTTTTAAGTGGTCCTGGGTTAGCAGCAGACCTATGAACTGAAAAAAGCGTTTGCAGATCTCTGAAGGAGTGCATGTTCAATCCAGGTCCTAAAGATTTTCTGTAGGTCAACTTCCATGGAACACAAGCTCAGAACTGAATATCCCCAAATGCATACCATATATATACCATATCATTACGAAGAACAAAGCATCATGAATGTTAATCAACAAAAATCAAATCAGATCTCAGAATGACAAAGACTGGAGGTGACAAAAATTATCAAAAGCAGAATATAAACTATTTGTTGATTTTAAAAAATCACTATCAAAAGTATGAATTAAGTCCAAGAGACTACAAAAGTTGGCCAGGAAGATTTGAAAAGAATCCATGAAAAGATTCTAGAAATGAAAACAAATTAAATCACAAAATGATGAGATAATGAGCAAATCAGAGACAGTGGAGTAAAGAAAAGAAACTAGTAGATGTCAATAAATAAAAATAATTGTATGAAACATACATATTATTTTCTAACTTCGGAGGTTAAAAAATAATATAGAATTCTGAGAAGCTGTAACATATAATTGGTGAGGAGTATGATCTGATTTTGAGTCTTCCTAGGACCTTGTAATTTTTAAGCAGAGAGGAAATTTTTTATTAGCTTTGGGTACTATTTAGTTTGTATATTAAACTTTCATAGCTAACACAAAAAGAAGAAATATAACCAGCAAAATAGAAAAGGTTTAAAAGTAGAGAAAAATAAAAACACTCAAGCCAAAATAAAGCAGAATGATAGAAATATCTATGATTGGTCATTATAAGGGAAAATGTACTCAATTCTCCAGTTAAAAGTTTGAGAGAGGTATAATTGGAAACAAAACAAAACCAACTCTGGGCTTTTAGCAATAGTTGAAATAAATAAAAGGGTGGAAAATGACACAATATGTTATATCTATCTATTATGTACTACTAATATCTATATTATATATTATATAATATATATAGATACCTCTCTATATATGTAGATATTATATATCTACTAATATGTTATATCTATATAACTATTAACCAGAAGAAAGATGGTATATAGATTAAAGGACAAAGTACAACAAAGGAAAAAAACTGGGAGACAATGCATTTCTAGATTAAGAGGAATTTTATAAGAAGTTGCAACAATTAAAAATAGCAGATATCTAATCATATAACCTTAAGGTATATGAGACAAAGGTTTACAGAATTATAAAGGTGAAATAAGAATATCCTATTATAGTGATAGTTCAATACCAGCTTTCAGAACTAGAACAAAGGAAAAGGAATTTAAAAAGCATAAAATATTTGAACAATAAAATTTTAAAATTCGGTCTAATGTATGTATACTTTTATACTACTTTGTACTACAAATGGAAAACAAGTTTCCAAGCACTACTGAAATATTCTTTTTTTTTTTTTTTTTTTTTTTTTTTTTTTGACAGAGAGATCACAAGCAGGCAGAGAGGCAGGCAGAGAGAGAGGAGGAAGCAGGCTCCCCGAGAGAGCAGAGAGCCCGATGCGGGGCTCGATCCCAGGACTCCGAGATCATGACCTGAGCCGAAGGCAGCGGATTAACCCACTGAGCCATCCAGGCGCCCCACTACTGAAATATTCTAAACAAACAAATAGCACCTACACTTGACCATAAAGCAAGAGTCAGAAATATTTCTAAAGATTTTTACCATTGATTGCTGTGATTAAAAAATCACATCCTCTGACCAGCATACAAAGGAAATGAGAAAGAAATCATAATAGCCCCCTGAAAATGTCATACGCTTGAACATTATAAAGCACGATAGTAATTAACTTGTACAAAAAAAAAAAAGGGAGAAATGTTATGGAAATGAGAACCACTCATGGAAGATAATACAAATATTATATATCAAATCTTGTGTGACAAAGCTCTAGTAGAAAAATTATAACAGCCAGTACTTAGAGTAGGTAAGAGAAAAGGCTAAAAACCATTCATATTATTTAGTTGTAACTAAAGCAACAGAAAGTCAAAAGAAGTAGGAGGAAACAATCCAGATAATTAAATAATTAAATTAATTAAATAATTAAATTAAAAAATTAATCATGTAAGTAAACAAAGAGGCAATAGGGATCAACTTGCAAATCAGTTATTTGGAAAATAATAACAAATTGAAAATCTTCTGGTGACATTGCTTAAAAAAGAAATGAGTGACAGAAGACAAACAATACTAGCAGAAAAATGAGACACAATTACAGCTAATAGAGTAGTAGCTGGAACAGAAAGGGAATCTATTACTTAATATTAAAAATGGGATATTATAGTCATTTGGAATTCATATAGGTAGTAAAGAGTTAATGCAGAAGAATGAAGAGACAATTGCATAAATAAAATCCTTGAGTAGGTATATCTTATTTACTGTAAGGAATAATTCATAAACAAAAGAATTCGAAAGTGTGCACTATTACACTGACAGGATTATTTCATACAGTTAACAGCAAATTGATCATTTTATACAAATGATTAGGAGAAATTTAATTTCCTCAATAACTTTGGAAAAAAATAAATGATCCTGAAATTTTTCAGAATGCTGAATTAGAACATTTTTATGAAATTTAAAAGAGCAAGTAATTGGGTCTCAGATTATTAGTTAATTTACTAGTGTTATTTTTTTTCCACCTATGTTTACTTTATTTGACCAATTCATCTGTTTTTTATAACAGTAATATATCATGAAATTTTATGACTATAAATTTATCTAAATATTATGCCTTTAGTAACATACTGAAGCAGCTTCTATCATGTCCACATTGTGGAGGAAGATAATTTATGGAAAGTAGAATTAATATGTTAATATTATTCAGCAGTCTGAAGTAGGGTCAAATATTCTGTGAAAAAAATTTCGAAGAAAATTTACATGGTACTTTAAAATGTTGTAGTAGCTCATATACATCTTGAGATCTAAATAGTTGCAATTTGTAAAACAGCCTCAGATAAGTACTGTTTTCTTTTTAACTTTCCAGTTTATCACGCTTATTATGGGCCATAGCCAACATGAATAGAGAAAATAAGAGAAGAATAAATGGGAAAAGTTGCTTGAGGGTATTAGGATTTATAGAGCAGGAATTGAAATGATATATTGGAAAAACTTTATTTGGGGAGAAACTGTATACTTATACTAAAGTTAATTTTCCTTATTTCTCCCAGTGTATCGTCAAAATAGTCTTCCATAGTATTTCAGTCTGACAAATAGTCCTACCAAATTAATCTATGAAGTGATGCTATGGGGATAGAACGGTATGAGTGTGCAGGGCAAAACATGACATTTGACACTTTAAGATCACTTTACCTGTCAGGAAACCATGTCTAGAAACCTCAAATAAGGAAAACAGAGAAGTTTGATAAATATATGTCACAGTGTTCCATTTTCTTACTCATGAGACTAACAATCATTAGAGCCTCATTCCGAGACTATTTGTATACAATTCTCATAAGCTTGAACATAAAAATGTACATAGCTATAACAAATTATAATGGATTTGAGAGACAGTTAAGAGATAAAAGAACATAAGTGACAGCAAAGATCCTGAAGGTAAGGAAATTATAAAGCGTAAGAGTAGTCAATTAACTTTAACTGTAGCTTTTCTAGAGTCAGAGGCAAGAATTATATTGAGTCTCTAACATGTCATTAAATTATCTCAACCATTACCATGACTGAAATTTATAAAGAAACTGAATCATCACATAAGTATTAAATTATGTATATTAAATATGTTGAATTTATTTGGAAAATCAAATCTTATCAGTGCCAAAATAGGATAACATTCCTCCATACTATTAAGCAATACCTATTTATCTATATCTACATCTAATGTATTATCTATCCATCATCTTTCTAATTTCTATATACAGTGACATATTGATATCTAGATGCTTGTTTTACTTCTCAAATTAACACCACCTGTAAGAGTCATTAATCTAACCATTACTTCATGTCCCAGCTAATTATAAATGCTGTTGAGCAAGACTTGACCTAGCACTGATCCATACATGCCTTACTAGAAATTTCCGTAAAATGCAGTGTACTGCCATTCATCATGAAATTTGCTTAGGAAGTGTCCTTTACATTTCATTTCATGCTACAGTGCTCATTTTCAAGCTGATCCTTGGACTAGATTTTCAGCTGGCTTGAACACAAGTCTAAGGTCAGAGAACCAATCCTCTTAACTCAGCTAACCTTTCAGGGAGCAAATCTGCTCCCTAGTCACAAGTTATACCTCTCTCTCCAGTTGACAAAAGTATGTTTATTTGTGGACACACACAGAAACCTCTGGGGAAGTATTTCTAAAATTAGTTCAAAGAAATTATAATCCCCTAAAGGGAAAAATTGATAGGATTCATTTGTTTCTTTTTTTTTTCATTAAAGATTTTTATTTATTTATTTGACAGACAGAGATCACAAGTAGGCAGAGAGGCAGGCAGAGAGAGAGGAGGAAGCAGGCTCCCCACTGAGCAGAGAGCCCAATGCGGGGCTTGATCCCAGGACCCTGAGATCATGAACTGAGCCGAAGGCAGAGGCTTTAACCCACTGAGCCACCCAGATGCCCCGGATTCATTTGTTTCTTAAAACTAAAGACCTATAGATAACAATTCATATATCCTCAGAAATATAGTACATCTATTAAGACCACCAACTTTGGGGTGTCTGGGTGGCTAAGTTTGTTAAGTGTCTGACTCTTGATTTCAGCTCAGATCATGATCTCAGGGTTATGGGATCAATCTTTGCATCAGCTTTGCGCTGGGTGTGGAGCTTGCTTGGGATTCTCTCTCTCCCTCCCCCTCTGTCTTCCCCCGCCTCACACTGCACTCACTTTCCCTCTCTCTCAAAAAACAAAAACAAAAACAATAAAAATGAATAACAAATAATGAAACAAAACAACCCCCCCAAAAGCAAAAACAAAAACAAAAATAACTTTTGAGTTAGTTTCTTGGTTTGGATCCTGGATCTACCACATATTAAATATCTGACTTTAGGAAATTTATTTAACCTATCATTACAAATGAATTTTCTCATAAGTCAAGTAGAGATAATGTAGCATCTACTGCACAGAATTCTTGAAAAGATCAAATGAGTTAGTGTACATAAAGCCCTTATAATAGTGACTAAGCACATGGCATTGTTGTTGTTGTTGTTGTTGTTGTTGTTGTTATACTAACACTAAGGAGTAGAAAGTCACCTTAATCATGTTGCTCAAATATTAGAAGTGCAGCTTTTCTAAGATTGATATGATGACTCTCTGTTCTAATTGCCTGGATTTATAGTCTCAACAATTTCAAAAATGTCTTATTCCAAAATAGACACAATAAGATTATAACAACATCTTGAAACTATATTTAAATACAACGTGCTATTTAATTAAAGTGTAATCAACACATGGTGTTATCTTATTTCCTGGTGTACAATAGAATGAGTCAACAATTCTCTTCATTTCTCAGTGCTCATCACCGTTAAGTGTACTCTTAATCTCCTTTATCTCTTTCACCCATCCCCTTCCCACTTCCTCTCTGGCACCTACCAGTGTGTTTTCTGTATTTAAAAGTCTGCTTTTTTTACTTCTCTCTCTCTCTTTTTTTAATCATTGCTTGTTCATTTGTTTTGCTTCTTAAATTCCACATACAAGTGAAGTAATATGGTATCTGTCTTTCTCTGTCTGACTTATTTCACTTAGAATTATAACCTTTAGCCTTCTCCATGTTGTCACAAATGGCAAGATCTCTTTCTTTTTTGTGACCAAGTAATATTCATATATATATATATATATATATATATATATATATATATATCACTTCTTCTTTATCCATTTACCTATTGATGCACAGTTGGGCTTCTTCCACTGTTGAGCTACTGTAAATAATACTGTAATATGTATAAGGATGCATATATCTTTTCAAATTAGTGTTTTCATATTATTTGGGCAAATCCCCAGCAGTGGGATTACTGGATCATATGGTATTTCTATTTTTAATTTTTTAAGGAACCTCCAAATTGTTTTCCACAGGCATGCACCACTGCATTCCCACCAACGAAGGGTTCTTACTTGTTCACAAACTCAACAACACTTGTTATTTTTTGTGTTTTGATTCTAACCATTCTGAGAGGTATAAGGTGATTTCACCTTATGGTTTTAATTTGTATCTCCCTGATGATTAGTGATGTTGAGCAACTTTTCATATGTCTGCTGGTTGTTAAATAGAATGTTTCAAGGCAAACATAATTAAGTTACAAATACAATTAGTTTTACTGTCATATTTAACTATTTAGTTTCATTATGCAATCTTTTTTCCTGTTTATAAATCCCACTTACTACATTCTTTTCTAACTACTGGAAATCAAAAACTAACAAACAAACAAAAACAACAAAAAAAACCCTTCTAGCCATATATTCTTTACTGATTATGTATGGAATGATGTGGGAATGATGAGACAAAAAAAAAAGGCAAAGTAAGCATGTTCATCAAAGAATAAGTTTAAGAAGAGTAAGAAGAGGAAGGCGGATAAGGAGGAGGGAAATTTAGAGTATTAGAATGCTGTAAGTGTGCCCAATGCTGTTCTACCTGCCTTAGATGTCTTTACACACTTACTCCCTCAACAACGAAAATCATTAGCAATATTGTTAACTCCATTTCATACATGAGGAAATGGAGGCATAGAGATTTCAAATAATTGCTCAAGATTACACACCGTCAAATAAAATGCTCAAGATCAAGCCTGGGGTCACACTCAGTTCAAGAATTTGTGCTCTTAGCCTTTACATACACTTTCTCTACATGCAGAATCCACTGAATAGCTTTGCTTACCTCTATATTTTCCCCTGAAAAAGTACACAAAAGGTTTTACCAGGTAAAAGGTTTTACCTGGTGAATATATTAAGAGAACAATTAAATGCTGGCTGGTTTAACAGATAAATTAAAGAACACCCCCCACCACCACCAAAACAAAAACAACACTCACACGAACATAACTTAGTAATTGTACTTATCACTCAAGTTCCATTCCAATGAGATGTTCCTGGTTGGGTGGTGCTCATCTGAGCAGTAATTCAGGTGACAAGGTTTCTTCCATATAGTGACCAGGTCATTTTCCATTTACAGCGGTCATAATGCCAAGTACTCAAAAACAGAAAAGAATGTGTAGACTCATGTCTTCACTAGCCAGACCTGAAGGTAGCACACATCATCACCTGAAGCTCATCACAATAAGCATTCCTAATTTCAAAGGAAGCTAGAGAAATAAAGAAGGTGAGTGCCCCAGAAGGAAGAAGTGATGTTTTATTGAATATTAGTTTTCTCTATAAGTGGAATATTAATATCCTATAATTGTATTCTTTCTAAGTAGAGAATAATTTTGAGGTTTATCTTAGTTGTCCTATTACCTATATGTCTATCTGTCTGCCTATCATTCTATTCTATATTCAACTATTTTAATGTGTGTATTGATTTATTTCATGGTTCTAATTAGGCCATTCTCTAATTCACAACCTAACAGATGGGTCCAGCCTTGTTAATAGCAAGGAATTTGTTCTAACAAAATAGGATCAAGTAATAATATTGTTCACAAATTTGTAGTCAATTTTTTTTTTTAGATTTTATTTATTTATTTGACAGAGAGAGATCACAAGTAGACGGAGAGGCAGGCAGAGAGAGAGAGAGAGAGAAGGAAGCAGGCACCCTGCTGGGCAGAGAGCCCGAGGCGGGACTTGATCCCAGGACCCTGAGATCTTGACCCCAGCCGAAGGCAGCGGCCCAATCCACTGAGCCACCCAGGTGCCCCTGTAGTCAATTTTTGATCAAACCTTTTAGTAGATATTATACAGGATTAATTCATTAACAAAAACTGTGGGATATTGTTGATTTTTAAGTTTGTACAAAATTTAAGCAAGATTCAGTAGTAAATTTAGTTTCCCAAATAAGGACCTTCTATATATTTTAAATATTCAAATTGTCATCACTGCCATATTCTTTTCTGTAAAGTTGAACCAATCATCCATATTCATATTGCTTCTCTTGTTTCTCTATTCCTCTGTAACAAATTACTCTCAAAGTTAGTAGTTTGAAACAACACACATTTATTTTGTCACAGTTACTGTGGTTAGGATCCTGGTAATGCCTAAGTACTGAAATCAAGAGGTCATCCAGGGATAAAGTCATCTGAAGGCTCAAGTGGGGAATGATCCTCTTCCAAGTTCACCCACATGGCTGTTGGCAGGAATCATGTCATCCCTGGCTTTTGACTGAATATGTCAACTCCTTGCTGTGTGGACAGTTTCTTCCCCTCAGTGCAAGAGCTTCAGGAGAATAAAAGAATAAATAAGGGCTCCCATGATGAAAGTGTCAACATTTTATGATCTTATCTGAGATTTGACATCCTGCCACTTGTGCTATATTCTAGTCATTAAAGTGGGTCATGAGGGACGCCTGGGTGGCTCAGTTGGTTGAGCAGCTGCCTTCGGCCCAGGTCATGATCCCAGCGTCCTGCTTCTCCCTCTGCCTCTGCCTGCCATTCTGTCTGCTGTGCTCGCTCTCTCTCCCTCTCTCACTCTGACAAATAATAAATAAAATCTTAAAAAAAAAAAGTGGTCATGAGAACTGCACACAGTGAGACGAGCTTTCAGAAGGGCATGAGTATCAGGAGGCAAGAGATCACTTGGTACTATTTTGGAGACCTGCCACACCTTTAAAACATTCATTAAATTATTTAATACCATAAACCATGCTTGCTAGAAGAAAATTCAGGAAAAAATATGCTCTCTTAGAAATTAATTAAATAGGGGCGCCTGGGTGGCTCAGTGGGTTAAGCCGCTGCCTTCGGCTCAGGTCATGATCTCAGGGTCCTGGGATCGAGTCCCGCATCGGGCTCTCTGCTCAGCAGGGAGCCTGCTTCCCTCTCTCTCTCTCTCTCTCTCTGCCTGCCTCTCTGTCTACTTGTGATCTCTCTTTGTCAAATAAATAAATAAAATCTTTAAAAAAAAAGAAATTAATTAAATAGCCTGATATGCTTCCATTATAACTCTTTGAGTTAATCATATACCCTTTGCAGAATTCTAAATTTGATATGTCCTTCCAGCATATAGCAGAATGTTTTCTTTGAAATAAATTGCTAAAACTTTGTGATTTCCTGTGGAATCAACTTATTTTTATTCCCATTGACATTTCGTAGCTTACTTTTTTCTCTTTTATCCCCAGTGTTTCTCTTAATTATTTGAAAATCCCAACGTGGCTTTGCTTTGATCTTTCTTTCTGGACTAAAATTTCTCTTATCTTGCATTTTTAAGCTAGTGCATATTTTAATGTACAAAAGATTATTATATTTTCAGGGACCTCATGGAATATGTGAACTTAATCATTGACCTTTTGTTTAGGAGCCTTTGTTTATGTAGATAAAGGAATGAGTTATTAAATGGAAAGGATATCATGGTTTTTAGTGGCCATTCAGGAATGCTTATTTCAGAATATTCTTAAAAACCTCAAAATGTATCATAAATCTATGGACACTGTATTATACTACTTAGAATATTTCTAATTTCTTTTTTCCTCAAAAGATAAAATATTTTTATTTTGAAGTGAATTTAATGAGTTCATCATAACACTTCCCATTTTTAATTTACTTTAAATAATAATAAACTGTAATATTGCATGCAACCTATTTTAATGCTACCATAAGGCACACATATATCACATTTATTACGGGGCACTTAAGAGGAAACAGCACCCTAATACAGAATATTTAACTAAGATTAGGGAATATGAATCTTCCCCAAGGGGTCTGGCAATTCTTTATATTTGAAAGAGAATTAGGAGAACAGGACACCTGGGTGGCTCAGATGGTTAAGTGTCTGCCTTCGGCTCAGGTCATGATCCCAGGGTCCTGGGATCGAGTCCCATATCAGGCTTCCTGCTCAGTGGGAAGTCTGCTTCTCTCTCTGCCTCTCTCTGTCTCTCATGAATAAATAAATAAAATCCTTTTTAAAAAAGAAGGTTAGTAGAACATTAAAATGAATACTAATGGTGTATGTTTGCAACAATGTTAATTTATTCCATGGTTGAGAAAAAAATTGAATACCACATCGTAGTTGATTTCTATAAAGTAATGGTGTCTAATATATTACATAATATTTGTGGCATGGATCAAAAATATTTTTGATTCATCTCTCTTTATAAATCCTGTGCTGTAGCTCACCAAAGTAAAATGAGTTTTGTTTTTGTATCTATGAGAGAATAATTAACTCTTAGTGATAGAAGGGATTTTAAACATCATATAATCTACTCAGTTGGAGGCTAGTCTAGTGACAGAAACCATACAATAATTAGGATAGGAAAAGTTAAAACAAACGAACAAACAAAACTATAACAGGAATTCTAATAATAGAGGATTGGCTAGTGAGAAATAGTGAGAATTATAGTGAGTTGAGGAACCACAGATATAAGGAATAGCCACTATCCATAAGGCTGAAGCAGAGTGCCTAAAAAAGTGTCCCTGGAGAGCTGAGATCCATGTCTTCTCGAAGGGAGCATTTCCATGTCTACTGTATGGTGGAGAAATCAGTGGGGTACTGTGCCAATGGAACTGGCTTGGAATATTCCTTCTAACTCTATACGAGAGAACTCACTGGAAAGGCACCCAGGGGAATGCTATTGATGGGGTGGTCCCTCAACTGTGGCATTCCATGAGAAGACAGTGGGTGCGCTTGAGGAGACTGTAGGCACTAGGCTCTGGGGAAGCCCTGTACTTTAGGAGACAGATGTTGGAGAAATCATCTCCTACAGGAGATCAGTGGCTGGTGAAGTTGTTCATTGCAGGAAAAGACTTGGGAGGACTTCTGAGCTGCAGAAGTTCAGCACTGGAGAAATTGCATGGTATAGGAATCTGGTGAGAACAGTATATTATAATCAGGAAGAGAAAAGCTCTTTGCATCTCCAGTGTCCCTTCAATACCCCCTTTTGACAATATTTAACATTGTACCAGGGGCAAAAGAACAGTCTTTAAAGGAACCAGATCCACATTTGCAGAGAAAACAATGAAGTATGGATTTGTAGTTGAGAGGCAGTATGTTGATACCTGCGGAAGCCCATCCCTTCGGCTACTCAGCTTTTATATATAACCTTCTGCACACATTTGTATGACAATTAATGTCTAACCAGGTGTTTATATTCACTGAACAGGGTATAGCTATCCTTGTTGAGTGGGAAAATTATCACACTTAACCCCAAATCAGGGGAGGCATGGCCCTATAGTCATTATGTCCCCTGCTGACAATATTAACTTCCTCAAATTTCTACAGCGTCACTGAATACTTACCACCTTACCTTGGTGGTGGTATTAATGTTCAGAATTCACTCAAGGATGTCATATTGCTTCTAGTTCATGTTCTTGTGAGGGAGTAAATATTCCAGGGACTGTCACCTAGATTTTTCTAACATAATAAATCTCAGTCAAAGTTAGAGGCAATATGGGGATTCTATAGTACCCAAGTATGTTTATTTCACTGACATATTCAGGAACTAGGGAGGTAACTACAGAGTGGATCTGTGAATTAATTGGTCTCACTGAGTTAGACTTGAGCTAAGACTATAGCTATCTCTCAACTACCATAAAATTCTACTTGGGCAACACTAAAATTTTGGGTTCCCAGGAATTAACATTTTTTAAAAAGCAGTGTCTTATAATCCTCAGGAAGTCTGGGCTTTTCTTTTTTCCCTGTGAATAGTTCCTCTAGTAAATGCCCACTGGCTAATTGGGAAGGTTTAGAGAAAGATTTGGGTGTTATTTTTGAAGAATGGTGCAGGATCCTTCTTTAAGAAATCCTATCCTCCTTTTCAATCTCTATTAATGTCTGGAAAGTGGAGAGAGGCTGAGACTCTCCACTGTATGAAATCAAGTCAGGGTTTTTTGTTTTGTTTTGTTTTGTTTTTGTTTTTGTTTTGTTTTGTTTTGTTTTGTTTTACCATAAGGCTGAAGTTCTCATTGTTATGTAGTTCAAGTGCTATTCTAGTGTTTTTTTCCATCTATTACATTCCTGTGGATACCATGATCAGACGAGATCGGGCGCGTTCAGGGTGGTATGGCCGTAGACTGGATACCATGATCAATTAATCACTCACTGCTAAGATCTCTGAAGGTCAAGACAGTCTGTTTACCACTACGTCCCTGCTTTCCTTTATAATGTATGTTTCTACCTCATTTTTGGCAAGTTAAGTCCTGCTACTTGTCCTCTGCTATTCCAGAATCTCATCATTCACGTTAATTAGTGAACTCATCTGAATGCTGTCATCCTCTACAACTATATCTCGCCTAAAAAGAAAAACTATCTCAGAATTTTTTAAGGACACAGATCTCCTCATTAATGAATTTCTCAATGCCTTATTGGAGAGTAGGTCTTTTGGATTTTTCAAGGAATGTATCGGGGAGCTGGGTATGCATGTCATATATGACAGATTCAACCTTTGGATTCTTTCCTCCATATCATGCCAGAAAAGATTTGGCTCCATAACCTCATTAAATATAGGCTAGCTTTGTTCCCAAGGTTTAGTTAACCAATAAAGAAAGTAGTTAGAGCTACCTGCAGATGAATGAGCCAACATTTTAGGTTCAGAGTCTCCATTATGTACCTTCATATTAATAAAATCAGCCTGATCTAACCCTCTTAGACTCTTTTCTCATATATGTTCTCTAAATTTCTGCTAATATTTTACCAATGTTTTTGCTAATTCTTTTACTGTATAACCTTTTTTGGGAGAGTCAGTTTGTCTACTTGTCTCCTGGAGCATAACTAGGGGTTATGGGTAAAGTGGCCACCAGAATCATGAGAATTATCATTCTCTTTCAAGACAAGTACCTCAGCTAAATGTAAGAAACTTTTTTTTGCTGTTTGCTTTATAAGCATAAAAAGTCACGTCTCCTAAGACATTGGAGATAAAGGTAAAGAAGGCTCAGAGTGATTTGGAAGTTCAATACCATCTTCTAGATCCAACCAGATAGCCTCATTCCAAATTTCAGTATCACAATTTTTCCAGTCATACTCTTTCACATGAGGAATTAGTGAGATTTTGAATTCAAGTACTTTTAATAATCCAACAAACTTCATAATTAAATCTGTTTTATTTGTAGCAATATCCCACCCTGTAGCTATAAGAAATAAGAGATTAGGGGCGCCTGGGTGGCTCAGTGGGTTAAAAACCTCTGGTTTCGGCTCAGGTCATGATCCCAGGGTCCTGGGATCGAGCCCCGCATCGGGCTCTCTGCTCAGCGGGGAGCCTGCTTCCTCCTCTCTCTGCCTGCCTCTCTGCCTACTTGTGATCTCTGTCTGTCAAATAAATAAATAAAATCTTTAAAAAAAAAAGAAATAAGAGATTAATTTTGGCTGTCATGGAAGCATTCTAGTTCTGACTCTCAGATTATGACTTTAATGAAAGTTGAAAGATCTGGACTTGCCATCTTCTTTGTGTATGTGCTTGAGTGCACTGAAAGATAGGCATCTTATACTATATTCCTGATAGTCATTATCACTGCTATTATAGTCTAGTGCAGCAGACACTTGGGATCTCAAGGCACTTTCTTCATTTAGCACTTCATCACAATCAACCAAGGAGATAGCATGGTTAATTATACCATTGCACCTTACAGATTACTAGAACCCCTCTTCCATTGTCAAGTGGCATAGCACTGTACTCAAGCCTAAAACCACAATCAAAGATTCCCCCAAAATCTCACCTTTCGGAGATCTTCCATCACTCCAGATCCAACCAGGAAACAGAAACCACATAGTTCTTGGATAGGAAAAATTTAATACAAAGCAGAGAAGGGAAAGCAATACCCAATGGGCCAAATCTGGCTTAGACCCGTTTTTGTATAGTCTAAGAGCTAAGAATCACTTTCAAATTTTACAGGCATTGTTAAAAATCAAATAAAAGTGAAGAATTAAAGGTATGTGAAAGGGACCATATTTGGCCTACCAACATGAAGAGAGAGGTCTCAAAATTAGAACTTTTTTTTTTTAAAAGATTTTATTTATTTCTTTGAGAGAGAGACAGTGAGAGAGAGTATGAGAGGGGAGAAGGTCAGAGGGAGAAGCAGACTTCCCTTGGAGCTAGGAGCCTGATGTGGGACTCGATCCCGGGACTCTAGGATCATGACCTGAGCTGAAGGCAGTCACCCAACCAACTGAGCCACCCAGGCGCCCTCAAAATTAGAACTTAAAAAGGAAACATTACATGTGATGACACAGATATACAAAGAATCATAAAAGACTACCGTGGGGCACTTAAGTGGCTCAGTCAGGTAAGTGTCTGCCTTCCGCTCAGGTCATGATCCAGGAGTCCTGGGGTCCAGTCCCACATCAGGCTCCCTGCTCAGCAGGGAGTCTGCTTCTCCTTCTGCCTGCCACTTCCCCTGCTTGTCCTCTCTCTTTTTCACTCTTGTTCTATTGCAAATAAATAAATAAATAATATATATATATATATATATATATATATATATATTGTCCAAACAAAAAACTTTAATGATATAGAAGGGGGACGGAATGTTTCTTTTCCATGGTGCAATGCCAGCAAATACACATTGTATAGATATCAAGAGTTAGAATTCTTCCAATGTACAAACACAGATAGGTTATGAGGCACCACCGGAATCATTAAAAGATGGCAACATTTTATTTTATTTTTTTATTATTATTTTTTAAATCATTTTTTTTAATTTATTTTCAGCATAACAGTATTCATTGTTTTTGTACCACACCCAGTGCTCCATGCAGTCGGTGCCCTCTCTGATACCCACCACCTGGTTCCCCCAACCTCCCACCCCCCCCACCTCTTCAAACCCTTCAGATAAAAAAGACTACTGCGACCAACTATAAGCTAGTGAACTGGAAAATATAGACAAAATCGAATAAATTCCTAGAACTATATAACATACCAAGAGTGAATCATGAAGAAATAAAAAGTCTGAACAGACCTATAACTAGTGTGGAGAATGAATCAGTAAACAACAACTTCCTAAAAAGAATATCCTAGGACCAGATTTCTTCATCAGTGAGTTCTACCAAACACTTAAAGAATTAACACCAATCCTTCTCAAACTCTTTCAAATAATCAAAGAGGAGGGAGCATGGCTCAACTCATTTTATGAGGCCAGCATTACCCTGATACCAAAGCGTTAAAATGACACCACAAGAACTGAAAGCTACAGGACAATATTCCTGATGATTATAGTTGCCAAACTTCTCAACAAAATACTAGCAAGGTGAATTCAACATTAAATTCACATTAAAAAAAATCTCATCCTGATGCTGTGGGATTTATCTCTGGGATGCAAAAATAATTCAGTGTATGAAAATCATAAATGTAATGTAACACATTAGCAGAATAAAGGATAAAAATGACATGATCATCTCAATATACGCAGAAAAAAATATTTGGCAAAATTCAACTTTTATGACAAAAACTCTCAGCAAACTAAGAATAAAAAATAAAGTTCTTAATCATAGAAAGGCTGTATGTGACAACCCTGTAGCTATCATTATACTCAGTGACGAAGAACCGAATTTTCATCTAAACAAGGCAAAGATGCTCATTCTTATCACTTCTGTTCAACATAGTACTGGATGTCCTAGACGGAGTAATTAGGCAAGAAAAAGAAATGAAAGACATCCAAATTTGAAAGACAGTAGTAAAATTGTTCTTGTTTGCAAATGGTATGATCTTATATATCAGAGTCCCTAGAGATTCCCTTAAAAAGGCTGCTAGAAGAATTCAATGATTTCAATAAATTGCAGGATATAATTCAATATATAAAACTCAGTTGTGTAGAACAAAGATTGTTAAAATGCCATACTACCCAAAGCAACCTGCAGACCTAATGCAATCCCTATAAAAATAGCAACATCGTCTTTCACATAACTAGAACAAACCATCCTAAAATCCAGATGGAACCACACAATATCTGGAATAGCCAAAGCAATTTTAAAAAAGGAAACTGGAAGTATTACAATTCCAGATTTCAAGTTCTATTACAAAGCAGTAGTAATTAAACATTATGGCACTGGCATATATAGAATAGAACAGAAAACCCAGAAATAAACCACAATTATATGATGAATTATATGGTGAATATTAATCTTTGACAAAGGAGGAATGAATATATAATGCGAAAAATTCTCTTCAACAAATGGTGCTGGGAAACTGGATAACCACATGCAAAAGAATGAAATTGAACCACTTTCTTTTACCATACACAAAAATAACCTCAAAATGGATCTAAACATGAGACCTAAAACCATAAAAATCCTTGAAGACAGGCAGTAATTGCTCTGATATCAGCCATTGCAACATTTTTCTAGATATGTTTCCTGAGGTAGGGGAAATAAAATATAAAAATAAACTATTGGGACTACATCAAAATAAGAAGTTTCTGTAAATCAAAGAAAACAACCAGAAAAACTGAAAGGCAACCTATAGAATGGGAAAGGATATTTGCAAATGACATGTCTGAGAAAGGGTTAGTATCTAAAATATATAAAGAACTAATAAAACTCAATACCCAAAAACCAAATAATCCATTTATAAGATGGGCAGAAGATATGCGCAGGCAGTTTTCCAGAGAAGATATACAGATGACCAACAGATACATGAAAAGATGCTCAACGTCTTTCTTCATCAGGGAAATATCAAAACTACAGTGAGATATCACCCCATACCTGTCAGAATAGGTAAAATCAAGAACACAAACAACAGGTGTTGGTGAGGATGTGGAGAAAAAGGAACCCTCTTGTACTGCTGGTGGGGTTGCAAACTGGTGCAGCCACTGTAGAAAACAGTGTAGGGATTCCTCAAAAAATTAAAACTAGAGTTACCCTATGATCCACTTATTGCACTACTGGGTATTTACCCAAAAATACAAAAACATTAATTCAAAGGAATACATGGATCCCTATGTTTATTGCAGCATTATCTCAGTAGTTAAACTGTGGAAGCACCCCAAGTGTCCAGTGGTTGATGAATGGATAAAGAAGATGTGATGTATATATACAGTGGAATATTATTCAGCTATAAAAAAGAATGAAATTTTGTCATTTGCAGCAACATGGATAAGCCAGAGAGTGTAATACTAGGCAAAATAGGTCAAATAAAGACAAATATCATATGATTTCATTCATGTAGAATTTAAGAAACAAAACACATGAGCAAAAGAAAAAAGAAAGACAAACCAAGAAACAAACTTAACCATAAAGAACAAATAGATAGTTTACTAGATAGGTGGTGGGTGGGGCGATGGGTGAAATATGGGATGAGTTTTACTGAGTACACTGTCATGATTAAAAACAAATAAATAAAATGATAAAAAAAACAGCATGTCCCCCAAACTCAGTTAATAACAATGAAGTATGTGCAAAGGAAATTAGGAAAACAGCCCTATTTACAATAAAGTTAAAAATAATAAAATACTTAGTATTAAACTTTACTAAGTAGGTGAATGGCTTTTGAATTAAAAACTATAAAACATTGATAAAAGAAATTAAATAAGACATAAGCAAATAGAAAGACATACATGTTCATAGACTGGAGAACTTAATATTATTAAAATGTTTATATATACAAAACAGTCTATAGATCCAGTGCAATCCTTACCAACATTTGAATGGCATTTTTTTACAGTTATTAAAAAAACCCCTAAATTCGTATGGAACCACAAAATGAATTGTCAAATCAATCTTAAGAAAGAATAAGCCAGAAGCATCACATATCCTGATTTTACAGAGCTCCAGTAATCAAAACATTATAGAATGACCATAAAGACAGACAGACTAATAGGATTTGGAGCCCAGAAGTAAATCCACAAATATATGATGTGATAGTTAATTTTGTGTGTCAACTTGAGTGGGCTAAAAGATGCCCACATAGATAATAAAACATTATTTTAGGGTGTGTCTGTTTCTGGAAAATACACCATTTATTTTTCAGTAAACTTGGTAAAGGGATCGCTCTCAATAACGTGGGTGGGCATCAACCAGTCATTTCAGGGACCAACAGAACAAAAAAAGAAAGGGAGGGCAAAATCTCTCTTAAGCTGTGACACCCATCTTTTCCTCTCCGTGCACATCAGAGCTTCTTATTCTTGGCCTTTCGGCTTGGGCTGAATTATACCACCAGCTTTCCTGGTTCTCCAGTTTACATACATCAGATCATGGTATTTCTTAACCCCATAACCATGTGATCCAGTTCCAGTAATAAATCTCCCTATAAATATATAGGATGTCCCAAGAATATACATAGGCAAAAGGCTAGTCTATTCAATATATGTTGTTGGAAAACTGCATATTCACATGCAGAAGAATAAAGTGGACCCTTATTTTGCTCCATACTCAGAAATAAACCCCAAACCAGTTAAAGGCTGAAACATAAGACCTGAAATAATAAAACTCCTAGAAGAAAACACAGGGGGAAGCTATATGATACTGGTTTTGGCAATAGTTTCATGGATAACACAAAAAGCCTTCAGCAACAAAAGCAAATACAGACGAGTGGAATACCACCACACTAAAAGCTCCTGCATGGCAAAGAAGAAAATCAACAGACTGAAAAGACAAACTACAGAATGGGAGAAAATATTTGCAATCTGTATATATGATAATGATTAATGTCTAAAACATGTGAGGAGCTCTTATGGTATTTTCATTGAGCAGATGTTCTTTAATATAATGAAATACAATTTATCTTTTTCTTTTTCTTTTATGGTTAGTGCTGTTGGGTGTCCTAGGAAAATTTTACATATCACAAGGTCAAAAGCATATTATCTTTAATTCATTTACAGATGGCTTATTGCTTTAGCTTTAACTTTTAAATATATCATCTGTCCATATTAATTTTACTTATGATATATGGTAAGGAACAAGGTTTATTATTTTTTTATTAATGGGGTTTTTTTCATATCATCTATTGAAATGACTTTCCTTATGCATTGAATTGCTGTAGCACCTGTTTCAAAACTCAATTAACTATGCATGTGCAGAACTATTTCTGTATTCTGTTCATTCACTCATTCATTCATTCATTCATTCATCTCGATTAGAACACTATACTCTAGATTATTGCATTATCTGTCTTACCTCATTTTTAATATTTACTGAATTTACATAGTAGAAGTATGGCACAATGTGTTTATTATTTATCATATTAACAAAACTGTTAGAAAAAAACTGTTAGTTGCACTCAAAATTTTAAAAGGTTAATTTTTAATTGAAAGATATTGACATATAAAGTGCAAAACATGTTGATTTGATACACTTGTATATTATAATATGATTGCCATTGTAATGATAGTTAGCACCTCTATCAAGTCATATAAGTATGATTTCTTTTTTGTGGTGGGAATAATTAGGATTAACTTGCAAAATCATATTGAAAAAAAGGTAGTGCTAACATGGATTTCTGACTTGGCTCATAATTTTAAGAAAAATGGCTTTGACATTTTCCACTTAAGGTGGTACTTATTTTTTCTTTTTGGTAAATATTTTGTTTGATACCACTGAGAGTTTATTTTATAGCTCTCTCCAAGTGTGTCTTCCCATCGAATCTCCATCTCCCAATATAGAGATTAAAATAATTAGCAATTCATTTTTCCTAGACTCTATTGCATCTGTGGGTGGCTCTGTGTGAATATTTTGAGGGTTTCAGTCAACATTTTTCATACTCAAGGTCGTAAGTGTAATGTGAAATCAAATTAATGGATGACAACCAGCATTTTTTAAAAGCAAAGAATAAAAAGGAAATAGCAGAATATAGTGCATGTAATATGTATAACTATGATTTTTAAAACATTTGCTTCAGTTTATATGAATGGATATATGTATACATTAATACATCAGGTTTCATGGAAAAGTATTTCTTTGCATGGTTTATGTTAAAAAATTGTGATGTCGCTTATTTATATCATAGTTATTTGAATTTATGTCACCTGTAGCTAAATGTATCTGAACTGGTTCCAAAGTTGATACATGGCAACTGTGTGCTTTAGGTAACATCCTTCAGGATTTGGAACTAGTTATATACAGGTGAGTAGGTGCCGCATCACCCATTCTGGCTGGAAAACCTGTGGTCCTTGATATGAAGTGAGAAATATTTTCTCAAATTCTTTTTCATTGTTTCTTGGGATGCATAAACCAGATGGAACACTCAAACCATGTAATTGAGGAGCACTTTATGAGTGGACCAAATTACAAAGATGTTAAGGAAAACTAACAATAAAATGTAAAGCATCCCAAGGGTAGCAATAATAAGGAAGCATTACCAATTTCACACCTGAAGAAGTAGGGAAAAAGTGAGACTCACAGCTGGAGAAGAAGGCTGTTCTCCAGGAGTTGTGTCCTCTGGTAGAGAAGGACTACCCTAACCTGAATCTATTTTTGGTATCTTTATTTGGTTGGATCTAAAATGAAACTAGAGGTGAAGGAGCTTAAGTTTTATCATAAAGATTAGCCTCTGCCAAAAGGCAGAACACTATTGGAAATGAAGAGGATCTTTCTAGACTGATCCAAAGTTCAGTAGATGAAAAAATATGCAAAAAATATAAATTTATGTGCACCTTTTATCTGCCTCAAAAATATTGAAAGAATTCACAGAACTGCAGGGACAAAGTTGACCCCTACACCATTTGAATGGGAGATTTTAATATACCTCTCTTGGTAATTGGTAAGTTAAGCAGAAAAAAAAATCACTAAGTATACAAAAGATTTGAATAATGTAATCAAACTAATTGATCTAGTGGATAAGTGTACATTACACCCGACAACAGAAGAATACATTTTCAGCTTGAAATAACATTTATGAAAAATGACCACATACTGTGGTATGAAGAAAAGCTCATCATATTTCAAAGCTTTTTTAGGCAGAAAACAATTCTCTCTGTACACAATAGATTAGTGATCAGTTACAAAAAAGAAGAAGAGGAGGAGGAGGAGGAGAAGGAGAAAAGGAGAAGGAGAAGAAGAAGAAAATTAGAAGATTAAAGTTCCCTAGGAGAGGGAGAAAACGCAATATTAAATCAGGTTGTGGTGTAAGATTCCTCAGGAAAGTAACCATTGAGGAAATATTTGAATATAATGAAGAAGACATCGAGTAGTTATCTTCGAGAATTCTATTCTAAGCAAATTGAAAAGCTGCAGTAATGGCATTAAATATGGCTTTTGTAATTTAAACATGAAGGCCAGTCTGGGGTAAAATGAACAAGAAGTAGTTAGAAAGTGAACACGAGGTCTCTATCATTGTAAGGTCTTCCAGCCATTTCAAAAGACTTTGGTTTTTACTCGAGGTGAAATAGGGAGTCACTGCAAGATTCGCAAGTAACAAAATTTACTTATGCTTTGATAGGATCACTCATTTTCGCTATAAAGAAACCACAGGGGGAGGGGAATATCATTTGAGGTGGTTTATTAGAAAGTTATTGCATGATCTCGATAAGCAATCTTGCAGCTCCGACAAGATAGTCACTTGGAAATAATGAAAAATGCTTGTATCTGGATATATATTGAAGACAGTAAACATGATTACTTATGGTACGAGAAAAAGAATGACTCAAAGATGGTTGACTTGAGAAAATAGATATGAAGAGTTCTTATCAAAGAAGACATGAAATTCTGCAATTAGAGTCAGTCATGTGGGGAGGTCAAAAGTTCAGTTTTGGATATATTTTGTTTGGAATGAATATTGTAGATCCAAGTTGAGATACTGAACAATCAGTGGGCAGTGTCAGTCAGTCTGAAGTTAGGGAAAGGAGCCTGTGCGAGGCACATAAATTGGCATATGGACAGGAAAAAAATAGTATTTAAACTTCTTGGACTAGATAACATTACCAAGGGGATAATTATTCATAGAGGAGATAAAATATATTAGAGTCCAATATAATGAAAAGTAACCAATAAAAAAAAATGGGGATAAAGACGACTGAAGGAAAATGTGTTAAGAAGGAGAGAGTAATCAATTATGTGTGTTAAATGATAATAATTGGTTGAGTACTATGAGCACCAAGACTCGATGTTATATTCAGCTAATTAGCAGTCTTTTTTTTAATTTTTTTATTTTTTCAGCATAACAGTATTCATTATTTTTGCACCACACCCAGTGCTCCATGCAATCCGTGCCCTCTACAATACCCACCACCTGGTGCCCCCAACCTCCCACCCTCAGCTAATTAGCAGTCTTAAGGAACACAGTTTCACTAGGAAATTTAGTATGAAAGTTTATTATAATGGTTTTAAGTGAGAATGAGAAAAATTGAATTAGACAAACTATAGACAAGACTTTGAGGACTCCAAGGAAGAAAAGAATGGAACAGTATTTGGAAGACGAGCAGGGTCAGAAGGATATGCATGGATAGTAATAAGTAGAACATGAAAATCTCATGATGTAGAAGTTATGTATTCATTATTGCTCTTTGGATCTTGGGCACATAACAGGAAAATGAAGAAAAGAACAAAAAATACTCACTTGAAGAAAGGAATTACTCAGGAAATACACTTACAGGGTAGATGGAAAGTCCGTGGGGATCCACAGTAATGGATATATCTTACCCATTCTCTTAACCACTGTTCTTGGTTGTTTTTGTTTGTTTGTTTGTTCATTTGTAATCTTCTTCATCTTTTTTGAACACTTAGTATTATATTCCTATTCTCAATATCATATTTGAGTCATTATTTTGTAATCTGTTGTATTGTGCTGCCAAAGGAAGAAAGGGTTTTGTAATCTGTTGCATTTGCTTCTGTGAGTCATTAAACTTGGCCTTCAACTAACTTTTAACTCACACACCATGTTCACACCAACAGCATTGTACTAGGAACTGCTTAGTACTGCCATAAGCTCCCCTCTACAGAATCCGCCATGCCTGGTTGAAAATTCCCAGGATTCTACCGTGGAGAGAAACTGGTCAACACTGAAATAGGCACAATTAGCTCTTTTGAGGGTTTTCCACTCTTCTTCTTGTGGTCTTATTAATTATTTTGGTCATCGTTGAAAAACTACTGCTTGAAATATCCTTTAAAACATTTAAGGAAATTTGGGGCGCCTCGGTGGCTCAGTGGGTTAAATCCTCTGCCTTTGGCTTGGGTCATGATCCCAGGGTTCTGGGATGGAGCCCCACGTCGGGCTCTCTGCTTGGTGGAGAGCCTGCTTTCTCCTCTCTCTCTCTCTGCCTGCCTCTCTGCCTACTTGTGATCTCTGTCTGTCAAATAAATAAAAAAATAAAAATTAAAAAGAAAACATTTAAGGAAATTATATTTATTATTTGAATTTTTCCTGAAAATCAAATAAAATATGCTAACCAGTCTCTGGATTGTGGAACAATATGCTTGTCTTCATAAGCTGCCTTATCACAAGTTTTGTGACTTGTGTTTTTGGAGTATGGCTATAGCTGAGATGTTCACCCACTCTGCATTTCCCCTTTCTTCCTTTGGCCATACAATATCTCATTATTAGTTGGGATCAAACTCCCTTGTGTAATCACTTCATTTTATGTTTCCCCTCAGAGGAAGGTGTTGTCATGTGCCCTGAAAATTCTGGCTAACAGGATGTGAGCAGAAGGGATTTATGCTGTTCCTATATTGCATTCTTAAGGTTAAGGGTTATATTCAATACTTCCTTTTTTCTTTTTATGCATTGGTTGAAGTGCAGAAACTATCACCAGACCCAGAACAGCCATCTTGGTCTATACATTGGAAGCTCAAGATAGTTTGGCAGTACAATTAGATAAAAGAATCTGTCTGCCCAGACTTCTTAGGTAAAGGAGACATTAATTTTTACCTTGTTAAATCACTAGTATTTGAACCTCTCAGTTATGCTGCTGGACTGATAACCTAAATAATGTGCTCATTTACCCTCTACTTTATAATAATACTCAAAGATTATAAGGAATATTGAAGCTAAATAGAATTGGGATGTTGTCTAAGTCAGAAATTAAATACTTTCGAGTAAACAATGACATTTTCCAAACCAGAAATTTTATATTTTCTATTTATCAGCAGAGTTTGTATGTTTTATCAATAATCATTTGGATCTGGTAGTGAGTTAGAATAATGTTGGGTATTCATAGATTGCTGATTTACTATATTTTGAATTAGGTGATTGGAGTTTGTGTATGGTTAAATATGCAATAATTTCTTAGCTGTTTCAGATGATTAATACTGGAACTGGCTGAAGGTTTCACTCATTGCCTCTGTATACTTGTCTACCAGGATGATAAAGCACTAATAGATTCTTATTACTATCCAGGGGCAAAATGTGTTTCTCTTCAGCATTCCTCTGACTATTCTAACATTTTACAATGAATGCCCAAGGCAAAATGAAAGAGTTGGAATATAATAGAGATGAAGCAAAAAGTAAATGACAAGGCAGGGTGCAGATAGATAATTTTTAGATAAAAATTATTCAATATAACTCTTTTCTTCTGGGTTATTAGAGTTTTTCAAATTACTATTTTATAGAATCATAGGTGTTAAAGCTAAAAGGCATGTTGAATAATAATCTATTGCAAACCTCAGTTCCCAAGCAGGTGAGGTATTAATATCCTTGGTCCACACTCTGGTTTATAGAATTTCCCAAAATTACAGAGTAGAAAAGTCAGCATCAGATCTAGATTTCTAGACTTCTGATGTATGAATACTTGTAATTTCTTGATAAAGTAATAATGTAAAGTTAGATTTGGTGATTCGTTTATTTTTATTTATTTATTTACTCAATTCATTACTTCTAAGGATCTAAGGATATAGATTGGGCAACAGATGAGTAGCCAGGGAATGATATCATGTGACCAGTATAACAGTGGAGTATATCAAAGTGTAAAGGAAACCTTGATAGAGGCTAGTTCAATTTGAGAGGTAATTCATTTTTGTTTTGAGCATCTAATAATCTTTAGTCATTAATTTGGTTTTCTTATAAACTAATATTTAGATGACAAAAAGAGAAAAACACCTTTGAAAAATGATGTTAGTCATAACAAAAGATTGAAACCATTGGAATTCAATGAATTCCTAGTGGGGTTTCAAATGGTAACAGTCAACAACTATTGGTTCAGTTTTTTCAAAAGACCCCAGCAGCAGTGAGAATGTACTAATTCAACTATTGGGGTGACTCAGGTGAAGTCCCAGTTTGATCTAAGAACATATCGGAAATTGATGACCAGGGATTTTAACCTAGATTTAAATATTATTATTTTTATAAATATTATATAATTATAAATATTTATAAAACCAATTATTAGTTTTCTGTAAAATTTTAATTTTGTAAGTGCTCAAAGAAGTATTTAATATGATCAGGCTTTCCTTTAAGTAAAATTGTTAATCAATTAAATTTTTACCTGAAAACATAGTTCTGAACTTATGATTAAGAATAGTTATATGGGGTTCCTGGGTGGCTCAGTGGGTTAAAGCCTCTGCCTTCTGCTCAGGTCATGATCCCGGGTCCTGGGATTGAGCCCCGCATTGGCTCTCTGCTTGGCAGGGAACCTGCTTCTCCTCTCTCTCTCTGCCTGCCTCTCTGCCTACTTATAATCTCTGTCTGTCAAACAATAAATAAAATCTTTAAAAAAAAGTGATGTTTCAGATGGAGAGAAGAGTAAAGAAGAGTAAAGATACTAGAAATATCTTGTGCAGAGGAAGGGAACCATGAACGTCCATGGTGGACTGAGAATATGAGCAGCCTAATAATGCAGCTAAGACATTGAATGAATTGGTGGATGTGCTCAATGTGTCAGCAGGGATACTGTGTAGCCCATTGTGAGTTACCTTGTAATGCAGCTAAGAAATCCTGATTTGTATCCTGTAGGAAATAAAGAAGCAGGAAAGATTTAAATAAGAAAAAACATGATTAGTCTTTTTTTTTTTTTTTAAGATGACCCCTGTTATCTTCAGAGCTGAAGGTTAATTGAAGTGGAGAAATATTGGGGGTATAAATAACATACCAATTTAGGCATAATACAAAATTTTCCTGAGGTAAGACAGTGCTGATGGAAGGAAAATGACAGGCTTGATAGAATTTCTAAATTAGAATTTACAATTAAATATGGGGGCTAGAAATTGGGGCAACAATGACATTAATAGATATTAAAGGTATGAGATGTGATAGAGATTGAGAAGTGGTGAGAACACATTTCTCTCTGCTAAATATAGATTTCCCAAATTACTTAATCCTTCTGAACCTCAGTGTATTTTTGTAAGTAAGCTAGCAATAAATATCTATCTCAAAGGATTATTAAATTAGATACTATACACTAAGCAACCAGGAATGCCAGCAAAGTGGTAGGTATTGAACAAAAGGTAGTTCTTCTTATTATTGTTATTATTATTATTTTACCATTATTACTATTACAGTGAATTTAGAAATAAGCATGTCACCGGAAATTGGAAATAAAAATCTGAACCTTGGAAGAGAGGTCAGGGAAGTAGATGTCTGTTTGACAGTCATTACTGCAAACTAAAGGTGTAGTTAAAAACACATGATTAGACATAATTCTAATAGAATTTGTTCTTTAGCTGTTTTCTTAAAAAATAAATTGAGTTTTGTGAATTTTGAATATCCTAAGTTAAATGAGTAAGTGCAAGAGACTGTTCGCTATTAGCACTGAGTCTACATAAACAGTGGAGCTTCTGGATTTGTGCCTATGCCAGAATAAATAAATTTCAGCCTTCAAGCATTCTCTGAGTAATAAAGTAGGCTGGCTTTGGGCCAAAATTCAAAATATGCAAAGATTGTCTTACCATGCTGCCATTTCAAATCCATTGCAGGGAGAGGAGAGGGTGGGCTTATAGAATAAGACTTTAAAAAATCCCTAAGGGTTTTTAAGTTTTTGGCATATCATAGTATATTCTATTCTTTCCATCATGTATTTTCATCAATGTAAAATCAAGCTAAATGAATATTTGAAATGGACTTGAAGGAAAAAGGAAATCACAGAAGGGAAACAGTATAGGTAAGCACAGGAAATTGTATAGGAGACTTGACTTTTATAGGGATGGTGGGTACTGATTATTGGTATATAGAACTCAAGTAATTTGTCACAGTGACTGACAGAATCATATCTTTTTTTAAGATTTTATTTATTTATTTGATAGAGAGAGATCACAAGTAGGCAGAGAGAGAGGGGGAAGCAGGCTCCCCGCTGAGCAGAGAGTCCGATGCGGGGCTCTATTCCAGGACTCTGAGATCATGACCTGAGCTGAAGGCAGAGGCTTAACCCACTGAGCCACCCAGGCATCCCCAGAATCATATCTTTTGCGGAAAACAGGTTCAAGTCACTGCTTAAACTTGAGATTCTGGTGAACTCAAGATATGATCTCCAACGACAACATTTCCAGCATATCTGAGGTACATACTGGACACTACAGACAAATGAATCTCTCTTTCCATTCTTTTTTTTTTTTTAAAGATTTTATTTATCTATTTGACAGAGAGAAATCACAAGTAGGCAGAGAGGCAGGCAGAGAGAGAGGAGGAAGCAGGCTCCCTGCTGAGCAGAAAGCCCGATGCGGGGCTCGAACCCAGGACCTGGGATCATGACCTGAGCCGAAGGCAGCGGCTTAACCCACTGAGCCACCCAGGCGCCCCTCTCTTTCCATTCTTAAAAGGAAAAATCACCAGCATCATCAGCACTATCAATGTAATCATAGTCCCAGGCACTTACAAGACACCATGGTTGCGTCAGATCCTCTTTTAGTTACTGTTCAATTCTTATTTGGTTCGACAGCACCCTTATGGGGTAGGCACTACTGACAGCTCTGTTTTACAGAAGACGAACCCAAGGTCTAGAGAGTTCACAGAACATCCCCACGGTCACACAGGAAAATTCCTCCATTTAGTTGTCCATCATTCCCATGGACCCAAAGCATCTTATGACTATCTAGGGCGAGTAATCTTTTTTTTTTTTTAAAGATTTATTTATTTATTTGACAGAGAGAGATCACAAGTAGACGGAGAGGCAGGCAGAGAGAGAGAGAGAGAGGGAAGCAGGCTTCTTGCTGAGCAGAGAGCCCGATGTGGGACTCGATCCCAGGACCCTGAGATCATGACCTGAGCCGAAGGCAGCAGCTTAACCCACTGAGCCACCTAGGCGCGCCGCGAGTAATCTTTTTATCTGTTGGGAGAAGCAGTGCTACAGAGTAGTTAAAAGAGGACCGCTGAAGTCCTGACTGACCCACAAGCGAATATGGATCATGTTCTGACTAGCTCTTGGCCTTCGCAAATATATGTAACCATTTTGAACCTGAATTTCTTTTTTTTTTTTTTTTAAAGATTTTATTTATTTATTTGACAGAGAGAAATCACAAGTAGGCAGAGAGGCAGGCAGAGAGAGAGGAGGAAGCAGGCTCCCCGCTGAGCAGAAAGCCCGATGTGGGGCTCGAACCCAGGACCTGGGATCATGACCTGAGCCGAAGGCAGCGGCTTAACCCACTGAGCCACCCAGGCGCCCCTGAACCTGAATTTCTTTACCTACAAAATAAAGACAAGGGTAAAGGAGAAAATGGAAAGTGTGTTGTCATTTCAAATGTCCTGAAGTGGACCTATGTGGAAATCCCCTAAGCAAGGGGAGATGGCCCCGGTGTTTTTTGTTTTGTTTTGTTTTGTTTTTTAATTTTTTTATTTTTTCAGCATAACAGTATTCATTATTTTTGCACCACACCCAGTGCTCCATGCAATCTGTGCCCTCTACAATACCCACCACCTGGTGCCCCCAACCTCCCACTCCCGACCCCTTCAAAATTCTCAGATCGTTTTTCAGAGTCCTTAGTCTCTCATGGTTCACCTCCCCTTCCAATTTCCCTCAACTCCCTTCTCCTCTCCATCTCCCCTTGTCCTCCGAGCTATTTGTTATGCTCCACAAATAAGTGAAACCATATGATAATTGACTCTCTCTGCTTGACTTATTTCACTCAGCATAATCTCTTCCAGTCCCGTCCATGTTGCTACAAAACTTGGGTATTCATCCTTTCCTTCTTTTTTTTTTTTTTTTTTTTTACAGCTTTATAAACATATATTTTTATCCCCAGGGGTACAGGTCTGCGAATCGCCAGGTTACACACTTCACAACACTCACCATAGCACATAACCTCCCCAATATCCATAACCCCACCCCCTCTCCCAACCCCCTCCCCCCATCAACCCTCAGTTTGTTTTGTGAGATTAAGAGTCACTTATGGTTTGTCTCCCTCCCAATCCCATCTTGTTTCATTTACTCTTCTCCTACCCCCTCAACCCCCCATGTTGCATCTCCTCTCCCTCATATCAGGGAGATCATATGATAGTTGTCTTTCTCCGATTGACTTATTTCGCTAAGCATGATACCCTCTAGTTCCATCCACGTCGTCGCAAATGGCAAGATTTCATTTGTTTTGATGGCTGCATAGTATTCCATTGTGTATATATACCACATCTTCTTTATCCATTCGTCTGTAGATGGACATCTAGATTCTTTCCATAGTTTGGCTATTGTAGACATTGCTGCTATAAACATTCGGGTGCACGTGCCCCTTCGGATCACTACGTTTGTATCTTTAGGGTAAATACCCAGCAGTGCAATTGCAGGGTCATAGGGTAGTTCTATTTTCAACATTTTGAGGAACCTCCATGCTGTTTTCCAGAGTGGTTGCACCAGCTTGCATTCCCACCAACAGTGTAGGAGGGTTCCCCTTTCTCCACATCCTCGCCAGCATCTGTCATTTCCTGACTTGTTAATTTTAGCCATTCTGACTGGTGTGAGGTGATATCTCATGGTGGTTTTGATTTGTATTTCCCTGATGCCGAGTGATATGGAGCACTTTTTCATGTGTCTGTTGGCCATCTGGATGTCTTCTTTGCAGAAATGTCTGTTCATGTCCTCTGCCCATTTCTTGATTGGATTATTTGTTCTTTGGGTGTTGAGTTTGCTAAGTTCTTTATAGATTTTGGACACTAGCCCTTTATCTGATATGTCATTTGCAAATATCTTCTCCCATTCTGTCAGTTGTCTTTTGGTTTTGTTCACTGTTTCCTTTGCTGTGCAAAAGCTTTTGATCTTGATAAAATCCCAAAAGTTCATTTTTGCCCTTGCTTCCCTTGCCTTTGGTGATGTTCCTAGGAAGATGTTGCTGCGGCTGACGTCGAAGAGGTTGCTGTCTGTGTTCTCCTCAAGGATTTTGATGGATTCCTTTCTCACATTGAGATCCTTCATCCATTTTGAGTCTATTTTCGTGTGTGGTGTAAGGAAATGATCCAATTTCATTTTTCTGCATGTGGCTGTCCAATTTTCCCAACACCATTTATTGAAGAGGCTGTCTTTGTTCCATTGGACATTCTTTCCTGCTTTGTCGAAGATGAGTTGACCATAGAGTTGAGGGTCCATTTCTGGGCTCTCTATTCTGTTCCATTGATCTATGTGTCTGTTTTTGTGCCAGTACCATGCTGTCTTGATGATGACAGCTTTGAAATAGAGCTTGAAGTCCGGAATTGTGATGCCACCGACTTTGGCTTTCTTTTTCAATATTCCTTTGGCTATTTGAGGTCTTTTCTGGTTCCATATAAATTTTAGGATTATTTGTTCCATTTCTTTGAAAAAAATGGATGGGACTTTGATAGGAATTGCATTAAATGTGTAGATTGCTTTAGGTAGCATAGACATTTTCACAATATTTTTTCTTCCAATCCAGGAGCATGGAACATTTTTCCATTTCTTTGTGTCTTCCTCAATTTCTTTCATGAGTACTTTATAGTTTTCTGAGTATAGATTCTTAGTCTCTTTGGTTAGGTTTATTCCTAGGTATCTTATAGTTTTGGGTGCAATTGTAAATGGGATGGACTCCTTAATTTCTCTTTCTTCTGTCTTGTTATTGGTGTAGAGAAATGCAACTGATTTCTGTGCATTGATTTTATATCCTGACACTTTACTGAATTCCTGGACAAGTTCTAGCAGTTTTGGAGTGGAGTCTTTTGGGTTTTCCACATAGAGTATCATATCATCTGCGAAGAGTGATAGTTTGACTTCTTCTTTGCCGATTTGGATGCCTTTAATTTCCTTTTGTTGTCTGATTGCTGAGGCTAGGACTTCTAGTACTATGTTGAATAGCAGTGGTGATAACGGACATCCCTGCCGTGTTCCTGACCTTAGCGGAAAAGCTTTCAGTTTTTCCTCCATTGAGAATGATATTTGCGGTGGGTTTTTCATAGATGGCTTTGATAATATTGAGGTATGTGCCGTCTATCCCTACACTTTGAAGAGTTTTGATCAGGAAGGGATGCTGTACTTTGTCAAATGCTTTTTCAGCATCTATGGAGAGTATCATATGGTTCTTGTTCTTTCTTTTATTAATGTGTTGTATCACATTGATTGATTTGCGGATGTTGAACCAGCCTTGCAGCCCTGGAATAAATCCCACTTGGTCGTGGTGAATAATCCTTTTAATGTACTGTTGAATCCTATTGGCTAGTATTTTGGCGAGAATTTTTGCATCTGTGTTCATCAAGGATATTGGTCTGTAGTTCTCTTTTTTGTTGGGATCCTTGTCTGGTTTTGGGATCAAGGTGATGCTGGCCTCATAAAATGAGTTTGGAAGTTTTCCTTCTATTGCTATTTTTTGGAACAGTTTCAGGAGAATAGGAATTAGTTCTTCTTTAAATGTTTGGTAGAATTCACCCGGGAAGCCGTCTGGCCCTGGGCTTTTGTTTGTTTGGAGATTTTTTTTTTTTTAAAGATTTTATTTATTTATTTGGCAGAGAGAGATCACAAGTAGACAGAGAGGCAGGCAGAGAGAGAGAGAGAGAGGGAAGCAGGCTCCCTGCCGAGCAGAGAGCCCGATGCGGGCCTCGATCCCAGGACCCTGAGATCATGACCTGAGCCGAAGGCAGCGGCTTAACCCACTGAGCCACTCAGGCGCCCCTGTTTGGAGATTTTTGATGACTGTTTCAATCTCCTTACTGGTTATGGGTCTGTTCAGGCTTTCTATTTCTTCCTGGTTCAGTTGTGGTAGTTTATATGTCTCTAGGAATGCATCCATTTCTTCCAGATTGTCAAATTTGTTGGCGTAGAGTTGCTCATAGTATGTTCTTATAATTGTCTGTATTTCTTTGGTGTTCGTTGTGATCTCTCCTCTTTCATTCATGATTTTATTTATTTGGGTCCTTTCTCTTTTCTTTTTGATAAGTCTGGCCAGGGGTTTATCGATCTTATTAATTCTTTCAAAGAACCAGCTCCTAGTTTCGTTGATTTGTTCTATTGTTTTCTTGGTTTCTATTTCATTGATTTCTGCTCTGATCTTTATGATTTCTCTTCTCCTGCTGGGTTTAGGGTTTCTTTCTTGTTCTTTCTCCAGCTCCTTTAGGTGTAGGGTTAGATTGTGTACCTGAGACCTTTCTTGTTTCTTGAGAAAGGCTTGTACCGCTATATATTTTCCTCTCAGGACTGCCTTTGTTGTGTCCCACAGATTCTGAACCGTTGTGTTTTCATTATCATTTGTTTCCATGAATTTTTTCAATTCTTCTTTAATTTCCTGGTTGACCCATTCATTCTTTAGAAGGATGCTGTTTAGTCTCCATGTATTTGGGTTCTTTTCAAATTTCCTCTTGTGATTGAGTTCTAGCTTTAGAGCATTGTGGTCTGAAAATATGCAGGGAATGATCCCAATCTTTTGATACCGGTTGAGGCTTGATTTAGGACCAAGAATGTGATCTATTCTGGAGAATGTTCCATGTGCACTAGAGAAGAATGTGTATTCTGTTGCTTTGGGATGAAATGTTCTGAATATATCTGTGATGTCCATCTGGTCCAGTGTGTCATTTAAGGCCTTGATTTCCTTGTTGATCTTTTGCTTGGATGATCTGTCCATTTCAGTGAGGGGAGTGTAAAATCCCCTGCTATTATTGTATTCTTGTCGATGTGTTTCTTTGATTTTGTTATTAATTGGTTTATATAGTTGGCTGCTCCCACGTTAGGGGCATAGATATTTAAAATTGTTAGATCTTCTTGTTGGACAGTTCCTTTGAGTATGATATAGTGTCCTTCCTCATCTCTTATTATAGTCTTTGGCTTAAAATCTAATTGATCTGATCTAAGGATTGCCACTCCTGCTTTCTTCTGATGTCCATTAGCATAGTAAATTCTTTTCCACCCCCTCACTTTAAACCTGGAGGTGTCTTCGGGTTTAAGATGAGTTTCTTGTAGGCAACATATAGATGGGTTTTGTTTTTTGATCCATTCTGATACCCTGTGTCTTTTGATTGGGGCATTTAGCCCATTAACATTCAGGGTAAGTATTGAGAGATATGAATTTAGTGCCATTGTATTGCCTGTAAGGTGACTGTTATTGTATATTGTCTCTGTTTCTTTCTGATCTACTACTTTTAGGGTCTCTCTTTGCTTAGAGGACCCCTTTCAATATTTCCTGTAGAGCTGGTTTGGTATTGCAAATTCTTTCAGTTTTTGTTTGTCCTGGAAGCTTTTAATCTCTCCTTCTATTTTCAATGATAGCCTAGCTGGATATAGTA
Organism: Lutra lutra; assembly: GCF_902655055.1. Lineage (NCBI taxonomy): Eukaryota > Metazoa > Chordata > Mammalia > Carnivora > Mustelidae > Lutra > Lutra lutra. The sequence continues at coordinate 99,435,577 of NC_062288.1, read as the reverse complement.
TTCTTGGCTGCATGTTTTTCTCATTTAGTACTCTGAATATATCATGCCAGCTCTTTCTGGCCTGCCAGGTCTCTGTAGATAAGTCTGCTGCCAATCTAATATTTTTACCATTGTACGTTACAGACTTCTTTTCCCGGGCTGCTTTCAGAATCTTTCCTTTGTCACTAAGACTTGTCAATTTTACTATTAGGTGATGGGGTGTGGACCTATTCTTATTGATTTTGAGGGGGGTTCTCTGAACCTCCTGGATTTTGATGCTTGTTCCCTTTGCCATATTGGGGAAATTCTCTCCAATAATTCTCTCCAATATACCTTCTGCTCCCCTCTCTGTTTCCTCTTCTTCTGGAATCCCAATTATACTAATGTTGTTTCGTCTTATGGTGTCACTTATCTCTCGAATTCTCCCCTCGTGGTCCAGTAGCTGTTTGTCCCTCTTTTGCTCAGCTTCTTTATTCTCTGTCATTTGGTCTTCTATATCGCTAATTCTTTCTTCTGCCTCATTATTCCTAGCAGTGAGAGCCTCCATTTTTGATTGCACCTCATTAATAGCTTTTTTGATTTCAACTTGGTTAGATTTTAGTTCTTTTATTTCTCCAGAAAGGGCTTTTATATCTCCTGAGACGGTTGCTTTAGTATCTTCCATGCCTTTTTCAAGCCCGGCTAGAACCTTGAGAATCATCATTCTGAACTCTAGATCTGACATATTACCAATGTCTGTATTGATTAGGTCCCTAGCCTTTGGTACTGCCTCTTGTTCTTTTTTTTGTTGTGAATTTTTCCGCCTTGTCATTTTGTCCAGATAAGAGTTTATGAAGGAGCAAGTAAAATACTAAAAGGGTGGCAACAACCCCAGGAAAATATGCTTTAGCCAAATCAGAAGAGATCCCGAATTGTGAGGGGGGAGAAAGGGGATAAAAAGGGGTTCAGAAAGAAAGAAAAAAAAAAATGAAACTATTAAAAAAAAGAAAGCCGATAAAGAAAAAATATAAAAAGAGGAAAAAAATATATATATTAGATAAACTATTTAAAAAAGTTAAAAAAAGAAAACGGTAAAAGTTAAAAAAAATTCAGCAGAAGAAGAGAAAAAGAAAAAAAAAATTGAAAAAGAAAAAAAAATTAAATTAACTGCAAAGCTAAGAAATCATGGGGAGAAAGCCATGAGTTCCGTGCTTTGCTTTCTTCTCCTCTGGAATTCCGCCGCTCTCCTTGGTATTGAAACTGCACTCCTTGGTAGGTGAACTTGGTCCTGGCTGGGTTTCCCGTTGATCTTCTGGGGGAGGGGCCTGTTGTAGTGATTCTCAAGCGTCTTTGCCCCAGGCGGAGTTGCACCGCCCTTACCCGGGGCCGCGCTGAGTAATCCACTCGGGTTCGCTTTCGGGAGCTTTTGTTCCCTGAGCGCTTTCCGTAGAGTCCGGAGGACGGGAATGAAGATGGCGGCCTCCCGGTCTCCGGCCCGGAGGAGCCGAGAGCCCGGGGCCCCACTCCTCAGTGCGCCCTCAGAGAACAGCGCCCAATGACTCCCGCCACCCTGGCCTCCGGCCACGCTCCGAGCTGACCGAGCCTGCGACCCGTTCGAGGCAACCCCGAGCTGAGAGTCACTCCTCGGCTCTGTCTCTGCAGCCGGCTTCCCCATTCTAATACCGGTAAGCTCTGTGACACTCAGACACCCCCGATCCTTCTGCGACCCTGCGGGACCTGAGGCCGCGCTGACCCCGCCTGGGCTTCCAGTTAAGCCTCTGGAGCGATGTCCCTCAGCGGAACAGACTTTTAAAAGTCCTAATTTTGCTCCGTTGCTCCGCCGCTCGCCGGGAGCCGGCCCCTCCCCCCGCGGTCTAACTTCCCGTCGCTTTGGATTCACTTCTCCGCCAGTCCTACCTTGCAGAAAGTGGTTGATTTTCTGTTTCTGGAATTGCTGTTCTTCTTCTCTTCAATCTCCCGTTGGATTTGTAGGTGTTTGCAATCTTTAGATAAGCTATTTAGCTGATCTCCCGCGACCCGAAGTAGTCTCAGCCTGCTACTTCTCCGCCATCTTGACTCCTCCCGGCCCCGGTGTTTTTATAGCAAGAATTCCCAGACCCAGAAGACCCAAATATGGTCATCATATAGAAACAACTCACTGAGTAGCAGAACTATTTTTGTAGATGACTGTAGAAGTTCTTCCTAAGAGATAATATAGCCGGACTGTGATGGCAATGAGTCCATAGTTCCATGATTCTCTAAACTAATTAATGTCTCAATGTATATAAAACCTTCCAAGACCACCAAACTTCAGGGGCATTTCTTTGAGATATGAGACAGACAATGGGGAGACTTGTTCATTCACTCACTGTTATCTGGTTTATGTATTTTACCTTGTTTATGAGATGACTTCCGAGAATACAAAGTTAAAATAATGAATGAAGTTTGCCAAGGAATGTTTTCACTCACAGTTGAATTTGAAAAACTTTGTGTGTTCTAACCTAGCTCAGTATATCAAGCACTTAGAACTCTACTTTTTAGTATATATCAATAATGGCTATAATATTTTAGGAGAGGAGGGACTTTAGAAGACTTTTCAGACTATATTATCTCTGCACCTGCCTAATATAATCAGGGTGCCCCTACTTAGGAGGTGGGTTCCAATAAATAGTAAGCAACACTGTATTTGTTTTTATGGATTATACTTAAACTTTTCTTGGTTTGAAACTTCAGTCTGAAATTAAGGACCCTTAGCTCTTTCAACACTCTCCAGTAAACTAATGGACTACTATAAATATCTACTGTACTATCATCAAATCAAGTTGAAGCCAGTTGAGTATATCTTTTTCTTTCCTACAAATATAATTTAATCAGTCACTTATTTTTCTTGTTTTTGCCTGCTGGACTTGTGATCACCGAGATAGTATTATGATTTTTTTTTTACATTCCATCTATATAAAATGAGACTTTCAATTGACTATAGATTTGAAAACATTTAAATATTTACCTCATCATTTTGTATTTTCTCCAAAAACTCCCTGAAATTAGTAAACATTTTGATTTGGAGGAATTGAGAAACAGGGTTAAATTATTTGCAAAAACTTCAGTAAATTAGAGAAACAATTCACAATCAAAGTGAGGTAAACCAAATCAATCCTAAATGAATTTAAATTCATTTTTACAAATATTACTAGATCGTGATTCTAAAAATTAACTGGTATTCCATTAATGGAATCATTGCATTTCAGTATTTTCGCTAAATATTTTGGCATATTTAAATCTACTTCTTGGACTACTTTAATCCTAATTGCAAACCTGCCTGGGTTATATATGAATTCAGATTGTGAGCCTCAATCTAATCAAAACTGTAAGCTTAGTTAAAACCTGATCTTTTGTTTGTTTGTTTTTATAAAAACTAACACTATTTATGGATCATTTTAGCCTAGTATTAATCTGATATAGAATGTTTATTCTATCTCCTCTAATTCTGAATATATCTTCTGTATATTAACAGAGATAGGGAAACAAAGAGCCTGAATTTTCCCTTGAAAGAATGATTCACTGTAGGGGGAAGGAGGGTCTCATAATGACTTACCTACAAGCTTTTCACACACTCATTTACAAAGTATCTGACATCTAAAGCTATAAGATAATTAATTAGTTTTCTCAATAATTTCTTATTGAAGCATTTTTTTTGTCAGATACTCTATTAGACATTGCCTTCAAGGAGATTAATGTCACACTGTTTGATGATTGTAGTTTAGCTTAACATCGTTTAATGCTTTGGAGATGTATTCATATTGTTGAATCTATCTGTTCTTTTCTATTTCTGACTATTATTTGCTTGTTTGAATATTATGCAATTTTTATTCATTCATTAGCCAAAGGATATTGGGCTGCTTTTAGTTTTTCTGATTATAAATAATGGCTATAAACATTTGCACCCGTGTCTTTGTGCAGATGTGTGCTTCCTCCTTTGGGATAAATTTCTAGGAACGAACTAGCTGTGGTAACATGTGTGACAGCATATGGTTGAAGATATCTCAATATATAAAAAACTGCTAAGTTTGTTTCTAAACTTACTGTACCGTTTTGCATTTCTATCAGCAGTGTACCAAAGTTTCAATTTCTCCACACGCTTGTGAACACATGTTACTGACAGTCTTTTTAATGCTAGCTAATCCGGTCTTTATAAAATAACATCTTTTTTTTTAATTAAAAGATTCTATTTATTTATTTGACAGACATCACAAGTAGGCAGAGAGGCAGGCAGAGAGAGAGGGATAAGCAGGCTCCCTGCTGAGCAGAGAGCCCAATTCGGGGCTTGATCCCAGGACCCTGGGATCATGACCTGAGCTGAAGGCAGAGGCTTTAACCCACTGAGCCACCCAGGGGCCCCGTAAAGTAACCTCTTACTGTCATTTCAATTAACATAGCTGTAGTGGTTAATAATGTTAAGCATTTTTCATGTATTTATTTGTTATCTATGTAACTTCTTTAGGTGAAATTATGTTTATTTTATTCTGCTCACTGTTTAAACTGGGTTGCTCATCTTTGTTTTATTACATTAGAAGTTCTCTATATTCTGGTTGAAAGTTTTTCATACGAAATGTCATTTGCAAATATTTTCTCCCAGTCTGAGTCTTGTTTTCTCATTAACCTGAATGTCTGTCAAGGAACAGCCCTTCAACATGATGTTATAGTTGAATTTATCATGGTTTTCTTTTATGTTTCATGCTTTTATTTGTATCATATATAAAAATATTTGCATATCTGAAAGTTATAAATATTTGCCCTACTTTTTCTTCTAAAAGCTTTATAGTTTGAGCTCTTACATCTAACTCTATGATCAACTTAAAATTAATGTTTGTATGCAAGGTGCGGTATTGCTTGCAAATGTGTCTAGCTACATTTTCATTGTACTTTTCCTTTATGGGATATCCAAGTTTTTGCAACAGTGGCTTCTTGTCCATCATTAATTTTGGGAAATTTTTGTCCATAGGTCTTCAAATATATCTTCTATTTCTCCAAATATATCTTCTCCTCTTTACCTTTGGGACTCCAAATGCATAGATACTGGATTCCTTAATATTGTCCCACAGCTCTTTTTTGTTCTATTTTGCTTTGGTTTGTTTACTTGTTTGATTTTTTTTTCTCTTTATTTCAGTTTGTCTATCTAGTTTTCATTGTTTAAATTCATCAGTTCTTCACCTAGTCATTTTCATTCTGCTGAACAGTGCATTAAAGGAATTCTTTGCCCACATGGGTTTTTAAAAATTATTATCGGTAGCATACCTAGCAGACCTTTAAAAAATAGGTTCAGTCGCTGCTCTAAAATTTCTTATCTGTTCATGGGGAATTTCCTCTTTTCACACTATATTCTTAATTTTTTAATCTTTTTTTAAAAGTATTTATTTATTTGACAGACAGAGATCACAAGTAGGCAGAGAGGCAGGCAGAGAGAGAGAGGAGGAAGAAGGCTCCCCGCTGAGCAGAGAGCCTGATGCGGAGCGCGATCCTAGGACCCTGAGATCATGACCTGAGCCGAAGGCAGAGACCCAACCACTGAACCACCCAGGTGCCCCACACTATATCCTCTAAAAACAAATCATAATTATTTATAATCCCAGTTAATTATTCCATGATTAGGACCATTTCTGGCTCTAGTTCTGTGAATTCCTTCATCTCTTGACAGTAGTCAGCAGAGCTGCATCCAAGGATGTGTTGCTCTTTTTTTTTCTTTCTTGTGTCCTATAATTTTTTACTTATGCTGGACATCATACGCAGAAAAACAATAGAACCTGAGGTATAATATTTTTCTTTGGCAATGAACACTCCTCTTCTTCCCTTAGGCTGTTGATATGATGGACTGAACCAATGCATACATTGGTTTGTCTGGCTTTTGTTATTGTTGAGTTTTTGTTATTGTTTGCTGTGCTATCTTCAGGGCTCCACAATCTTTTTTTTTTTTTTTTTTAAAGATTTTATTTATTTATCTGACAGAGAGAGATCACAAGTAGGCAGAGAGGCAGGCAGAGAAGAGGGAAGCAGGCTCCCTGCTGAGCAGAGAGCCTGATGCTGGGGACTCGACCCAGGACCCTGAGATCATGACCTGAGCCAAAGGCAGTGGCTTAACCCACTGAGCCACCCAGGTGCCCCATTGTGCTCCACAATCTTTAAATTCTTCCAACATTGGGCAACGGCTCTTCTGTGCTTAGTGTGTGGTCTGGAGAAACAGAGTTGTTTTTTTTGTTTGTTTTTTTCAGTGTCTCTGAACCTTCTTTAGTGTGTGGCAGGTATTGCCTTCTCAAAGCTTCTGCTTTTATCTCTTCTGACAAATAAGCTCTGCCATATATTGTTGGTAGTATAGTTTTATTTTGAAATATACCTTCTGTTTCATATTGTATTATTTCTATAAATTTTTCAGTAATATATTTAAAATATGTCCTAGCTTTCTATCTTGCTTCTATGTTTTTCTTCTTGCACTGCTATGATACCTGAATAATCTCACCATCTACGTGTTTGAAAACTACAGTGCACAAACATGAAAGCAATACACTGTGCTCTTTAGAAGCGGTGAGGCAGCTGCACATGTATTGGTTACTATGAAGTGAAAACAGCACGTTGTAGAGCAGTGTATCTATGTCACCCTATTTTTGTGAACAAAATTGATCTTTGTGTTTACATATGCATAGACTATCTCTGAAAGACTGCAGGGGAAACAGAAACAGCAACTCTTGGAAAGGGAATCTGATAGGTACAGAAGTTAGAAGACTTATGTTTCACATCACATGTTTTGATAGCTTAACTATTTTACCATTTGTAAATATTATGTAGTCAAAATTAGCAAAAGACAATAACGTAAGCAGAAAAATTGCGTGTTTGAATCCTAATACCGCCTTGCGTTATTTATGTAAATAAATACTTCATCTAGGTCTATAGAAAGTGTGTCTTAAATCATTCCTAAAATATCGCCAAGGCCCAAAGTTTTTAGGTAATAGTCAGGAACTTCTGGCCAGATGTGTGGTTCACAACTCTGGATACACATTAGCATAACCCAGACAACTTTTCTAAAAATGCCCAGGCTCTGTATCAGAATCTTGATTAAATTACTATTGCACATGCACCATGCACTAATCATTTTTTATTCAACTTTCTTTTTTACTTCTTTTTGGGGGTATAAATAGAGAAAACTTCAAAAGCAAATATAAAGAGTTTAATAAATAAAGATAAGGAAGTACATGCGTGTGTGGCCCCAGTCAAGAAATAGAACATTGGTGGCCTTTCCAAACAAGATTCTCCCTCTCTCTCTTTTCCTTCCAGCCACCACCTCCAATGACTATCCAGATTTTTGGATTAATTATTCCTTGTTTTTTCTTTACAGTTGTGCCACTTAAAAATATAATTTTTCATTCCTAAAATACAATTAGGTTTTATTTGGCATTGAATCTCAGAAAAAGAGAATCCTACTGTATTCTTTAGGTCTTTTTTTTTTATTGTGTTATGTTAGTCACCATAAAATATATCTTTCATTTTTGATACGATGTTCCAAGACTCATTGTTTATGTACAGCACCCAGTGCTCCATGCAATCTGTGCCCTCCTTAATACCCACCACCAGGCTCACCCATTGCCCACCTCCTCCCCTCTAAAACCCTCAGTTTGTTTCTCAGAGCCCACAGTCTCTCATGCTTTGTCTCCCCCTCCAGTTTCCTCTAATTCACTTTTCTTTTCCTTCTCCTAATGTCCTCCATGTTATTCCTTATGCTCCACAAGTAAGTAAAACCATATGATAACTGACTTTCTCTGCTTGACTTATTTCACTCAGCATAATCTCCTCCATTCCCGTCCATGTTGATAAAAAATTTGGGTGTTCATCCTTTCTGATAGCTAAGTAATATTCCATTTAAGGTCTTAATACTTTCAGTATAATTTATATTTGATTCATCTCTGTTAGGAGGTAGAGGACAGACAGTAAAGTATCCCCCAAACTGAGAAAGAACTTTGAGACTGGAAAAATGAAACCAGTTACTCCATACAGTTTACACTTTTTTTTTTTTTCAAGGTATAAACAGTGGGAGATCAGATGGAGGCTGATCAATGACACCAGTATAGCTAGCTCCACAAAATCAGACTTTAGTCCACAGATCTTGTGGAGGAAGGGGACGTGCAGAAGGGCACTATAGTGAAATCAAAGGGTTCACATGCACCTAAGGGCTTGCATGCACCTAATTAATAGTTAATCTTTAATTAGCTCTGGTGGCACCAGAGAGAAAGGCTTTCTTATTTCTAATAGATTCATAGGAGGCCAAAACAAGCTTCCTCCATCCAGCCTTGGTGGGCATTTCTTTTCTTTTTTTTTTTTAGATTTTATTCATTTATTTGTCAGAGAGAGGAGCGAGAGTGAGCACAGGCAGACAGAGTGGCACACAGAGGCAGAGGGAGAAGCAGGCTCCCTGCCAAGCAAGGAGCCCGATGTGGGACCCGATCCCAGGACGCTGGGATCATGACCTGAGCTGAAGGCAGCTGCTTAACCAACTGAGCCACGCAGGCATCCTGGTGGGCATTTCTAATGTATGTGTATTAATCTCCAAGAGGCCAGAACATATAACCCCAAGAGAGGTCACTGGGTGAGCATGAACAAATGCAGGGTCAAAGATAAAATCAATACAATCTTTTTATAAAAGTAACTGTATCTACATTCAGTTTTCATTACTGTATTGTACTGTACTGAATGATGATGGATATATGGATTATTTGTTGCTTGGGGCTATTACAGACAGAGCTTTTTTAAATTTTCTCACATATTTATCCCTCTGTTTATGTGTAACATTTTTTTTTCTGGAATTTATGTCTAGGGATGGACTTGTTAAATGAAAGTTATGCATATGGGAAATTTTACTTATTTTTTCAAATGATTGTTTTAATGTACACTCCCACCAGCAGTGTATGGGAATGAGCATTGATCCATAACTTTGCCAACTCTTGACATGGTTAGGTTATTTTCTTAAAAATTTTTGTGGATGTACAATAGTAAAATATAGTGCAAGTATATGTAAAGTTGGATATAATAGAATTGCTGATTGTCTCTGGAGCCCTGAACTACCACTTTGAAAATTTTTAATTTAAAAATAGATGACAGTTTCAAAAGTACATTAAAAGGATTACTTACCATGACCAGGTGGGATTTATTCCAGGGCTGCAAGGTTGGTTCAACATCCACAAATCAATCAATGTGATACAGTACATTAATAAAAGAAAGAACAAGAACCATATGATACTCTCAATAGATGCTGAAAAAGCATTTGACAAAGTACAGCATCCCTTCCTGATCAAAACTCTTCAAAGTGTAGGGATAGACGGCACATACCTCAATATTATCAAAGCCATCTATGAAAAACCCACCGCAAATATCATTCTCAATGGAGAAAAACTGAAAGCTTTTCCGCTAAGGTCAGGAACACGGCAGGGATGTCCGTTATCACCACTGCTATTCAACATAGTACTAGAAGTCCTAGCCTCAGCAATCAGACAACAAAAGGAAATTAAAGGCATCCAAATCGGCAAAGAAGAAGTCAAACTATCACTCTTCGCAGATGATATGATACTCTATGTGGAAAACCCAAAAGACTCCACTCCAAAACTGCTAGAACTTGTCCAGGAATTCAGTAAAGTGTCAGGATATAAAATCAATGCACAGAAATCAGTTGCATTTCTCTACACCAATAACAAGACAGAAGAAAGAGAAATTAAGGAGTCCATCCCATTTACAATTGCACCCAAAACTATAAGATACCTAGGAATAAACCTACCCAAAGAGGCTAAGAATCTATACTCAGAAAACTATAAAGTACTCTTGAAAGAAATTGAAGACACAAATAAATGGAAAAATGTTCAATGCTCGTGGATTGGAAGAACAAATATTGTGAAAATGTCTACCTAAAGCAATCTACACATTTAATGCAATTCCTATCAAAGTCCCATCCATTTTTTTCAAAGAAATGGAACAAATAATCCTAAAATTTATATGGAACCAGAAAAGACCTCAAATAGCCAAAGGAATATTGAAAAAGAAAGCCAAAGTCGGTGGCATCACAATTCCGGACTTCAAGCTCTATTTCAAAGCTGTCATCATCAAGACAGCATGGTACTGGCACAAAAACAGACACATAGATCAATGGAACAGAATAGAGAGCCCAGAAATGGACCCTCAACTCTATGGTCAACTCATCTTTGACAAAGCAGGAAAGAATGTCCAATGGAAAAAAGACAGCCTCTTCAATAAATGGTGTTGAGAAAATTGGACAGCCACATGCAGAAAAATGAAATTGGACCATTTCCTTACACCACACACGAAAATAGACCCCAAATGGTTGAAGGACCTCAATGAGAGAAAGGAATCCATCAAAATCCTTGAGGAGAACACAGGCAACAACCTCTTCGACCTCAGCCGCAGCAACATCTTCCTAGGGACATCGCTAAAGGCAAGGGAAGCAAGGGCAAAAATGAACTATTGGGATTTTATCAAGATCAAAAGCTTTTGCACAGCAAAGGAAACAGTTAACAAAACCGAAAGTCAACTGACAGAATGGGAGAAGATATTTGCAAATGACATATCAGATAAAGGGCTAGTGTCCAAAATCTATAAAGAACTTAGCAAACTCAACACCCAAAGAACAAATAATCCAATCAAGAAATGGGCAGAGGACATGAACAGACATTTCTGCAAAGAAGACATCCAGATGGCCAACAGACACGTGAAAAAGTGCTCCACATCACTCGGCATCAGGGAAATACAAATCAAAACCACAATGAGATATCACCTCACACCAGTCAGAATGGCTAAAATTAACAAGTCAGGAAACGACAGATGCTGGCGAGGATTGTGGAGAAAGGGGAACCCTCCTACACTGTTGGTGGGAATGCAAGCTGGTGCAAGCACTCTGGAAAACAGCATGGAGGTTCCTCAAAATGTTGAAAATAGAACTACCCTATGACCCAGCAATTGCACTACTGGTTATTTACCCTAAAGATACAAATGTAGTGATCCTAAGGGGCACGTGCACCTGAATGTTTATAGCAGCAATGTCCACAATAGACAAACTATGGAAAGAACCTAGATGTCCATCAACAGATGAATGGATAAAGAAGATGTGGTATATATACACAATGGAATACTATGCAGCCATCAAAACAAATGAAATCTTGCCATTTGCGATGATGTGGATGGAACTAGAGGGTATCATGCTTAGCGAAATAAGTCAATCAGGAAAGACAACTATCCTATGATCTCCCTGATATGAGGAAGTGGAGATGCAACATGGGGGGTTAAGGGGGTAGGAGAAGAGTAAATGAAACAAGATGGGATTGGGAGGGAGACAAGCCATAAGTGACTCTTAATCTCACAAAACAAACTGAGGGTTGCTGGGGGGAGGGGAGTGGGGAGAGGTTGGTTGGGTTATGGACATTGGGGATGGTATGTGCTATGGTGAGTGCTGTGAAGTGTGTAAACCTGGCGATTCACAGACCTGTACCCCTGGGGATAAAAATATATTATATGTTTATAAAAAATAAAAAATTAAAAAACAAAACAAAACAAAACAAAAAAATAGATGACAGTGACTATCAAATCATTATGAAATGTAAATGCTCTTTGATACATTTGAAAAAGTGATGTCACAGTTCTCTTCCTAAATGTCAATGCAACATACCAAAAACACATCATTTTTTTTTTTAAAGATTTTATTTATTTATTTGACAGAGAGAAATCACAAGTAGGCAGAGAGGCAGGCAGAGAGAGAGGAGGAAGCAGGCTCCCTGCTGAGCAGAAAGCCCGATGTGGGGCTCAAACCCAGGACCTGGGATCATGACCTGAGCCGAAGGCAGCGGCTTAACCCACTGAGCCACCCAGGCGCCCCCAAAAACACATCATTTTAACTGCACTTAAAATGGACGTGTTTATCTGTTAACACAAAATGTGTGAAGGAATACCATCTTTTCCAAGTCAAGGATTTCTTTTGTGAAATGCATAATTATGTTTTTTTCTATCTTTCTATTAAAGCATAATAGAAATACTGTGTTTCCCTTTTTGATTTGTAGGAGTTCTTTATCCTCAGTATGCACCTTATTTTTTTTTGCTTATATTATTCTGTATAGATTTTCAAATTTGAGATTTGTCTTTTTACCTACTTCATAATGTCCTCTGAATAATAGCTATTCTTAATTTTAATTAGATTAATGCATTAATGTCTTTTTTTTATTATTAGTGTTACTTTGTGTCTTGTTTAGGAAATCATTCCCTACCTCATGACTATAAACTTATTCTCCAGTGATACCTTCTAGGAGTTTTATTAATTGGTTAAACTTTTTATGTGCACTTATGATCAAACTCTGATAAAAGTTTCCATGGGATCCCAGCTTGCAAATCTATATGAAGACTCTTATGTAACCACAAGTTTTCCAGGGTGATTTTTTCCTTATTCCTTGTTTTACTTTGCTCCACTTGGCATCAGGGAATTCTTGTCTGAAGTCCATTCTCGCTTTAAAGTTGGAGCAGGTTTGCTTCTGGTTCACCTTAATCCAGAGAGAAGATCCCTTCAGACTCAGCTTAAAATAGAAAGATTCTCCCAAGCGTTGTTTATGTATAGGGTCCAAGGAAAGCCCAAGCTTGCTATAGTAGCCCTCAGGGCAAAAGTTTCAATACTTGGGTGAGTTCTTCATTCATCCTTTATGTTTCATTTTCTCTTAGATTTTTGCCTGACTAAATTCTCATTTTCTTATCATCATTGTTATGAATTTAAGAAAATAATATCTATAAGGGTACCTGGGTGGCTCAGTCTGTTAAGCTACCAATCCTTGGTTTGGGCTTATGTCATGATCTCAGGGTCCTAAGATCTAGCTCTGTGTTGGGCTCCATGCTCAGCAAGGAGTCTGCTTGGGATTCTCTCTCTCTCTCTGCCCCTCCCCACCCCGCTCATGCACTCTCTCCCTCAAATAAATAAATCTTGGGAAAAAAAGAATAATATCTATATTTTAACCAACATATTTTATTGTGTTCAGCAGAATATTTGATGTGATCTTATATACCAATTTGGCTAGGCTATAGTATCCAGTTAATTGCTTAGGCACTAATCTATGTGTTTCTGGGAAGACATTTTGTAGATGTGGTTAATATCTATCATCAGCTGACTTTAAATAAAGGAGCGTCCCTCAATAATGTAGGTGGGCCCCATTCAATCTCTTGAAGGCCTCAATACCAAGAAGTGAGGTTTCCTGGAGGAAAATAAATTCTGCCTCAGCATGACATCATCAGCTCCGGCATGAGTTTTCACTTTGCCAGCCTGCTTTACATATTTCAGGCTTGCCAGCCTTAATGAATATTTGAACAATTCCTCAAAATAATATATGTATATTATATATCTTGTGTAATATTTTATTATATAAATGTTCTATGTATTTCATACACACACACACACACACACACACACACACACACACACATCATTCCATTTCTTCTCTGGAGAAGCCTGATACACTGAGCTATCTTATCATCAGTTAAATTGAACTCCTCCCCATTCTGTCTCTGGCCCTTTCTAATTTTGTCTCATGGAAATGATACAGCTTCAAACATCTCTCATAAAACTTCTTAGAGGACTTTTCCTGAATTAACTATTTTCTTTCTGGTAAGCTTTTCCATTGAATATTTCTCCTACTTTTTCATATTTTGTGCTTTCCTCAAATGCAGGGTGATCCTTTTAAGGACAATTGAGGTCTGTGTATGTGGGAAGGCAAGTTGCCTGGTAAACTTTATTTTAGAGAAAGTCTGGGAATTGAAGCATTTTTTAGGGGAAACCTCAATGCTTGGGTTAAGAGGATATTACTCTGAGGTTTTACATTTCTCTATATATTATTTGATCATTTACAAACTTTTTCTAGAAGAAAACCTACTGATCATTTCATTGATGTTATAATTCCCACTTCATACAGAGTCCCAGATTCCTGCTTTTTTTCCTCACCTTCTATTTTTGTGCTCAGAACTGCTCCAGGTTTAAGCAAAATAGTTTGGATTTATCTTCTACTTTCTCTCTTAGCAGCAAATTCTGCTTTATTAATTTACTTTATAAGTGTGTTGACATTTCCTTTTTATTTTTTCCTGATACTATATATATTTAATTTTTTTTTCTCACATTGAAATTCAGTCTCAAGAGATTATGTATATATATATGTATGTTTATATCTGTATCATATAATATTATATACATATAATAATGCAATATCTTAATCTGAAAGCTAATTTTATGCATTTAAAATGATAGTAAATAAAAACCAGTTCTACATTATTGAATATTTTACCTGAAAAAAAATTCCTTTTGCTTATGCTTTCAATTTCCATGTATTTCCCATCACTTACCCTATAGTTAAAAGTCATGAGCTGCTAAAACAGACAGCATAAATTGCTATTTTCCTGCCTTTCTAGTTTCTGCCTCTTCAATTATACAATAAAACTTAATTATCTCTGATGAAGCTAATGTAAGCATAGAAGAAGGGACTTGGTAAAGCTCCTACTATACACTTGATTAAACATAAGCCCAAAGCTGGTTATGAATATTGATTGCACTGCTGAAGTAATACATGTCAGGAAGCATAGATTGAGTTGTAATATGTGCACTTGCAAAGGGAAGACAAGCTATGCTCCAGGAAAAACAGCCGTAAAAAATGCAATAAATGTTTCTGTATGTACACTCTTAAGTCACATATAGACTTCTGAGCCGATTTGCAAAATCAGAATCTTTTAATTCAGCACTCCATAATTTCAGAGTTTGTGCCATCACATTCCAAGTTGTATAAGCATCCAGACTCAATACCCATCTCTTAAATTATTCCCTACATTACTTTGTGTTACCTAGAAGACATGGAGAAATTCTTCTGAAACCCAAGTGGTCAATGAATGTAGCATAGCTCTTATTTCATCTCTAGAAGCATTAAAATAAAAAAAAAATTAGAAACCAGTATGTGGAGGATTCTGGGAAGATGACAGCAATGGTCCCGTTTAGAGTGTCCTAGGGTTCTCTTGTTAAGCAGACAACTAGCAAAAACAATAACTCAAAGATATTACAGATATTTACAGTGAAAACTGTTGATAAGGTATCCTGATGAGCCCTGAAATACAGACATGTAGTGAAAACCTCCAACATTTATGACTTGTGAGGAATCAGTCATGTGTAGAAGGAAGCAGAAAGAAAAAAGGAGGAATATGAAAGATTTGGAAAGAGGAGACATTCAAAATATTCAACAGGCATTCGCTGAGAAGCCAAAGCTGCAACTGGGAGAGGTTTTGCCTGATCCCATAGCTGAAGAGTGTGAAGGATCTGAGGCGGTGACTGAATCAGCCAGTGCAAGTGTGGCTCCGGTGCTTCTGCAAAGCTAACCAGCCAGGGCTGACTTCCAAGAGAAGGGCATTGAGGAGAAAGGGCTGAGCATGGCCAAAAATTAAAAAGCACAGAGGGGCAGCTGCATAGCTCCGTTGGTTAAGTGCCTGCCTTTGGCTCAGGTCATGATCCTGGAGCCCTGAGTGGGACCGCCTGCTCAGTGAGGAATCTGCTTCTCCCTCTCCCTCTGCCACCTCCCCTACTCATGCTCGCTTGCCCTCTCAAATAAATAAATAAATAAATAAATAAATAAATAAATAAATAAAATCTTTTTAAAAATTTTAAAAATGCAGAGAGATAAGAGAAAGGAAGAAAATACTAACATTAAGATAACGGAGCAGACACAGTGATCTCAGAAAACAAACCACTATGTGTGTGTATGTATTTAATCACTACATAAATGGGGGAAAAAAAGGCTATACCAAATTAGAAGAGCTACCTGAAAAAAGCAGATCCTTCTAAAAATTCAGGGAAAGAAAAGTCACACACATTAAAAGAGTCATAAAAATTGTGCTTAACTCCTCAGGAAAGCGATGATGGGTTAAATGAGAATGAAAAGCCAAATGGTCTTCTTTGCTTATAGAACACTGAAAGTAGACGACATGTTTACAAACAGAACAAAACTATAACCCATTGTTTCAGAATGACTTAAATGAGCCAAAGATTCTCTAAAAGCATCTACAAACTCAGACCAATTTACATTTTCTTCCACTGAGATGCTTCTCTTCTTCCCCTTTTGTTCCCATCTCAGGCCATGATTAGTAGCGTCTGTTAGTCTGAGCTAGATCCCAGAAAGCATCCTTTTCTCCTCTATCTTCAACACCTCCTTTTCTTTAGTCAGTCACTAAATGCCAGAAATGTTTCTTTCTAAAGATTTGAAACTATTTTCTCCTCTCTACTCTCCCTGTCACTGACTTAGTTCAAGAATTTACCATCTTTCATATATATTATTGAATTGTGTTCCTCAGTTGTGTTCCTGATTCCAGTTATAGTCATCTCCCATCCATGCTGAAATAGATCCCATGGAAAAATGATATAAAATACAACCTACACTAGCATTTAACAGATCATGACATCAATGACCTACTATTTTCTTACTGTAGTCTGTCTCTCCATCTCACTTTCTGTCATTGCTCTTAAAGCATTTTATAGAATACTTACATTTATTTGCATAAATCATACTTTTCCACATTGCTCTGTGTTCTTCTTTAACTTTGGTAGAATTCCTTCTTTTTCCTGTTTTATTGAGATACAATTGACATAAAGCAGTGTATATGTTTAAGGTACAGCTTAATGGTTGGTCTTATATGTATTTTGAAATGATCACCACAATAAGTTTAGTTAACATCCATTATCTCATATAAATATATAAAAAATAAAAAGAAACTTTTTTTCCTTGTGAGAAGAACCCTCAGGATTTGCTCTTAACAGTCTTCAAATATAGCAGAGAGCAGTGTTAACTGTAGTCATCATGTTGTACATTATATCCTTATCCCTTATTTATCATATGACTGGAAGTTTGTACCTCCTGACCCCTATCATCCTATTCCTTCAGCCCCCACCCCCACCCCCATCCTCACCTCTGATAATTACAAATCCGATCTCTTTTCCTATAGCTCTGTTGTTTCTTTAAAAATTTGTTAGATTCCACCTACAAGTGAGATCATATAGTATTTATCTTTCTCTGACTTACATCATTTAGTATAATGCCCTCAAGGTCCTTCAATGTTTTTATAAAGGCAGGATTACCTTCCTTTGGGTGGGGCTGAATAACATTGTTAATATACTATATGTTTCATGACTTTTAAAAAATCTATTCATTCCTCAATCGACAATTAGGCTGTTTCTATGTCTTAACAATGTGAATAATGCTGCAATGAATACAGGGATACTGTCTTTTAAAAATGTTTATTACCGGGGCATCTGGGTGGCTCAGTGGGTTAAAGCCTCTGCCTTCAGCTCAGGTCAGGATCTTAGGGTCTGGGATAGAGCCCCACGTTGGGCTCTCTGCTCAGCGGGGAGCTTGCTTCCTCCTCTCTCTCTGCCTACTGTGATCTCTGTCTGTCAAATAAATAAATAAAATCTTTAAAAATAAAATAAAATAAAATAAAAATGTTTATTACTATTGGGACTTCATCAAGATAAAAAGCTTCTGCATAGTGAAGGAAACAACCAACAAAACTAAAAGGCAACCTTTAGAATGGAGTAGATACTTGCAAAGGACATAATCCAATAAAGGGTTACTATCCAAAATCTATAATGAACATATCAAACTCAACACCCAAAAAAACAAATTATCCAGTTAAGAAATGGGCAGAAGACATGAATAGACATTTTTCCAAAAGATATACGGATGACTTAACAGGCACATGAAAAGATGCTCAATATCACTCATCATCAGAGAAATATTTTATTATTTTTAAAATAGTAAGGTGTATGACATGATGCTTGGGTATACATATGCACTGTGAAATAATTAGTACAGCCAAGCAAATTAACATACTATCTCCTTACATAGTTTGTGTGTGTGTGTGTGAGTGTGTGTGTGTGTGTGTGTGTGTGATGGTAACACTTGAGATCTACTCTCCTAAGAAATTTCCAGTAATTGGGGCACCTGGATGGCTCAGCTGGTTAAGGGACTGCCTTCAGCTCAGGTCATGACCCCAGGGTCCTGGGATTGAGCCCCCCACGTCCCGCTCCCTGTCGTCTGGACGGGGCCTGCTTCTCCCTCTCCCTCTGCCACTTTTTTTACTTGTGTTCTCCTGCTCTCTCATTCTGTCAAATAAGTAAGTAAAATCTTTTTTTTTTTTTTTTTTTTTTTAAGAAATTTCCAGTATTGGAGGGGTGGAAAAGTCTGTTAAGCATTTTAATCTTGATTTTGGCTCAGGTCATGATCTCTGGCTGGTGGACTGGAACCCCCCGTCAGTCTCTGGGCCCAGTGCAGAGTCTGCTTGTCCCTCTCCTTCTGCTCCTCCTCGTGCTCATGCTCTCTCCTTCTCTCTCTCTCTAACATAAATAAGTAAATAAATAAATAAATGAAAGAAATCTTAAAAAGAGACAGAGAGAGAGATTTCCAGTATTCGGAATGGTGTATTAACTATAGTCACCTGCTCATCAGCTCCCTAGACTTATTCATCCTATATAACTGTCACTTTGTTACCTTTGACGAACATCTCCCCATTTTTCCCACCCTCAGATAACCACTATTCTACTGTTCATTTCTAATTATTTGGCTTTTTTAAATTGTACAAATAATCGCTATAGTAAGATTATGTTCTTTCTGTGTCTGGCTTATTTCTCTTAGTATAATGTCCTCCTTTTTTTCAATTTTAAGGCTGCAAAATGCTCCATTTTTTATATATTCCAGAGTCTGTATGCATTTTCATGTGGGATGCACTCTGCTTGAACTGCCCTATCCCTTCTTATTCACCCAGTAAGCCCGTTTAAGATTCAATTGAAATATCTTCTCCTTTAGGAAAAAATCCCCTGACCTCATAGGTAAAGCTTGACACCCCTTTTCCATCATTTCCTGTGATGGAAATATATAATTTTAATGATTTGTTAACATTATTTCTTTGCCTGTGGAAGTTACCTCCAGTTAGATCAGCGGTCAGCAATTTTTTTCTGTAAAAGGTCATATAGTAAATAGTTCAGAATTTGTGAGGCATACAGTCCCTGTCACAACTTTTCAACTTTCACAGTAGCATAAAATAATATGCCCCTAACAATAAACAAACAGACATAAATAATATGTAAATGTTCAAGTTCAACTTGATTTACAAAAACAGGCAGCCAGCTGGATTTGGCTTCTAGCCATAGTCCGCCATCTTTAGAGTTAGCAGACTAAGACTTACTTGTGAGGCTTCCTCCAAAATACATATGATGAGGTGCTAGTATTTATTATATCTTAATAAATATAGAGTCCAGTCTGTTAAAGAGACCTTGCTTCCCAGTAAAAACATTTTTTTAAAGATTTTATTTATTTGACAGAGAGAGATCACAAGTAGGCAGAGAGGGAGAGAGAAAGAGAGAGAGGGAGGAGGAAGCAGGCTCCCTGCCTAGCAGAGAGCCCGACGCAGGACTCGATCCCAGGACCCTGAGATCATGACCTGAGCTGAAGGCAGAAGCTTAACCCACTGAGCCACCCAGGCAGCCCTGAAAACATTTTTTTTTAAGTGGCTGTTTCTTATCATCAACAATGAATTCTTGTACCCCATAAAATTAAAGCATGATAAGTTCTATGAAGAACTGTGTATACTATCACAAAAATTAGACATAGCACAATTTGTTATAATACCATTCAGAAAATGGCTGTGAAAGGAATTTGTCAAGAAATGTGCATCCCTACTATATACGTAACTTCCTGTATGCAGATCATAAGGAACGAGATTCTGTATTCAGAATACTGCTTTATCCCATCTGATCGCACATCCTCTCTGAGGTTCTTCACTCTTAAGGCTATTAACAGCTTGTTCAAGAACAATGTAAGGACTAAATTTTACACACAGTAAAAAAAAAAAAAAAGGCATTAACTTCATTTGCATGTAAATTATTTTAGTTTATAATGGGATAATTTTACCACAGACGTCGTTTCTTTTTTCCTAATGATAGCTGCACTGGGTGATTTTATGATCACAGTAAGTTATTCTTGGGTCTTGTGTTAACAATAATTTTTCTAGCCTTCAGGTAGAGATAATTCTGTCTTTGCCCTAAAACTAGAACAGGAGCAATACAGGAAACGTTAAAGCATGCCATATAAAACCTACTATAACAGATTGCTTTATTTTAAAGATTAAAACCCTTAAAATCTAATATTGGTTTCATTTAAGTATAATAAAGTAGAAGTTAGTGAGAGTTTGAATTCTATAAAAACATAAATTTCCCAAGACCGTTGAAAATGACCTAATAAAGGTTAAACTAATAAGGCAATCACTTGAAGACTGCTATTAAATTGAAATGAGGGAATATTAGTGTTTACTATATTTTGATAAATATAAAGCCCCAGAAGTATTTTCTATTCTACATTTAAATTACTTTTACTCCCAAGGGTTTCATGAGGGACATTAAAGTTAAGATGGAGTGGACTAGTTATCATGAGGATTTTGAGTGGGTGTTTGCACATGCGTGTTCTGTACATTTACAACCACTTATTTGAAATAGGTATTTTTTACCCTTGCCTGCGATAGGGTTTATAAGCTTTGGCTTAGTTTCCCATTGCTACTGTAGCAAATTGCAACTAACTGAACGATTCAAACAATGCAAATTTGCTATCTTACAGTTCTGGTGGTCAGAAGTTTGGTATGGCTCTTCCAAGCCTAAAAGGAAATGCCCACAGCATTCCTTCCATAATGTTCTAAGGACAAATATGATTCTGTGCTTATTTTTTAGTAGAGTTTTGTTCCTTGTGGCCACAGAACAAAGGTCCCACAAAACAAAGGCCAAAGAACAAAGGTTAGCTATCTGCTAGGACCATTCCCAGCTTCTAGAAGCCACCACAATTCTTGGCTCAGGGTCACCTCTCTTCATCTTCAAAACCGGACAAAGTGACTGAGTCTATATCAAGATAGTTCTTTCTGCCACCCAACCCCTGCTTCTGTTTTTAAGAGCTCATGCGGTTACATTGGGCCCACCTGGATAATTTCCATATTTTAAGTACAACCCATCTTCAACTTTCATTCCCTCTTTTGCTTTATAACACAACACATTCACAGTTTCCAGGATTGGGATATGGACATTTTTGAGGGACCATTTTAACTCTCCACATTTGGTAATTCCCCATATCAACAGCTGCAGTAGTCAATCCAGTTCCTGACCACAAAACACTGGGAAAATAACAACAACAACAACAACAACAACAACAATGGTCATGTTTTGTGCTTTTGGCTGATAATTCTCTTAAAAAATTGATAAGGAACCACAAAAGTAACGGATAACTAAAGGTCTTGGTACAGATACTGGCTATATGAGTTGCGGTCAAACAAATTTTATTGTAATTTTATCAACTAGGCAATAACTCCTTCTAACTTTCCTGGTTTAAAGGAAATAATATTTATAGCTAATAATTTCTAGAACTATGACAGCTGGTGAAGGTGAAGAAAGCTTATGTGACATTTTTTTGTTTCAGAGTTGAAAGTTCCATTGTGGTGTACATGTGGATCTTGGAGATTATTTCTTAGTTAATGAGGCAAAGCTTTGGTATAACCACCCAAGAAAATCTTCTACTCTGTGACATAAATTCCCAAGTATGCTTTCTCACAGTACTATCTTACTGAATCTTTGAAGGTATAGATTTGGTTTCAATTTTATCTTTGGATAGCTCATTTTTTCATCCTATAAAATAAACTTATAACACTGTATATTGGTCAGTTGCCCCACCCTGAAGCTCAAGAGAGTATTAGTTAATAGTTAATTATCTGTTTACTTGAGTTTATATCCTCAGAAGAAGTTTTTGCTGCTCAGTGCTTCAGTTGTTTCTATAGCAGCATTGGTCAAGAATATGACGAATGAATGAGCTAACGGAATTTCTTCTTTCCTTAAACCTGAACACTGATCGAACCACTTGTTTCGTATTGTTTTTTTTTAGGGTATTACATTTAAGGAAAGAGTAACATACTTGAGTATATCCAGAGAGGAATGGACAAGATAACTAGTACGTCTGACAATTACACCTTTAAAAGTCTTGATGAAGTTACAGGTGTCTAGAAAAAATAAGTGACATGTTACTTTTCTATATTTTATTGGTTTTGTTACTGTATGTTGATGCTTCTATTATTAAGGTATTTTATTATATCTTAATGATATGATTATACTGTAAGATTATTAAAATTGTGGAAGATCATGATCCAGAAATACTGAAGATGTATAGTTCTGGGCATTTAGCAATATGCTTAGAAAGGCTTTTCATGGATCACAAATATTTGTTGAGTGCCAACCTACAGTGGACCAGAATACACTAGGCACATAGGATAATACAATATTGTACTAAAACACAAAACAAGCATAAACAAAATAAAATAAAATTCTCCTTCTCAAAGATTACATTCTTTTTTTTTTTTTTTAAGATTTATTTATTTGACAGAGAGAGATCACAAGTAGGCAGAGAGGCAGACAGAAAGAGAGAGGGAAGCAGGCTCCCTGCTGAGCAGAGAGCCCGATGTGGGGCTCGATCCCAGGACCCTGGGATCATGACCAGAGCTGAAAGCAGAGGCTTTAACCCACTGAGCCACCCAGGCACCCCTCAAAGATTACATTCTAATGGGGAGAAAGAAAATGAATAAAACAGATAAGAAAACTGTGTAATACATGTACTAGTGCCTAATTGTCCCTCAATATTTATTTCATTGGCTGGGAACATATCTGTCAGTTATAATCTATATTTTCCAGCTTCAAAGTCAGCAACATGGGGCCATGTTCCTAAATTCTAATCAGTGAACTACAGGTGAAGTATATGGATAAAACTTTTGCATCCAGTATCTAAAGGAAATCTCTTGAAGAGTTACACTTCTAGCAATGGGAGACCAACTAATTTAGAACAAACCTTCTTAATGTGAGAAATTATTATTATTTTAAAAAGATTTTATTTACTTATTTAACAGAGAGAGCTCAAGTAGGCAGAGGCAGGCAGAAGGAGAAGCAGGCACTCTGCTGTGCAGAGAACCTCACGTGAGGCTCCATCCCAGGATCCCAAGATCATGAGCTGAACCAAAGGCAGACGCTTAACCGACTGAGCCACTCAGGTGCCCCTCATGTGGGAAATTCCCCTAATGTGGGAAATTAAAATAGCTGGATAAAATATACAATAAAGAGTATCCATCTGTACACATCTGATCATCTGAAATGAATGATATACTCTATGTTGGCTAGTTGGATTTAAATTTTAAAAAATTAAGGCACTGGAGGAGTTTCAAGGCCAAGAGTACAGATAAAATAGAACTCCAGAGAAATGAACCTTACATCCGATGCCAGTTTTCCCCTCTACATATTTTGCCATTTAAAAGCATCAGGTCTGTCTCCCTGATATGAGGAATTTGAGAGACAAAGTCGGGGGCTTGGGGGGTAGGGAAGGAAAAAATGAAACAAGATGGGATTGGGAGGGAGACAAACCATAAGAGACTCAATCTCTCAAAACAAACTGAGGGTTGTTGGGGGGTGGGGTGGGGAGAGGGTGGTGGGGTTACGGACATTGCGGGGGAGGATATGTGCTATGGTGAGTGCTGTGAAGTGTGTAAGCCTGATGATTCCCAGACCTGTACCCCTGGGGCAAATAATATATTATATGTTAATAAAAAAAAAAAGCATCATATCTGAAAACTAACTGAAAGCAGTGGGGAGAGGATGAGATAATAAACCAAACTCAGTAATTTTACAGGGAAAGGGTAACAACAATAGGATTTTACAGTTTGAGAAGAAGAAATCTGATAAGAAGAAACTTATAGTCTCATAAGGAAAAAAAAAAAATCTGTGCTTCCAGTCATGACCCCAAAGGGCTATATCATAGGGTACACTAGAAACCCACATTCTAACAACTGAAGCCCTGTTTCTTATCAGCTTAATTTCTGAATTGATTAAGTTTGTCTGTTCATAGCAAGATCATCTGCAAAAATAAAATTACATCCCATCTGGGGGACGATAGCATCATCCAGAGCGTCAAAGGAGCTCTTTTTATTTATTTTCTCATCAAAAGGGGGTATCCCTCAATTAAACCTAGCAGCCACTGAAATGAAATAGAAATAGAGAAGAAAAAATACATAACAAAACAGAAATGTAGAGGACCCTTACGTTGCAGTTACCAGTAATAGTTTGAAACCACTATATTGAAGGGGCTCCTAGGAGGCTCAGTCAGTTGAGTTTCAGACCCTCGGTTTAGGCTGGGGTCATGATCTCAAGGTGGAGCCCAGCCACCGTTCCATGCTCAGCTCAGAGTCTGCTGGAGATTCCTTTTTCCCTCTTTCTCTGCCCCCCCCCCCCGCCTCCCTGCTTCTGTGTGCGTGCACGCTCTCTCAATCTCTCAAAAATAAATAAATAAGTAAATAAATAAATTAATAAAGCCACTATATTTAACACATCCAAGGTATAAAGTGGTATGATGGAAACTTTCACCAGAGAAATTAAAAAAACATAAAAAAATAAAATATCTATAATGGGAAATAAAATTAATAGCTCAGTGATGGTTCCAATAATAGGTTAGGCACAGCTGAAGAGAAAATGAGTAAATTGGAAAAAAGGAAAATACTCATATTGAAGCATAAAAAAAATATATATAAATATTTAAAAAGAATAATAGATCTATGGAATATGGTTTAAAATCTAAATTGGATGTTACTAGAGTCTCTAAGTAGTAAACAAAGATTGTGGGAGATACAGTTTTTGAAGACATGAAGACTGAAAATTTCCAAAACTGGTGAAAAACGGTTTGCCAGTTCGAGGAACTTTATCAATCTTCAGTCAGAATAATTACAAGAGAAACTATACTCAGACAGATGTTTAGAACAACTACTGAAAATTAAAAGAAAAAAAAAGAAAAGATTTCTTTCAGGTTGTCAAGATTGACTTTCCACATGTTATCTTTGATGCTTTTTTCAACCCTCAGTTTCATGCTCCCTGAACTCATTTTCAAACTTGACTTTAATGTTGTTTTTGTTGTTTTTAATAGTGAGCATTATTGATTTACAGTCTTGGTCAGAAGTCTTTATAGATGCTCTGTTGCTTCTGCTGTTTATTCAGTACCCCTCCCGTGTCTGTGCTCATTTTCCCGTGGGCTCTTCATTGTCTAGGTTATCCAATTGGTCTCTCTGAGACATAGATGAAGATGCCATCCTCTTGAGAATGAACTGAGTGAATTAAGTTTATTAGCCATCTAGTTTTTTTCCCCTAATTTTTGTTTATTCTGATTTTCCCAGAGATACATAATTGTTAGTATTACTATCTTTATGTTACTATTTGACTATGATCATGGTTCTTTTAGCTCTTTGGGATATATGTTGAGACTCATTAGACCACCCATGTGTTGGGAATTTAGTCTTGGCCTCAAGAAGCTGATTTGGGGGACGCCTGGGTGGCTCAGTTGGTTAAGCAGCTGCCTTTGGCTCAGGTCATGATCCCAGCGTCCTGGGATGGAGTCCCACATCGGGCTCCTTGCTTGGCGGGGAGCCTGCTTGTCCCTCTGCCTCTGCCTGCCACTCTGTCTGCCTGTGCTCGCTCTCGCTTCTCTCTCTATGACAAATAAATAAATAAAATCTTTAAAAAAAAAAAGAAGCTGATTTGGAAGAGCTACCTTATAATTGTGTCTTGGGGAAGAACTGTCTTTCTCCTTCAGTAAAAACTCTATGTTCTTTGTAATTGCCTGAGGAATGTTTAATTCTGGGTCAACCAAACTATGAAGGATTCATCTTTTGATCTTAAAAAACTCCATCTTTAGGAAAAAGTATTTTGTTTTAATTTCTGTCCTGTGTGCCTCATAAATCTATCAAAACTAAAGTTTAATTGTACCTGGTTCAAGGTAACAGTGGGTTTAATACTCCTTGTATTTCTCTGGGTTCTAGTTTTCTCATGGATGGATTTTGACTGGCTAATTCCTTTTTATACTTTCAGAATTTGGATGCACTAAGATTTATTTTAAATATTTTATCCATGTTATTAAAATCTTCATTTTTCCAGATGAACTATTAAAATTACCTCCAAAAATATGAATTCTGCTCACAGCTTTATTACTTTTTTCTCTTAAATATTTTTAGTTTTATGCTCGAAATTCTTTGTAAAAAGTTATTTTTTTTTTAAAGAAAGTGGTTTCATGTTTCTTTTTTTAAGGATTTTACTTATTTATTTGAGAGAGAGAGAGTAGTGAGAGAGAGCACAAGTTGGGCCAGGGAGAGGGAGAAATAGGCTTCCCACCAAGCAGAGATCCCGATGCTGGGCTTGATCCCGGGACCCCAGGATTATGTCTTGAGCCAAAGGCAGACACTTAACCAACAAAGTCACCCAGGTGACCCAAAAAGATGATATTTTTTTTAATAAAAGCAGTTTTAGGTTTACAACAAAACTGAGAGAAAGATACAGAGATTTTCTACATACCCTTTGCTGCTACATATAACCTCCCCCATTACCAACATTACTCACCAGAATGATGCAGTTTTTACCAAACATGAAACTACATTGACACACCATAGTTACCCAGGTCCCTAGATCAACCTACAGATTCATTTTTAGTGTTGTATATTCTATGAATTTGGACAAAAGTATAATGACATAGATATATTCATCACTATAATATATAGAGAGTATTTTTACTTCCTTAAATATCCTGTGTTCTTCCTGTTCATTCCTTGACCCCCACCTTGAAATTCTTTCTTTTTTAATCTGTTTTTTAGTTTGTTTGTCTTTGGGGGAGGTGGGGACAAAGGCATTGGCTTCAAAGTACCATCTTGGCTGCATCTCCTCATTTTATTTTTTATTTTTTTTTATTTTTTTTTTAAGTTTTTTTTTTTTTTTTTTTGACAGAGAGAGATCACAAGTAGACGGAGAGGCAGGCAGAGAGAGAGAGAGGGAAGCAGGCTTCTTGCTGAGCAGAGAGCCCGATGTGGGACTCGATCCCAGGACCCTGAGATCATGACCTGAGCCGAAGGCAGCGGCTTAACCCACTGAGCCACCCAGGCGCCCCGCATCTCCTCATTTTAAAAACTTTATGAGATTTCCCATTTAGTCCCTGGATTGTATTTTTAGATTTTTTTTTTTTTTTGCTACCAATTTACTCCAATTTGATCTCCAACCAAAATTACCAAAGTTGACTGTGAAAAAAGAATAAATTCAGCAGGTAACTGATTATTTATTTTAAAGTTATAACTAACTTCTTGGTGACCTCTAAAATTGTCATTTTTTAGAAATAGAACAGTCCAAACTTGGGTATTCTATTTATATGTAAAGTTTGTTGTTATTTTTCCAATCTGTGATTTTCTGTTTTTTGTGTCTATTCAGACTACCATTTTTGAGAAAAATATGTTAAAATCTCCTATTATGATTTAAAATATTTACTAAGACTTTGTTTTTAGTGCTGTTTGGGTTCAAGGCAAAATTGATGGGAATTTCATATTTCCTATATAGCCTCTGTCCTCACACATGCATATAACTCTTATTATCAACCTTCCTCAACAGAATGGTATATGTTACAGTTGATGAACCCACACTGATACATCATAATCATCCAAATCCATAGTTTACTTTATGGTTCACTCTTGCTGGTGTACATTCTACGGGTTTGGACAAAGGTATAATAAGTCCATCCATCATTATGTAATATACAGAGTATTTTCATTGCCCTCAAATCCTCTGTGCTTTACCTCTTCATCTCCTCCCCCAACAACCCTGGCAATCATTGATCTTTTTACTGTGTCATGAACACACTCTGAAGGTGCACATGTGAGTTGTGTCTTTCTACAAGATCCGTTTCATTCAGTCATCAAACAGTGTTAATATAATGATAAAGCAGGTTAAGAATTCCAAACCGAATGACATGTCACCATGTATTTAACTTGGCTTCTTACACGTCACACAAAGCAAAGCATAAGACAACTCACATAGCAAGATAAAATCAATCTTGAGCCATTGCAGACCTCTTCTGGTTCTGCTGGTTATCATTTCTGAGTGTCATCACCGGATTCTGGTCTTGGCAGCAATGCCCTTAGCTGTTTGGTCATTGCTCAACACAGGCCACTGCTTGACATGAATGACTCTTGCTCTCTACGTTATCTTCACAGTTTTGTCCTTTTCAGAATGTCATATGGTTGGGAATAAAAGTGTATATAGGCTTTTCAGACTGGCTCCTATTACTTAGTAATATGTATTTATGGTTCTTACAGGTTTTCTCATGGCTTGATAGCTAGCAAGATTGATTACTAAAAAGTAATCTTTTTAGTACTCAGTAATGTTCCATTGCTTGAATATACCATAATTTATCTTTTTGTCTATGGAAGGGCATCTTGGCTGGTTCCAAGGCTTGGAAATTATAAATAAGCAGCTATAAACATCTATGTGCAGATTGTTGTACAGATGTAAGTTTTCAACTTCTTTGGGTAAATGCTAAGTAGACCAGTTAGTGGATTGTATGGTAAGACTAGGTTTAGTTTTGTAGGAAACTGCCAAGCTGTCTTTCAAAGTGGCTATAGCACCAGCATTTCCACAAGCATTATATGGGACTTCCTATTGTTCCACATCTTATCAACATTTGCTATTGTCAGTGTTCTGGATTTTGGCCAATTTAATAGGTGTTTAGTGGTATCTAATTTTTTGTTTTAACTTACATTTCCCAGATGACATGTCCTGGAACACCTTTCCGTGTGTTTATTTGTCATTTGTTTAACTTCTTTGGTAAGGTGGCTGTTAAAGTTTTGGCCCATTTTTAAGTGGGGTTGTTTGCCTTATATTGTTGATTTTTCAGAGTTCTTTGTATATTATCAGATATGTCTTTTGCAAATATTTTCTCCCAGCCTGTGTCTTGTCTTCTGATTTTTTTGATAATGGTTTTCCCAGAGTTAATTTTCATGAAATCTAGCCTATTAATTGTGTATCTTATGGATTATGCCTTCGGTATTTTATCTTTTTTTTTAATCATTTTTTTAATTTATTTTCAACATAACAGTATTCATTGTTTTTGTACCACACCCAGTGCTCCATGCAATCTGTGCCCTCTCTAATACCCACCACCTGCTTCCCCCAACCTCCCACCCCCGACCTCTTCAAACCCTTCAGATTGTTTCTCAGAGTCCATAGTCTCTCATTGTTCACCTCCCCTTCCAATTTTATCTTAAAAGGCATTCCTACATCTCAGTCTATCTCGGTTTTCTCCTCTGTTGTTGCCTTCCATGAATTTTATAGTTTTACAATTCACATTTATTTTTTTAAGGATTTTATTTATTTATTTGACAGAGAGATCACAAGTAGGCAGAGAGGCAGGCAGAGAGAGAGGGAAGCAGGCTCCCCACTGAGCAGAGAGCCAGATTCGGGGCTCTATCCCAGGATGCTGAGATCATGACCTGAGCCGAAGGCAGAGGTTTAACCCACTGAGCTACCCAGGTGCCCTACAATTCACATTTAGATCCGTAGTCCATTTTGAATTAATTTCTGTGAATGGTGTAATATCAGCTTGATTTTTTTTTTTTTGGCATGTGGATATCCAGTTCCAGTTATTTTGTTGAAAAGACTATCTTTGCCCCATTGTATTGCTTTTGCTCCTTTGTCAAAACCAGTTAACTATATTCATGTGGGTTGGATTTGATTTTTTAAAACATTTTTTCTTCATGTTTCTGTCAATTTTTCTTTAAATGTTAGGAGACTATATTTTTAGGTGCATATACATTCATGATTATAATATTTCTAGTGGATTATTTCTTTAATCCTCATGTATGGACATTCTTAATACCTATTTATGCTTTATACCTTATATTTTTTTGTTCCTTATTCATATTGCTGCCTCAGCTTTTGATTGTTGAGATGGTATCTGTCTTTTCTTTATATTTTTAGTTATACTTAAACTTTCTATGTCATTTTTTTACATATATTCTTTAAATAGCATGAGCTAAATTTGAAAAGATACAATTTAAATGTTAGTGTTTTGGTGTATTATTAGCAATTTTACTTTGTTCTATTTTGTGTTTCAATTAACTATTTTATTTTCTTATCCTTTTTCCTCCTTCTATAGTCTTTTTTTAATGGATCTGACTTAGTTGTTTTTCTTACTCTTTCTCCACTCTACCTTCTTTTTTTTCCCTTTAAGATTTATTTCTTTATTTTGAGAGAAAGAGCATGAGAAATGAGCCCCACATCAGTCTCCCTGCTCAGTGGAGAGCCTGCTTCTCCCTCTCACGTTGCTGCTCTCCCTGCTTGTGTGCATGCTCGCTCTCTCTCTCTCTCTCTCTCTGTGTCATATAAATAAATAAGAAATATGTATTCTTTTCCCATGTCTCTTAAATAACATTAAAAAATTTTATGTCTCTTTTCTAGGTTCTGAGTTTGTTTCCCTATTTTCTCCTTTAAATTTCTTTAATTTCTTCTTCCAATTTTATCACTGGAGATTTTGTTACATAAACTTAATTTTAGGGCAGTTTTATTTTTATTTATTTTTTAAAGATTTTATTTATTTAGTTGAGAGTGAGAGAGAGAGAATGAGAGAGAGAAAGCTTGAGAAGGGAGAGGTCAGAGGGATAAGTGACTCCCCACTGAACAGGGAGCTTGAGGTGGGACGTAATTCCAGGATCATGACCTCAGCTAAAGGCAGGTGCTTAACCAACAGCCACCCAGGTGCTCCAATTTTAGGGTAGTTTTAGAATTATAGAAAAATTGTGAATATCGCACCAAGAATTTTCTCTTCTAGTAACATATTAGTACTACATATGTGTTACAGTTAACAAATCAAGATTGATACATTGTTAATTGACGCCACACTTTACTCAGATTGTTTTAGTTGTTACCTAATGTCCTTTTCCTTCTCAGAATCCCAGGCAAAATACTGCATTAAGTTTAGCTTCTCATGTCTCTTTACACTCCTCTTGGCCGTAATAGTTTCTCAGACTTCCCTTGTTTTGATAATCTTGATAGTTTTAGGGAGTATTCATTGGTTATTTTGTAGAACTTCCCTCGGTTGGGATGTCTGATGTTTTCTCATGATTAGGACAGGGTTGTGCGTGTGAGAAAGGAAAGTCACAGAGGTAAAATGTTGTTTTCATCACATAATACTAAAAGTACAAACTATTAACATGATTTATGACTTGGTGTTGATTTTGATCACCTAGCCAAGGCAGTGATTGTCAGTTTTCTCTACTGTGTAGCTCTTCTTTCTACTCCCTTTCCATGCTGTATTCTTGGGGAGGAAATCACCATACAAACCCGCATTTAAGGAGTGGGGAGTTTTTCTCACGGATTCATTCCTTGGCCATATCAAGCCTACTGATGATTTTGATTTTTAATATTTCCCTTTGATTCTCTTTTAACATTCCCATCTCTATCCTTACATTACCCATGTGTTCTTGCATAGTGTCTCTTTCTCCATTTAGAGCTCTTAAACTGGATCATAGCTATTTTAAATTCTGTCTGATAATTCCAATATCTGTGTCATATCTTGAGTCTGATTCTAATGCTTACTTTTTCTCTCAAGATTGCACTTTGTCTTGCCTTTGGCCTGACAACATATGTTGTCAAAACCTAGACATTATGTATTAGGTAATAGAAACTGAGGTGAATTGGGCTTCAGTGTGAGATTTTATGTGAGTCTGGCTAGCAGCTGGGTTCTGTCTAATGCTTTCTGTAGCTGTGGGTGCTAGAAGTTCCAGATTCCTCTAGTACCCCCTTTTCTTTTACTACTATTGCCATGAGCTGCCCTAAGTACTCCTCAGAGGGTCTGCATCTCTCCACTCTTTCAGACATAAGACATTATTGCTGTACTGGTATTGTGGTAGGGTATGGGAGAGTAGAAACCTGCTATAACTTAATTTTAAATTAAACTTTAGTATTTTCATCAGGTCTGTGTTTCTGGGAAGTACTTTTCACTATCTTTTTTTGGGAGGTGGGGAGAGATGTCCATCCCTTTAACACAAGAAGGCTAAATGAGGCTAGAGTGAAATGAAGAGGAAAAGAGAAACAAGGTTCTTCCCCCAAGTGGGATGTTTCTGGTAAATTCTTTTCTTCCAAACATAAAATTTTGTTATGGATGATGTTCTGGGAATATTTCAAAATGATTATTTTGCCCCTCCCTCTGCCCAAGCTACTAGAAGTCCTTCTTGGTCCTTCACCATGAAAAATTTAGTTGGAGAGGTCCTACAGATATAACACGGAAAGGTTGGGGGTCCCTACGACTGCAATTCTAGGAGTTTCTTATGTCAGTGCTGATCCACACTCAGACTCCAGGAATTCATCAAAATTGCCATTTATGTGTTTCCACCAGTTTACGACTCCAGCAACTTCCGCTCCAGGGAGGCAGATTTTAGTGTTGGGACTTTCAGGATTCATGTCTCTTTCAAATTTCAGTGCCAGTTTGCCTTGTGGTCTCAGTTTTCTGATGTATCCAAGAACAATCATTAATTGTCCATATGTTCAGCTTTTCTGTGTAAGAAGGGAGCAATGCTTTCTAGACTTCTCCCACATTAGAGCTGTAAATAAGGGTTCTCATCACTGTATTTTTTAAGGATTTAGTTGACCATGTTTATGTTTATTTTCATGTTTTGATTTTTCTTCTTTATATGGCCAAAACATTAAAATAAGTATAAAAAGAGATGCCCTCATTGCTTTCTTACTCATTACTTAATTTGTATAATTCCTTATAGGTAAGTATTGTTACTATTCAGCCTTCCAGATGTGTTTATGCCAATACACCTTTATATTATTTTCCCTTTTTTAAAACAGATGAGGATTGCTGGAGGGGAAGTGGGTAGGGCAATGTGGTAACTGGGTTATGGGCATTAAGGAGGGCACTGGATCTAATGAGCACCGGGTGTTATATGCAACTGATGAATCACTAATTCTACCCTTGAAGCTAATAATACACTGTTTGTTAAGCAAATTGAATTTAAATAAAAAGTTTAAAAAAAAACACTCATAAAATATATTTTTTCTTTGATGTTACACTTAGGGTGTTGCTAATTCCAAAGCAATTTATTCAGAGTTGATCTTCATTTTGATTTGAAAAACATTTCATATTATGGATATGCCCATCATTATAAAAAATTTGTTATTGGCATACACTGAGGTTGTTTCCAAACTTGTTTCCAAACTACAAAAGTTCTGAATTGAATGTCTTGTACATAGAACATTTTCCATATGCATAATGATATCTGTGGGACAAATTCCAAGAAGTGAAATACCTGGAATGAAAAGTATATTCATTTATAATTTTGAAAAATATTGACATAAGGGTTGAACTATTTATACTATCTCCATTAATGTACAAGTTTCTTTTTGAACTACTTTTCTAATGTAATGTGTGATCAAATTTTATGTTTTTGCCAGTGTGATTGGTGAAAATTATATCTAAGTACAGCTTGTATTTGCATTTATCTTATTTAAAAATCATTTAACACAGTTAAGAGCCATTTTTATACCACTTACCCAGTTTTTACTTACGTTGTTTCTCTTTTTCTCACTGATATTCATGAAAATTGGAATTTTCACTATGTGAGGTGAATTGCAAATATTATCCAGTTTATCAGTTCTCTTCTATCCTGTGTGTGTATGTGTGTTTTGCATGCAGACATATTTTAAGATATATTTATTTAGTTTTTTATTTTTTATTGTTTTAATGATTTGATTTATTTATATGCCAGAGAGAGAGAGAGTGCACGTGCAAGCAGGGGGAGTGGCAGGCAGAGGGAGAAGCAGGCTGTTGTCTGAGCAAGGAACCAGATACAGGACTTGATCCCAGGACCTTTGGATCACAACCTGAGCTGAAGGCACCCAGGATCATAACCTGACCAAGCCACCCAGGTGTCTCTTGATTTAACTTAAAAAGAAAGAGAAAGGAAGGAAGGATGGAAGGAAGGAAGGAAGGAAGGAAGGAAGGAAGGAAGGAAGGAAGGAAGGAAAGTGTAGGACTTCTGGACTTCGTAGCATGGTGAGATAATTCTGTTTAACTATGAAGTGATACAATAATTCTCTCATCTTTCATTATCTACATTTAAGTCATTGGTATATTTGGAGTTTATCCTAGTGTGGAGTGTGTAGATACAGAAGTATAGATTGAATTCTTTTTTCTATATTTCTTTCCCTTTGTCCCAAAATCATTTACTAAGAATTCTGTCTTTTTCCTACTGACATAAAGATGTAAAATATGACCCTGGTCATATATTAAGTATAAAGTCCATTTCTAGATTTTCAATTCATTGACAGTTTATACATTCATAAAATAATACTGTAACGTTTTAATGACTTAAGTTTTATGTTATGTTTTAATATATGATGGGACAAATCCTCCCTCATTACTTTTATATTTTAGAATATTCCTGTATATTCACATATTACCTTTAAAATTATAATCCTGGGAAAATATATTTTATTAAGATCTTATTAAATATATCAATTAAATTTTAGGGAAACTGACATTAAATTTAGTGTTAAAAACTGTCGTTAGGGGCGTCTGGGTGGCTCAGTGGGTTAAAGCCTCTGCTTTCAGCTCAGGTCATTATCCCCAGGTCCTGGGATCGAGCCCCTCATCATCCAGCTTTCTGCTCGGCAGGGAGCCTGCTTCCTCCTCTCTCTCTCTCTCTGCCTGCCTCTCTGCCTCTTGTGTTCTCTGTCAAATAAATAAAATCTTAAAAAAAAGTTTAAAAAAAGCTGCTGTTAAAAAACATAAGTTTTTTTTTTTTTAATTTACTTGAAAGAGAGAGTGAGCAAGAAAGAGAGAGAGAACAGAAGCAGAGGGAGAGGGAGAAGCAGACTTCCCCCTGAACAGGCAGTCTGAAACAGGGCTCCATCCCAGGTCCCTGGGATTATGTCCTGAGCCAAAGGCAGATGGTTAACCAACTGAGTCACCCAGGTACTCCATAAGGTTTTTTTTTCTCATTTATTCAAGAATTAGTGTCGAGCTTATGTTATTTGTAGATAAGCCCTACACACATCTTGTTTACCATATTCCTAAATAATATCTTTCATTATATCTCCTAATTTATCAGTAATATACATATAACTTTTATTTATTCTCTCTGTATTACTATTGTATTATACAATCTAACCAAATTATTTATTCTATAGAGTAGCATTTAGATATTTTATTGCATTTTCCAGGTATATGATCATATTCTCCACAAATAAAAAAGAATACCTTACATTTTTCTTCCAAATTTTTAGAATTTTTAAAAATTTTTATTTATATTTTTAATTTCTTTTCAGTGTTTCAGAATTCATTGTTTATGTACCACACCCAGTGGTCCATGGCAATACATGCCCTCCATAATACCCACCATCAGGCTCACCCAACCTTCCACCCTCCTACCCTCCAAAACCCTCAGTTAGTTCCTCAGAGTCCACAGTCTCTCATAGTTCATCTCCCCCTCCAATTCCCCCCAAGTCCTTTCTCCCCTCCATCTCCCCATGTCCTCCGTGTTATTTCTTATGCTACACAAATAAGCGAAACCATATGATAATTGACTCTCTATCCTTGACTTATTTCACTCAACATAATCTCTTCCAGTCCCATCCATGTTGATACAAAAGTTGGGTATTCATCCTTTCTGATGGAGGCTTAATACTCCATTGTATATATGGACCACATCTTCTTTATCCATTCATCCAAAATGCCCTTTAATGGACGAATGGAAAAAGAATTTTGTTTTTATTAATATCACTATTTTTCTTCTTTGATAATATTGCCTTGTACTTATACTAAAAATTTTAATAGTTGTGTTGTTGGAACATACTTTTTTGCTTGCTTGTTTTTGTCTCTATTGTTAAAATTATTGTTTCTCTTTAAAACATAATGCTGGTTTTGGTGTAACATACCAAGGAAGTTTTTATCAATTATATAATATTGGTTTATCTTGAATTATTGTTCTGTTATATGCTTTTTCAGCATACATGTAGCCATATGACTTCTTTAAAAATTATTATTTAAATTCAATTAGCCAACATATAGTACATCATTAGTTTCAGATGTAGTGTTCAATGATGCATCAGTTGCATATAACACCCAGTACTCATCACATCTCATGCCCTCCTTAATGCCCATCACCCAATTCCCCCATATCCCTATCCATCTCTCTTCCAGCATCCCTGTTTCCCAGAATCAAGAATCTCTCATAGTTTGTCTCCCTCTCTGATTTCTTCCCATTCAGTTTTCCCTCCCTTCCCCTATGATCCTCTGCACTATTTATTATATTCCACACATGAGTGAAACCATATGATAATTGTCTTTCTCTGATTGACTTATTTCACTTAGCATAATCCCCTCCAGTTCCATCCATGTTGATGTAAATCGTAGGTATTTTTTCTTTCTGATGGCTGAGTAATATTCCATCGTATATATAAACCACATCTTCTTTATCCATTGCACAGTTTGGCTATTGTGGATATTGCTGCTATGAACATTGGGGTGCGGGTGCCCCTTTGTTTCACTACATCTGTATCTTTGGAGTAAATACCTAATAATCCAATTGCTGGGTCAGAGGGTAGCTCTATTTTTAACTTCTTTTTTTTTTTTAAGATTTTATTTATTTATTTGACAGAGATCACAAGAAGGCAGAAAGGCAGGCAGAGAGAGAGAGAGGAGGAAGCAGGCTCCCCGCTGAGCAGACAGCCCAATGCGGGACTCGATCCCAGGACTCGGGGATCATGACCTGAGCCGAAGGCAGAGGCTTAACCCACTGAGCCACCCAGGTGCCCTATTTTTAACTTCTTGAGGAACCCACATACTATTTTCCAAAGTGGCTATATCAGCTTGCATTCCCTAACCTCAGCAATCAGACAACAAAAAGAAATAAAAGGTACTCAAATTGGCAAAGAAGAAGTCAAAAGTAAAACTCTCTGTCTTTGCAGATGGCATGATACTTTATGTGGAAAACCCAAAAGACTCCATTCCAAAATTGCAAGAACTCATACAGCAATTCAACAATGAGCAGGATACAAAGAAAGTTGCATTTCTATACACTAACAATGTGACTGAAGAAAGAGAAATTAAGGAATCAATCCCATTTACAATTGCACCAAAAACCATAAGATACCTAGTAATAAACCTAACTAAAGATATAAAAGATCTGTACTCTAGAAACTATGGAACACTTATGAAAGAAATAGAGGAAGACATAAAGAGATAGAAAAAACATTCCATGCTCATGGATTGGAGGAATAAATATTGTTAAAATGTCTATACTACCCAGAGCAATCTATACATCCAATGCAATCCCTATCAAAATACCATCGACATTTTTCACAGAGCTGGAACAGACAATCCTAAAATTTGTATGGAACCAGAAAAGACCCCGAAGAGCCAGGGGAATGTTGAAAAAGAAAACCAGAGCTGGGGCATCTCAATGCCTGACTTCAAGCTATATTACCAAGCTGTGATCATCAATACAGTATGGTACTGGCACCAAAACAGACACTTAGATCAATGGAACAGAATAGAGAACCCAGAAATGGACCCCTAACTCTATAGTCATATGACTTCTAAAAATTTATTTATATTAAGGATTTCTTTAAAAACTGAACCATCCTTTCACTGCTAGAATAAACCTACTTGTTAGTAAGCTATTATTTAATTTTTCCTAGTCTATATCTGTAATGCTTTTATACTCATGTGAGTATTTGTCTGGTTTTATTTGTGAGCAATATTTTCATGATTTGGTATCATTGTTATGCTTATTTACTTAATGATCTTTCTTAGTTTATGTTTTTAAGTGGCTCAATAGAATTTCTCAACATTATTATAAAAAATTTCAAATTGATGGAAAAGTTGAAAAATGTAAAGTGAATCAATATATTATAACCACACAAATTCTGTAATGTTATGCTAGATTTTCTTTACACACTCACACATGTACAGATACATATCTGTTATTCCTTGGATGCCTTTTTTTTTTTTAAAGATTTTATTTATTTATTTGACAGAGAGAAATCACAAGTAAGCAGAGAGGCAGGCAGAGAGAGAGGAGGAAGCAGGCTCCCTGCTGAGCAGAAAGCCCGATGTGGGGCTCGAACCCAGGACCTGGGATCATGACCTGAGCCGAAGGTAGCGGCTTAACCCACTGAGCCACCCAGGCGCCCCCCTTGGATGCCTTTTAAAGTAAGTCTTAGATTCCATTCAATTAAGCATTACTATTTATAATTGTTAGCAGTATTATTTAAGTATAATTGACATGTAGTTAACTCCATGTATTTAAAATATAGAGTTTAATAAGTTTTGGATAAAGTCATTGTCACAATCAAGATAATGAACATAACCATCAAAGAAAGAATCCTCGGGGCACCTGGGTGGCTCAGCTATTAAGTGACTGTTTTCAGCTCAGGTCATGATCCCAGGGTCTTGGGATACAGCCCCACATCAGGGTCCCTGCTCCATGGGAAGCCTGCTTCTCCCTCTCCCACTCTCCTTGCTTGTGTTCCCTCTCTCTGTTGTCTCTCTCTGTGTCAAATAAATAAATAAAATATTAGTGGGGGGAAGGAATCCTGTCTCTAAAGCATCCTCTCCCCCTTCTTCTTCCCTAAGCAAATACTGATCTCCTTTCTGTCATTGTATATTACTCTGCATTTCCTAAAATTTCATATTACAATTCATGTATCTTATATTTTTTGTTCTTGTTCCATTCAGTATATTTTTTGAGATTAATTTATATTGTAGGGCATCCCAGTTGTTCATTCCTTTTTTATCCTGAGTATTATTCCATTGTGTGAATATATTACAGTTTACCCATTCAATGTTGATGGAGATTCGGATTGATGCCAGTTGTTGGCTATTGCACATAAAGATGCTATGAACAATGTTGTACTAATATTTGTATGGGCAAGTGCTTTCTTTTTCCTAGATAAATCCTTAGTAATGGAATGATTGGTTCATATGGTGGTATATATTTAAATTTAAAAACCTGCTAAACTATTTTCCAAAGTATTTTGCAATTGCGATATAAGAAAGTTCCATTTATACACACTCTTTCCAACAACTTGATGTGTTCAATCTTTTTCACTGCAGTCATTCTAATAGATTTGCTGTGGCATTCCTTTGATTTTAATTTGCATTCCATTAGTGACTAATGTTGTTGAGTATCTTCACTGTTCTTTTCTGTGGCCTGTAAAAGTTCCATGGCTGTTTAAGTTTTTGTTCATGTTTTAATTGAATTGTTTTCTTTTAAGTTTTGAGAATTTTTAAAGCAAACATTATATACTGAAGTCTTTTTATCAGATGTGTGATTTGCAAATATTTTCTCCTAGTCTGTGACAAAGAGTCATTGCTTGCTTCTACTACCCATCCCACTGATGTGCTAAAATGATCTCCATTCCCTCCCCACTGGTTAAAAAAACAAAAACAAAATGAAACAAACAAAAACCAATGGCTTAAGATTGTTCAGTTTTTGTCTGGGGAGCCAAAGAACTGAGGTTTGTGAGCCAATGACTTAATAAGATTCAGATTCAAAGTTTATAATTCTGTGGAACTCAACATTAACAGCATAAAAAGCAATATTCCAAACATTTTTTTAATAGTGTTATTCTTCAATTCAAATAGGAAAAAGTGAAAGAGATTCTGATAGTTCTCATGTCACACAAAGATAGGGCAGAGAACACTTTAAATATCTGTAATTAATCAAGTCAACATTAAGTGGGATAATGTAGCACAGGTCATTTTTTAGATACTTAAGATTTGATTGAGACCATTAATTAGATATCAAAATCAGTTTCACTCATAATAGTATAAAAGCACATTATGGCTTTATTAAGGTTGAAGTATTAGTCACATAAAAATAAGAAACTTAGAAATTGAGTATTTCACCAGTAATGTTATCTTGGCCAACTACATTTATGTTTAATGTATATGTACCATCAAATAAAATCATTTGAAATAAATTAATCATAAATTAAAATAAGTAGCATTGCCCATACAGAATTTGATCAAGTTGTTATTTTAGCTTGCTTGCTTTATTTATTTATTTATTTATTTATTTATTTTTATGAATGTTTTAAATTTGAGAGACACAGCATGAGAACATGAGCCAGGGCAGGGTGGGAGGGTGGGGCAGTGGCAGAGGGAGAGGGAAAAGCAGGCTCCTCACTGAGCAGGGAGCCTGATGCAGGACTCCATCCCAGAACCCCAAGATTGTGACCTGAGCCAAAGGCAGATACTTAACCAGTTGAGCACCCATGTTCCCCTTCTTTACTTTTTAAAAATATTATTTATTTATTTGAGAGACAGCATGAGTGAGGGGGGCAGTGGAGGGAGAGAGAGAGAAAGAAAGAATCTGAAGCAGGCACCACACTCAACATGGAGAATTACCTGGGGCTAGATCCCACAACCCCTGAGATCATGACCTGAACCAAAACCAAGTGCTGACTGCTTAATCAACTGAGC
The DNA here is from genome assembly GCF_902655055.1 of Lutra lutra. Lineage (NCBI taxonomy): Eukaryota > Metazoa > Chordata > Mammalia > Carnivora > Mustelidae > Lutra > Lutra lutra. The sequence goes on along the minus strand of NC_062288.1, from coordinate 99,395,168 downwards.
TACCCAGGTGCCCCAAGTTATTGTTTTAGAAATCTTGTCCATTTAACTAAAATACTCTACCTTAATATTTAACTGATGGCAAAAACCTTTATAATCTTTGCTTCAGCATCACATAAGTACACAAAATGATTGAAGACAAGTTAAATTAGTAGCTGAAACTTTGTCTGACCTTGAGTTTTTATTCAATTCTAAATAGTGGATTTGTGGCTGTGGCTAATCATGAAATCTTTGTCTCACTCTGTCTCTAGCATTATTCCTTAGTTAGATACAGTTTCACTAGTCTTTCATCTCCGTTTTCTCCCCTCTTAAATTTCATGTTTATTTACATGTTTAGAGTGCCTACTTAAAACTTAATAAGATAAAAGATAAGATCTTTAAGTAAGATAATAACACTTATTCTCTTCTGAATATGTTGAATTCCTATTATCTAAAGGAAGAAATAAAAATCCATATCCTACTTTTGACTCTCTCTGAACTTCTATATTTTAATACCTTTTTTTAAAGACTTTATTTATTTATTTCAGACAGAGAGAGAGAGAGCACACATGAACAGGGGGAGGGGCAGAGGGAGAAGCAGGCTCCTGACTGAGCAGGGAGCCTGATGCAGGACTCAATCCCAGGACCCTGTAATCATGACCTGAGCTAAAGGCAGACACTTAACTGACTAAGCCACCCAGGCACCTCTATTTTAACATCTTTTTACTAGAATTAAAATGATATTTCAAAGTTGAATACATTTACTTTTTATTCATATTAAAACCACATTATGTGGTGTTTGTCTACAGACTGATTGTAAATCCTGAACATTACTGTTTGTGTTGTTGCAATCTTGCAGATATTTTTCACTGAGAAGCTGAGAAGTATGTGGGGAGTACATTCCTTCCATGTAGTATAGTGTCACAACCTCCTTGGGACTCAGGGAAGAACAGTATATTGTGTATATAAAATAGATCCTCTTTGCTACATCATCAGGGGCTTCAGAACACAGCACATTTCACTTTTTCTTGTATCTATATATTACTTCCTGGAAAAATTTGTTTTGTTTCCATAGTCTCTAACACCCTCTATCTTCATTACAGAAAGAAGAAATATATGCCTTCTTCACTAAATTCTAGTTCATGAAACATTTTGTCCATCAAATAGAATCCATTCCATTTTTTTAATTCAAGGCATTTTCCTTCAGCTCAGGAATTTTTTGTTTACATTTGTCCTGATTATTACCAGCCTAGAAAGGACTCATTTACTTTAGGCCCTTTTCTTAAATCCACTATTTTGTTTTATCCCTCATTCATCTTCTTGATTGTCAACTTTGTTTTTTGTAAATATATCCTTACATAACCTTCTCCAAAACGGCATATGGAAGGTAATTTTCAAGTGGCTTGATTTTGCCATTTCCATTGATTGGTAGCTTGTTCAATTCTAAGTTCAAAATATTATTGCCTCAGAATTTTGAAATACTTATAACCATTTTCTTCATTATTCAAAATTGGTGATTGAAAAGTATGAAGAAATTATGACATTAATTGCTTCATAATAATTTTTCCTCATTTTATCTGCATGCTTTTGACATGTTCTTTTTATTCTTAGTCTTCTGAAATTTCTGAATATTGTTCATTCATTATTCATTTATGCAGCTCATCAATCAGTGGATACTATTAATTCTAGAGACAGGTATCTCTTCAGTTCTGGGAGATTTTCTTATTTTATTTTACATTTTTTTCTCACTTTTTTCACAAATGCTCTCATTTTGAAACTCCTGTTCATCACATCTTGAGCTATCTAGGTTGACAGTCTTGACCAATTTATTTTCTTTTACAGACTTTCTTTTTTATGTTTTCATATATATGTTCTGGAAGAATAACTCATTTATCTTCTAATTCTCCTTCTAATTTTTAATTTGTTGATATATTTTAATTGCCAAATTTTCTCCATTTTTTGAAGGTTTTCACTCAGTTCTATTCATGACTTGTTTCATAGAAACATTATCTAGAACTTTTATGAAGATAATGAATATTTAAAAATTCTCATCTGTTGTGAGTGATCTGTTTCCTCTTTTGGTCACATTTTTGTGTGTTTGACTTAGTTTTCCCCTTTCATGCTGCTGATTTTCTTTATATATCCATTAGTCCTTTGTTTTAAATTCTAATTAAGGAATAAAATATTAGATAAGTTAGTTCTACATCTCTTGTCTCCTCAACTTTTGGGTATGCAGACTAAAATTTTTCAATAGCATTCTTTCTTGAATAGAATGTCTAATACATAGGACTGAGCTGATTGGTAAACTTTCCTTCATACTGAAATGGTGAAGAACTATCTTTAAAATGGAAGGTGCCACAAATTCAGAATCAGAAGTACTTTATTCTAGTAAAGTAAGGTACAGTCTAACAGGCTAATTCTTTGTAAGGCATTCATTTAGTTTTTTTGGAGATGGATTGACAATTCAGTTTCTGTGTGTGTCTGTGTGTGTAAGGTAAACATAAATGGCTTTGCCTTGCATTTCACTAAATTTTCAGTTTTATTATTATACCTACTAAGTCCAAGTATAAAGACTCTCTGGATTTCAGTTGGGCAGTTCGGTCACCTTTATTTTTTTGCATTTCTCACCTGCCATAATCTGGAATTTGAGTTACATACTTCTTCAAATTTACCAATATGATTCCATCTGCTTCTACTTTTGCCAAAAGCATAGAGATTCCCTAATATATTAAACCTGATCCATTTTGTTCTTTTCACACTTATGGGTTTATCCTCATTTAATCACTTATAATTCCTATATGGACTTTTGAGGGTGGAAGTTAGACTAATATATTTGCTTCGTCTGCCATATTTCTCTGAAACTATAAAATATGTTATTTCCAACTATAAATTGGTACAAAAGGAGAACTTGAAAGTTATTTTTCAAGATACTAAAACAATAAATGCCTCTTGAATTTGTTATTTTATGTTAGTAATTTATACTAGAGATTAATTTTTTGTTCAGCTATATTGTTACAAAGATGCTCAATGGATGGTTATTATAAATGTTAAAATTAGAAGAAAACTAACAATGAGAGATTATCTCAATAAAATGTGACACACATAATTTTAAGACATATAACTTATTTTGTAGGTATATTCAATAGTCTTAGAATAATTTTCAGTTATTTCTACTTTATCATAATTTTTACCACTTTATTTGATTACATTTATACTTTTTATTCATTTAGATTTAAATTTTATTTATTAACATAAGAATTTGAGGCAGTACAACAGACCAAATAAAATTAAAATATGGCTGGCTTTAATAAATGAAAAAACACAAAACTTGTCTTATAGAGGAAGAGAAGATTGACATTAGCAAAAATGTAAGATGCACTGATTTTTAAAATCATGAACAGAGTTAGGTTCAATAGTAAATAGAAAGTAAGACAAGAACAGACTGATAATCTTTCATGTGGAACTAAACTCAAGCAGGAATTTATCATGTGACATATTAAAAATATTATTGCGTAGTGGTTTCACGGACTTAATGGTAGAAGTCTTAAGACATTTACTTGAAAAACAGTACACTAAAATAAAGTGCTATTCCCCTAAAGTGTGCTTGTATTGATTCTATTTAAGGAAAAAACAAATCATTCCAAGATGTCCTAATTCACTGAAGGAATGTCTTCAACACTATAACAATGCCCTTCATCTACCTTATTTTCTGAGGAAGTTACAGCTCTTTGAGTCTCACACATTCTGCTCTTTTTCTTAAAGTAGAATTCTGTTAAGGCTGCCATTTCTGGAAGGTCTTTCAAAGTGGACACAATGTTCTGTCAGGGCCTGGTGTCTCCCATGGATTTTTAAACTCCATGGCGGAATCCCAGAGTACAAACCAGATTTCTCCATTCTCTGTTGGTTGAGTTTCCATTTTGTATACTTAGTTTTCTTTTTATCCTGATCAGTCTTAATGAAAAGCACTCTAGTTTTCCCTAACAGATTTCTTTAACTTAGTATCTCATGGATGAGCTGTTGAAATTTAAGTCCATCTGGATTCCTTAAGAAGCCAGGTTCCTTTATAAAAGTCAACTCAATACTCATCCAGAGCTCTTTTATTGAAGAATACCATCAATCAGTTGCAATCAGTTAGAGTTTTGAGGAACATTCTATGTAGACTTCAAGTTAGCCAAAATATGGAAAAGATGAAGGGTGAAAAATTATGCTTTCAGATATACAATGAAAGTGGAAATATTAGTGATGTGATATGTGATATATTTGATATATAACATGATATATTATTTCCCATGGACTTTTTTATTGTAATAATTATTCAAAAAAGCAAAATAAAAATATTAAGAAAGAGATGTGATCCAGATAAATTAAATTTAAGATAAATCTATTAATAAAACAAATTATATGGCTCTGACAAATATAAAAAATAATATCTAATTAAATATAGAAATCAATGATTGATATTTTGCAAAGCTACTGTATAAAAGGAAGATATAAAAATAACCAGTTAAGTGTGCCTGGCTGGCTCAGTCAATAGAGCATATGACTCTTGATCTCAGAGTTGTGACTTCAGGCTCCATATTGGGCATGGTGCCTACTGGAAAAAACAAACAAACAAACATAGAAATAACTAATTAAATTTCTGTATATCACCTTCAAGTTAAAACATTATGAGAGTTAATAATAACGATAGCATTATTAAATATATAGACATATTAATACTAATATCCATCGCATATAGTGAATATCTTGGATTGATCTTAAAATTGTAAGATATCTCTTTTAGAAAATTATAAAACAAATTTAAATAACTAGATAAGTGGAAAACATGTCCCAGGGATTAGAAGACAACATTTTAAAGATAGCAATTCTTCCTAAACTGATTAATAAATTCAGTTCAAACCCAATCATTTGCAGTATTTCCCCAGTTATGTAAGTCTATTTGAGTGTTTGAATATTAGTGGAAATTGATAAGCTTATTCTAACTTTTAAGTGTAAATGTCAATGACCAATGATAACTAAGTATGTTAAAGGTGGGAAGACTTGCTCTAATTATAATGAAGTTGCAATGATTAAGATAATAAGACAAGAGTACAAGGAAAAATGAAAGGAACATGATAGAGGGCCTACAGCTAGAATCTAGCATATATGAACATGTGAATTATAATAATTGTAGTCCTGTGTAGTTGTGGGAAAAGATTTTAGGGAAAATGGTACTTGTACCGTATGTAAAATTAGCATACAAAATTTCAGGTCAATGGTACATCTGAATTTGAAAACAATAATCCAGAAGATAATATAGGAACTTATATTCATTATCTTGGGGTAAGCAGACTTTATTGAACTTATTTTATCCAAAAGTTTCTCAGACTTATTTAACTCTAAAGTGTGTGTCTATGTACATGCGTGTGTGTGTGTTTGATACATTGGAAAACTAATTTTTCCATGAAACCCTTTAGGAAAAGCTACTTTGGGTCCTCTGCTTTCTTATCAAATTAGCAAAGGCCAATCAATCCCTGTGGTGAAAGAACAATGATTATGAACTAGAGTAAGTTTATAACAACAGTTTAAAAGATACAGCTGGACCCTGGTCTGGAAAAAAAGAATCGAGGCAAGAATCTTACATTTTTTTCACAATAAGATATAAGATGGGATATATTTTTGGCTTTATGTCTTGATCCATTTCTAGTCTGAAAATAAAAGGATTACTAAAGTCATATCAGTGTGTAACAATTTATGTCACCAAGAAGTATTAAGCAGAGAACTGAACAAAATGTAAGCTTTTAAAGTTTTTTTATTATTAGAAAAAAACAGTGATTAAAAAGATATATTTGTATCATTTATGCATAGGTTCTTAAAAGTGCTCCACAATAAAAGTAGTTCAATTTTACCCTATTTAAAGTAGCTCATATTAAAGGAATTTTTGTACCAGACTCTGTCTAGATACATTACTTATATTTTCTAAAAGGGCTTTAATGGTTCTAAAACTCACACATCTACTCTATAGACTAAGGATAATGTTACGGGCCCTTAATTAAATGATAGAGATATATGTTTCTATATAGAACCTGTATTCTTTAAGTAAGCATAACATAATAACAAGTGTATACAACAGGAAGAGTAATTACCCAAATTTGCATGCACAGTGGGAGCTTCCTTTGTAAAGTGGTTGGCAGGTTGAAACAATGCATCATGGATCCCATTCACCTGGAAGTAGCCTACCTTCTATGGTACAAATTGGGTAACTAATGCAAGTCTTGAATCTCTCAGCTGTCAGGGGAATTCTGAGAGTAAGCTCCTTGACATGTACCACAGAGACTTCTCATGGGAAAAGAGCAGTTGGTTTACCCTGGTGCTAATAAGAGGACCAGCACATATGTCTTTCAGTTACCACCAAGCCATGGGATTGAGAGGGACATTTCCTTTCTATTAATGCTCCATGCCGGGCAATGGGTCACCCCCACCTCCAGATTAAATGTAACTGGTTTTTTTTTTCTTCTCTTACTTCTGAGGTTTATTTGACCTCATGTAAGTATAATATGCTTGAAATATGGATGAGACACAAATATGGCTTTTATTTCTTGTTTTGACATTAATAATTGTGAGGTGTTTTGTAAGTAGGTGAATGTGCCTAAAGTAGTGCTTCATAAAGAATATAATAAAAGCTAAATTTATTAAGTGTTTATCATGTGCCGAATACCAAGCTAAGTGCTGCGCATGTATAATTCCACTTAATCTAACCTAATTTGGAGCAGCATAATATTTATCTTCATTTTAACAAATAAAATATGAGGTTCATAGGAATTGAATATGTTGTGTAGAGTAACATAGCTTTTCTTTTTAAGATTTTATTTATTTATTTGACAGAGAGAGACACAGTGAGAGAAGGAACACAAGCTGGGGAAGTGGGAGAGGGAGAAGCAGGCTTCCTGCCAAGCCGGGAGCCCCATGTGGGACTCAGTCCCAGGATGCTGGCTGGGTTCATGACCTGAGCCAAAGGTAGATGCTTAACGAAGCCACCCAGGTGTCCCTAGAGTCACTTCACTTTTAAATAAAGCCAGACTTAATGTTCAGATTTGTCTAAACCCAAATTCCAAATTTGTTTTGTTTGACAAGTAGGTCATTCAGAAACCTTTAGAACACAGTGAATATGGGCTTTATGAGACTATGTGGGAACCCAAATATATGCAAGAAAATTCTAAAACAAATTGGGATAATCATAATTTATTCATATGATACTAACAGCTCACTATATTGCTTGGATATGCTTTTTAAAAATTTTAAATTTGAATTTTGATTTCAAAATACTAGTTTCCATTAATAAAATAATATAGCTAATAAATGAATTAAAAGATTTAGGTCATAATCTCTGAACTTGACCAACTTAATTAGAATCTATATGTTTAAAAGTGACACAAGGGAGACGAACTGTAAGAGAATCTCAACTCTGGAAACAAACAGTTGTTGGAGTGGAAGGGGGGCTAGAGATAGGGTGATGGACATTGGGGAGGGTATGTGCTATGGTGAGTGCTGTGAATTATGTAAGATTGATGATTCACAGACCCGTACCCTTGAAACAAATAAAACATTATATATTAACGAAAAAATTTTTAAATAAATAAAAGTGACATAAGGTTTTTGAGATGCTATGCATATAATTAGAAATTTGTATATATAACTATTACAGACTTTTTTTTTTTTATAGCTGAAAGTTTGTACACTTTTACTAACCTCTCCCTGTTTTGCCCATTCCCCAGCCCCTGGAAGCTACTTTTCTACTTTGTTTCAGTGTGTCTGACTTTTTTTTTCACATTCCTCATACAGATGATATCATCCAATATAGACTTTCTCTGTCTGGCTTATTTCACTTAACATAATATCTTTTTTTTTTTTTTAAAGATTTTATTTATTCATTTGACAGAGAGAGATCACAAGTAGGCAGAGAGGCAGGCAGAGAGAGAGGAAGAAGCAGGCTTCTGAGCAGAGAGCCTGATGCGGGGCTCGATCCCAGGACCCTGAGATCATGACCTGAGCCGAAGGCAGTGGCTTAACCCGCTGAGCCATCCAGGCGCCCCTTAACATAATATCTTTAAGTTCCATCCATGTTGCTGCAATGTCAGGATTGTCTTCTATCTTATGGCTGAAATAATATCCCATTGCGTGGATATACCACAATTTCTTTAACCATTCCTCTGTCAGTCATCTGTGAACACTTAGGTTGTTGCCATATTTTGGCTATTCTGAATACTACTGCACCAATAAACAGGGAGGTGCATTTATCTTTTTGAGTTAGTGTTTTTTTTCTTCAGATAAATATCCAGAAATAGAATTGCTAGATTCTAAAGTAGTTCTGTTTTTAATTTTTGAGGAAACTCCATACTCTTTTCCTTAGTAGTTGCATCATTTTACATTTCCTACCGACAGTGGACAAATATTTCCTTTTCCCAACATCCTCCCCAATGCTTGTTCTTTCTTCTTATTTCTTTCTTTTTTTTTTTTTTTTTTTTTTTTTTTGATAACAGGTGTGAGGTGATAACTCACCACAGTTTTGCATTTGCCTGATGATCAGGGAGGTTGGGTATCTTTTCATGTACCTGTTGAGGTTTTCTTTGTTGTAAAGAAGTTTTTAGGCTTGATGTAGCCTCACCATTTTGTTTTTGCTTTTGTTGCTTTTACCTTGGTGACAAAAATAAGTGAATAAATAAACAAACAAACAAATAAATAAATAAATCATTGTTAATACAATGTTAAGAAGCTTACCACTCATAATTCCTTCTAGATTGTTATGGTTTCAGGTCTTATGCTCAAGTCTTTAATCCATTTTAATTTTGGAGTATGGTGTAAGAGAATGGTCCAGTTTCATTTTTTTGCATGAGGCTATCCAGTTTTCCCAACAGCATTTACTTAAGAGACTAACCCTTCTTCATTGTATATTCTTGTCTCCTTTGTTGAAAATTATATAAGCAAAAATTTATTTCTGAGCTATTCTTGCCTTCACCTGTCTGTTTTTATTCTCAAACCATATTATTTAGTTTATCATAACTTTGTAATAGAGTTTGAAATCAGGGAGAGACCATGGCTCCTCCAGCTTTGTTCTTTTTTCTCAAGATTTCTTTGGTTATTTGAGGTCTTTTGTGGTTCTATACAAATTTTTAAGATTTTTTTTTTTCTATTTCTGTGAAAAAAGAATTTTGATAGAGATTGCACTGGATATGTAGACTGCTTTGGGTATTATGAACATTTTAACAATAATAATTCTTTCAATCCATGAGCATCTTTCCATTTATGGAATCTTTCCTTTTATTTTTATCTTCTTCAATTTTTTCCCTTAATATGTCTTATAGTTTTCAGTATATATGTCTTTCAAATCCTTGGTTAAATTTATTCTTAGATATTTCATTCTTTTCAATATAATTATAAATAAGATTGCTTTCTTCATTTCTCTTTCCAATAGTTATTAATGTATAGAAATATAATAGATTCTTTGTATTGGTTTCATAACCTCTAAATTTACTGAATTAATTTATTAATTCTAATAGTTTTTTGATGGAGTCTTCAGGATTTTCTATGTATAGTATCTTGTCATTTGAAATAGTGACAATTTTACCTCTTTCTTTCAAATTTGGATGCCTTTTATTTCTTTTTCTTCTCTAATTGCTCTGGCTAGGACTTCCAATACTATGTTCAACAAAAGTGGTGAGTGTGGGCATTCTTGTCTTGTTCCTGATCTTGAGTATAATGTTAGCTCTGGACTTACCACATATGGCTTTTATTATGTTGAGGCATATCCCAACTGTGCCTGCTTTAGTTGTGTTTTGGTCATAAATGAATGTTGCATTCTATCAAATGTTTTTTCTTTGTTTAGATGATCATATGGTTTGCATCCTTGATTTTGTTAATGTGATATATCACATTGACTAATTTGCAGATGCTGAACCAGCCGTGTATTCCTGGAATAAATCCTACTTGATCATGGGGTATGATCTTTTAATGTGTTATTGAATTTAGTTTGCTAATATTTTTTGAGGATTTTGCATCTATATTCATCATGGATATTGGCTTATAATTTCCTTTCCATGTGGCATTCTTCTCTGGTTTTGATATATGGTTAATCCTGGTCTTGCAAAATAACTTTGGAAATGTTCCCTCCTCTTTAATTTTTTAGAAGAGTTTGAGAAGGATTGGTATGAATTCTTCTTTGAATGGTAGAACTCACAATAAAGCTATCTACTCCTAGACTTTTGTTTGTTTGGAATATTTTTGATTACTGTTTCAATCTCCTTACTAGTAATAGATTTCTTCAGGTTCTTTATTTATATATGATTCAGTCTTGGTAGGTTATATTTCTGGGAATTTATCTATTTATTTTAGGTTGCCCAGTTAGTTAACATATAATTGTAAATAATAGTCTTTTATGGTCCTTTGTATTTCTGTGGTATCAGTTGAAATACCTCCTTCATTTTTTATTTTACTCATTGAAGTCCTCCCTCTTTTTTCTTGGTGAGTTTAGCTGAAGGTTTTTCAATTTGGTTTACCTTTTCAAAGAATCAGCTCTTTCATTGACCTTTTCTATTATCTTTTTAGTCTCTATTTAATTTACTTCTGCCCTACTCTTTGTCATTCCTTCCTTCTACTAACTTTGAACTTCATTTGTCCTTTTTCCCCCTAGTTTATTGAGGTGTAAAGTTAGGTTGTTTATTTGAGACTTCTCTTGTTTGTTGAGGTAGGCCTATGTTGTTATGTGCTTCTGTCTTAGAACTGCTTTAGCTGAATCTATACATTTTGGTATATATTTCCATTTTCACTTGTCTAAAGATTTTTTTTCCCTTTCTTCTGATTTATTTTTTGAACTGTTAGTTGTTGAATAGCCTGTTGCTTAAACTCAACATATTTGTGAATTTTCCAGTTTTCTTCTTGCAATAGATATTTTTTGTACCATGGTGGTCAGACAAGAGGATTTCAAGCATCTTAAATTTATTAAGACTTGTTTTGTGGACTAACATACAATCTGCACTGGAGAATGCTCCATGTATACTTGAGAAGAACGTGTATTCCTCTTTTAGATAGAATGTTCTGTAAATATCTGTTACATCCATCTGTTCTAACAAGTCATTTAGGGTCAATATTTCCTCATTGATTTTATCACTGGATGATATATTCATTGGTGAAAGTGCCCTAATATTATTATGTTTTTGTTCTTCCTTTAGGCCTGTTAATATTTGCTTTGTATATTTAGGTGCTCCCATATGGGGTACATAAATGCTTACAAATGTTATATCATCTTGTTGGATCAACCCCTTTTATCATTATGCAATGCCTTTCTTCACCTTTTATTACATAGAGTCTTTGTTTTAGAGTCTATTTTGTCTGGTATAAGGGTAGCTCCTCCAAATTTCTTTTGGTTTCCAATTACATGGAATATACTTTTCCAACTCTTCTCTTTAAGTCTGTGTGTGTTCTTGCATTTAAAAGTCCTTACATTTCTTCTAGGCAACATTTAGATGGGTTTTGTTTTTTATTCATTTAGCCACTCCACATATTTTGATTGAGGAATTTAGTTCATTTACATTTAAAATAATTATTGATAGATGTGTACTTATTGCCATTTTGTTTATTGTTTTCCACCTGTTTTTGTAGTTCTTTTGTTCTTAACTTGCTCTCTGTGGTTTGATGACTTTCTTTAGTAGTATGTTTATATTCCTTTTTTTTTTAATCTTTTGGATATTTACTGTAGGTTTTTGTTTTGTGGTTACCATTGGGGTTACATATAACAACTTATTTCTAAAATATAAGTTAGATATTCATATATATCTAAGTTTTTATAACACTATAACAAATATTATTGGCACTGTTAGTAATGACAGAGCCCAAGATTGTACATGTTAGTTGAAATGCAGTGGTATAAAAGTTGATAAAAATATTTAATAAATGATTAACTGTGCATGCTATACTTTAAAGTAAAGTATTGACTCACTGAGAACTGTTTACTGTTGTCTTCAATTTAACAAAACCTCACTTACTATGCTTCAAAAATGGTTATCTTTTGTGAAGCAGAGAGATTGAAAAGTACTAGATAGATAAATAATACATATATACCTATATAATATACTTTAAAATCTGGGATTATATTTATATATAGTTCACGTAAATTAATACAAACCCAAGTTTATATCAACATTCTTGTAAGTTTCCATCTTGATATTGAAAGTATATTTTGTATTAATGCTTACAAGGTAGATTTCTATGACTCAAAGTCATATTCATCATTTTCTAAAAAAATTGGGAGAAGCATAAGCTTAAGTACTATGATATATATTCAAATGGCTTTAGATATATATCAAAATGTCCCCCAAATTATGGGCATTTTTGGTGACTATCATAGTTTGAATATTTTGAGGTATAGTTCCTTTTCCTATACTAATGTTTAGGGCATTATATTCATGGTTGAAGTCATAAAAATTAGTGGCCAGAAGCTACTATACAAAAATACTACCTAGATATAAATTAGATGCTTTGATATGGGTATTATTACCTGAATATATCTAAAATAGAATTAAAATTGCAGGAATAGTAATGCATCACTTGACTCTTAGAAGCTTGAAAGTTTTCTAAAGAACTAAACATTTCTTTTCTCAGTTTTCAAACTAATTTAAAAATGTGTTACATTAGTTTATGGAAACTGTCTAATAGACCTGTATCTTAACACTTCATGATCTTTTATAGTTAAGCAGTTATTTGGAAAACCCAAAGCAAGCAAGGAAACATTCATTTCAATCTTATATATACTCATACTATAAAAATATTGACTATCTAAAGGTCATAATATACTTAAAGATTCCGACATTTTGGAAATATTTTACAAAGCATTTTATATATTTAAACATTTCAGGTAAGGGAAAAAATTTAAAACAGACATTTTTACTAATAAAATGCATTTGATTAAGCTAAAATCTTTTGATTAAGCTAAAATCCACCGATGATTTTAAGTGCTTACTATGTTTTAGGAACATGGAAAATACAGATATGGCATATGTTCTAGTGTCAAGGAGTTCATGGTCTGGTGAGAAAGACTGTAAAACAGAGTGAATGATATAACGGGAATACAGAGTGAATGATATCACAGACTAAAAGGCAGCAACTAATGTAGACTAAGGATAAAGTAACTAGGATGGATTTTGAAATAACCATGTATTATCATAAATTCATACAACTGGAGACTCCAATCAGTCACTGTCCCAGATGCAGCCATTTTTCTAGAGGATATAGAGAGTCCCTGGTACCTGGCAGGCAACTAATGGTCCAATGAATGCTTGTGTAACTCTTTTCCTATAAATATAAACAATGAGACCCATTTGATTTCACATAGAAAGGGGAAAAAAGTTGTGTTCACTTTCTTTAGGGATCTATCAACTCTCCATATCTTTCTTAAAATGTAGGATATAGGGAGTTCTTTGATTTTACCATTTCACAAGACATCATGCTGGTCCATTCTATGAAGGATACCATTATGATGCATTGAATGCCCCCAGAAACCTTGGTAAGATACATGCCTGCATAAGGATGCAAAATAAAACCCCATGAAAATTCAGGTTCTGACCCCTTGATTAAGTTTCAGGATTTTCCTTGATCTGAGCCGTGAAAAGATACCTACAATAAGCAAATGACAAGGGACTATCTGGAATCTCCTACCACCAGGAAAATAGCATAATGTCTTTTGTATTTTAAAGGCAACATATAACACCAATATATAACAGCATGCTGCCACAATACATTTACCAAATAACCCTAAAACTTACTGTTTTGACTGGGATCGGAACAATAGAAGGTTCTTGAATTCTGAAAAAAAAAGTTGCACCACCAGTAAGAACTATGAACCAGGATATTTAGGTACACTTAGGATATTAGGTGTCTGTGGCAGTTAGGTTATTTTATAGAAACTATAGCACATATTTTTATAATTTGAAGCAAATCCACTCCATATTTTGAAGATAATTCTTCTTTGTTTGAAAATAACAAAAGTAGCAAAATAACTGATGGATTAATATTAGTCCTACTAAAGAAGGAAAATTTGACCAGGACCCCTAAGGTATCTTCCATCTGAAATGCCTATCATAACCTGGATGTTTTCTGACCACAGAAGCCATAAAATTTGGCATTTTCAGTAGCACTCTATCATTAAGTGGAAGAAGTATAGATTATATTGGGCTTGAACAGATTCTGAAGACATAGTCAAGTTACATGAGCAAGAGGTTTAAACTTTTATGCATCTACTTTGAAAGTACTGCCTCCTTTTTATGAACCCACATGTGTGGTTTTATGAGGAATTGTCATGTCAGCAACTATGACAAATTGTTTGATGAAGAAAAATTTTTATTTAGTTTATAGATGGTTCTACATGATATAATAGGAACATTTAAAAGTGGATGACTATAGCAGTCTCCCACTTTGGTGTGATACATAAGAACATGGGTGAAGGGAAATTTTGTAGAAAGCAGAAGATAGAGGAGTGTACCTGTTTATTTATTTTTTCTGTAAAAAGAGGTAGAGAAATGCCAGATTCACACTGTTTTTTTGAACAGTGTCTAATGATTTAGCTGAGTGGTTATGAACTTAGGAATATATTGGAAAATTGGTGACAAGGCAACTTGAGCAGACCTCATGGAATGGGCCCAAAGTGTGAGGGTATTTTTGTCTTGTGTAAATGTTCACCAAACAGCAAACACAGCCGACAAGGCTCCCAATAAACATCTGGACAAGGTAACCCATTATGTGGTTGTCCGTGAATCACTTTGCTCGGCCATTCTAGTCATTGCTAAAAAGGCTGATGAACCAATTGGCCATAGAAGCAGGCATGGCAGTCATGCATGGACTGAATAACATGGCTTCTACTCACTACAGATGATGTGGCTGTAACTACTGGTGAGTACCCAACATGTCAACAACAGAAAATGACACTGAGTCAACAATATGGTAATGTTTCCCAATGTGCAAGCCAGACACCTGGTGACAATTTGATTGTGTTCAATTATTTCCATCACAGAAAGGAAAGCAATTTGTTCTTTTTGGAATAGACGCATTCTGGAGATAGATTTGCCTTCACTGCCAATAGTTATCCTGTCCAAACTACCTTTCATGATTTTAGCAGTTGTTTTATATCACTGTCAAGAAATTCTCCACAGCATTTCTTGTGAATGAGAACCTACTTTTATAGCAAATAAAATATAACAATAGACCAATGGCCAATGCAATTCATGGTTCCTTCCTTATACCTCTTCCCTGCCTGACAGAATGGTAGGGATGACCTAGTAGCCCAAAAGAATGGTAGAATGGGTTTCTGAAGACCTATTTAGAACACTTTGCAAGTATCTTATGTTATATTTTAGGATTTATTTCTGAATCTCCTATACTAATATATATTTCTATTTCTTTTATAGATAGAATTTATGGGTCTGGGTTCTAAAAAATAAAAAGAGAGGAGTCATTCCACTTATGATTACACATAATAAAATACAACTTAGGCCTCTGATGGTTTAGAAGTCTTAGTTCCCTAAGAAGAAATGTTCTCACTAGAGACAATTTCAAGGGAAAGCTGGCAACTGGCATCTCAGAATGCTTTTTCCTTAAAATCTGTGAATGAGAGGAAATTGGATGATATTCTGAAGGCAGGAATGGAACAGAATCCAAGATTCTATGGTGGTGTTTTTGCCCAGTAAAGAGTATTTATTCAGTATGACTTCTTTTTTTTTTTTTTTTAAGATATTATATATTTATTTGACAGAGAGACACAGCAAAAGAGGGAACACAAGCAGGAGGAGTGGGAAAGGGAGAAGCAGGCTTCCCACTGAGCAGGGAGCCCAAAGCGGGGCTCAATCTCAGGACTGGGATCATGACCTGAACAGAAGGCAGCTGCCTAACTGACTGATCCACTCAAGTGTCCCTATTCATTGTGACTTCTTAAATTCCTTAGTTCACTAACTTTCATTGAAAACTATTATTCATTGTGCTGTGACATTTTATCTGACCATATTCTGACATTTCAACTTTTTATGACTGGTGGATTTGTTTTATTGAAGGATTATAATTCAAAAATTATGAGACCCACATAGTAGCATTCTGGTTCTGTAATTCCAATTGTTTTAATGGTTATTTCTTTCTTTCTTCTCCTTCTCCTTCTCCTTCTCCTTTTCCTTCTTCTTCTTCTTCTTCTTTTGTTTTTTAGTGGTTATTTCTACATAAAAAAAACTTAACCATGCTTGTAATATGCTAAATTTAGAATTATCTTTCACTGAAACCACTCATTTTCTTTGTCTTCGGTTGCACCCTAGTCTATTAAAATCTAAAATATCATAAGAGGCCCAGTTGAAATGCTACCCCTTCCATGAAAACTTTCCTTACCAGGGTTTTTCTTTCAAAGCACACAATCTATATTATACAACACAGTGCTTACATTTTTCTTGGAATATCTGGAGCATAGACTGTGTTATTGGCAGGCCAGCTGCATCAAACATTGCATGTAAGACTTGACAAAAAATTGGGTCCAGCATATCCCCTTGAGAACTTCTTAAAATCCATCCTATTTTCCCCACTGATGAAGTTATGAAAAAAAGCAACAAAGATTGACTGGGAGGAAAATGATTTCTAGGGGAACTCTCTGTTTGGTCATCTTCTTGGAGAAATTAAGTAAGAAGTGAGTGACAAAGGACCAGAAAAGTGCAAATCCACCATACAGACTTAGCTCACTGAATGCAAGATATTGAGAAATACAGAGTCCTGGCACTACTCTGTCAACTTCCCATTCTATTGGACTCTGAGTCTTCCCAGTGAATCAAGGGAGGGATATTCTCTAAATTGGAAGGCATATGCAGTGTATTCACTGGAGACCACAGGATGCTTCCACTGCTAGGATCTGAGCCCTGCCTCAGGCATTGGCAGCAACTACAGAGGCAGTGCATTGACTTTACAGAGGGAAATAAAAGCCCCTGACATCACCTACTTCTTGATTTTGCCTCAGGCTGATCGTCAACATTTATCTATTTGTAAGTAGTAATGATTGAAAGATTTATCTTAAGGATTTCAACATTGCCTTGCCATTCTTTGCAGAGGAAGAAGTCTAAGAGAAAAATTTTAGGTAAACCAATCCAACCTTGAGGAATGATATCTCATTTCCAGTTATTCCTCATAGACAGTTTTTGAAATAAAAGCAAGTTCAGTCCAGGAACTACCAGAGAGCAGTGGGAAGAAACAGCAGGCTATGGTTAGCAATGGACACTTAAAATTAAAGAGTTTGACCAATTCCTTTTCCTGGTTTTAGCCACACACATTTGCTCACATCTTCAAACAGCTTTCAGGCTTCACAGGTAAGTGTTAGACTACCAATTGCACAGCCACAAAAATTACTGTCATGGTTACCACATATCACGGACAATAAAAGTATGTTTTGAATGCTAATGAAGCTTGAAGTACCCACAAGACAGTTTTTTGGGGAGAGTTGACCTAAAAGGTGGGGGATACTTAGCCACTATCCCAAATTGCCTCTTTCATAAATTTTCCATTTCCTAGAGAATAACCTTTTGTTTTTGTGCTATGACAAATGAACAAAACCCTATGAGGAAAACATAAGCCAAGAGAGGTGCCTCTGGCAACAAGCTTTGGGTCAAGGAATTTAAAGGAGAAATAAAACAACATAAAATAAATCAACAGCTAGTTGTAAAGCATAAGCGGGATTTTGTTCTAAGTTTAAGCTCCACTGCAGGGAAGACCACACTGAGTCATTTCATAAAATTCACTTTTTAAAATGCTGCCAACTCACACATAAAATAAACCAGCACTAATTAGAGTTTTGCCACCATTTATTCTAAGTAGGACTTGATGTGCATAATGAATTAGCCAGCAAATATTTATGTTTTAATAGTTGCAAATGTTATCCTAGGTGAAAAAAATAAAAACCTTGTCTCCAAATGTAATAGAATCTAACAGAGAGTCTAGAACTTGGAGATTTAAACCAAAGTCTTTGAAATGGCTATAATAAAATTTAATT
This sequence comes from Lutra lutra, assembly GCF_902655055.1. Lineage (NCBI taxonomy): Eukaryota > Metazoa > Chordata > Mammalia > Carnivora > Mustelidae > Lutra > Lutra lutra. The sequence goes on along the minus strand of NC_062288.1, from coordinate 99,377,158 downwards.
ACATTTTTAAAGTACTTACTAGTTTTAGGTCCTCTTGGTTTTCTCCCTCCTCTTCCTCCTTCTTTTCTTTTGTCCTTCTTCCCCTCTATATCATTTCTTTATTCCTTCCTATTTCCTCTTCTTTTTTAACCTTTGGTTGCTGATAGGCTATACTGTAACCCCTCCTTCCTTTCCAGTATTGTACTGTTATAGATATGCTCAAATCAATTAACTTTCCATGTTCAAAATAATTCATTGGATTGAAATGAGATAACATGATAGACAGATGGACATACAGATAAAGATAGAGAAGTATGAAAGGCTGAGAGGCACTTTAAAGTTTATATCTATGATTACATTACATAGGTGTGCAATAACCTTCTAGTGCCCTAAGTGTTTAAATGTGATGCTTTGAAAATAACTGCCTTAATGTTGGTTACCATGTGATTAATTGGACCAACAGCAAAAATGACTTTAAAGGTAGCTCAGGATCAGTATTGCAGTGTTGGGAACTAGGTTATGTAATTCATAGGGTTCTTTCTCTTCTGTAGGATCCTTCCATCACTTCCCCTAAATCACAAATGTTCATTAAATCTTTAAATCCATTTAATTTGTCCTCTTGCTTTTTATTTTTTTTAATTTAATTTTATTTTTTCAGTGTTCTAAGATTCATTGTTTAGTCACCACACTCAGTGCTCCATGCAATATGTGCCCTCCTTAATACCCACCACCAGGTTCATCCATCCCCCACCCCCCTCCCTTCCAAAACCCTCAGTTTGTTTCTCAGAGTCCACAATCTCTCATTGTTCATCTCCCCCTCCGATTTCCCCCAATTCACTTTTCCTTTCCTTCTCCTTATGTCCTCCATGTTATTCCTTATGCTCCACAAGTAAGTGAAACCATAAGATAATTGATTTTCTCTGCTTGACTTATTTCACTCAGCATAATCTCCTCCAGTCCCGTCCATGTTGATGCACAAGTTGGGTATTCATCCTTTCTGATGGAGATGTAATATTCCATTGTATATATGGATGATATCTTTATCCATTTGTCTGTTGAAGGGCATCTTGGCTCTTCCCACACAGTCCTCTTGCTTTTTAAATTACTTTTTCCACTTTTCCCAAATTCTCCTGTCCAGTTGTTAATTTATCTTAGATATGTTTCTTGGTTACTCTTTACTGTCCCTTATCATGACTTTTCATTCTCTGTGTTAAGCAGTCAATACATTCTGTTCAAGATGGAAATTCCACACTTACTACTTGGAAGGCACTGCTTATCCATGGCTTTGCCTAAAGCCCAGGGTTCCCAGGTTTCTAACAACTTTGCAATATAAAGTTTATAACAATATGTAATAACTGAACCTAGAAGGACCTCTAGAAGAAGATAGAGGAATGATTACACACAGATCCAAAAGCCAAGGTAGGAAAGATCAGAGTATATTAAAAAAGCATTGTCACCTCATTTTTTAAAAGAAATAATTTCTTATAAAAAGCTCAGAATTGATAAAGTGAGAGAAACATTAAGGTACCTCACTTCTCTTTTTAATGTCTTATCCTATCACATTTCATATTTATTGACTAAAAAATTTCAGGACACCCATTATTTCATGGTTATAGTAAACTACCAGATATTGGGCAATCACTATAAAGTTGAGTGCATATATCATGGTAATTATATTTTTCTGGTGAATTGACCTTTTTACCATCTACAATAGCACTAAAAATAATAAAATACTTTGGAATAAAATTCCCTAAACAGGGAAAAGACTTTTATAATGAAAACCACAACACACTGATGAAAGAAGTTAAGACACAAACAAATGGACAGACACCCTGTGTTCATGGATTAGAAGACAATATTGCTAAAATATCCATACTACATAAATCAATCTGCAAATTCAATGTAATACTTTTAAAATTCTAAGGGGAAGGGTACCTGGGTAGCTCAGTTGGTTAAAGTTCTGCCTTCTGCTCAGGTCATGATCTCAGTGTCCTGGGATCTAGCCCCACACTGGGTTCCCTGTTCAGTGGAGATCCTACTTCTTACTCTCCTGTCTTCCCCCTGCTAATGCTCTCTTGCTCTCTCCCTCTCTAAAATAAATAAAATCTTTAAAAAAATTCTAAGGGCATTATTTATAGAAATAGAAAAATAATTGTGTATTCATATGGGAGCACAAAAAATCATGAACAGCCAAGTCAGTCTTGAAAGAACAAAACTAGAGATTTCACATTTCCTGATTTAAAGAAATATATCACAAAACTACAGTAATTAAGAGTATGGTAGTGGTATAAACATGGATATATGGACCAATGGAACAGAATAGAGAACCTAGAAAGAAATCCTTCAATAAATGGTCAATTGCTCTTTGAGAAGGGTATCAAGAATCCACAATAAGGGAAGCATAGTCTCTTCAACAAATAGTGCTGGAAAAATTGGATATTCTTATACAAAATGATAAAATTAGACCCTTATTTTACAACATACACAAAAAATTATCAAAACAAATTGAAGGGGCGCCTGGGTGGCTCAGTGGGTTAAGCCGCTGCCTTCGGCTCAGGTCATGATCTCAGGGTCCTGAGATCGAGTCCCGCATCGGGCTCTCTGCTCAGCAGGGAGCCTGCTTCCCTCTCTCTCTCTCTCTCTCTGCCTGCCTCTCTGTCTACTTGTGATCTCTCTCTGTCAAATAAACAAATAAAATCTTTAAAAAAAAAAAAAAAACAAATTGAAGAGTTAGAGGTAAGACTGAAACTGTTAGGGACCTTGAAGAAAACATAGAGAAAAACCTTCATTACATTGGACTTGGTAATCATTTCATGGATATGACACCAAAAACAGAGGCAACAAAAACAAAATTAGGTAAGAGGGTCCACATCAAACTAAGAAGCTTTTGCACAGCATAGGAAACAATGAGCAGAGTGAAAGGCAGCCTTAAGAAATGGGAGCAGGGAGAGTCAATTATCATATGTCTCACTTACTTGTGGAGCATAAGGAATAACATGGAGGACATTGGGAGATGGAGAGGAGAAGTGAACTGGGGGAAATTGGAGGGCGAGACAAACCATGAGAGACTGAGGACTCTGAGAAACAAACTGAGGGTTTTGGAGAGGAGGTGGGTGGTGGTTGTGTGAGCCTGGTGGTGGGTATTATGGAAGGCACGTATTGCATGGAGCACTGGGTGTGGTGCATAAACAATGAATTCTGGAACACTGAAAGGAAATAAAATTAAAATAAATTTAAAAAGAAATGGAAGAAAATATTTGCATACCATATATCTGATAAGATGTTAATTTCCAAACTATATAAGAAACTCCTGTAATTCCATAGCAATGAAAAAAACCCCAAAACCTAATAACTCATTAAAATTTGGCTATTAAATTAAAAATTAGAGTTAAGGCGTGAATAAACATTTCTCAAAGAGCACACTCAAATGACCAAATATATGCAAAGATACTCAATGTCACTAGTAATAGGGCAATGTGAATCAAAATCATGGTAAGTTGTCACATCACACCACTCAGGATGGCTATTATCAAAACAAAACAAGAGGCAAGCATTGAGGAGATGTGGAAAAATTGGAACCCTGTGTACTGCTGGTGGGAATGTAAAATAGTGTAGCTGCAAAATGGTGAAAATCACGTGAAAGTTTCTAAAAAAAACAAAAACTGGACTACTGTGAGATCCAGCAATCCCACCTCTGGGTATTTTTTCAAAAGGAATTGAAATCAGGATTTTTAAAAGATTTATTAATTTATTGATTTATTGTGAGAGAGAGAGGAACAGAGGGAGAAGGGGGACAGACTCTCTGCTGAGCAGGGAGCCTCAGCCCCAGGGGACCTCAATTTCATGACTCTAAGATCATGACTTGAGCTGATACCAAGTCAGATGCTTAACTGGCTGAGCCACCCAGGTGCCCTTGAAATTGGAATTTTGAAGAGCTATTAACACTACCATTTCATTACTATTCACAATAACCAAGGCATTGAAACAACATAAATGTTTATTGAGTGGGGACAGATAAAGAAAATGTGGCATATGCATGCAATGGAATATTACTCAGCTTTAAAAGAAATCTGCAGCATATGACAACATAAATGAACCTGGAGGACATTATGCTAAGTGAAATAATACAGTCACAAAAAGGTAAATAATGCATGATGAAGCTTAGATGTTGTATGAGTTCAAGTCAAACAAGATGAATAAGTTCTAGAGATCTTATGTACAACATTGTGCTTGTAGTTAATCATATTGTATTGTACATTTAAAAAATTTAAGAAGTGGGTCGCCTGGGTGGCTCAGTGGGTTAAAGCCTCTGCTTTCGGCTCAGGTCATGATCCCAGGGTCCTGGGATCGAGCCCCACATCAGGCTCTCTGCTCAGCGGGGAGCCTTCTTCCTCCTCTCTCTCTACCTGCCTCTCTGCCTACTTGTGATCTCTGTCTGTCAAATAAATAAATAAAATCTTTTAAAAAAAAATTTAAGAAGTTAGATCTCATGTTAAGTGTTCTTATCACAACAAATTAGGTTAAAACACATACAGACACACATGGACACACACAGAAAGAGAGAATGCACTCATAAAAATGAATCCCTTAGTTCTGGGCTCACTTTAGTTATCTTCCTATCCTTATGTTATGCTAGTAAGACCTCATCATCAGTTTACCTTTTTAATGATCTTTGGGTGAATTCATTTTACATTTTGCGCAGCTTTTCTATTTGCCCTCAAAGCAAAAAGGAGAGAGGTTGGCCTGATAGATGATACTCTGCTATCATCAAAATGGTACTTTTACTTTGTTTTTGCAAATTTGGGTTTGTTGTGGTTGTCAGTAAAAGTTTCTTTTCCTAAATTTGTTTTTAGAATCACCCTTTCCCTTATTGCCATATTAATACCACCATAATCATAAAATAAGATCTATGGTAAACCACAGCTCTCATGTTATGAACAATTCTTTGGACAAAATCATCTCCAAGTGGAAATGATCACTTAATTACCATCACAGGAGGCAGCCACAAGCTTTTTCATTATGATCAATTGTTTCCTAGCTTCACCTCTGCTGTGAGCTAGCATTTCAGGAACTTTCTATCCAGAGAAATATGGAATAAAGTACCAAAGGTTCATAAGTTAACTAATATCTTTCTTCATACATATTGACATTTAAAAATTCTATTTATTAATTATGGCACATCTCATAATTAAATACTAAGGGCAACTCCAACCTCTGAAATCATCAGGCTTCAAGAGAAGGTCAAATTATGGTGATAATTAACTTGTTCTCAGATGCGAGACATTTCCTCCATGCCACCTGGTCATTCCCCCATTTTTTATTTTGCCTGGAGGACATAGAGAACAATGCTAGTTGGAAAATAAAGTTTGATCTCTTATAAGAACCCCTAGAAAAATGCCATTTTCTCTAATTATTAAATTAGCAATTCTCAATGCTTCTGAAAAATAGGCAGAAATGAACAAAGCAATCATCGAAGCCACAATTTTAATATCCTCTCTTATTTTCAGCCTCCACCAGAAGTTTGATTGCCACTTTCTAAACCTCTAACTGCTTGGATCCAAAGCCAATGCAACATGTTTTGGGAATTTATTGTGTCATTCCACTGTTGGGGATATATAGCCATTTTTCTAATGCTCTGTAATAACTATACCAAAGCTTAATGCCTTAATAAGCACTGTTTTATTTTTTGCTCATGGTGGTTTGTCCACCTGCAGGTCTTACCTTTTTCAGTAAATGGAGCTGTGGCCGTCTAGCTCATCCATAGGGCTGGGTTGGCTGTAATGGCCTCATTCACATGTGTGGCAGTGAGTGCTGGCTGAGCTACATTGTGGTGCTACTGAGTCACGGTAATGGTGCAAGTTCCAAACATTTTAAGGTTTAAGTTTAGAAACTGCACAGTTTTACCTTGCTCAATTAGTCAAAACTTGTCAAAAGGCCAGTCAAGATTTAGGTAGTGGATAAACCAAAGCCCCTCTACTGAAGAGAGGAAGTTTAAAGAATTTGTGGATATTTTTAATCTATCTATGTCCCATTTACGTTAGGTGATCTTATTCTCAGAACTCCACTTCCTTGTATCCACAGGAATACTAATTAATAGGTAATGTTCAAATCCTGCTTATGGTTGATATTAATTTCATTTGGTGTTCTTAATCTGTTTTGTAACAATAATTTTTTTTATTTTTATTGTTACTGTTTTCAAAATTCCTTTCATTTTAATAATTCCTAAAATTAATATTTTTAATTTATCTCCTAATGTAAACATTCTTGAAATCATATTTAATTCCTCTATATCCTTTATTTCCTGTATTTAATGTGGCAAATCCATTTGAAATAACTCTTGAACTTCTCTACTATTTTAATTATCTTGCTCCACCATCATCACAGCCATACACTCATCAGCACAAGACTTTGATATCTGGCTTTTCTCTTACTACCGTCTCTCAATTTTACCCATATTATTTGATTAAACTAATCCACTGATACTTTAACTATCCCTTTTTCTTGATCAGAATACTTGATCTGTTCTCATTCATACTGCTAGATATTCTAAGGATTTTCAGGTTTTTAGATATTTTTTTAATGATGTGGTTCCACCTAACCAACTTAACTATTAATCAGTCTGTATTTTTATGTCCAAGTTTTATTACTTGATATTTTTATATATGGTGTTTTCATGTCTGAATCTTTATATTTGCTATTCTTTTAATCCCAAATGTGAAATGTTTTTTTCATTTGTTTGCATATATGAATATAGAATCAATGCCCAGTTTAAGTAGAGTGTCTCCTCTAAGCTTTCCCTTACTACTCAAACTAAAACAGATATAGACCCTTCTTAAAGTCTCAGTTTATTTTACTTAGAAGAATACGGCTTAATACTAAATTTTCATAGATGTGTGTTTTTTTTTTCACTTTGAAAATGTTTATCCAGTTATCACTACATGACAGGCATTGAGATAAGGATTTGGGACACAAAGGTGGGCATAAACACACAAAAAAAATTGACAGTGCTCTTTTGCATACCATAATCTAGTGTAGTGGGGATATATTAATAACATAATCACATAAGTATATACTCATAAGTGGATAATTTCTTTCAAAAATTGTCTAAAGCTATAAACACACTTTAATTTGGAGCTGACTTCATCTTTGAGTTGAGGAAGGTTCCTTGAGGAAATGTTAGTTGATATGTGAAAGTTTAGTTATAGCCAAAGATAACTAAGCAAAGAGGAAAGAAAACAATATTGAAAAATCGAGAACAGTGGTCAAGTCTCTGTGCTGAGAAGGGAAGAGTAAAGAAACTCAATGTGCATGATCAGTGTGACCTCAGTACACAAGGAGTAGCATGATATTCTGAAGTGGGGCTGGAGTGAGAGGCGAGACTTTGTTCAGTAGAGTTCTCTAGACTATGTTAAGAATTTTGGTCTTTCTGACAGAAATGGGAAAATACTGGGTGATTCATGTAGAGAAATGATAAGGTTAGATTTGCATTTTGAAAGGCCACTAGAGGTGTGGATTAGGGCAATAATCAGAGGGGTCATACTTGTAATCAGTGTGGGAGCTATTTTACTTGGTTGCCTAAGTAAGGATGGAGAGGAGTGGGAAACATGGTGAAGTTGGAATGCTAAGCATTTAAAGGCCAGAAGAACAGTGTCTATATTTACTCAGGACCGAATAGGAAAAGGGTGGGAATAAAAGGAGGAAATCTTGCTGTATGTAACTCAGTAGAGTGAGTTCTTATCCAATGGCTTAGGTTTTATTTATTTATTTATTTATTTTTTTTAAATCTTTTTTTTTTTAAAGATTTTATTTATTTATTTGGCAGAGAGAAATCACAAGTAGGCAGAGAGGCAGGCAGAGAGAGAGGAGGAAGCAGGCTCCCTGCTGAGCAGAAAGCCCAATGTGGGGCTTGAACCCAGGACCTGGGATCATGACCTGAGCCGAAGGCAGCGGCTTAACCCACTGAGCCACCCAGGCGCCCCTTTTTAAAATCTTTTTTTTTTTAAAGATTTTATTTATTTATTAGGTTTTATTTTTTAAATAGAAGGCATGTCATATGCCTCTGCTGCCCCCAGTTCTCATCAGGCCGTCAATGACCTACAACCCAGCCATAGCTTTGACACAGTTATGTGTGGCCTTGGGTTCAATTACACTGACAGTGTCTCAAATATGCACTCTTTACTTTCCTCCAGGACTCCATAATGCGCATGAGCATAGGCTAGAGTCTGTAGGACAAGCACATTGACCAGTCTTGAAAGGTAGAATTGTTAACAACCCTAACAACAACCTTAGTCAATGTATTAAGAACCCCCCCCCCCAAAAAAAAGTAAAAGAAAGAAAACAAAAAAAAAAAACAAAGTTCTTATTCAATTATAGGGTAGACAATTTGCAGATCACAGGCCCAGTCAAGTCTCTGTTGTCCACAGCTTGGAACTTTATAATATATTCCTATTTTGGTTTTTCTTAATTTCCTCATATTTCTGTTACCTCTCTGTTATCTTCAAATGGACTGTGTGCACACATGACTTTGACTACAACTTTGAGGAAAACCCAGACTAAGACTATAAGTAGGCTCTTTTTCTGAAAATGAGAAGTGTGTACTACAGTGAGAGGTTTGAAATAGTTGATTTGAATAGGGAAAATAGGGAAAACCTAATTGTACAGAAAAACATAATAGAAATAAATGCAATATTTTTCTAAAATGCACATTTGTTAAAAAAAAATGCACATTTGTATTTTCTCCTGTTAGCTTATCTCCCTGAAAATAGACTTACATCTAATAAATCTTATATTTTTTTCTTATAGCATGTTACTGAGTATATGACAGATACTAATAGATACTTGTTGATTTTCTAATAAAACTGATAATTACTATATTTTGGTAGGGACTATAAAATCCTATACATGTCAGTATTGTATTTTCATTAAGGAAAAAACCTATACTGAAAGATAAATGTTGTTAATCCAAAAGGATATATATACATTAATATAGAATGATGAATTTAGAATACTTGCAATTTGTGGCTATTATGATTACCTTTTAAATCCTGGGAAAATATAATAGTTATAAATTCAAAAGATTGAACTGTTTTTACATTTACTTTTTCTGTCCTAAAGCAATTGATTTTGTTTAGTGGTATTGTGAGACAATGTGAGAGAAACAATAAGGCATTAATGAAATAAAACTAAATGCACTCAATGAATTATTTCAGTATGCCCAAATAGTGGCCCATTTTGTATTACATAAAAAATACTGTGAACACTTTGTTAGCGGTTAAAAAAGTAAACCTGGGGACAATTTCCAGAATAGTGTTAGATACTTCATGGATCCTCTCCTCACAAGTAACTATAACTGGTGAAATTTATTTTAAAAATCAACCATTTGAAGTCTGTGGAAATTGTCCAAGGGACATAGAGCAAATGACAAAACATTCACTCAAGAAAATCTACTAAACCTCAGAAGAATAGTGAGAATCTGTAGTGCTTGAGCCATGACTTACTCCTTCCCATCCAATCCATCTCAGTATGAATGAAGACTATTCAGTATGACTGAAAAGTTGGGGCTCCCTCTCCCAAAAGTTCCCATCAAGGCCTATAGTACCACCCTGAGATGTCTAGGTGGCCAACATTTTTCTTTATCTTCTCCTACTTCCATGTTGTAGAGGCTAAATATCCAGTGACTACAACTGAGAGGCCTAAGGAGCCCTTTCTCAACCTATCCACCATTTTGGGGAGATGGTAGGCCAAGAATATTGGGGTCCTGATTGCCCTTCTTCACTCATGAGACGGATGTTCCAATCTAGGAGAGATAAATCAAGGAGGCCATAGGCTATCACTCTGAAGAAGCAGGCCATTCTTCCCCATCCCAGCTCTGGAACAGTGGTGCAGTATTGATACCTGGATTGATTGATATGGATGAACCTTGAAAATATTATCTTAAGAAGCCAATTACATGATAGTGCATATTGTTTGATTCTCTATCTATGAATTTATGGAATAGGTAAATCTATACAGAGAGAAAGTAGATTAATGGTTTCCTTCTGGAGTGATGAAATTGTTCCAAAATTGATCGTGGTGATGGTGGCCCAATTCTGTGAACATACTAAAAACATTAAGTTGTACACTTTAAACAGGTGAATTGTATACTATGTGAATTAGATCTCTCAGTTGTTATATAAAAGTCATCTTAAAATGGCTATGACATATTTTATTTGGAACACTTAATGTAATAGGTAAGCATGTAATGATTTTAATAATTTTTTTGATTTTTTACAACATATGGATGAAAATAGAAAGGAAGTTTAGAAAGTTATACATCTTAAAATGTATAGTAGACTTGAATTTCAGTAACAATTTAGCACAGTTTTTGTACTCTAGAGTATTTTTTTTACTAAAATTGAAGTCAAAATAACTAATCTTTCAATGATAGCATATAAATAATTAATAGCTTGTTATGTAATTTTTTAAAATATTAAGATTGTTTTAATTCCAGTATATTTAACATATAGTGCTATATTAGTTTCAGGTGTACAATATAGTGATTCAACAATTCTATACATTATTCAGTGCTCATTATGTTAAGTGTATTCTTAATCCCTATCACCTATTTCACCCATCTCCACACACCCCCACCCCATTCTGGTAACCATCAGTTTGTCTCTATCAATTCAGCATATTTTAAAGACAAGCTATGGAGCCTTTATATCAATAAAAATACATGGTAGATATTTGCATGTGACTGTTACCCAATGCATAAATCAACTGAGGAGTTCAGCTCCTGGTTAAAAGCCTATGTGGGGCTTTTCACGCCAGATCACAGGCGATTTCAAAAGCTTTACCTGGTGGGCCTCATGGCAGGAAAGCTGCACTCCCACACCACACTTGGTGCTCAGCCAGTGCACTGCAGTTTCAGAAGGGAATTGCAGTAAAGGACTCAGGCATCCCTGGCTGGTCATGCTCTGTCACAAATTCACATTCTTAACCCTGAGACTTTATCCTTAGGACTCTTTATTTGAGATCTTGGGCAGAGGATCTCTATGAGAGGAGGAGGGGAAACTCTGATGACACTTTCCCCTACTCTGACTCAGTTTCCAATACTTTTCTACTCCTAGCACCCTCCTCTTGCCCTTTTCCTTTGACCACAGGATCCAAAAACCTGCCAGATTCTCTTGCTCCTGTAACAGGAAGATGACCTCTATGTCTTTGTTGATCTACCTGACCCTTGACCAGTGAACCAATGCATGAGGGAAACTGAACAGGAGGCTTTAGCCCCTTCTCTGGTTTTAGACACTTGCCTACCACCACTGCAGTAAGTGATTAGAGGCTTAACTCTTTCATTTTGTCTCTTGCTTTAATTGTCTACTCTGACACCCGGCAGCCCAGCTCTCTCTCACAGCTTAGCTGACCTGACATCAACTAATTGACTTGATCACCCTGTTGTATCTCTTCGAATTATGATCTATTCATTCTTGGTGGTTTCATCTTCACTGGGCCTGTAACCCATTATTTCTGAGCCTTTCCTGAGTTTCTGAGACTGATCATCTGTTGAGTATCATTACCCTCTTGCCAGAAAGGCGCACTAAAATAAAATTATGCATATATTGTTAAGTACTTTAGGATTTGCAAATATGGAGTTGCTTCTATTATTGAATATTCTTGTAACTGCAATAAGTGGAAGTTTCAAGACACTAGTAAAAGGAAATTAATCCAAGTTTAATTGTCCCTTGCTAAACAACATTCACATATTACCTGGAATTCTTCCAGTCTGCCATTAAAAGTAAGTTTTCTGCGATCAAAAATTTCAGGACCTGGGACGCCTGGGTGGCTCAGTTGGTTAAGCAGCTGCCTTCGGCTCAGGTCATGATCCCAGCGTCCTGGGATAGAGTCCCACATCGGGCTCCTTGATCATCAGGGAGCCTGCTTCTCCCTCTGCCTCTGCCTGCCATTCTGTCTGCCTGTGCTCGCTCTCTCTCCCTCTCTCTCTCTGACAAATAAATAAATAAAAAAATCTTTAAAAAAATTTTTTTTCAGGACCCTAGGCTGCTATAGAATTAGAGACAGACACCTCCAAGACCTTGAGATAACATTCTGAGACAAAACAAAAGTGGATAAATATTTTTTCTACATTCATCATTCCCTCCAGTTAAAAATAATATATGAATCATTAATATTATTTGAGGTTGATTCATTTGTTCCAATTGATTATAAATACCTTATCTCAGCTGAAGAAATAAGAGTGAAATTCTTCTGTTTTCTCTAGAAGTTAAAAAATAGATGATTATTTTTTGACATAGAATACGCAAAGAAAGTTTCTATACTTCAACTATTCTCTTCCTTTGGTGTAATATGCACATTTTATGTTCTGTTTGTTGTTTGTGGTTCAATAGCTTTAGTAATTATAGCAAATTATCCAAGAAAAACAAAAGAACAAAAACTGCATGGTAATGTCACAACATGGAGTATTACGGATACTTTAAATCCCATCTATGGATGGAGTTCATTGAATCGAGGTCAAAATCCCTGTTGTAATATTTCAGGTTAGGTTTTCCAAAGTATAGTTCCTTGAACATTAGTCCCTTGAAACTACATACACTTAAAAGTATATGTGGATGTGGGGCACCTGGGTGGCTCAGTGCTTAAGCCTCTGCCTTCAGCTCAGGTCACGATCTCAGGGTCCTGGGATCGAGCCCCGCATCGGGCTCTCTGCTCTGCGGGGAGCCTGCTTCCTCCTCTCTCTCTGCCTCTGCCTGCCTCTCTGCCCACTTGTGATCTCTCTCTGTCAAAAAAAAAAAAAAAAGTATATGTGGATGTAAATAAAAAGAGCAATACCCAGAAACTTGAGTTTGGAAAGTGCTTTCACATTAGAGCTCCATATTGGAGATTCACAATGCATATTCATAGATAAAGGCTTTTAATTGTATCCCTTTAATGCTGAATACTCAATTCAGTAATGAAGACATATAATCCTTTTATCTACTCCAAAGGGAACAATATTCTTATTGGTTTGTTTTTCCCAAGCCAGATATTAACAATCAACAGTTTAGGATAAACTATTTAAACTATTGAAAAGCTGATTTTTTGACTGTTTCCTTTGCTGTGCAGAAGCTTTTGATCTTGATGAAGTCCCAAAAGTTCATCTTCGCTTTTGTTTCCTTTGCCTTTGGAGACATATCTTGAAAGAAGTTGCTGGGGCTGATATCGAAGAGGTTACTGCCTATGTTCACCTCTAGGATTCTGATGGATTCCTGTCTCACATTGAGATCTTTTATCCATTTTGAGTTTATCTTTGTGTATGGTGTAAGAGAATGGTCGAGTTTCATTCTTCTGCAGATAGCTGTCCAGTTTTCCCAGCACCATTTATTGAAGAGACTGTCTTTTTTCCACTGTATTTTTTTTCCTGTTTTGTTGAAGATTATTTGACCATAGAGTTGAGGGTCCATATCTGGGCTCTCTACTCTGTTCCACTGGTCTATGTGTCTGTTTTTATGCCAGTACCATGCTGTCTTGGTGATCACGGCTTTGTAGAAAAGCTTGAAATCAGGAAACGTGATGCCCCCAGTTTTATTTTTGTTTTTCAACAATTCCTTAGCGATTCGGGGTCTCTTCTGATTCCATACAAATTTTAGGATTATTTGCTCCAGCTCTTTGAAAAATACCGGTGGAATTTTGATCGGAATGGCATTAAAAGTATAGATTGCTCTAGGCAGTATAGACATTTTAACAATGTTTATTCTTCCGATCCAAGAGCATGGAATGGTCTTCCATCTTTTTGTGTCTTCTTCAATTGAAGAATGAATGTTATGTTCTGTAGTTCCTCGAGTACAGTTCCTTTACCTCTTTGGTTAGGTTTATTCCCAGGTATCTTATGGTTCTTGGTGCTATAGTAAATGGAATCAATTCTCTAATTTCCCTTTCTGTATTTTCATTGTTGGTGTATAAGAAAGCCACTGATTTCTATATGTTGACTTTGTATCCTGCCATGTTACTGAATTGCTGTATGAGTTCTAGTAGTTTGGAGGTGGAGTCTTTTGGGTTTTCCATATAAAGAATCATGTCATCTGCGAAGAGAGAGAGTTTGACTTCTTCATTGCCAATTTGGATACCTTTTATTTCTCTTTGTTGTCTGATTGCTATTGCTAGGACTTCTAATACTATGTTGAACAAGAGTGGTGAGAGTGGGCATCCTTGTCGTGTTCCTGATCTCAACAGGAAGGCTGCAAGCTTTTTCCCATTGAGGATGATATTTGCTGTGGGTCTTTCATAGATAGATTTTATGAAGTTCAGGAATTTTCCCTCTATCCCTATACTTTGAAGCGTTTTAATGGGAGAAGGTATTTGCAAATGACAGTACAGACAAAAGGTTGATATCCAGGATCTATAAAGAACTCCTCAAACTCAACACACACAAAACAGACAATCATATCAAACAATGGGCAGAAGATATGAACAGACACTTATCCAATGAAGACATACAAATGGCTATCAGACACATGAAAAAATGTTCATCATCACTAGTCATCAGGGAGATTCAAATTAAAACCACATTGAGATACCACCTTACACCAGTTAGAATGGCCAAAATTAGCAAGACAGGAAACAACATGTGTTGGAGAGGATGTGGAGAAAGGGGAACCCTCTTACACTGTTGATGGGAATGCAAGTTAGTGCAGCCACTTTGGAGAACACTGTGGAGATTCCTCAAGAAATTAAAAATAGAGCTTCCCTATGACCCTGCCATTGCACTACTGGGTATTTACCCCAAAGATACAGATGTAGTGAAAAGAAGGGCCATCTGTACCCCAATGTTTATAGCAGCAATGGCCACGGTCGCCAAACTGTGGAAAGAACCAAGATGCCCTTCATCAAACGAATGGATAAGGAAGATGTGGTCCATATACACAATGGAGTATTATGCCTCCATCAGAAAGGATGAATACCCAACTTTTGTAGCAACATGGATGGGACTGGAAGAGATTATGCTGAGTGAAATAAGTCAAGGAGAGAAAGTCAATTATCATATGGTTTCACTTATTTGTGGAGCATAACAAATAGCATGGAGGACAAGGGGAGATGGAGAGGAGAAGGTTGTTGAGGGAAATTGGAAGGGGAGGTGAACCATGAGAGACTACGGACTCTTTAAAACAATCTGAGGGTTTTGAAGGGCGGGGGGTGGGAGGTTGGGGGATCCAGGTGGTGGGTATTGGAGAGGGCACGGGTTGCGTGGAGCACTGGGTGTGATGCAAAAATAATGAATACTGTTACGCTGAAAAAATAAAAAATAAAAAAAGAAAAGCTGACTTTTCAACACTGTTAATAGTGAAGTGTATTGTAATGAGATGCTCTCAGAACAACCTCAGATGACTGCTATTTAAGAATAAAGACTTTGCCTATCATAGGTGTCAATTAAACATGGCAGTATTTTTTTGGAGTGGGAATAGAGATATATAGTAGTCAGAATAACAATTTCTTACTGGTTTCAAAAATATTGTAAGATGCTGATATGCATGAAGATATGACTAGTCTCATTAAATGGCCAAATGGACCATTGCTGGAATATTAAAATGTTTTTAAATTGATATGAAATATGGATGGAATAGTTTAAAATATTGTGAAGAGCTAATAAGAGTAACAGCCATGCCCCCAAATGATCTGGGCTAACTCCAGCAATAGAGTCTTTATTTTGTTCAATGACAGATATTCCAATGATCAAAATACTAAAATGAAAAAGCTGTGAAAGTGAAGACTCGGTAGTGTGCTTTAAAAATATATGGAATCTTGTTACTTTTACTATTTTGATTTTTCTATGTATTTTAAGTAAAAAAATACACATATGTTATCATACTTGTAGTCGTGAATCCAATGAAAGTGCTTAAAAGTAAAATGAGATTCAAACAGTTAAAAACAAATTACAAACTCTTGTTTGGGAAACTCACAGAGATTTAAAAAAATAGCACACTAACATGTTTGGTGTGGAAAAAATCAGCATACTTTCAATGAAATATTTGCAATATTCTATCTGTTATATGGTAGTCAATTTCTTCCCAGTGCTGTTGCTTTTTATTTCACTTTTGATGTCTGGAACTAAGAAAGCAGGGATCTTCAGTTTTTATGAGGAAGTTAAAATGCTTTGGGAATTCTTGGGCTATTTTCAAGATTACTGTGGAAAGAGGAAGTACCCACTAAACTAGTGAAATGACATTCGTTATATTCCCCTGTCCTCAATTTATTTCCCACTACTCTTATCGACACATGTTAGTTTCCTCAGTGTTTGATTCTCTTGTGCTTTCTCTCCATTGAACGTTGTCTTAATTCCTTTACTGGTAATTATTTAGTCATGTTAAAATTGACGTTGTCCAGTTAGGGAGTTGGAGAAATACAGTATTTAATCAACAGAGTAGAAACAAAATTCTAGCCTTAGGACTGTTACTGTCTTTTTCTATGATTTAGGGGAGACTCTCTATATCTCAAATTGACTATAAAATAGTGGGAAGAGAATTCATACTTGTTGAAATATTGATGCCTATATTGAAGGGTGTATAATAAGAAAAGAGTTTTATTTCTTTCATTTTTAGTGGAACACTATGTGAATAGTCTTGTATTCTCCTATATTATTAAAAGAATACCTTTTTAGTAAGTTTCAAATGGTATCAAATTGCATGCTCCGCTGGATTTTATTGACTAGATTTGGGGTATTAATTTATCACATATGAATATGAATGCTTTAAATTAATTTACTTTAAAATTCCATCTGTTCAATTGGAGAGAATTCAGTATTTGAATTTTAGAGAGAAATACTGTTCTTTGGTAGTTTGCAGTTAAGCTTCTTTCAGCAGCAATATCTTTAATAGTAGTTTAATGTGTACTTTTTTTTTTTTTTGCATTTTCCTCAAAGCTTGTCATCTGAATAATTGAAACTTTTTACAATTAATTTATTTTTCTGGGCTAGTATCTCATCAAGTTTTATAAATTTCCCATGAATAATTAAAAGTGATATTAGCCTTTGACTCTCAAAGATTCATGAAAAGGTGAAAGTGGGTAGAAAAAAATGCAGATTAGTCTCCGTTCCTTAGCTCAGTTGGCTTGTCAGTGAGGTCCCGATTGCCCAAGGCAAAGTTGTCCATTTGAGTTCAGCTCTGTAACGGACCATCATCAAGGCTCCGAATTCTGTGACACTGAAGGCTTAACCACACCTAGTAAATAACTCTATCAGGAATTCTGTCATGTGATAGGGCACTGTGGAGGAACAAGGCAGACAGAACTTCTGGAGAAGAACGGCTATATCTGACTCAATACAAGAACTTGTGTGTTTAATTTAGAAATTAGCGTGAACTGATTTCTCAATCCATAGTCATCACTCTCTCCTAATTACCTGGGCTCTACAGTTTGGGTGGGAGGATCTTCCTGCTCACATGTGTGAACTTTCTCTCTTAAAATAATAGATCTCCTCACCAGCCATACAGTGGTGGAAAAGGAGGTTTGAGGTTGGCCAATAGACCAGAGATTCTTCTGGGTACTCTCATGGTATTTCTGAAATCATTCTCTTTCACTCCCAAGATCCAGGCCAACAGGTCCCACAAAAGGTTTAGAAATTCTTCCTAAGACCAGGTTCATATGGAAACAGGGTAGCCTCCATCCCGTTCCATTTTACGAAAGGTTCCAAACAGCCCCTCCTTTTGCCTAATAAGAGATTCTCTTTGGAGTATCGGAAGCCATAAGATGTGCATTTTCCACATAAGACAAGAGGAGGAAGAAACCCTTGTACTTCCTTAAACTGAGCATGACTATTTTTGAAATCTTTCCTCTTATTAACATGACAAAAATATTCCAAATCTTGCTACAGATGTAAATCATCTATTTCAGGTTACAGTTTCTCTGCCTGTGTCTGAGGCCATCACATCATCAGCTGATAAGAAACATGCCCATATTGCCCATGTTTGCTCCTATATCACAGAGTCGTTGTATGGATTAGATGAGGTAATTTATGCAAAATTGCTAGAGAGTGCCTGGTGCAGTATAAACTCCATATAGGCATTTGCTATTATTATGTATAATATTATGGCTATGGCTATTAAGAGGATTCATTCTCTGCATGGTGTCTCCCATATGCCCTAAGAGCAGGTGTTCATATTAACCCTGCCGAAATGCCATAAAGTCAAAACTAGAGTCTTGACTATTAGGATAATTCCCAATCTGTTTTAGGTCCAGAGCTGAATCCGTTCTTGCGGCCGGCTCCTGTGACTCATGGAGACACGGTGCCACGTGCTCCTTCTCTTCTGCCTTTGCCAGCTTCAGAAGATGGTAAAAGTGGAAAAAAAAAAAAAAAAGAATCACATGTAGTCAGAATGGGCTTGGAGTAGAGGGCCATTCTGCATTTACTCTCCATATTGCTGCTTTAATAGTTCAGATCCACCCTCCTTTGATTTAAATATCTCCGAAGCAGCACATTCTGTAACAATTTTCCAGTATGGGTATAAATTCAACCCTGAAAGAGATTCACAAGGGTGATCTGTAAATCTTCCCCTTTGATTAAAAAAAAAAAAAGCTTTTCTGAATGTCTCAGATACACAGTCACGACGAGATGTAATTCACCTAGCGTGAACACAAGACCTTAAAAAGGCCAGTTGGCCATTTCTTCAGGTTTTAACCCTCTGGACATCAAAGCAGTCTTATTATTAAAGCTTCTTGGTATTGTGTCTTACCTGGCACTCAAATGCCTATGACTTGCATATCTAATTTCTGGAAAGCATCTTCTGTACCTGACAATTCATTGTTTCTGTTTCTGGAAGATATACAACCTTTCCCACAGCCTGACTCAGTATTACAGGCTGTCTGTAATCAGACTGAGTCAGATTGGATATCATTAGCCACAGTGTACTCTTTTCACTATAAGGAGAAATTTCACTTATTTTAGAAAATCAGAGATAAGGGTCTTTTTTTTTTTTTAAATTTTCAGCATAACAGTATTCATTGTTTGTGCACCACACCCAGTGCTCCATGCAATCCGAGCCCTCTCTAATACCCACCACCTGGTTCCCCCAACCTCCCACCCCCCACCGCTTCAAACCCCTCAGATTGTTTTTCAGAGTCTCTCATGGTTCACCTCCCCTTCCAATTTCCCCCAACTCCCTTCTCCTCTCTAACTCCCCTTGTTCTCCATGCTATTTGTTATGCGGTCTTTTCTTTTTTAAAAGATTTTATTTATTTATTTGACAGAGAGAGAGATCACATGTAGGCAGAGAGGCAGGCAGAGAGGGAGGGGGAAGCTGGCTCAATCCCAGACTCTGGGATCATGACCTGAGCCAAAGGCAGAGACTTTAACCCACTGAGCCACCCAGGTGCCCCGAGATAAGGGTCTTAAAATCACTTTCAATTGCCGTCATTTCTCAAGTTCTAGGAGTCCCTGAGAAAGCAATTTTGCAAATTTCACTATGACTGCAGTGGCCCTTGCTTATTTCTTTAAATGAATATTAATTATTCTGAAATTTCCCAAGATTTTTGAAGCATATATTAGTATACTTTCAAATTCAGTTTCCTTTGAGTCTACTGTTTTCTCCAAACATGAGATTTTGAGAACCTTTGTATTTTTCCTGAATTCACTTTTCCATGTACCTTAAATCTACTATATCAAAAAGTCACTTGGTTTAAGTCCTGGGCATTAGTAAGTATGCCAGATACTTTCTCTTCATGGTTTGTCCATAATCTAAGACAATTCCCCTCCCTTAATGTAAACACTATAGATCTCTGCCATAAAACAAATGTGTAAGAAATATCTCCTTATTAATTTTCTAAAACAAATAACTTGATTCAGTATCAACCTTCCTGTCTGGGAAGTTCATGTGGTTGGGATAGGGGAAGACTTAAATTGGGTCATGAAAGTGGGAGCTCTACTTTTCTACTATTCCTACAGCATTAAATAATCCCCCAATTTTGAGAATTGTCCTTTGCTTTTGGGCCAGCTATGATTGCCATGAAAGCATTTATTATCTACATCCTCGAGGTCTATTTAATAATTATATTGGTCAGAATACACATTGCATACTTGTTGTTCAGCCACTGGTGTGTACTGCTTTTCAAGGCCAACAAGACTTATCAGAAATCCTGCCACTTGAAAGGTACATATACCCACCTGTTTTAAAATTTAATAACTTATAAGAGATCCTTATCTCAGTGTGTACTAGTTACCTAGGGCTACAATAAAAAAAAAGTTTCCAAAACTGGATGGCTTACATTGATGGAAATTTACTGTCTCACAGCTCTGGAGACCAGAAGTCTGAAACCGAGGTGTTGGTCTGGCTGTGCTGTCTCAAGGGTCTAGTGAAGCATCCTTGTCTTCTCTAGCTTTTCTCTAGCTTTTTCTGGTATTCCTTGGTTCGTGGCAGCAAGCTGCAGTCTGCCTGCATCTTCACGTGGCCACCTTCTCCTGGGTATCTGTGTCTTGGTGCCCAAATTTCCCTCTTCTTATAAACAAAACAGTTATACTGGACTTACGGCCCACCCTACTCCCATGTAACCTCATTTTAACCCAATATGATGTGAAATGACCCTGTTTCCAGCTCACATTGGTCACATTCATAGGTTCTGCATAGATGTGAATTTTGCAGAGGCATTCTCCAAACCAGTATATGGGAAATCCAACTATTCCATAACTTTGCACTTCCCAGTCTCTCTCTGCTCAAGACGGGAAATTTTCCCCTTCTCAGATAATTTTGTTTGTCTGCAAAGGTCAGTTTTCAAAAAAAAAAAAAATTCTGCTACATTTCTGCTAGAGTAAAGGAAAATCACCCTCTAGGATAATAGACTGCAAACTAGGGCACTGATTTTTGAAGTACCATTTTGTTGCACACAAAAGCATTCCAAGGGGTCTACAGACAAGAGTATTTTAAATATATTACATTCCCGAAATTCAAATTCCCTACTTGTTCTTTCCTAAAATTCATCAGCCTGATTGCACTATCCAAAGAGATGTAATGGTGATTTTCTTTCTTCATTTCTACTTGAAAAAAGAAAGGATTTGCTAGAATATAAAACAAAGCAAGAGTTTGAAATAAAAATTATTTTTCAGAAGGATTCCTTTAATTAAGGCATGATTGTTTTCCCCTATCTTATGTAATCTCTCTTTCTAAAGTGGCCTTAGGAACAGTGTATTTTGTTGGAGATATATATATATATATATAGATAGATAGATAGATATATCTATCTATATATATATATTAGAGCAGGACAGTGGAGAAACAATGACAATTTTAATTTGGAGAACTTGCCTCTTCCACTGACAACTATTGTGAAAAAATTAAGTTCTCCTGGGAGAATCCCATGAAGAAAAGCAAGGGAGCTTCATTAAGACATACTAAATAATAGTAATAGTAATAGTAATACTAATACTAATACTAATACTATTTCAGTAAGAAATACTAAAGTAGCATGATGTTTCATCCATCCAAAAAATTTCATGGGAAGATTGCCTTATCTATCTCAGAACTAACTTCAGAAATTAGATGGTTGTCATAGAAATGCATTTTTAATATGTTTATTTGAATTGAAAAATGGAGTCAGATTTTCTGACAGAAAAAAATTCCGATCTGGCTGATTAGTTTTGAAAATTTTGAATATTTTTGAAATATTTTTGAAATTTCAATATTTTTGAAAATATTGACTGGCTTTGTCAATTAGGTTATATGGCTGACATTTTCCAAATTGAAAAAGGTAAATCTGTAGGTCCAGGTTTTGAAAAACATGTAATAAAGAATGTGATAAAATTAAAGCATTTTAGGGGTGCCTGGGTGGCTTAGTTGGTTAAGCAACTGCCTTCAGCTCAGGTCATGATCCTGGAGTCCCGGGATCAAGTCCCACATCTGGCTCCCTACTCAGTGGGGAGTCTGCTTCTCCCACTGACCTTTCTCCACTCATGCTCTCTCTCTCTCAAATAAATAAAATCTTTTAAAAAAAAGATTAAAACATTTTATTCAAAACATTTATTGGCAAAGACATATTAAAATGAATAATATTTCAGTCTTCCCAAACATTTCTGAGCATATAGGGTTAATTGAGGATTGTCAGTGTTAAATATTAACATATAATTAAGAGGCATTTGGTAAGTCTCAGTAAAATTTTTGTTTGTGAGGTTTTGTTTTTTTTTTTGCATAATCTTAAGAAATCGAAAGCAGGATGACTGCAAAGTAATAAATTCATTTACCGATAAAGTAGAAGTTTCTACAAATTATGTCCAACATAATTTAAACTTGTCCATAAAACTGTCTGTATAAGATTATTTAAACTATTTGTTTATTAAAAACTAAAAATATATTACAACTATTTAAACCAATGATGGATAAATTTAGATTCCAACTTAAAGAAGACACACAGTACAATTTTTTAAAGTACAAACTAGCAAAAAGTTTTGAAAAACTGCTGTTCTGGAAAATGGAAACTGGGTTGTTATCTACAAATGGGAATGTGGAGCAGGAAAGAGGTACAGGGAAATTCTTCCATTCTTCTATGATGAAGCTGTATCAAACAGTTGGGTGCACATACTTATTAATTAGATTATTCAGTTACATTGTGTTACTTGGAAGATTTTTTGTGATTTTTTGACTATTTTTGTTCTTATTTTTCTCTATAGCATAACTCCTACTTAATTCTTCTTAGAATCTAGTAGGACTATGCTTGTTTTATTTATTTTTTTTTAAGCACTCCATAAGAAACATGTCCGTGTTTCTTGTTTTTAACCTAGGTTTGACTATCCTGAGACAAAGAATCTTGATTATAATAGTTAAGTAGGACCTACAAAGCCCCAATATTGCTATATTGTGAAATATATAACTCATGTATTAAATGGGCTAGCATTAGTAGAATATACCCAGCAAATAGTTCTACCAAATATACGTCACCACATTTGCTTCTTCTACCACTTGGTGACATCTTGGATAAATCCAACTGACTTTTGCCCCATTTGTACTTACATAAGAAGATAACACAGATTCAGGTATTTAAAGTAAAATAAGACATAGTTGAATTTATATTAAAAAACCCCTCTAAACTAAAAAAATAAATAAATAACCTCTAGGCTAAGTCAAATGACAAGAGACAAGTAAAGAAAATGTCAATCATACATACTGCAAAGGACTAATCTTACTACACACAGAGCACCTAGCAATGGAGAAGAAAACACTATTAAACCAACAGAATAATGGGCGAAGTTATTAAAAGAGAGTTCTCCGAAGTGCAGGGACCTTAAACTATGAAGACGGCTCGTCTCATTCTTAACTGGAGAAATGCAAATACTAGTGAGACTAAAATATAATTTCTGTTTTAGCGGATTGGCAAAAATCCAAAAATTCAACATCAGTGGTTACATAGGGTGGTGGGAAATAGACCTTCTGATATGCTCCTGGACTGTGAAATGGTACTATTTCTATGAAATGAAATTTGGTGATATTTATCAAAATAAAAAATTGCATTTACCCTTTGACCCAGAAATCTCAGTTCTGGGAATTAGCCTAACTCCGCTAAGTTGGTTTTCGTAGCAGCAATAAACAACTTGGAAGTCTCAGTAGCTTACAGCAAAAACATATATTTATTGCTTGTATTACACCGAGGCCGCAGGTCAGCTTCTATTCTGTCTGGTGGCTTCTCATTCCTGAACCAGGCTGAAAGAGCTCCCACTCTCTGGCACATTTTGTTCTTATCGCAGAGCCAAACTAAAAGGGTGTAGTGGAAAACGCAGAAGACTTCTTAAAGTCTTGACATTAGCGCGCAGTTACTTCCGCCCGCGAAGAAGTCATGCGATTGAGACCAAAGTCATCAGGGCAGTGAAATATACTCTACCCACCAGGGAAGCCTGGCAAAGTCACGTGGGCAGAAGTCTGGGTGTCCAATCCCATTACAGGGAGGAAGCAAAGCATTGGAGATTATGCCTGCCTGCCCGTGGATGATAAGAGATATATACAAGGTTATTCATGGCAGCATTGTTAGTAATAATAAGGGCACTGATTTGTAAACGTTTGTGGAAAGGTATCTGACAGTCTCTCCCTCTCTATAGATCTATCCTGTCTCTGTGTTAAGAATTCCTCTTTCCACAGCAATTGTTCTTGAGTTATTTCAAAGCACAAAGTGATCTTTCCTAGACTACAAATCTTCCATCATTTAAAACATGAAATTGTGCTTCCAATTCATTCACTCAATAAATATTTATTGAGGACTTGGTATGGTGTGGGTTGATTTATGTTGAGGAGATCTGATGGATTGGTATGTATGATAAGCATAATTAACCTATAGAAAAGACAAATTTAGTATCTTCCAATCCCAGATTTTTCTGCTAGTCTGCCTCTCTCAATCTGTCCTAGCTCAGGTCATAGGTACAGGAATTTGAGGGTGTTGAAAGAAGGTTAGGTTTTTAGCACTGGAAATGAGAAGTCTTTGAGGAGAAATTATTTTAAAGAAAATTAAGTCAGCTTAAGAAAATGCACTTGAGGGGTGCCTCGGTGGCTCAGTGGTTAAACGTCCATTTTTGGCTCAGGTCATGATCCTGGGGTCCTGAGATCGAGCCCCGCATCGGGCTCTCTGCTCAGTGGGGAGCCTGCTTCCACCTCTCTCTCTCTCTGCCTGCCTCTCAGCCTACTTGTGATCTCTGTCTGTCAAATAAATAAATTAAAAAAAATGCACTTGAAGGTGTTTGGACCTAACATTACTGCAAAAACAGCTGTGGGTCCCTGTTATGAGAAGATAGCCTAAACCTTTTTTGAGAATTCCGGGCAGGAGATGCCTCTGAAGGAGCATTCTAACTTGGAAGGCAAGCAAAAATATTTTATAGAGCTATAGAAGTAGGGATTCAAGCAAAATTTAGCTTGTTTTGTATGTAATTGTCCAAGGATGTTTCTCAAGATGGAGAAATTACACTTGTTGATTAGTAGCCATCATTGGGGTAGAGAACAATTAGAGGTTAAAGATGTGAAAAAGCAGATATGGAAGAAAAGATGTTGCAAATAAGAACACAGGAGGACCACAGTAAAAATGTTCTCAGTCCCTCAGTGTCTCACACACTTTACTGGAAGGAAAATATTCAAGTCCCCTTGGTAATATTGGTTATGGGATTTTAGGTGTCTTCCAGAAGCAGATGCTTGGGATTTATTGATTCAAGGTATTGTTACTCAAAGACTTTTTTTTTCTTTTTCTTTTTCTTTTCCTTTTTTTTTTTTTTTTTTTTTTTGGCCAGGGTTTGGCAAACTGTAGGATGGAAGGGGCAGAGGGAAAGAGAGAGAAGGTTCAGAGCCTGACACGGGATTCAATTCCAGGACCAGGAGATCATGACCGGATGCTTAACCAACGGAGGCACCCAGGCATGCCCTGACTTTTTTTTTCCTAAATAAAGTTTTATTGAAACACAACTATACCTAGTTATTTACATACCATATATGGCTGCTTTCATAATATAATGGCAGACTTGGATAGTTGACACATTTTCTTATGATCAACAAAGCTGAAAATATTTACTGTTTATCATTTTGTAGAAAAAGTTTGAAGATCCCTGTTCCGGTGGTATGCTAGTGTTTGCATTAATCTGCTTGGGTTTCAATAATAAAGTACCATAAACTGGGTGACTTAAATAAGAGAAATGTTTTCAGTTTTGGAGGCTGGAAGTCAAAGAGATCTAAGTGCCATCAGGATTGATTTCTGGTGATGTGTCTCTTGTCTTCTCAGTGGCCACCTTTTTCCTATTTTCTCACATGGCCTTTCCTCGGTGTGTGGAGAGGGAGAACACAGAGATGGAGTAGGAGCGTCTGAGTACAGGCTTTGGTCTCCCTTCTTGAAGGGTACAATCCTATCGGATGAGGGCTTCACCTTATGACCTCATTTAACCATAATTATCTCCTTAAAAGCCCTATCTGCAAATACAGTCACACGAGTTTAGGGCTTCCAGTGAATCAGGGGGACCAAAATTTAGTCCATAACAGTGGTTCTAACCTTGAATCAGGGATTGAATGGGAAAGTCACTTCTAGAGCATGCTACACATACACTAAATATAATAAATAAATAAATAAATAAAGGGGCGCCTGGGTGGCTCCGTGGGTTAAGCCGCTGCCTTCGGCTCAGGTCATGATCCCAGGTCCTGGGTTCGAGCCCCACATCGGGCTTTCTGCTCAGCAGGGAGCCTGCTTCCTCCTCTCTCTCTGCCTGCCTCTCTGCCTACTTGTGATTTCTCTCTGTCAAATAAATAAATAAAATCTTAAAAAATAAAATAAAATAAAATAAAATAAAAAAACAATGAATTATTAAAAACTAAAGTAGGACCAAAGGCATCAGGTCAATGACATTTGTCAAAATTTCTTTTCAGGCTAAAATTGTGTTATATTTACTTGACATGTTCCCTTCCTAAGAGAACTAGGTTTTAAGGGATTATATAAGTCATGCTTTTTCTAATTTGCTTCTTTCCCAGAAAATACAGTATTTAGTCTTTTAGGACCTCTTTCTAGGGCCTCCTAGGAATTAGTAGAGGTTTAGAGCAATTAAAGTTTTAGATGTCATATGGAATTCAGTATATATTCTTGAGTTGCTAAATATTAGCTTTTGTAATGTTCAGAAAATCATTTTACTTATTTATAGTATTCTCTCTGGCAAAACAACACAACAAAAACAATAATAATCGTGTCTCCCTCACAGATATGTGTGGTATTGAAATAATATATGCCAACATACTTGAAAATTAAGCACTAGCTCAAAAAAATAGTTTCCTCTTTTTCCCAGAACAATTGCCATTATATTTCTCTGAACTTTTTTTTATGAATCAACAGACTTTAAAAGCCCTACTCACTGATAAGTTATATTTTTTGATACTTAAAGTAATTAGAAATATTTTTATCCAAAAGGTGGCTACAGTTCCACTGCTTAATATACCACCAAATTCTTTCCACTCTGGCAACCCCTTGACAAAGGGGAATGTTCTTATTTCTTCAAACACTTCCTTCCAACCCCTGGGATTTTGTGAGATCATCTGATTGTCTCGAAATAGACAATATTATGTGTTTTTAACTCTTAATTAAACTCGTACAACTTCCCAGTTATATTATCCTCAAGGAGCTTTTTTCCCCTTCGGTTTTTCTTCCTTTGTCTTCAGGTGTCTCTGTGGATCCAGTTACCATTTTACTCAACTCCACCTCAAATAGACTCTGAAGATATGAAACGTGAGTATAGACATTTTCTAAATTCTTAAAGAGACCGAAATATCTTTCTAAACACCTGGTGAGATGAGTTCTTCTTGGACGACTGCAGAGTTTTTATGTTTTTCTCTTGAACAACTTTCATTCTCCTTCAGACTCAATTGCTTTCTGGTTCCATATGTTGCATGTAAAGAGTCAGAACCATATTTGATTCTATTTCCATTGTATGTGGAAAAGTATTTCTACATTCTGTCTGGAAACCTGTAACATGTTTTTCCCTTATCTTTCCATGTCTGGAATTTGCCCAGAATATGTTGATTTTGTATGAGCCTTATCATTAATTCTGTTAGGGTTAGGGTTCCTTTGCAGCTTAGGGAAGGATCCAACGATCACTGTTGATTATTACCCTGTTCTTTCTCTTCATGTTATTTTCTTTCTGGAGAACTCTTTGGGAATTCCCCCTTGGAAATTCACTTTATGTCCATATTGGTCTGTTCAAGATTTCTTTCAACTTTCATATTTTTTCCCCTCTGATATCTCGCCCACCTTCAATCCACCACTAATTATATTTTCAGTAATGACAAGCATCTTTCTGGTTCATCTATAGAATTTTATGTGAAACATATTAAAAAAATAATTTCTATAAAGTCTTTCTTTTGGGCTCTAATCACATATCTCTGGGAATACTGTATTTTAGGTTTTAATCTGACTCTTCCTTTGGTCCTGAGGGAACCTTTTCTACACATCCAGCTTGATTTTTGTCCTATAGGTTTTGATTCTCTTAGATGTAAGGTTTTGTTTTGTTTCATTTTGTTGGGTTTTTGGCCATCCTTATCATTTTGCTACAGTCTCTTGACCAGAGTTCAGCCAGCTGGTGCTAAAAGCACAATGATTTGTTCTATTGAGGATTACCAGTAACAGACAGGCTTTGTCGGGCCAAGTTTTCTTGCCACCTCAGAAACATGAAATAAGTCTTCTTTCTAGTCTTCTGGGCAGTTCCTCATCCCAGGGTTGGTAGAACTGGTAACTTGGAAGCTCCAGCAATAAAATCATGTTGGGATTCTTTCCCAAGAGGATTTGCAAAATTCTGCCACTGGATTCTGCTGGGAACCAGCAAAGCATCAGCTCTGCCCGAAGCAGTAGCTCACTTTAACTTGGCTGCAAATTAAAATAACTCAGGGATCCCTTAAAATTCCCAAGGCTCAGGTCACAGCCAAGACCTATTAAATCAGAATTTCCAGGCTTGAAACCCTAGCATCCATTCTTTTTATAGCTCCCTAGTTGATTCTAATGTGCAGCAAAGTAATGAAGAACACTGGCCTAAGAGCTCCGAGAAGAGCAGACCCTCTCCTTGACCTCTGAAACCCTCAACTGTCCTCCTGCACCAGCACTCCTGCAACTAGGATACTTACCTGTTTGGCTCCTCCAGACCCAGACGGGAATAGGAGATGACATGTTTGCTTGAGTTCTTACCTTCCCAGAATTCCAGAATTGTAAGTTCTTTTTTTTTTTTAACATTTTTAAGATTAATTGCTTTTAAAAGATCACACATATAGTCACGTTATTTTTTTTTTCCAAAACCCATCATCCTCTTTTTTGAGAAAAGAATTTTTTAAAATTTTTTATTTTTTAAATTAAAAAAAAATTATGTTATGTTAGTCACCATACAGTACTTCATCAGTTTTTGATGTAGGGTTCCATAATTCATTATTTGCATGTAACGTCCAGTGCTCATTGCAATATGTGCCTTCCTTAATACTCATCACTGGGACAACCCATACCACACCCCCCCAAACCCTCAGTTTGTTTTCTGGAGTCCATAGTTGTTGAGAAAAGATTTTACTTTGTTTTCTCTTCAACAGTACAAGTTAGAGGTCACTCCCGATGTTACTGTTCTTTATTTCAGTGTTTTCATTTCATTCCCTAAGCATATGGACTTGTTTTGCTCTTATGATATGGTTTTCAACCTTATAAAAGTGGAGGAGAAATCCTTCCAATTTATATTTTATATGCCTGGTATTAGGATTATTTTTCAAGTTCTGGCCTACCCTCTCTCTAACTTAGTACATTTAATTTATCTACATAAATAAAGGAAATAGTTTCTCAAAATGACAATGTGACACATTCTAACCAATTTTTATTTCTCAAAATACATTTCTATCATTCAGCTTGTCATGGGAGCACATCAAATAGTTTTTCTCCATCCTTAAAATTTCTAACACTGTTCTTCCTAAATGTTCTCTGATGTTTAATGAGCCGTATGCTATATGATTTACGGGTCTGGAAATCTCATTGCTTACTTTTGAATTAAGTTTAATTCTAGAAATTTTCAGCATTTATACCATTATTGACCTAAAATACTTAATCTTTAAGGTTAGATCAAATAAGATTTAATGAGTTTCACCAGGAGCCATTCTCTATTTTAAATAATTGTATTGCTTTAAAGCAAAGAAAAAAAATCAGAACGAGAGATTTTCCATTGATAATATGCAAAAAAGTCACAATAGATATTTCCTTATTTTATTTGCCACCTTCTGCTGTGAAGACATAGCCAAGCTTTAATTTGGAGGGAATTTTACAAGGTAAAAACTTAAAGAATATAACAAAGTGAGTTCATCTTTTCCCAAGAACTGTCTATAATATGACCACGTATCGTATGTTAGAAGCCCAGCAGCGCATATTCGAGCAGATTTCTTGAAACTCATATTGAAAAAGACAATTATCCATAGGCAGCATAAGGGCTAACAGCAGGGGCCCTGCAGACTTAAGGTTACTATACATATGTATTATTTGTACTTTGCATACCCAACACACTTTAGTTGACACATGTGTTGCTGGTTTGTCAGTTGATTTGTTAAACCATGGAATAATTCAATACACAGATAGCTAAATAATAGTAACCATATTTCTTCATTTTTCCCCCTTGATTTTAAGTTGTCTTATTTCCAAAATTTCTTGAAAGATTACACTCCTCGTTTTCATGACTCATATAAGAAGTTGGCCTTTGTAATATAAGTCAATATAGTACAATAACTTCCGGTTGGATTTTGAAGGGCCTAGAAATATTAAATTTTTATTTTGGGAACTTCTTATTCAGGGAGAAATCATTGAGAAAACAAAGAGGCACACTTTAAACAGATTTGTAAAATTCTAAGTTTACGTTAAAGATTAGATCTCTGTCACTGATGCAATGTTGTTTTTTCCTTGTATATAAACTATACCTTGGAAGGTTTTTAGTAAATCCACTATGACTACAAGGGGCTCCTATTTGTAGTATGTTCAAGAATGAGTTAATTTTTTTTTTTTATTTGACAGAGAGAGATCACAAGTAGACAGAGAGGCAGGCAGAGAGAGAGAGAGAGAGAGAGAGAGGGAAGCAGGCTTCTTGCTGAGCAGAGAGCCCGATGTGGGACTCGATCCCAGGACCCTGAGATCATGACCTGAGCCGAAGGCAGCGGCTTAACCCACTGAGCCACCCAGGCGCCCCAAGAATGAGTTAATTATAAAGCCAGTGACCTGACAAAATTTTCCACTGCTGCTTTTCCTCCATTCTTTCTTAGCACTGACTGTGATGCATAACCCTCAGTCTATCTGGGAGCAGTGCGCCGTGGTGTATCCACTTAGCTTAGAAAACCCTAGTGCAATATCGCATCTGATTTTTATCTCTAAATGTGGTCACACAAGATATTCAGTTCTCAGCTGTGCTGGCACAATTGGCACAATAATATGAGGCAGCAAGATCAAGGTTCACCCTGTCTCCTCTATTCCTCTTTTGAACAATTGTGGACATAGATAATGATAGCTAGCGCAGATGACCAAGGAGAGAAAAGTAAAACCATTTTTCTTTTCCGTGACTTCTATTGGGATTAAAAACTATTTAAAAAAAAAAAAAAAGAGCATAGTTAACATTTACATCTCATACAAGTTTTTTCCAGCTAATCTTTTTCTCTAGATGACCCCTAAAGAAAGTTGTCTTAGTTATATGGAGAGAAATTTTCACTCGAGCAGTCATTTTCTGAAGGCTATTTCATCGTGAAAAGTCTTTGAAATATCATTTTTCATCTACCCTCTAAACCTATTGAAAATGTCTCCGCAGTACCTGAAACATTTTCTCTGTTGAAATATATCATTTTACATTACTCAGATGTTCTGAAAATTCATAAAGTGGTAATCATAATTTATTGAGATTTCTTTCTGCCAGTCAGAAATGAATAAAACTATATAGTGCATTTAAGAGGAAAAAGAAAAGAGAAAAATGAATAGAGTAACCATGGTACCTTTAGTTTGGAAGTAACAGAAGATTGTTCCAAGTAAATAATCTTAATTTCAGCTATCCTCTGCAAATCTTGTCGTGTGTTTATTTCAAGCTAGTGGAAGACTGAGCCTCAAATGTGTGGCAAGCTGCCTTAGGGATCTCTGATAAATTAAACTTGTTCTTTTACTTAAACCAACAATTATTCAGTAGTTGTCCGCTGGATTCCAACAATTTAGCCTTGTTTCCTTTGTGCCTCAGCTGGATTTTACTTATTTTATTTACTTTCTGGAAGATTCCTGAAGGGCTCCCTGTTGCTCTTTACATTTGCTGATTTCGAGCCTGGAGTGTTTCTAGGATTGTTTTTACCTATCCTGCAGATTTGGGGCTTTTCTCTTATACTGACATCCGGGCTTTTGTTCTCTATTAATACACTTCCGTCTGATTGATGCAAAAATAACCGTATACTGCAAGGCTCCTTTTCTTATTTTATAGGACAGTCAAGGATCTAAATGCTGACATCAGAGGACTGGTATAAGGATTATATGAATTGGTAATACTGATAGAAACATGAGTCTGGCATAGCTGAATACATGTTCTTAGTATTGTTATTGTTATTATTAAATATGTTCTGTCATTTCAGAGAAAGGGAGAGGCAATAGAATTGTTCTCATTTTATTACCTTGCTTTGTCAATGCCCAGTGTCTGTGTGTGTTAGAAATGATATAAATTTTAGAGGTGAATTTCTCAAAAATTCAACTGTGTGGGTATCGAGAAATGACACCGTTTTACAATTAAACTTAAGCCATCCAAAAGAAAACACAGTTTACTGAGTGGTTTCACCATGATTTGTTTAACTATTCCCCTGTGCTAGACATTATGTTTTTTAAAATATGTGTATTTTGGCTATTATATACAATTCACAGTAATGGACATATCTCTCCTTCTTTGCCAAGTTCTTCTGCTCTATCTATAAATCCAAGACGCAGACTTGATCGGCTAAAGGACACAAGACCTTTTAAGTTAGATCTGTATTACCAAATTGTTCTCTGCAGTTTGCGCTAATTTACATTAGTAGCTCCAAGAAAGAACGGGCGTTCCGGCAACCCCATGCTTTCCGCTGTTAACACTGTTAACTGTTTCCTGTTTCAAAAATGTTGAAAT
The DNA here is from genome assembly GCF_902655055.1 of Lutra lutra. NCBI lineage: Eukaryota > Metazoa > Chordata > Mammalia > Carnivora > Mustelidae > Lutra > Lutra lutra. Next base: position 99,344,613 of record NC_062288.1, on the reverse strand, counting down.
TTTACTTTAGATTTCTTTTACTTTAGATTTCTCCAGTCATGACTACTACCTGGCGCAATTTCATGTTTATTGGCTATTTTGAAGGGGAGGGAGCATCTGCTCAGCTTTTCCTTTTTTTAATTTTAAAGCTCCCATGTATTCCTCTTGCTCTGAAGTTGCTTTTGTCTCTTTTGTATATCCTGCCTTATTTTTTTTTTTTTTGTTTCATCTTCTTTGAGTTCTCATTTAATACAATTCCATCTGTTCTCAGAAATGTCAGGTGTATCGATTGTAACCATTTCTTGTTTTCTAGCCCATTTAAAGGCCTGTGTCTCTCTTACAGTGAGCTGTCCTTGAGTCCTAGATGAGCTAGCCCAAGCGGATGCAGAAGTTTAAAACAGTGCCTGGCACACAGGCACAGATCAAAGCACAGCATGGGATTTCTTTTCCTTTTCTGCATTTTTTCTATGAATATCATATAATATGCTGATCATCATAATACACACTGTTAAGTTTATATCTTTCTTGTTTATTTTATTTTTTTTTAAGATTTTATTTATTTGACAGAGAGAGACACAGTGAGAGAGGGAACACAAGCAGGGGAAGTGGGAGAGGGAGATCCAGGCTTCCCGCCAAGCAGAGAGCCTGATGCGGGGCTCAATCCCAGGACCCTGGGATCACGACCCAAGCTGACCCAAGCTGAAGGCAGACGCCTAACGACTGAGCCACCCAGGTGCCCCTATTTCTTTCTTGTTTATAAGAGCACTTTTCATTAAGACAGTTATATGTGGCGCCTGGGTGGCTCAGTGGGTTAAGTGTCTGCCTTCAACTCAGGTCATGATCTCAGGGTCCTGGGATCCAGCCCTGCATGGGGCTCTCTGCTCCACAGGGAGTCTGGTTTTCCCTCTCTGTACTCCCTCTCTCTCTCAAATAAATAAGACATTAAAAAAAAAGAATTATCATATGTGCTACCTTTTAACTTTTGTGTTTTCTTTGAATATGAATATGTACTCCCATTATTTTTGTGTGGTTTTCATGTATAGGATTTTTTTAAGTGAATATTTGCTAATAAATAAAAGGAATGAGAAGAAAAATTGAAAAATGTTAAGGGGAAAATTAAAAAGGTAAAGAACACAAGTAAGAAAAAGAGTTGTTTAACTAAAATATAAAACAAGTACAAAAATCAAGAAACTAGAAAACAAAAAAAGAGGTAGGTAATTTAAAAATTTGGCAAGGGGAAGAAACGGGAAAACAAATGAAAAATATTGTGATAAAATTAAACAAGACTGAAGAAGAGGAATTAACGGAGAAATATAGGTTGTTCTCCCCTTCCCAAAAGTATGTTGTCCCTCTATGGCCATTAGAACTAATTTGTTTCCTCCATATATGTAGTGTTATGGTTAACAGCCTGCCGTGTGGGTATCCTACTTCCACGCTTAGGTTGTATACCGAGATCTTTGCTGCTTCTCAACAAGACTAGGAACATATCCAGGGTAAGATTTCCAAATCAGAAGGCCCAGATTCAGATCCTGCCAACTGGGAAAATAAAGTTCTGGCAAATTCTTTGAAGTTGCTAAAACCATAGTAGTAGAGACACACTTAATTTGGGAACCATAATTCTAGCACACCGGCAGGCCAACTTTAAAATTAACTTGAAAATGCAAAGGACCTAATAAAATTAAGAGAATCTAGAGAAAAAAAGTAAAGTCTAACAAACTTATATTACCAGATTCAAGAGTTATAACGTGAAAGTTGTCAAGATGGTATGATACAGGGATGAGGATAGACACACAGAACAATGGAACACGGTAGAAGAGATTAGAGATTCTAGAAAAAAGATCCTCCCATATATGGAGGTTTGATTGAGCACAATGGCACCAATGAGGCAATGTAGTGAGAGTGAATGGTGATATTAGTAAGTGGGCCAGATTAACTGGTGTTAATTAACTGTTAATTAACTGGGTGTCTGCATGGTTAAAAAACAAAACAAAATGAAACAAAACCACCCTGAAAGTTGAACCTCCATGCCTTACACAGAGTTTAATTCAAGATATATTATGAATTTAAGGATAAAAAGAAACAAAAGAGTACCCAGATGGAAACATAGGGCAATATTTTCATGACGTTGCATAGGAAAAAATTTCTTTTTCCACAAAATCATATTATAAAAAATTTCAAACATACAGTAACATTGAAAGTTTACTGCAAAAACCTATATACAGACGCCCTAAATTGTACTATTAACAATTTACTCTATTTGTTTTATCACATTAAATTATATCAGCTTTTTCTGAGGAAGAATTCCTAGGTTCTCCTAGGAACAAATCCCATAGTTAACCCTTTCTTTTTATATACTTGTAACAGTTATAGACTAATAATAGCATACAACCACAAATTATATTATTTGTCACATGTTTTTAATATGTTAGGGTTTTTATTGTTTTTAGATGGTATTCCACAAGAGATGTAAGAATAATTATGCTTGAAATTCATTTGAATTTGAAAACCCAGGCATGATATGCTGCGCAACGTGCTGTGGCTAGGTCTTTAGTAATGTGAGGAGCTGTGGGGGTAGGCCTAGGAGGAAGGGTCAGGTTTTAGTAGCCTGGGCCCCTGGACGGTGAACTTGGCAAGTACTTCTCATTTTTTCCCTCTCCCCATGGTGGGGGGGTGGGGTAGGGACAGGTTGGCTAGAGCCGGCCGTGGCTCTGGTTCTCCTGTCCTTCATGGAAAAGTCTAGAGTCAGCTGGGTTGGGTGTGTCGCTTCTCCCGGGTTAGGCTTGATAACACCCAGCGGGATGGATACACTGTAGCTAAATAGTTTCTCCTGGGGGCGAGCCTTGTTGGAAGAACTACACGCCCTTGTGGGTTTCAGAAGCACGGGGTAGGGGGTGGGATTCTTCTCAGCCACAGAGGGAACCTGGTAGAGCTCCGGGAGATAAAACCCCCAGAAGGCGAGAGGTCTTCTTCCCTCCTTCAGAGAGCTGGGCCTCCGGGGTTTCAAGTCTCAGGCTTGTCTACACTGACCTCCAGCAGTTTCTCGCTGCAAATTTCGGTTTTCCTCCGTGGGCCCTGTTTCCCGCAGAGCTTCCTGCTGCTTGGGTTTCTGCTGGTGAGTCACGCTTCTCGGTGTTCTCCTGTTTCATTCTCTCGGGTTACGGGGAAGCACTTAACTGCGTGTCCGCCCTTCTCTGTGGTTCTAAGAAAAACTGTTGATTTTTCAGTTCAGCATTTGACCGGTTGTCGGTACAGACTGGCGACTTCCAGCGTCCTTACACGCTGCACCTGAAACTGGAAGTGTCTCGGCTTTGCTTTTTTAATAAGCAATATAGTATAGAGCGATCTCCGTGGCCGTATAGATATTTTTCTTTCATTTTGAAGACTGCATGATAATGGTTGTTTTACTTTATATTAATTATGCATTTTATAAATGCATAGATTCCCTATTGATAGACGTTTGGGTTTCTTGTCTTCGCTAATACAAACAGTATGTATCCTCATTTTATATATATATATATAAATATATATATATATATATATATAAAACCATATATATATAATGGTTTTACCAGGGTATCTTTACGATAGATTTCTTGAAGTGTGATTATGGATCAAACGGTCCATAAATCATTAATTTTGCTGGCTATTGCCAAGTTCCTCTGCGTAGAGATTGCATTATCTTGCAACCCCACTAGCGTTGTTTGGAAAAAATGCCTACTTTGCCAGAGCTTTAACAGCTTTATTCAATTGCGTGTTTTGTCAAATATACGAACTTTGCTAATCTGATAGGTGATAATGGCCTCAGGGTGTTTAAATTTACATTTTTTTCTCCCTTACTGTAGCAAGGTTGATCATTTTATCATCAATGTCATGGGCATTTGAATTTATTTTGAATAAGGGTATGCACATACTGTATTTACCTCCTGCCCACTTCGGTGAGGGTATTTTTTTGTTTTTCTAGTTATAGGAGCTCTTTCTGTATTAGGAATATTAACCTTTTCAGTGATGTAACTTGCAAATAGATAAAACTTTTCAACAGAGATCTATTTCAGTAGGAGCCCGAAATGGGATGTCTACAGTTTATTTTCCTCCATCTGTGCTTTCCAAGTTTTGAAAACAGGGCAAAAATAGGAATTATTGTGGAAAAATGATATGGTTGTTTCCATTTATTAATAGGCATTTTTCTCCTAACTCTTTAACATTCTTTATGTCATGCATTTTATTTCCCATGGAGAAGGAAATTTAGACTATAATTTTCTTTAAATATTTCTATTAAATTTTACACTAACCAAGAATTCATAGCTAGAGCCATAATTATATTTCTGAGCGTGGGAGATGCTTTCCCATTTTGAAAAAATCCAACTGCCTTGCTTGACATTAGTAATTGTGGCCGGGAGAGATCACTTAGATGCTCCAGGGCCCCAAACTGGTCAGCGGTTCATTTATCCCTGCATGTATTCAGTTTGGGGGCGTGGGTTCAGTACTAGCCGTGATGTGGTAGGTGATAGGTGGGAAGACAGAGGCGCAAGAAAACAGAAAATTGTATGTTTTCTTCTCTCATTTTACTTAAAATCTAGTGGGAAAGTAGGGCATTCAGGTATATAAAATGGCATCCCTGGGCTCCCATCATTGATTCTGCTTGAGTTGATCTTAAAAGTGAGAGGAACGTGGTGATAGATCCGGTAAGATGTGACAATAGGACGTTCAGACTGGAGTTCTGTCCCATCTCAGCACAATATGAATCTAAATAAGTTTTCAGGCAAGTAAGTGTTGGGGTTCCCAGCCTCGTAACTTCGACCACTACTGAGAATACTATTAGGCAATCACTTTAATTTCAGTTCATTTTTGTCTGTAATTTTCAGGTTAATTTTGTAAGAGTCTCTTCAGAAGATCAGTGCGGGGAAGGTGGTGGTGCCCTAACAAATGACAGAGAAATTTACAGAGAAGTTACACAAATGTTTCTATTTAAAAACAGATAAGATGGTAGATATTTTTTGCCATTTCAATTATGTATGTTCAGGGATAAGATTTTCTTTAACCTGGGAATATTTATGGTATATAATGCAAACAATAACACAAACTTATTTGTCCTTGAAATAATTCATTTAGTGTACTCCTAGAAGAGAGAATATCGGATATGACAATCTTGTTCTGTTTACTCATGCATTTTAATTGGTTTCTGACATGTGTCCTACCAAAAAAGATGCCTTGTAATAAATCCGTAATGAAAAACTGTATTTGATGCAGATAAATTTGTTATTTGTTGGGGTAATGCATCAGATGACTTAAGGCACTCAAATAGCAATTTCTTTTTTCTAACAAGTCTTTTTTTCTTTTTTTTCCCCCTCTTAGTAAAAAAAACATTTTCTGTTGTTCTGGAAGGGTGTTTGTTAAAAAAATAGGAAATGAGCTTTGCTTTTAATAAGCTTGATTTAAAAATAAAATCTGTCATCCAACATTTAAAAATATGATACTCATTTAATTTGTTTTCCAGATACACGTATGATCCCTTAATTTTTCCCTTTGTTAGCTCCGCATTTAGATTTAGTGAAAGAAAAGACAGGCTCCAGATTTAGCCATATATTTCTATTTGGAAAACATGATGTGAGTTTTAATAAAAATTGACTTTTTGATTAAAATGAATTTTTCCACACTTCTGTATTAGAAAATAATTTTTAAAAAATTTTAAGTAGCTATCATTTTTCTTCTTTCCTTTACTGTCTTTCTTCCCTTTCTCTCATCTTCCTTTCTTCAGAGGATTTTTATCTTTAGTCATGTTCTAACTTCTTCAGATATATATGCCTGGAGCTCAGACCTCTCCCCTGTGTTCTGGATGGCTATATTTAGTTTCCCAGCAGGCTTCCCCAAATAAATGTGACCAAGAAATTTCAAATACAGCATATATAGCATTAAATGTACGCATTTTCTGTCAAAACTTCCTTTCCTAGTCTATTTCTGTTATTCACCCGGTCAGTTAATATGCAACTCACAAATATTAACAATTAGTTCATTTTTTCCCTCCAGCTTGTTTCTTAAGTCTTGTTTGTTAAATCTCATCCTTATTGCGATAATATAGGACTGCATTTGGTTATCTATTTATAACTAGGAAATGTGTTTTGTGTCTTGAGACCAATTCCCCTTCCTGTTATGAAAGAATTTTTCCCCTAAATTAGAAGCCTTACCACCTTATTATCGTGTGCATAAATCTTGTGATTTTTTCCCCTGGTGCACAGAATGAAGGATAAACTCTTTATAACATTCGAGAACCCTCATCCTTTGGCCCCCATCTAATCTCCATCTTAGCCTCCCTCACATGATCCATACAGATTAAGATTGGTGTTAGTTTGGGCATGGCCTTTCCTATGTTGTTTCCTACTGGAGGATCTTGTCATTCCTGACTCTTCTTTTAAGACAAAGTTGCATCCATAAGCGTGTCTCTGTGAAGGTATCTGAGATACCATCTCCATCCTCAAGGCAAAACTCAGACATGTCCTACTTCATATAGTCATACGCTTGTCACACATTCTCTAGTTTATTTGTAAATGAGCTCACCTTTGCTAAACTGTGAGCATTTTGAGTACCCAGTCATTTTGGCATCTGTAGCATACTGCTCATCTCCTAATAGGACTGATTATTACCTTAATGAAGAGAACCTTGTTGAAAGCCAAGACACTTCTGTCTCATCACAGGCCATGTTCATTTCTCAGTTTCTTTGAGCCTCAGTATTTGCAGCTATCCTATGAGGACATTTGATTAAATTTGAATACTCTTTCAACAATAAAAATAGCTGACTTTTCTCAGTTTTTTTGACACTTGAAAATATTTGCTGTTCATTCCACACAAACAGATTTTTTAAATTACAACTACTTACTAAAGATAGATGCACCGGCCTAGGTGGATATTAAATATCTGCCTCATTTGGAAGTATTTGGCTTTTGTTTATGAAAAAGACACCGTTTGAAGAATAGTGTACACTCTTAGCATTAAAAGTGACGTTAAAGGGAGTCTTAACACTTCTACTTATTACTGAAATCTGAAACAGATTACTTGGCAATATTTAATGTATTCTGTGTCTTGAGTGAGCTCTGATTATTTTCCAAATATGACTTTATTAATCTTTCAGTATTGCTGTGGAATAACAACAGATTGGTCAAATCTATTACAGTGTATATAAGAATTGTTAAGAAATTGAAGTAAAGCAATATCCTATTTTTATTAGACCATGTACTTGAAGCATAAAGTTAGGTAGCATGAAGTTTCGTCATTGATAACATCAAATTTGTGCCACATTCACCAGGAGCTGTAGATACACATTTCCTTCCTTTCTTCCTCCTCCTCCTCCTCTTCTTCAAAAATGTTTTCAAATGAGTAAAATAATTCTCAAGTGGTTATTTGATATAACTATATTTACATTGATACTGTATAGTACCCATGTACTACTTGTCCTAAAAAGGTAAATTATTTCATTTTATATTATTTTAATGAGATGGTGGACAGTTCCTAGAATTTTACGAGGTGACTTGGGTACATAAATTGCAATATATTGAAATTGTTGAGTATTTTCTACATTCTTACATTTATGCATTGCATTCATTCTGTATCTAAAATATTTTTTGTTTTTGGGAATGATATTCTTTCTTGTCAGTTTATTTTGTTAAAAACGTTAATCTTAGTGATGGTGTTGAAATAAATGTCTGTTTTTAATGACTGAAAATGACTTCCTAAGATTTTTGGATAGAGTTGTCCCAGTTGATTTCAGTGGGAAGATGTTTTCATAGTAAGTAGAATAGTTCTAATAAAAAGCGTAGGGTATGTATGAGGGACACTTGCTTTTTCTTTTCTTTTTTTTTTTTTAAGATTTTTATTTATTTGACAGAGATCACAAGTATGCAGAGAGGTAGGCAGAGAGAGGGGGAAGCAGGCTCCCTGCTGAGAAGAGAGCCCGATGCAGGGCTCAATCCCAGGACCCCAAGATCGTGACCTGAGCCAAAGGCAGAGGCTTTAACCCACTGAGCCACCCAGGCACCCCGGCACATACATTTTTTTGACACTTATATTTTTGCAGCAATGATAAAATTACTCTATATTTTGAGGTACACATTTTTATAGGGTCTATTACTTATGTATGTCACGGGGACCCAGATCATGGTCAGTCTTTGACTTCATTTTGAAAAGACAGGGCTTTTTTTTTTTAATTAAAAAAAAAAATAAAAGGATGGAAAAGCTGTTTTCTGGATGTTCTTACGTTTCTTTGGAAAAAAAATTGAGGAGTTAACACATAGGTGAGGAAGACTCTGAAAAATTACCAGTAAGGATTGAAAATGAGAGATTATATCTCCCTAGAGAATTAACAGTTCCCTCTTCTTCACGGCAAAGAATTTCCCAAAATAAATAAAACATGGAAACAAGAGAACTTTAATTTAAAAATTGAGAGAACTAGGTAAATCAATATTCTGTGGGTCATCATGATGATGCGTGGATGGAACATAGAAGGAAAAGAAATGCAAAATTTATTGAGATTCTTTCTAAACCTGAAATAAGATATATCAACTATACCATAAAAAAAAAGTACTAAGATGGCTTGTCATGATCCAAATAATCTATGTTTATAAACACATTTTAACTAGGAAGAAACATTTCATGAGCTGTGCAGTCTAAAGTGGGCCAAGGTTCCCTAAAGCTTGAACATTATTTATAAGCGATCAAGGAAGATACTTAAAAATACTTAGGACAGTGATGTGGAACAGCCTGACTATATATTATTTATTTCTCCCTCAATTTTTTATTTGAAATCTTTCAAAAAGGGAGAAGAAAGACCAGTTCAATAAACACCTGTATTCCCCTGTCTACATTTAAAAAGTGCTAACGTTTTCCTACATTTTTCATCTGTCTCACTTTTTCTCTTGCAGAGAACCGTTTTAAAAATAATTTGCTAACATTATGGAGCTTCACCTCTAAATATTTTGGCTTGACTTTACTACAAATAGAATATTCTCTTACACTATCAGAATACAACTTATCTTTATAAAAAATTGGTAAATTGACAGTAATTTGCCAGTAATATCTAAGTCAGTTTTCAAATCTCTCACATTACGTGCCCCCACAGTTTATTGTGCCCATTCCCAACAAGGATCCATATTTCATTTGGTTGCTACAACTTTTAACTCTACAAGCAAACCCATGCTTCCCCCCCACAAAGACTTACTATTTATTTCAGAGAGAGCAAGTGAGTGCGAGTTGCGGGAGGGGTGGGGAGGGTTTGGGACGGACAGAGGGAGGTAGAGAGAGAATTTTTTTTTTTTAAATTTTCTTTTGGGTGCCTGGGTGGCTCAGTGGGTTAAGCCGCTGCCTTCGGCTCAGGTCATGATCTCAGGGTCCTGGGATCGAGTCCCACATCGGGCTCTCTGCTCAGCAGGGAGCCTGCTTCCCTTCCTCTCTCTCTGCCTGCCTCTCTGCCTACTTGCGATCTCTCTCTCTCAAATAAATAAATAAAATCTTTAAAAAAAATAAATTTTCTTTTAAATTTAGGCAGAGAGCAGGCAGAGAGAGGGGAGGAAGCAGGCTCCCTGCTGAGCAGAGAGCCCGATGCGGGGCTCCATCCCAGGACCCTGGGATCATGATCTGAGCCGAAGGCAGAGGCTTTAACCAACTGATCCACCCAGGCACCCTGTAAACCCATGCTTTAAAAAACTTTTCAATCTTGATTTTTTTGAGTCCAGATCGGTTTTCTTATAATTTATAACAAATACTGGATATGTTTGCTTGCTTGTTCATTTTTGTCATTTACCTTGTTCCTTTATCCCCTAAATTTCCAGTAAACTAGAAGTTATACGGACTTGATTAGAGTCTGGTGTACCTTGGGCAAGAAAAAACTTAAAAATGTTGCGTATTATCTGGAGGCCCAGTGAGAATTCCTGAATGCTAACCTGTTTCCTTTCACAACCCCCTTAGTCGTTAAGCAGTGTCTTGCTACTTGGCATACAAGATGGTGCCAATTGACCTGCCATAGACTAGATTCTTTCTATGCAGGAGGAATGAATGTAAATATGTATGAGCAGGAAGGCAAAATTTGAGAAAGCAAAGTCTCCAGCAAATACACATTCATCTCTTTCTCTCTTTTTCATTTTCCTTGGGGCAAAGTATACTTTCCCAACCCTGTTACTTTGGGGCTGGCCAGGAGATTTGTTGTGGTCAGTGGAATAGAGCAGATGTGCAAGCAGAAGCTTTAAATGTATTCATATGGTCCACCTTGTTTATTGTGATCCTTGATTTATAATGAGAATAAGCCCTAGCTAGGATGTAATTAAAGGGAAATGAGGCGTATGTAGAACAGAAGTATATTCAGTTCACAGCCAACAGCTGAACTGAGATAATCAACAAGTGGGAACAGCCACAGCTAATGTACACAGCAAATGCACAGTGCATTTTATTTTTAAGAAGAGCAAATGAGAAAATATAATGATAAATTTTGCAATATTTTCTGAAGCAGTTTTATTGCGATAATACCTGACATAGGGCAGAGCATATGTGTCAGTAATCGTGCTGTAGATTGCCAAATTTCTATTCATATGGGAAAATAACTGTTTTTTACTCCCACAAGCAATGTAACAGTGTTTGTGTTTCCATTCATTATGTCAAAAAAAATGTATCCTCAAACTTTTGTATTTTAGTCAAGTAATGAAAAGTACTATATAGCTTAAATGTGCATTTTTGTTCTACTAAAGGTGAGCATATTTTATGTTTAAGGGTCTTGCATATACATCTTCTGGATTATCTGTTCATACGTTTATTTTTAACAAGCTCCTTCTTTTTTTTTTTTTTATAGATTTTATTTGTTTAACAGAGAGAGAGATCGATCACAAGTAGGCAGAGAGGCAGGCAGAGAGAGGGGGAATCAGGCTCCCTGCTGAGCAGAGAGCCAGATGTGGGGCTTGATCCCAGGACCCCGAGATCATGACCTGAGCTGAAGATAGAAGCTTAACCCACTGAGCCACCCAGGCGCCCCAAGCTCCTTACTTCTTGATTTTTTAATATTGCTCTATATTTTAAGGATGTTAATGCTTTGTCTCTAAGTTGCAAATGCCTTTTTTTTCCAGTTTGACTTCCCAGATTTTTTTTTGCGTGAAGCAGTTTTTAAATGTATTTTCATAAATTACACTTCTAGATTAGATAGACCTTGCTACCATGTTATAAGAAATTTAGCTATATAAGCTTCTGGGGTATATATGGTTAACTTGTAACACAACATACACACACAGACACACACACTAAAAATCATAGTACTTGATGAAGTAAGCCTCAATGAGTAAAAGTAAGCCAACAAAGAACTGAATTATTCCTTATAGATTCTGGATACCAAAATTTTCTTTGAGAAATGGAAAATATTTTAATTATGTCTAAATAAATAAGAGTATATTAAATGAAAATGAAGGCATGACAGGCAAGTGTATTATAAAAGATTCAAACAATACTTAAAGCAAGAAAAATTTTTAAAGTTTTTATTTAATTTCCAGTTAGTTATTACAGTGTAATATTAGTTTCAGGTGTACAATATAGTGATTCCACACTTCCATACATCACCCGGTGCTCATCACAAGCCTGCTCTTTAATCTCCATCATGTATTTAACCCTTCCCCTTCCACCTCTTCTCAGGTAACCATCAGTTTTTCTTTAAAGTTACAATAATAGGGGACTTTAAGAAAAAACTTTTGACATTAAAATTTCAGAGTCCCACTGGAAAAAAAGATTGTTGTAGCAAGTAGAACACATGAAATTATTCAAAGTGAATCACAGAAGGAAAATTGGATTGAAAATATGGCAGAATGTTGTAGAATTTGTAAAAATTGTAGAAATTTATATATGTGCATATATATACGTATATATATAGAAATTGTAGAATGTATAAGGAGCATAAAATAAAATATGTAATAATTGAACAAATAAAGGATTTATTAAACTTTTAGAAAAGAAAAATGAGAATGGAAAAAAAGCAAAGTTCAAGAACAGTATAGTTGAGAATGTTCTAGAATTAATAAAAACTTGAATCCTAAGATAAAGGAAAAACTGAAGAAGGACAATAAAAAGTAACATATACCTAAACACAGACACTTGATAGTGGAACTTCAGATCACACACACACACACACACACACACACACAATCAGAGTGGCTAGGGAGGAAAGCTAGATTAAGTATATAGAGTTGACAATTACGCAGACCGTGCAGTGGGAACAAATGAAGCCATGAGGAAATGGAATGTGATCAATACATTGTATTGACAGAATATAGCTTTCAAGTCCGCAAAATCATTTAAGAAAAACTATGAAGTAAACTTCTCAAGTAATATATACAATAAAACTTAGTATTAGGGCACCTGGGTGGCTCAGTCATTAAGTGTCTGCCTTTGGCTCAGGTCATGATTCCAGAGTCCTGGGATGGAGCTCTACATCGGGCTCCCTGCCCACCCGGAAGACTGCTTCTCCCTCTCCTGCTCCCCCCTCTTGTGTTCCTTCTCTCGCTGTGTTTCTCTCTGTCAAATAAATAAATCTTTAAAAAAAATAAAAAATAAAAGTATTACAGGGGCACCATGGTGGCACAGTTGGTTAAGTGTCCCGACTCAGGTCATGATCTCAGGACCCTGAGATTGAGCCCTGTTGAGCTCCACCCTCGGGGGGAGTCTACTTGAGATTGTCTCCCATCCTTTTGCCTCTCCCCACTCAACTCATGCTCTCTCTCAATCTCTCCCCCTCCTGCAAAGAGAAGTATTGCATTTAGAACATTACTATTTAAAATTCCGAAAGTACTTCAAGAATTAAAAAAAAAAAAAAATTTCCAAAGGAAATGTGAAGTAAAAATACAAGGTAAAATGAGGGAAAAAATGGTGGCGAAACCTAAAAAGGGACTCTATAAAATGACAATATCTAATTGAAATACAGGGAAATAATATACACATGAACACATTTCAAAATATCAGTATCACTTAAAGTTTTTTTAATGTAAAGATTATAAACAAAGTTAGAAATGAAAATATTAACAAAAAATATATATATATGGGGAAGAGTTTACAATGCAGCTAAATCACTTAGATTTCAAAGATTAAAATGGCCTTATAAAATTACTAAAAACTAGATGGATATATGAAAATATACATATTCATTATTAATTTTTTATAGATGTTTCTTTATTTTTAATGCATTTTTAAATAATTTTGAAAGTGTAACTCAGGTATTGTATGCTCTAAATGAAATGGAAGAAAATATATATTTACTTATGCCTATGTTGTGTCTATATATATTTAGATTTTGGATTTTTCTGTTATATGTTATGAAAAAATAAGATTTCCATCGTATAAATTTTAAATACTTAGAGAACTCACTTTCTGCTTTCCAAGAACTAACCTAGCTATACCTTAAATTACTTTTTAGGATCTAGTGAAACATTAAAACTATGAAGAGATACATGTTTAGAAAGTGAAGAGCTCTTTGATATTTTGCTCCTGGTCTCTATATGGAAATTATTTAACAATATTCAAATAATATCCATTCTTTAGACACTCAAAATAGAACTTTGCTTTGTAGAATTAACATATTTCTTTTATATAATCAGGAATTATATTTTTAAAGATAAAATAAGTATGATAAAAAGCCAAACTTCTCACTGTCTGAATGTTTCCCTAGAATTTAGATTTTAGAAAGAAAAGACTACTATTTACAATTATACATATTAATGCCTATTAGAAGACTTAATAAAAAAACTATTTAAAAAGTGTTAATAAAGTTAATGGTGGCTAACGCAACCTTAGCCCTAATATGCTCCAAACGTCTTAAGATTCTTACATGTGTTAATTGATTTAATTTTCAAAATACTGTTACTGTTTCACTTACAAGCGAAAAGGTAGTTCAGTGATTTAAAGTATTTAGGAATACATATATGTTAGAGTTAATACTGAACAGACAATTTAACAACATAACCTGTTCTCCTTATTGTACTAAACAGGAGTTAAAAAATACACATTTTCCTACTCTGTAACCGGGCAGGGAAGAAGCATAAAGAAGTAAATGAAAGGGACCAAAGCTGGGGTATTTGCATGGCTCAATTGGTTTAGGTGTCTGGCTCTTGATTTCAGCTCAGGTCATGATCTCAGGGTCTTGGGTTCCTTGAGCTTAGCAGGGAGAGAGTCTGCTTCGATGCTGTCTTGCCGTCTGCTCCCCGCCCCCCCGCCACTTGCTTTCTCTTGCTCTCTCAAATAAATCTTTTAAAAAATATAAAAAGGACCAAGAGGGGTACCAGGGTGGTTCAATGGGGTAAGCCTCTGCCTTCAGCTCAGGTCATGATCCCAGGGTCCTGGGATCGAGCCCTGCATGGGACTCTGCTCAGCAGGGAGCCTGCTTCCTCCTCTCTCTCTGCCTGCCTCTCTGCCTACTTGTGATCTCTGTCTGTCAAATAAATAAATAAATTCTTAAAAAAAAAAAAAAGGACCAAGAGAATTTGAATATGAGTAAGATTTGAACTCTTTTTTTTTTTTTTTTTTAATTCAGTGACAGACTGCAGGGGTCTATACTAAAATAGAATTCTAGAACAACGGGGCACCTGGGTGGCTCAGTGGGTTAAGCCTCTGCCTTCAGCTCAGGTCATGATCCCAGGGTCCTTGGATTGAGCCCCGCATCGGGGTCTCTGCTCAGCGGGGAGCCTGCTTCCTCCTCTCTCTCTGCCTGCCGCTCTGTCTACTTGTGATCTCTGTCTGTCAAATAAATAAAATCTTAAAAAAAAAAAATCCTAGAACAATACCAGAAGAAAATCCTTGAAGTCTGAAGAATTGAAAAAGTGCAAGTGTTTTGCTTGGCAGAAGGGCTAATGAGGAAAAGAAGAGAGAGATGTAGATGCTGGTGCTTAGGAATGAAGGGCGGCTGAAGGAAGTCTTACTTGAATGCAGCCGTGTTTTCTTAAGGTAAGTTTGAGTGGGTAGATTGATAGGAAGAGAAAACACGCTTGGTACATGAATGACAACTGTGCAGAATTAGTGAGAAGTTGGTAACAGCGGGGTGTACAGGCTAATATTCACTAAGCGCAGGGAGAAAAATTAAGAGATTAATTGGTGTAAAAATATGTTAGAGTGATTGGAGACATTTGGTATCATTATAATAGCACATTTTTCAGAGCTCAGAATCCCAAAGCAGGCAAGAGGCAGAAGCAAGTAGATTTACCAGGGTCTAAAGACTGATGAGGCTGAGGCAGAAGTGGTGAGATAAAAGGCTTTACTCCTGATGATTCACAGACCTGTACCCCTAAAGCAAATAATATATTATATGTTAATTAAAAAAAAAAAAACTTTACTCCTTTAAAAGTCTCTGGTCAAAGAAATCGTAGTAATAAACTATGTAGGGCCAGAAAATATAAAATAATTGTCCTCTCTTGGTTACTGCCAGGGGCTATTTAATAATAGAAGTTTCAAGTTATCACATATCTGCAGAAGAAATTTTTAAAATCTATATATGAATGACAGAAAATTTCTGGTGATTAAAAACCAAACACATGAACCTAAGGACCAAACAGGATTGGGCTACTTTCTGGGTTTTGTAAAATGTGAAGTGCATAGGTTTATTGTGCTTTCCCTATCCAATAAATATATTTAGAAGTATTCACAGTTGGCATAGCTCTAGGAAAAGTGATTGTGGCGTACATGGAGTACAGACGAGAGTGGACCCCTTCGTTTGGAGGGTAAGAACTGGGCGGGCAGCATTAAGCTGCTCAGCCAATCAGATTCCTTCCACCTGTCCTCCCCCACTGAAGGTAGAAGCTCAAGTGAAGTGGGAAAGGGTTGAACTTGGTACAAGTTTACTTAGAAAGTTACTTTTATTAACTTTATAAGTAAAAACAACTTTATAAAAGCCTGATTGAACTTTGTCTGAGACATGGTTTGCAACCATAGTATAGAGGAAAATCGTGTGGTCTTTCAAAATCCTGGGATACTCTTTTTCACAAATTCTGTCTTCATTCTTCTTACCATAAATTTTTTATCAGCATTGTTGGAGTTAAGGTACAGGTCATTGGAATTGGAAAGAACAAAAGACAATAAAATTAAAATAGGGAAATAGTGTAGCATAGTTAGTAAGAATAAAGTGTATGTTTCTGATCAGCTAGCCCAGGATGAGTAGAGAAGCATGTGAATATTGCAAAAAACTGATGAAGGGAGGGAATGGCAGTGGTGCTGAGAAATGGAAAGCCACGGGGCGCCTGGGTGGCTCAGTGGGTTAAGCTGCTGCCTTCGGCTCAGGTCATGATCTCAGGGTCCTGGGATCGAGTCCCGCATCAGGCTCTCTGCTCAGCAGGGAGCCTGCTTCCCTCTCTCTCTCTCTCTCTCTGCCTGCCTCTCTGTCTACTTGTATCTCTCTCTGTCAAATAAATAAATAAAATCTTTAAAAAAAAAAAAAAAGAAAAAAAGAAATGGAAAGCCAGAGTGATCCTGAAAGTGTGCATGTCATAATCTCAGAGGAGTAGGAAACGTAGAAGGTAAGGGATTTGGCTAAAGTTAAGTTTTCAGTGTGAGATCATAGCATCAGAATATATTTGAGTTGAAATGCTCTTATGGGACTATCTAGTCATTTACCGTATTTAAGAAAATTGCCCCTAAACAAATGACCATCTAAACTTTTATTAGTATATTGGTGGATGAAACCACCTGATAGAAAGGCTAGCTCACAGGTTTTCAATATGAAGTGTTAAGGACCTAACTTGATCATTATACGAAGCTGTATTTGCTATCCCTGTAACCTGAATTCATTGAATCTACTTTTATTGTCTGGGCCAGCCTAGAATATATTACTCTTTCTCATGTTAAAAAGATTTAAATATTTTGGAGCTCTTTGGTTTCCTCCCAGTGTTCTTTTTTCAAGATAAATCTTTCCCATTTTGTCAGCTTTTTTTAAATTATGTCCTTCCAAAAACACAAATTAACTCACTTTTTTTTTTTTTTTTGGTCTAAATCTTCTATACCAACAGCTCTTAACAGGTATGGTCTCTAAGCCTAAACTAAGTAAAGTACTAGCTAAATCATCCCTCCAAAGAAGAGGGATGATTATTTCTCTTCTTGTATACTTTATAATCTTGAAAGTGGTCTACACTCTGTTTTTATCATTTCCATACTATTTTGACTCATATTTAATACACAGTGAATTAAATTCCCTACATTTTGTTTTCCACGGATCATGTTGTGAAGTCATACCTTACCAACTTGCACTTCACATTTTTGCTGCCTCATTAAATGTCCTCTTATTTCAATCTGTATTGGATTTTTATTTTTTGCTATTTTTCCCACATTTATGTCATTTAAAAATTAGTTCAGTTCACAATCAGTGTTATCCTTGAATGAGTTAGATAAAAATTATTGAAATTATATGACTGCAGGGCATGGTGAAGATAAAATCACTAGGATGTACATGTTGTCATGAGGAAGAAGGTGAAATAGGGGTAAACAATGAGGAGACAAAATATTCTTCCTGAACCAAAATTCTGATATCAAACAGGGTGTTCTGCAAGACACAGTCAAATTTTAGGGAAGGTTCTAGAAGTAAGACATTTGCACCAGCGAGATTCACACGTTGGTATTTCAACATGAGCAGATTTCCAAGAGGAAGGAAGGGAGACAGAGCAGGAGAGGGGGAAGGAGGAAGAGATGACCTATGAAAAATATATTCATTTTGTTTAAGCTTACCTCTTCTGGTTGGTGATTTTTCTTTTCCAAGCTAAAGCTTATTATTTTTCTATTGGAAAAAATGTTACATATTTAAATCAAGGTAGTGCTTGAACTAAGTGGTGTGATAAAACCAAAGACTGCCATTAGATAATATCCCAGAACTGAAGCATAAATCAAAAGATTTCCTTTCCTAAATAATTGAATTCATAACCCATGACTTTGAATTTCAAATTTTATTCATTCATTTTATAATAGCTTTCTAAATTGGCTTTTTCCAGCTGATATGCCCAAAACACTTGATAGCCCAAATTTTCCCATTATAGAACTACTTTGATAAACTAACTTTGAAGTCAATAGGATCATTACAGTCAAAAAAATAAGTGATTCTGCAGTGCTTGCAAATTTAGGTCAATGTTCAAAGATCACCTTAAAAAAGATTTTGTAGTTACGGTCCTTTTCATGTCACCATGCTAAGTAGTAAGAGGAATACAAATAATTAAAGTTCCAGAGCTTACCCTTAGTGCGTTTGAAATCTCGTAAGGTTGAAAAGAAATGCAACATTTATGCGTTCATAATTTATTCAACATCACTTATTTATTCATCATTTATTCAACAGTTTATGTTGGCAAAATACATTTCTAGGCATTAGAGATACTTTAGTTAACAAAGCCAATATTCTTGCCTTCATGAAGCTTGTTCTGCAAGCAGCGATAGACAATAAACAGTATGGGAATTAATAAGTAAATGAAGTGATGGGCTAGAATGGGGTACAGCTGTCATAAAATAAGAACAGGAAAAGGAGTGCTTGAGACTTTAGAGGTGAGGAGGGATGCTGTTTTATATTGATGCTGTTTTATTTTATTTTTTGGGGGGTTGCTGTTTTATATTGAGTGGTTAGAGCAGGGCTTACTGAGAGGGATAGGTCTAAGATTAAGGGATGGAGTTGGCATGGCTGAAGAACATTCTGGACAGAAGGAAATGGGTAGAAAACACCATGATAAGGGTATTCTTGGCATGTTCAAGGAATCAGTAGAGGAACCACTGGGACTAGAGCAGTGTAGACAGTGGGGTTAGAATAGGAGATGAGGGAAAAAAGGGATGGATTGAGAGACAGAATCATTGTTGTAGTTGGCAACTTCTAACATGGCTCCTGGGATCCCCCAGTTTCTGGGATTCATTCTCTGTATAATCCCCTTCACTTCAGTGCGGGATGGATCTAGTTAATTGCTTCTAGCTAATAGAATATTGCAGAAGCGATGAGGGGTGACTTCAGTGGATTATGCTATTAAAGACTGACTTTTGTCTTGCTGGTCCATCCTTTCTGGAATTCTTTCTTGCTCTCCTGATTACTTGCTCTGATAAAAGCCAGCAGCTGTACTGTCAGGTGCCCTATGGGGATGTCTAATGGCAAGAAATTGAAAGAGGCCTCTAACCAACACTACACTAGGAATTAAATCTCATGAACAATCTTGTGAGTGATCTAGAAAACAGTATCTTTCCTGTCGAACCTTGAGATGGTATAAGTCTTGTAGAGCTGTCATATAAAAAGCTCAGTTAAACTTGAAGTTCAGGTAAACAATGAAATTTTTTTGAAAGTAGACCGTATTGGGGACATACATTAAGAATTATTTGTTGTTTATTTGAAATAAAAGTTTATTTGTGTATGCTGTATTTTATCTGCTGAGTCTTGCAATGCTACTTGTAAGTGACCCAGAGAAAGAGAACTCAGCTAAACTCTTGATTCCTGATCCACAGATTGAAAAAAGAATGTGTGTTTATTGCCATTAGGTTTGGAGACCATTTGTTACACAGCAACAGTTAAATGACATAGCCTGTTTTTGATGAATGTCAAAGAGGAGTGTTAACCCAGATTTGAATGAGGGCCAGGGAACTGTTGAAGAAAGTGAAGTAGGTTGTAGTATTTTAATTTATTGGCAAGAATGCTAAGACAGAGTAGAATATAGTTAGAAGTTTAAAAATCTTGTTTCTTTTAATCTGGCCTAGAGGGGGTTACGATTCTTCTATTCCCTAATTTACTCAACAATAATTAAATTGTCTCCTTGAACATATTCTTAAAGTTGCCTCATTGTATCAATTTTGCAAGAAAATGAGAAAAGCGTATATGATATATCCTTGTGTCCCTGTTATGTAAAGAAAAAAAAAACTAATATATATAGCACTTTCTGTGTGACAGTAACTTGTAAATGTATATTAACTTAATTTCGTAAGAACTACAAAATAAATTAAATGTATAGATGGGAGACGAAGACACAGATGTAAAGTAATTTGCCTAAGATTATATAAATATTTAAAGGCAGACCAATATACACTCAGCAAACACCAAAGTTTTGTTTTTTTTTGTTTTTTTTTATTTAAAAAAATTTTTTTAAGATTTTATTTTTTATGTGACAGAGATCACAAGTAGGCAGAGAGGCAGGCAGAGGGAGAGGGAGGGGGAAGGAGGCTCCCTGCCGAGCAGAGAGCCTGACGCAGGGCTCGATCCCAGGACCCTGGGATCATGACCTGAGCTGAAGTCAGAGGCTTTAACCCACTGAGCCACCCAGGTGCCCCCCCAAAGTTTTGTTTTTAATGAGCATAAAATTTCTTTATTTCTGTTGTTTATAATCTGCCACAACCTCGAGGCTCATCTTTTATTATTTAGACTACTAATATTTTTTAGTATAAGAATATACATTTCATCCCTTAGAAGCTTCATTATTTTTCTTATGAAATCCATCCCTTGAAAAATCAAATAGTCACAGTCAGCTGTATGTTAAAAATGAGGTTTCCTTTCATTGGATTCATTTATCCCCTCAGGCAAGTGTTTAATCAATTTGGATTTAAGTCCTGGCTCTGTCACATATGAACTTCCAAACCATTAGCAGTTTCCTTAATTGCTCATAGCCTCAGTTTTCACAACTATAAAATGGAAATAATAGTAATTATTATTATGGGATGCTGAAAAGACTTTAAAAACTCATAGTACAGTGCGTGTACAGCATCTGATCTAAGAGGTGCATGCTAAATGCGAATTTCATGCCATCTCCCATTTTTCACTGTGCTGAGTATCCAATCATTTCTTTCTTAATCACTTGAAATCTGGCCAGAATTCACAGCTAACACTGAGGAGCCCTCAGTGATTTATATCTGTTCAAAACCAGAAGCATTTCTTCAGCCCTCATTCTCCTTGTTATCTTTAGAATTTTTGACACTTTTATTGTCCCTTTGACTTCAAATTGTATTGCTCCCTGACTTCCGTTGTATTGTCTTTTACTGTTCTCTCACCATTCTCTCCGCTCCTTCCTTTTTGTGCTGTGTTAGTAGTGCTACTAAGATGAATCAGTCCATCTCTAAGTATTAGGCATGTCCTATGTGATCATCAGTAGCCCGGGCTTCTCAAAATCGACATCCATACGTGTTTACTTAGTTTCTTCTAATTTTATTGATTTATTTCCAAAATTCTTATAGTAAATAATTTTTTTTGTCCCCCCCCCCCTTTTTTTTTGGTGCCAGGTATTCATTTGTTTGACCCAGTCCACCCTTACTTGCCTTGCTTTGTGGTACTGGAGCTGGACTCGGTGACTGTTTTGGCCAGCTGAGATGTTAAGCCCAGTCAGTGAAACCGCTGGAGGGATCCTCTAGGAGGAAGGGGATTCTCCTGGTTCTGGTGTGCTTTTCCCCTTCAAGCTCTGGCATTGTACACCAACCCAGCCTTTGAGCCTCTGCGTGCACACCAGGGAGTGCTTGTCCTCCAGCGATCCTGTTCTGTGGTTCCTCAGGACCTCATGTCCTCAGGTCCTCATGGACCTCAGCCAGCCAGCAGTCTGGCAGGAAGCTTCCTGCTCATCAGGCTTTATTTAGTACCTGTGGGCCAGCTCTAGCAGGAGACAACCTAGGCACCATCTTCTCCATCTAGTTGGTTTCTTACTTGCTAGCCTTGGCCCCACTTGGCCCCTACGTGGACTAACTGCTTTGGCAGCTCAGTATCAATGGGCCATAGCCACAGCCTGCCCAAGAAGGCTTGACTCTTCTCTTTGGAGGGGATCCCTGTCCTTCCTTGCTGCTTCCTTGCTCTTTAAAATTATTTTTTATTCTCTTGTGTTTGATATGAATTTTATTTTCATATTCAGATTACTGGTGTGGTTTTTGTGTTCTAACTAGATTCTACATGATACCGGATAGGTATGGGGGAAGATCTCAGGAGATAAACCCTAAAATACGGTATTTCAGAATGAGTTCAGTCATGTTTGTGTGCCTGAGCATGGTGCTGGGCTCTTCGTCAATGGGAAGTGAGATGCTAACAAACCATGTGTATTAATTCCACTTAGTGTGTTAGGCCAGGTAATTCTCTGAAGTGGTTGTACAAATTTGCACTCTGACTAGCAGTGTAGTTCGGTTCCTATTACCCTATAACCTTGCAAATATTTGCCATCGTGTATTTTTCTGACTTTACTTATCTTGGCAAATGTGTAGCCATGTCTATTTTAGTTTTAATTTTAATTTTTAATTAAGACTAATGAGGGTGAATACCTTTTCATATGCTTATTGGGATGTTCAGAATATTTTAAAAAAACATTTCTTTTTTGAATAACTTGCCCATCCCCCCCATGGCTCAGCTACTTTTTTTTTAATCATTTTTTTAAAAATTTATTTTCAGCATAATAATATTCATTGTTTTTGTACCACACCCAGTGCTCCATGCAGTCCGTGCCCTCTCCAATACCCACCACCTGGTTCCCCCAACCTCCCACCCCCCGCCGCTTCAAACCCCTCAGATTGTTTTTCAGAGTCCATAGTCTCTCATGGTTCACCTCCCCTTCCAATTTTCCCCAGCTCCCTTCTCCTAACTCCCCATGTCCTCCATGCTATTTGTTATGCTCCACAAATAAGTGAAACCATATGATAACTGACTCTCTCTGCTTGACTTATTTCACTCAGCATCATCTCTTCCAGTCCCATCCATGTTGCTACAAAAGTTGGGTATTCATCCTTTCTGATGGAGGCATAATACTCCATGGTGTATATGGACCACATCTTCCTTATCCATTTGCTCGTTGAAGGGCATCTTGGTTCTTTCCACAGTTTGGCGACCGTGGCCATTGCTGCTATAAACATTGGGGTACAGATGGCCCTTCTTTTCACTACATCTGTATCTTTGGGGTAAATACCCAGTAGTGCAATTGCAGGGTCATAGGGAAGTTCTATTTTTAATTTCTTGAGGAATCTCCACACTGTTCTCCAAAGAGGCTGCACCAACTTGCAGCTACTTTTTACTTACTGATTTGTAGGGGTTCTTTATATACCATAAGATATAACTATTATTAGTTGTATGTGTTGTAGATATTTTTCTTCCAGTCCATGGAGATAACCATTTAGAGTAAGAAAATTCAAATGCTAAGGAATAAATGTTAGATTTACAGGACATGAGTGTAAAACTGTAAACTGCAAAAAACAATACAGTTTATATGAGCTGCTATGTTTTTGAGTTGGAAGCCTACAAGATGTAAAGATACTGATTCTCCCCAATATTATTACCTATAAATTCAGTAAAATCTCAGTCAAAATTTAAGCTAGTCTTTTTTGGAAATTGAAAAACTATTTGCTGAATTCATATGAAAACATGATCTTGAAGAATGTTTTACCAGATACTAAGACCTACTCCAAAGCATCACTAATACATACAGTGTGATTTGGGCACAAATACATACAAATAGAACAATGAGAAATGACACTTTAGGAACAGAACCAGCATTCTTTTCCTTAGAAAAGAATCTCTAGGCATGGTGCCTAGAGATAATAGATTAACAAATTCTTTGACCTCTACATATATAAAAATGTTTGCTTTCCAAACTTCTTCCCAAACAGGTTGTGTTTGGAAAACAGGTTTTTCCCAACAGGTTATGTACTGGTATCTTATATTAGTGCCTCTTCCATTAGGTAAATTTCCCTAAATAGGGTTCATGAAGGAAATTTTGAGTAGCATAGTTTGCATGTAACTGTAACTCACAAAAATTCCCCTTTGACTTTTTATTTATAATGATTTATTCCCACTGGAGATTTTCATATATTTTATTTCTTAAATTGTTTGAAAGTAGTATTCAGCAGACTAATGTCACAAACATAGTATATTCCTGGTATTTCCTTGTAAATAAATTCATTCCTTTTTTGTAGTCATTGTGATACTTTATCAGAGGTTAAATTTAACATCTCTCAATTGGTTTAGTGGCCTATTTGTAAAGGCTGGTCGGGGGGGGGGGTGATCTGGTGATCTTGTTTGATTAGCAGTGTTCTTAAAAAAGCATTTTGACAAATTTGAATGTTTTCATTTAATTTCATTTAATTTCAAAAGCTGTTTAATTTCCAAGGGCTAGTTTTTTGGAGAATATGATTGCCCGTTCACAGAAAATAGAAGAGCCAGTGTTAACAACAGGCTGCCCTTTGAAGATACTGTTGAGCTTCTGAGCTTTCTTGAAAAGATCAGGCCAATTTGCAAAGACTTTCCCAATAGAAGAAATGGAAAACTTTGTTACAACCATCACTCACATATTTTGTCAATTTTGATCATGTTTTCTTCCCTGGGGATTGATGTAATTATTCTTAAATAGTTTCACGGTTTTGTTTTGTTTTTTGTTTTTTCTACAATTAAAGTCAATGTACCGCTCAAAGAATCTTACATGCATGAATATTTCTTTTCTGTTTTTTTTTTTTTTTTTGAGTATGCTAGATCGATTTTTTTTTTTAAGGGAGGGGGAGAGAGAGAGAGAAAGCAAGTGGGTGGGGAGGAGCAGAGGAAGAGGGAGAGAGAGAATCTTAAGCAGGCTCCATGCCCAGCATAGAGCCCCATGAAGGACTCAATCTCACAACCCTGAGGTCAAGACCTGAGCCTCAATCAAGAGGTGGATGTTTACTGAATGAACCATCTAGGTGCTCCAAGATCATTTCCATCCCCCCAGTCTTTCACCTCTTCCTTATTTATATTAATCTAAAATAGTTGTATTTTTAAAGAAATAGAATGTGGGGTGCCTGGGTGGCTCAGTCCTTAAGTGTCTACCTTTGGCTCCAGTCATGATCCTGGGGTCCTGGGATTGAGCCCCGCTTGGGGCTCCCTGCTCAGTGGGAAGCCTGCTTCTCCCTCTCCCACTTCCCATGTTTGTGTTCCCTCTCTCGCTATGTCACTCTCTGTCAAATAAATAAATAAAATCTTTAAAAAAAAGAAATATAATGAATAAAAGAATAATAGAATAGGACTTCAAAGGATGTAAGAACTAAAACGAAGGGTGATTTATTCTGAATTAAAAGTGGAAGGAACTTTTACTTTTGAAATAGGTATTTAATGGATAGCTTTTTGTTTACAAATAAAGGATTATTAAAATTTATGGAAATATTTAATATTAATGTTAAGACAACTGTGAGAAGGGAGGCGTTAGCAGATAGTTCCCAGCTGTTAACTGCTTTAAGTTCTGCTTCAGCCACGACAAAATGAGATCTTGCTTTGCTGATACCACTGCCAACGCCGAGCAAGGTGGTGTAGTTAAGGATTTGCTTTTCCGGAGTGGTTTGCCGGCAGTGTTTGAGCAGATAAGTCAGAGTTTGAGGAGATAAGAGTTCCAACAGGGACTGCTAATTAATTGGGTTTCAAAAGTAAGTTTGTTTGAAAAAGATTGTTTCTCACAGCTAAAAATACCCATCTTCTCCTTCTTTAGCACAGGATTTACAGTTCTGTCTCCATTCTTCAACCTCTTTAAAACTCATCAGAGTTTTCTACCTCCTTCAGGAAGCTTCCTCCCACAACCAGAGTCAGCATTTATATTCCTTGTGGCTGTTCTTTGGATTATGTGATTTCTTCTTAGCATTGATTATATTCAATTTAGCACTTTTCTTGCTGTATTTTTGCATTATTTCCTAAGTTGAAAGTGCCTGACATGTCATCTTTTTCCAAATGGTGTAACTTCTCGCAGGGAGGAATGATGTCAAATATTTGTTTTATATCTACTTTTTTTTTTTTTTCATCACAAGCTATTGTAACTTCTAAAGGGATGAACCATGTAAGTATTTAAACAACCAGGAGAATGTTTAAAGTTTCATAACACTTTTATTAAATTGAACTGACAGTAAATCTACTGTGGATAATGCTGTTCTTGGTGTTTTCTTCGGTTAATACGGCTGAATGAATGGAGTGAGTCATTCATGGATACTGAATTTTATATGTATATTTTCCATGAATAAAATTCACTATCTATGAAAATGACTCTATTGAGGAATCTGAAGATTAAATAAAAGTATAAAATAAAACATCTGTTTTCTCTTGTAGTGTTGGAATTTAGTTATAGCTACAGGTGAGGAAACATTACGTATCTATAGTTTTCACTTAAATATAATTTGCTTTCTTTGTCTTTCATCCTTCTTTTATCTCTCTAAATTCCATTGGTGATAGAAACAGGTGCTACGAACTCCCACCCCGTTTTTATATCTCAGACTGAAGAAGCCAGGCATATTTGCATGACCCTAAGTGAAGTAAAGATCGGACTAATTTGTATAGTTGCATCCTATCTTTGCACAGTCTACATACTGGGTGTTAAAGACTTTCAAGACTCTTTTAGAGTTAATAAAGAGACATGAGGGCATTAAACAACAGAGGTATTTTTATAAGATCAATCAATTATATATTTATAATATATAATTTAAATTAAAAATGTGTATAATCATATATGAATTATGTATCTTTATGTATAATTGAATCAGCATTATTTAGAAATCCCTTCAATATTATGTTTTATTTATTTTTATTTGTGTGTAAGAGTAGTAAAATATGGGAGTGCGTGGGTGGCTCAGTGGGTTAAGCCTCTGTCTTCAGCTCAGGTCATGATCTCAGGGTCCTGGGATCAAACCCTGCATCGGGCTCTCTGCTCAGCAGGGAGCCTGCTTCCTCCTCTCTCTCTGCCTGCGTCTCTGCCTACTTGTGATCTCTATCTCAGTCAAATAAATAAATAAAAAATATTTTTTAAAAAAGAGTAGTAAAATATGAACCTATAACATGACAAAAACAATTTTTTTAAAGATTTTATTTATTTGACAGACAGCACAGGTAGGCAGAGAGGCAGGCAGAGAGACAGAGGGGGAAGCAGGCTCCCTGCCGAAGCAGATCCCAGGACCCTGAGATCATGACCTGAGCTGAAGACAGAGGCTTAACCCACTGAGCCACCATGGCACCCAACAAAAACAATTTTTACTTCATATTAAGTCCTTACTATGTTCCAAGCTTTGTTTCAAGCTCTTGGGATATGCTGGTAAGTAAAAGAGGGAAAAAAAAGAATCTCTGTCCTCAAGGATTTAGATTGTTGAGTCCTCGAGAATCCAAATGATCGCACTCTTGCGTATATATGAACAGTTTTTATTGTTCTAATTCCAGGTAAAATTGACCTGCTTGAGCCAACCAGGTAAAACATTGTTGGTCTTACATTGTGAATTATTTATCATCACATCAGCGTGGTATTTAATAGCTTAAAATCCACATTGAAACCTGTCTTTGTGGGTAGTATTTGTGGGTAACCGAGGTAAGCACATCTGTACATAGTCAGGAACACTGTGGAAACCTACAAGGGCATCAATACCATATTAAAAGTACAATGTTCATAAAAACAGATGATAGATTCTGTAGTCACAGACACACGTGTACACATACAACCTCTGTGAGTATGTGTTTGTGTGTGTGTCCCACAAGCCAATGGTGTAAGTGCAGAGATTAAAGATTTAGTAACTACCAGTTTTCTTGGGGTTCACTCCTCTCATCACCACCCAAAAGTGCTGGCTTAAGGCAGAGCATTTCAAGAAAGCTGCGATTGCATTCCTTCAGGCAGATATATGACAGATGAAATGAGAAAAGATGGATTGAATACAAATAATTCAAGGAAGTTGTCAGCTGTTCTTACTTTTTTCGGAGCAGCCTTAGGGGAAAAAGAGAAATTACCAACTAAGATATGGTTGTGGGAATCAACAAAAAGGAAACAAAGAGGGTTCTGCTAATACAATAGCACTTTCATCTAAACCAACTGCATTAATGAGAAAGTAGAGTGCTCAATTAGAAGAGTAGCAGTGCACTTTTGGGGAGATATTTTTTTGCATTTGGAATTTTAATTAGGTAAACTGTTCAATTCTGTTCCCTAAAAACCAGACAAAAGTAATAGAATAATTGAACTAAAAAAAAATTAAGGCATTTGAGGCCTGGTGATAATCCATTATGGAAAGAAATTACATATTCTCTAGCTCTGTTGAAACAATGGATAAAAGATCAGTTAGTGCATTAAATTCGCCAGTCAGTATTCTACTTTATTTTAAATTATCTTTGTTTCTTTTAAACTCCATAATACTTGGTGTATACCCACACTTGGATGTATCTTCATGCAATATTTTTCATAAGCAAAACTTACTAGTGACTTGAAAACTATAAAAACAAAACTGCTATAGCTTTTGAGAACTAGCCTAATGAGAATAGTCAGTATAAAATTTATAGATAACATAGCCACAGGAATCTGTTTTGAGCTCTAGAGTAATATAATGGTGAGAGTTTAGGTATTATGCCAAAATTTCGGTGCTACATTTATTGGTAGTATGATACTGTACATGGCTATTTCAATATTTAAAAAAAGGAAGGAGACCTAACTTCCTTGGAATATTTTCTTTTTTTTTTTTAAGATTTTATTTATTTATTTGACAGAGATCACAAGTAGGCAGAGAGGCAGGCAGAGAGAGAGAGAGAGAGGAAGGGAAGCAGGCTCCCCGCTGAGCAGAGCGCCCAATGCAGGGCTTGATCCCAGGACCCTGAGATCATGACCTGAGCCAAAGGCAGCGGCTTAACCCACTGAGCCACCCAGGCGCCCCTTCTTTCTTTTTTTTTAATGGACTTTTAAAGGATGACATTTATATAAAAGTGTACCTATTATTAATATAGAGCATTTCAGATACTGACTCTTCTGAAAACCAGTTACCCAATCTAAGAAACAGAGCACCCACGGACACCCTAAAAGTCCTTCTTATACTCCCTTTCAGTCTCTGCCACCTCTTAAGTTTAGCTACTATTATTTTTTTTCCTACTTTTTAAAATTGAGGTGAAACTTAATAACATGTAATTAGCCATTTAAAAAATACAAGACTGGTAGTTAGTACATTCACAATGTTGTAAAGTCAAATCATTCTTTATCAAATGCCAAAACATTCTTAACCACCTCAAAAGAAAACTCCATACCCTTTAAGTAGTCACTTCCCACTTTTCTCCCTCTAGCATCTAGTAACCACTAAACTCTGGTGTTAGTCACTATGGATTTACCTCTTCTGGATATTTCATATAAATGGAATTATATACCACTTGACCTTTTGTGTCTTTCTTCTCTTACTTAATGTGCATATTTTGAGGCCCATCCATGTTGTAGCATGTATCAAGGCTTCATTCCCTTTTGTACCTTCATGACTTCACAATAACAATAACAACAAATTCAGCTGAATATTGACAAAGAACTTGAACAGACATTTCTTCAAAGACATTTCTTCAAATAAGTTGGACAAAGGATTAATAAGAATATGGAAACTTGCTCAACATCATTAGTCATTAAGTAAATGAAAATCAAAACCACCAGGTAGCACTTTTTGATGAGCAGTAAAAAAATAGGAAAGGGGGGCGCCTGGGTGGCTCAGTGGGTTAAGCCGCTGCCTTCGGCTCAGGTCATGATCTCAGGGTCCTGGGATTGAGTCCCACATCGGGCTCTCTGCTCAGCGGGGAGCCTGCTTCCCTCTCTCTCTCTCTCTCTGCCTGCCTCTCCATCTACTTGTGATCTCTCTGTCAAATAAATAAATAAAATCTTTAAAAAAAATAGGAAAGGAAGACTAATAAAAAGTAGAGAAAACACAGAAAATGGGGAAGAAGTGTTGACAATGATGAATGGGGAAATTTGAATCCTTATACATTGTTGGTGAGAAGGTGAAGTAACGGAACCACTGTGGAAAGCAGTTCGGTGGCATTTAGTCTTTCATCATTAA
The DNA here is from genome assembly GCF_902655055.1 of Lutra lutra. Classification (NCBI taxonomy): domain Eukaryota; kingdom Metazoa; phylum Chordata; class Mammalia; order Carnivora; family Mustelidae; genus Lutra; species Lutra lutra. The sequence continues at coordinate 99,314,913 of NC_062288.1, read as the reverse complement.
ATATACTGTTAATTATATGATTGTTGGTATTTTTTATCAAGTCGAAGAAATTCCTGGCTATTCTCACTTTCTGTTTGTTTTGTTGTTGTTTTGATGAATAGGTGTTGAATATTGTCCAGTACATCAGTTAATGTGAACTTTTTACTTTTTCTTTACCCCAATAATATGGTAGGTGGATTACAATGATTGTTTTCCAAATATTGAACCATCCTTGTATCCTTGAGATAAACCTCATGTGACAGTGTATGTAATTATTTTTATAGATTGCTGATATGTATTTGATAATGTTTTATTAGAGGCTTTGGCATCTATATTCAGGAGAGATATTGGTCCATAGTTTGCTTCTTTATTTGGCTAATTTGTGTATTAAGGTAATATTCACTCATAAAATGAATTGGGGTGTGTTCTCAATTCTGTTTTCAGAAGATCAAGTAGAATTAGTGTTCACATTTTGGTAGGATTCTTTGGGGAAATTATCTGGATCTGGAAATTTCTTTTCAGGAGATTTTAAAGTTAGGAATCCAGTTTCTTTAGTAATTATAAAACTTTTCAAAACTTCTGTTTCATAATGGGTGACTTAAGTTATTATTTTTTTAAGATTTTACTTATTTATTTGACAGAGATCACAAGTAGGCAGAGAGGCAGGCAGAGAGACAGAGGGGGAAGCAGGCTCCCTGCTGAGCAGAGAGCCCAATTTGGGGCTCCATCCCAGCACCCTGAAGCTCATGACCTGAGCTGAAGGCAAAGGCTTAACCCACTGAGCCACCCAGGTGCCCCAAGTTATTATTATTATTACTTTTTTAAGAATTACTTCACTTCATCTAAGTTGTCCAATCTATCTTTGTAGGGTTGTTTTTATTATTACCTTGTGTTTTTAATAATCAGGGGTCTGTAGTGATATCCCATTTCATTGTTGATATTGCTAATTTCTGTCTTTTCTCTCTTCTTTGCCAATATTGCTAGAAGCTTGTTAATTTTATTGATCTTTACAAAGAATCAGCTCTTTGTTTTGTTGATTTTCTCAATTTTTGTTTTATCAAATTCATTATTTTGGGCTCTTACTCCATTCTTCTGCTTATTTTAAGGTTTATTTTGTTCTTATATTTAGTTTCTCTAATGAAAGTTTAGATTCTTATTTAGAGATTTTACTTTTTTTTTAATGTAAGCAGTTAGTGCTATAAATTTCCCTTGCAGCACTGCTTTGTGTCTTAAAAATTTGTATAGGTTGTGTTTTCAATTTCACTCATTGACGCATTTTTAGAAATTTCTTCTGAGATTTGCTCTTTGATGAATGGGTTATTTAGAAGTATGTTATTCAATGGCCAAGTGTTTGGGGATTTTTCTGTTATCATTCTCAATTGATTTCTAGACTGATTCCATTGTAGTTGTATATATTCTGAATTATTTCAGTTATTTCAGATATACTGAGGTTTGTTTTATGGCCGAGGGTATGGTATATTTTGGTATTTGTTGTATAGGAACTTGAAAATAATGTATATTCTGGTGTTGCGGGGTGGAATTTTCTGTAATGTTTATGATATCCTGTTGGTTGATGGTATTGTTGTGTTCTTCTGTATCCTTACTAATTTTCTCTCCAGTTCTTCTAACATTTGAGAGGAGGGAAATCTCCAGCTATAATTGAGCATTTTTCTACTACTTCTCTCTGTTTATCAGTGATTACTTCACATATTTTGCAGCACTTCTGTTTGGTGCATACAAATTTAGGATTGCTGTATTTTCTTGGTAAATAGATTCTCTTACCAATATGTAATGTCCCTCTCTTTCTCTGGTAATTTTCTTTGTCCTAAATTCTACTTTATATGTCATTAATATAGCCATTCATCTTTCCTTTTGGTTAATATGCTCATGATCTATTCGTTTCCATAGTTTTACTTTTAACATCCCTGTATCATTTTCTGGAAATGAGTTTCTTAGATAGACATTTAGTTAGTTTCATGTCATTAACCACTCTGCAATTCTGTCTTTTACCTTCTGTATTTAGAACATCTGTGTTTAATATAATAACTGATAATTTTAGGACTGAAGTCCACAATTTCACTTTTTTGTTTTCTGTTTCTGATGTTTTTTTGTTTGCTTGTTTGTATCTGTTTTATTGCTTCTGCCTCTCTTTGGGTTCCTTAAAAAAATTTACAGTTCCCTTTTTATTTAGCACTATTGTTTTTGAGTGTATCCCTTTGTGTAGCTCTTTTAGTAATTACTCTAGGTGTTACACATACATACTTATTTAATCTATTAGTATATTATATATATATATTTCAAGTATAAGTTATAAATATCAAGACTTTGAAAGTCTGTTATATTTATCCATGTTTTATCATTTTTTTCACTTTTTTTTTCCTTTTGGATGTTCTAAGTTTCATTCTTTTATAATTTCCTTTCTGTTGAGAGAATTTTCTTTAGCCATTCTTAGTGTGTGTGTGTGTGTGTGTGTGTGTGCATGTGTGTATGGCATGCATATATATACATATATATGACAAGTTCTAGTTTTCCTTCATCCAATTATATCTTGATTTCCCCATCTTTTTTTTTTTTTTAAAGATTTTATTTATTTATTTTGACAGAGATCACAAGTAGACGGAGAGGAAGGCAGAGAGAGAGAGAGAGAGAGAGAGGGAAGCAGGCTTCTTGCCGAGCAGAGAGCCCAATGTGGGACTCGATCCCAGGACCCGGAGATCATGACCTGAGCCGAAGGCAGCGGCTTAACCCACTGAGCCACCCAGGCGCCCCTTGATTTCCCCTTCTTTACTAAAGTGTATTTTCACTGAATATAAGATTCTGGGTTGATGGTTCTTTTGTTCGTAACTTGGAAATACAGTGCCTCTTTATTACTGTCCTTTCCTTATTTCTTCTCTGCTTTCATTAGATTAATTTTTCCCTGGAGTTAAGGTGGGTTTTCTGCCCCCCACACTGCTACTTTCAAGATTTGTTTTCTGTCTTTAATTTTTCAGAAGTTTAATTTAATGCATCTTGCTGTGATTTATCCTTATTAGAGTTTTCTCAGCTTCTTAAATCCATAGGGTTTTTTGTTTTGTTTTGTTTTTGCCAAATTTAAGAAGTTCTTAACCATTATTTTATTGAATGCTTTTTTAGTCCCATCTTCTTTCTTCTCCTTTCCTCCTGGGATTTTAGATCTTTTGTTATAGTCCCACATGTCCCTCAGGCTCTGTCCCTTTTTTTTGTTTTGTTTTATTTTGTTTTAAAGTACATTTTCTCTCTGTTGTTTAGGCCAGGTAATTCCTTTTTCTTTTAATTTTTTTTTTATTTTATTTATTTATTTATTTTTTCAGTGTTCCAAAATTCATTGTTTATGCACCACACCCAGTGCTCCATGCAATAAATTCCCTCCATCATACCCATCACCAGGCTCACTCAACACCCCGATCCCTGCCCCCTCCAAAACCTTCAGTTTGTTTCTCAGAGTCCACAGTCTCTCATGGCTTGTTCCCCCACTGATTCCCCCAACTCACTTCTCCTCTCCATCTCCCAGTGTCCTCCATGTTAGGTAATTTCTATTTTATCTTCCAGTCTAATAATTATTCTTCTGTTCATTCATTGTGTGAAATCCATCCATTGGGTTTTAAAATTTTTGTTACTGTGGTTTTATGTCTTTCAGTTTCCATTTGTTTCTTGTTTATATCTTCTATTTCTTTAATAAGGCTGTCTATTGGGGAGGAGTCAAGATGGCGGAGAAGTAGCAGGCTGAGACTACTTCGGGTAGCGGGAGATCAGCTAAATAGCTTATCTAAAGATTGTAAACACCTACAAATCCAACGGGAAATTGAAGAGAAGAAGAACAGCAATTCCAGAAACAGAAAATTAACCACTTTCTGCAAGGTAGGACTGGCGGAGAAGTGAATCCAAAGCGACGGGAAGATAGACCGCGGGGGGAGGGGCCGGCTCCCGGCGAGCGGCGGAGCAACGGAGCAAAATCAGGACTTTTAAAAGTCTGTTCCGCTGAGGGACATCGCTCCAGAGGCTTAACTGGAAGCCCAGGCCGGGTCAGCGCGGCCTCAGGTCCCGCAGGGTCGCAGAAGGATCGGGGGTGTCTGAGTGTCGCAGAGCTTACCGGTATTAGAACGGGGAAGCCGGCTGCAGAGACAGAGCCGAGGAGTGACTCTCAGCTCGGGGTTGCCTTGAACCGGTCGCAGGCTCGGTCAGCTCGGAGCGTGGCCGGAGGCCAGGGTGGCGGGAGTCTTTGGGCGCTGTTCTCTGAGGGCGCACTGAGGAGTGGGGCCCCGGGCTCTCGGCTCCTCCGGGCCGGAGACCGGGAGGCCGCCATCTTTATTCCCGTCCACCGGACTCTACGGAAAGCGCTCAGGGAACAAAAGCTCCCAAAAGCGAACCCCAGCGGATTACTCAGCGCGGCCCCGGGTAAGGGCGGTGCAACTCCGCCTGGGGCAAAGACGCTTGAGAATCACTACAACGGGCCCCTCCCCCAGAAGATCAACGGGAAACCCAGCCAGGACCAAGTTCACCTACCAAGGAGAGCGGCGGAATTCCAGAGGAGAAGAAAGCAAAGCACAGAACTCATGGCTTTCTCCCCATGATTTTTTAGCCTTGCAGTTAATTTAATTTTTTTTTCTTTTTCAATTTTTTTTTCTTTTTCTCTTCTTCTGCTGAATTTTTTTTAACTTTTACCGTTTTCTTTTTTTAACGTTTTTTAAATAGTTTATCTAATATATATATTTTTTTCCTCTTTTTATATTTTTTCTTTATCGGCTTTCTTTTTTTTTAATAGTTTCTTTTTTTTTTTTTCTCTTTCTTTCTGAACCCCTTTTTTCCCCTTTCTCCCCCCTCACAATTCGGGATCTCTTCTGATTTCGCTAAAGCATATTTTCCTGGGGTTGTTGCCACCCTTTTAGTATTTTACTTGCTCCTTCATAAACTCTTATCTGGACAAAATGACAAGGCGGAAAAATTCACAACAAAAAAAGAACAAGAGGCAGTACCAAAGGCTAGGGACCTAATCAATACAGACATTGGTAATATGTCAGATATAGAGTTCAGAATGATGATTCTCAAGGTTCTAGCCGGGCTTGAAAAAGGCATGGAAGATATTAAAGCAACCCTCTCAGGAGATATAAAAGCCCTTTCTGGAGAAATAAAAGAACTAAAATCTAACCAAGTTGAAATCAAAAAAGCTATTAATGAGGTGCAATCAAAAATGGAGGCTCTCACTGCTAGGATAAATGAGGCAGAAGAAAGAATTAGCGATATAGAAGACCAAATGACAGAGAATAAAGAAGCTGAGCAGAAGAGGGACAAACAGCTACTGGACCACGAGGGGAGAATTCGAGAGATAAGTGACACCATAAGACGAAACAACATTAGAATAATTGGGATTCCAGAAGAAGAGGAAACAGAGAGGGGAGCAGAAGGTATATTGGAGAGAATTATTAGAGAGAATTTCCCCAATATGGCAAAGGGAACAAGCATCCAAATTCAGGAGGTTCAGAGAACCCCCCTCAAAATCAATACGAATAGGTCCACACCCCGTCACCTAATAGTAAAATTGACAAGTCTTAGTGACAAAGAAAAGATCCTGAAAGCAGCCCGGGAAAAGAAGTCTGTAACGTACAATGGTAAAAATATTAGATTGGCAGCAGACTTATCTACAGAGACCTGGCAGGCCAGAAAGAGCTGGCATGATATATTCAGAGTACTAAATGAGAAAAACATGCAGCCAAGAATACTATATCCAGCTAGGCTATCATTGAAAATAGACGGAGAGATTAAAAGCTTCCAGGACAAACAAAAACTGAAAGAATTTGCAAATACCAAACCAGCTCTACAGGAAATATTGAAAGGGGTCCTCTAAGCAAAGAGAGACCCTCAAAGTAGTAGATCAGAAAGAAACAGAGACAATATACAATAACAGTCACCTTACAGGCAATACAATGGCACTAAATTCATATCTCTCAATACTTACCCTGAATGTTAATGGGCTAAATGCCCCAATCAAAAGACACAGGGTATCAGAATGGATAAAAAAACAAAAACCATCTATATGTTGCCTACAAGAAACTCATCTTAAACCCGAAGACACCTCCAGGTTTAAAGTGAGGGGGTGGAAAAGAATTTACCATGCTAATGGACATCAGAAGAAAGCAGGAGTGGCAATCCTTATAGCAGATCAATTAGATTTTAAGCCAAAGACTATAATAAGAGATGAGGAAGGACACTATATCATACTCAAAGGAACTGTCCAACAAGAAGATCTAACAATTTTAAATATCTATGCCCCTAACGTGGGAGCAGCCAACTATATAAACCAATTAATAACAAAATCAAAGAAACACATCGACAAGAATACAATAATAGTAGGGGATTTTAACACTCCCCTCACTGAAATGGACAGATCATCCAAGCAAAAGATCAACAAGGAAATCAAGGCCTTAAATGACACACTGGACCAGATGGACATCACAGATATATTCAGAACATTTCATCCCAAAGCAACAGAATACACATTCTTCTCTAGTGCACATGGAACATTCTCCAGAATAGATCACATTCTTGGTCCTAAATCAAGTCTCAACCGGTATCAAAAGATTGGGATCATTCCCTGCATATTTTCAGACCACAATGCTCTAAAGCTAGAACTCAATCACAAGAGGAAATTTGGAAAGAACCCAAATACATGGAGACTAAACAGCATCCTTCTAAAGAATGAATGGGTCAACCAGGAAATTAAAGAAGAATTGAAAAAATTTATGGAAACAAATGATAATGAAAACACAACGGTTCAAAATCTGTGGGACACAACAAAGGCAGTCCTGAGAGGAAAATATATAGCGGTACAAGCCTTTCTCAAGAAACAAGAAAGATCTCAGGTACACAACCTAACCCTACACCTAAAGGAGTTGGAGAAAGAACAAGAAAGAAACCCTAAACCCAGCAGGAGAAGAGAAATCATAAAGATCAGAGCAGAAATCAATGAAATAGAAACCAAAAAAACAATAGAACAAATCAACGAAACGAGGAGCTGGTTCTTTGAAAGAATTAATAAGATTGATAAACCCCTGGCCAGACTTATCAAAAAGAAAAGAGAAAGGACCCAAATAAATAAAATCATGAATGAAAGAGGAGAGATCACAACGAACACCAAAGAAATACAGACAATAATAAGAACATACTATGAGCAACTCTACGCCAACAAATTTGACAATCTGGAAGAAATGGATGCATTCCTAGAGACATATAAACTACCACAACTGAACCAGGAAGAAATAGAAAGCCTGAACAGACCCATAAGCAGTAAGGAGATTGAAACAGTCATCAAAAATCTCCAAACAAACAAAAGCCCAGGGCCAGACGGCTTCCCGGGGGAATTCTACCAAACATTTAAAGAAGAACTAATTCCTATTCTCCTGAAACTGTTCCACAAAATAGAAATAGAAGGAAAACTTCCAAACTCATTTTATGAGGCCAGCATCACCTTGATCCCAAAACCAGACAAGGATCCCAACAAAAAAGAGAACTACAGACCAATATCCTTGATGAACACAGATGCAAAAATTCTCGCCAAAATACTAGCCAATAGGATTCAACAGTACATTAAAAGGATTATTCACCACGACCAAGTGGGATTTATTCCAGGGCTGCAAGGCTGGTTCAACATCCGCAAATCAATCAATGTGATACAACACATTAATAAAAGAAAGAACAAGAACCATATGATACTCTCCATAGATGCTGAAAAAGCATTTGACAAAGTACAGCATCCCTTCCTGATCAAAACTCTTCAAAGTGTAGGGATAGACGGCACATACCTCAATATTATCAAAGCCATCTATGAAAAACCCACCGCAAATATCATTCTCAATGGAGAAAAACTGAAAGCTTTTCCGCTAAGGTCAGGAACACGGCAGGGATGTCCGTTATCACCACTGCTATTCAACATAGTACTAGAAGTCCTAGCCTCAGCAATCAGACAACAAAAGGAAATTAAAGGCATCCAAATCGGCAAAGAAGAAGTCCAACTATCACTCTTCGCAGATGATATGATACTCTATGTGGAAAACCCAAAAGACTCCACTCCAAAACTGCTAGAACTTGTTCAGGAATTCAGTAAAGTGTCAGGATATAAAATCAATGCACAGAAATCAGTTGCATTTCTCTACACCAACAACAAGACAGAAGAAAGAGAAATTAAGGAGTCCATCCCATTTACAATTGCACCCAAAACTATAAGATACTTAGGAATAAACCTAACCAAAGAGACTAAGAATCTATACTCAGAAAACTATAAAGTACTCATGAAAGAAATTGAGGAAGACACAAAGAAATGGAAAAATGTTCCATGCTCCTGGATTGGAAGAATAAATATTGTGAAAATGTCTATGCTACCTAAAGCAATCTACACATTTAATGCAATTCCTATCAAAGTAACATCCATTTTTTTCAAAGAAATGGAACAAATAATCCTAAAATTTATATGGAACCAGAAAAGACCTCGAATAGCCAAAGGAATATTGAAAAAGAAAGCCAAAGTTGGTGGCATCACAATTCCGGACTTCAAGCTCTATTACAAAGCTGTCATCATCAAGACAGCATGGTACTGGCACAAAAACAGACACATAGATCAATGGAATAGAATAGAGAGCCCAGAAATGGACCCTCAACTCTATGGTCAACTCATCTTCGACAAAGCAGGAAAGAATGTCCAATGGAACAAAGACAGCCTCTTCAATAAATGGTGTTGGGAAAATTGGACAGCCACATGCAGAAAAATGAAATTGGATCATTTCCTTACACCACACACGAAAATAGACTCAAAATGGATGAAGGATCTCAATGTGAGAAAGGAATCCATCAAAATCCTCGAGGAGAACACAGGCAGCAACCTCTTCGACGTCAGCCGCAGCAACATCTTCCTAGGAACATCACCAAAGGCAAGGGAAGCAAGGGCAAAAATGAACTTTTGTGATTTTATCAAGATCAAAAGCTTTTGCACAGCAAAGGAAACAGTGAACAAAACCAAAAGACAACTGACAGAATGGGAGAAGATATTTGCAAATGACATATCAGATAAAGGGCTAGTGTCCAAAATCTATAAAGAACTTAGCAAACTCAACACCCAAAGAACAAATAATCCAATCAAGAAATGGGCCGAGGACATGAACAGACATTTCTGCAAAGAAGACATCCAGATGGCTAACAGACACATGAAAAAGTGCTCCATATCACTCGGCATCAGGGAAATACAAATCAAAACCACCATGAGATATCACCTCACACCAGTCAGAATGGCTAAAATTAACAAGTCAGGAAATGACAGATGCTGGCGAGGATGCGGAGAAAGGGGAACCCTCCTACACTGTTGGTGGGAATGCAAGCTGGTGCAACCACTCTGGAAAACAGCATGGAGGTTCCTCAAAATGTTGAAAATAGAACTACCCTATGACCCTGCAATTGCACTGCTGGGTATTTACCCTAAAGATACAAACATAGTGATCCGAAGGGGCACATGCACCCGAATGTTTATAGCAGCAATGTCTACAATAGCCAAACTATGGAAAGAACCTAGATGTCCATCTACAGACGAATGGATAAAGAAGATGTGGTATATATACACAATGGAATACTATGCAGCCATCAAAAGAAATGAAATCTTGCCATTTGCGACGACGTGGATGGAACTAGAGGGTATCATGCTTAGCGAAATAAGTCAATCGGAGAAAGACAACTATCATATGATCTCCCTGATATGAGGGAGAGGAGATGAAACATGGGGGGTTGAGGGGGTAGGAGAAGAGTAAATGAAACAAGATGGGATTGGGAGGGAGACAAACCATAAGTGACTCTTAATCTCACAAAACAAACTGAGGGTTGATGGGGGGAGGGGGTTGGGAGAGGGCGTGGGGTTATGGATATTGGGGAGGGTATGTGCTATGGTTGTGAAGTGTGTAAACCTGGCGATTCGCATACCTGTACCCCTGGGGATAAAAATATATGTTTATAAAGCTGTAAAAAAAAAAAAAAAAAAGAAAGAAAGAAAGAAAGAAAGAAAGGATGAATACCCAAGTTTTGTAGCAACATGGACGGGACTGGAAGAGATTATGCTGAGTGAAATAAGTCAAGCAGAGAGAGTCAATTATCATATGGTTTCACTTATTTGTGGAGCATAACAAATAGCATGGAGGACAAGGGGAGATGGAGAGGGGAGTTGAGGGAAATTGGAAGGGGAGGTGAACCATGAGAGACTATGGACTCTGAAAAACGATCTGGGAATTTTGAAGGGGTGGGGGGTGGGAGGTTGGGGCACCAGGTGGTGGGTATTGTGGAGGGCACAGATTGCATGGAGCACTGGGTGCTGTTATGCTGAAAAAATAAAAAAATTAAAAAAAAAAATAAATAAAAAAAAAAAAAAACAAAAAAACAAAAAAACAAAGAATGACATCATGAAAAAAAAAAAAATAAGGCTGTCTATTTTATGAGACACTATAATTTTTAATACAGTTGTTTCAAGAAGGAAAAAAAACAATGCCTGTTACTTTTACATGTGAATGGAAGTCCAGGTTTCCTGTTCAGCTTCCATTGATATCCTGAGGTGGTGGGCAGAGGACCATCATTACTGTTGTGCCAGGTTAAGAGTTTAGACCCCCCACTAGGCTTCTCTCAGTACTACTCCTTTGTTACTGCTCTTGACACTGCTTCCACTGATGCTGTGTGAATGGGGATCATTACTTCCAAAATGTGGGGAAAGTCCCACCTTTTCAGTCAGCCTCCTTAATATCACCCCAGTGGGGACAAGAGGGGCATTTTATTACTATTGGGTGGGGGTAGAATCTCTGCTTTTCACATGACTCAAGTAACACCATGAGAGATTTTTTTTTTCTATGTTTCTTGGTTTTTCTATGTTGCCAGTTTTTCTAGCACCCAGTCTTGTTTATACTTGTTATGAAGAAATCCTAGGAAAATCATCATATATCATTTCTCAAGGGTCAAGATTCCTAGCTTTTTCTCCCTTCTCCCACCTTTCAAATTCTTTTTAGGTTTCCTTTATATATTTAAAACCTATGTAAACCCAGGGGGAAAAAAATGTGTGTCTTCAGGGGTTTTAGCTATAATCATCAGGAGAAATAGAAATCTATCTACTCCAAGAGTATGAATTCTTATAAAGTAGATCTTAAGTACCTTACTAAGAACCCTCCATGGGTGGAGGAAAGAAAGAAAACAAGTTTTAAACTCTGAATTTTATTTAGGATAACTTGAAAAATTTGGAGCCAGCTAATAAAATACTCTAGGATGAATATAAATGTTTGCATTTAATTTTATGTATTGTGTGTGTGTGTGTGTATCCTGTAAAACACTTCCACTGACTATTTTATTCAGAGAAAAACAAACAGAAAGAGACAAACAAAAATTCTGGTCATTTGCAGTATCTATCAGCTTTCAGTTTTGTTCTGTCCAGAAGTGATTGATGAAAAATCCATCATTCTAGGCCTTTTGAGAATTTTACTGTCTCCTTTACTTATTTTAAGCTTGTGTTCTTAGAAACTCTGACATTTCTTTGCACAACTGTTTTCACATTATCTAACATTTCTTTTGTCTTCTTTTGGAATATCATCTTTTTTCTTAGTTTTTCTTTCAGCACAGGATCTAGCTTTATCTTCTTCTCCTGGTGTTTTACTTTTTGCCTCCATATTGCCCACTTCATTGCATCTACTAAAGCAGCTATTTGAGGCCAATAAAACCTTTTTCTCATCCTGAAAGACCAGTTCCCATTGTTGTCTTGGTCTGGTTGCATCCGAAAACCCCATAACAAGTCCACATGAATTGATACCAAGGTATCAATGGAGACATAGCCAGATTTCAGTGTAATTCAGGAATCAGGCAGGATGATAGTTGTAAACTGCTCTGAAGGACTAGGGCCCTCATCAGTTTCTTTATGTGGTGCTCCCAGTATAAAAAATCCATTCTCAAGTGTTGTATGTTCATTCCTTTATCCATTTCAGTTGCTCTGGTCCCTGAAATTTCACTGAAGTTTGTTATGGTCCAACAGATTACAACAATACCAAGTTGAGTTTCTTCATCTTTTTCTTTTCTTTTTCCTTTTTCTTCTTCTCTTTACTCTTTTTCTTCTTGTTCTTAGCCTTGGTTCCCTTGAATAGGAGTTTGGTGGCATTGACATAGGAGTATTCAGCTTTGGTTCTTGTTATACTCTGTATGAAGAGGTAGGAGTTGATTAAGAGCAAAATGCCTCCACTGGAGTAAACGTGGGTAAAGGCCATAAAAGGAAGAAAGAGTGCAAATGCCCTGAAAAAGCATGTAACCAGAGGAGTGGACATATCTCTCCTGAGGCCCTGGTGTCTCTCATCCTGCACTTAATTAGATTTTTAAAAGTCTCCTTATTTTTTTCAAAATTTCTTTCCAAAGCTCTCTTCACTTTCCCTTCATAAAACCCTCTCTCAGGAGCACCTGGGTGGCTCAGTTGTTTAAGTGTCTGACTCTTGATCTCAGCTCAGGTCTTGATCTAAAGGTCATGAGTTTAATCCCTTAAACAAAAAAATAGTAAAATAATAAAAAATAAGACCTTGTCTCAAAACAATATTTTTTTGGTAATATTCGAGTTATTAAAGATTGTTGGTTGTTAAGCAAGAATTGCCATTACTCTTATGGACCATTGTCCAAAGTATTTCTAATTCAGATAATTCAAATAAAAACCAATTTAACCCATATCCAATGCCACCCTTTATCCTTCATGAATAGTTAGGGAAAGAAGGAAGTCCTGTGATGAATCTTTGGGGCTGTGACTCATGATTTGAGGAAAGCTTTCCCAGAATACCTCTTAAAATTATATTTATGTGGCATTATAAAGTATTTTTATTTGCCAGATAAATAAATTCGCCATTGGTGAGAGGTATGTGCACGTGCGTGTGTGTGTGTATGTTTTTGCATGTCTGGCTTAATGTTAGAAAAGTTGTATTTAAAAGAGAAACAGGGAAAAAATCCCATGTAATGCTCAAAAATAATGTATTCAGAATTTTAGCATCTTGGGACTTACTTAAAATGAACAGTGTCTCATGCTTGCACCTTAATATCATTCCTATTTTACACATTCTGCTGGAAGACCAAAATTTAAGAAGGTAACAATTTTTCACTAGAAGCAAAGTTGGAATTCTCCACATGAACCTATGTGAAAGTTGCTCTTAGGAGTAACCTAGAAATAAGATATTTAATTAGTGGAAATTGGTACCTTCAGCATTGTTAGATAATCTCAAATTAGATTCCAAAGTAAGTGTAATAATTCAGTTTCCAAAATATCATATAAATTTTTCTTTGATACCCAGACTGTTTCACATCAGGAGACTTGAATTTTGGTCAATATGGTGGGCATAAATAGTATATCACTTTCTAAAAAAATTGCATTTCTCCACTTTTGATATTGAGCAATTTTCATGTAGATAGAAACCAATTCAGTTTTTATATAATTTCTCTTTCTGCATGATTTTCCAATTTTTCAACTGGATTGACTTTTAATGATTTGTCATGTCTTTAAATTATTATAATCACAAGATGATCATTTTAAATATATGTTAAAATTGTCTTCTTACAGAGTATAATTTGTCTTTCTACTTTGAATATGACTTTTTTGAGATTTTCAGTGTACTCCAATTTATTAATGTTTTCCTTAGTTTTTGTGTTTCTTAATTATTCTCTTTAAGAATCTTTTTTAAAAAATCTGAGGTTATAAGACATTTTCCCATACTTTTTTTTTAAATGGAGCTTTTTTTTCCCCCTTAGGTTTCTAATTAATTTACTGATTATTTTTGTATGTGGTATGAACCTGAGGCTTTAGATGTAATAGTAGTTTCCTATTTTTGCCTGACAGTTTTCCACAAACTTAGCAACTTAAGACACCACCCATTTATTACTGCACAGTTCTGTAGGTCAAAAGTCTGAGTGGGCATTAGTGGGTGCCCTACCTAATGTCTCACAAGTTTGAGACCCAAGTGTCACTGGAATAGCCTCTTACTTTGGGGGGCTTTGGGAAAGAATCTATTTTCAAGTTACTTTAAGTTATTTGGTAGAATTCAGTACAGATCTTTCATGGAACTAGGACTTAATTTTCTTGTTGGATGTCAACTAGGATCATTCTCTGCTTCTAGAACTGACTCAACTTCTTTCCATAAACCTCCTCCATCTTTAAACCAGCAATGAAATCTCTTTCCCTCCCTCTTTCTCTCTCATAATATCCTTCTTGAACTTAAATTTCTCTTACTTCCTCTTTCATTATCAGCCTGAGAAAATACTGCTTTTAAAGGACTCACCTGATTAGGCTTGATCCACCCGGATAATCTGTTGATCTTGTGGTCAGTTGATTAGTAATAGTAATTATATCTGCAAAATATCTTTTATCATATAATGTATACCAATCATGGATGTAATAACAGAAAGTGGAGCTCACGGGTGGGTCTATCTTAGAATTCTTCTTGCCACAGAAGTGTTCTGTGGGTTGGGTTCGTTATCCAGTTATTTAAGATTTTCCTTATGGCTTTTGTTTGAATCTTCCCCATAGAGAGCTGAAAGAATGAGAGAGAGAGAGTTTCAGACCACAGGCTTCCTAAAATCATTAAAATTATATTAAAATAATCTTTTTAAATTCTGTATTTTAACTTTGTAATATAGTCAAGAATGTAACATAGTATTTTTGCACATAATTTTTACCCCCGTTATAAAAACTTTATATACATGTCTATTTTTAATGTATTTAACTTAATAATTGACAGAAATTATAAGATATATATTCTATCCTCCTGTTGAGACTTAGATCACTTTCATGAATATGCATGCCGTCCATACTGAATTTTTTTTTCCATATTGAATTTAAGGCAGTAACTTAATTATGACCATGTTGATAGGATAGGAAAAAGAACAGAAGTATTTGTGTGTTTAGCATTTTCAGAAACTAATGTTCTGCAGGCAACATTAATTTTTTCTCATTCTTAATTGTAAAAAATGCAGCCAAGTAGATTTTTGTAATGGAGTCACACACTCTGGAGCTCCTTAAATTACTGTTTGGTTTCAAATAAAGTGAACATTATATGTAAGAATGACCTTGGGAGAATTGCCTGACCACAGATCCACAAATCCTTGATTTAATAGAAATAATTGAAGTAAGTGAGCTGTGTTATACTTTCCAATTGAGTTGTGTGGCTTTTAATATATACATATAAAGAATACACACACACACACACACACACACACACACACACACACACACACTTTTTTTTTTTTCTTTTTCTTTGTTCTCAAGGCCACTATTCAGGACTGGGCCCTAGAGATCAACAAAGCAACATAATCACTTCCAATGTAAATCAGTGAAACCTATGAAGATAAAATACCTTGCCTAAAATTACATTTACTTGACTCTCAAATCTAGGCCATGTGGCTTAGCCTTGTCTTTGTGACATTATGCTAGCTTACCAAGTCATTCAACTTTATAACTCTGGTTATATAACACAAATTATTCGAAGGTTATAAATCATGTGTTAAGTTCTAAGATATAGAATGGTTGAATATTTGGGGTAAAAAAAAATGTCATGTAAAGAAAAATCATCCACTTGTTGGAAACTGATTTCTCTTTTATGTGAATGGAAAGTAACTCTGTCTCTAAGTTCTATTTCTTAATTCAACCTTTTCTTTAGACATTTAATTCAAGTTCAGTTAAATTTTAATGGAATATGACAATGGCACAGCTATACCTCTTCCATTCTAGACTTTCCTTTTCATAGATTTGATATTTTTATATCTTTGACATTTTAAGCTATGGGATATTTTATATACCTTATTCGTAAAATCACTGCAAACAAAAGTAATCCAATCTTTGCTGGAAAAAGATGTTGTCTTTTCTTCTGAAACACCTGGGCACCTTGCTTTTCTTTGGTTTCCCTAGGAAATGATGTCACTTTTTGGTGTGTTGCATCAACCTTTACTTCCTAACTCTGTTTATCCTGCAGATTTCCCACCCCACAATTATTCTCACCTTTACAATCTTGTCTCTTAAATATGGTCATAAATCCGGTTTCTCATTACTTTTCTCCTGCTTCGGTCAGCACTAGAAGTGAGCATTTTGGCTTAAGAATATTGAAAAACCACTAAAAATACCATGTTGGTGTGTGTTAACATACAGTTAGCCCTGTTGGGTCCCCCAATAATGAGTCCAATGGGTCCATGGTCAAAGGAGCGAGACTGATACAAAGCGAAGGACAAGCAAAGCTTTATTTTGCGCCAAGCATCAAGAATCAGACCTACGGTCAAACAGATGGGTCCCTTACAGAGAGGACAACCCCTCCCTGCTTTCCAGACTAACTTTTATAGAGCAAAGGCCATGTGGTTCGGCCTGGCCACACACAGGTGACTAATTGAATTACAATTCACCCCACAGTAGCCATGGAAACTAGCCCATCACCTTGGTAGCTGGAGACAGTATGTGCCCCCACTGGTTGAATGTCTCCACCTGACCTGACCCACCCTTGCATTTGGGCTGTTATCTGGGACTGGTTTCCCGGACTTGCTTTTAAGTAAGTTCCCCTGTGGCGGGCAAGGTTAATTTAAGTTTTGTTTGTTTGTTTGTTTTTTCCAACATTTAGATTTTTTTTTTTAATGTTTCAAGCTTTTTTTAAAGTTCCAGTTAACATAGAGTGTAATATTAGTTTCAATGTTAGAATGGAAGTTTTTTTTTTAATTATCTAATGAAAGTGACCCACAAATTACATGAGGAGTCATTGTAGATTAGATGTCTTTAGAATTTTTTATATGGAGAGGATAAAGTAAATTGTTATTTTTTTGAAGTCTTCATTACTATTGATTTTGTGATCATTTGACCAGGATTAGCTTTATTTTTTTCTTTTTTCTTTTATTTTTTTTTAGTTTCAAGTTTTTTTTTTTAATATTTTATTTTTTCAGCGTAATAGTATTCATTATTTTTGCACCATACCCAGTGCTCCATGCAATCCGTGCCCTCTCCAATACCCACCACCTGGATCCCCCAACCTCCCACCCCCCGCCCCTTCAAAACCCTCAGATTTAATTTAAGTTTTACAACAAAATGGCAGTTCAACTGGGGGTAGGGCTGCTCTGGCTGATAGGCTCTTACAAGCCCCACTTGGAACCAGGGCTAAATTACTACCCAGTTAATATGGGACAGTAAAGGAAGGGGGGCGGTGATGGACGATGAGATTTAAGAGCTGTTGTAACACCTCCTGTCAGTTACTGGTTCGTCCTGCTAGAATAGTTTAATGGAAGATGGTACACTCAACCGCAGTGAAGGTGAAGGTGGTGTGTGAAGTGGGTTGTGAACTAGAAGCTGGGAGGCTTATGAAGGCTGTTACGGTAGAGTGTTATGGGATAAAAACTGAGCTAAAGAATTAGAACTGAGAACGAAAAAGACTGTTTTTAGAGAATACCTGAGCAAGTCTTGATGGTTAAACTGATGAGAGTAATTAGGGAGACAAAAAAGTGAAAGACAGCTCTGCTGTTGTGTTCTTACATGACCATCACCAAGTAGGAAACTCTGAGATAAATTTGGATTGGGAGAGGAGGATGTAAGTTGGATTGAAGATAATATCAGTTAAAAGACATGATGCTGTGAAAGAAAATCATATGAACCTCTATGACTTATGGAAGAAACATCAGAAATAAGTTCTTTTAGAATACTGCTGGTGTTTTATAAGTTGTATGAGACATAAAAACAAAATTCAATATTAAATAATTTAAAAGAAAATGTATAGTTTTAATTCTTTTCATCAGTGTCTTAACAACTTAGAAAAATATTTCAGAAGATTTAAAAAGTACAGAAGTTCCCACATGATTGCCCTGATTCACCCAATTCCAGCCATGTAGACCTCCCTGTTTACCTAACGGTTGCTTTCACCTTGGGGCCTTTGCTCTGGCTTTACTCTGTACTTGGCTTATCCTCCTGAATATTCACATGGCTAACACCCTCACTGCCTACAAGTTTGTGTCCAAATGAACCTTCTTGAAGTTGTCTCACTATCTTTTTAAAAACTGAAGCCTTTTCCCCCCAGTACTGAACTCTCAATCCTACTTTACCTTTTTGTAGTACTTGACACGTTCTGACATACAACTTATTAATTATGTTTATTGGTCATTGTCTGCTTAATCTGCTAGAAGTCAAACTTCATTCTTTGAGGATTTCTGTTTTGGTCATTGAATATTAAGTTGCTGTAAGCAAATGATAGACGCCATACACACACACACACACACATATATACATACACACATATACATATATATGTGCATATATATATATACATACACACATATACATATATATGTGCATATATATATATACATATATACACACACATGCATACAGTCAAGATAATCAATAACTGAACAATTCAATCACTATATAATAGTGAGTATAATATTTCCTTAAAGGGGAATAATACCTAGTACTTATAAAAACTCATGCTGTTTTCATAGCAATATTTGCTTTTTATACTGTATAAGTAGAAAGGTAGTTGTTCATTTTTCTTGAGTCATAAACATCTCAGATTTAATCCAAAGACTTTAGTTACTTTATTGTCTTGAGTTGTGAGGTATTCTGATAGAAATATCTACTGAACAACTGGAATTTTAACCTAGAGCTCAGTACTGATCTTATACCAAGAAAAATTATTTATATTTCTGTCACTGTTTGGAAAACTGTTATGCATTAAAGAACACATCCTTTCATTTCTTTAAACATTCAGATTTATTCAGTAGATACCTATTAAGTGTCTCCATGTTGTAGGCACTAGGCTACACATTGAGGTAATGATGGACAGACATGACTATGATCCATATCACCAGTGATTTTATGAATGAAGAGATATTAGGTAAATAGCTACAAAAAACTATTTTAAAATTATAGGTGTAACACGTGCTGTATTACTATGAGAGACACATGTTGCTATGAGAAAAATATTCAGTATAGCTAATTTCTGATCTATAACTTTAAAGAACAACTATTTTAGATATTATTATACAGATGATCATTATGCAATTAACCTACTGGTTTAATACGAAATCCCAAAATAGTATTTTGTGTATGGATCTCTGTGAGTCCTGGTATGTGTTCATATATTTTTGGGTGTGAAAATTTTCAGTGCTTGATTCCTGGGCTCAGCTAGTCTTCTCTTTCCTATTAATTCATCCCCTTACTGTGAAACACAAATACAGAAACTCCTCTCTTGTTTGTTGACAGAAAAGTTACAAAATTGGATGTATCATTTGCTTTTATTTTTAGTTAATTCTAAATCAGACCAGACCTTTTTTATGTAATATCCAAAGTGGTTTTTTTCTTTTTGTTTCATGTAACTTGTCCTGCTTCATAAATACTCTGGGACATGAACTCACTTAATTGCAGAAAATGATTTTCAGAATGTAACACAGGGAGCTTTTGTAAGGTTAGGGTAAATTATTTTTCAGTCGTTCCTTGTTTAATGTATATAGGAAAGCAACACAGTAATTTTCATAACCATTTAAATTTCTCTATGTCTCTCTCTACTTCTTTATGCTGTACCATCACCATTATTAGTGCTGTCCTTTTTGTCTTTGAGGCAAAGCTCATTATTAAAAGAGTAAAAATAAAAATTAAAAAAATAGTAAAAATCAGTACAATAATTTTGTATGGATAATGAAGGCAAAATTAAATATCCACTGAGAAACTTACATTCATAATATTAAATATATTTTATATTCCATTTTGATAAGAATAAATCACATTACAAAATCTGTTTTCAGATGAGGAATAACGACATAGAGGATGAGAAAGTCTGTTTTTGCCACTTATTTTTGCCCTTCTGCTGTGATTTTCTTTTATTGTAGCAGAAAGTTCAGTATCAATTCAGATTTTATCATTAGTCTCAAGAGAAAGATCAGCCTATGGTTGGATCATATATTTAAATTATGTGAAATGGGATGTACACTATGAGGAAAACTAATAAGCCATATTTAAGAAATAAAATATAGTTGTTAATTATCTTCTAGTTCCTTTAAATTTTTTTAAAAATTTTCCAACTGAAAAGTTGATGCAAATAGTCAGTGTTTGTTGTACCAAAAAAAATTAATTCTCCCTAAAAATCAGGAAATTTATTAGTTTTTTAAATCACAGGAAGTGAGATCCACCGCTTCTCCCCAAATTATCAACTGCCAGTTCTCCCTATGACTCTAAATATATTTGGTCATTATGGAAATGCCTGATTATATAAGCAATAAAATGTTCATCTATTTAAAAGTTTGATTTGCTTTCTAAGCTAAGCCAAGCAAAACAAAATCAAATATTCTTCTCAATTCTCTTATAAATAATTACATTAAAATTATATCTAGATTTCAGGCAGACTTCAGATAGAAGAAAGGTATAGCCATAATTTGGTCAGACTTTTAGTAGTCATAATTTTGGTCATACACTATTTTTTTAAAGATTTTTTTTTATTTATTCATTTGACAGACAGAGATCACAAGTACGCAGAGAGGGAGGCAGAGAGAGGGAAGAAAGCAGGCTCCCTGCTGAGCAGAGAGCCTGATGTGGGGCTGGATCCCAGGACCCTGAGATCATGACCTGAGCCGAAGGCAAAGGCTTAACCCACTGAGCCACCCAGGCGCCCCAGCCATACACTATTTAAAATTAGAAATCAGTAGAATATTTTCAGAATCTCAAAACATTCATTGTAAATAAGTCTTAGTTTTAAATAAAAGTTCTACATTAAGATAGAAGAGATAATTTACCCAAAAATATTTTTTTGGAAATCTAAAGTTATTTTTGTTTCTCATTCTTTATTTTATCTAACTTTAAGGATAGAGTTCTAAAGCCCAAACAATCTATTCCTAGGCCTTTTCAGATCTACCTCATGCCAAAATGCATTTACAACATTCTGGGAAGTTCTTTTCTCACAACATAGGACTATATTTTCAAGGCCAGAGAACTTCAGATAAGAGTTGAGCTCTGAGCCTCTTGTCAAAAAATTCAATGCCAAAACTCAGGTTTATGTGCTTGCTGCCATAATCCATGAAATTTATAGAACACATGTTACATATTTTTTCCTAGTGCATAGCCTTTTTCTGACGTAGCTATTTATACGTGAATTTGGTGGAATGGGTTGTTTTTAAGGTTTGTACTTATAGTTAAATGAAATTCTTATTTAACTCAGAAACATTTTTCCTATAGGTCTTTATATACATAAAATTTTAAGTAAGAGAGAATAAATTTATGACAGAATTATAAGAAATAATACACAGTTCAGGAATATGGAGGGCCAGGCAATATATCCAACAAATGATTTTAGAACAGTGTTAGAAAGATAGCTTAATAATTTACTGCTGATATTAAGCCAAGTCCCTTCCACCCACCAGTGATGGTACTTTTTATGGAGGAGGAAATCCTGTAAAGATGTGAGGAGTAGAGAAATCAGGGGAAAGTGACAGGAAAGTTTGAAAAATCAGTAAAGGGTCATCGAAGAGTAGGTATTATGCTGTGGGCAACAGGGGTTTAATCTAACTGGGGTCCTCTAAGAAACTTAGTGGAGTAAGTCTCAAAATTGTCTTCCTGGGTTTACTTCCACAAAGGATGTGGAAAGCTGGTAAGACCACTCACTGCTGCCTTCACAACAAGAAAAAGCTGGATTAAAAATCGTTTCTTTGGGTTATTGAAGAACAGAGGTTTCAGGACAAGCAAGTAGCCTGAATTCTTGGGGAAAAAAACCAGCGCCTTCAAAGAGAAATGGAACACCGATATTGGCAGAGCATGAGCCACATGGATACCAAGCACAACGTGATTGGAAGAAAATAATGTAGACACAATACTTTAAAAGGTGCTAAACGTTGAGTGTGGAGACAGTAGAACCCCTGTGAACTTCAGACACAAAAGGAGTTAGGGTGCATTGGCAGGCTTTTTTCATAGATCTCTACTGGCTACTTAGGAGGATGGTTAGGGGTGAGACAGGCACTGAAGAAAGCCTCCCTCAATGATATAGGCCTAAAGAATAAAATTTGCTGACATTGAAGGAAGAAAAATGGCCCAGAAGGACAGTTCTCTACAGAACAAACACTTTAAGCTACCGGGAAAGGGCAGCAATCTCTGTGAGTGCATGGGAAGATCCTACGTGGCTAGAGGAGAGGAAAGTAAGACAAAACAAAATCCAGAAAATGTTTGCCACGGGCTGAGGGGAGGAAAATGTGGAGAATCTCTACTTCTGAAGGAAAGATAAGAAATCCTCTCCTACATAAGAATTGCCCAAAAAGGCAGAGTTGGCTTCCAAGAGAGTAAGAGTACGATCACAGTAGCTCTCAGCAACACTGCACACACACGTAGTTCCCAGATTCCTGTTTCTAAACACTGTGGTTTTGGATAAAATTAGCAGTGAAATAACTGATTAGAAATTCCACTAGTTTGGGGGTGCCTGGGTGTCTCAGTCGCTTAACCCACTGACTGTGGATTTCGGCTCAGGTTGTGATCTCAGGGTTGCATTGGGCTTTGCACTGACCTTGGGGCCTGTTTAAGATTCTCTCTCCCCTTACTCATACTCTCTCTTTCTCTCAAAAAAAAAGGAAAAAACCCACTAGTTTAAAAAAGTACTTTTTTCTTGTTCAAATTTTGAAAAAAGTTTGTTCAAATTGCTTAAAGGATATATGTGTGTATAATTTTATAAGTATACATAATTATACATTATGTATGATGTATAATGATGTATAAATGAACTGACAACAGACATAAACAGAAAATGTTCACAAAGAAGAAAACAATATTAAGTAACATTATGTCCTTTTATTTATTTTGTGAATGTATATGATCAAGCTGGAAGTAGCATTTTGTGACATACATAATACATTCAGTTTTTGTCACAAACTTCTCATCATCTTTTCTTTAAGCAATTTGAAATTACCATACATTGTAAAAACTGATCTTGTAAAAAAAAATGACATTAGATGAAACTGGTCATTTGAAAATAATATGAAATGAACCCTCCAGAGTACAAGTATGTATAGAATATATACTTGGTTTTATTATTTTCTAGACTGATCAGTCAATTCCAAAATGAAGCTAAAACACACAACATGAATTTTTTCAGAACCACCAAATCTAGGAATATCTTACTCTTTTGAAAATTGATTACCATCCTTGCGTTGCACAAGAGTTACTACCATTCATTAACATTGATGGAGCCACCAAAAATGCAGTCTTTATTCATACCCTTTCAGAAACATAATAGATTCAAGAGTTTGATTTTGTGTTTAAATTTAGATAAATTTATCATTTTTAATCTAAAATTTTTCAAATCTAAAATTCATGAATAATGGGAATTTTAAAAATGTCTTTCTATTCTTGCTTGGTTTTGTGTAACAAATATATTTTGTAATAAAACAATTTAACATACTTTTTAGGTCATATCTCGGCAAGCTAGATAACTAACTCATTTTCAGGAAAAATGTAGTCAGTGATTCAGGTGTTAGACTTAAAAATTTTTCTTTATTTTTTTCCTGGATTTACATGAATTTTATGAACATATGCTTGGTGAAAATTAATCATAAGGTGATTAAGCCAGAAAATAAATCGACATAGCATTCAAAGAATGTGTATGTTTCCTTCAATTGTCTACCTTGCACATAGTAGGTAATTTTATTTTCTTGAATCCCATGGATTCTAGACTCTTGAATATTAAAAAGGGATCCTTCTATTTTCTAGATTTTGCTACCATGAAAGATTATCACATATGGTATTAGAAACTTTCTTCTGCCAAAATCAGCTGGGAGTTGGAAGAGTATTAAAGTATGGAACTAGGTGAAAGAGGAAATGCAGATACATAGGCAGGTTCACATCAGAGGATGGTATAATAGAATATATATATATATATATATAATCAAGAACCACAGGGGTGGTCTGTATAGTAGCAGGGATGGATATTAATGGATAATGTATTATCTGTGACCAACACCACAGGTCTTCTTACACCTGAACAAGATTTTGTGATAGTGATTTTCTTTCCTAAACCTCTTTTTCTGGCGATGTTCTCAGTAGTGTTCCCAAGGAGCTGTCTTTTGTGCAATGTAACCCTAGCTTTAGTTGACCCATACACAGAAGAGTCCTAAGAACATCTGACACCTGATTCTGGTAATTCCCAAGGGGCATTCCTCACTGACATTCCCGTAGCTGATATTTTATCTCACTAAGATTACAATAATTTTTCCCCTTTTCTTGGGTTTCTTTCTACCTCAGTCAGTTAGCTTTCGCTGCTTAACGTAGAATGATGTAGAAATAAATTCCGGCTGGCTGGCTGCCTGCCTTCCTGCCTTCCTTCCTTCCTTCCTTTCTTTCTTTCTTTCCAGTACACTAAGTGCCCAGCAGGGAGCCCATTGCAGGGCTTCAACTCATGACCCTGAGATCAAGACCTGAGCTGAGATCAAGAGTCGGACACTTAAGTGACTGAGCCATCCAGGTGCCCCAAATTCCAATTTTTTTTTTTTGATTTTTAAAAAAGATTTTATTTATCCATTTGTCAGAGAGAGAGAGTGCACAAGGGAGAGCACAAGTAGGGGGAGGGGCAGAGGGAGAAGCAGACTCCCTGCTGAGCAAAGAGCTCCATCCCAGGACTGTGGAATCATTACCTGAGCCATCTAGGCATCTCCCAAATTCCAATTCTTGATGCAAAGAACTTAAAAATCACAATTGAAAGGAGCATAATCTGAAGATTGGTGGAGAATTATGGCGATATTTGCAATCTACCACACTGTCAACTGCAATCTAACTTGTCTTAACTAATATAAAGTCCTCATTATGAAGAGAATTCTGTCCTAAAACAAAAGAGTCTTGCAGGAGGGCTCAGGTTCACATGCTTTTTATACTACGGTGATAATTTACTAACTCCTTGTTTAATTAGATTATTGGATGATGATATCATCCTTCTTTGTAGCACAGTTATAGCCAGTAATAACTACAGAAAATTTTTTTGCTAAGACCAGTTATGAAAAGAAACTAATACAGATCTTAAATTTGAGGTGGTGGTATTGCTGGTTAGCTGAATGTTACTAAATTGTTCTGGACTGTGAGAAAGGCAATTTTTGTCCTTCTGTTGTTACCAATATTGAGAGAGCAATATGAAACTTTTTAACAGGGTGCTTAAAGGATCATACGCAAGGAAAGCAAGAACAGTTAAACTTGAGGGTATTAAATGCATGGAGCACAGATGGACTGAGTAGATGAGGGAATTACAGAATTATTACATGATTAGTCAATGGGGGAAGATAACAGTGAAGATATCTTCTACATTATAATGTCCTGTCACCATAAAGAGAAAATGAAACACCAAATATAATAGATTTGAATCCTGTTTACATCCATTGCGGTACTGATGTCCATTTTGATATTAGTGATGCAGACAAGAGGTCAGAGAGAGTTGAATTATTATTACTATTATTATTATTTTGCTTTGTAATAGGTATCCTAATGGGTATGAATTGTGATTTTTATTTATTTATTTTTTTCTTAACATATAATGTATTTTTTGCCCCAGGGGTATAGGTCTGTGAATCATCAGGCTTACACATTTCACAGCACTCAGCATAGCACACCATAGCACACTCCCTTCCCAATGTCCATAACCCAGCCACCCCCCAGCAACCCTCAGTTTGTTTCGTGAGATTAAGAGTCTCCTCAGTTTGTCTCCCTCCCCGGTCCCATCTTTTATCCTTTTTTCCTTCCCTACCCACCATGACCCCCTGTCCTGCCTCTCAAATTCCTCATAATCGGAGAGATCATATGATAATTGTCTTTCTTTGATTGACTTATTTTGCTCAGCATGATTATTTTTAATTTAACTTACCTTACATAGTCCTTATTCATAGCAGTGTAAAATATTATTCTTTGCTATAAAAGATGACTGCAGGGATGCCTGGGTGGCTCAGTCTGTTAAGTGTCTACCTTCAGCTCAGGTCATGATGCCTGAGTCCTGGGATGGAGTCCTACGTCAGGTTCCTTGCCTAGTGGGGACCCTGCTTCTCCCTCTGCCTACTGCTCTGCCTGTTTGTACTCTCTGTTTCTGACAAATAAATAAATAAAATCTTAAGAAATATTTTTCAAAAAAATAGTGACTGCAAAATCATACCAATCATCAGTAAGAAACATTAATAAGTCCTTAAAGAGGACACTTTGCTGGATGAGCCAATCAGGAGTCTTTCTGAAATGAATTCTAATCAAGACCTAAGTATTTCTGGGACTGAGACCTTTACCCTCCTCACTCTGCCAACATTTCTGAAAGTAATTCTCTTGCCTCTTTCTGTTCTCCTGAGACTCAGAGTAAATTTCCATTGATGAGTAGAAACATGCTATTTTTTTTTCTCCTTAGTCTTTGGCTGCTAATTTTCAGGATAAGTAGGGAATATTAGCAGTTACAGAACCTCTTTGCCAACATCTCTTCCTGTTCAGTATAAAATACAATTTTAAGCAAGTCTTCATGAAAAAATGTTGCAGGTCATAAAGAAAATAAATAGCTTGGACACATGGCGGTGGCCATATAAAAGGAAAATCTCAGGACGCCAAGTCTATCCCAACTCATCTTCCCAACTATAAGAGACAGGGGCAAAAGCCCAACCCATCAGGAAAAACAATTAGGTGAATTAATCTTTAAAAATAGTAAGATACAATATTTGTTACCCCATTTTAATGTAATTGAGAATTATGAAAGTGATTACTACTGATGAGAATGTCCTATCATTTCATGACTTAGTAGTTTCCAATTTTAGAATATAGGAGACATTATTCATTTATTTTGAGCCCATTATTACATATTTAGAATACTATTAGTATATTACAAATTATAGTTAGCATATAAACATGAATATATCTTATCTATGAGTTTATGTAGTTATTTGTATAGTCAACACCAGACATTGCATCTAACATTTGTGTTCAGTTAAAAAATGTAGTACCTTTCAATGAATGTTAATAACAAGATTGAGACCATCAAGAAAATAAGTGTCTTGGACACATATCTGTAACTATGTTATAGAAAAGCTTCATAAGACATCAGGTCTAATCCAGGTCATCCTGTGACCTACAGGAGGAAGGGAAAATCCTTGGATACATACTAATCATAAGTTACTTAACTTTGAGCTTTTCTTGGTAAGATCAAACAATCATTTCCTGTTTTTCAGTCACTTAAATTCTAGTTCTGATTCAATAACATGCAAGATGAGTTTACTATTGAAATAGATTTACTCTTTTTTTAAAAAAAAGATTTTATTTATTTATTTGACAGACAGAGATCACAAGTAAGCAGAGAGGCAGGCAGTGGGGGGTAGGGAAAAGGCTCCCCGCCAAGCAGAGAGACCGATTTGGGACTCGATCCCAGGACTCTGGGATCATGGCCTGAGCCGAAGGCAGAGGCTTAACCTCCTGAGCCACCCAGGTGCCCCAAAATAGATTTACTCTTAAAAAATAGTTCTTAAGAATAAATTTGTCAAAAAATTTGTGATTTTTATTGTTGTTGTTTTGTTTTGTTTTGTTTTTTGGTAGGGAAGAAAGATACATCTTTTTTTCAAAATCTAATTTATCCATTTTAGAGAGCAAGAGAAAGCATGTGGGGGAGGGGCAGAGGGAGAGGGGAAGAGAATCTCAAGCAGAATCCACACTGAGTTGGGAGCCCAGTGTGGGGCTTAGTCCCACAAACCTGAGATCAGGATCTGAGCCAAAATCAAGAATCAGACATTTAACTGATGGTGCTACCAAGGCACTGCAAAAGGGCACGTCTTAGTAGTTATAGGACTAAGGACTATAATTTCCAAAAGTTAAAAAAAAAAAAAAAAATCTAGGGGAAAAAAATTTTTTTTTCCCCCACTAAATATGGAGTAGAGGCTGAATGAGAATTCAGCTAACAACAATTAGCTTCTTGTTATACTAAAGAAGAAAGAGACATCAAATTATTCCTAGTAACTGCATTTTTGAATGTTCAAACAAATCTTACTTTTAAATAGGAGTGTAAGATATGCAGTCTTGTTTACATACATTAGTATTATCTGATGAATTCAGGATTGACAACACTTTAAAGAACTTTCAAAGAATGGGAATGGATGTTCTATAGTTATCTCTCGGCTTTTACATTTTAAGAAAGGGCAAAGGTGAAAATTCCAAACCCTTCACCCCTTACTTGAAAGCTGATTAAAATTATTCTCCATTCATTGTGAAAAATGAGGAAAGCAGAGTAAATATAACCTCATTTATGGCAAAGGTGTTTCAAAGATTTTTCTAGATAACCTGCTAAGTTTTCTCTCCTATAATGTTCTTCCCCACCCTTCACTTTATTGAGATATATTTGATAAAGCCTGCATATATTTAATGAATACAATTTGATAATTTTGGACATATGCACATACTGGTGAAACTGTTAGCACCATCAAAGGACTACACCTATCCATCATATCTTTCTTTATGGCCCTTTAATTTTGTTTTTGTTTGCTTGTTAACCCTTAACATGGGACCTACTCTCTTAACAATTTTTTAAGTGCAAATGTACTATTGTTAACTGTAGATACTATTTTATGCAACAGATCTTTAGAACTTGTTCAGGATATATATTCAGAAAAATTGAAATCAGGACCATGAAGAGATAGAATGGTGATTGCCAGGGCCTGGAGAAATTGGGAAATGGGGAGTTGCTGTTCAGTTGATGTAAATTGTCGGTTATGCAAGATGACTAAGCTACTGAATTCACTCTATCCAAGCTTTGATTCTGATCACTAAACTGAAATTATTTTTGTCAGAGTTACTAAATCCAATGTTCAACTCTCAGCCCTCCTCTTAATTGGTCTGTCAGTGTATGTAATGTAGTTGATTAGTCGTTCCTTCTTGAAACTCTTGCTAATTTTGGTTCTAGGTGAATACATTTTATTGGTATTTCATAAATCTTATTGACTCTGACTTCTTAATCTCTTTTCCTGGGACTTCCTCCCCTTTTCAAATTCCAAGTGTAGTAGCATTTCATCCAATCTGAACTAAATGTCTTAAGTGAGAGACTCAAGGCTTTAACACCATGTATATGCTGAAAAATTCCAATTCTTTTATTGAAATATAATTAACATACAATATTATATAACTTTCCAGTTGTACAATATAATGATTGGACAATTCTATACATTGCTCAGTGCTCACCATGATAAGTGTAGTCACCATCTATCACCAAACATTATTACAACATTATAGACTGTATTCCTTATGCTGTACTTTTCATCCCTATGACTCACTATTTTATAAGTAGAAATTTGTTCCTCTTAGTCCCCTTTATCTATTTTGCCATCCCCTCTGATGACTACCAGTTCTTTGTATTTAAGAGTCTGGTTTTTTGTTTGTTTCTTTATTCATTTGTTTTGTTTTTTCGATTCCTCATATAAGTGAATCACATGCTATTTGTCTTTTTTTTACTTACTTTACTTAGCAGTGTATTATTAGATCCATCCATCTTGTTGCAAATGGGAAGAATTCGTTATTTTTTATGGCTGAGTAATATTCCACCACACGCACATGTGTATGCATGCACACACACACACACACACACATCATCTTTATTTATTCATCTGTTGGTGGACACTTGGGTAGTTTCTATATCTTGGCTGTTACAAATAATGCTGCAGTAAACATAGAGGTGCATATATCTTTTTGAATTAGTATTTTCACTTTCTTTGGGGAAATACTCAGCAATGGAATTACTAGATCACATGGTATTTCTACGTTTAACTTTGTGAGTAACCTTCATACTGTTTTCCATAGTGGTTTCACCAATTTATATTCCCTTCAACAGTGCAAATGCATTCCCTTTTCTCCATATCCATGCCAACACTTATTATTTCTTGTCTTTTTCATTCTTATACAACTCAGCACCAGAAAACTAAACAATCCATTTAAAAAATGAAAAGAGATGAATAGACATTTTTCCAAAAAAAAAAATAGATGGCCAACAGACATATGAAAAGATACTGAACATCACTTATCATCAGTAAAATGCAAATCAAAACCATAATGAAAAATCACCTTACACCTGTCAGAATAAAAACTCCAAATTTTATATTTTAATATATTTTCCACTAAACCTGTTTTAACATAACTCTCTACCTATGTGATATGTATACGCAAATGCCCTCTCAAACTTCACAAAGCTAAAATTATTATTTTTTCTTTATGGTAGTCTATGTAAGAGTCGATGCTCCTTGGATTAAGGTACTAGAGGTATACGGGGAGTCTGAAAACAAAGCCAACAGAATTTGCTGAAGGTTAAGATGCTGTGGAGAGAGAGAATTAAATGAGCAAAACCATGCTTTATGTATTTCTTGCCTGAACTGTGAATGGGAGTCTCATTTATGTGAAATTTTAAGGGAGATGGATACATGAGATGGTGTCTGTCCATTGTAAATTCATCAGGCAATATGAATCATATGAATTGATAATTACGTAAGATTGTATACATTGCACTTAAAGGTAATACATGCATTAAATCATACAAAAATATTTGGTGAGGGCTCACCAAGATAGAGCAATGAACAAAAACACAAACAATTTGCAGTCATAGCACTTATATTTTAATGGGGAGGAGGAGGAAGTAAAACAAAAATAAGGTAATGTAAATAAAGCTAAATAGTAATAGATTTAATCTAATAGGTTTAAGAAATTTAAAATCCATAAATATTATGAAATTAGGTGATAACTTGACAGGATGAGAAGGGGTATTACTTTAGATAAGGTGGTTAGGGAGAGCCTTTCTTCAGAGGTAAGAGACAAAGATCTGGGGTAGCATGTTCCAAGCAGATTTGAAGTCCACCATCTAAATGGGTGCTAGCCATGATAATCCCTGGAGAGCAAGGGTTAGGAATTTTGTTTCCAGTGAAACGGGGAAGCCCCTAGAGAGTTTCATGCAGGAGAATTACGATGGTATTTCGATTTTACCAATAATGATTTTACATGTGTGTGGTTTAAGGGGGGATCAAGAATGGCAGCAGAGAGAAAATTTGGGAAACGTGTGACACTTGTACATATGACAGTGACTTGGATTAGTGTTCCCTGGCCAAATTTTAAGGCCCACAAATATAAATATATGGTATTATAACTGATAGTACATATTTCTGGAGCTTTAAAGATTTTTGAGAAAGACTTCTTTTGCTTTATGTTAATTTATATCTTCAGAAAGTATTTTTTGGACAATTACTTTGTGCTGGCATCTTAGTCCTTTTTAGTCGCTTTTATAAGATTTAGGAATACTACAACTGGCATTTTTTTTTTTCATCCAACAAGAAGCCATAACTTTATTAATGATAGAAACAGTACATTTCAAACCAAGCTGCACTTATTCTTTTGAAACACCAAAAAAAAAGTCCTCGTTTTCAGATGGTTACATTGTTAATTCCATAATAGCATTTACAATGTCATTACTATTGTTCTTCAGGGCTCGGACTGCCTTTGCTCTTGACACATTTGCTTGTGACATGACCAATTCTATGTCCTTAACCTCTACACCAGTTTCATCAACCTCCTCCTCTTCACTCTCCTCTTGTACAGTTGGAGTCTGTGTGTTTTCTTGAATGTTTGAGACAGCTTCACCTTGAACTTTGAATTTCTCAGCAGCTGCCAGTTGTGCTTGCTGAGATAAATCCTCGATCTTGGCTTCCCCAAAAACTATGTAGGCATCTGAAGCTGGGCTCTTGTAGACATCTGGTTTTGTGACGACAAAGAGGATATTCTTAGATTTCCGGATAGTGACTCTTGTAACCCCTGTAACCTGTCGAAGACCCAGTTTGGACATAGCCTTCCGTGCCTTCTTTTCACTCCGGCTCTGTTTTGCTTTACTGACTGGTTCTTCGTCAATTTCAGCGGCTGCTGCCAGCTGGGCTTGCTGTGTGGTTGCCTGTGTGGAATCCTGTTCCTCAAGCTCTGGTACTGATTCATCACTGTCAGATTCTGTTCCAGACCCTGTCTCAGCCTGGGGCTGTGGCAACTCCTGCTCTGTAGCAGGGACGGTTTCTGTGGCTTCACCAGGCATTTTGTGCGGGGGACGCGGAACCAAGATGGCGGCAGAAAGAGCCAACTGGCATTTTTTTTAATCAAAAGTTTTTTTGTTGTTGTTTTTTTTTTGTTTTGTTTTTAACTCATCTAAGCTTCTAAGCAATAGACAATACCTAATCAGTCTTTCCCTCAGTTAAATGGTAAGAGCCAGACACAAGTTCTTCTTTTCCCTGACGTAAGTTATTTTATCTTACTATTTTAGGAATAAATATAATTGTGCCTTCTTATATTAGTGGTGAATATTTCATTTCTGTAACTGTTTCATAGGTAGTTTGGGCTAATGTGTTGGAGAAGCAAAACATATATGCCCCCTCTAGGAACCACTTAAAGTTGCTGTGAATTCTTCGAGAGTGGTATTTAGAATATAAATGTATAAAGAAGTAAACAATATTTGTTTCTCCAATCCATCGTTACTTATTTCAAAGCTGTGGACAGAATGTTATAGAATAAGAGGAAAGAGAAGAAAAATCTGAAGAGTCAAGGTAACTACATTGTATTTGCTAGGACTTGATAAATTGCACACAGTTTCTATTACAGTGCTGTTTTGGTTTGCAATCTAATACAAAATAGGCAATTTTACCAAAATATAAATTCTATTTGATAACTTTTATTTGTAATGGAAATGGAAACAATATCATGCATTGTTGATACAATTTTGCATTATGTTAAAGCTTTGGGTTCTTTTATTTCCCCTATT
Source organism: Lutra lutra (assembly GCF_902655055.1). Taxonomy (NCBI): domain Eukaryota; kingdom Metazoa; phylum Chordata; class Mammalia; order Carnivora; family Mustelidae; genus Lutra; species Lutra lutra. The sequence goes on along the minus strand of NC_062288.1, from coordinate 99,282,145 downwards.
GCATTATGTCCAACAAAGAAGTCATCAATTACCCTCACCATTTTTATTCTAACTTCCACTAACTTCATTCAAGCTCTCATCTTATCTCCCTGAGGTATTGTCCTACGCTTCTTACTAGCATCTAGCCCATCTTCCATACCACTTGCAGAACAAACTATGGAAAATGTAGCAGTAGGTGTAGAATGGTTCCCCAAATCTCCAGAGTCTATAAATATGTTACATGTCAAGAGGGAGTGAAGGTTGCGCCTGGAATTAAGTTTGCTAGTCAGTAGACCTTGATACGGGGACGTTAATGTGGATTATCCAGGCAGGTCCAAAGTAATCAAAGCGGAACAGGGAGGCAGACTAGAATGTCAGAGTGATGTGATGTAAGAAAGACTCTTCCAGACCTTGATGGTTTTGAATTAAAAAAAGGGGACATGCGTCAAGGAATGTGGAAAAGGCAAGGAGACCAGTGTTTTCCTAGAGCCTCCCAAAGGAAAGCAGACCTGCAGGTACCTTGATTTTAGCTGACTGAAACCCATTTTGGATTTCTGACTTCTGGAACTGTATGATTATGAGTGTGTGTGGCAAGTTGTTACAATGCAAACTAGATGTTGGCACCCTAATTTAAAGTCTCTTAGTGATTCCTCATTACATTTTAGATAAAGTCATTAATGTGCTAGTAAATGTTTAACAACTAGATCTCTGGGATAAAAAGCTCTGGTGTGTAGTGTTTGCCAATTTCACTGTTACAACTGCTCAAATTATAGCCTATTTCATGCTACTAACCTGACCTAACTGAAATTCAAGTTGGAAAGACAAAGATGTATACAGAATGGTGTCTCACAAACTGATGCGAGCACATCACTGGACAGATTCCATCCCCAAAGATGTGGCTTTTAGACCATCCTTAATCTAACTTCTAAGTCTCCAACTGCAGTTTATGCATCTTTCCCTGGTTTCTTTCATATTGTTTGCATATACTGGCCTTTTCTCAGGGAGAGCTCCTTTCATCTGTCCACTAGAATTGCACTCATCATTTACAGATAAACGAAGGCAATGCCTTCTTGTGAAGCCTTCCCCATCCATTTTACCTCCCACCTCATTAAATTCCCCTGCAGCATAGAGACCACAGCTGTCTTTTTTCCCCTGTCCTGAAGCTGAAAGTAACTTGAAGTTTCTTCTGTTGCAGAACGTATCTCAAATTGTAGCAATTTATTTATCTTAGTTTTCTTCCCCCAGTCTGAGACTCCAGGAAGTACAGATATTTCTGTTTTTCTTAACTTAATATGCTAACATACCCATAGGCCCATAATAAATATGTGGAGATTTTTTTGGAGAAAAGAAGTTAATGTTTTGGAAGGGCTAAGCCATGAGAATAAAAGGCCCAGCATAAAGAATATACTCAGTAGTATGGTGATAGTGATATATGGGGACAGATGGTCGCTACACTTGTGGTGACCATACAGTGGTGTGTAAACTTGTTGAATCCCTATGTTGTACACTTGATATTAATGTATTGCATCAACTATATTAAAAAATGCAAAAAAAAAATGAATGCATTAAGCTCACATTCTTAATATACATAAGAGGTACAAAAAGGTTCATTCTATTTGAGACAGAAGTGAAGAAGGTGAGAGAATTAAGAGATTAAGTATGAATAGAATAATTTTGGTAAATGAGCAAAGGTTAAGCCCCTAATTTCTTAATAGTCTCTTTAGTACTCCACATTGTGCTGGCAATGCAGGGTAGCAGCGCCTGCTCTGTGCATTCTGGGATATCAAATAGAAACCAGATTACTAAAAATGAGAAATCCTTAAGTTAGATTTCTAAAGGAGAAAAAAAAAATCTTTGTGGTCTTTACAGGGGCCAAATTAAAAAAAATAGATAAAAAGCATAAGAATTAAAAATCTGAAATTGAAGCAAATGAAGAAAACCAGTATAATATCATAATATAAACTCTAACATGAAGAATAGTAATAAAGTAAAAGAATAACAGAAAATGTTCAAACATTACACAAAAAATAATGTATCCGTAATGTACTTAAAAGCAAATCAACTAACAAGATAGGATCAACCTATAAGGTGAAAAGTATTTTATTAGAATACATTGGCAAGTTTACAAATACTTGGGAAAAGTTTTTATCTCTGGCAGTCTTACAGATCAAGAAGAAAAAAGGAGAGAGAAAAAGAAACAAAGTAAATTATTCCAGTTCCAATAATAAGTGAGATAGTTAGAAGAATGGGTCCTTCCACTGCGAGAACCAGATATCTTCTATAAAACATTTGAAAAATAATAATTAAAAAAAATGTTTGATAAACTAGCAAAAATATAAGGTCTTAATTGTACCATTTACTGAATGTGTGCATGTGCATTGAATCAAGGACATATTAACAAATGTTGATTTATAGTTCATAATTTTTTCTGTACTAAGTTTTTAGTGTTAATTAGCACATGTTTAAGAGTTCATAGATGGTATTATTCAGTTAGAATCTAGAGCTTCGTGAGAAATAACATTATAAAAGAATGATCTACTATGAAATATAGGAGTCCACAAAATCTATTTTATTATCTCTAATATCTTTTAAGTACCCAGCTTTCTAATGTTGAGATCAGTTTTGCTGTTTGATAACATGTAGCACTGGTGGTCCATAATGATTCAAGGAGGGGAGGACGCTCATTGGCTGAGGTGTCTTTCAGTGGCCTGTTTGTTTCTAAGTGATGTACACGTCACACTTGAAAGGCACATCAACATGGCAAAGAAGAATTATAGATAGTGACTCTGAGGTCCTCCACTGTTCAATATTTTTTTTGATTGACTTTTCTGGAATACTTGTGATAAGGATCCAGGTCTCTGGTGTGTTCAGAGATGGAATTTTTTTTTTTTTTTTTAAATGAGTTCATGGCTCATATCTGAATCTATATTAGCTCAAAAATCATTTACAGCTCACCAGGCACTCTTAGAAGAACTGTGCTAATAATGAATCATTGGAGCCTCTTAGTACCCTCCAATAATGGTGTCCTCAATTGATAAATGAGAAACTTAGGCAGAGGCAGGTAAGATAAGTAGATAACTCTCCGGAGTCACTCTGCTAAGTGGCCGAGTTGGGATGTTAATCCATATAGTTTGTCTCTATGATTTGTCCATTTACATTCTACGCTGATTTATCAGTTCCTTTAACAAACAGAACAGTGATTTTAATTGCATGATAGAAAATGAACATAATTTAGCCAGGACATTTCCTTAGTCAATGTACCTTTTGTTGCAAGTACCAGAAATCCACATTTACCAGATAAAACAAGGAGAGGAATATGCTGCAGGGGTCTAACAAAATGTATCTGGTTGCAGAGCACAATTTCCAGTCGAGTCCTGTGAGACACTAATCCTACCCTTTTCCTTTCCTTCTAGTATAACCTGGTTTTTGTATCTGCTTCTCTTGGTTTCAGCCTCATTTAATTCTTATGGTAAAACAAAACAAAACAAAACATTCCTCCATAGGGATTTTAATTGTGATTTCCCAATTAGCCTTACCTCCAAATCTGTTTGGTGTAATTATTCAGGCTTTGTATTTTGTGTTAGACTTTTCATAACTCTGGTGCTCCTAGAATTATTGCAACATGCAAAAAAAAAAAACCAAAACAAAAACAAAAACCCCAAAAAACAAACAAACAAGTGAAAAACAAAGACAGCTAGATTCTTTGTAGCCGGCTACCCATGGTCAAGTTGGCACCGTGATCACCACTTCCATCCCTCCCTGGGCACTGTTTCTGGGTAGTTGTTAGTGAGAGATGCCCAGTGATAGGAATTTCCTCCGGAATCACAAAGCAGAAGTGAGACCGTAACCACTGGGAGGTCGTGGTGATTTCCTAGAGGCCTCATCAGTTTGGTAGCTTTGCCGTTTACTTCACAAATTCCCACGTGGCAAATGTGGGAGCTTCTGGGACCTGCCCTCTAGCTTCCAGTCTGCCTTTGCCCTGGGAACTGCAGATTTCCCCACAAACTCCCTTTGCAACCTGCATTGCTGTGCTTCCGTCCAAGACCTACACATGCCTGTATCTGACTTTGGGTGCAACTATCCGCATCTTCAGAGGCACCTGAACTTTTCTGTTTTTTTTTTTTTTTTTGCAGTCATGTAGGATCATGATTACCTTTAAACTCTTCTTAAACAAGTATACATAAACTTCTTTTTTTTTTCATTATAAACCCTTTTCCTGTACCTTTGTAACATGTCAAGACATTTTTGTGTTTGTTCTCCATATGCAGGATTTATTTGAAATCATGAGCCAATAAATTAGTTTAAAGTTACTGGCTATTTTTAGGACAGTGGCAGTATATTTATTTATTTTTTAAAAGATTTTGTTTATTTGTTTGACAGAGATCACAAGTAGGCAGAGAGGCAGGCAGAGAGAGGGGGACGCAGGCTCCCCACTGAGCAGAAAGCCCGATGTGGGGCTCAATTCCAGGACCCTGAGATCATGACCTGAGCCGAAGGCAGGGGCTTTAACCTACCGAGCCACCTGGGCGACCCAGTGGCGGTATGTTTAAGTTTTTTTTTTTTTTTTTTTCCCCTCTACTTAATCTACAACACACATTTAATGGCCTAAAATACATTACCATGTATGTGTATAACAATACCGCTGCTTGTGTGAGTTTTTGGATAGCTCAATTATGTAAAGTAGAGAATACTCCACCCTATGAGATCACTAATGCCAGTGTCCCCTGAAATTGATGCACACTGAGAAGACTCACATTATTAAGAAAGAATTAAAATTTTTCCATACTAGATTTAAAATCTCCCTTCATGGTCAGAAAAATAAAAAAAGTGAGGGCATGAAAATTTGGAATGCTCCCTGTTAAGGGTAACTCCATTATTTTAACAGGCAGAGGCTGTAGACCTAATAAAACTTTATTAGGGGACCAATATGGTCAGCTATGCTTACCTTTTCCATCCTAGATTTTATCCAGTAATAAAACTTTCAACTCTCACACAAATGCTATTTTTATAAAGGGAAAAAGATAATCAAGCCAGAAAGAGAAGTCAGACTTACCTCCTAGTGATAATAATGATGAGAATAAAAGAAGAATGAGGAGACAAAGTCTGGAACCCAATTTCTTGGCTGCCATCCTGGCTTCCTTTTCTCGTAACTTTTATAAATAATCACATGCAGAGGAAATAAATGAGGAAAAAATAGTCATTCAAATTAACTTGTATCAAAGAAAATTTCACAATTAGATTATTTTCTTAGTATATTATTATTTCCAGTATTTAATCAGGTGATGTTTCTAGCCTTATAAAAAAACCATACTAGTAAATCCAAACTCAGGATTTAAAAATGAGGAATGAGGGGTTCCTGGCTGGCTCAGTGGGTAGAGCTTGTGATTCTTGATCTCAGAGTTGTGAGTTCAAGCCCCATGTTGGGTGAGAGATAAATACAAAGTGCTTTTAAAAAATAAAAAAAAATGAGGAATCTTCATTTCGATACTTTACAGAATTTCTAAGTACAAATATAGTAATATTCACAGTACATCTTCATGGCATATTGCTTTAACTCTAAAATTGGTCAAAAAGGTAATATTTACTCAACAATGATTGAAGATTGATTCTATGTATGTACAAGGAAGGCTTCCAGGTTAGGGTTTTTCAAAGAGAGATTTTGGGCAAGATTATGAGGGTTGTACATCTGAAATTTGTAGGGCAGATCAGTAGGCTAGAAACTCAGAGAAGATTTCTGTTAGACAGAATTCTTTTTTTTTCCCCAGGAAATAGCAATTTTTCCTTTCAGGATCCTTCAACTGATTGGATAAGTCCCATTCACATTATGGGGAGTAATCCTCTTAAATGTAACTGGATTGTAAATGTTAATCACTTAGACAAACTACCTTCACAGAAACATCTAGACTAATATTTGACCAAACAGCTGTGCCATAGCCTACGCCAAGTCAATGTATACAATCAACCATCACAGAGACCCAACAAAACACTTGTCACGCATAGACAAATATAATTCTAGGTGAGAAATAATCGATGTTTGTAAAATTAAGCTGATCCATAAAACATAACTTGGGGAAATGTTTAAGTATTAGAAGAAAGCTTCCTATATGGCTGTCAACCTTTTATATCTTAAATTTCAATGAGGATAGATTATGGGTCCACAGCTGGGTGATCTCACGCTTATGTCATTAACTTCTTCATGCCTCAGTTTCCATACAGGTGAAATGGAGCTGATAATAGTACATACCTCATAGGGTTTTTATGAAGCTGAAATTGTGAAAAACATAGAAAGTACTTAGAAGAGCACCTACTGATAGTATGCGTTATTATTGTCATTATTATTAGGAATAGTCTTTTTTTATTAAAAAAAAAGTTACTTATAGCAGGCAGTCTCTTATTAATTATTTAGAGTAATTTCTAAATGAAAAAGTTGGTGTAGTTTTGCAACTATCACTACCACTGGAAATGATAGTTTTAAAATAATAAAAATTAAAAATAAAATGAGCGAAGAGAAGCATTTCACTAAACATGACAGTATGGTTGTATTCAGTGGAATGTGCAGCCAGAAATTTAAAAATTTAAAATAGATATTGAACAATTTAAATTGAAGAAAAGCCAGAAAACAAAAGGCAAGAAGACCAGAATATTAAAATATCGGACCCATCTCCATGTTTTCCCAAGAGTCATAATGTTCTGAAAATGCTTCTAAAACAATTGAAGGTGTTAATATTTAGGTATGAAAATATCAAAAGAAAATCTTTGTTACTTCAAGGGAAGCTTTCTATTGACTGAAGTTTCTGGATAGCCATGTTTTACCAGATTACAACAGGGCAACAACTGAAGTTTCTACCTTACCTTCTCACATTGGCCTTCTTACTCTCCAGTGTTCAGTCAGGCATGCATATATGTCTAAAAAGTTGTCCTTGGACATTTCCTGTTTTATGAACACAAATGTGGTAATGTGTGGATAATCTCTCTTGAGGCTTAGATAAGATATATGACACTGGTAGTTAAAAATACGATATGTTAGATAAACTTTATAATGTAAAACTTGAGGCATGGGAACTCCAGTCTATTTATTTTAAGAAATCTCATGGATTTTAAACATTATATAATAAGGAGATTGAGAACCATATCATGGTAATAATAATGTGAAATGTAAACCTTTCCTATATCATGATATATATAAAATGATACCATTAAGTTTAAACATTACTTGACTCTATGGAAATAATATTTAAGTAGCGCTGTGATTTTGCTCATAAAATTAGACATCATCGCAGATGTGGGTGAAAGTTACAAGTTATTTTATAGCTAGGACACTTTTCTGAGTGAAAGAAAGTTTATTGAATGGAATAAAATTCAACTTAATTTTAACATAAAACAGTATTTGTGTTATATATAAATGTAAAATGCCAAGTATTTTTATTCTATATATTGATTTTGTATTTTTATTGTACTTTTAAAAATTATGACATTGTTTTTTTGATTCGTAAATTCAAATTACCAGGTGCATATTTAAATGGGTGTATAAGGAAACACATAAAGACTTAAAACTTCAGAACTCTAAATATCATAAATGCCAACCCCTCCATTTTGCAATGAAATCAAGGTAGTTGGTACCTGTTTTGTACTCCCAACATCCCGTATTCTGTCTCAGAATACCTGTTTCCAAGCAACAGTCCTCCTTCCTTGTTTGACTACATGTTAAGTGCATTCTACAGATATTAGTAAGTACTTACTGTATGCTAGGTATTGTTCCAGAACAATAAACAAATGAAAGAACCTTAGACTTTAAAGAGTTTAAATTTTAAAAAGAACAGGGGCACCTGGGTGGCTCAGTCAGTTAAACATCTGCCTTTGGCTCAGGTCATGATCCCAGTGTCCGGGGGTCAAGCCCCATGTAGGGCTCCCTGCTCAGTGGGGAGTCTGCTTCTCCTCCTCCCCCTGCTGCTCCCCCTGCTCCATTTCTCTTTCTTTTGCTCACTCTCTTAAATAAATAAGTAGAATCTTTGAAGAATTTTAAAAAGAACAGATTTTGACACATAATCAAGTGTGACATTTTCCTAAGTGTTTTATTTGAAGTGTGTGACCACTGACTATGAAGTTTTCAATGAGATCTGAATGAGGGCGGGAGCAGATAAGGAGTGTTAATTTCAATCTGAGTGCTGGAAAGTTAATATATAACGATACTGTGTATAAACAGAAGAGTTGGAGCTCAGGGTTTGAATCAATCAGGAGAGAAATTGGAGAATGAAGTAAGGTATATGGAGAAAGAGAGGGGAAATCACAGATGGCTTTATTTTTTTTAAGTAAGAGATTTCTCTGTTAGCCCATTGTCAGTCTGTTATCCAGGTTAGCAACAGACTTGGTTTTTATGAACTCTCCTGTTCTTTAGCCATTCCATACTTCTGCTTTCAGAGATAAACTATTCTTCTTACTGATCTCTGTGTGGACTGTGTATACTTCTTTTTCAGAAGTAAACTACTCTTCAAGATCCCAAAAATGTTGTAGGACTTCTTAAAAATTTCATTTGTCAAGATTTTCTTTGGAATCTTTTAGTGACAAATAAGTTCAGAGAGATATGTTGCCTTTATTCATCACATTGTTTAAACCCAGAAGAAATCATATTGTCATAAAGAAAGTTAGGTTACTAGTTTGTTTCCAAAAGGCAAAAGCAACCAAAAAACAAAAACTTACAAAATGATGATTCATCACTCAAGTGTTTAAAGCAAAACAAGTCAATCTAAACTTCTTCCATTCCTTTTGGTATACACAGCTAAGAAAAATAAAGTGACCACGTTCTTGTCTTATAGGACATGCTATTACAGATAGCTGAAGAGGTTTACATTTCTAATGGGAACACAATGCTGATGTCAGTAGAACAGTTCAAAGTGACCTGGAATACAAGTAGCTTTTCCAATTTTAGTATTAGTGAGTTTCCATGACATTTTCCCAAGACACCAGCAATCGTTCAATGATGAAGACTGAGTAATGTTTTCATATGCTTGACTCTGCATGATCAAACTGATGAAACAGATTGAGAGAAATGTGCTTCCCCCCCAAGTTATAACCTTGTTTTCTTTTTTTTTTTTTAGCTCTTTTTTATTTTATTTTATTTATTTATTTGACAGAGATCACAAGTAGGCAGAGAGGCAGGCAGAGAGGAAGAAGCAGGCTCCCTGCCGAGCAGAGAGCCAGATGCGGGGCTTGATCCCAGGACCCTGGGATCATGACCTGAGCCGAAGGCAGAGGCTTTAACCCACCGAGCCACCCAGGCGCTCCATATAATCTTGTTTTTTAATAATTGCTGCTTAATATATCTGCCGGTTGTTAACCTTTAACAGATATGATAATACACAGGTGTGGCTTTCCAATTTTATATGATTCTTGGAGGTTAGACACCTGTTCCTCCAGGAAGTAGAAGTGGGCTCATATAGTATGTAAATGTGTAGAGATGAGATGTTGGAAAGGTAGAGAAGATAGGAGATTTTATGTCCGAGTAAGTGAGAATAGGAAATCTTTCCTGGCAGAGAATTTTGGTGTACATATTCATCAATTAGAGAGAGAAAGAGAAAGAGGTTGATGTCTCCAACTCTAGTTGTGGACAGGTAAATTTCTCCTTTGAGTTCTAGCAACTTTCGCTACATTTGTTTTGAAGCTCCGATTAGCCTATAGAGTTGAGTCTTTAGGTTTCTTGGAGAGCTGACCCCTTTATTGCTGTGTAATACACCTTTTTAGTTCTGGCTGAAGTCTTTTTTTCTGAATTAACACAACAGTTTTAGGCTTTTTTTTTTTTTAAGGGTTTACATGTTAGATTTTTTTCTATCATTTTTCTTTTAACCAATTCATGACTTTTTTTTATTTTTTTTTTGACAGAGAGAGAGAGAAAGCACAAGTAGGCAAAGAGGCAGGCAGAGAGAGGTGGGGAAGCAGGCTCCCTGCTGAGCAGAGAGCCCGATGCGGGGCTCGATCCCAGGACCCTGAGATCATGACCTGAGCCGAAGGTAGAGGCTTTAACCCACTGAGCCACCCAGGAGCCCCTCATGACTCTATTTTTAAAGTGACTTTCTTAGCAAGAGTCTACAGTGGGATATTTATCTTTTATCTCACACGACAATCTCTGTATTTTAATTGGTACTATATTGTTTAATATTATTATTGATAAGGTTTCCCATTTTTTCTGTCTTTTCTTTCTTTTTCCTTTTCTGCCATTTTTGCTTAATTAGATTTTTTTTATTTTTTTATTATTTTTTTTATTTTTTAAGATTTTATTTATTTATTTGACAGAGAGAGATCACAAGTAGAGAGGCAGGCAGAGAGAGAGAGGAGGAAGCAGGCTCCCTGCTGAGCAGAGAGCCCGATGCGGGACTCGATCCCAGGACCCTGAGATCATGACCTGAGCCGAAGGCAGCGGCTTAACCCACTGAGCCACCCAGGCGCCCCTAGATTTTTTTTTAAAGATTTTATTTATTTATTTGACAGACAGAGATCACAGGTAGACAGAGAGGCAGGCAGAGAGAGAGGGGGAAGCAGGCTCTCCGCTGAGCAGAGAGCCTGACACGGGGCTCGATCCCAGGACCCCGAGATCATGACCCGAGTCAAAGGCAGAGGGTTTAACCCACTGAGCCACCCAGGCACCCCAATTTTTTTAAAATTCAGTTTTATCATACTATTTATTTTTAGTTTATAAATATTTTAAATATTTTTCTAGGGTTTATGGTGTACATCTTTAAATAATAAGTATTTATCTTCAAGGGGTGCCTGGGTGGCTCTGTCATTAAGCATCTGCCTTCAGCTCAGGTCCTGGTCCCAGGGTCCTGGGATTGAGCCCTGCATCAGGCTCCCTGCTCAGTGGGAAGCCTGCTTCTCCCTCTCCCACTCCCCCTGCTTGTGTTCCCTCTTTTGCTGTGTCTATGTCAAATTAATAAATAAAATCTTAAAAAAAGAATCTTTCTTCAAATAGTATTATACTACTTCATATGTGGTGCTAAGGGCTTTAACAATAATATAGTCCCAATGGTTCTTTCCATCCTTTGTACATTTTTTGTCCCTTATTTTTTTTTTTTACATGTGCTACGAACACATAGTACCCTGCTACTCTTTTGCTTTAAATCATTTTCTTTTATAACAGTTATAATTAGTGGAATGTTTTATTTATTTTCTTCCATTTCCATATTTTGTGTGGAACCTTGTTCCTGTCAGGTGTTACGCTACATTTGCCTTGAAAGTCTCCCTTACCATTTCTTTCAGGGCAAATCCGTCGGCAATTAACTCACTGTTTTTGTCTGTCTGAAAGTCTTTATTTCTCCTTCAGTTCTGAAGGGTATTTCCCTGAGTTGCCAATAAACACTTTTGTGCAGGGGTGAGAAAAGGTACAAGAGCAAATGTCAGTTTTCCGTTATTACGTAAAAGTTCTGGTTAGCAAACAATAATCATGTTGTATTGAGCATCATTAATCCAAGGATTAGTAAATATTGTCTCAGCAAATTAAAATGGTTGTTAATGAGAATTAGGCAGCTACTTTTAATGACTTGAACTTAGGTGTAAGTAAGCCCATGTCAACATAAAACTGCATCTCTTACGTTAACGATCTTGGAGCAGGGAAGGGTAGGAGAAATGCTGAGTGAGAATTGATTCCTGGTCTTGGGAAACTGTGTGCTATCCTGGCCTGCTGGATTTTATAACGTATTTATTGAGCTACGGCTGAACTCTTTTGCTTCTGCCTCTGCCCAAATGACCAAAGATGGGAACCTAAGGTGATTAAGCCATGGTCCAGAAGGGCCAATGTCCACTACCAGATAGATACAGTCGTTAAGGAAAGAAATACTCATCCTGGTTTTAAGAATGGGAATTTAGAGGGGAGAGACAGTCGACACCACTATTCTAATTAATCTAAAAATGAGCATTTTTTTTTCCTTTGGGGAAGAAAGTATTGATTCATCATTTTCCATGCGTGAAGTTGAAAGAAAATTGGAATAAGGTCTGTTACCTTGTCTGAAATTACTGTAGCCAATTCAGGAGACCAATGGGGAAGGAAAAAAAAGAAACAACTTTTAAAGGATTCTAAAACCCGTATTTACCTACTTAGCAATTTCATATACAAAATAAATAAGTAAATAAATAATAAATAAAATAACTTTTTATTCCTCCAAGAGTGATGCGAGTTAGGTCCTAATGTATGCTCCTCCACATATTTTTGGCACATTTCCTGTATCGGTGATTATTAGTTTACTTGTAAGTAATTTACTCTGAGATTACGAAAAGCCAGGTAACTGCTATCTTGCCGCTAGAGGAACAGTAGCTTACAGTGGTATAGAAAATGCAATTCAGTAGCTAAGTTTTAAACATGACAAGAAAAACATGAGAACAACATGAGTGTGTGTGTGTGTGTGTGTGTGTGTGTGTGTGTGTGTGTGTATGCAGTTTTAGAGGATTTTAAAGAAAACAAAAATGTGTAATGCCCCTGACTTCTCTCTCTTGGTACAGAAAGTACCAGGGAAGCCTACCTGTGCCAGACTTCTTCATGTTGTCCTGTTGCTACAGTCACTTTCTTTCCAGGTCCTTGTTCTCCAGTGCAGTGCTCTGATTGACAGGATGTCTCTTCCTTCACACCTTGCCTTCCTCTCTCTGCCTTTGGCTCCTGCTGTCCTGCTGACTAGGCAGACAACCCCTTGGGTGGTTGAGTCTTCCCACTTAGCTCAACGAAATACAAACAAAGCCAGATGTTGTAACTGTGAACTTTCTATTTAGACACAGTTTGTCAGTTTTTGTGAAAGCACTTTCTGTCAAAAGTCTGTCATAGGATTTTATAAGAAAGAAGAACAGAAAATTTTTTAAAATGCAAAATGCAGACTTGAATATTTGAAGGCAGACTTAAAGGGATGAACTAAAATGACCATGGTAATGAGGCGACTATAATAACATAATGTATTTGCTTCTCTTGTTACTACCTTAGGAAATTGCAGCTTATAGAGATTAAGTTAACTGCCCTCATTTACTTATTTATAAAAGAGTGGAACCAAAATTTGATTCCTTCAGAAACATCAAGCTTATGTCCTTTCCTCTACAAAGCATGTTTAGTCAGTGCCAGAGCATGGTGGTGGCCTTTCCAGATTGTGAAAGTTCCAGCATATCTTGCCATCTAAAAAACATGTTTGGGGGAAAAAAATTCATATGAAAAATCATAAATATATCTTTAGTTTAGTATATAGAATACATATCACCAGTTTAAATATTATGGAAAATAATTTTCAAAAACAAGTCTGGAAGTAGGTGGGGAATGGGAGAAACAATATGTCAGACTGAGAAAGACAAATACTAAATGATTTCATTCATGTGGAATCTAAAAAAGAAAATAAATGAATAAAGAAAAAGCAAAATCAGACCTAACAAACTGATGGTTGCCAGATGGGAAGGGGGTAAAGGGGGAGGTCAAAATGGGTGAGTGAAGTAAAAGATACAGGTTTCCAGTTATGGAATGAATAAGTCAGAGGAATAAAGGGAATAGCATCAGGAATATAGCCAGTGATACTGTTACAACATTGCTTGGTGACAGATGGTAGCAACACTTGTGGTGAGCCTAGCATAAGGTATAGAGAAGTTAATCACTGTGTCTTACACCTGAAAGTAATGTAACATTTTGTGTCAACTTAGGGAAACAAAATTTTTTTCTAAATATTTTCAAAATAAGAAAAAGCTAAAATTATTATATTTTGTGTGTCAATCTTTTATTTTGGAAATATAGAGTGGGCTTTGTCCATAGTAAGAAAATAATACTTTCTGTTCCATTCCATACCAATGAATTCTAAGGAGAAAATAAAATCACATGATTATATCCATAGATGCTGAAAAGTGTGTTTAAAAATTCAGTATTTATTCTTGATTTTTAAAAAATGCATCAACTATATGTTGATATTTACTTACCCATCTCAGAAAATTTTTAATGGGGGAAAAAATCTGTCACTCATTTCATTTTTCTTTTATCTTTCAAAACTAGAACATTTACTTCAAAAACTTGCCTTTCAATTTAAAATTAAGAAAAGTGCCTTCTGTCTCTATGGAAACTACTAACAATTCAACTGAAAGTATTAACATTTACTTAAGCAAAGAAGTAAAATGAAGTATTAAAATGGGAAGAAATAGAAGAAAATTGCCAATGATAGAATCATTTGTGTAGCAAACCCCAGAGAGTGAGAGATTTATCTTAAAAATGATACAAAAAATAATTGAACGGCATATGTACAGTGGCATACAATTTTATGTATAGGTAGCATTTGGTTTCATGTTTACTATCAACCTGATAGAAAATACCACAAGATGATAAGACATTTTCACAACAGCAAAACAAAGTTATATTACATGGGAATAAATCTAACATATATGCCCTATGTAAGGAAATATAAAATTGGCCATAAAGGGAAAAGTGTACCAACATGTTGTATAAGGTTACTCAACATTATTAAGACATCATCTATCCCTGGTCTAATTCATAAATTTACATTACATCTGAAAAACTACGAAAGTAATTCAGTCGATACTCTTTCAGTAAGTGATGCTTTGAACAAATAAATATCCATATAGAAAGAAAAGTAAGTTTTGTCTTCCACCTCACATTAAACACAATTCCATTAATATTTTCTCAATCCCTGTGCAATTGTTTTCATGTTTTATTTTTACATATATTGTACAATGCATAACATTTGTTTATATAGTCATATTTAAAAGAAATATAAATAAGAAACCTAAAATTTAATGATAAATTCAACCAAAATTTAACCATATAGAACCATAACCTTACAGGTAACATTTCTAGTGAATTCTCTTCTTTTGTGAAGATTCCTATTTCCATTTGGTGTCATTTTTCTTCTACGCAAAGGATTTCTTTTAAGATTTTTTGTAGTGCAGATCTGTTAGAAATAAATTCTGTCAGCTTTTTTACATTTGAAAAAATTTCTGCTTTCATTTTTTTGAAATACATTTTTTTTTTCTGAATGGAGAAATTATATGTTAAAAATTTTTTTCTTCCAGGACTTTAGAGATTTTAATATACTGTCTTCTCACTTGCATTGTTTCCAGTAAGAAATCTGCTATTATTCTTAAGTTCTATATAAGTAACATGCCTTTTTCTTTCTGCCTGATTTCAAGACCTTATCATTTTATTTTGAGAAATTTGGCTACAGTGTATGTTGGTGTCATATTCTTCGTATTTCTTGAGTTTAGAATCCATTAAGATTTTTGGATCTATGAGGTTGTAGTTTGCATCAATTTGAAATGTTTTGATCGCTATTCAAATATTTTTTTTGCCTTTCTTTTCTTTCCTTGCTGCCCTAAAATTCTCTAAAATCTGTGAACTGGGGCAACTGTCGAACTAACCTCATTTGTTCTCTATCTGTTAAGGATTAGTGTCATTCATTGCCTGTTGTCTGCTGTCCTGAAAACCACTATTTCATATATTTTTGTCTGGTTTTGTTGCTATTGTTGGTAGGAGAGCAAGTTTGTCTTCTATTACAAGTTGGCTGGAAGTAGAATCTCAAAGTTCTAAGGCGTTCTCCAGAAAATGCAGCTCATTTATTTTACATATGATTTATGTAGAAAAGTAAACTAATGCATACTTTTTAGGTTTCGCTTTATAATCAGAACTGTATTAATTACTGTTAATTATCATTTTCCTCATTTGGTTAGAATATATTTTCAAAGAAAAATCATATCGACTTAGCATGTTACATATGGTTGATGTTATATGAAAAGAAAATTGAAATATGAATATTCATTGTATACTAATACTTTGAAATACAGAAAATGTAAGAATTCAGAAAATTTTTCTTATTTGAATAAAAATTTCATGTGCACTGAAATGAATGCTGGTGACGACTTCAAATAGTACTGATAATTTTAGGAAATACAGCTAATATATGAAAATAGACATTTTATCAGTAAAATACATATGTTTCCAAAATTAAACCAACACAAATGGAAAGCAAAATCAATCACCATGTTTATGTGGTATGTACTGTTATAATTCTTGGCTGTTGTTCGTTCAAATTAAGGCTGTAGTCCTCTCAAATTTCCCAGTATTTAAACTGTCTGTGATGTGCTGGTGGGAATACATCTGGAGATCTTCATACTCCTGTGCTTACTTGAAGATACACTTGTCATGATTACTGCTCAGATCCCAAAAATGAAGTACTTTTTCCATCAATTTCTTCAGCAGAAGCCTACTGAAATAGATGGAAGAAACAATCCTTTTTTATTATCATGTGCTTGCTCGTTTTCATTTTAAGCAAACAAGACCTACCGGCTGTATTTCTGTACAGAGAAATAACACCATATTTCTCTAAGGAGTTGCAGATAAATAGAAAAAATAACCCATTTGATCTTATAAAATTTCTGATACTGTTTTATTATAAAGTATATTTTAAAATTGATTCATTAATTACAAGAAGAGGATTTTTGTTAGTTTTGATAATTATAGGAATAACAACTATGGTAAAGATAACACTGAGGGCTCACACCATGTCAGTTATAGAACCTAAAGGTTTTGCTTATAATTAATGAATATCATCTCTAAAAAACTCAGATTATTCTTATCTCTGTTTTACTGATGTAAAAACTTGAGCATAGGCTGGTTATGAAACTTGTCATCGATCACACCTAGATGGGTGAAGCCAGGATTAAAAATCAGAAACATGACATAGACCTGGAACTCTCTACTACTGTCTTACTCTTATGTATACCTACCTTAGAAAATCAATACATTATAATTTTTTCTTGACAAGTCAGAGTCATCAGTAAGATTACTCAGACCCATTCTATATTTCTAATTACTCTATTTTCCTGACTTCACAATTTTTATCTTTTAATCTAGAGATCGCTCCTAAAATACCTCAGACATCCCCATCTGGTCTTCAACATCATCGTGAATGAGCTTTATTATCTTTACCCCCAGGATGATTGTCCTTATTTTTATATGCAGGTTGAAACTCTCTCAATAAATATTTATGCTCACTATTTCTAATTTCTTCTTTTCATTTTTTATTTCTATTTTTATTTGAGAGAATTTTAAACTTATCACCCAGTTGCAGGTGTAATACAGAAAACTTCCCCCCCCCACAGAACCATTCGATAGGAAGTAGCTGATAAGATACACTATCACCTCCATATAGTTTAATATGTCCTTCCTACAGACCAGGATATTTTTATGCATAACTGCAGTACAACCATGAAAGTCAGGAAGTTTTTACCATGGTGCATTATGACCCTCTAATCTTCAGATCCCATTCAAGTTCTACCAGTAATTTCAAAGTACCCTTATAGCAAAAGCACCTAATTCAGAACTGTGAGGCATTACTGGGTGGTCATGTCTCTAGTTTTCTTCAGTCTTTCTTTAACTTTTACAACCCAGACACTTGCAAATACATACACTAGTTTTACAGAATGTTTTTCAGCTTGCGCTTGTGTGAGGTTTCTTATGGTTAGTTTCCAGTTGCATTCCTCTAAGTTAGTTTCTTCCACTGTGGAAGTGATAACTCTGGGTTTTTATTTTTTTATTTTTTATTGAAATTCTAGTTAGTTAACATACAGTGTAGTATTGTTTTCAGGTGTGGAATTTAGTGATTCACCACTTACATATAACACCCGGTACTTGTCACAACAAGTGTCCTCCTTAGTCCCCATCACCCATCTAGCCTAACCCCCTGCCCACCTCTTATCATCATCCCTCAGTTTGTTCTCTGTTGTCAAGAGTCTCTTATGGTTTTCTTCCCTCTTTTTTTTTCTTTTTTTCTCTTCCCATCTGTTCATCTGTTTTATTTCTTAAATTCCACATGAGTGAAATCATATGATATTTGTCTTTCTCTGATGTACTTTGCTTCGTGTAACACACTAGCTTCATCCACATCATTGCAAATGACAAGACACCATTCTTTTTGATGGATGAGTAATGTTCCTGTGTGTGTGTGTGTGTGTGTGTGTGTGTGTCTACTGTATCTTCTTTATCCATTTGTCAACCCAAGGACATTTGGGCTCTTTCTGTAGTTTGGCTATTGTTGATATGCTGCTATAATCATTGGGGTTGTATGTGCCCCTTTTGAATTGTATTTTTATGTCCTTTGAATAAATACCTAGTAATGCATTTTCTGGGTTATACAGTAGTTCTAGTTTTAGCATTTAACAGTATGGAACCTCCATACAGTTTTCCAGAGTGGCTGTCCCAGTTTACATTTCCACCAACAGTACAATAGGGTTCCTCTTCTCTACATCTTCACCAACACCTGTTGTTTCTTGTGTTGTTAATTTTAACCATTCTGACAGGTGTGAGATGGTATCTCATCATGGTTTTGATTTGTATTTCTTTGATGATGAGTGATGTTGACCATCTTTCCTGTGTCTCTTAGACATCTGGATATTGTCTTTGGAGATGTGTCTAATCATGTCTTCTGTCCGTTTCTTAATGGATTATTATTATTATTTTTTGGACTGTTGAATTTGAAATGTTCTTTATATATTTGGCTAATAATCCTTTCTCACATGTGTCGTTTGCAAATATCTTCTTCCATTCTGTAAGTTGCCTTTAGTTTTGTTAATTGTTTCCTTTGTTACCCAGAAGCTTTTTATCTTGATAAAAATAGTTGATTTCTGCCTTTGTTTCCCTGACCTCCCACACATGTCTAGTAATAATTTGCTATGACTGAGGTCAAAAGGTTGCTGCCTATATTCTCCTCTAGTATTTTAATGGATTCCTGCCTCACATTTAGGTGTTTCATCCATTTTGAGTTTATTTTTGTGTATGGTGTAAGAAAGTGGTCCAGTTTTATTCTGCATGTTGCTGTCTTTTCCCAACACCATTTGTTGAAAAAAAACTTTTTTCCATTGGATATTCTTTCCTGCTTTGTTTATTAATTGATCATATAATTGTTAGTCCATTTCTGGGTTCTCTATTCTGTTCCATTGATCTACGTGTCTGTTCTTGTGTGAGTACCGTACTGTCTTATTATGTCTTCATATAGTTTAAAGTCCAGAATTGTGCCTACAGCTTTACTTTTCTTTTTCAGATTGTTTTGACTATCTGGAATCTTTTTTACACAAAAATTTTAGTATTTGAAAAGAATAGGTATTAACTCTTCTTTAAATGTCTGGTAGAATTCCCCCTGGGCAGCAATACAGCCCTGGACTTTTGTTTCTTGGGGGATTTTTGATCACTGGTTCAACTTCTTTGTGGTTATGGGTCTGTTCAAATTTTCTATTTCTTCCTGCTTCAGCTTTAATAGTTTGTGTGTTTCTAGGAATTTGTCCATTTCTTCCAGATTACCCAGGTTGTTGGTGTATAATTTTTCATAATATTTTCTCATAATTGTTTGTATTTCTGTGGTGGTGGTTGTGATCTCTCCTCTTTTATTCATGATTTTATTTAGGTCCTTTCTAGTTTCTTTTTGGTAAGTCTGGCTAGGGGTTTATCAATTTTGTTAATTCAGAGAACCAGCTTTTAGTTTTGTTGATCTGTTTTTTTCTTTTTCTATATCCTTTATTTCTGCTCTAATCCTTATTATTTCCCTTCTGCTGGTTTTAGGCTCTATTAGCTTTTCTTTCTCTAGAATGTGTGTGTGTGTGTGTGTGTGTGTGTGTACACCTTTTTATGCCTGTTTATTTCTCTGTATATCTGTTGCTGTTGAAAACTGTGAGTTCACACTAATACCTCCAATTTCAGTCTAATACCAGGATTTATTCTAGGGTTATTTGTTTCTCCTTTTCCTAATAGTGCGAAATGTGATTCCCATGTATCTTAAAATATGTTTTTAGAAGTCCCCTTGCATATGTCTTATCTCTCCTAACCATCATTGTTCCTCCCCTGAATATGTGCCCTCCTCATGCCCCTTGGCTTTAACACCCACTCTCGGCTGTTACACATATAAATGTATTCCGCATTCCACCCTTAGGCTGACACTCAGTGCTGGATGCCTTTTCCCAAGGATGTACTCAAAACTCTACACATGCTCCAGTACCCTAGACCATTTTCCCACGTAACACCTCTTCCATCCTGATCAGGATCTGCCCCCTTGATCTCAGCCATGTTAACTATCTTCCTACCAAGGTAGACACTTATCTTGTCAAGCCCCTCCTAATGATCTCAGGTTTGAATTGTTCAGGAAGGGAAGGGGAAACCTCTCTTTTTTTTCTTAAATCCAAATCAGTATTGTTTCACTCATGGGATTCCACCATACATGCATTGCCAGAGGGACAAATAACTTTCATCTGCTAAATCCAACTCTCAGAGCCCAGTCCTTACCTAGTATGACCTATTAGCAACATTTGGCCCAGTTAAACACATTGTTCTCCTTCATACACATTCTATAGTTGACTTCCAGAATACCACACTCCTGTGTTTCTCTTCCTGTTACTCCATTTCAGACCTATTTACTGGGTTTTCCTCTGTTCCTGACCTCTTCATGTTGAAGTGCCCTGTATTCAGTCCTTGATACTATTCACATGTTTGTGTACTTCTTTGATAATATCATCAGCCTTATCATCCATATACAAATAACCCAGAAATTTCTATCTGCAGTCCAGATCTCTATGGACCTCCAGCATATATATTCAAGTGCCTATTAGGCATTTCTAATTACGTCTAATGCCCCACATTGATATTCTAACTCAAAGTGGATTCTACTTCCAGACATTTTATACTAAATTGAGGTAATTCCTTGCATTCATTTGCAGGGGCTTAGAAACCTTGTACTCAAATTGGACTCTTTTTAGTGCCTAACATACCATCTCAAATCTATAAGAAAATATTTCTGGTTCTACCTTCAGAATGTAGCAGAATATGCATATTTCTTCCCAAATCCACTGCTGACTCCTTGGTCCAAAGAGACCATCATCTCCCCTGATTTTCTGCAAAGACTTCCTAACTGGCCTCCCTGCTTTTAGAATTGCTTCTGTATAGTTGGGTCTTAACATATCAGGGCAATTCTTTTAAATCAAAAGCTAAATATTCTCTACTTAAAACCTACAGTAGTTCCTTATTTAATTTAGAATAAATTCCTAAATACCTACTATGGCTTACAAGATCCCACACAATCTGGCTTCTTTGTTCCCAGTAAGACCAGATTACTTAGTACTCCCTACTCAATTTGTGCTGGCTACCCAACCTTTCTTGCTATCGCTAAAAACACCAGGCATGTGCTGACCTTAGAGATTTTGAACTTGTGTTTTTTGCACTATGTACTTGTTCTTTCTCTCTTTCTGGAATATTGTTTCAGGAGATGTTTTCATAGCTAACCACCTTACTTCCTATCAGTGGTCAAATGTCACCTTGTCAACAAACCCTGCTCTAATCAGCCTTCTTAAAATTTTAATCTGTGCATGGACATTGTAACCATTAGTGTTATCGATACATCTAACTTCCCTTGCTCTCCTTTCATGAAAACATGTTTGATGGCATCCATCTCATTCTAGCATACTATATAGTTGTTTTTATGTTCAGTTTTTGAAAATGAAATATCCATATTGAAAATCCATATTTCGTAATGAGATACATAACTTTCTACATTATCTTACCACTGCCTAGACTCCAGGGCAATTTCTTACTACTTCATTTCTAATCCTTATTTCCTAGTAATATTGCATAATACCTGATTTTCCAAACTTAACAATATCATATTGTGTTTCTATTTTATTTATCTTTACAATGTTGCTAAGGCACAAACTTTTGCATGAAGCCCTCTCTTCTTCTCCCAGATACATTACTCAGCACAAATTAATCTACATAAATTAATCAATTGGTACAAATTAATTAAGCTGTACAAATTTCAGTGTCTGGCTGTTCATCCATTCCTGCCCATGAAATATTGTTTTCTAGTTAGTTGTTCAAATATCTATTGTTTATATTAAAAAGTACATTAATTATTCATAGTTATCTTTTTTCCCTCTAATTCATGCTAGACATTTTAGTAAGAATCAGCACCAGGAGTGAATTTAGCTCAAAATTCAGCTTCAGTTCTTACTTTTACTTGCTAATTTATCAGAGATGACTATGATCTTGTGAAACTTTGAAACAGTTTTATTGAAAATTAGAAAAAAATCTACTTGCATAGCTACATATGTGGTATGGACACGAATATAAGTGAATATACTTAGGGGTTTGTATTTTTGCTGTGCCGGGTAATGGAATTTTCACTGATAACTGAGATTTGCCTTTTTTTTTTTTTAGTTTTTATTTATTTGAGGGAGAGATTGAGAGAATGAGTGAGGGGAGGGGTAGGGGGAGAAGCAGACTCCTTGTGGAGCAGAGAATCTGATGTGGGAATCAATCCCAGGACTCTGGGATAATTACCTGAGCCAAAAGCAGAGGTTTAACCAACTGAGCCATCCAGGTGCCTCAGTTTTGCCTTTTTGATAAAAAAGCAAAGTCGGGGCGCCTGGGTGGCTCAGTGGGTTAAAGCCTCTGCCTTCAGCTCAGGTCATGATCTCAGGGTCCTGGGATCGAGCCCCACATCGGGCTCTCTGCTCAGCGGGGAGCCTGCTTCTTCCTCTCTCTCTCTCTCTGCCTGCCTCTCCGCCTACTTGTGCTATCTCTCTCTGTCAAATAAATAAATAAATAAAATTAAAAAAAAAAAAAGACTGTCTTTAAAAAAAAAAGCAATCAAAGTCTAAAAAGTTTACCCTAACATAGTAAATTAATTAATGACAATTACATGATGTATAATTTTAAAAATAGGGAGTTTTTTTAAGGTTCCTCAATCAAAGATGAAACTCATTCACTCATTATCACATGATTATTTAACACCTTCTATCCATCAGATACAGCTCCAGAGGCTGGTAATATATTAAGAAATAAATAACTCTGGTGTTCATGCTCTTTATGGTATGTTCTAGAATATTGAGGATGAGTCACTGTATCTTTATAACTAAAAAATTTACCAATGTAATGCAGATTCACTTCCAAAGTATTAGCCGATGATGTGAAAAAGGTTTGAACAAATGATTAAAGACAGCTCCACTCCTGACTTTGATACTCTTTTCAATACAGGTTGGTTTTAGTTTCCCTCCTATAAAATGATGCATGTAATTGGGCATAAAGACAGATGTACCATTGTACTCTTGTATTCATCTTTACAATTTTCTGGTCATGCTTAGTTTGACTGGAAGAAATAGGGAATAATTTTTCATTTATTTTCTGTTATCCTTACCCTGAGAGGGCCCATCTAGTTTAGGAAAATAAGACTGTGCTCTTTTTCAACTTTTGTTTGCATGGACATTTCACATTGCCACCACGAATCATTCCAAAATAAGATACGGTTTCCATTACCTCACAGATTTTGCTTATAATTTATGAAAGAGGCAGGATTTTGTTTGATTTCCCTAAGCTTCACTGAACCTGTAAGTTTGAGAACAACATTTATTTTGACTGGAAAGCTGAATAAACACAATTTTACAGTTTTAACAGGAAACATTTATCAAATCCATCAAGTTAAAATAGTGGAATAATTCAACAGAATATTTATGTGTTTTCCTCTTTCTTTTAATGTTAAATGTGTCAATAATATTTCACAGTATGGATTAGGCTACAGACACAAGACTAAACAGAATAAAGTGTGATTATACACTGATTCTAAGATACTCACATTTGTTTTAATCTGTGCTACTTATTAAGCATGTTTATATCCCTAATCTCCATTGAATTTACTTGGCTAATTTGATTTTTCCATGTGTTCTTGAATATCATAATTTATAGTTTGATCAAAAAGACCAAAGACCTAACTTAAGAGATTTAGGGAAATTTCTATAAGCACTTGATTGTTCTTGAGTTAAAATTTTAGTGTTTTCAGGGAATATTTTTATGACTTCAGATCTGTTTTAAAACTTCTTTATATGTAATTTTCAAAAACATGTACCATTCAAATAGAGTATGCTCTGATAATTTGGTGAAAAAATATTGCAAATAGATTTCAAGTTCTTTAAAATGTAGAGTAAGTCACAATTCTTACCCTGTAACATAAGCTCCTTTGACATGAATCAAATACGACTGTTTTTTTTTTTTTCTGATAAGACAGAAACACATGGTAATACATTAAACAGTTTTAGAGATTTGCTCTTTGTTTTTCTTTTTTGATGTTTGCATTCTGTTCAAAGTGAGTTGATTTTTGGATACTAGATGAAGTTTGTTTTAGGTGAAATTATTAACATAGAAACTGATAAAAATTCACCTCAGATAGATTTATAATTGTATTTAACATCCATAAAAGCAAATTTTAGGAGAAGCAATGGGTATTAGTTTAGGACATTATATAGATCCAGTGGTATTGGAAAGAAAAACAAGGATTGTGTAAATTTAAGCCAAGCAGAAGAAATAGGATAGGGGATGTACATGGAATTAGCTGGGTTTGATGTAGATATCAGAATGTTAGTCAGGACATGGTCAAGAGTATGTAAACCTATCAATACATGACATTAATCCTAGATTGGAATTTTTTTCATTAATCACATAGTACCTCCTATATGCTAAGTATTCTTCTCGGAACTGGTGCAATGAAGTGAAATGCACAAATAAGACTTGCTATCAAAAAAATTACATTTTATTGACTGGGGAGTTTTCACATCTTAGAATAGGACAGTAACCATGGTGCATGTCAAAATTTGACCCTGTCAAGCATGATGGTAAAAATAAAGTTAGACACTAGTAAATGAATACTCATATAATAGCTCACATATTAAAAATGAAAATAGAATAAATAAATAAATAAATGTCTTTTGGGAATATGTTTATTAAATTCATAAATTTTCTTTCCATTTGCTTGGGGAAGAGGCTTAGTTTATATTTTTATTCTTCCTCTATCTTCTGGGAAGTCTAAATTAACAGCTTCTATTGATTCTGTCTCTTTAATATCATATTCTGTTCAGTTTTTCCAGTTAAATGCAACCACATAGTCTTCCTGCCTCCAATTTTGTTCATTTTAGTTGATTGTAAAACTTGAAACCAGGCTCTTTCAAACACACATATCTGATCTGAAAAGACAAGTCATAAACTTGAAGATTTTGGCTAAAGACAAATAGGAGAAAGGATTTGCATCTGGTATATATATAAGAGTCTCTAAAAACTTAATAACAGGAAAAGCAAATAGCCCAATACAATATGCAGAAGGTTGGAAGACACTTCAAAACTGTATATGGATGGGGCACCTGGGCGGCTCAGTTGGTTAAGCGACTGCCTTCGGCTCAGGTCATGATCCTGGAGTCCCAGGATCAAGTCCCACATTAGGCCCTCTGCTCATCAGGGAGCTGGCTTCTCCCTCTGCCCCTCGCCCCTTTCATGCTCTCTCTCTCTCTCAAATAAATAAAATCTTTGAAAAAGAAAACTGTATATGGATGACATATAATAACATCTACATTAATAATGTTAATATTGACACTATACATGAAAGGAAAATAACAACAAAATAGAGATACTCGATATCATTAAGAAAACACAGATTAAAACCACAATAAAATACCTCTACATACCTGTTAGAATACCTAAAATCAAAAAGACAGTCAATGGATCCGGGGCTACTGGATCCAGGACTATTGGATCTCTCCTAGATTGCTGGTACAGATGCAAAATGGCACAGCCACTTGGGAAAATATTTTGCCAGTTGCTATTAAATATGTAATTAACATATGATCCAGCAATCCCAATCTTATATATTTAATCAAGAGACATGAAAACTGGGGCGCCTGGGTGGCTCAGTGGGTTAAGCCACTGCCTTCGGCTCGGGTCATGGTCTCGGAGTCCTGGGATCGAGCCCCGCATCAGGCTCTCTGCTCGGCAGGGAGCCTGCTTCCTCCTCTCTCTCTGCCTGCCTCTCTGCCTGCTTGTGATCTCTCTGTCAAATAAATAAAATCTTTAAAAAAAAAAAAGAGACATGAAAACTTAGGTTCACATATGTATTTATGGTTCTATCCATTATATCACAAAGACTGGAAACAAGCTAATGCCTTTCACTGGTGGTGTATCAGTGCTATTGTTACTTGGCGCGAAAACAAACAGACTAGTGATTCACAGCAGCATGGATGAATTTCGAATGTGTCAGTCTGCAGCCTGATTAAATAGGCTACATAGTGTGTGAGTCTGTTAATAAGGTGTTTTGGAAAAGGCAAAATTGTAACTAAAGAAAATGGGTCCTAGAGCACTAAGACCTGGGGATGGGAGAGAGGACAAGGGACTTCTTGGGGGATGGAATTCTTCTGTATTTTGACTGTTGGTATGTCTGACTCTATCCATTTGTCCAAACTTATACAACCGTACAGCAAAAAATAAAATGTGTTATGGAAATTATATCTCAATAAACCTGACTCTTAAATAATGTGGTTATTCCACTCTTTAAAATCCTAAATGATTCTGCGTTGCCCAAAGAATGAAATCTACATTCTACCATATAACCTATATCTTTTATAATTTACTCTGATTAGCTTATCTAAGCTCCCCTTCTTGATTTGTTAACCAAATCTCACATTCAGTTAAACTCAAAAAACAAGTTTCTACACTAAGTGTTCACTTTCTACTTTTTACATAAGCCATGTGTTTTAAATTTATACGCTACTACTCTGATGTGCAGAACTATGATTTTCTTACTTTTTTTTTTTCTTTCTGTAATTGCAATCAGCTTGCTCCTAAACTCTCATTTCCACTCAATGGAGGAGAATAGAATCTGGCCTCTTTCAGGAAACCTTATGCCATTCAAGTTAAAACAGTCTCTTAAGGTTAATTTCTCAATCAGTATTGCATTTAATCTTAGTCAATTTAAAATTTAAACTTACTATCAGAGATATTGTCCCCTCTTAATAATCGTTCCTTTGATGCCTCTCTCTGAGCTGCAGGGAAAATGTTTATAACCTTGCGGCATTAGAAGGGCTTATAGAGTCCTGAATTGTCATGGAGGCCAGTGGTGGCCTCTCCAATGTATCTTAATGGATTTATTTAGTCTCTGGTTCATCTTCTTCTTCCCCAGCATCTGTTGTTGCTGTGGCTTGCTATATCTGTTGAGAATAGGCATATATCACTATTGTCTTGTCCATGGTATTTGCTATGATATCCAGTTGTAAGGTCCACAAACTGTCCTCCTTGACCAGACTGCAGGCATCTTCTGGGTAATTGAACAACATAGTCAGTGAACTTAGCCCCTGAGTCATGACTTAAGAAAAAAGCTTAAGTTCAGTCTTCTGCACACTGAATTTTTACCATTTGAGTTAAACTTTAGAATAAAGAACCCATTTTAACTTTTGAATGCCTGGGTCTTGTAATCTGAAAATCTGGTTTTTAAAAGTTTCTTTTGACTTTCTAAGAAAAGAAAAAAAAAAAAAAGACTTTTTTTTCCAATACTAAAAAAATCTAATCTTTCCCAACAAAATAACTGCTACTGGATGAGAAAAAGCAGGAAACAAAGAAATAAAAAACAAGTAAATAATTATCTTGCCACATATTCTGCACTATGTGTCTTATGTATGCTCCACTCCTTTCCTGAGCAATTTCTTCTCTTCCTTCCAGAGTTTCTCAAAGTAATATTTAAAAAAATATTCTGATCTCTGAAGACTGTGTTGGTTCCTGTGCCTCTGTTTTCCATTTGCAAATTTTTTTCATTGTCAGTAATTATCACATTTACTGAAAACTCTCTTTAATTAAAATTAAAATTATGATTTATTTTTGAATTTATGAGACATTTAGAAGTATTTTCATTTCATAATTATTCAGTGTTATTTTTCCTTTTTTTTTAAAGACTTTATTTTTTGACAGAGAGATCGCAAGTAGGCAGAGCAGCAGGCAGAGAGAGAGGGGGAAGCAGGCTCCTGCTGAGCAGAGAGACCAATATGGAGCTCAATCCCAGACCCTGGGACTGTGACCTGAGCCAAAGGCAGAGGCTTAACCCCTTGAGTCACCCAGGCGCCCCTCAGTGTTATTTTTCAAATTCATTTCTAATTTGATGACATTTTATTAAGAGAACATGGTCTGACAATACTAATGAGTTGATACTATAAAATGTGTTGATATCTTAATGGCCTAATATATGTGGTGACACTTTAGACATTCTATATATTCATTAAAGAATACAATCTTCATATATTGGGTTTTACATATTGCTCAGAGACAATAAAAAAAAATCTGAAAACCAATGGTGTGTTGATCCAGACAACCAGAATGTAAGTTTAGTCAGAACAGCTGAGGAATGTATAACCTACCCAGAGATGATGGCTGAAATTAGCTCTGTTTATGGCCAATGGATAAGACTTGTTTATTGTGTTGTTCAAGTCTCCCATATCTCCAATATCTTGTGTATTTAGCATGTAATTATAATTGAGGGAATAGTGTTGAAATCTCCCTGAGTGATGCTGGATTTTACAATTCCTCAAACTGTTTGTATCTGTTTTACATATTATAAAGCTTTCTTTTTGAAAATTTGTGTACATTTTTTAAAATAATTTCTTTATTTTTTTATAAACATATAATGTATTATTAGCCCCAGGGGTACAGGTCTGTGAATCTCCAGGTTTACACACTTCACAGCATTCACCATAGCACACACCCTCCCCAATGTCCATAACCCCATGAAATTTTGTGTACATTTTATGTAATTATATTGTCCTCGTAAGATCTTTTTTTTTTAATTAATTCAACTAGCCGACATATAGTACAGCATTAGTTTTCGATGTAAAGTTCAGTGATTCATTAGTTGCATATAACACCCAGTGCTCATCACATCACCTGCCTGCCTTAATGCCCATCACTCAGTTATCCCCCCACCCTCCTCCATTCTGTAACTCTCGATTTGTTCCCTGGAGTCCAGAGTCTTTCATGGTTTGTCTCCCTCTCTGATTTCTTCCTGTTCAGTTTTCCCTCCCTTTTGCTATAGTCTTCTCTGCTATTCATTATATTCCACATATTTGTGAGACTTTATGATAATTGTCTTTCATTGTTTGACTTATTTCACTTAGCATAGTTTCATCCATGCCAGTGCAAATGGTAGGCATTCATCTTTTCTGATGGCTGCGTAGTATTCCGTTGTGTATATGGACCACATCTTCTTTATCCATTCATCTCAGGACATCTTGGCTCCTTCCACAGTTTGGCTTTCGTGGACATTGCTGCTATGAACATTGGGGTGAAGGTGTCCCTTCCTTTCACTGCATCTGTATCTTTGTGATAAATACTCAGTAGTGCAATTGCAGGGTCATAGGGAAGCTCTGTTTTTAACTTCTTGAGGAACCTACACACTGTTTTCCAGAGTGTCTGTACCAGCTTCCATTCCCACCAACAGTGTAAGAGTGTTCCTCTTTCTCCAAATCCTCGCCAACATTTGTTGATTCTCTGTCTTGTTAATTTTGGCCATTCTAACTTGTGTTGAACATTTTTTCATGTGTCTGTTAGCCATTTGTATGTCTTTGGAGAAGGTGTCTGTTCATGTCTTCTGCCCATTTCTCATAAGATCTTTTATCATGGTATCATGAGATCTTTTATCATCATTTTTTAATTTTCTTTATTTGGAATAATATATCTTTAAGTGTAGTTTTTTTTCTAAAAAAATTTGTCTATATTTTATATCTCTTTACAGAGTTTTTTGGTGTTACTCATTTATTATACTTATAGATCAAAATTTTCTTGGAATTGTACTTCGAGACATCTAGTATTTTGCCATCATATCTGTCCAGTTATTCAAGTCTTGCTTTTTACTTATTTATTATCTGTGCTTTTCTAATTTAAATTCAATTAATTAACATATAATTTTTATTTGTTTCAGAAGTACAGCCCTGTGATTCATCAGTCTTATTTAATACCCAGTGCTCACTACAACCCATCCCCTCCCCAGTGTCCATCACCCAGTACCCTATCCCTTTTCCCACTCTTCCCCCTCCAGCAAACCTCAGTTTGTTTCCTGTGATTAAGAGTCTCTTATGATTTGTCTCTCTCCCTGGTCCCATCTTGTTTCATTTTTTTCCCCTCCCTTCCCCCCACAACCCCCTGACCTGCCTCTCAAATTCTTCATATGAAAAAGATCATATGATAATTGTCTTTCTCTGATTGACTTATTTCACTTAGCATATAATACCCTCCAGTTGCATCTACATTGATCACCAAAAAAAGTCTATTTATATCTTTCTTGCCCATTGCTTTTTTATTTTTCTTAGTTACTGCTTTTTACAATAATGTGACAGAGATCTCATAATAAAACATAGATAGGATCTTTTATTTTCTAGCTAATGGTGCAGAGAAAATATGTATCATACATATATTTATATGTCAATATATATGCCTATTTATCAATTTTACTGTATTTTTATTTAACACAATACTATTAGATGACTTTCTTGTAAAATCATTTTTTCCTTTATAAATTTTGCATCAAATGAATAATGAGGGAAATCTTATTTTTTTCTTTTTACTGTGTTTTTAAAAAATCTTCAACACTTTAAAATTTTTATAACATGGAGGACATTGGGAGAAGGAGAGGAGAAGTGAGTTGTGGGAATCAGAGGCAGAGACAAACCATGAGAGACTATGAACACTGAGAAACAAACTGAGGGTTTTTGAGGGGAGGGGCATATGGGGTTGGGTGAGCCTGGTGATAGGTATTAAGGAGGGCATGTATTGGATGGAGCAGTAGGTGTGGTACATAAACAATGAATCTTAGAACACTGAAAAAAAAATAAATTTAAAAGAAAAAAAATTAAAAAATTTATCTTTAGCATGACATAAATAACATGCAAATAATTTAAATATAAAATGTATCAATTTTAAATAAGCATTTGAAGACATAGCTGTACATTCCTCAAATGAATTTAAAACTAAAAATATTCTTGATGATTGTTTAATTATTTTATTATATGCTTAAATTGTCAAAGCAATTGAGACCAAGAGGATTTGTCTGAAGGGCACAATTATTTAAAAGGCACTTGTGTGTGTGTGTTTGGATCTGTAAATGTAAGGCACAATAGGATTCAGCTAAATCAAATAAACTTGTTTCTCAGGGTGAATCAGGTTGGTCCCCTAAAGAAAAAAGATAGAACAAATTGAGTACTTCAGTGTCAACAGGGTCTATCAACCAGGGTTACAAGCGTGTATGTCTAAGACACCTCAGGGTTATAAAACAAATTCCTAAAAGTTCAGGTTTATTGCTTCACACTGAGTCACTGTAAAACCTTCTGAATCCCATTGGGAACCTTTTATTTCAAAATCAATGTTGGAGTTGTTTGAAGAGAAGAGAACTATCTCTGAACCAATGCTCAAGCAGTTAGAAATTATTATAGGTCTTTGAAATAAACTTTTAAGAAGCTTTTCAAATCTTGAAGAATGGACATAAGAGCTACCTCTTACATCTACAAAAATGCTATCACCTACATATAATTAATACATATTGTGATGGAAAATTTGTATGGACTTTATGGGAAGCATTTTGATTTGTTCAATATAGGGATTTAAATTTGTAGGTTTTCAAGTAGATGCCCAAGATGTTGATGTAGGCTTAGAGAAGGAGGGAACAAAATTACATTTAGAATTTACAAAGTTTTTACAGATATTTATAGTAGGTGGCTATACACAGAAAAAAGGTAAAGAATCAATATTTATTTAACTTCACTTATATATGTGGGTTCTGATTTAATATGAACACATTGAGATGATACATGATGCTTGTTCTTCAGAGATGAGGAAACATCATTATGAATGTTTAGAGTTATTTCTTATTTTGAATTACTTCTTGATTGTTAGTTAAGGAGGTTATCCATTGACAAATATTCCGCAAAAATGATGGAGTAATGAGCTAAAAAATTTCCCTCAGCCTTTGGAGGCTGATTTTATTTGCTCACATTGTCTCATTTTGTCTAACAATGACATGCCGTTGAGTGTCCTACTGTAGAATTGCAGATTCAGAACCATTTTGCTTTTTGGAGTCAACATGGAATGCTGACATAGGACTTCCTTGAGTCCAGCTGGAGGAATATTTTCTCCTTATTTTTTTCTCTCCCATGTACAATTGATCGAAAATATTCCATGAAATATTGAATGTTTTAAAATGATATGTCTAACATGGTAGAAAGATCAGCAATAATATAAACACTCATGGACACTATATGCAGGGTTTTTCACAGTTCTGGAGAATAGAAGTCTGAGATAAGGTGTCAGAAGGGTTGACATCTGAGGGCTGAGAAAGGGAATCTGCCAGACCGCTTTTTATGGCTTATAGCTGGCCATCTTGTCCCTGTGTGTCTTCACATTGTATTCTGTGTATATCTCTGTGTCCCAATTCCCTCCTTCCATTGTGGTCCTTCTTAGTCTCTGTTGGCCAGGGGATTGTTTCCGTCTCACACCTGTGTTCTAGGATTTTAATTCTAGATTCTATGGTGTTTTGTCCATGTATAGTTGCTAGTTGGTCTTCTTGAGTGGCGGATTGGAGTCCAGAGCAACATGTGACACCATCTTGATGATATCACTCAAGCATAACACATGCTCTTTTCCTATGATATATTCCTTGCTTTTCTTTGTGGTACAAACACATACGAACGATTAAGGAATAGAGTGTTCATTTTTCCCTTAATTTTGAATTTTATATAAATACAGTATTTTAATAGCTTTATTTGTTCTTTTCCTTCAAAATTAAAAAATCATAAGATCCATTATGTTGATATATAATTATGGAGTTGATTCATTTTATTAGTGCTGTTTTCTTCAGCTTTACTGAGGTATAATTAAAACATCAAAGTTGTATATATACTTAAAATGTACAACTTCATAGTTTGACATTCATAGACTTGAATTGCACAACATACATGTATATGTGCAGTGATCACCACAGTAAGCTAATTAACATGTCCATCACCTCTCATAGTTACCCCTTCCTTCTTTCTTTCTTTCTGTCTTTTATGGTGAAAACACTTGGAATTTACCCTTGTAACAAACTGCTGTTTATAATTCCATTACTTGGATATAAGGCTATTTATTTTTCTGTTGATGGACCTTATTTGTTTTTGATATATTTTTTCTATTACAAATATTCTTGTACGTGTTTCTTGTTGGCTGTATGCCAGTATTTCTTTAGAGTGGAATTGCTAGGCTGTAAGATGTGAGAAAAGCCAAATTGTTTTCCAAAGTAATTGAGTAAATGTAATCATGAATTCCTATTCTTACCATTTAGTTTTCTTAATTTTTGCCAATCTGATTGCAAAGTAATTTTAATGCCTTTAATTTTCATCTTCTGATCAAAGTTAGATTAATTGTCAAATATTTATTGGCAACTTGTGCATCCCCATCTATATTACTCCCAATTTGTTGAAGTTTTAGAATTGATTTACAGAAGTCCCTTATTTATTATGAGTATTTTTGCGTTTTTAGTTATCTATGTTGTGTTTATTTTCTCTTAATTTTTGGTTTGTCATTTCCATTTTAATAGAAATTCATACATACTTTTTTGTTTTCAAATGGCCAGTCTTTTCTCAGTTGTTTTGTGTGCTTATCTAAAACATTTTATTCCTTAAATTATAAAGATGTTCTCCTGCTTTTGTTTCTAGAAGATTACACATTTGCTTTTTACATTTAATTCCTTGATTTATATAGAATTATCTTTTGGATGTGGTCACAGTTTCAAAATTTTTCTTAAAGATTCCCTAAAAAACTTGAAAGTTATGTACTGTTTTGAACGTTCTAATTTGACATGTGTGATATTTCCACAACTGTGTTTAGTTGCAAAAATAAAACTAGGGGGATTTTATCAGGTTTGACATTCAGCAGAGAACTCACGTCAATTTTAAAACAATACTCAGGGGCACTTAGGTAGCTCAGTTGGTTAAGCTTCTGGCTCTTCATTTCACCTCAGGTCATGATCTCAGAGTCATGAGACAGAGCCTTGTGTTGGGTTCTGCTCAGAGATGGCGCTTGCTTGAAATTCTCTCTGTCTGGCTCTGCCCCTCCACAGTCATGCATGCTCTTTTTCTCTTAAAAAAAAAAAAAAGTATCCAGTGAATAAAAATACTGTGACAATTTGATAACCACAGTCCTCCAGTTAAAAAAAATTCAGCAATTAGAGCATACTGAACATTCATATTTTTTGCCTTGTATTCAATATTTAATGTTTTATGATTCAAATTGTTTTAATTACCTATTACATATATGTGTGTATATATATATATATATATATATATATAACTAATGAAAATGTAAACATGATTCATAATAATACTTTGAGAATTTTTGTGCGTTGAAAGCTCTCTACAATTTAAATTTTTTTCAGGATTTTTTTCATTGCATTTGAATTAGTATGAGGTGTGAGTGTAAGAATGAGCAAAAAACATTTATCTGAGTAACTGTTACAGATAAGGAGTAAAATATAAACTATAAATTATATAAGATAGAGATGGCTTTTTTTCCTATTAGTTCATATATGCCTGATGAATTATTGCTAATTGCTAGAATGAGATCTTTTCCTAGTTTTCTTTAGTATAGATGTAAATGATGAGAAAATTTATGTATTAAATGGAGAGATGCAAAGGAAACAAGCTCTGTAATAGCATTGTTACTCAGTGCTTTAAACTCTTCAAATTATGTTCCAAATAACATAGCGGTTTCTTGTAAAACCTATTTTTAATGTTATATCAGCTGACAACTTGATTACTTCCTCCTTCAGTTTTATTGATAGCAAGAAATTGGAAATGACCTAACTTTCAAAAAGATTTGTTACCTAGTCATGAAGATCAATCACATATTGTATCTAGGAATTATACCTAAAAGGCTTTACTAAGACTTTTCAAAAGACCATTAGTTATTTCTTTTAATTCTTTCTCAATTTAGAGACAACCTGTTTAACCTGATATACTAGAAGTTTATTAGAAGAAAATAAATGTATATTGAAATCAATTCTATTTTTATCAGTGCAATATATAATTTTAATTAATGGTTTTCTCTTATCTCATGTTTTAAATATATTTGAGCAAAAGTCATGGAGCCATAGTTAAACACATTTATTTTATTTTAAATGATGGTCATATAACCTAATTGGCAAAGTCAGTCCTTATCAAGCAAATCAGCCATGTGAGATTTATTTTCTTTTAGAAAGTAATATAAATGTGTTAATAAGCTTCCCCTTCATAATCATTGAACTTCTAAATTCCAGCTCTAAAATGAATAGATTCCTAGCATCATTTTTTGTGGTCTGGATAAAATAAATA
Source organism: Lutra lutra (assembly GCF_902655055.1). Taxonomy (NCBI): domain Eukaryota; kingdom Metazoa; phylum Chordata; class Mammalia; order Carnivora; family Mustelidae; genus Lutra; species Lutra lutra. The sequence continues at coordinate 99,246,988 of NC_062288.1, read as the reverse complement.
AATAAACTTTCTTAAGTTTTCATTCACTCTCATTCATTTCTTCCCTCTCTCCCTCTCCTCTGTATTGCTAGACTTTCCCCCCAGGAGAGATGCATTAAATATTTGACAATAATTTTGAAATATCTGGGAATAATTTGGGACTTTATCAGTTCTGTACTCCGTGTAGAATAACCTGATGAAGAATATTTTGAAATAGAACAAAATGTTATATTTCTCAGGCTAAGCTTTTTTCACAGAAAGAATATGTATACAAGAGGAAATGAGACAGCCTCAGGTCTGGGTTTTGGCATATTGGTCCAATAAAGGCAGCATTTTAATATCTTCCTTTATCAGATACTTGGGCATTTTTACACCACAGAATAATTCTGGATGAGTGAGAGGTATGGCCCTCTTTTGCAAATAGGCAAAAGGCAAAAGTGAAAAGGACATTAAAAAAAAAAAAAAGGAGACTAACAATGATGCCTTCACCTCAAGTGCATTCTTAGAGTAGTTTTATGAAAGAATACATACGGAAGTCAAAAATTGAGAATCTTTTTCTCTTCAAATTTTCTGTGCTGATATGACTTCAGTTCTTAAGCTCCTAGTTTTCACATATGTCTCATTGAAAGTGATTGGTATATGGTGTGAGGCAGGGATTTATTTCTTTATTTTTCTGTACTTACAGTCAATTGAGATATCACCATATACTGAATAAGTACCACTGGTCTTCAGTGGTAGCTGGGTCAGTAATCAGATTTCCATTTATTATGCATGTGTATACTGTCCTACTGTCTCCCCCTGTATCTATACCACAGTGTAATTACCATGGCTTTGCAAAAATTCTTGATATATGTATAGCATATATCATAGATATATGTATATGATATACGTATAGCAAATCAGTTACTTTTATTCTCCCCCTGCATTTTGTCTCCCCTTCAGAGTTTCATTGCTACTTTCTTTTATTTAAGCTTCTAAATAGCAGTTGAGAATTGATACATTAATGATGCTGTGTTTTCTGTTTATGAAAGTGCTATGTTTCTCCATTTATGTAGGACCTTTTTAGGGTTTTATATTTTACAATTTTTCCCCATAAAGGGTTTACCCTAGTGTTCAGCTTTATACCTAGGTACTGTGTGTTTGTATTGTTATTTTTAGTGGCATTTTATTCACAAGCACCTATAAGTAAGAAATTATGTCCTAGGCACCTTTTATATGTTTCAGCAAACCCATAAAATAAGTATAGCTGTCCAATTTTTAAATTTTATAATTTAAGTAGTTAAATCTCAGAGAAGTTAAACAACTGAAGGGCAGAGACTGGTTTTGAACATAGGACTGACCAATTTCTTTTCTTTTCTTTTTTTAATATTTATTTTTGTTAGAGCACAACAAGGAGAGAGGCAGAGGGAGAATCTGGCTCCCAACTGAGAAGGAGCATGAATATGGGACTCAGGGACTTGATCCCGGGGCCCTAAGATCATAACCTGAGCCCAAGGGAGACCCTTAACCAACTGAGCCACCCAGTGTCCTAGGACTGACTAATTTCTAAGGCAGTGTCCTTGCCTGCACCTTCCATTCTGGAGAAACATAAGTATGTACAGGGGAGACCGAATGTGAAGAAATTACAAGGCAGTGTAAATAGTGTCAAATGCAGGCCTAGGAAAGGATCATTAAAATACAGAGGAAGAGATAGATTTTTCCTTGCTTACATTAGAAGACATTTATATTAGATAAAATTATATATAATGTATTATTTCTTACAATATATTTATATATTATATAATTAAGTAAATATATACTATATTATAATATTAATTTGCTTCTTCCTATCTGAGGTTCCATTGGTCTATCAGAAATTTTATTTATCTTTCAAATATACTAAACTGTCTTATTTATGAACAAACTCAGAGGACAGATCCACAGAAAAGTCATAAGTAGGCTGGTACCATTCCTTTTTAACTTGGTCACTTCAGTGTATTTACCCATTCACTCACTACATGTGTGGACAGTAGTCATATATTTCACTATTTGTAGAAATTTCTTTTGCAACACTCTTAATACGACCAATTTCTTCACTTGATCTTACAGTTGTTCCAGGATAAATGTGTATGGGGCAGTTGAACAACCAGTCCTTAGATGGTTCTGTAGAATATTGCTAATGGTCATCAGGTTAGAAACATAGAGTCATGGTTTCAAGAGAACAAGGAAACATGACTTTCCTTTGCAGGACACTGAATATGTATATACATAAGTTTACTTCTAAATGATCTTTTCCTTGCCCTTTAGTTTTCTTGCTTTTTATTTATGTGGTTTTATTTATCTTTTTTTTCCTTATATTATTCACTCTCTTGTCTAAATTATGTTATCTCAAAGGTTGTTTGTAGAGTTCTTAGCTGCTATCAGTGTGCTATGCTTCTGCTAAGGATGAAAAATACTGATTTCATATAGGCCATGCAACTAAAGGAATTTTTAGTCTGTAGTCTATTGTGAAACACACTTTATTCTCAAAAGTGAAAATCAAAGCAGAAAGCTGTGGTGGAAGAAAGGGGTGACAACAGACATGAGCAGTCAGGAAGAGACCACCTCTACATGTGGTCACCAGGAAAGAGTGCTCGCTTCGGCAGCACATATACTAAAATTGGAACGATACAGAGAAGATTAGCATGGCCCCTGCACAAGGATGACACGCAAATTCGTGAAGCGTTCCATATTTTTTTTTTTAAAAAAAAAAAAAAAAAAAAGGAAAGACTCAGAAAGTAGCTTTTGGTCTCCCTCTTTAAATAATTATAGGATCTGGTAGGTGTGGGCAAGAAAGTAAGTAGTGTCTTTTTTTTTTTTTTTTTTAATCTGGCTCAGCTATAACTACTTCCATATTACTTATGTTCTTAGGGAGGCAAGTACATTAGGTTCTTTTCTCTCCAGGAATTTGTGTAAAATGCAGTAGTGTACTTAAAAAATCACATCTGACTGAGTATTTATTTTGGGGATGTTGAGTTTGAGAAGTTCTTTATAGATCTTGGATATCAGCCCCAAGATGCCCTTCAACAGATGAATAGATAAAGAAGATGTGGTCTGTATATACAAAATATTATTCAGCCATTAGAAAAGATGAATACTCAACTTTTGTATCAACATGGATGAGACTGGAGGAGATTATGCTGAGTGAAATAAGTCAAGCAGAGAGAGTCAGTTATCATACGGTGTCACTTATTTGTGGAACATAAGGAATAGCATGGAGGACATTAGGAGAAGGAAGGGAAAAATGAAGGGGGGAAATCAGGGAGAGGAACCATGAGAGGCTGTGGACTTTGAGAAACAAACTGAGGGTTTTTGAGGGAGGGGAAGTGGGGGGATGGGTTAGCCTGGGGATAGTTAGCCCAGTAAGGAGTATTGAGGAGGGCACGCATGGCATGGAGCACTGGGTGTTATACACAAACAATGAATCATGGAACACTATATCAAAAACTAATGATGTATGGTGACTAACATAACATAATAAAAAAAAATTTAAAAATCACATCTGGGGGCGCCTGGGTGTGTCAGTCAGTTAAGCATTTGACTCTTGATTTTGGCTCAGGTCATGAACTCAGGGTTGTGAGATTGAGGCCCAGGCCAGGCTCTGCACTAGGCTGCCCCCTTCCCTCTCTAAAAAACAAAAAAACAACCCACATCTGAAGTAGCTTCCATAGTTGTATACTTTTCTTGTAACTTTCTTAAAAGAATCTAGACACGATAGGCTTTTTAGAAAATGTGTAATGGTAACTCGTCTCTGCTAATGGAAGTGCAAGTTTTATGCAAGCGTACTCTCCCTTCATAAGTTGTTTTATCAAATTTACTATTGAATTGATTCTCTTCTGCAATGTATTGATTACATTAAAAACCCCCAATTTTTCTGACATATTTTGTCTGAACCATAATAATGCTTTTTCTATGTCACAGTACCTCTTATAACCCAAATTTCCTTCTCCAAAAGAAAGAACAAAGTCATCTGTCTGACCACTTTAATTCTCATGCTTTTTCTTTTAATGGCTATCCTAGATACCAATCCATTCTTTCACTGGTGAAACTCTTAGAAAAAAAATTGTTTTAGAATCTTCCACATGGTCTCAATATGTTCAAGAACTTATGTACAGGGGTGCCTGGATGGCTGAATCAGTTAAGCATTCAACTTTTGATTTTGGCTCAGGTCTTGATCTCAGGATCATGAGTTTAAGCCCTGTGTTGGGCTCCACACTGGGCATGGAGCCAAAAAAAAAAAAGAAAAAGAAAAAGAAAAAAAGAAAAAAAAAAAAGAATTCATATATAAGTTAATTGCTTAGAGAGGAAAATATTACTATAAAAAACATTCAGAAGATTCCATCTCTTTTTCTTAACAGACTAAACTGTTTATTACATTTTTTCCTCTTGTTTAAATTTTGTATGACTGCTGTTTAAACACTCCATCATCCCTATGTTTTCATAAACCAGAAGCTTTATTTTCCCCTAAATTCTGAACATTGATGATAGAATGGTATTTTGGACTTTTTTTCCTAGAGCTATGATATTTCTGTTTGGAAAAATTTATTTTTCTTCATGTTGTTGGTAGAAGGGGTGGGTATATGGACAGGGAAGGAGTATTAATAAGAAATAGTGTGAGCATAAAACAAGTTCTATGTTTGGAATTATATTTCTGTAGAATATGGAATATGTGTTTTGGGACAGTAAAGCTTGTTGAACAGAATTACTCATACTTTTTATGTGTTCTTTGCTTATGGTTACATTGGAATAAAAGTGGATGTCCTTATGTTATGATAAGCACATTTCTATTAAGGTGTATAAAATTAAAATTGTGGGAAATACTCATAACAAATCTACAACACATGGTAATTTTGAATAGACATCATTGTAGAAACAATTTTTACAAATTTTTATCTTCTTGGATTTGTTTTCTTGATATTAACACAGTTCACCAAGTGTTAGCTACCACAGTGGTAAATATTACAAAGCAGTCTTCTGAGACCTATCATAAAACTACCTAGATATTGTTTAATTCACATTGTTATTGGCTGGGAGAGACTACTACTTAGATAAGGTTACTGATCCTTAAAAAAAGCAAACATAAGCCTCAAAGTTAAATTTCTTTTATATGCCACTGTGACATTTTGAGACTCATTACCTTACTTGATTCAAACAATGGATAATGTCACAAAATTTTACACTTTTAAGTTTGGAATCTATCTCTTTTATTTTTAAATTGCAATTCCAATACAATTAGCATACAGTATTGTATTAATTTCAGTTTATAATAAAGTGCTTCAATAATATTATGCACTACTCATTGTTTATCACCATCAGTATACCCTTAATCCCCTTCCCCTGTTTTACCCATCCCTCCACATCCACCCCCCTCCCAGCAAACACCAGTATGTTCTCTATATTTAAGAGTCCATTATTTGGTTTATCTCTTTTTTTCTTTGTTTGGTTGTTTTGTTTCTTAAATTCTACATATGAGTGAAATCCTGTAGTATTTGTCTTTCTCTGACTTACTCATTTTGCTTAGCATTATACCCTCTAGATGCATCCATGCTGTTGCAAGTGTCAAGATTTCATTCTCTTTTTTTCAAAGATTTTATTTATTTGACACAGAGAGAGAGATCACAAATAGGCAGAGAGGCAGGCAGAGAGGGAGAGATGTGGGGCTTGATCCCAGGAGCCTGAGACCATGACTTGATCCCAAGGCAGAGGCTTAATCCACTGAGCCACCCAGGTGTCCCAAGATTTCATTCTCTTTTATGACTAATATCCTATTATGTGTATATGTGGGTGTGTGTGAGTGTATGTACACCACTTCTTCTTTACCCATTCATCTATTGATGGACATTTGGGCTGTTTCCATAATTTGCCTATTATAATAATGCTGCATGTTTCATATTCCTTGGGTAAATACTCAGTAGTGTAATTACTGGAACATATGGTAATTTTATTTTAACTTTCTGAGGCACCTCTGTTATGTTTTCCAAAGTGGCTGCACAGCTTCTATTCCTACCAACACACACTAGGGTTCCTTTTTCTCCACATCCTAGCCAGTACTTACGGTATTTATGCTTTTGATTTTAGCCATTCTAACAGGTGTGAGGTAGTATCTCGTTGTGGTTTTGATTTGCATTTCCATGATGATAAGTGCTGTTAACCATCTTTTCATGTGTCTGTTGGCCATCTGGATATTGTCTTTGGAGAAATTTCTATTCATGTCCTCTGCCCATTTTTAATTGGATTATTTGTTTTTTGTCTGTTGATTTGTGTACTTTCTTTATATATGTTGGCTATTAACCCCTGATAGATATGCCATTTTCTTCTGTTCACTGTGTTGCCTTTTGCTTTGTTGATTATTTCTTTTGTTGTGGAGAAGTTTTTATTTTATTTTTTTTAGAAGTTTTTATTTTAATGTAATTCCAATAGTTTACTTTTGCATTTGTTGCCCTTGCCTCAAGAGACCTGCCTAGCAAAATGTTGCTACACACCCAGTGTCAGAGAAATTACTGCCTGTGCTCTCTTTTAGAATTTTTATGGTTTCAGGTCTCACATTTAGTTCCTTATTCCATTTTGAGTTTATTTTTGTTATGGTGTAAGAAAGTGGTCCAACTTCATTCTTTTGCATGTAGCTGTCCAGATTTCCCAACAACATTTGTTGAACAGATTGTCTTTTTCCCATGGCATATTCTTCTTCCTTTGTCAAAAATTAATTGACCATACAATTGTGGATTTGTTTCTGGGCTCTTTATTCTGTTCTATTGATCTATGTGTCTGTTTTTGTGCCAGTACCATACTGTTTTGATTACTACAGGTTTGTAATTTAACTTGAAATTTGGGATTGTGATAGCTGCAGTTTAGCTATTTTTCAAGATTACCTTGGCTCTTTAGGGTCTTTTGAAGTTCCATAAGTATTTTGGGATTGTTTTTTCTAGTACTATGAAAAATGCTTTTGGTATTTTGATAGGGATTGCATTAAATGTGTAAATAACTTTGGGTTGTATGGACATTTTAATATTTGTTCTCCCAATCCATGGGCATGGAATATTTTTCCATTTATCTAATCTTCAATTTCATTCATCAGTGCTTTATAGTTTTTAGTGTACAGATCTTTCACCTCCTTAGTTAAGTTTATTTCTAGGTATTTTATTCCTTTTGGTGCAATTATAAATGAGCTTTTCTTAATTTCCCTTCCTGCTACTTCATTATTAGTGTATAAAAACACAGTAGATTTCTGTAGATTGATTTTGTATTTTGTGACCTTACTAAATTAACTTACAAGTTGTAGTTATTTTTTGGTGGAGTCTTTAAGGTTTTCTATATATAGTATCAAGTCATCTGCCAATAAAGCAAGTTTTACTTCTTCCTTACCAATGTGAATGCCATTTATTTCTTGTCTGATTGCTGTGACTAGGATTTCTAGGACTATGTTTGGGGCGGGGGGGGAAGTGGTGAAATTGGGAATCCTTGTCTTGTTTCTGACCTTAGAGGAACAACTATCATTTTTTTTCCCCATTGAGTATGATGTTAGTTGTAGGTTTTTCATATATGGCCTTTATTACATTGAGGCATGTTCCCTCTAAACCTACTTGGTTGAGGGTTTTCTCATGAATGGATGTTGTACTTCATCACATGCTCTTTCTGCATCTTTTGAATTGATCTTATGATTATTATCTTTTCTCTTATTGATATGATGTGTCACATTGATTAATTCGTGAGTATTGAATCACCCTTGCATCTCAGTAATAAATCCCTCTTGATCATGGTGAATGATTTTATAATAAATTGTTAGATTCAGTTTGCTAATATTTTGTTAAGGATTTTTGTGTTGATGACCATGAGAGATTCTAGCCTGTAGTTATCTGTTCATTTCTTTCCTTCCTTCCTTCCTTCCTTCCTCCCTTCCTTCCTTCCTTCCTTTCTTTTTTTCTTTTCTTTTCTTTTCTTTCTTTCTTTCTTTCATCTGGTCTTGGTATCAAGGTAATGCTGGCTTCATAGAATGAATTCAGAAACAATCTTTCTTCTTCTGTTTTTTGGAATAGTTTCAGAAAAATGGGCATTCATTCTTAAGTGCTTTGTAGAATTCACTTGTGAAGCCATCTGGTCCTAGACTTTTATTTGTTGGGAGTTTTTTGATCAGTGATTTGATTTCATTGCTGGCATTTTGCTTGTTGAAATTCTGTATTTTCTCCTGATTCAGTTTTGGGAGGTTACACATTTCTAGGAATTTATCCATTTCTTCCAGGTTGTCTAATCTGTTGGCATACAACATTTCATAATTTTCTCTCAAAATTTTTTGTATTTCTGTGATATCAGTTGTTACTTCTCTTTTATTTATGATTTGGAGTACCGCCTCTCTTTTTTAAATCAATCTGGTAGACATCTATCAACTTTATTGATCTTTTCAAAGAACCATCTTCAGGTTTCATTGATTTGTTCTATATTTTCTATTTTTTAGTTTCTAGTTCATTTATTTCTGCCCTAATCTTTATTATATTTCCCTCTACAGGTTTGAGTTTTGTTGTTTTTCTAGCTTCTGGAAGTATAGGCTTAGGTTGTTTAAGATTTTCCTTTCTTCTTGAGGCATGTCTGTAATGCTATAAACTTCCCTCTTAGAACAGCTTTTCCTGTATCCTGGAGACTTTTTTTTTTTTTTAAAGATTTTATTTATTAATTTGACAGAGAGAGAGATCACAAGTAGGTAGAGAGGCAGGCAGAGATAGAAGAGGAAGCAGGCTCCCCACTGAGCAGAAAGCCCGATGCGGAGCCTGATCCCAGGACACTGAGATCATGACCTGAGCCAAAGGCAGAGGCTTTAACCCACTGAGCCACCCAGGCACCCCATCCTGGAGACTTTTGACCACTGTGTTTTCATTTACATTTGCCTCCATGTATTTTTTTATTTCTTCTTTGATTTCATGGTTGACCCATTTATTGTTCAGTAGCATGTTCTTTAGCTTCCATGTATTTGTGTTCTTTTCCAGCTTTTTCCTTGTTGATTGCTAGTTTCTTGGCATGGTGATCAGAAAAAAATGAATGGTATGACTTTGTATGTATGTATGCATTTATTTATTTCTTTGTTTGTTTTGAGAGAGAGCGAGAACGAGAGAGCATGAGAAGGGGGAGGGTCAGAGGGAGAAGCAACAGGGAGTCTGATGTGAGACCAGTCTAGGGACTCCAGGACCATGACCTGAGCTGAAGGCTGTTGCCCAACCAACTGAGCCACCCAGACACCCATGACTTTGTTTTTTGAAATTATTGAGACTTGTTTTGTGGCTTAATGTGTATATTTTGATGTTTTAGGATGAAATATTGTGCATATATCTGTTAGATCCATTTGTTCCAGTTGTCATACAAATCCATTATCTGTTGTTTCTTTGTTGATTTTCTGTTTTGATGATCTATCCATTGGTGTAAATGGGATGTTTAATTCCCCCATTATTTTATTACTATCAGTTACTTCCTTTTTGTTTGTTATTAGCTGCATTATGTATTTGGTGCTCCCATGTTGGGTTCATAAATATTTACAACTGTTTTATCATCTTGTTAGATTCTCCCCTTTATTGTCATGTAGTGTCCTTCTTTGCCTCTTGTTATAGTCTTTGTTTCAGAGTCTATTTTGTCTAATATAAGTATCGCTGCCCAGCTTTCTTTCCACTTCCATTTACATAACAAATGCTTTTCTGTCCCTTCACTTTCACTCTGCAGGTATCTTTAGGTATGAAAAAAGGTCTTCTTGTAGGCAGCATACAGGTGGGTTTTGCTTTTTTATTTATTTGGTCACTCTATATTTTTTTGATTGGAGCATTTAGTCCATTTATATTCAAAGTGTACTTTGTATCACTATGTTACTTTTATGGTTGTTTTCATAATTCTTCTCTGTTCCTATATTCTCTTGCTGCCTTCTTTCATAGTTTTCTGTCTTACTTAAGTAATATACTTGAATTCCTTTCTCTTTATTTTCCACATATTTATTATTGGTTTTTGATTTATGATTACTCTTAGTTTTATACATAATATCTTATTCATATGCAGTCTATATTAAGTTGATGGTTGCTTAAGTTTGAACTCATTCTCAAAGCACTAAATTTTTACTCTTTCTGGCTCATTTTAGGTATATGGTGTCATATTTTTGCATCTTTTTATTTTGTGAAACCCTTAACTGATTTTGCAGATATACTTAATTTTACTGCTTTTGTGATTTGTACATTTAGTCCTACTTACGGTTTTCATTTTCCATGTAGAGTCACTTTAATATTTCTTGTAATACTAGAATGGTGGCACTGTATTCCTTTAACTTTTGTTTTTCTGGGAAACTCTTTATCTCTTCTGTTCTGTTTATCTCTCCTTGCTGGATAAAGTATTACTGGTTATGGGACTTTCTCGGTTTTGATTTTTGCTTTTTCTTCCAGCACTTTGAATATATTATGCCATTCCTTTCTGCCCTGCATTGTTTCTGCTGAAAAATCCACTGATAGCCTTATGGGGCTTGCTTTGTATGTAACTGTTTTGTTTTCTTTTTTTTTTTTTTTAAAGATTTTATTTATTTATTTGACAGACAGAGAACACAAGTAGGCAGAGAAGCAGGCAGAGAGAGGAAAGGAAGCAGGCTCTCCGCTGAGCAAAGAGCCCGACGTGGGGCTCAATCCCAGGGCCCTGGGATCGTGACCTGAGCTGAAGGCAGAGGCTTTAACCCACTGAGCAACCCAGGCGCCCCTGTAACTGTTTTCTTTTGCTGCTTCTAAAATTCTCTATCACTACTTTATGCCATTTAATTATTATGTATCCTTGTGTGGACTTGCCTGGGTTGATTCTGTTGGGGTCTCTCTGCCTCCTGAATCTAGATTCCTGTTTCCTTCCCCAGATTTTGGAAGTCCTCAGCTGTTATCTTTTTAAATAAATTTTCTGTTCCATTCTCTCTCTCTTCTGGGATCCATAGAATGTGAATATTATGCATAATGGTATTGCCGAGTTCCCTAATTTCTTGTTATGTTTTCCCTCTCCTGTTCAGTTTGATTGCTTTCCATTATTCTGTCCTCCACAGTGTTATTTTTTCCTTCCTCTATTTAGTATTTACTCCATCTGGTGTATTTTTTTTAAAGGTTTTATTTACGTATTAGAGAGAGAGAGAGAGAATGAGAGAGAGAGAGTGTGCACATAAGAGGAGAGAGGTCAGCGGGAGAAGCAGACTCTCTGCTGAGCAGGGAGCCCCATGTGGGACTCAATCCTGGGACTCCAGAATCATGACCTGAGCTGAAGGCAGTTGCTTAACCAGCTGAACCACCCAGGCAACCCATCTGGTGTATTTTTAATTTCAGTTACTGAGTCCTTCATCTCTGATTGGTGCTTTTTAGTGTCTTGTCTCTTGGTTGAGGGTCTCACTGAGGTCCTCCATGCTTTTTTCAAGACCGGTAAGAATCCTTATGGCCATTATTTCAAATTCTCTATCAGGCATATTATCTGTGTTTCATTTAAGTCTCTTCCTGTGATTTTGTCCTGTTCATTTATTTCATACATGTTCCTCCATATTCTCATTTTGTCTTACTCTCTGTGTTTGTTTCTATGTATTAGAAAAGTCATCTATGTTTCCTGCTTTTGAAAGAAGTGGCCTTATGAAGAAGGGGTCCTGTAGTACCCTGTAGTACAATGTCCCCAGTTCACCAGAACCTGGCACTTCAGGGGTTTTTCTATGTGGGTTGCCTACACCCTACATTTGTGGCTGAGCCATGTTTACTTTTTGTTCAGTGTCTGTAATGATTCTCTTTGCCTTTTGTAGTCAGGATTTGGTCTCTATTGTTAATGAGCCATCTGGGACCAACTTTGACTTGAGTTTAGTGTGACCAGACATTTGCCAGAGATGCAGTATCACTGAACTGCAAGGCACTTACCTGTGTTGTCTCCTCAGAAGCTTTCATTGGTGGATAGAGCCTTCTTTCAGACCATATATCTTCCCCCAGCCTACTGCTGGAGCTGCAGTGGAATTGATGTGTGTAGTTTTCCTCCTTTCTCCCTGGCTGAGGAGTCACTTTATGATGATGCTGACTCCTTTGGGGCTGCTTGCACACTGCCATGCTTATGGCAATGTTTCACATGGATACCTGCCAAGGGAATGTTGAATGACACAGGTCTGTAGGAGACAGAGGTGGGCATGTGATGTCAGCAAGGTTGTGCTCCTCTGCTGTGGAAAACTCCTGCTGAGGGCACACTGGAGAGAGCCCATCTATAGAAGACCACAGGCAGTGCACTGTACAAGCTAGATGGAGAGTGTTGGGGCTATGCTTGGTCCAGCAGGTGGTCTTTGTGTCTAGGCTAGGGAGGGGGCAGAAGAGGGAAATGGTGCCTGTCAGGTCTTTTGTTCTTGAAAAAGTCTCCTAAAGATCCCTGCCCCCTCCCCAAGCAAATGCTCTAAGATTACTTAAAAAAAAAAAATCTTCCTGTATACCCTAGGCATTTTTCTACTGCCACTTCTATGCTGTGATGATTCTCTTTGCCTTTTGTGAGACCAGACATTTGCCAGAGATGCAGTATCACTGAACTGTAAGGCACTTAACAGTTACCTTAGTAAGGCCTATTTGTTATTCTGTCTCTTTAATGCCAGGCACTCAGTTTCCTCTTGCCCTCTGGCTCACCCAATGCTGAGCCTCCTGAGTTTTTTTTAAAGTTCCAGGTTTTAAGACCCACTGATTGTAAAAACTAATGAATTTAAGCCCTTTTGGATATTTTCAAAACCAAATATTATAAAGATTTGCCTTCCTAGTGCAGGCCCCCCATCCCAGTGTAGGCCCCCCAATGTCTGCTCCTTTCACTAGTCTGAGCCTGCAATATCTGTCCCTCCCAAGGACAGTCTCATGAGTCTATTTGGCTCCTCACCATATCTCCACCCTTCCTACCCTCTTTGGTTTGGCCTTTGCATTTAGGTGTGGAGAGTCTGTTCTGCCACACTTTGAGTCATTTTCTAGGCTATTGACGCTGATGAGGGTGCTTTCTAGGTGTATCTGTGGGATGAGGTAAGCCTAGGATCCTCCTACTTCACCATTTTCCCCTCATCACAAAATTTTAAAGCAGTTTTGTAATTAAGGAAATTGAGATTTGTTGAAGGACAGTTCATGGGCTTCACATTTCTGAATCTTTGGAACAGAGGCACTGGATCTTTTTGTTCAGGATGATCTTTTCAAAGATGTTTGTATGGCACAGTCTTGGAAGATAGAGATAGCATTCTTCTCTGGAGCACAGGGCAGGTTTGTGTACTGGTCTGTATAATAAAGATATCACTTTCCAATGCAAATATTGTGCAGGTTTTCCTATAGCCCATTATGAAGAACTGGATTGTCTAAGCTTGCATTTCTTTACCTATGATGAAAACTCACTGCACATGCAGCATTTACTTGTGCTGCTTAATAACACAAGGGGAAACAATGCCAATGTGAGTAACAAAGTCTTTTTCTCTGACTCATGAGTATCGTGTCCTTTGCCAGCATCTATGAAACCTCTGAGGGCTTACTTTTTAGCTAATGTGTCAGGTAAAAGTCTCATGCCCTTTACAGTTTTTAACAAGGCCCAGAGAAAATAGGTACAAGTGAAATACTGGATACAAATGAGAGTTAATAATTTGGTTATTATATATCACTTGATTATAGTTAATTAATTAATTTTTTAGAGCTATTTTTGTTAAATGTCATGTATCCTGATGCAGTTTTTGCATGAAAAAGTACTTTATAATGCAAAAATTCCTTATTTGCTGACTTTAAAATATCTTTCTTTAAATACTATTAATTATGATTTTAAGATGGAATAATATGGTATAGTTCATTTATAAAAGATAGCCTCCAAATATTATAAATGAACTTATGAATGAATATTATAAAAAAATGAATATTATAAAAAAAAGTAAACATGGCAATTTCAAGTAGAGGTTCCCATATATTTCTATATAGTCTTCTGTGAACATATATTTTTTTCATCCAGCTAAGCTCATTCCTCAAATTTTATTATTAAAAATTCAGTTATGGCAAAACTTTTTTGGAAAATATGTGAAGCTAAATATGTAATTCAGCATTAATTTTATGTTTTTCCCACTTACCACTGTACTGCAAACGGTTCAATATGCTACTAAAATGATTAATAAAAGTTATTCAACTGGTGCACATTATTCTATCGATTGGATACACAGCAATTTATTTAGTATTTTCTTCTTTTTTGGGAATTTTATGTTTTATTTTTCACCATATAAATAAAGTTGTGATGATCAGTTCCGTGCATAAATCTTTATTCACAAATACAGCAAAATGATAGAATAGATTTTCAGAAGGGAAATTGCTTGCTCAAAATTTGAACAATTAAGAACTTTGAATTTATATTAATATTTTTTCAGAAATGTACCATTTAACCTTTAGTGTTAAGAAATATCAGTAATATGGCAAGGGAAAGGTACAGGTTACACTTGGCTCTGTTTGGCTTCTGAGTTTGTGAGGTTAGACAGGAGAAGTATATTAATTATTTACTTATATATCCACTTTTTAAAATCACCTGCCTGTTTTTCAGCTGCATTCCCATTCTTACTCTCCCCACTGTAATAATTTCTCTCTCATCTAGCTCCATAAATTATGGAAGAGGAAAAGGAATTGCATACTGAAATAAACCCCATTTACTTATCCCTGTAGCCACCCGAACAGTTTGTACATTTTATGTTCACATACTTTTACTAGCATAAATTCTATGAGAATCATTTATGTTATTGCATATATCAGTATTTTGTTACTTTTTATTGTTGAATAGTCCACTGTATGTATATATCACAAACTTTTCAGTATTGATAATTTTTCTAACTCAGGGTACACTTGCATTTCTGCTTTTAAGTTCCTTTTGAGTAAATTGTCAATCAAATATTCTTAGATAATGTCTTCTTCCAAAGCAAAGGTGGAACACGTTTTCTTGCAGCCTATTACGAAAAACTGGAATTTTTTAAGCTTGGACTTGCTCCACTATTCTGAAAACCCATTACACATACAGCATTCATCTGGGCTGTTCTGCATCACAAGGGGAAAAATACAAATGTAAGTAATAAGGTCCTTTGTCTCTGACCTACGAATATCATACCACTTGTTAGTACATATGAAACTGCTGAAGGCCTATGTGGAATTCTGTTTGCTTAGACCAAATGTTTTTAGCCTTCTCCCTGCCCTTTAATATGTTGATTCCCAGTGTGAGGGTACTTAGAGGTGGAGATTTTGGGTGGTGATTAGGTCACTTTGGAAGGTGATTAGGAAGGGCATTAGTATCCTTATAAAGAAATCTCAGAGAGCAACCTTATTTCTTCTGTCATATGAGGTTACAACAAAAAGTGGCTCTTTTGTGAAACAGGAGGAGTCTCTCAGCAGACACTGAATGTGTTGGTGTCTTGATCTAAGACTTCCCAGCCTCCAGAACTGTGAGAAATCAATTTCTGTTGTTTGTAAGCCATACAGTTCATGGTATTCTGTTATAGCAGCTTGAATGGACTAAGAGACTGCTTACTATTTACTAGCAAAGAGGGCTCATGCAATTGTAAAAGTTTCCAACTAGCACAGCCAATGAAAACTGGGTTCAGGACAGGTTACCTGATGACTCCTATAAAGGACAAACACATTATGATCTTTCCACACATAGTGGCCATTCAAAATATGCATCAGGTAAAGCCTACTTAGTCTCTGAAAAATCTTTCCAGTCACTTTTCCCCCTCTGTTACATTTATATTTGTTCCCTCCAGCACGGAATCTCTAAACCCATACAATTTCACATTAGAACGTTAAGCATTGTCCGAATCTTCCATAATATTTGTGTCCGTTGAAAAAATTCTAAGCAGTTATGCATATTACCTGTAGATTTAACCCAAATCACTGTACGCTTCCTAAGGTCCCTTGACAGTGGCACTAATTTTTGCAGTGCTATAGGAATGAGATATGCTTCTGGTTTACAATATTTAGCTAGAGTGAAAAAATTCCAGAAGATTCCACTTAGGCATTCCTATTACATTGTCCATTTCTCCATGGGTCAGAGAGCCAACATGGAAATTCTGAGAATTGTGAAATATGTCGATCTTAACTCTACATTCAGCACATAACCACAAGATGGGTCACTTTCTGATCCCACTATGAGTTCATCTTGAACCAAGATGCCATCTATCACCTGACTCCAAAAGTACACACTTTGTATGATAAGCTGTTGTACCATTTTTGGTGCTCAGAAGTTAGTGTCCATTCAAAGTCAGGATCTAACCGTCTTTGACAAGTCTCAGCATCCCTTTCTCCCCAGGGCACAGTCATTCTATTAAATGGTTTTAAAGCCCTTGGGAAGATTTGGAGGATGCTCTTTGTTTTATACTCAGGGCAGTGCTGCAGAGTCTTTCCTCAAATGGTCAGTCCTGCTTCCCTTTATGTTTTTAATAGACTATTTTTTTTAACAATTTTACTTTATAGAAAAATTATGCAGATATAAAGACAGTGCCTATATCCTTATCCAAGTTTCTCCTATTTACAGTAATTAGTGTAATTCATTTCTTACAATTAATGAGCTAATATTTATGATTTTTAACTACATTAACAGATTCCCTTAGTTTTTATTGATGCCCCTTTTTTATTCCAAGATCCCATTCAAGATAAAACATTACCTTTCATTATACGTCTTTTTTTAAGTTCCTTTTGGCTGTGACAGTTTTTCTGAATTTCTTTTCATTTGATGGCCTGGATAGTTTCTGGTAGTATTGGTTGGGTATATTATAGCTGCTCCTCTATTGAAATTTTTCTGTTTTCTCATGGTTAGACTGGTGATGTGAATTTGGGACAAGAATTATAGAGGAAAGGCACCATTTTGTCATTCATGGAAAGGGTACACAAATCAACATGATTTATTAATGCTAATAGTGACCTTGTTTAACTGAATCAGGGAGTGTTGTGTTTCTCCACTACAAAGTTACTATCCCACATCTCCACTTCATACTCTACTCTTTGGAAGGAACTGCATACAGCCTACAAATAAGAGTGGGGAGTTATGCTACACCTTAAGGATGCTATGGAGTTTCTATATAAATTATTTGAAATTCATTAGCATGGGGTATTTTTCTCTTCTCCCCTTTATTCAGTCAGTTTTTACTGATATAAACTCATAGGTATTTATACTTTGAGTTAGAATCCAACATTGCTTTATTAATTGTTGCTCAGATTATTTTAGCTTTAACCATTGGAAACTCTCAGTTGGATCCTTGTACCTTTGCCATACTCCCATCATTGAAATTTTTTGAGCAACTTCTTACTTGAAGGTACTGTAAGATGCTCCAGACTCCTCTTGGATTTTTCCTGCACAGTGTTATAATTAGCCCCTTCTCACAGGAGCCCTAGGTGTGTGCATTGCTACTGGGGTGTCCTAACCTCTAGACCCTTTCAGCACAGAGAGCAAAGAAATCTATCTGGGTATGCAAACCTGTGTATATATACATATCTATAAATATTTCTATTAATAATATATATCTATATTAAGTTAAAAACAAGTTCTTACATTCTCCAACTATAATCCATTACCACATGGATCATTCTAACATCTTTCACTTGCTTACCTATAAATTTCCACCTCAACAGTGAGAAACCCGACGCTCATAGTCACCCATTCATTTACCTAATTCGTTAAGTCCAGCATATCCATTAGTAATTGGAGAGTAGTATCAGAACTGTTAACCTGTACCTCAGTAGAAAATAAATTTGTCAAGTAGAGGACAGAAATTATGAGCAGTCCCTTTGGCTTTAGTCTTAGATATACTTCTAACTCCTTTAGTGTCATTGTTTAATTCATATATAATAGTTAGATTCTCTTATCACAGTCTGCATTCTTTCTGGGGATCCTATAATACCCTAAATGATTTTTTCTCTTAAATCGCATACCCATAGTATGTAAATTTGCTTGCTATTAACCTCTAAAGTTTTTGACAAATATATAGTGTTGCATATTAATCATTACATTAATATACAGGACAATTTTACTGCCCTAAAATTGCCTGTGGTTCACCTATTCATACCAACCTAGTCCACAATCCCATTGCAACCACTGATATTTTAATATTTTACTTTCTTTATAATTTTGCCTTTTTTAGAATGTCATATTGTTGTAATTGTACAGACTGATTTGTTTCACTTAGCAATATATAATGTTCCTCCAAGTCTTTTCATAGTTTGATAGTTCATTTCTTATTATTGCTGAATAATATTCCAGGGTATAGTGTAGTACCATAGTTTATCCATTCATTTTTTGAATGCCATTTTGGTTGTTTCCAATTTGGGTTGACTATGAATAAAGCAACTATAAACATTTAGATTTGGGTTTTCCTGTGGACCTAAGTTATAATTAGTTGCATAAGCACTTAGGGATATGATTTCTGGATCATATGTTAAAACGAAGTTGAGATGTGAAAGTAATTGCCAGAGTGTCTTTTAAAATGGTTGTACCATTTTGAATTTCCACCAGGAAGGAATAAGAGTTCTTGTTATATATCTTCATCAGAATTTAGTATTTTAGTGTTCTGGATTTTAGCCAGTCTAGTAGTTGTGTTGTGGTATCCTGTTGCTTTAATTAGCAACTACCTAATGACAGTAATATTGCTTATCTTGTCAATGCTTATTTTACATCTGTGTATCTTTACTGGTGAGGTGTCTGCTCAAATCATTTGATCATTTTCAATTGAGTTGTTTCTCATTACTGAGTTTTAAGAGTGCTTTGCAAATTTCAAGTACAACTTAAGTAAGAGTACTTTTTAAATTTCAAATCCTTTATTAGAGGTGTTTTGCAAATGTTTTTGCACAGTGTGGCTTGTTTTTTCATTCTCTTAAAAGATTCTCACAGATCTGAAGTTTTTAATTTTACTAAATTCAACTTTATCAATTTTTTCTTCCTGAAATGTACTTTTCTTGTTATATATAAAAAGTCATTGCAAAAGTCATGGCCACCTATACTTTGTCATGTTTTCTTCTATAAATTTATATATTTTTTAAATTTTATATGTAGATCTATTAAATATTTTGATTTAAATTTGTTGAGAAGTGCTTTTACATGTGTGTCCAACTGTTCAAGTTTCATTTGTTGCAAAGATAATCCTTTCTTTACTGAATTGCCTTTGGTCTTTTGTCAGAGAACAGTGGACTATAGGTGTGTAGGTTTATTTTTATTTTTATTTTGCTTTTTAAGTTTTTATTTAAATTCCAGTTAACATACACTGTAATATTAGTTTCACATGCACAGGATAGTGATTTCACACTTCCACATATCACCAGTCATCAACACAACAGGTGCACTCCTTAAATCCCATCACTATTTCACCAATCCCTCTACCTACCTCCCTTTTGGTAACCATCAGTTTGTTCTCTGTAGTTAAGCATCTGTTTCTGGCTTATCTCTTTCTCTGTTTTTTTCCCCTTTGCTCATTTGTTTTGTTTCTTAAATTCCACATAGAGTGTTTGTCTTTCTCTGAATGATTTATTTCACTTAGCATAATACTCTCTAGCTGCATCTATGTGATTGCAAATGGCAAGATTTACTTTTCATTTCATGGCTAATTAATATTCCATTTCATATATGAATATTATATATATCTCACATCTTTATCCATTCATCAGTTGGTGGACATTTGGGCTCTTTATAATTTAGCTATTGTAAATAATGC
Organism: Lutra lutra; assembly: GCF_902655055.1. NCBI lineage: Eukaryota > Metazoa > Chordata > Mammalia > Carnivora > Mustelidae > Lutra > Lutra lutra. The sequence goes on along the minus strand of NC_062288.1, from coordinate 99,227,319 downwards.
TACTGTAAACATAGAAGTGCTTGTATTCCTTTGAATTAGTGTTTTGGAATTTTTTTTTCCCCATTGGTTGAATTTTTGTTATTTAACAGAACAAGGATGTGTTTTTGTTTGTTTGTTTCTTTCTCCACTGTGTTCAATTAGCCAACATATAGTACATCATTAGTTTTTGATGTAGTGCTCAACAATTCATTAGTTGCATAAAATACCCAGTGCTCATCACATCATGTGTTCATAGCAACAACATCCACAATAGCCAAACTGTGGTAGGAAACAAGACGTGCTTCAGTAGATAAATGGATAAAGAAGATGTGGTTTATATATAAAATGGAATATTATTCAGCCATCAGAAAGGATGAATACCTACCATTTGCATTGACATGGATGAACTGGAGGGTATTATACTGAGTGAAATAAGTCAAACAGAGAAAGACCATTATCATTTGGTTTCACTCATATGTGGAATACAAGGAATAGAGCAGAGGACCATAGGGGAAGGGACAGAAAACTGAATGGGAAGAAATCAGAGGGAGAGACAAACCATAAGAGACTCTGGATTCCAGGAAACAAACTGAGGATTTCAGAGGGGAGGGGGTAAGGGGAATGGGGTAACTGGATGATAGGTATTAAGGAGGGCACATGATGTGTTTTGGTATTCTTTAGGTAAATACCCCATGGTGTGATTGCTGGATCATAAAAGGAAGTTCTATTTTTAACATTTGAAGAACCTCCATACTTTTTCCACCAGTGGCTGTACCAATTTGCATTTCCACCAACAGTGCATGAGAGTTCCTTTTTCTCCACATCCTAGCCAATATCTGTTGTTTCTTATATTGTTGATTTTAGTCATTCTGACAGGTGTGAGGTGATAGTTCATTGTAGTTTTGATTTGCATTTCCGTGCTGATGAGTGATGGTGAACAACTTCTCATGTGTTTGTTGGCCATATGTATGTCCTCTGTGGAAAAATGTCTATTCCTGTCATCTGCCACTTTTTAACTGGATTATTTGGGTTTTGGGGGGGTGTTGAGTTTTATAAGTTCTTTATATATTTTGGATACTAGCCCTTTCTCAGATATGTCATTTGCAAGTATCTTCTCCAATTCAGTAGGTTGCCTTTCAGTTTTGTCAACTATTTCCTTTGCTGTGCAGAAACTTTTAATTTTGATGAAGTCCCAATAGTTTATTTTGCCTTTGTTTGCATATGGGCCCTTCACTGTGTTCTCTGAGTCTGTTCTTCAACTAATACCAAACTATGTTGACTTCTGCAGCGGTATGAGAAATCTTGTGGTTGGGTGGTATTGGTTCTCTGAATTTATTCAGTATTATATTGCTTTTTCTGTATCTTTTCCCAATCCATATAACTTTTAGTTTCAGTTTGTCAATAACATAAAATTGCTTACTGGGATTCTGATTGACTTGCAATGAATCTATGAATCAAGATTGGAAGTATTCACATTTTAATAATAAGTCTTCCTATCCATAAACATGGAACATCCTTTCATTTGCTTAGATTTTTAAAATATCTTCTATCAAAGTTTTATAGTTTTCTGCACATAGATTCTATATATATATTGTCAAATTTATGATTGAGTTATTCTCTTTCTTTATTTCTTTCTTTTGGGGAGGGGTGCAAATATCAATGATACTGAGTGGAGGAAGCCACTCAATAGATCAAACTGATTGATGGTGTTTACAACAGTTTAGATTAATTGATGTTGTTTGCCATAAGGTTATAGCTGTTTATTTTATCCTTACTAATTTAGTTTCTTATAGTAACATAGAGCTGGATCTTACAATTTTTAATAAACTCAGACAGTACCTTTTAATTGATGCACTTCAGGAATTCACATTTAAAGTCCTTATTGATATATTTAGATTAACATCTGCCATATTTTTAACAGTTTTCAGTTAATTTCACTTATTTATTTTTTATCTTCCTTTTTCTGCCTTTTTTTTTTTGTTGTTCTGTTTTTGTTTTGAACATTGGTGAAACAAAACTCTATCTGCTGGAAGGAAATGATACGAAATTTTTAAAAAGATTTTATTTATTAAAGAGAGAAAGGGAGAGGTGAAGGACAGGAGGAGAAGCAGACTCCCTGCTAAGCAGAGAGCCTGACACAGGGCTCAATCCCAGGACCGAGATCATGGGCTGAGCTAAAGGCAGATGCTTAACTGACTGATCCATCCAGGCACCACAGGAAATGGTATGATTTAATGAGAACCTTCGTCAGAAATATTTGAGGCAGTTTGGAAAAGCAGAAAAGACTTCTGAGCAAGTAGGTCTGAGTTTGGAAGGATTAATAGGAATTAACTCATTGAAGCCATGTGTATGGGGGGGTGTGAGGATTTATATGCAAGGGGGCCTTCTGACAGGAATGAGAAGATGCTTCTGAGAAAAAAATAATGTGTGATGAAAGCATAAATACCAGGTAGACAGGTAATTCCAAGCGCTCCTGGAGAAATCAGGTTCAGTGCTCAAAGAACCGAGGAGGCCTAGCCTCAAAACACTAGTCTGACACCATTGAAAGGTATTAAAATGGGGGCTTTGGGGGAGGGTACAACCAAATTCTCTTTAATAAATTGTCACTCTCTTAGTATGAAGAATAGATTAGAAGGGCGCAAGAAGAGAAACATTAAGAGATAAACATCTCTCTCTCTCTCTTTCTCTCAACACCCCCCTTCTCTCTTTGCATGGTTTGTGATGTTAATTCCAATGTAATTTTTATCCTTAGTCCACAACTGGTGAAGTGTGATTTTTTTCCTCCGCTTTCTTTTAAGATTTTCTCCTTGCCTTTGATTTACTACTGTATAAATATGATACTCCCAGATGTAGGATTGTTGGTATTTATCCTGGTTGGTATTCTGCTAGCATCCTGAATCTATGGATGGCTTTAATTAACTTTGGAAAATTCATCACTAGTACTCAGAATCTTTATTCTCATTTTCCCCTCCACTTCTGATATTTCTATTGCATGAATATTATGCCTTTTGTTATTATCCCACTCTTCATATAGGTTTCTTTCTATTTTACTCTTACACTTTTTTTTCTCTTTGCATATCATTTTGGGAAGTTTTACCTGACCTGCTGTGGCCATGCCTATTGATGAGCTCCAAACAAAGGTATTTTTCATTTTTTAAAGTGTTTTTGATTTCTTATGTTTATGGCACTTTATTTTTTAATTTTTTTCAAGTTTTTATTTAAATGCTAGTTAAAATTATGGTAAAATTAATTCCAGGCATAGAATTTAGTGATTCATTGCTTACATATAACACCCAGTGCTCATCACATCAAGTGCCTAATACCCATCATCCCTAATACCCATCATCCATTTAGCCCACCCCCCCCCCATAAACCCTCATTGCTTTTGATTTTTTCTTGGAGTTTCCATTTCTATAGTTATGTTCCTCACCTAGTCTTTAATGCTGTCCAATTGTATCTCTCCATTTAAGTCCTTAACATACTAATCATAGTTATTTTAAGTTCTCTGTATAATAACTCAGTCTCTATGATTCTGGAATCTGGCTTAGATGACTGTTTTGTCTCTTTAGACTGTGCCTTTCTTGGCTTTTGGCATTCCTTGTAATTTTTTATTGAAAGCAACCAGTAATCGTTTAGGAAATTGTACTTGAGGTAAGTGGAACTTCAGTGAGAGGCTTTGTGTTAACCTGGCTAGAAGCTAGGCTGTGTTTAATGTTTGCTGTAGTTTTTGATACCAGAATCTACACTTTGGTCTCTTGTTCTTTTTTATTTCTCCTTTGTTTCTTTAGGTTTAAAAACAAAAACAAAAATCTGCTTTATCCCCAAGCTATAGTAATATATAATTGACATATAACATTAGATAAGTTTAAAGTGTACAGCATGATGACTTGATAAATGTATCTGTTGTGAAATGATCACTGCAGTAGGGTTAGTTAATGCTTCTGTTTCCTCACATAATTACCGTGTGTGTGTGTGTGTGTGTGTGTGTGTGTGTGTGTTGAGAACTACTCTTTTTGCAACTTTCAAGTATATAGTATAGTATTGCTACCTGTAGTCAGCATGATGTACATTGGATCTCCTGAATTTATTCATCTTAAAACTGCAAGTTTATACCATATTCTTGACCAGCATCTTCCTCTTTTCCCCACTCCCTCAGTCCCTAGCAAACACCATTCCATTCTGTTTGTATGACTTTGGCTTTTTTATGTTTCACAGAGAAATGAGATCATCCTTAAGGTTTATCCGTGTTGTCACAAATGAAAAGATTTCTTTTTCTCATGTCTGAATCGCATTTCATTGATATGCACACAACTTCTTTATCCATTCATTTGTTGAGAGACATTTAGGCTGATTCTGTTACTTGGCTATTGTCATATTGCTTCAGTGAACAAAGGAGTGCACGTATCTCTTTGAGTTCCTGATTTCATTTCATTGAGATACCTACTCACAGTGGGGTTGCTATATAAATTTTTTAAGACACCGCCATACTGTCTTCCATAGTGGATGCACCAGTTTATGTTCCCATCAACAGTTCACAAGGGCTTTCTTTTCTCTACATTCTCACCAACACTTGCTATTTGTTGTCTTTTTGAAAAGAGTCATTTTACTTGTGTGAGGAGATCTCTTGTTGCTTCTGATTTGCATTTCCCTGATTCGCATTCTCCGATTAATTTGCACTGTTTAAGCATATTATCATATACCCATTGACTATTTGTACATCTTCTCTGGAAAAATGTCGTCTTATCCTCTGCCCATTTTTAAATTGGATTTTTTTTTTTTTTTTTTTTTTTGCTATTGAGTTGTAGGAGTACCTTATATAATTTGGATATTAACCTCTTTTTTTTTTAAAATATTTTATTTATTTACTTGACAGAGATCACAAGTAGGCAGAGAGGCAGGCAGAGAGAGAGGAGGAAGCAGGCTCCCCGGTGAGCAGAGAGCCCCATGCGGGGCTCGATCCCAGGACCTGGGATCATGACCCGAGCCAAAGGCAGAGGCTTTAACCTACTGAGCCACCCAGGCGCCCCTGGATATTAACCTCTTATAAAGATAGTTTGCGAATATTTTCTCACAATCCATAGGTTGCCTTTTTTAGTTTGTGGATTGTTTCTTTTGCTGTATAGAAGCTTTTTATTGTGGTATAGTCCCATTTCTTTATTTTTGCTTTTGTTATTTAAACTTTTGGTGTCCTATCAAAAACTCATAGCCAAGATCCATATCAAGGAGCTATTTTTCCTATGCTTTCTTTCAGGAGGTTTATGGTTTCTGCCATTTTTTAAGTCTTTAACTCATTTCTAGAGAATTTTAGTGGTATAAGAGAAGAGTCAAATCATTCTTCTGCATGTGATTATCCACTTTTCCCAACATGATTTAAGAGACTGTCCTTTCCCCATTGAGTATTCTTGGATCCCTCATCAAATGTTTCTTGAACATATATACAAGAGTTTATTTCTGGGCTCATAATTCTGTTACATTGGTCTATATCCTTATTTTTTTTCCATTTTTTTATAATTTTCAGCATAACAGAATTCATTGTTTTTGCACCACACCCAGTGCTCCATGCAATACGTGCCCTCCTTAATACCCACCACCTGGCTCCCCCAACCCCCCACCCTCCTGCCCCTTCAAAACAGTCGATTGTTTTTCAGAGTCCATAGTCTCTCATGGTTCACCTCCCCTTCCAATTTCCCCCAACTCCCTTCTCCTAACTCCCCATGTCCTCCATGCTATTTGTTATGCTCCACAAATAAGTGAAACCATATGATAATTGATTCTCTCTGCTTGACTTATTTCACTCAGGATAATCTCTTCCAGTCCCGTCCATGTTGCTACAAAAGTTGGGTATTCATCCTTTCTGATGGAGGCATAATACTCCATAGTGTATATGGACCACATCTTCCTTATCCATTCGTCCGTTGAAGGGCATCTTGGCTCTTTCCACAGTTTGGTGACCATGGCCATTGCTGCTATAAACGTTGGGGTACAGATGGTCCTTCTTTTCACTACATCTGTATCTTTGGGGTAAATACCCAGTAGTGCAATTGCAGGGTCATAGGGAAGCTCTATTTTTAATTTCTTGAGGACTCTGCACACTGTTCTCCAAAGTGGCTGCACCAACTTGCATTCCCATCAACAATGTAAGAGGGTTCTTCTTTCTCCACATCATCTCCAACACACGTTGTTTCCTGTCTTGCTAATTTTGGCCATTCTAACTGGTGTAAGGTGGTATTTTTATGCCAGTACCATACTTTTCTGATTACTATAACTTTGTGATATAGTTTGAAATTAGGAAGTGTGATGACTCCAGCTTTTTTCTTAGGAAAAGACTGTTCAGTCTTTTGCAGTTCCATAAGAATTTTAGGGTTTTTTTTCTATTTCTGTAAAACATGCCATTAGAATTTTTTGTAGAGATTATACTGAATGTATAGATGACTTTGAGTAACATGGGCTTTTTAACAATATGAATTTTTCTGATCTACAAAGATGGATCATCTTTCCATTTATTTGTGTATTCTTTGATTTCTTTCACCAAAGTCACAGTTTTCAGTATACTAGTTAACCTCTGGTTAAATTTGTTTCTCAGAATTTTATTATTTTTGATACTATTGTCAATAGGATTGTTTTCTTTATTTTCTTTCAGATATTTTGTTGTTACTGTATAGAAGAAACACAACTGACTTCTGTAGGTTGGTTGATGTGATTTCTGCAACGTTGCCAAATTTGTTGATTAGTACTCAGAGTCTTTTGGTGGATCCTTTTAGGATTTTCTCTATATAAGAGCATATTATCTAGACAGATAATTTTACCTCTTCCTTTCCAGTTTGGATTTATTTTCTTTCTTTCTCTTTCCTAATTGCTCTGGCTAGGACTTCCAATACTATATTGAAGTGGAATTATGGGACTGGGGCACACTTTTCCTGTTCCTGACCTCAGAGGAATCACTTATAAATTTCATCATTGAGTATGATGTTAACTATGGGTTTGTAATAGTTAGTCTTTATGATGTTGAGGTGCATTCCTTTTATATCCCATCTCTTGAGAGTTTTATTATGAAAGGATATTCTGTTTTGTAAATGACTATTTTTGCCATTATTGAGATACGACTTTCATCATTCATTCTATTAATATGATATGCCATATTTATTGATTTGCATGTGTTGAACCATCCTTGAGTCCCAGGGATAAATTGCACTTATCACGGTGTATGATCTTTTTAATGGGCTGTTGAATTTGGTTTGCTAATATTTGAAAATTTTTGCATATGTATTTTTCAGGGATATGGGCCCATAGTTTTCTTTCCTTATAGTCTCTTTTTCTGGCTTTGATATCAGGGTAATGCTAGTCTTGTAATGTGAGTTTGGGAGTGTTCCTTCCTCTTCAGTTTTTTGGAAGAACTTAAGATGAACTGGCATTAATTCTTTAAACGTTTAGTAGAATTCACCATCTTTTCCTGGGCTTCCCTCTTTTGGGAGGTTTTTGATTACTAATTCAAACTTCTTACTTGTTTTGGTTTGTTCACACTTTCAATTTCTTCAAGATTCAATCTAGGCAGGTTGTATGTTTCTAGGAATTTATCCATTTTTCGGTTACTCAGTTTGTTGGTGTGTATTCACAGTAGTCTCTAATGATCTTGTGTATTTCTGAGGTATCAGTTGTAAGATCTCTTCTTTCATTTCTAATTTTATATACTGAGTCTTCCCTCTTATTAATTAATCTAATTAAAGTTTATAGATTTTGTTTATCTTTTAAAAAGCAGTTCTTAGTTGTGTTAATCTTTTCTACTGTTTTTCAGATTTTTATTTCATTTGTGCTCTGATCTGTGTTTTGAGATACAGTTAAGGGTTGGTGTGAAGGTTGCAAAAATTAAATACATTTCCACCTTCTCATCTACTGGAGTTGTTTGACTCCTTTTTCCATGTCATGGCTGGGAAGGTCTTTCATACCCACCTCATGAAATATATGCTACCTTTAAATCCATGTTACTATTAACCAAGTAGGTAGGTGAAGGAGATACTGTGCATGAGCTCACACATTAAATCCAGATTCTCTAGTAAAAGCATGTCCTAGTGTTTTATTCTAACCTTGGTCTAATGCCTAGGATCCACTTTCATATGTATTCCCAAGATTCTCTTGACATATATTTGTTAAATCATGGAATTATTTTGTGTGTAAGCTATTTCTTCCTGGGTCATAGTTTGTACCTGGCCCAAGGATCATGCTGATATTTAACTCAGCTATGGATCTGGTGCCAACACGGGGTAATGGTGGTCTATTTGAGGAAAATAAGTATCTTCCTATAAGACATATGACCCAGGTAAGGTTAACAAAGAGTTTTCAGCAAAGAAAGGCAGCTTTTCTCAGACAGGTACGGACAGCTAACTTCACCGGCAAGGAAGGCTCAGGGTAACCGGGTACACAAGATTCTAAGTTCCATAGGAGCCCCACCAGATGCCTTCATTCTAAGTGTCTCGGTCCCTATACTTTTCAGTCAAAATCTTAACTTCCATATGAGAAACTGGGCAAGATTATGAAGTAAATCAGCATTCTGATTCTGTAACCAATGCAATTAAATTTTGTTTGATAGTCAAAAATCTTGGTTCTGAGGCTGCAAAAAAAAATTATTCTAGTATTACTATGAAAGCTATCTAGTTTTAAGATCATGACTTGAGCTGTTAACCATCTGAACTCCTTAGGATCTTGCTGCTTTTGTCATAGATCACAGTCAACCACAGGAAACAACTTGACTCAGTGTGTGCCAGTGTACACCATAGATTATTACTATCCCATTTTCCAAAGGCAAGACCATGACTACCCCTTCCAAAAATTCCATAATTGATGTATGGCTTCCAAAGACAACTGTTGACACCAATTCTGTATTGGTTGGGATCCTATCACAAGGGAGAAACCACATTAATGATTTGAAAAGACATAGATTTACTAAAATATAACTTTCTTAGTGAAGCATTCTCTTAACACCCAATTTAAAATGTCTATGATTTATTTTCCTACAAAATTCTCACTACCATTTATTCAAACACAGATTTTATGTGTTATCTGTGCTTTATTACACTAAAATTTAAGCTCCACAATGCCAGAGATGTTTACCTGTTTTGTTTATTACATTATTCTCATCCCCAAGAATTGTGCCTGAGATAGGGCAGTTCTCAGTAAACATTTGTCAAAGAAATTGAACAAACTCCATTCCAAATGAAGAAAGAACGCCTCCTATACAAGTTGGGGTGAAGGGTATTTAGGGCTTGCATTTCCTTCTTAAATTGGGACAAATTATAATCTCAATGTATTTAGGAGCCATATATGTAATTTTAAAAGTCTGATAAAATGTTTTCATTAGAGGTTATCCTAAGAATAATGATGTTGAATTTATAAATGGTTTTTGGCTTTAAACATTAAAAGCATTTTTTTGTGTGTGGGAATGCACAAAATGTTTTCTCTATCATTTGAGAAAAAGTAGAGAGGCTTTTAAAAATATCATTTTAAAATTATTTATATTAATAATAAAATTGAAATGTGGTGGTAAAGAGCTGATGGTGTTGCAATGAAGTTGTACATTTAGTGAATGTTTATTTGCTTTTAGCTTCACTAAACAAACTAATATTTCTGACACTGAAAATTAATATGTCCTTACATCCTGCTTTACAAAAAGTACTCCATCTACACGTTGGTTATATTTGTCTTTTCCATTTATGTCCTGGCCTTCTTGCCCAGGGCAAAAGGAGTGAAAAAGAGCTGGTAATGGTATTTATTACAAAGAGTAATCAACCATAAAGACTGTAATTGAACACACAAGTGTAGTCATTACATGATTAATTACTTTGGTGAATCAGCCTCCTACATATATCATAAAAATATTCAAAGGAGCTAGAACAGAGTGTACAAAAAGCAAACTTTTCATCAGCATAATCACTGCCATTCATGGCTTGTTTTCAATATTTCTCAGTTTTCATCATTTTTTCCTCCCTGCTAATCCTCTATATTAACTACATTTTTAGATAAATGTTTTGATGATTAAATGGTAGCTATGCAGGCATTGGCTGAGGCCAGTCTTTTGTCACACACAAAAGATTAAACTCAAAGGTGTATTTGGCATCTTAGACGTCTATTGTTGATTGATATATAACTGCACTCATTGCTAATATTTCTCTAATGCTTCAGTTTAGTAGAAGTAGATCAATAGAACTTTTTTTCTTAAGTTAAAACCAATTCAATGCCCTATGCAAAGCTCTGGAAAAATAGTGCAGAGAATAAAGTCAGATGTGATGAAAAGTGATTAATAGGAGATGATTTCCTTTGCTATGGTTGTTCTCATGTTTAGATATGAAACCTAGAACTTCGATAGCCATTCCATTACCATGAGGGGAATCAGCCCAAGGGGGAAATCGGTCATACTTCAGAAAATGTATCAGAAAAGTGAGAAGAACCCTGATCATGGGCAACATCATTAGAGTATTGAGACAAGTAAAGCAAGAATATGCCCTGAATCTGGACATTGAGTCTTCTCAGGCTGTCTCTGCTCAAACACCGATAATGCCCCCCAACTACACCTGTGCTGTTACTAAAGTAATTTATAACTAAAATCAACAGGTATCTACTTTGAATTATTTCTCATAATCTAACTCAGAATGACATTTATGTAGTTTTCTTATATATAATATATAATATATATAAATTATAGAAATATATTATTATATATATAATTTCCTTCCAAAATTACAGTAGGAATTTCTGACATTTGTGCTTTGATTGAAACACCTATTGGGTGATATATCATTGCTCTTAACTGTTTGGTCAAAATAGGTTTCAGTGGGGCACCTGGGTGGCTCAGTGTGTTAAAGCCTCTGCCTTTGGCTCAGTGTCCCGGGATCGACTCCCGCATTGGGCTTTCTGCTCTGTGGGGACCCTGCTTCCTCCTCTCTCTCTCTCTCTGCCTACCTTTCTGCCTACTTGTGATCTCTGTCTGTCAAGTAAGTAAGTAAGTAAATAAATAAATAAATAGATAAATAAAATCAAATCTTTAAAAAAAAATAGGTTTCCATAACACTCAGATCCCTTTCCAGTGATTCTTACTCCCAAACTGGGCATCTCCTAAAGCTGGGACCTATGTGTGTCCCCTTGAATTTTAGAAATGACTCTAAAAATATTCTACTCTTTTTTTTTTTTAAAGATTTATTTGAGAGAGAGAGAGCACAAACAGGGAGAGAGAGTAGGGGAAAGAGATAATCTCAGGCAGACTTCACATCAAACGAGGAGCCAGATTGGGGGGCTCAGTTCCATGACCCTGAGATCATGAGCTGGGCAGAAATCAAGAGTTGGATGTTTAACTGACTGAATCACCCAGGTGCCCCAAATTCCACTCAGTCTCTTTCAAGATATTATTTATTTATGGGACACCTGAGTGACTCAGTTGGTTGAGTGTCTGCCTTTGGCTCAGGTCATGATCTCTGGATCCAGGGATCTAGTCCCACATCAGGTTCCCTGCTCAGCTGGGAGTCTGCTTCTCTCTCTGCCCCCTCTCCCAGCTGGTTACCCCCTCTCTTACTCTCTCTCTCTCTCTTTAATAAATAAATAAAATTTTTTTAGAAGATTAAAAAGATTGAAAATCTTTTTTAAAAAAGGTTAAAAAGATTTAAAATCTTTTTAAAAAGTTTTATTTATCAGAGAGAGAGGAGAAAGAGAACAAGCAGGGGGGAGCAGGAGAGGGAGAAGCAGGTCTCCCTTGGAGCAGGGACCCTGACACATAGATGCCCTCCCTCCACCCACTCAGTTTTACTGTTCTAGTAAATCATGAAGATAGAACTCTGGAGTCCTGGTGATCATAGTTTCTGTTAGGAAGATTGAGAAACTGGAAATTCATTTTAATTGGAAAATAGATAAAAGTTTTTTCAATTGGTTAACAAATTGTTAACAAATTTTCAATTTGTTAAGGAATAGGGAAATAATAGAGCGGTATGAAAGAGAATGTTTTATGTTACACATCATCACATATTGAAATATTGTCACATATTGAAAATGGAAGAGAAAAGGAGACATAAGAGCAATAAGGTTGAATATGAAGCAATGTTTTATGTTTTTTAGCTTTATTGAGGAATTGACAATATAGTTATATATATTTAAAGTGAATTTATATACATATACATTGTAGAATGATTACCAAGTTTGAGATAATTAACACATCCATTATCTCACATAGTTACCACAGAAAATTTTTTGGAGGGTGTGTACTGAGAATGCTTAAGATCTGCCCTAGGGGTGCCTGGGTGGCTCAGTTGGTTATGCATCTGCCTTCAGCTCAGGTCATTATCCAGGAGTCCTGGGATCAAGCACCACATCAGGCTCCCGCTCAGCAGGGAGGCTGCTTCTCTCTCTCCCTCTTCCATTTCCCCTGTTTGTGCTCTCTCGCTCTCTGTCAAATAAATAAATAAATAAAATGAGTGAAATAAGTCAAGCAGAGAGAGTCAATTATCATATGGTTTCACTTGTGGAGCATAAGGAGTAACAAGGAGGACATTGGAAAAGGAAAGCAAAAGTGAATTGGGGGAAATTGGAGGGGGAGACAAACCATGAGAGACTGTGGACTCTGAGAAACAAACAGGGTTTTGGAGGCGGTGGGGGGTTGGGTGAGCCTGATGGTAGGTATTAAGGACGGCACATATTGCGTGGAGCACTGGGTATGGTGTATAAACAATGAATTTTGGAACACTGGAAAAAAAAAACAAAATTAAATTTAGAAAAAAGATCTGTGCTAAAAAACCTTCAAATATTTAATATCATTATTTTTTAAAAGATTGTATTTATTTATTTATTTGACAGAGAGAGAGAGGGATCACAAGTAGACAGAGCAGCAGGTGGGGTTGTGGGGGGGAAGCAGGGTCCCTGCTGAGCAGAGAGCCCAATGCGGGGCTCGATCCCAGGACCCTGAGATCATGACCTGAGTCGAATACAGAGGCTTAACCCACTGATCCACCCAGGCACCCCTTAATATCATATTATTAAATATAGTCACTGTGCTATGCATTAGATCCTCAGAACATATTCTTATAACGGAATATGTGTGACCTTTGACCCCAGCATCCTGTTTCCTCCTTCCCACTCAGGCAATGGAAAGCACCATTTTATTCTTTGTTTCTATGATACATTTTTTTTTAAAAGATTTTATTTATTTATTTGACAGAGAGAAATCACAAGTAAGCAGAGCGGCAGGCAGAGAGAGAGGAGGAAGCAGGCTCCCCGCTGAGCAGAAAGCCCGATGTGGGGCTCGAACCCAGGACCTGGGATCATGACCTGAGCCGAAGGCAGCGGCTCAACCCACTGAGCCACCCAGGCGCCCCCTATGATACATTTTTTAAAGATTCCACATGTGATACCGTTTAGGATTTGTCTTTGTCTAACTTACTGTGCTTAATGTAATGCCCCCCCCAGACTCATCCAAGTTGTTAGAAATGGCAGAATTTCCTTTAAAAAATTTTTTTTAATTCCAGTTAGCTAATATACAATGTAACATATGAGTTTCAGGTGTACAATTTAGTGATTCAGCACTTCCATACATCATCCATTGCTAATCACAAGTGCACTCCTTTTTTTTTTTAAGATTTATTTGACAGAGATCACAAGTAGGCGGACAGGCAGGCAGAGAGAGAGGCAGGGGGTGGGGGGGAAGCAGACTCCCGCTGAGCAGAGAGCCAGATGCGGGGCTCAATCTCAGGACCCTGGGATCTCGACCTGAGCCGAAGGCAGAGGCTTAACCCACTGAGCCACCCAGGCACCCCACAAGTGCACTACTTAATCCCCATCATCTGTGTAACCAGTCCACTCACCCACCTCCCCTCTGGTAACCCTTTGTTTGTTCTCTATAGTTAAGAGTCTGTTTCTTATTTGCCTCTCTTTTTCTCCCCTTATGATTGTGTTTTCATTCTTAATTTCCAATATGAATTAATTCATATGGTATTTGCCTTTCTCTGATTCATTTCACTTAGCTTAATAGTCTCTAGCTCCATCCACATTGTTACAAATGGCAATATTTCATTCTTTTTTATGGATGAGTAATATACCCCTGGTTATGTACATCTTCCTTATCCATTCATCAGTCGACGAACATTTGGACTCTTTCTATAATTTGGCTATTGTCGATAATGCTGCTAGAAACACTAGGGTGCATGTATACCTTTGATTTAGAATTTATGTGTTCTTTGGGTAAATACCTAGTAGTATAATTGCTGGATTCCAAGTAGTTTTATTTTTAACTTTCTGAGGAATCTCCGTACTGTTTTTCAGAGCTGGCTGTACCAGTTTGCATTCCCACCAACAGTGCACAACCATTTGCCTTTCTCCACATCCTTGCCAGCACCTTGTTTCTTGTGTTGCTAATTTTAGCCATTCTGACAGGTGTGAGGTGATAGCTCATTGTAGTTTTTTTTTTTAATTTCAGCGTAACAGAATTCATTGTTTTTGCACCACACCCAGTGCTTTATGCAATCTGTGCCCTCCTTAATACCCCCACCTGGCTCCCCCAACCTCCCAACCCCTGCCCCTTCAAAACCTTCAGGTTGTTTTTCAGAATCCATAGTCTCTCATGGTTCATCTCCCCTTCCAGTTTCCCTCATCTCCCTTTTCCTCTCCTCTCCCTATGTCCTCCATGTTATTTGTTATGCTCCACAAATAAGTGAAACCATCCCTGATGATAAGCGATATTGAGCATTTTTTCATGTATCTGTTAACCATCTGTATGTCTTCTGTGGGAAAATGTCTATTCACGTCTTCTGCCCATCTTTTAACTGAATTATTTGTTTTCAGGGTGTTGCCTTTTATAAGTTATTTATATATTTTGGATACTAACCTTTTCTCAGATATGTCACTTGCAGATATCTTCTCCTATCCCATAAATTGCCTTTTAGTTTGGTTAATAATTGCAGGAGCTTTTTATTTTGATGAAGTCCCAGTAGTTTATTTTTGCTTTTTTCCCCTTGCAAAGGGGAGGGGTATTTAATAAGGAGGGGTGTCTAATAAGAAATTTCTGTGGCTGATGTCAAAGAGGTTACTGTCTGTGTTCTCCTCTAAGATTCTGATAGTTTCCTGTTTCATATTTAGGTCTTTAATCCATTTTGAATTTATTTTTGTGTATGGTGTAAGGAGGTGGTCCAGTTTCACTGTTCTGCATGTGGCTGTCCAGTTTTCCAAACATCATTTGTTGAAGAGATTTTTTTTTAAATTTTGTTTTATTTTATTTATTTTCAGTGTTCCAGAATCCATTGTTTATGCACCACACCTAGTGCTCCATGCAATACATGCCCTCTTTAATACCCACCACCAGGCTCACCCAATGTCCCACCCCCCCACCCCAAAACGCTCAGTTTGTTTCTCAGAGTCCACAGTCTCTCATGGTTCATCTCCCCCTCCACATTCCCCCAACTCACTTCTCTTCATCTCGCAGTGTCCTCCTTGTTATTCCTTATGCTCCACAAGTAAGTGAAACCATATGATAATTGACTCTCTCTGCTTGACTTATTTCACTCAGCATAGTCTCTTCCAGTCCCATCCATGTTGCTACAAAAGTTGGGTATTCATCCTTTCTGATGGAGACATAATACTCCATTGTATATATGGACCATATCTTCTTTACCCATTCGTCCATTGAAGGGCATCTTGGTTCTTTCCATAGTTTGGCAACTGTGGCCATTGCTGCTATGAACATTGGGGTACAGATGGCTCTTCTTTTCACTACATCTGAGATTCTTTTTTCCATTGGATATACTTTCCTGCTTTGTTGAAAATTAATTGACCTTATAGTTCTGGGCCCATCTCTGGCTTTTCTTTTCTGTTCCATTGGTCTGTATATGCATTTTTGTCCCAATACCACATTTTTATCCCAATATCATCCTGTTTTGATCACTACAGCTTTGTAATGTAACTAAAGTCCAGAATGATAATACTTCCAACTTTGCTTTACTTTTTCAAGGTTGCTTTGGCTATTTGGGGTCTTTTGGTTTTCCATACAAATTTTAGGATTGCTTTTTCTAGTTCTTTGAAAAATGCTTGTGGTATTTTGGTGGGGATTGCATTATATGTGTAGACTGCTTTGAGTAATATAGACATTTTAACAATATTTGTTCTTCCAATCCATGAGCACACAATGTTTTTCCAGTTCTTTGTGTCATCTTCAGTTACTTTCATAAGTGTTTGATAGTTTCAGGATACAGATCTTTTTACCTTTTTAGGTTTATTCCTAGGTATTTTATGGTTTTTGGTATAATCTCAAAGGGCATTGATTCCTTGATTTCTCTTTTTGCTGCTTCATTATTACTGCATAGAAATACAACAGATTTCTGTACACTGATTTTGCATCCTGTGACTTTACTGAATCATGTTTCACTTCTAGTAATTTTATGATGGAGTCTTTTGGGTTTTCTACATAGAGTGTTGTATCCTCCGAATAGTGAACATTTGATTTCTTCCTTATCAATTTGGATGCCTTTCACTTCTTTTTGTTGTCTGCTGTGGCTAGGACCTCCACTATTATGTTAAATAACAGGGGTGAGAATGGACTTCCCTTTCTTTTTTTTTGACCATAGAGGAAAAGCTCTCCATTTTGACCTACCGAGGATGATATTACTGATAGTTGTTGTTTTTTTTTTTTTTTTTAAATATGGCCTGTATTATGTGGAGGTATGGTCCCTCTACCTCAACTTTGTTGAGGGTTTTTATTATGAATGGATGTTCTACTTTGTCAAATGCTTTTTCTGCATCTATTGAAAGAATCATATGGTTCTTATCCTTTCTCTTATTAATGTGCTGTATCATGTTGATTGATTTGCAAACATTGAACCACTCTTGCAACCCAGGAGTAAATCCTACTCAATCATTGTGAATGCTTCTTTTAATATACTGTTGGATTCAGTTTGCTAGTATTTTACCAAGACTTTGTGCATCTATATTCATTAGGGATATTGGCCTGTAGTTCTTTTTCTCAGTGGAGTCTTTATCTCGTTTTGGTATCAGGGTAATGCTGGACTCATAGAATGAATTTGGAAGCTTTCCTGTTATTTCTACTTTTTTTGAATAGTTTGAGAAAAATAGATATAAAGTCTTCTTTAAATGTTTGGTAGAATTCACCTGTGAAGCCTGAGGGTTTGTTGTGAGATGTTGATTGCGGATTCCATTTCTTTGTTGGTTATTGGTGTATTCAAGTTTTCTGTTTCTTCCTGTTTCAGTTTTGGTAATTTATATGTCTCTAGGAATTTATCCATTTCTTCCAAATTGTCCAATTTGTCAGCATATAGTTTTCATAATATTGTCTTACAATTATAGTTCTGTAGTGTTAGTTGTTTCTCCTCTCATTTGTGATTTTGTTTACTTTGGGTCTTTTTTCTTTTGATAACAGCTTCTGGGTTCATTGATCTGTCCTACTGTGGTTTGTTTGTTTGTTTGTTTCTGTGTCATTTATTTCTGCTGTAATCTTTATTATTTCCCTTCTGATAGCTTTAGGTTTCATTTGTTCTTTTTCTATCTCCTTTAGGTGTAAGATTAGGTTGTTTGAGATTTTTCTTGCCTCTTAAGGTAGGTCTGTATTGCTATATACTTCTCACTTATGACTACTTTGACTGCATCCCAGAAGTTTTGGATCATTATGTTTTCATTTTCATTTGTTCCCATGTATTTTTTTTTTAATTTCTTCTCTGATTTCCTGGTTCACCTATTCTTTCTTTGGTAGCATGTTATTTAATGTCCATGTATTTATGGTCTTTCTAAATTTTTTTCTTGTGGTTAAGTTCAAGTTTCATAGTGGTGAGATCAGAATATATACAGTTGAGCTTGTGATCTCCATATTTTTGTACTTGTCGAGGGCTGATTTGTGACCTGTATGTGATCTATTTTGGAGAAATGTCCTGTGTGCGCTTGGAAAGAATGTGTATTCTACTGCTTTAGGACAGAATGTTCTAAGTATATCTGTTATGTCCATCTGATCCAGTGTGTCATTAAAAGCCATTGGTTTTTTTCTTGATTTTTTATGCTTAGATGATCTGTCCATTGATGTAAGTGGGGTATTAAAGTCCCTTACTCTTACTGTATTATTATCAATGAGTTTCTTTCTTTTTTTTTTTAAGATTTTGTTTATTTATTAGAGAAAGAGAGCAAAAGCATGAGTCAGGGTATGGTAAGGGCAGAGGAAGAGGGAGAAAATCTCAATTACATTCCCTGCTGAGCATAGAACCTGATCTGGAGCTCAATCCCAGGACCATGAGATCATGACGTGAGCCAAAATAAAAAATCAGACACTTAACTGACTGAGCCCCCTAGGCACCCCATCAATGAGTTTCCTTATGTTTGTTATTCATTGTTTTATATATTTAGGTGTCCCCATATTGGGTGCTTAAATATTTATGATTATTAGATATTCTTGTTTGATTGTCCCCTTTATTATAATATAGTGCCCTTCTTAATCTCTTGTTAGTCTTTGGTTTAAAATCTAGTTTGTCCAATATAAGTATTGCTACTCCCACTTTCTTTTGATGTCCATTTCCATTATAAATACTTTTGCATACCCTCACTTTCAATCTATAGTTGTCATTATGTCTAAAATGAGTCTTTTGCAGAAAGCAAATAGATGGGTTTTTTTTATCCATTCTGACACCTTATGTCTTTTTATCAAAGTGTTTAATCCATTTACATTCAGGGTAATTATTGATGGGTAGTTAGTGACATTTTTTACTTGCTTTGTTACTGTTTCTGGTGATTTTTTCTGTTCCTTTCATCTTTGTCACTTTTGGTCTCTCCTTTCCACTCAAAGACACTTTTTTTATTTTCCAATTTTTGTTTTAATTATTCCATCACCCAGCCACCTCATCCCTCCTAGCCCCCTTCCCTCCAGCAACCCTTAGCTTGTTTCCTGAGATTAAGAACAGAGACACCTTTAATACTTCTTGCAAGGCTGGTTTAGTGGTCATGAGTTCCTTTAGTTTTTTTTTTTTTTTTTTTTTTTTGGTCTAAAACTATCTCTCCTTCTATTCTGAATGGTAGCCTTGCTGGATATAGTATTCTTCAAGACTTTGGATTTTTCCCATTCAAGCTCATTGAATACACCATGCCTCTCCCATCTGGTTTCACAAGTTTCTTTTCTTTTTTTTTTAAGATTTTATTTATTTATTTGACAGACAGAGATCACAAGTAGGCAGAGAGAGAGGAAGGGAAGCAGGCTCCCTGCTGAGCAGAGATTCCCATGCAGGGCTCAATCCCAGGACCCCGGGATCATGACCTGAGCCAAAGGCAGAGGGTTAACCCACTGAGCCACCCAGGCGCCCCTGGTTTCGCAAGTTTCTATGGAGAGATCTGCAGCTAGCCTTATGGGTGCCCCCTTGTAAGTTAGGGACCACTCCTTGATGCTGTTAAGATTTTTTTATTTATCCTGATATTTTGCAAATTTAATTAAAATACATCCTGGTATTGGCCTGTTTTTGTTGACTTTAGTGGGAATTCTCTGTGCCTCCTGGATCTGGATGTCTGTTTCCTTCCCCAAATTAGGGAAGTTTTCAACTATTATTTCCTTAAATAAATGTTCTGTCCCCTTTCCTCTCTCTTCTTTTGGGGCTCCTATAGCATGAAGTGTTATGTTTGAATCACTGAGTTTCCTAAGTCTATTGTGTTCCATAACTCTTTTTCTCTTTTTTGTTCACCTTCATTATTTTTCATTATTTTATATTCCAGATCACTTACTTATTCCTCTGCTTCTTCCATCCTTGTGTTCATTGCATCAAGCCTGTTATGAATTTTAGTTACTGCATTTTTCATTTCTTTTTTAAGATTTTACTTATTTGGGAGGGAGGGTGAGAGGGAGAGAGCAAGCACAAGTGGGAGGAGGGGCAGAGGGACAAACAGGTACTGAGTGGGGGCTCAGTCCTAGGACCCTGAGATAGTGACTTGCAGGACCCTGTGATGGTGACTTGAGCTGAAATTGGATGCTTAACTGAATGAGCCACCCAAGTACCCCACTGCATTTTTCATTTCTGTTTTTTTTTTTTTTTAATTCTTTCATCTCTGTGGAAAGGACCTCTGGGAAGTCTTTTATTCTTTTCTCAAGCCCAATGAGTATCCTTATGATTTTTGTTTTAAATCCTCCCATCAGACATGTTACTTAAATATGTTTCATTTAGATTTCTGGCTGTGACCTTATTTTCTTCTTTCATTTTGGATGAATTCCTCTATCTTGGTATTCTAAGTCTCTGCTTTCTTCTGTATGTTAGAAAAACCCATTATTTTTCCTGCTCCCATGGTGTTATGGCGATGAGGTCATACAGTTAGAGCTTTGTGCTTCAGGGAATGTCTCTGATGTGTGCTGCATGCACTCTGCTGTTGTGTTTTGACTGTTCTGTCCCTCAGGCCAGTCATCTGCAGAGGCTCTCTGCCTGCAGTGGGCAGTGTTTTGTCCTTGGCCAGAATGTGATGAGTTTTGACTAGGTGTGCTCTGGTCTGCTTGTTAAATGAGAGCTGATAATACTTCCACTATAACGGAAGGCCTGCAGAACTCTCTGGTCAGGAGATGTGGCATGAGCAGTGTTTTCTGCTGGTCTTTTGGCAAAGGGCTCACTGTGCTGGCATTGAGGCGAGCTCAACAGAGAAGGGCAGTCACACCAGAGTGCAGAGGTGTAGGACTTGGTGTAAGCAGGTTAGGCAACCAGTATCAGCAATGTGCTGCTTACTGCTAGTGGCTCTTATTTGTACTGATGGGTGGGGGCGGGGGGAGGAGAGAAATGGTGCCAGCTGTCTCTTATGTCCCTGGAGAGACATCTCTGTGAACTCTCCTTGCCAAGGGTACACTCCACTCCCAGAAGAACAAATAAACTCCCCACTGTGTGCCCCAGGCATTTTCCACATCATCTTCCATACTGTCTCAGGGTTGTTTGCCTGTTTCCTCTGTAGGAGTAAGGCAGTGGCTTTAGGTCTCTATTCAGCCAAGCCTGCAGACCTTAAAACTCTAGTCTTTAAGCCCTGATGGTTGCACTAACTCATAAAACTCAGCCTCTCTTATTTTTCCAGTCAATGGTTTTTGGGAATTTCTCCTTGTGCATTCCCCTGTGTGCTCCTATCTATCTCACCTTTCTCTGGGACCATAGTTTCCTTCCCTTGGCGGCACCCCTGCTCCATTTCTCCCCCAAACCACATGTCTGCACTTCCTACCCTCTTCCGTGTGGTTTATTCTCTCTCTTTAATTGTGGAGTTTGTGCTGTCAGTCTTGAAGTTGATTTCTGGAGTATTTAGAATGATTTCATAGTTATCTAGTTCTTTTCAAGGACAACAAGATGGGCTTAGGGTCCTCTTACTGTGCTGCCATCTTAGCTCCCCTCCCAAAATTTCCTTCTTTCTTATGGCTGAATATTGTTCAAGTGTTCATGTATACCACAGTTTCTTTATTCATCAAAGGACATTTAGTTTGTTTCCATATTTTGGCTATTAGGAATAATTCTGCAATAAACATGGGTGTGCAGAAATCTTTTCAAGATACTAATTTCTCTTTCTTTGGTTATATACTCAGTAGTGTGATTGCTGGATCCTATGGCAATTTGATTTTGAATTTTTGGGGAAGTCATCATATTGTTTCCTAATATGGCTATACCATTTTATATTTCCATCAACAGTATAATGGTTCCCTTTTCTCTATATCCTCACCATTAGTTATCTCATTTCTTTTGGATGATAGCTAGTCTAACAGATGTGAGGTGATAGATATCTCGTTGTGATTCTGATTTGCATTTCCCTGTTGATGAGTAATGTTGAACACATTTTCATATATCTGTTGACCATTGGTATGTCTTCTTTGGAAACTTGTCTATTCAGGTCTTTACCCATTTTTAATACGATTATTTGCTTTTTTTTTTTTTTTTTACTGTAAAGTTGTATGAGTTCTTTATGTATTTTGGATACTGACCCCTTATAAGGTATAAACAGGCATATACATCAGTGGATTAGAATAGAGAGCCCAGACATAAACCTATGCAAATATGGCCAACTATTTTTTAACAAAAGTGCCAAGAACACAAAATAGGGAGAGGAGAACTGGGTATCCACATGCAAAAGAATGAAACTGGACTGCTACATTACACTACTGATAAAAATGAACTCAGATGGATCAAAGGATTAAATGTGGAACCTGAAACCATAAAACTCCTACAAAAAAAACTTAAAAGATCCTTAACATTAGTTTTGGAAATGTTATTTTTGGATAAGACTTCAAGAGCACAGGAAAACAAAAATAACAACAAGAACAAAAACTAAAATAAGGAAGCAGAATTATATTAATCTAAAGAGATTCTGCACAGAAGAGAAAATGATAAATAAAAAGGCAATCTACAGGTTACAGTTTTTTCATATGTCAAAACATATTTTATAAAATAAAAAAATATATTACAAAAAAGAAAAACCTTGGTGGATTTCAGTAAGAATTAATTAGCAAAACTATGAGGAGAAATGATGCATTTCTGAGGAAATCAACAAAGCACAAAGTTTAAAAAATGTATGTCTTAAGACATCTCAGTGTTTTAAGAGAAATGGAAAACAAAGGAATAAAGCAGTAAGAGTTGAAAAATTAAATGTGGAGTGAGAAATAGGTCAATATTTAAAGAGAAATTGATATATGTATAATAAAATATTAGGGGATGGGGAATGACTTCTCCGATTGAAGAGACTGAGTCCTAGCAAGACCAAGAAGGCATTTACCATTGGAAAAGAATCACAGTAAAATAGAAATTCAATGACAAAATCTGAACAGCTACCAGAGAAAAACAGATTACATCAAAGAAAATAAAGTTGAACTAACTATATATTTATGCCCTTTAATAAAAGATGCCAAAAGGCCATAAAATGATATGCTTAAAAGTATTATAAAAAAATAACTTCCTACCTAGAATTTTATACTTGAGAAAACTAACAAAAACATTTAGATGAGCATATCATTTTACAGAAAGGATGTGATTCCTTAATTTGAGAAGAACTCAACTGCACTCCAGTTAAAATAAAATTAAACCCAGAAAGAACTGGAAACTGGAAGTATTAAGGAACAAAGAAATTACTAAACACATTATTGATATGTCTCAATTACTCCTGGCTGTAAAAACATAATACTGGGTGCTCAGAATTTAAGAAAAATCAAAGGTTTAAGCTTTTGTAATATTGTATTCTAGATATTTCTCCTGCAATGAAGTACATAAAAATGCCAGATAAATTACTTCAAAAAGCTATTTTAGCATAATACTCTAAGTTAGTCAGAGAAGGGCAAATACCATGTGACTTCACTCGTATGTGAAATTTAAGAAACAAAAAAATGAGAAAAGGGGAAAAAGAAAGAGAGCAAGAGAGAGAGGCAAACCAAGAAACAGACTCTTAACTATAGAGAACAAACTGATGGTTACTGAAGAGAGGTGGGTAAGGGATGATTTAAATAGGTGATAAGGATTAAGGAGTGCACTTGTGGCGATGAGCTCTGGGTGATGTATGGAAGTATGGAATCACTATGTTGTACACCTGAAACCAATATTACACTGTATGTTAACTAACTGGAATTTAAATAAAAACTTTTTAAAAACAACTTTTCAAAATTCACAGCTAAAATTGTAACAAATAAAAGGAAATCAGAGGTGACTACCGTAAGAAATATCTGAAATCTATAAACTACTTCCTTTCTTCAAAATTCAGACTATTTAATAATAAAAAAGGCAAGGTAGATACAAAAAGCAAACATTTCTTCCTCCATGGTGATATAGGCTGCTTCTAGCTTAGTGAAATGAATACATCTCAAAATGTGTTAGGATTGTGGTACTTTGTACTTAATATTACCATATTTTGTCATATTAAAAAATTAGCTTTAAAAAGTTTACTACCTTTTGGGGCGCCTGGGTGGCTCAGTGGGTTAAGCTGCTGCCTTCAGCTCAGGTCATGATCTCAGGGTCCTGGGATCGAGCTCCGCATCAGGCTCTTTGCTCAGCGGGACGCCTGCTTCTCTCTCTCTCTCTCTGCCTACTTGTGATCTTTCTCTGTCAAATAAATAAAATCTTAAAAAAAAAAAAAAAGTTTACTACCTTTTAATTTTTTTCCTTCCTGTACTCAGGATTGTTTATTGAATAGAATAGTCTCTACATTACTTCTGGCTTTAGTTTGTTGTTGTTGTTTTTCTTAAGTTGATGTTCTTTCATTAACAGTTTTTTTTTTTAAGATTTTCTAGTATAGTTAACATACAGTTACATTAATTTTGGGTGTACAATATAGTGATTCAAAAAGTTTACATTATTCAAGGTTCATCATGATAAGTGTACTCTTTTTTTTTTTTAGATTTATTTATTTATTTATTTGACAGAGAGAAATCACAAGTAGGCAGAGAGGCAGGCAGAGAGAGAGGAGGAAGCAGGCTCCCTGCTGAGCAGAAAGCCCAATGCGGGGCTCGAACCCAGGACCTGGGATCATGACCTGAGCCGAAGGCAGTGGCTTAACCCACTGAGCCACCCAGGCGCCCCGATAAGTGTACTCTTAATCCCCTCACTTATCTCGCCCATCCCCCACCCACCTTCCCTCTGGTAACCATCTGTTCTTTATACTTAAGAGTCTGTTTCATAGGTTGTCTCATTTTTTTCTTTGTTCATTCATTTTGTTTCTTAAATTCCACATTTAAATGAAATCATTTCTCTGACTGATTTTTAGTAGGGGTTTGCACACAGGATACTTTGACAATATTTATTCTGAGAATGAGTTTATATTGCTCAGAGTCTTGTATGACAGTTTTGCTGGATATAAAATTTAGAGTAGAGAGTTATGTTTCTTTGAAAACACTTATCTTCTGGCATCTTTATGCATTGGAAATAAGTCAAAGATTAATTATTATCCCGGTATAGATAAACATTTGGCTATTTGGTAGCTTTTAAGATTGTGTTTGTTTTTTTATTTAAAAATTTTTTTAAAGATTTCATTTATTTATTTGAGAGAGAGAGGCTGTGAGAGAGAACATGAGCAGGAGCAAGGAAGAGGGAGAAGCAGGGAGCCCAGTATGGGGCTCGGTCCCAGGACCCTAAGATCACAGCCCAAGCCAAAGGCACATGTTTAACTAAGCCACCCAGGCTGCCCCAAGATTGTGTCTATTCTTGATAATTTTTGCTTCATTATTGAGCATGTATATATAGATTTACTTTCTTTTAACTGCTTAGAAATTTAGATTTGCCACCAGTGGGAAAATTCTAAGCCAATTATTTTACAATAATTTCAAGATTTACAAATGAAATGAAGCCCCTATTATCCACTAAAGCAATTAAGTTACTAACATGCAATTAAGGGTTCCCCTGTCTTCTTTCCCTGTGTTATTTTCTCTGGCTGTCATTAGTATTTCTTTTATTTTACAAGTAAGCTAATTATACCTGAATCTTCTCTCTGGGGAAACCCAATCTAATAGATATTTCTATTATATAAATTATATAGTTATATATATTATATATTGTATATATAAAATATGTTACATATATTATAAATTATGTAAATTAAATTTCTTTGCTTACTCCTCTTTTTTATAACTATTTAATGTAGAAGTACCCCAGTTCTTAGTACATGGCTTTCCCCCTTCTCTTTCTACACTGATGTATTTCTGGTTATCTTATCCAGCCATTGACTTTGAATACAACAAAAGGTTGTCTTCAAAATGTAGACTCCTTTTCTAAGCCCTGGACTAATATACCCAACTACCAATATGATACGATACCTCCATTTGGAGGTAAACACTTGAAACTTAGCATGCCTAAAATTGAACTGCTGAATTCTTCCAACCAATAAAATCACTACTTCTCTTCCCTTTCCAGTTTCTGGCCAGTTATTCTTTCCAATTGTTCACACCAAAAATTTTATAGACATTCTTATCTACCACATCCATTACTGTCTTCTCTACTTAAAAAAAAAAATATGCAGAGGGGCACCTGGGTGGCTCAGTGGTTAAAGCCTCTGCCTTCGGCTCAGGTCATAATCTCAGGGTCCTGAGATCGAGCCCCGCATTAGGCTCCCTGCTCGGCAGGGAGCCTGCTTCCCCCCTCCTCTCTCTCTGCCTGCCTCTCTGTCTGCTTGTGATCTTTGTCTGTCAAATAAATAAATAAAATCTTAATATATATATATACATATATATATATATATATGCAGAATCTGGCTACTTTACTACAACTCCTTTTCCCACTTTGGTCCAAGCCATCAAATTTCCTACCATTATTAGCACAGGAACATCCTAGCTAGTCTGCATGCAACCATACCTGCTACTCTGTAGTCTGTCATTTACAAAGTCCTTTACATTTACAAAGTCATTTACAAAGATCCTTTGAAAATATATGTCTAATCATAGCACTCCTTTGTGCAAAATTATTCAGTGGATTTTTACCTCACTCAAAAAAAAAAAAAAATCCAAAAATCATACAGTGGCCTGACTATCCCCACCAGATGAGGGATTTCATCATCCCTCTGACCTGCCCTCCTAGACCCTTATCCCTTATTGACTTTGTGTTGGCTACAGCATTCTTCCTTCCTGGACTAATTCCAGCTATCCTCATGGCTACCCCTCTCATCTCCTCCAAAAATTTTTACAAATATCACTTTCTTTGTGGAACCTACATCGATGACTCTAATTAAGATTGCAAATCACCTCCACCCCATTTACATATATTTTATATTCCTTACCCTATTTTTGTTTTTAAGCACTTATTAACTATTAATATACCGTATTTTAAATTATTTATCATATTTAACATACTGTGTTTTTTCACCAAACAAAACATTAGCTAAGTTAGGCAGAGATATTTTATTTTATTAATGATGTAACTTGAGTACTTGGAGTAGTTAATTATATGTATTAGGTGGTCAATAAATATTGCTAAATAATGGACTATGCATGTGTGTTTCCATGAGAAGTTTGGAAATGATAAGTGACTATTGATGTGGAAATTGAAGTACATTTTTTAAAAACATTTTATTTATTTTTTTGACTGAGAGAGAGACAGAGGGGGAATATAAGCAGGGGGAGTGGGAGAGGGAGAAGTAGGCTCCCCACTGAGCAGGGAGCCCCTTGCAGGGCTTGATCCCAGGACCCTGGGAACATGACCTGAGCTGAAGGCAGATGCTTAATGACTGAGCCACCCAGGTGCCCCATTAAATACATTTTATAGCAGAAGAATGAAGCCATTGAGAAACGTATGTGAAGATTAAGGAGAGAGTAATAGGTTACATAATGTACCAAAAGAAGTAGGAAGGGATCAAATGAAGTTCGATGATGATGAATTTTCAAAGACTTCCCAGGTTCAGGGGAGAGTACCTATATAAACATAATCATTTAAGTACACACAGTGTCTGATACATATCCAGTTAAAATTAATAAAACACCCTAATATCAGAATCTCAGGTTGTGGTGTTGAGCCATATGCTAAACCAAAAATTTAATAAAAGTAACAAAATTGCCTATTTTCTGACCCTTTGAGACCCATTATTGGAAAGTGGTATACACCAATAAGTAAAAATACCAAAATAAATTATGTAGTTTCTAATAGTTTCAGTAAGGTGAATTTATTACGTCCCATCAAGATATTTAAATAAATGTCTGGTTTTCCATGGATTTTGTCATTTTAGAGTCAGTTAATATGTGATTCTGATTATTTTCAGCAAATAGCCTACAAGAAGCTATAGAACTATATCTAGCCCTAATCTGTTGTTATTATTATTATTCCCATTGAATTATTTCTAAAGCACTACTGATAATTCCTTATGCTCATTTTTCATCTTGAGGATTTCCCTGTGATTATACTTGGCAGGAATTTCACACTGAGCGATGATCAGTATTAGAGCACTCATTTTTAATAGAAACAATAGTGTGCATACTACAGTTTATTAATTAAATATACAAATGGTCCCCTTCCAAGTTTTTATGATGATCTGGAATTACCCCAGAAATTAATTAAATCCCTTTTTACCATAACTAACTACATGATTCATGAAAGCTTGTGGAGATTAATTCTAAGTTATCGTATTGTCAATGAGACTATATGATGAGGTTAAAATATAAATGGCAAAAGAAGATATATCTCTAATTATTCTGAAATACTTATTTTGGTTATCACCATATTTGATTGTATTGCTTCTATGAAATTATTTCCTTCAGAAATCAGACACAGATGCTAACCATAACATATTCAAAGACAAGAATGCTTCATTTATCCAGAAGTCATTCATGCAACAAACTAACTTTCCTTAAAATAAAAAGCCAATAAATCTTAGTAAGTGAAGCAAAATATTTCTGAGCAGCCACCATAGGTAGAAAACATGGCAAAGAAATGATATGTACTTGAGGAAAAATGTGAACACATTTAGAATGCTATAATAAAATACAAATGCATTATTATGGTTTAAGTGGTTATATAACTAAAACTGTATTTTTTCATAGATATTTCTTTCATCAATATGTATCATTTAGGATTAATTCAAAAGAAATTCTGATAAAATTAATGTGTGTTGGGATAGGATGCTTCAACAGGCAACGTTTAGGCAACAGAGGAATTAGGTTTACATAAATGTGTTGATACATATATTATTTCTAATGCAAGTTGAGATAGTTTTAGAGAAAAAAACATTTTTAATATTATATATGTCACCTTCGTGAAGTGGGGATCCTGATGATTGGAGCCTAAATGGTGGGGGGACTACTGACTGATGATCAGTAGATGACTTTATTTCTTACAATCACTTCTCTTATACTTTACACAATATCCAGTTACAAACAACATATAGATTTATGAGCAGGACATGAACTGCATGTGAGATGTGAGCTACGTGCGGAACATGAACTTCATGTGAGATGTGAGCTATGTGCAGGACGTGGACTACATGCAGGCAATCAAGTGCGGCAAGTGAACAACAATGATTATCTCTTAGCTTTAAATGACAAGAGCAAGTTAAGGATTCTCCACACTTATCAGATACATCTAAAGGAGGACATGAAAGCACTCGGGGGATCCTCCCATGTTTATTCTGGGCTTTGGCCCAGGAAGACTCTTGCCCTCCATCTCCTGGAGTTTTCTCACAGGATCGCACACGACCTCAGTCACATTGGTGAGGATCCAGGTTGTGTTCCAACATATGTTAGTGGCTTGTATTTTATTTACTTAAATAAATACTCATAAATTTCTGGAAAAGCAGAAATTAAAATTTTTTTGAGGTACAAACTATTGTTTCTAAAAATAATCCGTTTTTGTAATATCTAAGGCATCTGTGCTCAAACTTACAGACCAAATTGAGGAAAACTGACATTCTACAAATGTTGATTCTTCAAAAATTTATAAAACTAGGATATATTGAAAATTTTTAGGTTTACTTTTATTTTTGACATCAGTCTTCTATTTGAAAATAGGTCTCGATAGTGGCAAATATGTTTTATTACGTTTATATAAAAGTTGTTTTGTGTGTGTGTGTTTTTCTGATTTTTTTATCAAAATATAATTGATATACATAGACAAAGATATAGATACATATACTCTGTATCTTTTCATCCTTTGATAGACACTTGTTTCCTTGGCTATTGGTGAATATTGTTTCAATGAACAAAGAAGTAAATATATCTTTTCTTATAAAATTCAATTAATTAACATAAAATGTGTTATTAGATTTAGTGCACATTTCATCAAGTGCCCTCCTTAATGCCCCATCAATCAGTTATCCCATCCCTTGACCCACTTCCACTCCAGCAACCTCAGTTTGTTTCCTGCTATTATGGTTTATCTCTCTCTTTGTTTTCATCTTCTTTACCCCTCCCTTCCCCTATGATCCTCTTTTTTTTTTTCTTAAATTCCACATATGAGTGAAATATGATAATTGTCTTTCTCTGATTGAATTATTTTGCTTTTTGCTTAGCATAATACCGTCTAATTCCAACCAGTCATTGCACTGACAAAATTTCATTTTCTTTAATGGCTGAGTAATATTCCATTAAATATATATACAACCTCTTCTTTATCCATTCATCTGTTGATGGACCTCTGGGTTCTTTACATAGTTTGGCTTTACATACTTTGGCTATTGTGGACATTGCTGCTATAAAATTGGGGTGCCCCTTTGGATTACTGTATTTGTATCTTTGGAGTATATACCTAGTAGTACAATATCTGGGTTGTAGGGTAGCTCCATTTTTAATTTTTTGAGGAACCTCCATACTGTTTTCTAAAGTGACTGCACCAGCTTGCATTCCCACCAACAGTTTAAGAGGATTCCTCATTCTTCACATCCTCGCCAGCATTTCTTGTTCCCTGTCTGGTTCATTTTAGCCATTCTGACTGGTGTAAAGTGGTGTCTAATTGTGGTTTTGATTTGTATTTCCGTGTTGCCTAATGATGTTGAGCATTTTTTCATGGGTTTATTGGCCATTTGGATGTCTTCTTTGGAAAAATGTCTTTGGCCCATTTCTTGATTGGATTATTTGTCCTTTGGGTGCTGAGTTTGATAAGTTCTTTGTAGATTTTGGATACCAGCCCTTTATATGGTAAGACAAATATCTTCTCCCACTCATGTCTTTTGGTTTTATTGACCATTTCCTTTGCTGTGCAAAAGATTTTTATCTAAATGGAGTCCCAATAGTTACTTTTTGTATTTGTTATCTTTGCCTTTGAAGATGTGTCTAGCAAGAAGTTGCTGTGTCTTAGGTCAAAGATTCTCTAGATTTTGAGGGATTCCTATCTCGCATTTACATCTTTCATCCATTTGGGTTTATTTTTGTGTATGGTGTGAGAGAATGGCCCAGTTTCATTCTTCTGGATGTGGCTGTCCAATTTTCCCAACACCATTTGTTGAAGAGACATTTTTCCATTGGATAATCTTTCCTGCTTTGTCAAAGTATAGTTGACCATAGAGTTGGGGGTCCATATTTGGGTTCTTTATTCCGTTCCATTGATCTCTGTGTCTCTTTGTTTACCAGTGCCATGCTGTCTTGATGATTATAGATTTGTAACATAACTGGAAGTCTGGAATTGTGATGCCACCAGCTTTGGTTTTCTTTCCTTTGAGTTTTTTTTTTTTTTTTTTAATTTTATTTAGATAAATACGAAGAAGGAGAATTTCTAGATCATATGGTAGGTTTTTTAAAATTTTTTTTAGAAGATTTTATTTATATATTTGAGAGAGAGAATGAGAGAGAATATGAGAGGGGAGAGAGTCAGAGGGAGAAGACTCCCCAGTGAGCAGGGAGCCCCAGTGGGACTTGATCCTGGGACTTCAGGATCATGACCTGAGTTGAAAGCAGTTGCTTAACCAACTGAACCACCCAGGCAGCCAGTAGTTTTATTTTTAATGTTTTGAGGAAATTCCGTATTGTTTTGCATAGTAGTTGCACCACTTTACATTCCTGCAAGCAGTGCATAAGGGTTAGGTTTTCTCCATATCATTGTCAGCACATGTTATTTCTTGTCATTTTGACATTAGCTATTCTAAAAGATATGAGGTGATATCTTATTGTGGTTTTGATTTGCATTTCCTTGATAATTAGTGATACTGAATACCTTTTCATGAACCTATTGGCCATCTCTTGTCTTCTTTGGAAAAAAACTCTGTTCAGGTTGTTTGACTACATTTTAATTGAATTATCTATTTTTTGCTTTTAAGTTGTATCTGTTCTTTATATTTTGAATATTAAGCCCTTATATAAAATTTGCAAATATTTTGTCCCATTCACCTTTTCATTTACATTGTCTTTTCCTTTAATTGATGAGTTCCTGTGCTATGCAGAAGCTTTTTAGTTTGATGTAGTCTCACTTACTTATTTTTGCATCAAAAAATCATCACCAAGAATGATATCAAGGATCTTACTACCTATGTTTTCTTCTAGAAGTTTTATGGGTTTTGGTGTTATGTTCAAGTCTTTAATCCATTTTGAGTTAACATTTGTGCATGGTGTTAAGATAGTGATCCAATTACATTCTTTTACATGTGACTATCTTGTATTCCCAGCACCATTTATTGAAGAGATGGTCATTTTACCATTGTATACTCCTGATTTCTTTGTCATAAATTAAATGATAATATATGCAGGAATTTTTTTCTGATTTTTTTAAAGATTTTATTCATTTATTTGTCAGAGAGATCACAAGTAGGCAGAGAGAGAGAGGAGGAAGCAGGCTCCTTCCAGAGCAGAGAGCCCGATGTGAGACTTGATCCCAGGACCCTGAGATCATGACCTGAGCTGAAGGCAGAGGCTTAACCCACTGAGCCACCCAGGCACCCTTCTGATTTTTTGTGTGTGCTATTGCATATGGGCATTTAAATTTTTTAAAGATTTTATTTATTTGTTCAACAGACAGGGATCACAAGTAGGCAGAAAGGCAGGCAGAGAGACAGGGGGAAATAGGCTCTCCACTCAGCAGAGAGCCTGGTGTGGGGCTCAATCCCAGGACCTCAAGATCATGACCTCAGCCGAAGGCAGAGACTTAATGCGCTGAGCCCGGCATTTAAAATTTTTAATTTCCCAATTTTTATTACTAGTACATAAAATATTATTTTTATCACTTTCAGCTAGTAATCTTGATTAAAATAACTATTAGTTATAGTAAAATTATGTACATCAATAGATAAAGAATGATATCATCAAAGGACTGACAGGAAATTAAAAAATCCTAAATACCAAGACTTATATACCCAGCATGTGAAGCAATAGACTGTTATTTTAAGGTAGACTATGAATATTTTAAAAGGTATATTGTAAGTGCCTAGACAAGAACTTTTTTTTTTTTAAGATTTCTTTATTTATTTGACACAGCACAGTGGTGAGGAGCAGAGGGAGTGGAGGAGAGCAACTTAAACAGAGTAATGCTGAACCTGGAGCCTGACTTGGGGCTTGGTCTAATGACCCTGATATTATGACCTGAGCTGAAACCCAGAGTTGGGTGCTTAACTATGCCAGTCAGGCACCCCTAGGCTACAATTATTTTTAGAGTTATTAATCATGAGCCAATATTGGAGCTAAAATGGAATCTTAATAAATAATCCAAAAGCAAACAAGTAAAAGAAGTAGAAGCTGAAATAACAAATAGAAAATAAAGATAATCATAGACATTAATCCAAATATATAATTAATAGCACAATTATATTGAAAGATACTTAAGGGTGCAGTTGAAAGAAGACACTTAAATCACCACAAATATAAATAAATACTCAACCATCTTATTATGACAATATGGAGCAGTAGCATTCTCACATGCTATTGAAAGAAATAAAAATATGGTAACTTGGGAACATGTTGGAAAAATTTTCTAAACTTATAGAAAATATGCATTTTCCCTCAGCTATCTTATTTTTTTCTTATAAACCCCAAAGAAAACCTGTGAACATGTTCATTAGAGATCCACAGTAGGGGCGCCTGGGTGGCTCTGTGGGTTAGGCCGCTGCCTTCGGCTCAGGTCATGATCTCAGAGTCCTGGGATCAAGCCCCGCATCGGGCTCTCTGCTCAGCAGGGAGCCTGCTTCCTCCTCTCTCTCTGCCTGCCTCTCTGCCTGCTTGTGATCTCTCTGTCAAATAAATAAAATCTTTAAAAAAAAAGTAAAGATCCACAGTAAAGACAACACTGGGCCTGGCTGGCTCAGTCAGTAGAACATGTGACTCTTGATCACAGGGTCATGGGTTCAAGCCCATATTAGGCATAGAGCCAACTTAAAAAAAAAAAAAAGACAAAAAATTTTTCACAGCAGCATTATGCATAATAATCAAAATCTAGAAACAACCTAAAGGTTTAATACAAAAATAGAAAAATAAATAATATGAAAGTAAATACTACATAGCAGTAAGTACAAATTATAATTATATACAACATAAACTCTGTGAGAAACTAAGGGAACCTATTTTATCTATGGAGCAAGAACAAGTCTGACTTTATCTCTGTGTGAATATCTCTTCTTTCCTCTCTCCTTCCCTCCATAATTAAGCCTTCTATTTGTATAGAGTGCTCTAGCACATTGAAGGTTAAGAAATACTTTTATACATCCTAAGACATCTGAACTCTTGTAATTCAGAAGGCACGGATGACGTGTTTTATTTCCTTAATTTACCCAAAAGAAGCATTTTACAGAACTTAATTTTCTTTTATTCAAGTTTTGATATCTCACTGGGAATTGAGGGCAAGAAAGAGGACAGTCATAAGCCTGAAAAAATGTGGGGGAGAAGTGGGGAGAGTTTGCTTCATCTGGAACATTCTGAAAGAGGAGGGAAAAGGGGCCTTGAAGAGACCGACAGCTTCTGAATTTATGTGGTGATACTCCTAAATCTTCATTAAAACTAAAATTACTGACTGATATTTTTTACCCTGAAATTACCTGAAATAAATGGCTTTTTGTTCTACTTTTCTAATGAAAAATATCCTCTTCCTTCCCTAAATACATACTCAGAAATAGGAATTACTGGGGCACCTCGGTGGCTCAGTGGGTTAAAGCCTCTGCCTTCAGCTCAGGTCATGATCTCGGGGTCCTGAGATCGAGCCCCACATCGGGCTCTCTGCTCAGCAGGGAGCCAGCTTCCTCCCCTCTCTCTCTGCCTGCCTCTCTGCCTACTTGTGATCTCTGTCTGTCAAATAAATTAAAAAAAAAATTAAAAAAAAAATCAGGTTCTTGGTCCTTAGCCACTTGCCTTTAAAAAAAAAAAAAAGAAAGAAAGAAATAGGAATTACTTTACATAGTACCTGGAAGTCAACGTTTCTGATTTTTATAAGCTCATGATTATTCTCCTCATTTGTTGCATGTTTTTCTCTGTGAGCTTTCAGTTAAATTATGTTGCAAAGCATATGATCTCATATAAAAAATACAACATATTATTGAGTTTGTAGGATTCCTTCATTGTCAAATTACTGACCCATACACAGAAATTTTTTCCTCATTGTGTAATTTGATGCAAGTTGTAAGTTCTTTAATGAATCCATTTTCTAGCCTCATTGTACTTTTCAATTTTAACATTTCATTATCTATGGTTTGACACCCCAATAGCTCATTTTTAGAGGTTTATTCCTCTTTTAAAAAAAGTAATTCATTTTTGTGTTATAAAAATTGATGCAGATTTACTCATACATGGCCAAACTGTCTTAATTATGTAGCTTCCACAAGTGAGGAAACTGAATTAATTCTTGCCTGCCTTAACTCCTTATATAAATAAGAGCTAGAGTACTACGTGTGTTATATACACGTGTGTGTGTGTGTGTGTGTGTGTGTGTATGGTTCCTCTTCAGTGCTTAATTACCTCTCAAGTATTATATTCCTTAAGGATAGTGTATGAAATCACTTCTGCAGTGTTCTCCATGATAGCATATGTACAAATTATTTTAACGTTATAAAGAATGTAAATCCTTTGGCCTAGGACTTTTATCTAACTTGAAATGCTTAGATCATTTTTTTCAATACTTTTTCACTTATCAGGACCTGCAGTTGCCCCTTTCTAATTTTAGTTTTGCCCTTCATAATCTGTGAAGGCAAGAGTAGAGGAGGTTTGTTGTACTGTCCGCTTTTTACTAAGTCTTTGTTGTTGTTGTTGTTGATGTTATACTATTTGTTTCAGAAAAGGGAATCTTTCATCCTTATTGCATTTCTTGCAAGGCACATGGCCTAATAAAATTTTTTGTCATCTTCTATTATTCCATAAGCTACTTATCAGAGCTGTCTTTTTTCTGTGAATATGCCACTTTTCACAATTGCAGGATCAGGGTGTCTGAGTGGCTCAGTTGATTAAGTGCCCGACTCTTGGTTTTGGCTCAGGTCATGATCTTGCAGTTGTGAGATCAAGCCCCACTTTGGGCTCAGCACAGAGGCTGCTTCAGATTCTTTCTCCCTCTCTCTGCCCCTCCCCACTGCTTGCACACACTCTCTCAAACACACAAATAAATAAAATCTTAAAATAATTGCATGATCAGAAATTCAATTTTTGGAATTTCTTAGCCTTTATGAGCTATTTTAAATTATAAAATTTATATGTAGCATAATTAAGAGTGTATGATCCAGACATTGCATGCCTCTTGCTCTCCTGTTGTGTTTGAATAAGAAATACAAAGAATCACCTATGGTATATTCTTAGTTTGAATGTAGCCAACCAGTTTATGTAGACATTACAAGGATTTACTAAATGAGTTGTACTCTACCCCAAGGAAATAATCGAAGATGTGCTGAAGGCTTGGCAATATGTACGTATGTATTTATATATTTATGGAGATTTTATTTACTTGTTAGAGAGAGAGAGAGAGAGAGAGAGAGCGCACGCACAAGCAGAGGGAACAGCAGGCAAAGGGAGAGGTGGGCTCCTCGCTGAGCAAGGAGCCTGATGCAGGACTTGATCCCCAGACCCTGGGATCATGACCTGAGCTGAAGGCAGTTGCTTAAATGACTTAGAACCCAGATGTCCTGGGTTGGCAATTTCTAAAAGGAAAATTGGCCTGTTCTCTTCAAAACCTGCATAAATTTAAAAATCTGGTCAATAAGGAGTACTATAGGTTAAAAAAACATAATATTTATGAAAAACAGTACATCATGTGGAACTTATGTACATAATAATTTGACCAGATCAAGGTCCAGCAAACCATTATTAAAGATTTTCTTTGGGAAGACTTTGGGTATGGACCAGCTATTAGATGAACTCAAGATGTTATGGTTAAATTTTAGTTGTTAAAATGAAATATTGATTCAGAAGTTAAGTTTGTTCAAAAATGACACCGATATCTATCTATAGTTGTCTGGATTAAGAGCAATTGGGAATCAGGGGCTCCCTACTTCTTTTGGAGTGTGTAATTTAATCAACCATTATAATGGAATATTTTATAATTTAAAGATGATTCTTATTATTTGTATTACGTGCTATAAAGTTACAGTGAACAATGAATTAGTAAACACTGACACATTGTTCTTAGAGGAAATACAGGGTTAGGTTCCTGCAAGCTTTTGGTCATAATATTTACATCAACCAATCAGTCTCTAACCTTGTTTTATGTGTATTTCTGTTTAACCACACCTTATATAATAGGTATTGTTGATTCATTAACATTGAACTCTCAGTGAACAGCATTGTAACTCATATATTCTCCAGAACATGCATCATAGGACTTGTATATTTGGAAATAATTGGCAACATTTCAACACTATGCTTAAGGAACATTCTAAGCAGTGAAATCAGCAATAAACACAAATGTGAACAGTATTGCACTAAATAGAAAAAGGATCCTTTTGACAGCATGAGAA
Source organism: Lutra lutra (assembly GCF_902655055.1). NCBI lineage: Eukaryota > Metazoa > Chordata > Mammalia > Carnivora > Mustelidae > Lutra > Lutra lutra. Next base: position 99,190,095 of record NC_062288.1, on the reverse strand, counting down.
CTGCACCAAGAAAACAGAGCATCCTTGTTTGACCTTAGCTGGGAACACACATACTTATTGGATAACTAAGATTTGAAATAGTCCTATGCATATGCATGTCCATGAATGATGAAAGTGGTAAAAGTATGGATTTGAGGGCACAGATTTTACTGAGTAGGCAAATTCCAAATGTGAAGTCCACAAATAATGAGAATTCATTTTATATTATAGTTTGCTAGTATTACTACATTATCATTATAAAAATCAGCACTTTTATTCAACATTAGATTAAATAATGTTTATAACTATCATTTATTAAAATTGTTAACATATTTTTGTATGAATGCAAATGATAGAATTATCGTGAACAAGACAACTAATAGTTTGATGTGACAGGCCCTATCACACTCTATACTGAGCAATTAAAAAATACACATTTCAAAAATTGTCCACATGGTAAGCCATAAGAAAGCTTTAAAACATTTAAGTGAATTAGTACTCTATTAACCTTCATCTCTTAATATTGGACAACAAAGTTAAAAGTCAGTATTTGACAGGTAACATTTAAAAAGTCCAAATATATTAGAAAATTTAAAGTCCACAGTGCTTTTGGATTCAACTTATAGCACAGAAAGATGACAACAGCATCACTTCTACTGTAATTGCAAAAAAAGTCAGAAAATAGACAAATTATAACTTTCCTTCATCCAGTCAGAGAGCTAAGACTATAGGGCAATCAACTAGCCTAAAATAGACACTTCCAAGGAGAGATGGATGTGTGTACTGCTTCATGTGTGGAGGTGTACATAAGGAAGAAAGGTAAATAAGAAAAAAATATATTTTTATCAAATTGCTAAAGATGAAATGTGTCCCCATCCCTAAAAATATTAACATAGATGGCCTGAGACTGCTGCCCTTAAAAAAGCATGCTTGTAAGGTTGAATTTTGGCTTCTGTCTGGAACTTGAATTTTGGGAGGAATTCCACCATTCTGTAATAAGAATGGTTACCTGTACCTAAATTGTGCACATACTGTTTTTTGTGAAACATCCACTTTTCTTCTGGGAGTCTGGAATCTTGATAAATGCTAGGCAGAGGGTGTCAGTGTAAATAGTCCTCAATAAAAATCTTGGGCATTGAGTCTCTAATCAGTTTCTCTGGTAGATAACACTTCATATGAGTTGCTATAATTTGTTGCTATGGGAATTAAGCATATATATATATATATATATATATATATATATTCATATTCATCTGGGAAGGACTTTCTAAGGACGATGCAAAAATGTATGAAAAAGAAAACATTTGATATATTAAATGACATTAAAGTTAAGAACTTCTATTAATCAAGACACTGAATAATTGGAAAAAAGCAATCGAAATGATCCATACGTGACCCAACAAAGGATTGATAGCAAAATACATAAGATTTTCTTTATTCTTTTTTTAAGATTTTATTTATTTATTTGGCAGACAGAGATCACAAGTAGGCAGAGAGGCAGGCAGAGAGAGAGAAAGGGAAGCAGGCTCCCTGCTGAGCAGAGAGCTCGATGCGGGGCTCGATCTCAGGACCCTGGGATCATGACCTGAGCTGAAGACAGAGGCTTTAACCCACTTAGCCACCATGTGCCCCCATAAAATTTTCTTTAAAACACACAAAAATATTATGATATTAAAATGGATAAAGAAAAGGAATCATGTATAAAAAGTGAACCTGTTTAGAAGTATCCTGTTTTTAACCATATAAATTTAAATTTAAAAACCAAGAAATACTGTTTTATCCTTGCCTAACTGGTAAAACTCTAAAAATAGCTGTGGATAATATGGAACAACTGTGTTCCTTGGAAATCTAGATGACACTGTCTGGTAAACTTAAATATGTAAACATACTTTTTAAAGATTTTATTTATTTATTTGACAGAGAGAGAAATGTAGGAAGAGAGCCGGCAGAGAGGAGGAAGCAGCCTCCCCGCTGAGCAGAGAGCACAATTGGGGGTCAATCCCAAGACCCTGAGATCATGACCTGAGCTGAAGGCAGAGACTTAACCCACTGAGCCACCCAGGCGCCCCGGTAAACATATTTTTAGTCAATAGTGCTATCTCTAGGCGTCCTAAAATAACTCATGTGCCAATGTATATGCAGTATCACTGTTCAAATGTATATATATCATGTTCATATATACACATGCAATATCAATGACTACACATATTAATACAGTCATAAAGTAGAATATAACTTAGACTAGAATATTTAAGTTTGCACATATAAGTCTGACTAGAAGTATTTATAAATTCATTTTCCTTCAAATATTCAATACCCATATACATACCTATTATACATTATACATTAAAAAGACCATAATATTTTTTAAAAATCACCTATAGTCTCATCAGTTGGCAATACTTACTATTATTTTTCCAGTTTAATTTATATATATATATTAGGATATAGCTTATGCAGTTAGCCACCACTAGCTCTTCCACTTATATACAGCTTTATTTTGGGTTAATTATTCAACTTCTCTAGGACTTCTTACCAATCTGTTTTAAAAAAAAAAAAAAAGGATAGTAGTAAAATTATTTCATAGGTTTTAGGGTTTTTTTTGTCATAGTTAATAAGATAAATTATGTTATGCTCCTCACCTTCCATATTCTCTTTTTTCTTTCTCCAGTTCCCTTCCCCCAGTCCTTCGCTGTGTATTGATCACACACACACAGTGTGGCTTGCCATCCGGAATGTTCCTTGTTATCATTACTTCTATGTCTGTCATAAACAGTGGAAAATATATTTCTAGTAGCTGCACACCTCTTCTGGGAAAGGTTCAGTGGAGTGTGGACTCTCTTTAGAGAAATTATTGGCTTTAAAGTATTTACAAATGTTAGAAATTGTCTAGTACATTCTTCTAAACAAGTTCATCTGTTACTAATCATACCTTAAGTTCTTATCCAGATATGGTGAAGCCTGAACATTCTCACTTTTTATTTACTAAGTTTTGTGTTCTTCCCACCTCCTATTCATTAAAATTACACTATTCTGAATACACTTCAATAAACAGGCTCAAGTAGGAATGCCATACTTTATTCCTATCTTCACCAGTGTGTTTACTCCTGTTAGATAGCAAGAGAACAGTAAGAAAATTGTTTAAAAGGGTTTGGCCACACTGTTGCCTACTACTAATGCTTCCCTTTAACGTCTGGAGTTGATAAATGCACAAGGTTAAGATATAGTAGAATTCATCATTTTACCCAAGCTAGATTCCAAATTAATGCAGTCTGAGTGAAATTAGACTACAAGCCATTGGAAGATAGTTTCCGCAAGGCTTATTTATTTGATCTCTGCTTACTTTCCTCCTGGCTCTAACTTCAGTTTATTAACTGAAAGTAATACAGAATGTTGAACATGTGCCATACTTCTATTTTCTTATATGATAGCAGAGTTTGTGATGTTACAACCTAAGTTGCTTTTTCATCTTCCTCTTCCAATATATATCAGGCAGTCTGAACACAAGAATATTATTTCTCTAGTTTCCAATATCTGAATGCTTAGTATTTGCCTTATGATCTTCTCCCTTCAGTCAGTTCCATTATTGATGATCTGTTAATTGCAATATACACTTCGAGGTTCAAAACTTTATATCAGTTAGAATTAAACTTATTCTGTATGACATAAAAAACAACAAAAATTAATACAGTAGATTTTTTAATGTTGCTTTTAAGTAATAGGATCCCAGTATAGGCAGATCAGGGCTGATACGGTTTTATGGAGTCTTTGGTATCATTGGGAATCTTGTCTCTCTTTATCTGTACTGTGGTCTTTCTGATAAGTTTCCAAACATAAGGACTGACTCATTTTCATGAGACAGTCTTTGTAGCTCTAGTCATCAAATCCATATTCTCAGAAGCAAGAAGGAGGAAGAGGTAAGGATAAAACACTGGGTACCCAGCAGAGTTAGCACTCTAAGGAGATTCCTGGGAAGCAAAATTCAACAGTTTCTATTTGAAAATAGAACTTTATAAGCTAGTGTATGTCCACATCTTTGGTTAGTTTCCTAAAGGAAAAAGTAATGGAAAATATATGGTAAGCAAGTAAGTAGAATTCTCTGATATGTAACTCATATGTTACACTTCATGAGTTCCCATTATGTAGGGGGATGGGTTGGTGTTGGCTTTACTCTCATAAAACATTTTGGGAATTCTGTTGAAGTGCATATTAACAAATTCCATAAAACAGTATATGTTTCAATTTATTAATTTCCTGATAAACATACTTTGGTATTCTACTACACGGAGTCCACTTCCCATTTTTTATTTTGTGACAAGTAACAAACACAGATACAGCTTTAAAAGAAAATGCCCTGCAGTAAATTTTAGATTAGATTTTGTTTTTTTATGTTAGTTCTACTGTTATTTTTTAATGGAATTTTCTGAAACAATGAAACAACACACAAGATTAAGCTTTTTTAATGAAACCAATTTTATGCATTAAAATTAACATATTTTAAAAGACAACACTGCTTATCACTGCTCTAATGGTGATAATTTAGTGCTCATTTTTTGCACTATATCAAGCTTTATCTGGCTGTACAACTGGGGAAATATCACATATAGCATAAATTCAATCCAGAATCAAACAAAAAGCAATACTTTATTTTTGTAAATCGTTCTGTATTTTACTTATTTATTTTAAAGATTCTGTTTATTCATTTAAGAGAGAGAGCCAGAAGAGAGCACAAGTGGGGGAAGCAGCAGAGGGAGAAAGAAAAGCAGACTCTCCACTGAGCAGATAGCCCAGTGTGGAGCTTGATCCCAGAACCCTAAGATCATGACTTGAGCTGAAGGCAGCCGCTCAACTGGGTGAGCCATGCAGGTGCCCCACAAAACAGTACTTTAAAAGCAAAAAAGAAACTTAATTGTTAAATAGCATTACTATTGGTTAAATACACAAACATTATTTTTTTTCTTTTTTGTGTGTGTTTCTCCTTGGCCCTGACATTAAAAGTCCGTGTAATAACAGACACTTTCCAGCTATCCAAATTTCAGGCAGAAAAATTCCATACATAATCTGTAATAATAAAATACATGACTGATGAGTTCTTTCATATGTTGACTGGGATTAAGGCAAGTTTAGAGAATGTTTGTCCTTTATACATCTCCTCCCACACGTCCATGTAATCATCTTTACGGCAAGGGTGTAGACCTGTGAAGAATTAACAAAAAAATACATTTCCTTAAGGATAGTGCAACAATGAACATAGCATTATTCACACTAGCCAAAATGGAAGCAACACAAGGGTCCATCGATGGATGAATGGATGATAAAATGTGGCTATACATACAATAAGACATTATTTAGCTTTAGAAAGGAAGGACATTCTGACACATACTTCAACATCCATTAATTTTGAGGACGTTGAGTTGAGTCAAATAAGCCATTCACATAAAGATGAAAACTTTGTGATACCACTTAAATGAAGTATTTAGAGCAATCAAATTCACAAAGACCTAAAGTAGCTGCTTCTGAGCAGAGAATCTAGAGCAGACTGCACCACAGATATGACAGAGGTTTTCCACTACTGTCAGCTATATTTTTTTTTTAAAGAATTCACATTGCAGACAAAATACAGTATACATATAAGGCCAGGTATATGGCCTTCTAGCTGATTTAATAGACTGTGTAATTGTGTGTTTGTGTGTGTGTGTGTGTGACACTTTGTGCATTGTATCTGTATTTAACAAAGATAGGAGTTTATACTTCCAAAGTAGAAAACATGGGTAGGCTTTTCACCTTCTTCTCCTTATTCATCATTGTTTCCTTTAGTCTAGGGAGGTTGACTGTTAAAAAGTTCTTAGGAACAACTCATCTCACAGAATGTTATTAGTACATTGTTCAAATATTACAGTTAACGTGTCAGTGGAGTTAGATATTAAAATATTTAAGAGATGTGTTCTATGTTTTAATACCTCAGTGTAAGGGAATTGCTACAATGTATTCAAATGCCAGCATTTTATACTATTTTATTAAAATAGCAAATAGGAAGTAAACAGGGAAACATAAGGAACATTTTATACATCTTTTGATATATGACTACTTTATCAGGTTTTAAATATACAAAATATTTACAACATCTGTTTCTTTACATGAAACAAATTTTATAGTGATCAGACCAATGAAATATCGCTTAAATATTTATTAATATAATTTATAACATCAAAAATATGGATTCCAATGGCTATTTTTATTGATGTATAATAATTAAAATTTAAATCAAACAGTATTTCCTAGCAAAATTATATATAGAATTTATGAATATAAACTGAGTATTTATATTCAATAATAGCATTAATATATGAATATATTCAGAAATTTAGAGATTTTGAGATATATTGCAAAATATGCCTTCTACTTAAGTCATCAGTTGTCTATTTTTTTCTTGGGATTTTTAGCATGAAAAATTGCAGCAAGTGGAGTTACAGAATTTAAGAAAGAAGTCTAAATTGCCTGGTATGTTCAAAGGAACATGATTATCCCATCTTCAGTTTTAAAATCTGAATACAACATACACGTTATTTGTGACAATTTCTCCTTTAGAATTGTATAAGCTGACAGCCCACATATTAAGTTCAGACTTTTCAAAAATATACACTTACAGGACAAAAACAAGCCAGAATATTGGAAGATTACAAGCACTGTATTTGTCTCTCTGAAATTCTATTACATTGTTACATCTATAAACATATTTATGTTGTGTCTGGCACTGAGCAGGAGACAGGTGTTTTTTCAGTGAATGGCTAATGATTTGATATGGTTTGGCTTTGGTTGCTCATATTACAAGGCTCATGTTACAAATTGGTGATAAATAGAGAAGATAAGGAGAGATTATTGCATATCTTTAATGCAATGCAGAATCACATGACCTCTAATCTGCAACATGATAGGTACTATGACAGTTTTTTAAATTAAGAGGTCGAATATCATTAGCATTAGAAGTCGAATCCTAGGGAAGGAAGAGACCCTAGGAGTTGTGGATTTGGCAGTAGGAACACCAGTGCAGAGATACTGCAGTATTCTGGGTAGGGAGCCTAGACTATGCCAGTGGCAATTCTAATACAAAAGGAAGGGTAAATGTAAGATATTTTAAGAAAATAATTGATGATTTTTCTTTTTCTTGTCTAATTGCTGTGGCTAGGACTTCCAGTACTATATTGAATAAAAGTTGACAAAAGCGGGCACCCTTGCCTTGTTTGAGATCTTGCAGAAAGTTATTTTTCACCATTGAGTATGATGTTTGCTGTGGGATATTGACATATGGCTTTTATTGTGTTGAGGTTAATTTCTTTCTATACCTAATTTGTTGAGGACTTTTTTTTCACGAAAGAGTGTTAGATTTTATCACTTGCTTTTTCCGCATCTATTAAGATGATTGTGTGGTGTTTATTCTTAATTCTGTTATATGATTATTGATTTGTATATGTTGAAGCTTCCTTGTATCCAAAGGATAAACCCCACTTGGTCATGGTGCGTGATCTTTGTAATATGCTGTTGAATTTGGTTTGCTAATATCTTGATGAGAATTTTTACATCCATGTTCATTAGGATATTGGCCTGTAGTTTGCTTTTTGTCTTCTGTCTTCTCTTTGTCAAGGTGACACTGGCCTCATAAAATGAGTTTCCTCTCTCTTTGGAGGAGTTTAAGAATGATGGGTCTTGATTCTTCTTTAATGTTTGGTAGAATTCACTTGTGAAGCCAGCTGGTCCTCAGCTTTCATTTTTGAAGAGGCTTTTGATTACTGATTTAATCTCCTTATTTGTTATTGGTTTGTTAAAATTTCCTATTTCTTTTCGATTGAGTCTTGGTACACTGTGTGTTCCAGGAATTTATCCATTTCTTCTAGATTGCCTAATTCATTGGTGTATAATTATTCATAATAGTCCTTTGTGATTTTTTTCGTTACTTCTGTGGCATCAAATCGTAATATCTCTTCTTTCATTTTTAATTTTATTTCTTTGAGTCTTTTTTTTCTTCATTAATCTAGCTGAGGATTTGCCAGTTTTATTTATCATTTCAAAAACTATCTCTTAGTTTTGTCATTTTTTCTATTGTTTTTAATATTCTCATTTATTTATGCTCTGATATTTATTATTTCCTTCTTGCTGCTAACTTTGGGCTTAGTTTGTCTTTTTTTAACTCCTAAGGTGTAAAGGTAGGTTGGTTGAGTTCTGCTTTTTTAATGTATGTGTTTTTCACTGTAAATTTCCCTCTTAGTACTCCTTTGTTTTTTTTTTTTTTTTTTTTTTTTTTTGGTATTCCACAAGTTTTTGCTGTTGTATTTTTGTTTCATTTGCTTTGAGATTTTTTTTTAATTTACCTTTTGATTTTTTGACCCAGTGGCTGTTTCATTGTATTTAATTTCCATGTATTTGCAAGTTTTCCATTGTTCTTTTGTTACTGATTTTTAGACCATTTGGAAATCTATTGTTCAATTTACTTCAAGGATAAAGTGTATTTGTGATTTTAAAAAATTATTTTTTAAAATTTCTTTTCAGTGTTCCAGAATTCATTGTTTATGCACCACACCCAGTGCTCCATGCAATACGTGCCCACCATAATACCCACCCCTAGGCGCACCCAACCTCCCACCCCTGGCCCCTCCAGAACCCTCAGATTGGTTTTTCAGAGTCCCTAGTCTTTCATGTATTTGTGATTTTTAATATTAAAGCACTAAGAGAATAAAGCAGATAGGGAAAACAGAAGTCAGTGGTTTGCCAGGGAACTCAGGACAGCAAGAGCTTGTGGGGTTAGATGGAAGATTTATAATCTGCTAAATTTTAGGATGAATTCAGCTTACAGAATGGATACAACATTCAAATGAAAATGATGCATAAAAATGTAATTGCATCTTAAGAAAGAAATACTCAAGAAAATTACATTTTGTTGACCACAATTTTAATGTAAAGGAAATCTGTAAACTTTGTTTGATTGTGAAGAACATTGTATACTTTTGTCCTCACTGTTGGCATTACTGAAATATATAGGTATGTGAGTTTAGGTTGCATGTGGTAAGTTAAACGGGGCTAGTATATCGAACACCACTGAGCCTTGCTCTTACTATCAGGGCTACTATTCAGTTTGAAAAACTCAATACAAAAAAAGGTGATCATCAGTTTCCTTCATAAATATTGTATTCTCAGCTCTGAGAGTACTATCACAGAATAAGAAGCTTATGTCAGGAGTGTACTTTCTAAAGTGAGACAGTTAAGAATTTCTATCTTAACGTGATGAGAGGGGGCAAAATATAATGAGATTTTAGCCATCTCCACCAAACCCAGATTTTATAAGGTCAAGATATCAAACTAATGTTTACCACCTTTGATTTGGTTGACAAAAGAAATACTTGTTACTTATAGCTTATCAAAATAGATCTGTATGTATGTATGTATGCATCCAGCACTTTCACTGGTAACATGAATTTAGTTTGTAGCATTTCGGAAGTTTGTAGAGTTACCAAATAAAAATTCATTAGGTAGTGTCTCTTTATAGCCTGGGGACTAAGGCTAAAAAAACAAGAGAAAGAGAATATTATCCTGGAAGACAAATGGAACTGCGTTATAGCTTCTTAATTCCAAAGAAAATGAATCATTATTCATAATAAATTTATGGAGAAAATATTAACATAACAGTGTGTTTCAGAAACCTGGTCTGATTTGACTGGGAACTTAGTTTTCCTCCAGGGCATATTTTATCATTTAAATTATAGAAAAATGTGATGAACCTGAAATAAAATTTGAAATAATAAAACCTAAAATTTATCTTAAGTGAGATTAGACTATGCCATTGTTCTTAAAGATACATGTATTTTTAAAACAGCTGTTGGGAAATAAATTTATCATTTCAATATCAATTCTAATATAACCACTATGTATCTTTTGAGATTAATTGGCTTCTCAAAATTTTCTGTCTATGTATTAATAAAGAAGAAAGCAAAGAAATGCTCTTCATTGTAATTGGAGGTCTGTATCTGAGACAGTTAATACAAATACAAAAGCACATATTCAGAGGTGCCTAAGGGATATTTAATAATTTCTCTATCTTTCTTCATAAAATATTAACTGGTTTTTTATGAGGGGTGATAGGGAAGCCTTGACTAAATACAGAAAACATCTCATTTTTTTATCTATATCATATTAACATTGATTTTTTTAATAAAATCCACAAGGAATAATTCAAAGTAGGACAGAGCCTAAGTTACATATTTCAGCATATTAATGTCCAGAAGAGGTCCCTGCTTTAGGATAACTTCAGATTCTTATTTAGCTTCTGATTTGCTTACAGAATATTAAGAGGCAGATAAATTTTAGTGAAATCGAGAAAAACATATATGGTAGACTCTGGAAAAGGAATTGTTGTCCCCCAGATAATCTCTCAAAAAGTGAGGATTTTTAGTATCAGGACACAAAATATGTTTTAAACTTTTCTCCTCTGATTTCTTCTATATAAAATGATTCATTAAAATTATTTTATAGATGAATTAATAATAAGTATAAAATACCTTACTGTGATTACTATAAATAGTAGTAAGTAGTCCTATGGCTCCTATTTATACTTACATTTTATATAATGTAATACTCAATTACATATAATACTTCACTTGAATATGTACAAGAAAAAAGGGAACTAAAAATAATCTCTTCCATCCTTGTCAGTTTTCTCTAATTTTACTATATCAGTGTTACTGCTTTAACCTAAAAATTTCTTTTCTGCACAGTATTATTGTCAATGGAACTTTAAGTGGTTATTTAGTACCATGTTTTGATTCTATACTGTAAGTCTGGGAAGATCTGTTTGTGATCAGAGTACATTACACCTAGAGAGGAAACAGCAAAACCAGCAGGTGGTAAAAAGTGGTGTTAGCAAGAGGTGATAAAAAGGACTTCAACCCAAATGTCACCTGTTTCACAGCCTTTCTTTGTGTTGCCCCTACTCAAAAGATACTAGAGTGTCTTTGTTCTCTGTTAGAAATGGAGGTAACTCCGAATCAGGAGAAGACAAGTACTTTCTAATTCTTACTTTATTCCCATCCTGAAAAAGTGAAATGACAGGTATAAAAAATGCTTTGTCTTTAAAATTTCTGGGATAGAACATCTGTGTCAGCTTTAATATGTCAGTTGTATGTACCCTATTTACTTTGGAACATTAAAAAGAAACAAGTTAAATATTAAAGATTTTTTTTCATAAAGTTAGATAAAAATAGATAAATTTAATCATACATTAAGAGCACTTCACTTCTATATTGATTTTTTACCTTTACCAAAGGACAATATTCCCTTGTCTATTTTTAACCTAATCAATAAAATAAAATCCATGTATAACCCTAGGATATTTTTTCAAGTATAAGTTGATTTTATTCATCTTTCATTTATTTTTTGTCATGGTTAGACTACACTATCAAAGATATATTAAAAATCGAAGAACAAATACTTTCTCAAAGTTATTACTTTTAAGAATGTCAGGTTGGTAAAAGTATATTTGAAACAGAGAGGCTGTTATTAGTTACATTTAAATATCTGAGTCTTTGTAGGAATTGATATTTTTTTTTAAAGATTTTATTTATTTATTTGACAGACAGAGATCCCAAGTAGGCAGAGAGGCAGACAGCAAGAGAGAGGAGGAAGCAGGCTCCCTGCTGAGCAGAGAGCCAGATTCTGGGCTGGATCCCAGGACACCGGGATCATGACCTGAGCTGAAGGCAGAGGCTTCCACCCACTGAGCCACCCAGGCGCCCCGGAATTGATCTATTTTAATGCAAAAAAATTTAAATAAAATAGTAGCAGTGTTTTCAGAGAGGATAAAATAATAGGGACTAGGTTTGCTTGACTGTTTGAAGCAACCAAAAAAAAAAAATGAACCAAATTAATGGAACAGTGATTTTAAGAACACTAGATATTGCGCACTGAAGGGCAGAAATCCATGAGATGAAGTAGTAAATAAACAAGGTGAACCCCGTGAATAGCCAAATGTACTATCTTGAATGAATTTCTAGGTTGTGAGAACCCAAAGCCCAACTGTGTCCCTGAGATGAAGACTTGAAGCTGAGAGTCCCGGTAGGTCAACAAGTCTAGAACTCTCAAGACATGCAACTAGGGTAGCGATACCTTCACAGAAACAGCACCCAGAGGATATGCAGAATACAGATTAGCCCAAGAACGTAAGAAGCTACTCGAGGCTAGAGAGATTACAGATCCTTGTTGTTTTTAGGGATGTAGACTGCCTGGAATTCACATGGGGCCAGGAATATTGTCAATTCCCAACAGCTAAAATAGAAAGCTTTAAGATTAAGAATTGAGTAAATATACCATAATTCCTAGTTGGTGAATAGGGAATAACTAGCCTAAAGCTGAGCATTATTCTGGAACCGCCTAATAGATCTTTAAAACAGGATTCAAAGGATTGAGCTGTTTCTAACTAAGTTATTGAATTCCAAACAATACAGCAGAACATTTATAGGATTCCAAAACTCTCTAGTACCAAAGAAAATAAAATTCAAGTAGTCTGAATTGTGATGTGACTATTATGTGTAATTACTAACCATTCAAAATGTAAGAAAATACTCAAAATGAAGAGAAAGATAAATCTATAAACAGACTTCTGAATTAAAATACATTTTAGTATTAACAGATAAGAACATTACAATAGTTTCTATGACTGTATTCAGTATATTCAAAAAATTAAGTGGAAAAAATGGAAGTTACAGTGACTCACATCCCTTAGAAATGAAAACTAAAATATGTGAGATGAAAAATTCCCTGAATGGTATATTCATAGCAGACAATGCACTGTAGTAGAAAACATTAGTGAACCTAAAGACATCAACAACAGGAAGTACTTAAAAGTAAACACAGAGAGGAAGGAGAATTAAACAAAAAATGAACAGTGAGTTTGGGGATAAAATCATGTAACCTAATATGTAAGTAGATTCCACAGTAAAACTTAGCACATAAAATTCAACAATATATAAAAATGATAATGCATCAGAACCTGTTGGATGTTATCCCAGGCATACAGGGTTTTAAAAATATTCAAAATTAATGAATGTAATTTAAAATATTAACAGACTGAAAAATAAAAACCATATGATTATTATAATCAATCCAGAAAAAGCATCTGACAAAATCTGACATTGATTTATGTACGTCATATTTAAATATGGAGAAAAACTAACCCTTCTAAGGTTAGGAATATGGCTAAAATATCTGCTCTCACCACAGTTACTTGACATTGCTCCAGATATTCTAGCTGGCATGGAAGGTAAGAAAAACCAATGAAAGTGATACAGAATGGGAAGAAACAAAAAAATTATCTTTATTTGTAAGCAACATTCTACATATTAATCCAACTGAATATATAAGAAGCTAATAAGTGATAATAGGTTACAGGATACAAAATCAAGATACAAATACCAATATTATATTGATAACAAATCATTAAAACGGAAATCAGAATAATTATACAGTTTATAATATTATCAGAAGTATGAAATCCTTAGAGATAAATCGGACAAAAAAGCTGCAGGACCTGCACGCTGGAGACGACAGAGGAGAGCTAAGTGGTATCATGTAGTACTTGTCCTTCTGTGTCTGGCTTATTTCATTTAGCATAATGCTGTCCAGATTCATCCATGTTGTTGCAAATGGTAGGATTTCCTTCTTTTGTAAGATTAATATTCCAAGGTAAGTTTATTCCATATTTTCTTTATCTGGTCATCCACTGATGGATTTAGGTTTGTTTCTGTTTCCTTCTTGGCTGTTGGATGCTGCAATGAACACGAGAGTGTAGATACTTTTTTGAGATCCTGATTTCAACTTTTTTTAGATATACACCCAAAAGTGGGATTCGTGCATCATATGGATATTATATTTTTAATTTTTGAGGAACTTCTATAATGATTTCTATAATGTCTACACCAAGAGGTCTACCTTACAGCATAGAGCCTAGAGTACTGCCTTGAATACTTAAATATCTACAAAAAGAGTAGATCTTATGTTAGGTGTTCTTATCACACAAATGGTAATACAGAGGTTGGAGGAAACTTTGGGAAGTGATGGGTATGTTTATGGCATAGACTGTGGTAGTCTCATGGATATGCAGTTACCTCAAAAAAAAAAAAAAAAGAGAGAAGAGTCAATGCCACCCATCCTATCCTTTCTTTTTTTCTGCCATTTCTGCTGTATCCAGGTGAAGGCACCACAAATGTTAAGTGAAAATTTTTGCTTCAGGAATACATGATTTTTAACCTAGAAAGGTGGTCAGGACTGTGCATTAAGAAGCCATTTTACCTGGAAGTTCATTTGAAGATAGAAATGTCACTTGCTTTGAGGTTGCCTTTATTACTAAAAAGACAAGAAGGGACAAGATGATATCAGAAATGAGCATAATTTTCTCCTTCTTTCCCTCACTTGGCTGTATCCTTAAGGGAAAGAGAGAGAAGATTCCTACCTAAGTTTTCAGGCCCAGCTTGCCATCATATGAAAAGAGATGAATTTGGTCCATGAATTAAGTGTGTGCATTTGAAAGTAAGGTCCACTGTAGTTTCTTCCTCTGAGAACTGAGAATAAACAAGAATGGTTTCTTTTTCTATAGCTCAGGGCCTGTATTCTAGTTCTGTATTTATAGGATTTTGTTTTATATCCAAGAATAAAAATGATGCTAGACCAAACAGATCAAATTTTATTGTTAATCGTATTAACTGCCAAAAAAGAAAGATTGATTTGTTTTTAAGATTTCATTTATTTATTTGAGAGAGAGAAAACAAGGGAGAGCACTAGCAGCGTGAAGGACAAGGGAAGAAGCAGATTCCCCTCTCCGTAAGGAGCCAGATGCAGGACTTGAACCCGGGGCTCAGGGACCATGACCTGAGCAGAAGGCAGATGCTTAACAGACTGAGCTACCCAGGTGCTCTGAAAGATTGATTGGTTTAATCATTTAAGTTTTACTAAATGTTTCATGAATGATTTATTCATCTTTTTAAACACAATTACTAAAAGAATTTTATTTTTAATATTTTAAAATAATGTTTGGATTAAACATGTAATTTTAGAATGTGTAAATAAATTATATTCACTGCTTTTTGTAGGGCATTAAAGTGATTTTTTTGTCCAATGCAGATGTAAAAATAAAACTTGGAAATTTTACATAAAATTCTATAAAGTAGAAATAACCTCTAAATATTTAATGGTAATTAAATAATTAATGGGATATTAGAGCAGAACCAAGATGAAAAGTTCATCAGAAAGTAAGTCTGCAGTACATAGATACCCAGATACATAGTAGGTATGGCACATAGATATAATACCCAGATGAAATTTAACAACTTATGTCAAGATGATTTTGCTTTTGTTACAATGTGTCTTACAATTAAATAATAATAACCCCCAGTGTGTTTTATTTCAGTGCCACAGCAGAACTGGATTTTCTCTTTAGTAATATTCATAGCCATGGATGAGGAACTTAATATTACTTTATTTAATTCAAAGGCAGTGATGACATTATTAACATTCAAAATGTATGTTTAAGAGCCAGAATTTTAACATTTGGCTGTGAAAATATCAATTAAAACTATAATTTGGTTTGTTACTTAGTTTGAAATTTGGGAAGTAAAATATACAATGGTATGACATATTATGTGACATTAGGTAAACTACTGAATCTACATACCCTTACATGCAAACATAATTGTAAAATACCTGAGTATACCATTTAATATATGGACTGTTTTCATATATCTCCAGGATATTGCCTTTTGAGTAGAACACAATATGTTGCCTCATAACATAGGTAAAGTCTTAACTCCCAAGGACTAGGCATTTGTGTCTGTCTTAATGGTCATATTACTTTTTCATCTGATTGATTTAAACTGCAGTGTCCTGTTTTAAAAATATATATAATTTTGACTTGATATTTATAATTTTTATAAACCTTCTTCATATAATTATATTAGAAATAAAATCCTTTCCTTGAGATACCTAAAATACGTAGAAATCTATATTCAAAACATAATTTGTAATACCAATAAATCAGATTATTTGCTATTTGCTGACATGATTTTTTCTGACATTCAGGCATTTCATAAATCAATTTGATGTATGCAAATCAAAATTATTGGATTAACATAAACTGTTAGATGTCACACAAAATATAATGCTGGAATTGGAATAGGGAAACAATTTTCCTCATCATTTAAATTCAGAAAATAGTTAACTTAGGATAAATTACTTTAAAATTTCAGTACTACTTCTATTGTCAGTGTGATTTTATTTTAACTTAAGGGACTGCAAGATGTCCCCCAAATAATTTTTGATTCATAATTAGGAAAAAGGAGGAAAGTGGTTTTGCAATTATTTAATATTCCAAAATTTAAAACCAAACCACAGTAAAAGCTAATCAATTTGTCATTTATATGTCACAAAAATGTTTTAATAATAGTTATATTTAAATGGTAAGTATCATGAATTTATTGTTTTTTTATTGTTTTAAAGGTCTAAGCATATTGCAACAGAAATGGTCCATATGGTTTCTTTATAAGGAGTTTCTTAGATTAATATAACATATGTTTACTGAGTATTCTATTTGCAAAATTTTCTGGAGTTTTTAAAAGCTATAAACATAAATAGAGTGCATCTCTTTGCCCTCAATGAGCTCATATATCATGAAGAAATAAGATAAATGTGTAAACAAACAAAAAAACAAAGGTACCTCAGTATCCATAAATACATAAAAAGTAATATGATAATTCATAGATGGGAAGGACAATTTTAGACTGACATTTTCTGCTATCCTATCATCTGTTATTTAGATGATATGGAAGATTTAATTAAATCTTAAAGGATAAAAATCTCCCGTATGCACAGGTGTCTCTATTAATTGATGCCTATGCAACACTTTTCAGTACCTGTCAATGGCTTGATTTTATTCACCAAGAGATAGCACAGAACATATTGTTTCTCAGTATTTCTCTGCCAGCAGTTGCACAGTCACCAAACCCAATATGAATAACAGTAGCAACAATAGAAAAAACATTCAAAACAACAAGATATTTGACAGGGGAAATATTCTGAATGACAATACAAGCAATAATATTTAATGCCCAAACAGATTCTCCTCATTTTTTGATGGTTCAGATTTTTTTTTCAGTGTTTTTAAAAGCATCTTAAAGGCACAATTAGTCAAAGTTTGCCTGATTGATTTATTTTTAAAAACTGCTTTATGAGCTATAATGTACACATGCCATAAAAATCATCCATTTTAAAGGTGGTCTTATTTACAGAGGTTTGCCATCATCACCACAATATAATCTTAGAAAACTTAAATCACTCTGAAAGTCTATCTCGTTCCCAGATTAGTTCTTACACTGTCCTTGAACTTCTCCGAATAATATGCATGAATAGGGAACGTTTAAAACATTTGGAAAAGTTTATTGAAGTGTATATATGGGTTTTTAACACACTCTAAAGTTCCTACCATCAGAATTATTTACCAGCTGAGATACTTGTAATAATTTTATTATTCAGAGTGTGAGTACGTGAGGTTATTACATATAGTTTTCAGTAATTTCTTTCAAACCATCTGAGTGAATACTTTTGTGTAATTGGTTGAGCTCCTGACTAAATATGGTTTGGTCTTTACCAGGGGGACACACCAGATTAAGCACATTTTATTCAAATATGCCAAACAGTTTGTCTTTAATAAAATATCTTATAGCATAAAGTAGTTAGTTTTAAATAATTCAAAAACAATAATGATTTAAATGCCATTTCAATGAATTACAGTATCATTTAGATGGAAAAAACATTATTACATTAGTTAAACAGCTATTTCTAACATTATTAGGATATGTGAGATTGTGGTTGATTTTTTTTGCCTCCTCTAACAGCAAACAGCAATAATATAAACAAGTTCTATTTTAATACATAACATACTAATGAGAAAAGACAGGTAGTAATACTTTTTAGGCATAATATCTATAAAATTTTCACCTACGTGATTATTTTCCCTTAATAGTTATTAAAAGCATTCCCAAATTAAATTGAATCATATTAAAAATCTGTCATAACAATATATTTACTAGTAAAGTTTAGCTTACTTTTTTCTTTTTAAATTATTTTTTATTTCAAGTTTTTGTCTAAATTCTAGTTAATACATGGGCTAAAATTGGTTTCAGGTGTAGAATTTAGTGGTTTATCATTTACATATAATACCCAGTGCTCATCACAAGTGCCCTCCTTAATACCCATCACCCATTTAGCCCAGCCCCCACTATCTCCTTCCATCAACTTTCAGTTTGTTCTGTATAGTTAAGACTCTCATGAGTCTCTTATGGTTTGCCTCCCTGTTTGTTTGTTTATTTGTTTAAGATGTTACTTATTTGAGAAGGAGAGACAGAGAAAGAGATAGCACAAGCAAGGAGCAGAGGGAGAAACAGGCTCCCCGCAGAGCAGGGATCCAGATGCAGGGCTTGATCCCAGGATCCTGGGATCATGACCTGAGCTGAAGACGGACACTTAACCAACTGAGCCAACCACATGCCTCATTCCTCTTTTTTTTCCTTCCCTTTCCCCATGTCCATCTGTTTGTTTCTTAATATCCACATATGAGTGAAATCATACACTATTTGTCTTTCTCTTATTTCACTTAGCATAACACACTCTATCTTCATCCATGTTGTTGCAAATGGCAAGGTTTCATTTTTTTTTGTGGCTGAGTAATTTTCCTGTGTGTGTGTGTTCACATATATCTCCTACCTCTTCTTTTTTAAAAAAAATTAATTAATTTTAATAAACATATAATGTATTTTTATCCCCAGGGGTACAGGTCTGTGAATCGCCAGGTTTACACACTTCACAGCACTCACCATAGCACATACCCTCCCCAATGTCCATAACTCCACCACCCTCCCCCAATCCCCCTCCCCCCAGCAACCCTCAGTTTGTTTTGTGAGATTAAGAGTCAGTTATGGTTTGTCTCCCTCCCAATCCCATCTTGTTTCATTTATCCTACCTCTTCTTTATCCATATATCAGCTGATAGACATTTGGCCTCTTTCCATAATTTTGCTACTGTTGATAGTGCTGCTATAAACATCAGGGATCTTTTGCCTCTTTGAATCTGTAATTTTGTATCCTTTGGATAAATACCTAGTAGCACAATTGATGGGTGGTAGGGTAGTTCTATTTTTAACATTTTGAGGAACCTCCATACTCTTTTCCAGAATGGATCCACCAGTGTAAGAGGGTTCCCTTTCTCCACATTCTCACCACCATCTGTCATTTTCTGTGTTGTTAATTTTAGCCATTTGACAGGTATGAGGTAGTATCTTGTTGTGGTTTTGATTGGCATTTCACTGAAGATAAGTGATGTTGAGCATCTTTTCATGTGTCTGTTGGCTATCTGGATGTCTTCTTTGGAAAAATGTCTGTTCATGTCTTTTGCCCATTTAAGTGAATTATTTTGGGGGTGTTAAGATTAATAACTTTATAGATTTGGATACTGACCCTTTTTCAAATACATCATTTGCAAATCTCTTCTCCCATTCTATAGATTTTTTAGTTTTATTGATTGTTTCCTTCACTGTGCAGAAGATTTTTTATCTTGATGAAGTCCCAATAGATCATTTTTGCTTTTCTCTTGCTTCCAGAGATGTATCTAGTAAGAAGTTGCTATGGCCAAGACCAAAGTGTCACTGCCTGTGTTCTCCTCTAGGATTTTGATGGTTTCCTGTCTCATATTTAAGTCTTTTATCATTTTGAGTTTATTTTTGTGTGTGGTATAAGAAAGTGGTCCAGTTTCATTCTTCTGCATGTTGCTGTTCAGTTTTCCTAACACCATTTTTTGAAGAGACTGTCTTTCTTCCATTGGATATTCTTTCCTGCTTTTTTGAAGATTAGCTGACAATACAGTTGTAGGTCCGTTTCTGGGTTTTCTATTCTGTTCCACTGATTTGTATGTCTGTTTTTGTGTCAGTACCATACTGTCTTGATGACTACAGCTTTGTAAAACAGCTTGGAATCCAGACTTGTGATGCCTCCAGCTTTGCTTTTCAAGATTGCTGTGGCTGTTTGGAGTCTTTTGATGTTCCATACAAATTTTGGGATTGTTTGTTCTATCTCTGTGAAAAATGCTGGTGGTATTTTGATAGGGATTGCATTAAATGTGTAGACTGCTTTGGATGGATTAGACATTTTAATAATATTTGTTCTTCTAACCCATAACCATGGAATGTTTTTCCATTTCTTCATGTCATCTTCAGTTTCTTTCATAAGTATTTGATAGTTTTCAGAGTTGATCTTTTACTTCTTCAGTTAGGTTTATTTCTAGATATCTTATTGTTTTGGGTGCAATTGTAAATGTGATCTATCCCTTGGTTTCTCTTTCTCCTGCTTCATTATTGGTGTATAGAAATGTAACAGATTTCTGTACATTGATTTTTGTATCCTGTGACATTACTGAATTCATGTATCAGTTACAACAATTTTATGATGGAGTCTTTTAGGTTTTCTACATAGAGTATCATGTTGTCTGCAAATAGTGACAGTTTGACTTCTTCCTTGCCATTTTGGATGCCATTTATCTTTTTTTGTTGTCTGACTGCTGAGGCTAGTACTTCCACTACAGTGTTAAATAACAATGGTGAGAGTGGGCATCCCTGTATTGTTCCTGAGTATAGAGGAAAAGTTCACCTTTTTTCCTCATTGAAAATGATATTAACTGTGGGTCTTTCACATGCGCCCTTCATGATGTTGGATGTGTTCCATCTATCCCTGCTTGTTGAGGGCTTTCATCAAGAATGGATGCTGTAGGGCGCCTGGGTGGCTCAGTGGGTTAAGCCGCTGCCTTCGGCTCAGGTCATGATCTCAGGGTCCTGGGATCGAGTCCCGCATCGGGTTCTCTGCTCGGCAGAGATCCTGCTTCCCTCTCTCTCTCTCTCTCTCTGCCTGCCTCTCCATCTGCTTGTGATCTCTCTCTGTCAAATAAATAAATAAAATCTTAAAAAAAGAATGGATGCTGTATTTTGTCAAATGCTTTTTCTTCATCTATGGAGAGGATCATATATTTCTTATCCTTTTATTAATGTGACATATCATGTTGATTGATTTCCAAATATTGAACCACCCCTGTAGACCAGAAGTAAAATCCCACTTGATCGTGGTGAATAATTATTTTAAAGTACTGCTGGAATCAATTTGCTAGTATTTTGTTGAGGATTTTTGCATCCATGTTCATCAGGGATGTTGGCCTGTACTTCTCCTTTTTAGTATGGTCTTTGGTTTCTGAATCAAGGTGATGCTGACCTCATAGAATGAGTTTGGAAGTTTTCCCTCCACTTCTATTTTTTTGGAACTGTTGGAGAAGAATAGGTTTAAAAAAGTATTAAATGGAAGATAGAATTCCCCTGGGAAGCCATCTGGCCCTGGACTTCGTTTCTTGGGAGATTTTTGATTACTGATTCATTTCTTTGCTGGTTATGGGTTGTTGAAATTTTGTTTCTTACTGTTTCATTTTAGCTTACTTTTATGCCATGTCTTGGAAGGTTCTGAGCAGCTTATATATAGTGTATTTATTCAAAAATTTATATATGCTTGAGAACAATATGATGATTTGATATACATAGTGAAATCATTACTACAGTCAAGTAACATATCTCCTCACATAGTTACGATTTTTTGGTGCATTATGAGAATATCTGAAATCTGTTATCTTAGCATATTCTCAGTTTTCAGTACAGCATTAGTCTCATCATGCTGGCTATTATCTCTAGACATACTCATCCTACATGGCTGCAACTGTGTACTCTTTAACCATAATCTTCCTGTTCCCTTCTTCCCTCCCTCTGGTAACCA
Organism: Lutra lutra; assembly: GCF_902655055.1. Lineage (NCBI taxonomy): Eukaryota > Metazoa > Chordata > Mammalia > Carnivora > Mustelidae > Lutra > Lutra lutra. The sequence goes on along the minus strand of NC_062288.1, from coordinate 99,168,229 downwards.
CCATTTTACTTTCTGCTTCTCTGTATTCAGCCATTTTAGATTCGAAATATAAGTGAGATCATCAGCTGTTTTTTCTCTGTCTGGCTTATTTCACTTAGTATATGTTCATTGATGTTGTTGCTAATGGAAGTATCTCTTTTTTTTTTTAAGGCTGAATAATACTCCATCATATATATGCACATATACACACATACACATATACATACATACATGCATATATACACACACACACACACACACCACATTTTCTTTATTTGGTCACTCACTGACAGGTACTTAGTTTGTTTTCATATCTTGGCTATAGTTAATACTGCTACAGTGAACATGGAAGTGCAAATATCTGCTGGGGGTACTGATTTCATTTCCTCCAGGTGTATGCCCAGAGTGGGACTGCTGAATTGTATGGTGTTCTATTTTTAGTTATTTGAGGAAGTGATATGCTAATTTTCATGATTGGTGTTAAAATCTGTATTCCATCAAGACTGCACAAGTGTTCCAGTTTCTCCACGGTCTTACACTTCATGTCTTTTATTTTTTGATAATATCCATTCTAACTGGGTATAATGTGGTGGTATCTCCCTGTAGTTTTCATTTGCATTTCCCTGATGACTTCATGTACCTATTGGCCATTTGTATCTCTTCTTTTTTGAAAAATACATACTCAGTTCCTTTGCTCATTTTAAAAATTGTATTGTTTGATTAATTCTATTGAATTATATACACTCCTTATATACTTTGGATATTCACCTCTTACCAGATAGACAGTTTGTAAATATTTCTTCACAAACCGTAGGTTACCCTTTGCTTGTGTTGGTTATTTCTTCTGTGCAGAAGATTTTAGTTTGTGTTATCATTTATTTTTGCTTCTGATGCTTGAGCTTTTCATGTCATATGCAAAAATCATTGCCAAGGCCTGTTGGGTTGGGCCAGCAAACCCTGAGGTGGTGAATGAAAAGATTAGTCCAGACACCTAAATGGGAGAAAGGAGAGGGGAAGGGACTGGTTGCTCTAGTGGCAAATGTTACTGAGCCAGACTTAGTCTCTGCTTTTATTGCAGGTCTTATCAGTACATCAAGTAAGGGCAGAAGAATAAAAAGGAACATTAGAGTTTGATAATCAAGATATAGACATATGGGGCAATGTATGATTAAAGTAAGCAGTGTTCATGATGTATGTGCAGGCTAAGGGTTTGATGAGTAAGTGACCATAAGGAGAGCGTGTTCTTCATCTAAATTAAACATTTACTCCCTAGGTGAGACCACTGAGCCACAGTAAGATCTGGCTGCTTTCAACTCAGAGACTTTAAAGGAGGCCCAGTGTTCCAGGCACTCCTTTGCTTTTCAATCCGTCTCACCTTGGGAGACTTATCTCACTTAGATCTTACCTATCCAGGCATTATGAATCCCCACAAAGGCCAATGTCAAGGAATTTTTTGTTTAAATGGTTTCTTTCAGAAGTTTTGCAGTTTTAGGTTTTATGTTTAAATCTTTATCTGTTTTGAGTTATATCTTGCATGGGCTGTAAGATAAGTGTTCCGTTTTATTCTTTTGCATGTGGATATACAGTTTCCGCAGCACTGTTGAGGAGACTGTTTGTTTTCCCATCTGTATGTATTTAACAACACTAATCCATTGTTTCTCAAAGAAATACTCTTCCACGGGATAAGCTGACAAGAATATTTTCCAAAGCTTAAAAAATTGGGAAGCCCTACACATTGTTTAGAGATTTTAATTGTACATTTAGATATTAAGGCCCTATTAACCCCTGCAGTAAGGAAACCTATGTTGCTATTTTATCCTAGTCTTCCAAAGCTAGTTGCTCATTAATTTTTTAAAAAATCTTGTTAAAATTGGGGTGCCTGGGTGGCTTAGTCAGTTAAGCCACTGCCTTTGGCCCAGGTCTGATCCCAGTGTCCTGGGATCAAGCCCCCCCCACATCAGGCTCCTGGCTCAGCAGGATCCTGCTTCACCCTCTCCTCCTCACTGGTGCTCTCTCTTGCAAATAAATAAGTAAAATCTTCAAAAAAAAAATCTTATTAAAATGTATTTGCATCCTACAGTCTAATGGTCTATGGAATATAGTTTGGGAAACACCAATTTAAACCATGAATATAACAAATGACTGGGGTTTGTTCTTTGAGTGGTAATGGGTCTACTTCTGGAAACTCTTTTCTCAATATTTTTCTCTCTTCATTTTACATTGTTTCAATTACTGTAGCTTTATAGAAAATCTTGGCATGAAATAGTGTTGACCTTATACTTTTGTTGCTCTCTTAAAATATCATTTCAGTTATTTGAGATGTTTTTCATTTTCTTGTAAACTTTAGAAGCAGCCTGGCAATTTTTTTTTTTTTCAAAAAGCTACTGAGATTTTGACTGGGATGAATTGATATAGATATAAAAACAGATATCTACCTATAAATCTATCTGTAGATAGATCAATATAGAGAGAGGGAAAATAAATATAAAATTACTATACTTGGAGCTATGTTTCTTTTGTTTAGGCTGTCATAACAGATTATCACAAAATCGGTGTCTTAAACAACAAAAATGTTATTATCTCACAGTTCCAGAGGCTGGAAGTCCAAGATCAAGTTGTTAGCAGGGTCATAATTCCTCTGAAGGCATGAAGGAAGGATCGTTTCCATGACTTTCCCTAGCTTCTGTTTCTTGGCTTGTGGCATTGTAACTTCAGTTTCACTGGAGGTTATCTTTTTATGCGTGCCTGTGTTGAAATTTCCCATTTTATAAGACTACCAGTCATAAAGGATCGGGGACCTACCTTGTTCCAGTATGGTCTCATCTTAACTAATAACATCTGCAATGACCCTATTTCTGAGTAAGAAAACATTCCGAGGTACTTGGGTTTAAGATTTCTGCATATGAAGGGACACCTGGGTGGCTCAGTTGGTTAAGCGGCTGCCTTCGGCTCAGGTCATGATCCCAGTGTCCTGGGATCGAGTCCCACATCAGGCTCCTTGCTTGGCAGGGAGCCTGTTTCTCCCTCTGCTTCTGCCTCTGCCTGCCACTCTGTCTGCCTGTGCTCACTTGCTCTCTCTCCCTCTCTCTCTCTGACACATATATAAATAAATCTTAAAAAAAAAAAGATTTCTGCATGTGAATTTTTAAGGGACATAATTCAACCCATTAACAATGTTTATGTATAGATTTCATAAGGTTGCCTCTATAGCCAATCATGTTATCTTCCAATAATGAGAGTTCAACTTCTTCCTTTACACTTCATGCCCTTTGTGTCTTTTTCATATCTAACTGTAGGACTAGGATTTCCAGTACAATATGGAATAGAAGTTGTGAAAGTCCATATAGATACCTTCTTTATCTTAGGAGAAAACATTCATTTCTATTTCACTGTTAAGTTCAATGTTAGACTCAGATTTTTCATAGAAGTCCTGTAAGAGATGAATGCAAAATGCCTTCAATTCCAAATTTGATAAGATTAATATAGTTTATATTGAATTTTTCAAATACTTTCAAATATATGTATGGCATTGATGATACAATATTTCTGCATTATCCTGTTTTAAAGTTAATTTTTAACTGCTGAACCAAGTTTGTATTCCAGGGATAAATACACTGAGTTTTATACATGGCATTAATAGGATGTTGAGTTTCATTTGCTAATTTGCAAAGGATTTTGGTGCCTGTGTTCACAAAGATAATGTCTTTATCAGGCATTAATATGAGGGCAATAATGGGAAATACAAAATGATTTGAAAAGAGTTCTGGCCTCTTCTGTTTTATTAAGTGTTTGTGTGAAATTGCTATAATTTCTTCCATTTATTATTGATAAAACTTACCATTGAATCTCTTGGTGTGGAATTTTATTGGTGGGAAGATTTTTTTTTAACTAATAGAACAGTCTTTAATAGATATATGTATATTGAAATTATCTGTTCAATTTCCTACTTCAATTTTGTTGGCTTTTATTTTTTTAGGTAAATAGTTTTTATTGTTAGAAAGCTCTTTAAAATATACTTCTTTACATTTCTTTTAATGACACTTTGAGTTTTGGTGTTATCTTTCATTGAATATAATGGTAAGTTCTCTTCTTTATTTCCAAACAGCCTTACTAAGAGTTTATAAATTTAATTAAAATCTCAAAGACCATTATTTTGATGCTGTTGGTTTTCTTGATATGTTATCTGTTGTTACCTCACTCCTTTATTTTGTGATTGTGTTTAATTTGCCCTTCTGTTTCTAGCATCTGAAGTGGCAACATAAACCACTGATTTTAATTTTTCTAAGCAGGTTTCTGCAATGCATTTCCTTGCAATCACTGCTTTAGCTGCAATCTGTAAATTTTAATATGATGTATTTTCATCTTCAACAAGCTCAAATGGTTCTATTTCCCTTTGTGATTCCTTTTTTGATCCTTGTAGTATTTGGAAGTGTGTGGTTTAATTTCAGAACATTTAGGATTTTGCAGATATCTTATTTTATTTATAATTTAATACTGTTAATGTTATAAAACTACTCTGTATGATATTATTACATTTAAAAGTATAGACATTTGTCTTTTGGCCCAGCCAATGGACTGTATTGGTTAATATTCCATGTGTACTTGACAAGCATATGCATTATGTCATTGTTTGGTATAATAATTTATAAACATCAATTTTGTGGAAACAATCTAAATGTTCATCTGTAGATGAATAGATAAAATGTGATATGTGTGTAAAATGTAATATTCAACCACAAGAAAGAAGGAAATCCTGCCACCTGTGACAACATGGATGGCCCTCAAGGTCATGATGGTGAGAGAAGTCAGCCAGAGAAAGATAAATACTGTATGATATCACTTACATGTAAAATACAAAAAAAAACGAACTCATAAAAATGGAGTAAAATGGTGGTTAACTGATGCTTATCTGTGGGAGAATAGTTTTAGATGTTGTTTAAGGTACAAATTTGCACCTAGTAGATAAGTCCTGGAGAACTAATGCAAAATGTAGTCAAATATAGACAACAGTATTATAATTAAAAAGTTGGTGGTGTAATAGATAAAGTGATAAAGGTGCTATCACCATACAAAATATATCAATTTCATCAAATTTGTTGGTAATATGGTTCAAATCGCATCCTTACAGAGTTCTACCAGTTACTGAGGAAGGGGTGTTAAAATATCCAGTTATGATTGTAGGTATATCTACTTCTTTCTTTGATTCTGTAGTATTTTCTGATATATTTTGAAGTTATTGTTTTTGGTGCCTATGCATTTAGGGTTAAATTTTCTTGGTGAATTATCATTATGTGATATCTTTTTTTTTTAAGATTTTATTTATTTGAGAGAGAGAGACAGATAGTGACAGAGATAGCAAGAGAGAGCACAAGCCGGGAGGAGAGTGAGAAGCAGGATCCTGCTGAGCAGGACCCTGGGATCGTTACCTGAGCTGAAAGCAGACACCTAAGCCATCCAGGTGCACCAGGAATGTCTTATTTTATCACTGATAATACTGTCTTAAAACTTACCTTATCAGATACTAACATAGCTATCCTAGCTCGTTTTATGCTTATTGTGATGGTTAATTTTTTTGTCAGCTTGACTGGATCATGAGGTACCCAGATACTTTGTCATGCGTTATTCCTGGTGGATCTGCAAGGATGTTGTTGGATGAGATTAATGAGTAATGCTTTCCCAAATGTGGGCCTCAATTGTATGAAGGCCTGAAGGAACAAAAGGGCTGACCTTCATCCTGCCTGTCTTTGAATAGGGACATTGCTTTTTCCCACCTTTAAAAAAAATATTTAATATTTTATTTATTTAAAGAGAGTGAGTGTGAGTTGTGAGAGGGGCAGAGGGAGAGGAAGAATCTCCAGCGACTCCACGTTGAGTGCAGAGCCCCATGTAGGATTCCATCTCCTGACCTGAGATCATGACCTGAGCTGAAATCAAGGGGTCAGGTGCTTAACCGACTGAGCCCCCCATGTGCCCTTTCCTCCTCCTTTCAGACTAGAACTATATCATTGGCTCTTCCTGGTCTCCAGCTTGCCAACTGCAGATCCTTGGATTTGTCAACTTTTATAATCATGTGAGTCAATTCCTTATAATATGTGTCAAATACATGCCAAAACTATGTGTATGTATCCCTTTGGTTCTGTTTTACAGAGAATCTTAATCTGTGAGTCCATTCAGACAGTTACTAACAATGACATACACTGTGTGGCTTAAATAACAAAGCTTTTTTTCCTCTTTAGGAGGCTGGGACATCCAAACCAAGGTGTTGGCAGATTCCTTGTCTGGTGAGTGCCCACTTCTTGATTCATAGGTGTCATTTTCCCATTGTGTCCTCGCATGTCAGAAGGGGAAAGGGTCTCTTCTATATTGACACCAATGCTATTCATGAGGAATCTTTCCTCAGGACCTAATTAAATCCCAAAGGCCCACCTTTCAATAAGATCACATTGGGGATTACAATTAAAACATGAATTTTGGTGAGACACAAACATTCAGTCTATAGCGCTCTTATTTACTTTCAGCTTCTCTGTTTTCACACATACGTATGTAAATTTGCTCTTTTAACAGTCCTGTTATTTTTATCCCTGTGTGAGAATCTGTGCCTCTTATGACAAATGTGTTTAGTCATTTAAAAATAAATAAGGACTGACATTGTTAAGTTTAAGTCAACCATGTCAGTAGTTGTTGTGTATTTTTCCCATTTGTGCTTTGTTGCTTTATTCCTGTGTTCCTAACTTCTTTTAGGTGTTTTGAATACTTTCCCAATTGTATTTTGTATTTTCTATGTCCTTTTAGCTATATTTATTTTGTATTAATATTGATTATTGTAAAGATTTGAATATTCATCTTGTACTTCTAATTTTAAATGAATAGCATAATTGCATACCTCATTGATGTTTTATGCTGTTTTTGTCATTTGTTTTACTTATAAAATGATGGTATTTTGCCTGAAGTAAGTTGCTTTTGAAAAAAGTACAGAATATTTTTAGGTATATATAATCACCCTTTATTCGGTATCTTAAGACTTCAGTGTGATATCATCACCTTTTTCCCTGAAAAACTTTTCAAACTATATGTGGATATATATGTCTGCTGGATATATATGTCTGATATATCTCTCATTTTTGTGTTTCTGAAAATGTCTTGATTTTCTCTTTCATTTAGAAGAGAATTTCTGCTATATGTAGAATTGTGAGTTAGCAATCTCTTTATCCTCTACCATTTTGATTGAGAAGTCATCCATCTGTCCTTAATCATATGCTTTTATTTAATATGACCATCCTCAGTGTAACTGGTTTTAAAAGTTACTTTACTATTCACAACTGTAACTACAATATGCTTTATTGTGGTTTTCCCTGAATTTATCCTGCTTAGGATTCCTTTGGTTTTTGGGTTTGAGGATTGATTTAATTTTGCAAAATCTTACTATCTTCTCTTTCTGGCATTTGAATGATATTTTATATTTTTGTAATGTCCAAAAGTCTCAGATTCTGTTACATTTTCTTAATTTTATCTATAATGACCTTTCTACTAATCTACGATTTCTTTCCTATGTTGTCTTCAATTATTACGGTTAAGACCACCAAATGAATTATTTCTGATACACAATTTTTTATAGGTAGCATTTTCATTTTGTTTGAGAAGGAAGTTTCATTTATCTTTTATGCCATTTCCCATCTGTTAATTCGTGTTTATTATTTGAAAGTCTCATCTGGGTATTTGTGAGTCTGCTTTTATGGATTGCTTTTCCCCTTAATCATGTTTAACACTTTCTTTCTTTTTATCATCACTTAAGTAATATTTATCTTCAGGAAAGACACATTAGTATTATCATGTCACAGCTTTAGGCAGAGAGCTGAGTTAAAGTTAATCTGCCGTGATTTGTGTTTAAATTTGATTGCAGGTTTAATTGGATTAATTGTCCCACTAGGTGTGAATATTTTGAAGTCATGAGTAATGGCATTTCCAGAGAGGAACTTGAGATCTTAGAACCAGGAAGATTCTAGAGATCTTTTTGCTTTATATATCAAGTGCCAGCTTTGCAAATTATGGTGAGTTCCCCTATTTTTCAATAGGTTATCAGGTTTTATATCACATTTCTTTCTCTCTATCCTTATTCTAATCTTTCTACATCTTGTTAGCTCTCTCACCATCCTATGGCACTGCCCACAGACTTTGGAGTTTTACAGCAGTGCCCTCAGTGGAGAATCTCAGAAATATTTTTGTTTTGCTCATGGGCTTTACTGCCATCTTATATATTCAAGTATTTCATGATCTCCATTCTCTCCACTTCTCACCACTTCTTCCTTCCCTACATGTACACTTTTCTAGTGTATCAGTTGTGCATTTTCATGCCCACTCATGCTTCTGCAACACCTTAAATTTCATGGGTCACATAGTTAAATTCCATGAATCATACCAAAGGTTCAAACATGACTCAAACATTTAAGAGAGTCCAATTGCTTACACACAGCCACTCTTACATAAAGCAGCTTTTACTAATTGTTTCTATCCAAAACATCTTTGTCTTAATATTTTAGTCTCCTCACAACTTTTGTACTTTGTATTTCATATAGAATCATGGAAATTGCTCTAGCATTTCTCTTCTCTTAAATAGTATATAAATTCTCAAAGAGGATGGTTTTTTATCTTGAGTGATTCCCGCAAACACACACACATGTAATTTTCTATTTAGAGGGTAGAAAAAGGTGAAATACTGAACTGATAAAGAGGAAAGACTGTGAACATTTATAGAGGAATTTTTTTATTCCATTGTGCTACAATCCTTTGTCTATGCTGTTCTATATATGGCTTATATTTTCCACTATATTTTCCCCTGGTGTTTGAGTAATTGTATGTAACTATTTATCTATAGTCATATCCTCTTTTAAAACGTGATCTCATTTATGGTAAACAGTGTATCTCTGTCATTTGTTTAAGTACAAGTCATTTCACAGTGTTTCACAGTAAGTGATGGGCACATGCTTGCTGAACAGAATTTCATTAAATTATGTGTATAGTTTGAGGAGCTTTAATATAAAGGTAGAAAGTATTACAGTAGCAGGTGGTAGATAGATGGTATCCGAGCTCTCTTCTAAGTCCTCTTTGTTATGTTTTCCTTATTATTGCTGCTCTTTAATTGTTTCTCCTCAAATTTCCAGAAGTTATATTTAATGCTAGTATGCTTTCAGTTGAAGATTACACCTCATATTAAGTGAGAAGTGATTATATATGAAACGAATTAGATAAGGAGCTGCAGCTCAGAAAATAGAGCAATATTGAGATGCAAAAGAAAACACTGGGAACAGAAACCAATATGTATATAATGTAACACTGTGTTGATGAGAACTGAATGTTAAATAGAATGAAAATACCACTACGGGTTGTGCATGGTTCCCATTTTTAAAGTAGTTACTGAAATTTGATTTTGGTAGCCAAGGGTTCTTATGTATAGGAAACATCTCTTTACTACAGTTTTACATGTAAATGTCAAAGTATAGTACCTGCTATTTCTTAGAATAACTCCGATGCAGGGAAGTATTCCAGGGGCATATTTTTAAGACTCATCTGTTACCACTTCTGTCCCGTAATTTTGTATGTGAATGCATTTAGCATAAAATGCTACTGCAAATTTAAGGAATCCCCCCTAAATATTTATCGTATGCCAGAAGTATTTTATGGAAGTATGTGTGTTTGTGTATATTCTAAGCTTTTGTGCATTCCTCAAACTAATGCAATGATCCACGTTAAGGTCAGGCTTTTAAAAATCTTATTAATGGAATATTGGAAGACTGGAAAACAAAACCTGACATTGGTTCAATACTTCCTGAATTAGATGACTTGTGCCTGATATCTAGTACAGTTTAATAGTTGATAATTCAGGCCTTCAGAAAGTGTACTCTGACACTATTAGGAATTCAATGTATGGAATATAGTGGCAGGAGAAGTACTCTGTGGGGAAAAAATGAAGCAATCACTTTTGTAATGTTAATTATGAATAGTCATATAATAAAATGAATATTAGAAAGAGAGAGGGGAGTTTGCTTGCATATTTTGGGGCCTAAAAACTGTGAAGATATTTGGACAAGGCTAATGATGGAGACTAAAGGGGGCCCCACAATAAGGAGGAAAAGAAGATCCCCCATATTATGTTTGGACCTGTGGACTCTAAAAGAAACTATTTTTAATAGCAGGTTTACACATTGCTCTCCATTCGAATTTCCCTTAACCCCAAAACATAAGGAAATCTTTCTAAAAGTCACAGCCTAGACTTAGCTGTACTATGACCTTTTATATAAAAAAGTCTCCCCTCCTCAAGTCAGAATGAGAACAGCAGAAGAAACCAATAGGAAAATAGTGATGTCCAATAAAATACCAGTATGCTCTGGGGTTCACCATTAGAGATTGCCACCAGCAGGACTGGAAGGGCAGGTGTGATTTAAGGACCTAGAGGCCAGGGGAACATGGTTGGGGATTCACTGATTTTATGATAGGTCCCAGAATGTGAATTTCTCACAGGTCGCTACTGAGTTTCTTTGCCATAATAACTTGTGCATATATATAGAAATTTATTTAATTTCAGTAAGGCCAGTGACACATGGGTTAGGAAATTAAAAGAGATAGGAGAGTGATAATAGATATAACAAAAGGTATACAAAGTTCTTTTCAACCCTTACAATTACAAATCCATGTTAGAAAAGGTAAGGAACTTGCCCAGGGTCAATATAGCTAGGGACTGTAGGTACTGGGATTTGAACCCTCTGACCTGTGCTTTTAGTTACCATGTCTACTATCTTTGGCAGGAGTGAGGCACAAGAATCCTAGAACTGGAAAAGGCTCATTTTCTACTAGATAAACTGATTTTCTTATAGTTTTACAGCAATCTATTTTTCAGAATTCCTGTTTTCATTCTGTTCCAGTTTAGTTTTTCATCTTTCATATGGTTCTAATTCCAAGATTATGAAATCCTTGAAGGTAAAGGATACTTTCATTTCACCTTCAAAACTCTGGAATTTGGCAGGCTAATTTTAAATACATGTTTCAGTCATTTGAATCTGGGATGGAGCCATTTACCACGGTAAAAAATTCAATGAGGAGTTCTGGTTCAAGATGGCAACTTTAGTGGGATCCTAAACTCTAATCCTCATAGGGACACAGCTTGTCTACAGTTACATACAGAACAATTTCCTCTGAAAAACCCTAAACTAGCTGAGTGGATCTTCCACATTGGGCAGATGAGGGGGAAAAAAAATACTGAAGCAGGTAAGAGAAGCTGAGACAAAAATCTCATCATGAACCCTAACCCCAATGTGGTGACCCACATTTAAGAGGGAACCTTGAGCTTCTCCCTAAGGAGTGAAAGGTTTGAATCCCACATGTAACGCCCCAACTTTTAATATGTGCACCTGAGAGATGAGCCTCCAGGTCCTCTATTTTTGAAAGCCAAAGGGTCTTGTAGTTAACTAGGAGTCATTTCTTAAAGGTTCATGCATGTAGACTTAGGTATCCCAGGGCCCCACACGGAGACAACTAACTGGAAAGTTCCCGAGGCCTTCAGTAAAAGAAGCTAATTTGCACACCCTAAAGCTCACCCTGAAGTCACCATTTTCGCACTCTCCCTCACTCCACCTTGAGAAAGGACTTGGTATACTCATCTGGCACCTAGATTTTCGTGACTGCCACCAAGGAACACCTCTAGATTTCCTGGCTCTGGTAGCTACAGGTGCTCATATTAATGGGTTCACTGGGGCAGTAGCAAAAGCAGAAACAGTTATTTAATTTTTTTTCCAGTATAATTCACATATATTGTCACATTAGTTTCAGGTTTACAGTATAGTGATTCATCAATTCTGTACATTACTGAGTGGTCATCACAATAAATATTTTCTTAATCCCCTTCACTTATTTCACCCATGCCCTGGACCTACCTGCTGGTAAATATCACTTTGTTCTCTATATTTGAATTTTTTTGGCCTTTTTTTCCTTTGTTCCTTTATCAATTTTCTTAAATTCCACATGTGAGTGAAATCATATGGTATTTGTCTTTCTCTGACTGACTTTTTTCACCTAGCATTATATCCTCTCGATCCACCCATGTTGTTGAAAATTAAAAGATTTTTCCTTTTTATGGATACTATTCCATTGTATGTATGTATGTATGTATCTATCATCTGTATACACCATCTTTTCTTTATCCATTCATCTGTGGATGGACACTAGAGTTGTTTCCTTAATTTGGCTAATGTAAATGATGCTCCAGTAAACAGAGGGGGTTATCTACCTTTTCAAATGAGTGTTTTGTCTTTGAGTAAATACCCAGTAGTGGAATTACTGAATCACATGATAATTCTATTTTTAATTTTCAAGAAATCTCCATACTGTTTTCCACAGTGGAGGCACCAGTTTATGTCCCCACCAATAGTGTACGAGTGTTCTTTTTCCTCCACATCCTCACCAACACTTGTTGTATCTTGTGTTTTTGATTTTAGCCATTCTGACAGGTATGAGTGGATAGGTCTTTGTGGTTTTGTTATGCATTTCCCTAATGATGATTTACAGCATCTTTTCATGCTTTTGTTGGCCATTGTGCGTCTTTGAGAAAGGTCTGTTTGCATCTTCTCTCCATTTAATTGACTTATTGTGTGTGTGTTGAGCTGTGTAAGTGCTTTATATAATCTGGATATATAACCCCCTATGAGATATGCCATTTGCATGTATCTTTTCCCATTCAGTAGCTTGTCTTTTAGTATTGTTTGCTTTGTTGTGCATAACCTTTTATTTTGATGTCATCCTAATAGTTTATTTTTGCTTTCTCTTGCCTTAGGAGACATATCTAGAAAAATGTTGCTACAGTCAATGTCAAAGAATTTACCACCTGTGCTCTCTTCTAGGATTTTTTTTTTTTTATGGTTTCAGGTCTCACATTTAGGTCTTAATTCCATTTTGAGTTTATTTTGTGTATGGTATATTATAGTGACCCTAGTTTCATTCACTTACATGTGGTTGTCCAGTTTGGGCAACATCATTTGTTGAAGAGAATGTTTTTTTCTCATTCCATATTCTTCCCTCCTTTGTTGAAGATTATATACTTGTGTATTCATTTTTGGGGTTTCTATTCTGTTTTATTGATCTGTGTCTATTTTTGTGCCAGTACCATACTTTTTTGATTACTACAGCTTTGTAGTACATATTGAAATCTGGGATTGTGGATATCTCCAGTTTTGTTCTTCATTTTCAAGACTTCTTGGGCAATTCAGAATCTTTTAAAATTTCCATACAACTTTAATTATTGTTCCAGTTCGAGAAGAAATGCTGTTGGCATTTTGCTAGGACTGCATTAAATTTATAGATTGCCTAAAGTATAGACATTTTAACAATGTTTGTTCTTCCACTCCATGAGCATGGAGTAGCTTTCCATTGGTTCATGTCATCTTCAATTTCTTTCATCAGTGTTTTATAGTTTTGAGTAGAGGTCGTTCGTCTCCTTAGTTAATTTTATTTTATTATTTTATTTTTACATTTTACATTTTATTATTTTTGATACAATTGTAAGTGGGACTGTTTTCTTAATTTCTCTTTCTCCCTCATTAGTACACAGAAATGCAACAGGTTTCTGTATATTTTGTATCCTCTGACCTAATTGAACTCATTGATCAGTTCTAGTAGTTTTTATGAGGCGAGTCTATGGTGCTTTCTATATATAGTATCATGTCATCTGCAACTAGTGAAAGTTTTATTACCTCTTGGGGTGCCTTTTATGATTTTTTCTTGTCTAATTGCTGTGGCTAAGACTTCCAGTACAGTGTTGAATAAAAGTAAATGGACATCCTTGTCTTGATCTTGGGAGAAACCTCAGTTTTTCACCATTGAGTTTGATGTTAACTGTGGATTTTTTCATATATGCCCTTTATTATGCTGATACATATTCCCTCTAAATCAATTGTGTTGAGGGTTTTATCAATGAATGGATGTTGTATTTTGTCAAATGCTTTTCTGCATCTATGGAAATGATCATATAGCTTTTCTCCTTTCTCTTGTTAATATGATGTATCACCCTTGCTTCCTAGGAATAAATCCCACTTGATCATGGTGAATGGTTTTTTAATATATTGTTAGATTTGGTTTGCTAATACTTTGTTGAAGATTGTTGCATCCATGTTCATCAGGGATATTGGCCTATAGTTCTCCTTTTTTTGTAGTGTCTTTATCTGGTTTTGGTATCAAGGTAATTCTGGCCTAAAATGAATTTGGAAGCTTTGTCTATTATTTGGAATAATTTGAGAATTCTTGAAATGTTTGGTAGAATTCACCTGTGAAACTGTCCGGTCCTGGGTTTTGTTTATTAATTTTTTGATTACTGATTTCATTGCTGTATTATTCTGTACAACTTTTACTATTTTTCCTGATTCCATTTGGGGAGGTTATATGTTTCTAGGTATTTTTTCTAAGTTGTTCAGTTTGTTGGCACATAATTTTTCATAATATTCTTCAAGTCCTTTGTATTTCTGTGGTGTCAATTGTTATTTCTCCTCTTATATTTCTGATTTTGTTTTAGTCATCTCCATTATTTATTTATTTATTTTTTTGGTGAGTCTGACTAAATGTTTATCAATTTTTTTTTCTACCTGTTATGTATTTCCATTCTAATCTTTGTTTCTTTCCTTTTATTGGTTTGGGGGTTTGTTCTTTTTTTAGCTCCTTTAGGTTTAAGTGTAGGTTGTTTGAGATTTTCCTTGCTTTTTTGAGGTAGGCCTGTATCACTAATCTTCCTTCTTAGAACAGATTTACTGTATCCTAAATAGTGGAACATGGTATTTTATTTTCTTTTGTCTCCATGTAGTTTTTTATTTCCTCTTTAATTTTGTAGTTAACCCATTCATTGTTTACTAGCATGTTCTTTAAGCTCCTTGTATTTGTGTTCTTTCCAGACTTCTTTCTTGTGGGTGATTTCTAGTTTCATAGGATTTTAGTGAGAAAGATACATGATATGACTACAGTCTTTTTTAATTCATTGAGACTTACATTGTACATGTTGTCTATTGAGGAGAAGTTTCCTGTGCACTTGAAAAGAACGTGTATTCTACTGTTTTAAGATGGAATGGTCTGAATTTATCCGTTAGATCCTCTGGTCCAATGTGTCCTTGAAGGCATTGTTTTCTTGTTGATTTTCTGTTTGGATGAAGTCCCTTACTAAATTTTCTGTTACTATCAACTGCTACTTTTATGTTTGTTAATAGATGTATTATGTATTTATGTATTTGGAAATAATATTGGGTACATAAATATTTACAATTGTTACATCTTCTTGTCGAATTTGTCCCTTTACAATTATGTAGTGTCCTTCATTGTCTCTTGTTACAGCCTTTAAGTCTATTTTGTCTGATAGAAGTATTGTTTCCCCAGCTTTCTTTGGCATCCATTGGGATGATAAATGTTTTCCCATTCCTTCACTTTCAATCTACATGTGACTTTAGGTCTGAAATTAATCTCTTTTATGCAGTATATGCCTGAGTTGTACATTTTTATCCTTTCAGCCACCCTATATTTTTTTGTCTGTTACTTCTGTCTCTTGTTCTTTCATGGTTGTTGGCCTTCCTTACTGATATAACTTGGATACCTTTCTCTTAATTTTTGTATAACTATTAACAGATTTTGATTTATTATGGTTGCATAGAAGATCTTTTTTTATTAACATATAATGTATTATTCCTGTCTGTGAATCATCAGACTTACACAGTTTACAGCACTCACCATAGCACATACCCTCCCCAATGTCCATAACCCAGCCACCCTATCCCTCCTCCCACCCCGCAGCAACCCTTAGTTTCCTGAGATAGAGTCTCTTATGGTTTTTCTGCTTCCCCAGTCGCATCTTGTTTCATTTTTTCCCTCCCTACCCCCCATGACCTCCCACCCTGCCTCTCAAATTCCTCCTGTCAGAGAGATCATATGATAATTGTTTTCTCTGATTGACTTATTTTGCTTAGCATAATACCCTCTAGTTCCATCCACGTTGTTGCAAATGGCAAGATTTCATTTCTTTGGTGGCTGCCTAGACCAGTGGAACAGAGTAGAGAGCCCAGATATGGACCCTCAACTCTATGGTCAAATAATCTTCGACAAAACAGGAAAAAATATACAGTGGAAAAAAGACAGTCTCTTCAATAAATGGTGCTGGGAAAACTGGACAGCTATATGCAGAAGAATGAAACTCGACCATTCTCTTAGACCGTACACAAAGATAAACTCAAAATGGATAAAGGACCTCAATGTGAGACAGGAATCCATCAGAATCCTAGAGGAGAACATAGGCAGTAATCTCTTCGATATCAGCCACAGCAACTTCTTTCAAGATATGTCTCCAAAGGCAAGGGAAACAAACGCAAAAATAAACTTTTGGGACTTCATCAAAATCAAAAGCTTCTGCACAGCAAAGGAAACAGAAAACAAAAAGGCAACCCACGGAATGGGAGAAGATATTTGCAAATGACAGTACAGACAAAAGGTTGATATCCAGGATCTATAAAGAACTCCTCAAACTCAACACACACAAAACTGATAATCATATAAAAAAATGGGCAGAAGATATGAACAGACACTTCTCCAATGAAGACATACAAATGGCTATCGGACACATGAAAAAATGTTCTCATCACTAGCTATCAAGGAGATTCAAATTAAAACCACATTGAGATACCACCTTACACCAGTTAGAATGGCCAAAATTAGCAAGACAGGAAACAACATGTGTTGGAGAGGATGTGGAGAAGGGGAACCCTCTTACACTGTTGGTGGGAATGCAAGTTGGTGCAGCCACTTTGGAGAACAGTGTGGAGATTCCTCAAGAAATTAAAAATAGAGCTTCCCTATGACCCTGCCATTGCACTACTGGGTATTTACCTCAAAGATACAGATGTAGTGAAAAGAAGGGCCATCTGTACCCCAATGTTTATAGCAGCAATGGCCACGGTCGCCAAACTGTGGAAAGAACCAAGATGCCCTTCAACAGACGAATGGATCAAGAAGATGTGGTCTAGTATTCCGTTTTATATATATATACCACATCTTCTTGATCCATTCCCCTGTTGATAGACATCTAGGTTCTTTCCATAGTTTGGATATTGTAGACATTGCTGCTAAAAACATTCAGGTGCATGTGCCCCTTCGGATCACTACATTTGTATCTTGAGGGTAAATACCCTGTAGTGTGATTGCAGGGTCATAAGTTAGCTCTATTTTCAACCTTTTGAAGAACCTGCATACTGTTTTCCAGAGTGGCTGCCCCAGCTTATATTCCCACCAACAGTGCAGGAGGGTTCCCCTTTCTCCACTTCTTTGCCAACATCTGTCATTTCCTAACTTGTTAATTTTAGCCATTCTGACTGGTGTTGAGTTGGTATCTCACTTGGTTTTGATTTGTATTTCCCTGATGCCAAGGGATGTTGAACACTTTTTCATGTGTCTGTTGGCCCTTTGGATGTCTTCTTTGCAGAAATGTCTGTTCATGGCCTCTTCCCATTTCTTGATTGGATTATTTGTTCTTTGGGTGTTGAATTAGGTAAGTTCTTTATAGATTTTGAATACTAACCCTTTATCTGATATGTCATTTGCAAATATCTTCTCCCCATTCTGTCATTGTCTTTTGGTTTTGTTGACTCTACCTTTGCTGTGCAAAAGCTTTTGATCTTGATGAAGTCCTAGTAGTTCATTTTTGCCCTTGTTTCCCTTGCCTTTGGCGATGTTTCTAGGAAGAAGTTGCTGCGGCTGAGGTCAGAGAGGTTGCTGCCTGTGTTTTCCTCAAGGTTTTTGACGGATTCCTTTCTCACGTTGAGGTCTTTCATCCATTTTGAGTCTGTTTTTGTGTGTGGTGTAAGGAAATGGTCCAGTTTCATTTTTCTGCATGTGGCTGTCCAGTTTTCCTAGCACCATTTTTTGAACAGACTGTCTTTTTTTCCATTGGACATTCTTTTCTGCTTTGTCCAAGATTAGTTGACCATAGAATTGAGGGTCCATTTCTGGGCTCTCTGTTCTGTTCCATTGATCTATGTGTCTGTTTTGTGCCAGTACCATACCTTGATTACAGCTTTGAAATAGAGCTTTAAAGCTTTGAAGCCTGGAATTGTGATGCCACCAACGTTGCTTTTGTTTTTCAACGTTTGTATTCCGGGTCTTTTCTGGTTCCATATAAACTTTAGGATTATTCCATTTCTTTGAAAAAAACTGATGGTAACATCTTAGGCATATAGCTGTGGGTTGTGGGAGGGGAGCTGGAACTGCTTTGGAGTACTCCTGCTGAAAATGACTGGATAGGGCTTGGTATGCTATTAGCAAGTTAGGTGGAGCATCCTTGCATTGGTTCCCACAGGTGTCTGTGTAATGAGGCTGCAGTGAGAGAAAGAGTGCCCTTTGAGCCTAAGACTCCTGCTGTTCCTGTGCTCATCTGAGATTAGTAAATAAATCTTCCTGTGTATCTCAGGGTTTTTCAGCTGCTGCTTCTATGCTATATCTCAGTGGAGTTACTTGTTATTTGACTCTTTAAGGTTGGGGGCTCTCCTATGCCCCCCAGATCTCTCATGACTTTGAAAACCAGAAGGTCTTAAAGCCAAATGTTTTTAGGGATTCATCCTCCCAGTGTGGGTCCCTCATTTCTGGGTTGGGGCCTTTTCCTCTCCCTTCTCTGTGCTTGCCATGTCCCTCCTTCCCCTAGACAGATCCATGGGTCAGATTTGTTCCTCACCATGTTTCTGCCCTCCCTCCCATTTTCTATTTGCCTCTTCTCTACATTGAGCTGTGAAGAATCTATTCTGCCAGTGTTGGAGACATTTTCTGGGTTATTTACATTGATATGGAGGTTTTCCAGGTATATCTTGGGATGAGGTGAGCTTAGAATCTTCCTATTCTTCCATCTTTCCTGGAAATGAAAGAAACATTCTTCCTGGCTATTGCCTAAAGGTTCTCTGCAGAGGGAACAGAAATGAATACTAATACCCTAGTTTTCCACTGAAGAGATATATTTGCTAATTTAAAACCTTCTACCTGAGGGTCTGGCTTCTAGTCATCCTGAATCTAGGTGCTAACTGAGATCCTCCCCTTTGGAAAGACATTGACAGATCTTTACAAACTCTTAACCGGTAGGAGCCACTAAAAATAAAATAGACTGTTTGGATAATTACAGAGGTTTGAGAGCCAACTTCAAAAGTCTAGGTAGGACACAGCTGAATGATAAGGCTCAAACATTCCTTCACTGGAAGAGGAGGCTGTTTTACCTAATTCCCAGAAACCAACATAGAGAATCAAGGAAAATGAAGAAGCAGAAGAATGTAATTTAAAATGAAAGAATACAATAAAACCTCAGAAAAAGACCAGTGAAATGGAGATAAGTGATTTAGCTGATAGATTGTTCAAATAACAGATGCATACTGAGCAAAGGAGAAGAGTGGATAAAAAAAGTGATAATTTCAAGGAGAAAGAATAAGAAAGTACTAAGTAGAAGTCACAGAACCGAAGAATATGGTAACTGAACACTGCAATGGAGGGGTTCAACAGCTGACCAGAGAAGATAAAAAAATATCAGTGACCGGGTAGGGCAGTAGAACTCACCCAATTAGAGCAGCAAAATGTAAATGGATGAAAATAGCTTAAGGGACTTATAGTACAATACAAGCAGACCAACATTGACATTATACAGACCCCAGAAAGAGAAAAGAAAGAAAGGGGAAGAAAAGTTATTTTCAGAAAAAAAGGCTGAACAATTTCCTAACCTGGAAGAAAGGAAACAGACATCCAGATCCAGTAATTTTGCAGAGTTCAAATGAGATCCACATCAAGAAAAGAGAATCTGAAAAGGAGCAAGAGAAAAACAACTTGTTACATATGAGAGAACCACTTCCCCACCTCCCGTAAGACCATCACGTAAGACCGTAAACTTTGCAAGCCACAAGGGAGTGACTAATATATTAAAAGTGCTGGGGGGGGGGGTGACTCCCCCCCCCCAAAGTACTCTGTCAACCAAAGTTCTTCAGGTTTACAGGAAAGGTAAAGAGTTTTCCACATAAACCAAAGTTAAAGGACTGTATCACTACTAGACTGGGCTTGCCAGAAATGTTAAAGAGAATTCTTTCAGCTGAAATAAAAGCGTTGCCAATTCATAACAGAAAAACATATAAAGTGTTAAGTTTCCCTGAGAAAGGTGGTGAGTTCATCACTTTTAAGTTAGTCTGAAGGTTAAAGTATGTAAATCGTGGCATCAAAAACAAAATGTTCATGGGTGGGGGGAAGTAAAATCTGCAGGCTTTGAATGTGTTCAAATTTAACTTGATATCAACTTAAAATAGGTTGTTATAAGTCATCCTATGTAAGTCTAATGGTAACCACAGAGCAAAAACCATTGGTACATGCATAAAAAATGAAGAGCAAGAAATTTAGGCCTAACACTGTAGAAAATTATCAACTCACAGAAAAGAGAAGGTTGCCTGGGTGGCTCAGTTAAGAATCTGCCTTCAGCATGGGTCATGATAACAGGGTCCTGGAATTGAGTCCCCCGTCAGGCTCCTTGCTCAACAGGAAACCTGCTTCTCCCTCTGCCTTCCTGCTGCTCTCCCTGCCTCTGACAAATAAATAAATAAAATATTTTTTTTTTTTTAATCACAGAAAAGAGAGCAAGAGAAGAAAACAGGAACAGAGTAACTATAAAACAGCCAGAACACAATTAACAAACTGGCAATAAATAGGTACCTATCAATAATTACTTTAAATGTAAACAGACTACATTCTCCAGTCAAAAACCCAGAGTGCCTGAGTGGATTAAAAAAAAATCCATGTAGATATTGCCTACAAGCAACTCATTTCAGGTATAGGAAGCACACAGGAAATGAAGATATTTCATGCAAATGGAACCAAAAAGAAAATTGGTATAGCTCTAATTTATATCAGACAAAACAGACTTTAAGACAAAAACTATAATGAGAGGGAGAAATAAGGTTATTATATAATGATAAAGGAATCAATCCAACAAGAGGATATAACATTTGTAAATATTCATGCACCCAACAATAAAGCAGACATTAGCAGACATAAAGGGAGAAATAGCAATACAATAATAGTAGGGGACTTTAATACCTCACTTCCATCAATGGATGGGTCATCAGCAGAAAATCAATATGGAAACATCAGCCTTAAATGACACATTAGCTAGCTGGACTTAAAAGATACATGGAACGTTGGGGCGCCTGGGTGGCTCAGTGGGTTAGGCCACTGCCTTCGGCTCAGGTCATGATCTCGGGGTCCTGGGATGGAGCCCCGCATCGGGCTCTCTGCTCAGCAGGGAGCCTGCTTCCCCCTCTCTCTCTGCCTGCCTCTCTGCCTGCTTGTGATCTCTTTCTGTCAAATAAATAGGTGGAATCTTAAAAAAAAAAAAAAAGATACATGGAACGCAACATCCAAAAACAAGAATATAGATTCTCCTTGACTGTTAATATAATATTCTACAAGAGAGGTCGCATGACAAGCCCTTAAACAAGTATTAATAAATTTAAGAAGACTGAAATCCTATCAAACATTATTTTCAACCACAGTGATATGAAATTAGACATCAATTACGTGAAGAAAACTGAAAAATTCACAAATACATGGAAATTAAATGATATGCTACTTAACTAATTGGTCAAAGAAGAAATTTTATAAATACTTTGAAACAAATGAAAATGGAAATACAACATACCAAAACTTACGGAAAGAGTAAAAAGGAGTTCTGAGAGGGAATTTCATAGTGACAAATGCCTATATCAAGAAACACATTTTAAAAAATCTAAAATAACCTAATTTACACCTCAATAGAAAAAAAAAAAGTCCAAAGCTGGTAGAAGGAAGGAAATAACAAGGTGGAAAGAAATGAAATAAAGACTCATAAAGCAGTAGATTAGATTAACACAATTAAGACACGGCTTTTTAAAATGACAACAAAAAGAGACAAGACTCAAAATAAGAAATGGGAGACCTTATAATTACAGAAAGACAAAGGATCAAAGATTACTATAAACAATTATATACCAAAAAATTGGACAACCTAGAAGAAATGTATATATTCCTACAAACCAAAACCTACCAAGAATGAATGATAAATAGAAAATCTTAAATTATGAAAGAGATTGAATTAGTAATCAAGAGCCTCCCAATATAGTCCTGGACCAGATGGCTTCTCTGATGAATTCTACCAGCCATTCGGAGAAGAATTAATTCATCTTGAACTCTTCCAAAAAGTAAGAGAATACTTCCAAAGTCATTTTGTGAGGCCAGCATTACCTTGATACAAAAACCAGAGAAGGATACTACAAAATCCCAAACAACCTATTTACAGAAAAATTCAATAATAAGAGAATCAGGGGCGCCTGGGTGGCTCAGTGGGTTAAAGCCTCTGCCTTCAGCTCAGATCATGATCTCAGCGTCCTGGGATCGAGTCCCGCATCGGGCTCTCTGCTCAGCAGGGAGCCTGCTTCCTCCTCTCTCTCTGCCTGCCTCTCTGCCTACTTGTGATCTCTGTCTGTCAAATAAATAAATAAAATCTTTAAAAAAAATAATAATAAGAGAATCATACACTGTGATCAAATGGGATTACTTCCAGGGAAGTAAGGATGGTTCAACATCCATAACTCAGTGTCATACATGATATTAATAAAATGTAAAATAAAAATCATTACCTCAATAGGTGCAGGAAGAGCATACACAATTCAAAACCCATTTATGATAAAAAAACTTTCAACCAAGTGGGTATATAGAGGGAATGTACTTCAACTTAATAAAGGCTATATATGACAAACCTACAGCTGACATATACTCAAGGGTGAAAAGTTGTAAGTTTTTCATATGAATTCAGAAACAAGACAAAATTTCTCATTCTCACTACTTTTATTCAAAATAATATTGGAAGTCCTACCCAGGGCAATTGGGGGCGGGGGGGAAAGTCATTTAAATCAGAAAGAAAGAAGTAAAACTTGTCACTATTTGCAAATGACTTGGTATTATATATAAAATACCCTAAAGACTCTAACCCCTCCAAAACTGTTAGAATAAATGAATGAATTCAGTAAATTGTGAGATACAAAATCAGTATACAAATACATGTTGTGTTTCTATCAAATAATCAGAAAGGAAAATATACAGAACAGTCCCATGTCCCATTTAGTACTAAATCAAAAAGAGTAAAATACCTTGGAATAAATTTTACCTGCACACTCAAAACTTATATCAATGAAAGAAATTGATGACACAAATAAATGCAAAGATGTTCCATCGTCATGGATTGGGAGAAGTAATATTGTTAATATAACCTTACTACACAAAGCAACCTCCAGATTCAGTGTAATTCCTGTCAAGTTCCCATGGTATATTTTTCACAAAAGTGGAATAAACTATCCTAAAACTTGTATGGAATGAGAAAAAAAAAAAAAAAAAAACCAGGGGCACCTGGGTGGCTCAGTGGTTAAGTGTCTGCCTTTAGCTCAGGTCCTAATCCCAAAGTCTTGGGATCAAGCAGAATCAGAATCAGGCTCCCTGCTCAGCCTTAAAACCTGAAAATAAGACCTGAAACCTTAAGATTCTGAGAACACAAAGTAGTAATTTTCTTGACTTAGGTCTTGAAGATTTTTGGATTTGATACTAAAAGCAAAGACAACAAAAATAAACAAGTTGGACTACATCGAACTGAAAGGCTCATACATAGCAAAGGAAATCAGCACGATGAAAAGACAACATGAATAGGAAAAATATTTGAAAATCATCTCTCTGATAAGGGCATAATATCCAAAATATATAAAATGGGCAGTGTATCTTAATAGACATTTTCCCAAAGAAGAAATGCAGATGGCCAACAAGCACATGAAAAGGTGCTCAACATCACTAATCATAAAGAAATGTAAGTAGAAACAACAATGAGATACCGTCTCACACTTGCTGGAATAGCTAATATAAAAAAGGGTGTAACAAGTGTTGGCAAGGATGTGGAGAGGATAATTATTGTGCACTGTTGAGGGGAATGAAAATCAGTACTATGGAAAATGGTATGAAAGTTCCTCAGAAAATTAAAAACAGAATTACACCGTGATCCATAAATTATGCCTCTGGGTACATATCTGAAGAAAACAAAAACAGTAATTTGAAAGGTTATTTCCACGTACATATTCATAGCATTACTATTTACATATTCATAGTATCCAAAGCATAGAGCAACCTAAGTGTTCATTGATGGATGAATAAAGAAAATACAGTGTGAGTATATATACAGATACAGATATATAAAATGGCATATTCATACAAGAAAGGAAGAAAATCTTGCCATTTGTGATTAGATGGATGGGCCTTGATGGCATAACATTAAGTGAAATAACTCAGATGAAGAAAGACAAATACCATATGATCTCATTTAAATGTGGACTCTTAAAAATAAAAAAAGAACTCACATATACAGAGACCAGATTGGTGGTTGCTGCAGTGAAGGGGGTCAAAGGTACAAAAATTCGAGTTATAAAATAAGTCATGGGATGTAATGTTCAGCATGATGACTGCATTTAAAACTATATTGTGTATTTGAAAGTTCTTAAAAAAGTGAATCTTAAAGGTTCTCATCACAAGAAAAAACATTTTCATTTTATGACTTATTGTGATGACCATTTCACAATACAGTTTACCCTTGAACAATGTAGAGGTTTTGGGCCCCAACAATCCAGCAGTCAAAAAAAAAAAAGTCTGTGTCTACTTTGGACTCCTCAAAAACTTAATTATTTATAGCCTACTATTGATAGGAAACCTTACTGATAACCTAAACAGTTGATGAATATATATTTCTATGTTATAGATAGGGTATGCTGTATTCTTTTTTT
The DNA here is from genome assembly GCF_902655055.1 of Lutra lutra. Lineage (NCBI taxonomy): Eukaryota > Metazoa > Chordata > Mammalia > Carnivora > Mustelidae > Lutra > Lutra lutra. The sequence goes on along the minus strand of NC_062288.1, from coordinate 99,143,381 downwards.
TTTTTTTAATCTTTTTTTTTTTTTTTTAAGATTTTATTTATTTGACAGAGAGAGATCACAAGTAGGCGGAGAGGCAGGCAGAGAGAGAGAGAGAGGGAAGCAGGATCTCTGCCGAGCAGAGAACCCGATGCGGGACTCGATCCCAGGACCCTGAGATCATGACCTGAGCCGAAGGCAGCGGCTTAACCCACTGAGCCACCCAGGCGCCCATCTTTTTTTTTTTTTTTTTTTAAGATTTTATTTATTTATTTGACAGAGATCACAAGTAGGCAGAGAGGCAGGCAGAGAGAGGAAGGGAAACAGGCTTCCTGCTGAGCAGCGAGCCCAATGCGGGACTCGATCCCAGGACTCTGGGATCATGACCTGAGCCGAAGGCAGCGGCTTAACCCACTGAGCCACCCAGGCGCCCCAGGGTATGCTGTATTCTTAAACTAGAGAAAAATACTATTAAGAAAAGCATAAGAGAAAATGCCATTATGGTACTGCTTCGAAAGATTTTGGCATATAAAGTGGACCCAAGCATTTCATACGTTGTTCAAGGGTCAGCTGTATGCACAAATGTCAAATCATTATGTTGTATACCTGAAATTAATATCAATTATATCTTAAAAAAGTAAGGTAATTTATGAAAATGAAACTGATTATTTTCAATATATTCTGAATAGAATAAGGTTTTACAAGTACTAAAATAACTACAAAAGTAATTATTTTGAAAGGTAAACATAAAGATGCCTAAGCTTTTAACATTATGCCTTTTTAATTAGAAAGTAAAGGAACTACGTTTAGACAAAAATTCTGCAGGTGAAAAATTCCTCACCTCACATACTGACATCAGTTCTTGGTAATAGAGAGCAAAGTTGAAAAGTAAGGTCAATGGGACTGCTATAATGGGTAATAATGTCTGCAGAACATGTGGAAACTTTTTAATACTGATTTGGATAAACACTATCTGCCATCATTTTAATTAAGAGAAAAAGAAATGTACAGCAATATCACAAAGAGTTTCTTTTCCCTATTGGTTTCTTTAAGACCTATATATAGTTCAGATACTGAAAATTTCATTTATGAATCCATCTTTACTTAATCTCAATAGAGATTAATAACTCTCACATTCTTTAGCAGACCACTGAGGAACTCTGCAGTAGAGATCTTTGCTCAGACTAGAAAGATGGAAATCTTTAGAGGAACATGAAAGATAATTATAAATTAACCTAGGAAAATAAGATTACCTAGGAAGATAATACTAATGAGAACAAAATTAAAGTAAAAATTCTATTTTCCCCTGGAGTGGAATGAAAATGTAATTTCTTATAAAGGCTCAATGTAATGGTGCATTTGATGGTGAGTTTGATTGATAAACTCATTAAAATTGGTCATATATAAAAATTAGATGCTTGTAGATCCAAATTCCATAGTTTTAATAATTTGAATTATTTTCCCATATAATAAAATTGCTTGAATAATCTCTAGAGTAGCATTCTTAAGTAGCCAATTAAAGAGCTCCTAAACTCACAAAAATTTTAAAGGAAAGAACAGAGCTCTTAAATTAATAAAGGGAGCATGATAATTCAAAATTACTAAGGAAGGTGGCAGAATTGAGTATCGTGTCAAACTGTTAATATACATAACAATAAAGGTGACAATAATGGTGAGATTGATATTGGCAAGAGGAGAGAACCTTGTAATTTTGAATTCTCAGTTAAATGAAGAGGATTAGATAGCTGTAACAGGCAAAAAAAAAAATCTTCAGTTGAGATTATTTTTTTCTAGATGGCCTGTTGCAAAAGATTTCCATAGTAATTGACCAAACACTTCATTAAACATAGACTCAATTCTCTTTTGTCATTTCATAAAGAAATTTCTTGTACTTATATTTACCTCAGTTAAATGAGTCTCTAAGCAAAATATTACATCCATGACACTATTAAAAACAGCACAGTCTATAAGTAATACAGTTTACATATAAGGACTCACAGAAGTTGAAAGGGAAGGGATGGAGAAACTTACCATGGTAACAGAAAGTTGAGTAGCTACATTATTTTCAGACAAGAGTTTAGAAGTATAGCCTTCAGATAAGGAAGGACATAAAATAATAAAAAGGTCAGTTCCCCAAGAAAAACCTCTATATACCTAACAACAGAACATCAAAATAAAAAAAGTGAAAATGGAACTAAAAGAAGACAAACCCACTCTTTTAAATATATTTTTTTAACATCTTTTTTGGTAATTGATAAACCAAGTAGGCAGAAAACCTGTAAAAATAAAATTGACCTTAAAAGCACTATTAATTCAAAAAGCATTTCACATATTCCAGTACCCATCTATGAAAAAACTCAAGTAGGAGTAGAGGAGAACTTCCTTAACCTGCTAAAGACTATCACTTCATGAATGCACAGAAGTTAGGGTGCTATAGGGCAAAGTAAATACAAGGTAAAAAGAATCCATTCTTAACATCTTTCCTTACTTACCCTTTGGGCTTTGGAGAGTGGATGTCCAGTTCTTTTACTGATCACTGAAATTCTCAACTGGTCTCCTGTCCCTCAATTCTGTGTGTTATGAAATATTTCCATTAGTAAGTATAGCTCTGTATGGCTGATAATGATAATTACTATTGATCTAATAGCTAGTAGTTAACATTTATTGAAGATTTATAGATCATACTGTGCCAAGCAGCCTACATAGATTGCCTATTCCACCTCAAAACCTTCTGTGATTTATTTTTAATTCCCATTTATAGCCGAAGATTCTAAGGTACAAAAAATAATCAATTTGTGCTATCAACTTAGGATTCAAGCCTACATAATTAGGTTCCAAAAGCAATGCTTCTCCTGTATCATGTTGAGTTGCCTCTTGGGCAGGTGAGTATAGTTAGAAAAATAAAATCCCTCAGTTAATTCTGGTGAAAGCCGGAGCCTTCTCTCCTCATGAGAATTCCTGGTGCACACCTTAAATCTCTGCATCAAAGCATCAAAGGACCAATTATAAAAGTTTAGAAATGTTTGCCTTTTCAGGTAGTCTATTTTAAAAAATAAAGGCTAAATTTACTGTACAAACTATGTTCCCCCCCACCACAATCCAGCTCTGTCTCACTTTTGATAAAATTCTTTTTTCCATATCCTCCATTAGATTATCTGTGACTCTCTGAGGTTAATTTTTGATTCTTTTGTTATACTTCACCATAATGAGGAAACATATTTACTTTATGGACAATTAGTAATTTCCTATTTATTTAGTTAGTTATTTAGTTAGTTATTTGACAGACAGAGATCACAATTAGGCAGAGAGCAGGCAGAAAGAGAGATGGGGAAGCAGGCTCCCTGCTGAGCAGAGAGCCCAATGCAGGGCTCGATCCCAGGACCCTGGGACCGTGACGTGAGCTGAAGGCAGAGGCTTTAACCCACTGAGCCACCCAGGTGCTCCAGTTATTTCCCCTTTTATCCAGAAACTTAAAACTAGTTTTTAGGGGTGCCTGGGTGGCTCAGTGGGTTAAAGCCTCTGCCTTCAGCTTGGGTCATGATCCCAGCATCATGGGATCAAGCCCCGCATTGGGCTCTCTGCTCAGTGGAGAACCTGCTTCGTCATCTCTCTCTGCCTGCCTCTCTGCCTACTTGTGATCTCTGTCTGTCAAATAAATAAAATCTTTAAAAAAACAACTAGTTTTTAGCTGGTTAATAAATTTCTCCCAAACCAAGGAGTAGGTCTTTCTGGAGTTTTAATTTCCTGGGTCAGTATTTCTAATAACCCTGAAACAAGCAAAAGATGCTATTTTGATTTCATGAAGTTTAATAACTGAATTTTATGAATTGAGTGCTCTTATTTTCTTGGTCTTTTCCATGAAAATGTTTTCTGTATAAAGAAGTTATAAAAATAAGTGGGCTGTTTACTGAAGAAAACACAAAACAATCACACTTTAGTATAAATTACCAAACAGATAAAATACTGAAATGCCAAATAGAATACCAAATAATTTGTCCTTTATATGAGTACATGACTTGCTAAAGAACAATGTAGTTCCATGTTTAATGTCAATTGCATAATTTCATGCAAATTTTATGGAATCGAATTCCAGCATATAAAAATAAAACCATGAAAATAAATAAAATAATCGCTTGTTGATGTGTTTTTTCTTTTGTTAAGGATTTACATATTAATGAAATTAAGTAGAAAACACATTAAAATTTGACAAACAATTTCTGGAGTGGGAGCAGGCATATTTAGAAAAAGCTTTCAAATTAAGTGTTTTTCTTTTAATGGCTTGCATTTGGGGGAAAAAAATCACAGGTTAGCTTTTTTCATCGCCCTTAATTTGTCTCCTTTTCCGTAAAACGCCTGGGGAGAATATCCTTTAGTCTTTCCACTTATGTTTCCACTTCTGTAGTTCCAAAATGCCTAGCCCAAATCTATTCTATTCATTAGAATATACATTTACATTTTCTAACACTAAAATACTGATTGCTGTTTCCTTGCTGACTTTGAATAGCAGGCTGATAAGAACCCTGTACATAAGCTATAAAGGGGTTGTAAGTTAAATACGCTTATTACGGTTCTTTACCATAATCTACATATTTATTTAACAAATGAGAGTTCATCTATCCCAACAGTGATTCTTGGGATTTATCACCTTTCAATCTTGAAAAAGAGCCCTATAAAAATTTCCGCTTATGACCAAGAAAAAGTAACAGCATCTGAATTTACACACCCAGCTTAAACAACTAAAAATCTGGACACAATATATAAGTCAACACTTCTCAAGGCATTGGAGGTTCTGCAATAAGGACAGTGTTCCCTAACAGGAGGGAAACAAACAAGGTGAGCTCTAGGATTGTCACAGTAAACCCTCTGCAGAGAAGTTCCAGGCTTTATTATCACAGGAGGTGAAATGTAGAGTGCTCTGGGTTGAGGAGGCATCGACAGTGTGGATAGGACAAGAGGCTAGAGTTCACAGGGCAGAATCCTGAAAGGGGAAAGATGCATAGAGAAACCAACGTGGAGATGTGTATAGGGTTCTCCTTCAGTTTTCAGCTGAGTACTTTCCAGTCTTGATGGTGAGAAAACTACTTGTGGCTCCGGAAACAACCACCTAAAATAAACAGAGGGAAGCAGCCTTCAGAGTTCACAGAGCCAAGTGTAATTTCTATTCCCATGGAGTAGAAAAACCTCTTAATTCATGGGTCGTTGGGTAGACTACTCAGAAGGGATTCAGAAGTGGAAAAAAAATTAGACCTTGAGTGAACTCTGTTCTGGCCCTGCGTAACAAAACTTAAAAGCAAGACAGAAGGATAGCACATTATTTTAAAGTAACTGTGTCCATTAACAAAGCTCAACACTATTTACAGGAATACAAAGGTAGATAGACACAAGGTGTTCATTCAAAAATTGCCAGGTATGCAATAAAGAAAATATGACACATAATGAGGAAAAATATCAATCAAAATTAATCCAAGAAACAGATTATAGAATTAGTAACAATACTAAAACACTTATTATAACTGTATGAGATATATATATATATATATGCATACACACACACGTATATATGTATATATGAAGCTAGAGGAAAAGAGCATATACGTATATATGAAGCTAGAGGTAAAGTGAAATATGGAAATGTAACAAGATACAAATTTAGAGATGAAAACTATGATGTCTGATATGCAATGCCCTGGATAGAATTAAAGGTAGATTGGATTTCTCAGAATAATGAACAGCTGCAGATCAATGAACTTGAAGACCTAGACATAGAAACTATTCAAAATAAAAAAGAGCAAAAAGAATGAAAAAAAAATAAATTGTGCATCATTGAGTTGTGGGACAAATTCAATCAGCTTACTATGAATGTAATTAGTCTCAGAAAAAGCGAGTGGATTGAGGGAAAACAGAAATAATAATAGGAAAAATAAAGTTTGAAAATAGTGCAAATTTAGTGAAAATAAATCCCACAGATTTTAGAAGCTAAATGGACCCCAAACATAATGATTTGATGAAATTACTTGAAGGCCATATCATAGTTAATTTGCTTAAAATCTGTGATAAAGAAACATCAAAAAGTAGTCAGAGGGAAAGCAAACAGTACATACATAGGAACAAAGCTAAAAATAATAGACTTTTGGGGCACCTGGGTGGCTCAGAGGGTTAAACCTCTGCCTTCGGCTCAGGTCATGATCTCAGAGTCCTGGGATCAAGCCCCGCATCGGGCTTTCTGCTAAGCGGGGAGCCTCCTTCTCCCTCTCTCTGCCTACTTGTGATTTCTGACAAATAAATAAATAAATCTTTAAAAGAAAATAGACTTTTCATATAAGGCAAACCAGACGTTCCTAGAGCAGCATCTTTAAGATGGAAGAAAAACAAAATCAAAGCAATTAGTGTAGAATTTTATGCCCTACATAAGTATCTTCAAAACAAAGGTAAAATATAAACATTTTCATACATTCTTTGGCTCAAAAAATCATCTACAAACCTAAAATACAAGAAATCGTAAAGAAAAATTTTCAGGTAGAAGTAATGATACCAATAAATCATCATATACACAATGGAATGAAGAGCACCCAAATGGTAACTGTGTGCATTTAGAAAATGGGTTTTTCTTATTATGTAAAAATCTCCAAATGATAATTAACTGTTTTAAAATAATATTGTGTTATGGACTTTATAACGTGTGACAGTAAATGTATAGCAGTAATGACATGAGGGCTAATAGGAAAAAAAATGCAAGTATATATTGTTCTTATACTGTGCATGAAGTGCTATAGTATCATTGAACATAGACCGGTAAGTTAAAATGTATCCTACAAACATAAGCAAACACTGAAACAAAAAATGTTATAGCCAGTAACTAAAGGAGAAGAAAAAATAGAATCATAAAATACACTAACCCAAAAGAATTGCATTCCAGTGGGGGGAAAAAAGTGGAACAGGAATAAACACAACAAAAGCAATTAGCAAATAAAAGATTTAGAACCAACCACAGCAATGATCATATTAAATGATATAGACTATCAATACACAGTGATTGTCACCATGGATAGAAAAGCAAGACCCAACTACAGTCTGCTTCCAAAATGTCCACTTAAATATCAGATGCAATGAACAAAGTAAAAGACAGAAATTACCAAAGCTCATTCCAGAAGAAATCTGTTACACAAAGAACCAAGTATCAATTATCTTTACTGAACATCTTTCCCACAAAGAAAGGTGCAAGACAAGATGGCTTCAGTTTAATAAATACAAGAATATATCAGAATCGTGATAATTCATACCTCAACTCACAAAAATTAACATAATATGGGCTGTGGAACTAAATACAAAGCCCAAACTTCTGGGAGAAAGAAAGAAAGAAAATATTTTGTGATCTAGCATTGGGCCAGTATTTCTTAGAAGAGTAATAAATGAATAAAACAAATGATACTGGGACACCTGGGTGGCTCAGTTGGTTAAGCTGCTGCCTTCGGCTCAGGTCATGATCCCAGGGTCCTGGGATCGAGTCCCGCATCGGGCTCCTTGCTCAGCAGGGAGCCTGCTTCTCTCTCTGCCTCTGCCTGCTGCTCCCCCTGCTTGTGTTCTCTCTCTCTCTCTCTCTCTCTCTCTCTGATAAATAAATAAAATCTTTTAAAAAAATGATAAATTGTGTTTTATAAGTTTCTGTTAGCACAAAGATAAGTCACAACTGGGAAAAATGAATATATATCTGATAAAGAACTATTCTGAATATATAAGGAAATATCAAACCTTAATGAGAAAACTGGCAACTTGATTAGAAATTAGGTACAATCTTTGAGTAGAAATATATTTTTGTTCACTAGGGAAGAAATAGAAGTGCAAATAAGGATCTGAAATGTCATTCATCATTCATTATTAAAAAAAAAACTAAAAATTAAAATCACAAGTTGATACTTCTCTACATCACCTAGAATGCCTAAAACTAAGAAGCCTAACCAAACAAATCAGTGGCAAGATTGTCAAGCATTTGTAAATCTTACTAACTACTGGTAAGAATGGAAAATGGAAAACATGTTTGAAAATAGCTTGGCTTTTCCTTGAAAAGTTAAATATACATGTACCATATGACCAGCCAATTCACCCCTAGGTATATATCCATGCAAAGACATACACACAGCAAGTTTGCACACAGGCAAACAGAAGGCATGTGTAAGTTTTAAGCAGTCCAAGGAAATATCTAAGGAAGTGAAGCCATACTTACCAATTCAGATCTCAACAAGGGCTGGAAAACCTCTAGATATCGTTCCAGCCTTATGTGAGAAAAAAAAAAAATATGTGACCAAAATAGGTGAGAAATTAAATCATATAACTTAAATACAAAAGGCTTAAGAACAATTATAAGCACATTATTATATAGAGAGGAATGTCATCTCAATAATTACTAAAAATGAAGGTCTAGAGGCACCTGGGTGGCTCCATTGGTTAAGCAACTGCCTTGAGCTCAGATCATGATCCCAGTGTCTGGGATCTTGCCCCGTATTGGGTTCCCTGCTCACGGAGAGTCTGCCTCTCCCTCAGCCTCTGCCCCTACCCCTGCTCATGCATGCCCCCTCTCTATCATTCTCTCTCTCTCTCTCAAAATCTTAAAAAAATAAAGTTTTAGGACTCTCAAATCACCACAACTAAAAACTGGGAAAGGATATCAGTATGTTTATATTAGTTTTAATTCAAAATATAACTTATATGTAAATATGTTCAATTTCAGTATTAAGAAAATATAGAAGTAACAACCACATGGCCTGAATAATACTTACTTACATTGATGATAGTGATTAAAAGTGGTGATACCTCCTGGTATAGCAGATGCAGGGCAGGTGGCCTGCTCTTCTTTTCAGTCTTCGAAAACACAACCTCAAATGTACCTACTAAAATATTTAACACATATACACATTGAAATAAAAGACAAAAAGACATCTCTTGGATAGACAAAGTGGAAATAAGTTGGGGTGCTGGTTATTAAAATATATATGAGAAAAGAAGAGTAATTTACATCACTAGTCGGAGAGATTCCTTGGATACAGTTATGTGAGAAGAGCTAGATGCAGAGACATGTCTATGTTACCTGTTTATTACACAGAAATGTCAGATATTCATTTTATGTGTGCTTATAATGACATTATGCACATGGAGAAAAACACACACGAAGTTAATATTTGGTTCCATGGTAAAGAAGGAAAAAAAGGTGATAGGGATATAAGTAAAAATAATACCAAGGTGCTATAAAAACAAGAATGTCCATTTCCAACTAAAAAGTAACACCCCTAGGGTAAGATAAGTGAAAATATGTGGGTGGATGGGAGGCTGTGGTATATCTAGAAGGCTGTATTAAAAGTTACAAAAATATTAATGATACTTCTTTCAAGATATTGAAAACAAAAAGATACTGAAAACATTTTTTACTTCCTCACTTATGTTTTCATGGCTTAATAGTTTTACAATGACTTTGTATGGTAAATACAGTGAGAAATCTATTAAGTATATGAAACTACAGGAGAAAGTATGGGAGATTTTTAGAAAATTATTTTTGGATGAAAAATGTGTTAGACTTTTTTTTTTTTTCAAGGCAGAATGAAAGTATTCAAACTGACACTTTAAAATGTAACAGTTTAAGAACATACTCAGACACCTGAAAAGTGCCAGGGTTGTCTCTGTTTTTAGCACTCTTGATACTGGTACCCAAGCAGGGCATCAGGGATGTGTTTCTCCACATCTTTCTGTATTGCTTTCCCTTGTGTTGGATTTGTTTTCAGGCAAGGTCTACTAAAGGTCAACCAGATGGTCCTAGAAAGTTCTAGGCTTATATACAATGAGGACTCCAATGAAGAAGTGATTTCTTCTCTTTATGGAATGTAATAGCAATTTTCCCCAGGTTAATTTTCCCTTGCTTTCTTTCACATGGCCTGGGTTCATGTGTTCTACCTCTTGAGTATTCGGATGCAGCTGGCTCACCTGCCAAGTCCACTTCTTATGCGGATAATCCTTGGAGTCAGAGTGGAGTCTGCCCCCTGAATCATACAGAGTCAGGGTGATATCCGTCTTGGAAATAAGATGCCAGAATCAGATGAACAGGAGTTGGGCAATAATCCAAGGTATAAGAGAAGTCTGTATCAGGTCCTTCGTAAATGAGATAGAAAATTAAACCTAAGTTTATATACCTTTTCTACATGAAACACATTATAAGCATAGTTAAAAGATAACATTGAAAAATAACTATGTTGCAATATAATGTTTAATATTTACATATAGAGTCCCTATAACTCCAGAGACCAAAAATAATAAGAATTTAAAAAAAAAAAGGACAAAAAGCAGAATTCTCAGTTAAAAATTGCTAATGGCCAGCGAGCTTATAAAATATTCTCAGGGATGTGGGTGGCTCAGTCGGTTAAGCATCTGACTCTTGATTTTGGCTCGGGTCATGATCTCAGGAGTGTGAGATTGAGACCCACATCAGGCTCTGAACTCAGCGGGGAGTCTCCTTGAGATTCTCTCTCCCTCTCTCTGCCCCTGCCCCCACTCATGCTCTCACTCTTGCTCTCTAAATAAAATCTTTAAAAAAATTTTTAAAACCTATTTCAATTAGTAATCAGTAATTCAAATGAATGTGACCATAATGTGACCATAATTAGATTATGGAACTAAAAATGAAAATATAATAAATTGCAATGATACATTAGTCTACCAAAACAGGTACTCTTACACACAGTTGATGGAAATATAAATTGGTAGAGCTTTTTAGTCTGGTACAGCTTTTAAGGTTGACAAGTTGACAGTAATCTGTCAAAACTGAAAATGTGCATACTTTCGTCTGCCATACAAAAATATTCATAAATACACAGAAATGTATATTTATGTTACTGTACAATTATTTGTTATATGAAAAATTAGAAACTATGAGTAGGATAATGATGAATAAATTACGGGATATACATACTTGAATAATGTGAAAGTCCATAAAGGTATAAAATAGCTCTGTATGAACAGAAATCTATAGCTCATTAGACAGTGTGTATGTGATGTGATTTTATTGAGAGCAATTCTGTATTTATGTGCAAATACACATTATTCCTAACTAATCATGCCTATCAGTGCACATGTGTGTGTGTATATCCATAGAGAAATAGAAGGATGGGCACAAACTCCCAACAGAGGTTGCTGTTGTGGAAAAGAGCAGGGGGAGGGAAGAGAAAAAGATACATTTCTGCATTGCTAGAGGAGTTTTTTGCCTATTTTTTATAATTTTTTAATTTATGGCTCAGGGAGTCCTCCAGATGTTGAAATAAATGTGTCATATTTGCAGAAATTATAGAAATCATCTTTCTGAAGCCTGTTGTTCAAAGAAATAGCACTGGTTGCTATTGTTTTTATCTCCATTTCATAGGCAAGCGTTATATTTTTCCTACTTCTGCATCCTGACCCCATCTCTCCTCCAGCACCTCTAAGCCTCCTGGTGCTACAAATACACGTGGAAATGGAAATGCTAATAGATGTAGATCTATACTAGGCTATTTCACATGGTCTCCATGGAGGTTTATCTGACACTTGGTAATTTATTTCCTATGATCAACACACCATAAGAATGTATTGGCTGCTGTTTCTGTGTCTTCTTAAATGTTTAGAATTGTCCTAATGTTGAAGGAGCTAAGCCTAGAACACAATATACTTACTCTTGATGCTCACTCTCCTGGCTTTTCCCCCCCATTTTAAAGTAATATAACTATTTTAATCTTTTTTTTTTCTTTTTATTGTTGAAACTAGCCAAATGATTCTCTATGAATCAGTAGTCACCAGAAAGTGGGCTATTACTTGCCAAGAATTCTTTTGGAATGGGCTGGCATACCTGGAGCGGAGCCTGTAGCATCTGGTAGACTGGTCCTTCCTAGGAGGCAGGGTTGGGGCTATCTGTTGGCTGTGCCCAGTCCCAGTCTGAGGGCAAGTCAGCACTGCTTAGCTAGCATCCAACAGGAGTTCTGCACAGACCTTCCAGAGAGCTATTCAATTGGAGCATGCCTATTAATGCAATACAGAAAAGTTATGCTTTTTATTTTCAATATAAACTTTTATAAAAACTAACTTTTCTCATTTTTATTTTACTGTGAAGCTGTTGAGTTTTGTTGTATGTGACAGTATATTACTAAAAATAATCTAGACCAAGGCAATGCTATGATTTGATTTGCCAAAGAGTTTTTGCATGAACTTTTAAGAAAATACCCTAAAGAAAAACAAAAAGACAATACCATAAAGAAGTGTTTTGCCTATGTGATTCTAAGAAACGTGACTTACCATTTAACTCTTTTTTTATACTCTACACACTCCTTAGTAATTGGCAATTTTTAACTAATCAAATCCCATCAGCTTGATCATTCTTACTGTTGTTTGCCTTAAGTTCCTTCTTGTTTTTCTGTTTGTTAATTGCCCTATTGTACTTGCCCCTGTTTGAGTAAAACAATTTTTAAAAGTCACGTTGCTGATGCTGGGATGATATGAATGTTTAGCCTAAATGTGCCTTGAGGGAAGTTTTTGGTATCCAAAATTTGGCGTATTTCAGACTTTAGATGAAGGAAAACTAAGTTCCTTAATTTAACTTTAATGCATTATTTAATGACTGCAATAAATTCTGATGTACTTTTTTCAGTCTACAAAAGAAGAAAAATCATTTAATATTTAATTCAACTTCTCAATTTACAGTTGAGGTTATAAGTATTCATTTTCCTCTTCTTGAAACATAAACCTCTTCATTATACCCAATGTCTATGAGGGAACTTTTTTTTTCAATAATGAACATAATATCAGCTTTCGATTTAACAATTTTTAAATCAAAATTATTTCTTGCATAAAATTTTTTTACACTGCTTCACACAAAAGCAAATGCATTAACTTGATAACTTTTTTTGGCTTCATATTTTAAACTCATTTCTGTTGGGGAACTGTGCTTTTTCAGCTATTGAAGTTGTATGTGGGAATGAGTAATTGTATGGAGGAAGAGAATACTATAAAAATGTATTTAACTCCTAGAAAGCTTAGATAGAAAGCTTTAGAAAGCTTCTACAAGAAAGTGCATCACCTGGTATTTTATCACATACTGAGAAAAAAGGGAAATTTTGTCTTATTTTTTGGGCCAGAATAAATAAGCACCACTTGGAGAGTGGGAGAGGGGAGAGACAGATAGAAAAATAGTGGTGTTTCTTCTTTTCCAAAATGTCTGAAAAGAGGGAGTATGGGAAAATGTTTAGTTTTCCCATAGTCTTCTAAGTACTGAAGTGTAGGACTAGGATAGAGTGAGGAGGAAACAGTGAAGGTTAGGGAGAACAAGTAAGGAGGCTTGGGTTGGATTCTAAATGATGTTTACTATCAATAAAGACCCAAGAAGGGCATCACATAAATAGAGGTCTGGGCAAGAAAGGCTTTTAAATTATAAAGAACAATAAGGATTATGTTAGAATTCTTGCATTTGAATAAGATTTATTACTTAATGAGGTAGCAAGAAACTTTAGCAGGCTTAAGTTTGGGTAATGAGAATGGGGAGACATTAATGGACAGTATACAAGCCTATCACAAATAATTACTGGAATATTCGATATAACTCGTATTGTTTTTGTTCCATCTATCCATGCAACCATCCATCTCTACTTGTCTATCATATGCTTATTTGAAAGTATATAAACTATATTATTCAAGTTCAGGAAGCAATTTTTCAAGTATGAGGTATTGAATTCTTAATTTGGAAGAATGTATTTTACAGTATAAATCCCATTTGACAGGTGTTAGTGCTTGGACATTCTTAACCCTCTGAGATAGGTCAGATATTATTATTTCCATACAAATAAGGAAACAAACCCCCAAATTCCCAAAGACCCCTGAAATAGTTAATGAGGGGATTCTGAGAATTCTCTTGAAATATAACTGTAGTATAGTCCTATTTTTTTAATATTATGAATGACATTGTTGACCAAAATTTGATATCCCTCAAGTTTGTCAGCTTCAAATTATTTTATTTACTCTCCCATTTAGTTAGTCATTTAAAAAAAATGATATGCAGCAAACTTTGAGAGGGAAGGGAGATGCAGATATTAATAGAACTTTGTTCTTTCCTTCAAAGGACTGACAGTTGTTTAGAAATTAGTAGCATGGGAGACATGCTTTTTACTGATTTAAGTGCATTAAGATAAAAAGTTTTAAATCATCAAAATCATGTTTTAGTATAAAGTGTCATAGGTCAGAATAAGACTGCTGAAATTCAAATCTTAGTTCTTCCACTTTCCAGTTGGGGGTCTTAAGTAATACGTCTCTAAATGATAGAGACAGTATTACATGCCTCATGGCAATATTGAGAAGATCAAATGAGCCAATTCATGTTAGATGCCTAGAAGAGTACCTGGCATACAGTAAGATTTTGATAGGTATTTGTCTTTTATCATTACTGTACTCATCAATCACTCATATGATACACTACTATTGTCCAGTAGTGGTTATATCACCTGTTAGTCCAAGTTGTTATATGTATCATATACTGTGTATGTATGTAGGTATGTATGTATGTATGTTGATAAACATCTTAATGTTTAAATAGTACATTTAAATAAAACAGCCAGTTACTGAACACCAGGTTCAATCTGAATGTCAATTTGAATGAGAACACGGTGATATGTGTGTGAAATGTGTGAAAATTAAGGTGAGGCTTCTGAAAATTTAAAAATCATTTTAATTGAAATTTCTATAAAACTTGGGTCATTTTGTGATTTCTGTGGGTAAATTACCCACTGGGCAATTTATATACCAGAAGATTTTTTCAGATACTGCCTCCTACTGACAGTCTCATTCAACAAAGGACACAAAACACACTTCCTCACTGGGACTCAGAGGGTCCTACCCAGAAGTACAGGTATGAGAATTAATCTCATATTGTGAGCAAGCAAAGACTTAAGAATTTGCCTGGTATGAATCCCACCCATCCCACTACTTACTTGTGTAGTCTTGGCCAAATCTTCACTCTCTCTGTGTTCAGCTTCTTCCTTTATTAAGAGGAGGTTGAGATTAATACTGACTTCGTGCTTTGAAGAGGAAGTAAATTAATAAATGCTAAAAGCTTAGAGAAAGTATGACCCATCATAAATACTGTGATAAAAGTATTCACCATTTTTTCTCCCCTTTAGCTACTCAAGAGTTTACACATTTTAGAACAAGGCTTAAATTAATTCCATGCTGCCTGTATCCTGGTTTCACACATTTAATTCAGTGTGTATAAACTCAGCCATTAAGGAATGGCCTTTATCTTTAAAGGTAGTGTTCATGCCAGTGATGTTCTTATTATACGTTAAGTTCTTGCAAGTTGTAAGAGGACTGGAACTAGCTTCCCTTCCTGGAGGTTCTCAGTTACCATTACCTAGGGTGCAAATTACAAGCAGATAAAAGGAAGGGTTCTCTGACAGTCCACCTTATTTCCTAAAATGGCAGCTATTCTATGACTGGAAACAATTCTCACAGCAGGAGCAAGCTCACACACTGAGGGCTAGATCCAGTGACTCTCAGTCTGTCTTAATACAGGGCTGTGCATTTTTGTCCAGTTTCATTTCCCCTCAAGTAAGTAGACTACAGGTCTGTGTTAATATTGTTGGCAGGAAGAAAAATCGCCTCCTGAGACCTTCGGGGGGTCTCAGGATTCTAATCAAGGGGGAGGATTCTAATCAAGGAACTTTGAGCAAGTCTCAAACTAAATCTTAAAAAAATTCCACCTCAGTTTTTTTTTGTTTGTTTGTTTTTTGGTTTTTTTTTTTTTTTTTACTTCATTTTTACCAGGTGGCAGATGCTGAGCTTCTCCAGACACCTCAAGAAATTTCTCAGTCGAGTGTGTCAGGTTTTCCCAGATCCTGTGAAGATCCTCCACTCTAAGAAAAAGTATGTTTTTTGCTTCTGAAAAGCACGAGCCATCCCTTGATGGAAAATGCCATTCATTCCAATGTACAAAGCCCTGCATCTAGAAAGAAATGTAAAGATGAATGACATAGTCCTTGTCTTCAAGTTGCTCATAGTTCAGAATCACAATATTCCACATAATGAAGATGTGAATGAATAAGCTACATGTGCTCAAATCATTAAGTCTATCCCCATTTCTCTCTTTTAAAATAAGGCCAATAGTACCATGTATCTCATAGGACTTAAGGTGGAAGCATTGACATGATGAATGGAAAGGGCTTTGGCAGTGTCCTGCATAAAGTAATCATTAATTTTTCATATTTTTATTATGCATGTAATATTCTATCATTAGTATTGGAAAAATACCTCATTTAGCCATTAGTGTTGACCTCTAAGTGATTGCCTTCAAAATGTGAATAATTAAAATATTTTTTATGACTTTTATTTCATAAACTTTGCCAGCACAGTAAGAAATCTTTGTGCCAAAAATTCACTGCCATTTTTGCTTGATACTAAGTAAATTAAACTAATTTTGCTTAAGATTAAACATTTGCTAAGTTATCTTCTCAGTGATTTCTATAAGGCTTGATCTATTTGAGTAGAAAATTCTCATTGAACTAAAACAAAACTAAGAAATATCAGCACTTTAATCAAAATGTTATCTGAGAAAAGCATAATAGAAAATTTATTTTGATTTGCTTAAAATTTATATTACATTCCAAAAATTAGAAGTTACTATGTAAGAATTATTTTCATTTATGTTATGTGTGTACAGATAATACCCTATGTCTTCCTGAAGAACAGATTCCCACCCTTTCCTACCTTTACTGGGCTCTTTTGGGTGCTGGCTTCAGTTTGTGTTCAACCAGTGGGAAGCCTGAATAGGAGGTCAGGATGGTTAGTGAAACCTCACTTCTTCGTTGCAGGGTCATTTCAACATGGCTGTGTCTCAGGGTTAAAGGTCACAGTTCTCAAATTGACCCTTTTTCCACCATGACCTGCTACTGGGTTGAGATAAGCAACTATTCTCACCACATTGCTCAGGTCCCAGGGTAGTAACAACAGCTGTTGTTGTTAGTTCTGAAATAATGCATGACCTCCTGAGGTTTTCCTATATTCTGCCCACACTTTAGAAATAGGCCCCCTTTTTAAGGTCTTTGAATTATCCCAATTTAAGTATACCATCTGTTTCATGCTAAAATCCCAATCCACCAAAAAAAAAAAAAAAAACACAATTTTTTTTTTTACATTAAAAAAAATCTTGTCTTTGAAAAAAGGAGAAAAGCTGTACTTTTAAGTTTGAGTTGGGAGGCAGAAAGCACAGGGTTGAGAGGGCAATCTCTTTGAATATTTATGACCAAATTCTGACTTGGTCATTTATTACTTGTCATTGACTTTATTTCTCTACAATTCAATGTTCTTATAAAATAGGTTAGTAGCAAATGGTCAGTGGTTTCTATCTCATATTATTGATGTTAGAATTATATAAAAAGACATATGTAGAGTATTTAGCATAACACCTTGCACTGGGTAATCTTTCAATGAAGGGTAGCTCCTACATTAATATTTGCATCTCATAACATTGTAAACAGTTCAGTGCTTAAATTACTTCCTTTTTTATTACCATCACAAATTTAAACACTACGAAAAAATCTGTGGGCATATTTTGAAGTAACTTTAAGTTATAGCTCCATTATAAAATAAAACATGCTCTGAGTCATTATATTAAAAATATATTTTTTAAAATATCTATTGTAACCTGTAATTTTTAGCATTTCTACTGCCTCCATAGAACATTATCTGGTAGAGTAGAACAATTCTAACAACTAGAGTTAGATCATAAATAAATAAGACATTTACAAAACTTCTTTCTATAAAAATGTTACTCTAAACTAGTGTTATTTATTCTTTCCTCACAGATATAATACTTGCCTGGGAGGTTCCTTGGGAACTGCTTAAAGCACGTAACAGGAAATTCAGTGAGTAGGATTCAAGGTTCATAACCAGAGCTGCATCAATTTTTTATCTTTTTTTAACTATAATACTAGAGTAGATACGCCTTCTTTTGCAAGGAAGCTTTCATAGTTTAAGCTTAACCAAAATCTAGAAGATAGCTATTATAAAAATGAAAAATTGTGTATAATATAAAAATGTATCTGCTCATTTCTCTATCAGTTGCATATTTTTTCAGCCCTGAGTTCCCTACAGAAAGTATATCTTAAACTGTCAAATGTATATTGAAATCTTCTAAATTATTTTAATGTAATTTTGTATGTGTTTCCTCATTTCAAGAGCAATATATACTTTACTGCAGAAAATGTGAAAATTAGAGAAAAAGTATAAAGAAAAATCCAAAATCTCAAGATGAAAAAGCGCAAGCACCATTAGTATATTACTATATTTACAACTTATTATTATTTTTTAAAGATTTTATTTATTTATTTGACAGAGAGAGAGAGAAATCACAAGTAGGCGGAGAGGCAGGCAGAAAGAGAGGGGAAGCAGGCTCCCTACTGGGCAGAGAGCCTGATGTGGGACTTGATCCCAGGACCCTGAGATCATGACCTGAGCCAAAGGCAGAGGCTTAACCAACTGAGCCACCCAGGTGCCCCACAACTTATTATTTTCTTTAGGCAGCTTGATTTTAGATTTAAGGTGCTATTGCATTTTTTACTGAAATTATTATAGAGTTAGTATGTTTTAAAATATTACATGGCAAGTATTTTCCCATGATATTACAAAAGCTCTCGAAAACACCATTTTAGTACATAATGATAATTTGTACTAAAATTACATTTACTACACAATGTTAATCCTTATAAGAAAGTATTCTTTTTAAGATTTATTTATCTGAGAGAGCAAGAGAATGAGCCAGGGAAGGAGAAGAGGGAAAATCTCAAGCAAACTCCATGCTTAGCATGGAACGTGACCTGGGGCTCAGTCTCACAACCCTGAGATCATGATCTGAGCTGAAGTCAAGAGTCAGAGGCTTAACCAACTGAGCCACCCAGGCACCCATAAGAAAATATTTTTATAGTTATCAGTTTACTTTCTAAGAATTTTTGAGAGGTAATAACTGACTTGAATGCAAACTTATTTAGCTCTTAAAATATACTGCTTCATTATTTCAAGTTTTACAGATTTTCATACATAAGAGCAGGAAACATTCTTTCCTTTTCATTTTGCTAGTTTAATAAATGAAGGGTGATATATTACTGCTTTATTTGCATTTCTTGTTTTACACAGAGATATATTATTTTTTCATTGGTGTATACTATTTATATTTCTTTTGTGTGTTATGTAGCTTTTTTTTTTCTTGGAAGTTTCCTGTTTTCTTACTTCTAAAGACATGAAATACCTGTTGAGGCTGAGAAGACTAGGTGAGCCAAAATCACTTAGAGGGAATAACCATTCAGAAGTGAGTGGATAGATAAGTAGCTGCTTTTCAGAATGAACATATTTACAGATGTGAGTATAGGCATACAATGAGACTATGGACTGCTGCTAGAGAAAGGGAAATCTGCAAAGCTTTCAACTGATGTGTGAGACTGGAATGACCAAACATGAAGATTTCTGAGGACTGCACAACTTTGAATTTTCAGACTCAGTGCTGGTCTAAGGAGTTAGGAGGAAAAGTCTGGAAAGAAAAGTGAAATCTCCCATAGACTTTCACTCCTTTGGAGTTTAAGAATTTCTCCTGTCAAAAATAAACTGGATTTAAGTAAAAGCAAAATAAGCCAGAGATTAAGAGTCTGGAATGAATGAATTTGCATTTAGAATCTACAGCCAATATCATGTAGGAACACTGATTCAAGGCTCAGATAAATGTTCCAAGTCTAGTTTCAGAAGGCAGGTGCTGTAGACCATAGAAACCATCAGAGATTTTATGTTTGGTGTGTGCACTGTGACCAGAGGATGGAGGCGCCCTCAAAACCAAGAAGGAAATTCCTGTCAAAATAGCTAGGATAACCAGGGCAGAAGATAGAATTAGTGACCTAGAGGACAAAATGATAGAGAAAAAGGATCAGGAGAAGGCAAGGAACAAACAGCTTAGAAGCCATGAAAACAGAATTAGGGAAATAAATGATGCATGAAACGTTCCAGCATCAGAATTATTGGGATTCTGTGGGGGTGGGAAAAGACAGAAGACTAGAAGATGTAGGTGAACAAATTCTGGATGAAATTTTTCCCAGTCTGGGGAATGGAATAAGCGTTCCTGTCTTAGAAGCAGAAAGAACACCCCCCAAGATCAACAAATCTGGAAAGACCTCCAGGCACTTAATTGTGAAGCTGATGAATCATAATTTTAGACAAGAGCTTCTGAGGGCAGCTAAGGGAAAGTTTCCTTAGGTAAAAAGGAATGTCCATCAGAATAATGTCAGACCTGTTCACAGAAACCTGGCAAGCCAGAAAGGGCTGGCAAGACATATTCAGGGCACTAAATGAGAAGAACATGCAGCCAAGAATACTTTATCCAGCAAGGTTGACATTCAAAATGGATGGAGAGATAAAGAGCTTCCAGAACCACCAAGGTTTGAAAGAATATGTGACCACCAAGCCGGCACTGCAGGAAATATTAAGGGGGGGGAGGGTTCTATAAAAGAAGAAAGAACCCAAGAGTGACATAGAACATAAATTTACAGAGACAATCTATACAAACAAGGAGTTCAAAGGCAACATGATGTCAATAAAAATGTTTCCTTCAACAATCACTCTCAATGTGAATGGCCTAAATGCTCCCATAAAACAGCACAGGATTGCAGACTGGATCAAATGACAGGACCCGTCCATATACTGTCTACCAGAGACCCATTTGGAACCTAAAGATACATCCAGACTGAAAGTGAAGGGATGGAGAAGCATCTTTCATGCTAACGGGCCTCAAAAGAAAGCTGGGGTAGCAATTCTCATATCAGATAAATTAGATGTTTAAACTAAAGACTGTAATCAGAGATACGGAAGGACACTACAACATTCTTAAAGGATCTATCCACCAAGAAGATCTTGTACATATTTATGCCCCCAGCATGGGAGCAGCCAACTACACAAGCCAACTGTTAATCAAAATAAAGAGTCCTATTGATATGAATAGATTAATAGTAGGGGATCTTAACATGCCACTCCCAGTTATAGACAGATCATCCAAGCATAATCAATAAAGAAACAAGAGCTTTGAATGACACATTGGATCAGATGGACCTCATAGATATATACAGAACATTCCACCCTAAAACAACAGAATACTCATTCTTCTCAAGCACACATGGAACTTTCTCCAGAATAGACCACTTAATGGGTCACAAATCAGGGCTCAATTGATACCAAAAGATTGAGATTATTCCCTGCATATTCTCAGACAACAGTGGTTTGAAACCAGAACTCAACCACAAGAAAAAGTTTGGTAGGAATTCAAACACTTGGAAGCTAAAGACCACCCTGCTTAAGAATTTTTGGATCAACCTGGAAATCAAAGAAGAATTTAAACAATTCATGGAAACGAATGAGAATGAAGACACATCGGTCCAAAACCTCTGGGATACAGCAAAGGTGGACCTAAGGGGGAAATACATAGCCATCGAAGCCTCACTTAAAAAAAATTGTTTTGAAGGGGTAGGGGGTAGGAAATTGGGTGAGCCTGGTGGTAGGTATTATGGAGGGCACGTATTGGATGGAGCACTGGGTGTGGTGCATAAATAATAAATTCTGGTACACTGAATAGAAATTAAAAATTAAACAAAAGAAAAACAAACCAAAAAAAAAAGAAAAAAGAAAAAGAAAAATACACGAACTCTCTCTTTACACCTTAAGGAACTGGAAAATCAACAACAAATTAAACCAATCCCACATATAAGAAGGGAAATAGTCAAGATCAGAGCAGAGATCAATGAGATAGAAACTAGAGATACAGTAGACCACAACAATGAAACTAGAAGCTGGTTTTTTGTTTTTTTAAGAATCAGTAAGAGGGGCGCCTGGGTGGCTCAGTGGGTTAAAGCCTCTGCCTTCGGCTCGGGTCATGATCCCAGGGTCCTGGGATTGAGCCCCACATCGCGCTCTCTGCTCAGCAGGGAGCCTGCTTCCTCCTCTCTCTGCCTGCCTCTCTGCCTACTTGTGATCTCTGTCTGTCCAATAAATAAATAAAATCTTAAAAAAAAAAGAATCAATAAGATTAATAAACCATTGGCCAAACTAATCCAAAAGAAAAGAGAGAGGACCTAAATTAATAAAATTATGAGTGAAAGGGGAGAGATCATGACTAACACCAAGGAAATAGAAACAATCATCAGAAATTATCAAAAGTTATATGCCAATAAGTTAAGCAACCTAGACAAAATGGATGCATTCCTGGAAGCCTATAAACTTCTAAAACTGAATCAGGAAGAAATTGACAACCTGAATAGACCAATATCTGGTAAAGAGATTGAAGCAGTGATCAAGAACCTCCCAAAAAACAAGAGTCTAGGACTTAACGGATTCCCTGGAGAATTCTACCAAACATTCAAAGAAGAAATACTAACCTAGTCTTCTGATGCTGTTTCAAAAAACAGAAACAGAAGGAAAACTTCCAAACTCTTTTTGTGAAGCCATCACTACCCTGATCCCCAAACCAGGCAAAGACCCCATCAAAAAGAACAATTTCAGACCAATATCCCTGATGAATATGGATACTAATATTCTCAAAAAGTTCCTAGCTAATAGGATCCAACAGTACATTAAAAGGTTATCCACCATGACCAGGTGGGATTTATCCCTGGGATGCAAGGGTGATTTAACATTTGCAAATCAATGTGATAGAACAAATCAATAAGAGAAGAGAAAAGAACCACATGGTCCTCTCATTTGATGTAGAAAAAACATCTGACAATACAGCATCCATTCCTGATTAAAATGCTTTAAATTATAAGATAGAGGGAACATTCCTCAACTTCATAAAATCTATCTATGAAAAACCCATAGCAAATACCATTCTCAGTGGGGAAAAGCTTCCAGCCTTCCCTTTGAGATCAGGAACATGACAAGGATGCCCACTTTCGCACTATTATTCAACATAGTACGAGAAGTCCTAGCAACAGCAATTAGACAACAAAAAGAATAAAAAGGAACTCAGATTGAAAAGAAGAAGTCACACTCTCTCTCTTCACAGATGACATGATACTTTATATGGAAAACCCAAAAGACTCCACCCCCAAACTACTAGAACTCATACAGCAATTCAGTAATGTGGCAGGATACAAAATCAATGTACAGAAATCAGTTGCTTTCTTATACACTAACAGTGAAAGTATAGAAAGGTAAACTAGAGAATCGATTCCATTTACTATAGCACCAAGAGCCATAAGATACCTGGAAATAAACCTAAACAAAGAGGTAAAGGATCTGTATTCAATGAACTACAGAACACTCATGAAAGAAATTGAAGACGACACATAAAGATAGAAAAGCATTGCATGCCCATGGATTGGAAGAATTAACATTTTTAAAATACTGCCTGGAACAATGTATACTTTCAATGCCTTCCCGATCAAAATTCCACCGGCATTTTTCAAAGAGCTGGAACAAACACTCCTAAAATTTGTATGGAACCAGAAGAGACCCCAAATTGCCAAGGAAATGTTGAAAAAGAAAAAGCTGGGGGCATCACATTTCCTGATTTCAAGCTTTACTACAAAGCTTTGATGACCAAGACAGCATGGAATTGGCACAAAAACAGACACAAAGGCCAGTGGAACAGAGTAGAAAGCCCAGATATGGGCCCTCAACTCTGGACAAATAATCTTCAACAAAGCAGGAATAGGTATACAGTGGAAAGAGGACAGTCTCTTCAATAAATGGTCCTGGGAAAATTGGACAGCTATGTGTAAAAGAATGAAACTCATTCATTGTTTATCAAAGAAACATAAACTCAAAATGGATAAAAGACCTCAGTGTGAGGCAAGGAATCCATCATAATCCTAGAGGAGAACATAGGCAGTAACTCTTCGACATCGGCCACAGCAGCTTCTTTCAAGATACGTCTCCAAAGGCAAAGGAAACAAAAGCGACTTCACCAAGATCAAAAGCTTGTACACAGCAAAGGAAACAGTCAACAAAACAAAGAGGCAACCAACAGAATGGGAGAAGATATTCACAAATGACAGTATAGACAAAGGGCTGATAACTAAGATCTATAAAGAACTCCTCAAACTCAACACACAGAAAACAGATAATCACGTCAAAAAATGGACAGAAGACATGAACATACACTTCTCCAAAGAAGACATACAAATGGCTATTGACACATGAAGAAATGTCCATCATCATTAGCCATCAGGGAGGTTCAAATCAAAACCACAGTGAGATAACACCTTACACCAGTCAGAATGGCCAAAATTAACAAGACAATAAACAAGTGTTGGAGAAGATGTGGAGAAAGGGGAACTCCTCTTACACTGTTGGTGGGAATGGAAGTTGGTGCAGCCAGTTTGGAAAACAGTGTGGAAGCATGAGAGACTGTGGACTCTGAAAAACAAACTAAGGGTTTTGGAGGGGAGGAGGGTGGGGGGTTGGGTGAGCCTGGTGGTGAATATTAAGGAGGGCACATATTATATGGAGCACTGGGTGTGGTGCATAAACAATCTTGGAACTCTGAATAAATTAAAAAAAAACAGCTGCCAGATTTTGAAGTATTATTAGGCAGAAGCTAAAGAAAAAATAATTAAAAATTTTCTCAAGAAGAAATAAACCCTCAGAGTCTCTCAATATAGACAAGAGCCATAGATGCTCTGATTAACCAAAAGTAGCTGAGTGTTCTGAAACTTTCACCCTGCCCTAAAGGAGCTTAATCCTAGATTGGATGGATATGACCAGCCCCACACTTGATGAGAAAAAGCAGGATCATCTCTGGTAAAGAATATATTACCATTTTGCAGGCTCTACACTTCTTTCATATACACTATCTGCCAAATGATTAAAAACTAAGAGTAGGGTTAAATTTTCAGGATGCAAGTTCTGCATCAGTAAATGTTTCTTTTTTCAAAAAACATGAAAAGTAAAAACAAACAAAAAAGAAAACATGAAAAGTTATGACTCTCTGATAAATAACCTAAAGAATAGACAGTAGAAATAGATGAATAGGTGATCAAATGCTGATGTTAGTAGATGAGGAGCTTACAATAATTATAATTGATATGTACAAAATAGAGAAAAAGATAGTCAACTGAGATGCAAGAATGGAAATTTTCACCAGTTCATAGGATCTAAATCATCATTCTCAAATATTTTAGGGCTGAGAAAATGAAATATTTGAAATTAACAACTCAGTGGATAGTTTAATAGTATATTGTTTATAGCATGACACAGGCACATGAATAAAAGATGACCATACTGAGGCAGATAAAGCAGAAAGAAGCACAAGACTGAACATAGGTCATATGGTCATATGGTCTAACACATAGTTAATTAGACCTCCCTCAAAGTCCCATTCCCAGACAGTTGTTACTTTTTGTTTGTTTGTTAGAGCACAGGGGTGTGGAGCAGAGGGAGAGAGGGAATCTTAGGCTCCATGCCGAGCACAGAGCCTGATGCAGTGCTTGATCTCACAATCCTGAGTTCAATACCTGAGCCACAATGAAGAGGTGGATGTTTAACCAGTTGAGCCACAGGTGCCCCAATAGTTATTACTATGGACCTGTTTTTTCCCCTGTAAAAAAATCCTCCTCACAGGATTTATCTTTATTTAACTTGACTCACTGAGGACAAATAATATTATCCCCAGAGTATTTATCAGCAACAAATAGCAGCAAGTGTTCGAAACAAAACTGTGGTGGATGATAGCTGTCTAAGGTGTCAATACCACCTGGGGCAAACAGGAGGCTGACCAGAAAACTGAAAAGAAAACTATCCCCTTATACTAGGGAATAGTAATAATAATAATAATTAATAATAATAATATGTTCATAGTAACTTAAAAATTTGTCCCATATTTCTGGTTATCTAAACATATCTACATTTAAATCATGTACAGATGCAGGCTATGAATCTGTCCAGCAAAGACTTTAGACTGTCATAATCTCTCATTTTTGGTTTATTTTAAGGCTCTGTGGAAGCAGGAAATGAAGGCTAAGGTAGAGTTGTATACTGTAATGAAGGCATGTCCCCATACCCATATACAAAACCCCTCAGCAGTGGCTGAGAGATTTACTGGTTCAAGACTAACCAAACTCAGCAACATATAAAAAAGGTTATGCCCCATCATCAATTGGGTTATTTCAGGAATGCAAGGTTAGTTTAACATCTGAAAATCAACTAAAGTAACACATAATAAAGACAGAACAACATGATCATCTCAATAGATTCTCATTTGAAGAATTTCATGAATATCTATTATCCTTTCATGAAAAAATTACTAGGAACAAAGAGAATTTCTTTAATGCAATAAGGACTGTCTGTGAAAATCTCCAGCTAACATCATATTTTATGATATAAGGGTAGTTTTCCTGTTAAGATCAGAAATAAAGGTACCTATTCTCACCGTGATCATACACCAAAGCTCTGAGAGTTCTAGCCAGAAAAGTCTGGCAAGAATTTTTTTTTTTTAAAGGCACTCAGATTAGAAAGGAAGAAGTAAAATATCTCCATTTAAACATAGTATGATTTCAAAAATTTACTGACATCAGTAGGTTGGGATATAAATAAAGCTGCTACAAATCTCAAATAGCTGAAATCACTGAGAGTAAAGAGTAAAAACTCTGATCACAAGAGTTTTAACAAAGTTAAATAAAATGGCATTTAGTAAGTTTAAAATAACTGGACAAATCCTGTAAGTCTGGAATTTAAATAAGAGTGTTCTGTATAACAAGGGAAAGGTAAAATCAAAATCAGAAAATAATTTGAACTAAATTATAATTAAGATACCATGTATATGACATAGCAAAACTTACAAGGTACAAGCAGTGCTTAGAAATGTATAGTCTTAAAGGCATATATTAGATAAGAAAGGCAAAAAAAATTTGTGATTTAAGCTTTCATCAAAAGCTAGAATAAAAAGAGACAAAATTTTAAGTAAAAGGATGAATGTAAAAGGAAATAGACATCAATGAAATTGTACATATGCACAAAAAACTGAAAGCTATTTCTTTGAAAAGGTTTTAAGCATTAATTAGTTCCTAGCAAGCCTGCTAAGAAAAAAGGAGAAATAAAAACTATCTATACCAAAAACACAAAAAGGGTATCAATACAGATTTCACAAACCTAAAGCAATAATTACACATAAAATATTCAGTTTGAATCTGATAGAAAAAAATCCTTAAATAAAATACAATTATCTGAGGTTAATAGCAGAAATAGACAATGTGAATATGCTGGTCTCAACTAAAGAAGCTGAAAACATTACTACAAAACTTCCCACAAAGAAAACTTAAGACCCATGAGTTTCATCAACAATCTTTTCCAAATATTTAAGGAAGAAAAAACAGAAATTTTCCACAAACTCTTTAGGAGAAAAGGAGGGAACCCTTTCCAACTCATTTTATGAGAAGGAATAAATTTTTTTTTACCAGTATGTGAGAGGGAATTAGAATAATAGAAAGTGAGAGACAAATCATGCTCACAGATGCAGACGTAAAATCTACTAAATAAATATAGCAAATGGAATGGCGCCTGGGTGGCTCAGTCAGTTAAGTGACTGCCTTCCGCTCAGGTCATGATCCCAACGTCCTAGAATCGAGCCCTGCCTGCATCTGGCTCCCTGCTAAGTGGAGAACCTGATTCTCCCTCTCCCTCTGCCTACCTGTGCTCACTGTCACACTTTTTCTCTCTCTCTCTCTGTCAAATACACAAATAAAATCTTTTAAAAATAATAAGTAAATAAATAAATATAGCAAATGGAATCCAATAAATATAAACATAGAATCATCAAGTGGAGTTTTATTACAGAAATACAGAGTAGGTAGAATCAATGTGTGCCATCTCATTAACAGATTGAAAAAGAAAAAAAAATTCATATGTTCCCCGAAAGACACAGAAAAATGTACCTGATAAAATTGTTTCCATTTATTCTTTTTTAAATGTAGCAAACTGAAGGTGGGGCTGTACCTTCAGTTCTCTGAAGCATGTTTTTTTTTTCCTGATAAAATATAGTAACACAAATGAGCAAATCCAACAGTGCAAGCACATTTCAAGTCTCTACTTGTACCATGGTGGTTAGCAATTTCTTGACCAAATTTAGTCAAGTAGCTGCCCAGAGAATATTTTACTGTGCTTTCCTAACAGGTGTTCTGAGTAGCTTCAGGACTGGTAGGGACAAAAGAAAAAAAAAAAAAGCAATTAAGCAATTAGCTGGTCTCCAGGCCTCCTCCTACTACCTTTAAGCATAAAGACCTAGCATTTCGGGGCACCTGGGTGGCTCAGTGGGTTAAGCCTCGGCCTTCAGCTCAGGTCATGATCTCAGGGTCCTAGGATCGAGCCCCACACGGGGCTCT
Source organism: Lutra lutra (assembly GCF_902655055.1). Lineage (NCBI taxonomy): Eukaryota > Metazoa > Chordata > Mammalia > Carnivora > Mustelidae > Lutra > Lutra lutra. The sequence continues at coordinate 99,115,017 of NC_062288.1, read as the reverse complement.
CTGCTCGGCAGGGGGCCTACTTCTCCCTTCTCTCTGCCTGCCTGTCTACTTGTGATCTCTCTCTCTGTCAAATAAATAAATAAATAAAATTAAAAAAAAAAAAGACCTAGTAACTCTTTAAAGAATAGGCTCAGAGATTAAAAGTAATTTGAAAAGCACTGTCACTCACTCTATTCCAGCATGGCCAATGGAATATTCCTCCCTTTTTCCACTGAGAATATCAGCTTTACTTATAATATGTTCTGGGGGGGGCCTGGGAGGCTCAGTGCATGAAGCCTCTGCCTTCGGCTCAGGTCATGATCTCAGGGTCCTGAGATCGAGCCCCGCATCAGGATCTTTGCTGGACAGGGAGCCTGCTTCCCCCTCTCTCTCTCTCTCTGCCTGCCTCTTTATTTGTGATTTCTCTCTCTGTCAAATAAATAAAATCTTTTAAAAAAAACAATATATTCTGTAGACTCTGGACTATACAAATTCAGGTATGTTGCTTGGTATTCTGGGACAAATATGACACTATCAATAGCTTTGTAATTTTTCAATATGTGGTAGGTTAATTTTTTTTTATATATTCTTAGTTATTTTCACAAGGAACTTCAGAAACCTCCATTACTTTTAAGTCGTTTTAAAATAAATATTCAAAATAATTAAAAAATAATGAAAATCTCTAATATTTAGTGCCTCACCTAAAAACAGAATGTGATGTCCTCTTTATATATATATATTACATATGTGTATATATATATATATATATATATATATATATATATACACACACACACACCATTTGGGGTTTTGGTTTTTTTTTAGGCTTTATTCATGATATACCATAAAGTCATTCAAAGATACTTACATTTTGCCAATAATTTTTGTTAACAGAATATTTTTCTTTCATATTATATACTGATTTTGATGGGATTGAGCAAATACATTTATATTTTCATTTCTTACAGGCTAATTTATGGGGTCCTCTTATTGGTCTAATTTTTTTCCACTTAATTTGGGCATTTTATTCCTCTCATAAAACAGACCACAAATAATTATAACATATACCTTACTTGTGTTTTATGTTTTAATGAATTTACTAAAGCTCTGGAGTAAGATAAAATAAATGTAATTTCCCCCAAAATTGAAGAAATGTTATACCATTTTTTAACTCTTCAGAGATAGTAGATATTTCCAGTGAAAATGTTTTCATATTCATTTTGTATTTATTTATTTATTTTTATTTTTTTTTTTAAAGATTTTATTTATTTACTTGACAGAGAGATCACAAGCAGGCAGAGAGGCAGGCAGAGAGAGAGGAGGAAGCAGGCTCCCTGCTGAGCAGAGAGCCCGATGCGGGGCTCGATCCCAGGACTCTGAGATCATGACCCGAGCCGAAGGCAGCGGCTTAACCCACTGAGCCACCCAGGCGCCCCTTCATTTTGTATTTAATATGGGCTTGCTTAGAGCCATGTGTAGTAATTTTGTAGGTGCCTGATGGAGGAAATCTTTCGTTTACAGTTAAGGTTTTCAGTTTCGTTTTCAGTTAAAGCATGTTTTAAAGTTGTACATCATACCCAGGGATATTCTGAGTGTATATGTTAGAGGATTCCAAAATCTGTAAATAAAATGATAAATCTGTGTTGTCGTCAATATATCCCTATGATAGATAGACAAAAATGGCAAAGGAAAGCATGGAAATTAACAGAATAAAAGAAATATACTTCTGTGGCTTATTTAAAAGATTTCATTTTATAGTGACTTTGATCAGTTCACTCAAGATCTCGTACTCCCAATTCATGAGAATAACATGTTATCCTGTTTATACACAGTTAATATGTATACATTAAAATCCATTTTGATTAAGATGTTCAAAATAACTAAGTATGTATTATCAATAATCACATAATATAGGCTGTTATATTCCAATTATGTATCATGTTTTGTATAATAAAGCACTGGTTTTGAGAAATAGCTTTGGTCTCACTATCCTCTAGTTTATCTGTAATTTGGGCCATTGTTCAGTGAAAACATACCTTGAATAACTACTGTGTACTAAAGCATGTATTGGCCAAAACAGCAGCAACTAGTCACATGCAACTACTGAACACTTAGGATGTGGCCAGTTCAGATTTATGTGGTGTAAGTATAATACACATTACTAATTACAAAGATGTGGTAGAAATAAAAAAGAATGTAAAATATCTCACTAATAATTTTTATATTGAATTCCTATTGAAATGATCTTTGGATATACTGGGTTACAGAGAGTGTTACTAACCTTGTTTTTTAAAATAATAGGTCTAATAGATTTAAGTTATACATGTGACTTACATTATATTAACATCAGACGTAATTGGGACACTTATGATACAAATATCAAAATGCTTATAACCTTGATCTCAATGAGTGATGTTTATTATTTCTGATGCTTTTCAGTTTATTGAAAACTCACATATACCTATTTCGGTAATAATTTTCTTTATTTTACACTCTAGGTAGGTAAGGTTTGAAATGGTTAAGCTATTTTTTCAGTGTTTTAGAGCTGGTGTAGACTGAAGGTAGAATGTGAACCTAAAGTTATCTAGTATTCAGAGGCATCTCTAGAGAGGACATAGCCACAGTAGAAAATAATAAAAATACAAGATAGTAGATTTTGGCACGTTAACAGATTCAAAGATATTTCCTAGAGAAAATTTTAACTCTATAGTCTACTTAACTCAGAGTTGAAAGGCTAATTATTTGTGAAGAGATACAAATCTGTTGCTTCATATTTTTTAACCAGAAGCCAACTTTTTATCTCCGTATCTGATTTTAATAAAAGCCTCATGTTGTCTCCAGAAAAATATCACTATTGAGTCAGTTTTCCAGTGCTGCTGAGTTAACTAATGTGAGATGTGCCAAGCTTTCATCCTTTTAGGGACATCTAGGTGGCTCAATCAGTTAAGTGACCAACTCTTGATTTCAGCTCAGATCATGATCTCAGGGTCCTGGGATCAAGCCACCATGCAGCTTCATGCTCAGCAGGGAGTCTGCTTCAGATTCTCTCTCTCTCTCCTTCTGTCCCTGCCCCCAACCATGCACATTCCCTCTCTCATAAATAAATAATCTGTACCCCAATGTTCATAGCAGCAATGGCCACAGTCACCAAACTATGGAAAGAACCAAGATGCCCTTCAACAGACAAATGGATAAGGAAGATATGGTCCGTATATACTATGGAGTATTATGCCTCCATCAGAAAGGATGAACACCCAACTTTTGTATCAACATGGACGGGACTGGAAGAGATTATGCTGAGTGAAGTAAGGCGGAGCAGAGAGAGTCAATTATCATATGGTTTCACTTATTTGTGGACCATAAGAAATAACACAGAAGACATGGGGAGATGGAGAGGAGAAGGGAGTTGGGGGAATTGGAGGGGGAGATGAACCATGAGAGACTGTGGACTCTGAAAAACAATCTGAGGGTTTTGGAGGGGCAGGAGGTGGGAGGTTAGGTGAGCATGGTGGTGGGTATTCTGGAGGGCACATATTGCATGAAGCACTGGGTGTGATGCATAAACAATGAACTCTGGAACACTGAAAAGAAATTTAAAAAATAAAAATTTTTAAAAATATTTTAAAAAGACAACAAAGCTTTCTTTCATTCTGGGTGTGGTGCATAAACAATTCTGGAACACTGAAAAGAAATTTTAAAAATAAAAATTTTTTAAAAATCTTTATTGAAAAAAAACAACAAAGGTTTCATTCTTTTAGAATCTGAAAGCAAAGCCTTTGGATCAGTAAGACCAGCAGACTATATACAGTTTTAAGATGGTGCTTCTACTTTACCTTGGAAAAGCTTTCAACATTTAGAAATATACTCCTGGGTTTTTATCATAAACAAATATAATAAATAGCAAAAAAAAAAAAAAGTGAGAGATAGTACACCCACGTTTTTGTTCTTGGCATGATTTAAAAGTTGCTCACATCACTTGTGATTATATTTCATTTCCCTAGACTTAGTCATAGGAGTGTTTGGTATTTGAAGAGAGGCTGGGAGATAGCCCCTGACCTAGTGTCCAGGTGGCCAGGGGGCTCCCACTAAAGGTAAGGGGAGGACTGAAGAGGTTCACAATTACTATTGTGTACCAAACATATTTGCCTAATGCCTTTCCAAGCAACTTCCAGATTATGTTTAAAAGGTGGTCTCTATTCTCAGATCCATCACTTTCTTCTAACTGTAATCAAGTTGGTGTGTTCTCTTAATGTCCAGTTATTTTTAATATGTGAAGTTATTTAATCACAATGATGTTAATATTCCACAGTTATATCACAAAGATTCACTACATGGTAAAGTTCTCAAATTCAAATAGTATTTTAATTATGAAGGAAAAATTGTTTTAAGTACCATCATTCAAAATCTGTCAAAATTGGGGCTTATGACAACTAAAAATGGTGTGCATATTCTATTCATAAAGTTATCAAAAAAGGTAATTCAAAATGAAAAAAAATATTTCAGAGAACATATTTATAAGACCTGCTGAGAAGACAATATGATTTATGCACATAAACACCCACCCCCACTCCCACCCCCCTCCCACACAGAGAAACACAAGATATATGTGTATATTTTCCATTTAACATCGGCAAAATTCTTCAAGGCAAGCTTTCCGTTTTCCAAATGAAGAAAACTGAGGTTTTAGAGACCTTATGTACACTAAGCTGGTAAGGAACAGAACTAATACCATAATCCATATGTGATTCTAAGGCCAGAGCTAAGACTTAAGCATTTATTCACACTTTATAGTGATTGAGCCAAACATTATTTTATTAAAGATTCTTAGGTTTAAAAACAGCAGCAACATTATCAAATTAATCTTACTACATTGATTTTAATTCTAAATATTACTTCTTTGCTTTGGAGCAAAGATACTGGAAGCTTCGATCAGATTGCTAGTAACTGAATAGGGAAAATATGTAAATTTTAACTATTTACCCACTTAACTCATAATAATAAGATTTCCTAAGTTATAAATGTAAAGAATTTATATTCTAGTGATGGAGATTATGTAATTTTATTGATTTGGTTAATTTTCCCTAAATAAGAGATGCCTAAAATTAGACCCATATCTTCATATGCTGTCATCAAATGAATTGAAAATGTTTGATCCCGGATGAAATATTCACATTTTTCCAGTTCAAAAGAAATCAATATTGATTCATCATCTTTAGTCCACTGGAGGCAAATCCAAGTGTCAAACTACAAGCTCATCAGCTTCGTTAACAATTAAATTTCCTTTAAAACAGAGATGTGGGGAATTGAATTCGCTTATGGTAAATGGAAGAAAGATTGGATTGCCGCTTGGTTCCCAGAATGACTGAATCCTTTCTGGGTGAAGCAATATTAAATAAGATGATTAAAAAGCGACTGCTTTGTTTTTCTTTTATAATGTGAATGGATCAGCTTTCAGGGTGAGTGCCAGAGGTAACATACAGCCACTTCATCAGCTGGAAAAATGAGGAATCAAAACCTTATGGAAAATTAACACTTTTAAAAATGTCCAGAATAGGGTAGATGGAACCTTCTCCAACTTCCAGCTCTCGAGCAGCAGCAGGACGTACTAAAAGCAGTTCTTCCAGCCTAGGTTATATAGTTAGTGGAGAGGGGGGAAGAAAAACATGCCACTGAGAAGGGTTCTGAATATTACTTGCCCTTCCCTGCAAACCCATCAAGGTGATTAGCAATTTATACCTGTTATAGAGCATTGCGGCCTCAATGAACCACTTAAAGATATTACGAGTTTCTTTGAATACTGGGAAATACAAACATCAAGCTGATGTCATCTGGAAGTACTGAATTAAGTTTTTTGATATTATACATGGTAAGGAGGTAAGTATAGTAGAAAAGAGATAATGACAAAAGTTGAATCATTTTTATGAAGTATCTTAGTATATAATACAGGAAAACAACTTTGGATCACTTCTCTGGGGCCCATCTCAGTGCTGAACAAAATCATTACTTCTTAGTTCTCAACAATAGGGGGTGACATACCACTGAGAAATAGTTGCTTTCCACTTGCCTTCATCACGAGTCCAATATCCTAATACTCTTCCCCACATCTACTTCTAAAATACATTTTCAGCTACTTTGCTTTAATTAGCATTTATAACTAACAGCTTTAAAACACTTGGTAAGATTTATTTATACACTGATACGCCATGCCCCATAATTAATCCAATATTAGGATGTCTGGTATTATCAATTATCCCTAGCCTATAAATGAATTCCCAAATATTCTCTAAAAGGAAAAGACTCAACCCTAATAAGATCTATCATTCAGATGTTTAACAAATGAATTTTAGGCTATTTCTCAAAAATATTCTTAGTATCATGTAATGGACATTAACTTTATATTTTGGATTATAATCCCAAATTTGCAATCCAGTTAACTTTGGATTTCAGTTATTATCATTTTAAGATCAAGAATTCCCATTTGGTTTTTGTTTATAGTTTTCAATTATTCCTTTCAAATGGTCTACTCTCTCATTAGAACCATATTTATTTTCAATATATTTTCATAATTATTTGAATATTTTATAGTAGATGCAATGTGATAAATCCAACATATGTACCATCACTGGCTGGCTCCTATTGACTACACTTTTTTTTTTTTTTTTTTAGTATGGAACACATTCTCATGCTTGAGTCACCAGTTTTGTTTTGTTTTTGTTTTAATTTTATTCTGGACATTATGGCTTATACATTGTATAGGTACCAGATTCTGTTTAATGGTATTGATTTTTAGTTTAGTGGGCAGTTCCATTACTGGCTGATCATTGTGAACTTGGATAGGCTTGATTTTATGACCTTTATGCCTGGGGAAAGCCCACTGTGTTTCTCAGACCTCTCTAAACTATCAAGAGTCAATCTCCAAAATTCCATTTTTTTACAGAGATACTATGAAGATTTCAGACCGTGGTGGGCTTAGTCTGTAGAAGTCTTTTTCTGGAAGAATCTAATTCCTAAAGCACGGCCTCCATGGAGTCTCTGTTAGGTATCCGTGCAGCAGGGATGCGTCCAAACCCCTTTGTCTCCAGAATGTTGTAGCCTCTAGTATTCTTCCTTTGTTTTGAATCTCACAGCTGCTGGTTTCTGGCAAGGCTATATAGTCTCAATCTGTGTATGGAAAGCCCAGTCCTTACCCAAGCACTTTTGGGGAACTTTCCTGGGCCTCGTTGGACTCCTCTCTTCTATACTGTTCTCATATATGGTGTATAACTGTTTCATCTGCCCCAAACTCGGGTTTTTGCCTTCTCTACTCAGCAAGACCTCATGGTTTGTTTGGATTCCATTTCTCTGTACACTGGTGAGAAATTTATCCTCATAGAGCAAAACTAAAGGTGGGACTTCCATTGTGCATATCCATTTTCTTAAGAATAAAGTTCTTGCATTGGCTGTTGCTCAATGCTCTGATACAGCTTATATATATATACCTATTTATGTGTACATACATGAACACATTTGTTTTAATTTTCTTACCATTTACAATGGAAGGACTAAGTGTGGTCTGAGAGCTCAATGAAAAACATGTTCTCCTAGAAACTGAGTTGAAGCATTTTTTGTATTTATAAAATGCTTATATTGGGCGCCTGGGTGGCTCAGTGGGTTAAGCCGCTGCCTTCGGCTCAGGTCATGATCTCAGGGTCCTGGGATCGAGTCCTGCATCAGGTTCTCTGCTCGGCAGAGATCCTGCTTCCCTCTCTCTCTCTCTCTGCCTGCCTCTCCATCTACTTGTGATCTCTCTCTGTCAAATAAATAAATAAAATCTTTAAAATGCTTATAAATTATTTCACCCTTCACTAATACACTTAGGAATTTTAGTGTATATTAAATCTTATTTTTCCACTGTTCTTCCATGTAAAATGAGTTTTTTGTTAGAGATTGCTGGGGATTACTTCTTGACATATTTCATCCATTTCTTTAGACTTTATACATATATCTAGAATATTTCCAACTTGATTTCCAGACAAGTGTTCAGAAAAGAAACACAAAGTGGCTGTTCCCAGTGATTTATGTTTAATCATATAACATCATCTCTGAACCAGTTTTTAAAGCATAAGCACCAATTAAAGAGGAATCAACTTGAAATAAACATACTTTAAAAATTTATTTACTTTTTTCACAGAATTTTCACTGCAAGATTCCAAGATGATTATGTCCAGAATTCAAATTTCACTGAATTATTTCTGTAACTAACTTTATAGCTTTATTCATCTTTAAATGTGTTTCTGCCCAATATTGAATTTACATCGGCTGCTAAGTTTATCCACCAAATGTTTTCAAAAACCTAGGAGTTGTGATTTTAGGGCAGTATGAAAACTAGTTGTCATTAATTTAATATCTTTAATAACATGTTTTTAGGGGTTGCAATTCACTGGCAGGACACAGTTTTTAATCCTTTGTCCCCTAGGAGCATCTTCTATTATTAAGTTTCTCTTACTTGTGTATTTCCTACCAGGAAATGCTTACATGTTGTGTTAATCACATCACTAATTAAATATCTAGGCATTGACTTTATTTCTTACTTAATCTTTTGAAGATAATAACTAATACAAAACTTATTCCTAGAGTTACTGCATTGCCATCTAGTAAAACAGATTTCACTGAAGATGGTTTAGACCCTCTATTAGCAGATACAATTTACCAGTATTGGCTATTGAACCTAAATGGTAAGGAAATGATTGTTTCCTTTCTTTAATTCTACCTCATTCATGAACAATTCTTTCTCCTATGGAATAAGACTTTTCTTCCAAGTGATCCTGGGCTTTTGGAAAATTTGAGAACTGCCAAGACATGGCAGAACCGTAGAGTACAAGAGAGTAATGTGAAATAAAAATTAAAATGTAAATTAGGTAGACCATAAAGGAAATCATAAGAAAAAAATGTTACAAAATGAACCTAGGGAGGAAAATTTCACTGAAGAGTTTAATTTTAAAAAAAGAGTTTAATTTTATCTGTTATTCATTTGACCTTATCCAAGAGTCTTTGAAGGATTTTAAGTAAGCATGTAATGAGGTCAAATGTTCATTTTGGTATGCCAAAGACACATAACCACCCAAATGCTAGGAATGACTTTTCCAAAGTGAGACAGTTGTAGTTGGCCGTGGTAACTGTGTCCTTTATTCTTTCCCATATTCCTCTCTACTACTCTTTATTATCAGGCACATTCATCCCTGGGGCCATGCATTCAGAGTTATCCTTTTCTCATTGAAGGAGGAGAGTGTCTAGAGGATTGATCTTAGGTTCATAGGAGGATAAGCAGTTTGATTAACTTAGCACTTGAGAAGATAGATTTCAAAACCTCTTCTGTGTTAACAATGACATGTCATTTATCACTTGAATAGTTTCAGATAAATGCCTTCATATCAGCTAGTGGGAACTTTTGGTAATTTCTAATGATATGAAAAGCACAAAGAAAAATTCACTGGGAATATGAAAATCTCTTGACTCATAGACAGATTCTTGACAAGGAGAAGAGTTTGGAGGATCACAAATAATAGATTTTCACTTGTACCATCTTATTTAGAAATACAATGAGAAACTTAATAACAGAAAATATGTATATGCTTAAATCTTATCAGCAATAGTTGGTGAGCAGTTTTGTTTTAGCTCCAATTTTTAGTTGCTTACATATTTGATAATCATTATGAATCTTCTTACTTTGACATAGAAATAACAAAATTTTAGATTTGGAAGATTGTTCAGCCCAGTATTTTCCCTCTTACTCTTATCAAACCATCCTTAATTTTCTACTTTCCTTAAGTGTCAAGGTTTTCTAAATTTTTCCAGTGTTCACTATTTTTTCCTTAGATATGCAACTTTCAAATCTCTTGTCCTCTCAAAATGTTTCACTGGGAAATAAATCTTAAGAAAAGATGGACCAAGATATGAAAGGCAAAGCCAGTAACTGAAGACATTATTAAAAGTAAAGGAATTTGCCCTCTCTGAATTCTGATCCAGTCACATCAGAGGTAAGGATTCCATGACAAAAAGAGTTACAAGCAGGCTGATTGTAGGTTGCTAGCATCCCTTAGACAGAATTTAACTCTGTTGTCCTGACATTAAATCTTATTAACATGCCCTGTTACTAAAAAGTTGCCAAAATTTAGATGACATATTTTATGATCATCATAATTATAAGTAGCAGGATGAATTTTAGGAGGCAGAAATTATTTTCTTTTACTCAGATCCTCTCTTTTGGGACCAACAATGTCCAAACTACATTTTGTTATTTAATTTTGTTTACCCTGTACTTCTTTTTTTTTTTTTTAATTTTTTTAAAGATTTTATTTATTTATTTGACAGACAGAGATCACAAGCAGGCAGAGAGGCAGGCAGAGAGAGAGAGGAGGAAACAGGCTTCCGCTGAGCAGAGAGCCCGATGCGGGGCTCGATCCCAGGACCCTGGGACCATGACCTGAGCCGAAGGCAGAGGCTTTAACCCACTGAGCCACCCAGGCGCCCCTTACCCTGTACTTCTAACATAGAAAATATCTAGGGGATGGGTGCTGGGAGGGAAAGAATGCTACCTAACCCTACCCAGTTTTACCATCTTCAAACCCTCCTTAAAAATGTGTATTCATCTTAGTTCCTAGTGTAAACAGGTTTAGGAACTTTAAAAGACAAGGAAAATCTCTCATTTCTGTGCTATCATACAATCATGTGTCTCCGCTGAGACAAAGTATAATGACTAACTTAGGCTAAGGTGGGGCAAGTAGACAAAGACAAGAGCTTTAAAAAAAAAAAAAAAGAAAGAAAAGAAAAACCTCCCATTACATTATCCTGTCATGCATTTCTTTGCTTTTCTGGTAGAACCTTTCATATAAAAGTCCTCATTAAATATTTGGTGAGTGAATGAATGACCTGGAATGAACTATGTCTTTGTATAAAATCTGAGGTGACTAGGACACCTTCCAATTTCAGAAAATGATATTAGGCAGCTGTGACCCTTGAAAGACTATTGCTTCAGCTGGAGCTCATATAAATTCAGCATGTTAAAGAATGTTAATCTTTTGTTGTTGAATATTCAAAAGTATAGCAACTGGTTAGAAATTGCCTGAAATTTATTTCTGTTTATCGAAGTGTTCCCAGCCTTAAAATGAGCTGCTCCCAAACTTATTGGAGTATTTTGGTGAGGTGATTTTTATGAAGGCTTAGATAGAGGTAGGGATGCATGTGAAAAAGCCCAAAGGAGCATGTATGGATGGCCAGGTTGAAAAGGCATTATGGAGTCGACCTAAGGGACTGGCATCACAGCTCATGCCTGGTAGTTTTGGAGACATACTTCAGGGCTTCAAGCAGGACCAAGTCCTTGCTTTGTAAATCATGGGGCACCAAGAGGGCTGCTTTAATGGTCATTTGACATTGTGTGAATCTGAACTGGAAGAAAATTTCTGCATTTCTCACATTCTGCAAGATATGGCAATTTTTTGTTGTTAAGATACAATGGAGCCTCTGGAAGATCCAGTAATACTTTGATATCTTGAAGGTTTTGTCTTAGGTGTCAGTACATGAGCACCAGCAGCAGTGGTGGTCATAAGGAGCATGAAAGTGACTTCATGGGTGATGAAAATTAGTAACATGCAGAGCAAGTGAGGAAGAACATCAGGGCATCAGGTGAGAAAAAAACCAAAGTACCAACCAGCCAGAATGTGGTGTGTGTGGAAAGGTGCTAATGGAGGAGGGTTGTTGTTCTTCATAAACCTGGAAGTTTGCCATTAGCTTTTAAGGGCATAAGCCACAGAAATGAAGATCATTCCTTACATAGCTCCATTTGTACCCACTACCCACTACTCTCTGACATGACTAGATAAAACAGTTCACATGATTCTCATATATTCTCATATATATATATATATATATATATATATATATCTTTGTTTTTCAAAAGAAATTCACAGTCACTATCTTAGAAGGACCAATTTAGTATTTCATCCCTGTCAAGCTTGACTCTTGACATATCCCTAGGTTAGGTATACTAGATAAGCAAATAAAAATATGGTATACCTATTTTAACTTTATATAAACAAATACTTCTTAAATATAATAACATCCCAAAGAGAGATTGCTGGAAAGATGATGAAGAGGAGGACTCTAAGCTCACCCTGCCCCATGGATACAACTAAAAAACACTCACATCAGTGTAACTAACCCAGAAAACAACCCAAAGACTGAGAGAACAACCTCAATAAGTAAATGTAGAGAAGGGGCCATGTAAAAGAAGATAGGAAAGGTAAGAACATGGTAGGGATCTAAATGATCCTACTGGATGGCCAAGGAGTGAGGGATGCTATGGGCATGGAGAGGGGAGAGAAGGAGACCCTCACACCTGGGATCCTGCACTGGGAAAACAAATCCCCATAACATGTGCTTTGAAAACCACACAGGCCAAATTTCACAAGCTCTTAAAACCAGCAGGAATTTTAAAAATCAGCAGGCTCATCTCTGAGAAAGGAAACTTGAGTCCCTGCCCCTAAAAAGAAAGGCACAGAAAACAGCCCACAGAGAAAGCATAGACACAGCAGTTTGAAAAATGCCTGGGGGCATACAGGAGGGAGAGTTGTTTACTTATCTCAGAGCATGTACAAGAGGGACAGAGATCTTTGGGGGACTCCTCCAACAAAGGAGCTGGCAGGCACCATTTCCCTCCCCACCCCACAGAAATAGATCCCACCTGCAAGAACAAACATGGGGATGACATTTGCTACCTAACTTGCCAATACTGCTGGGACACCACCCCCCACACTTTGGTGGATCCACCCCCTCTAGCCAGGGCTACCTCACTCCTTGTGCTGCAGGTTTCACAGAGGACCAAGGCTCACCCTGCAAATACTGCACATCTCACCACTTTATATGTTGCAGATCTGCCTCCTCTAATACACTCTTGGCTGAAGCCCATCCAAAGCCATACCATGAGCTTGACAGGATGGAAGCAGCCCTAAAAGGAGTAAACACCAGTCCAAAGAGAATACTATCATGGAAAGAGGGATTGATAAACACACACACACACACAAACACGCACCAGTTAGACTGCAGCCCCAGCAGTGGCCTGGGGTCAGACATCTGGTCTGACTGCAGTCCCACCCACCAATGCAAGCTTTTCAGGATACAACACAGGGAAAGTGGCCTGTGTTTTGGTGCTACCGCATCTTGAAAACATATGGTCTGACTCAACTCAAGCCCAAGGCAGCCCCAGACTGGCCCATTAACACCACAGGGACCAAACATTGCCCACAGCAGGCAAAGAGAGCCACTGCAAATGACTGAACTTGAAGGAAAAAGTGCCTCAACCACAAAGAGATGGGCAATTGCAACACACATAAAAGAAACTGCTGAAAAGCCAGGTTATGGTAGAAAGGGGACACTGCAATGCAGGGCACCACAGGACTTCTTCTTTGTAAGGCCACTACTCTCAAGAGCAGGAGAAGTAGCTAATTTTCTTAATAGAGAAATGGTCACAGAGACTTAGACAAAATGGGGAGACAGAAGAATATGTCCCAAATGAAAGGACAAAAATCATAGCAAGAGAACTAAACAAAATGGAGATAAGTAATATATGTATAGAGAATTTAAAATAATGTTCATACAGATACTCACTGGACTTGAGCAAAGAGTAGAGGACATTAGTGAGACCCCTAACAAAAGAACCAAACAGATGAAGAACACAATAAATGGAATTAAAAATAGACTAAGATGGTATAAATAGACTAGAATAAACAGAAGAATGAATCAGCAGCCTGAAATAAAACAATGTGAAGAATGACACTGTATACCTAAATAATGGGGTGGGTGGGGTGATGAGAGAAGTAAAAGAATGGGTTCAAACTTAAGAGACCATCAACTTAATATAGACTGCTATATCCCGAAGATGTTTTATACAAACCTAATGGTAACCAGAAATCAAAAACTAGTAATAGATATGCAAAAAATAAAGAGAAAGGAATCCAAGTGTATCACTAAAGAAAGCCAGCAATCCATGAGAGAAGAGAGCAAGAGAAGAACAGAAAACAGAAGAGCTACCAAAACAACCATAAGGCAAGTAAAAATATGGCAATAAATACATACCTATCAATAATTACTTTGAATGTAAATGGACTAAACAATCCACTCAAAAGACATAGCGTTATGGAATGGGTAAGAAAAATAAGACCTATTTTTATGCTGCCTACTAGAGACTCATTTCAAACTTAAAGACATATACAAATTGAAAGTGAAAGGATGTAGAAGCCTTAATCATGCAATTGGAAATGAAAACTGGCATAGTAGTAATTATATCTGACAAACAGTCTTTAAAACAAAGGCTATAATAAGAGACAAAGAAGGACACTGTATTTCACAAATGGAAAAATCCAACAAGATATAACTGTGGTAAATATTTATGCTCCCAACATGAAAGCACCCAGATATATAAAGCATTCAATAACAAACATAAAGGAACTAATCAATACTAATACAATAATAGTAGGGGACTTTAACACCCAACTTCTATCAATGGACAGAGCATCTAAATAGAAATCAACAAGGAAACCATTAATCTGAATTCCACCTTGGGCCAGAATATTCCACTCTAAAACAGAAGAATACATATTCCTATCAACTGCATATGAAACATTTTCTAGAATAGATCATATATTGGGCCACAAAACAATTATCAACAAATTCAAGAAGACTAAAGTTATACCATGCATCTTCTCAGACCACAATGCTATGAAATTAGAAATCAGTTGCAAGAAAAATTCTGGAAAGAGCACAGGTACATAGAAGTTAAATAATATGCCACTTGACAATGAATGGGTCAACCAACAAATCAAAGAGGCAACCCAAGAATATACATGGAGACAAAATGATATTAAAAATACAACGGTTCAAAATCTTTGAGATACAGTAGAAGCTGTCCTAAGAGGTAAGTTTATAGCAAAACAGGCCTATGTCAAGAAGTACCTCAAGAAAGTACCTATGTCAAGAAAAACCTCAAGCAACCCAACTTTATATGTAAATAAGCTAGAAAAAGAAGAAAAAACAAAACACAAAACCAGAAGAAGAAAATAATAAAGATTAGAGCAGAATAAATGAAATAGAAACTAAAAATAATAGAATGAATCAATGAAATCAGGAGTTGGTTCTGTGAAAAGACCAACAAAATTGGTAAACCTTTAGCCAGACCCATAAAAACAAAGATACAGAGAGAAGACTCAAACAAAATCAGAAATTAAAGTAAAGTAGACATAGAGAAACTCCACAGAAATACTAAGGATTATAAAAGAATATTATGAGGGGCACCTGGGTGGCTCAGTGGGTTAAGCCGCTGCCTTCGGCTCAGGTCATGATCTCAGGGTCCTGGGATCGAGCCCCGCATCGGGCTCTCTGCTCAGCGGGGAGCCTGCTTCCTCCTCTCTCTCTGCCTGCCTCTCTGCCTGCTTGTGATCTCTCTCTGTCAAATAAATAAATAAAATCTTAAAAAAAAAAAAAAAGAATATTATGAAAATTTGCCAATAAATTGTACAACATAAATAGATAAATTCCTAGAAACAGATAACATACCAAAACAGAATTAGGAGGGAATAGAAAGTTTGAAAAGATTGATTACTAGCAAAAAAAAAAAAATTGAACCAGTAATAAAAAAACTTCCAACAAACAAAAAGTCCAGGACCAGATGGCTTCATAAATTCTCCACAAATTCTACCAAACATTTAAAAAGTTGATACCTATCCTTCTTAAAATATTCCAAAAAAAAAAAAATAGAAGAAGAAGAAAGGCTCCAAATTGATTCTATGAAGCCAGAATTACCCTACCAAAACCAGATAAAGACACTATAAAAAAGAGAGAGAGAGAGAATTACAGGCCAATATCTCTGATGAACTTAGATGCAAAAATCTTCAACAAAATATTAGTAAACTAAATCCGAGAATACATTACAAAAGTCATTCCCAGGTATTCTATTATTTTTGGTAAAATTGTAAATGGGATTGTTTTCTTAATTTATTTTCCTCCTGCTTCACTATTAGTGTGTAAAATGCATCCTGGGAATAAATCTCACTTGATCATGTTGAATGATTTTGCTGAGGATGTGGAGAAAGGAAAACCCTCTTGAACTGTTAGTGGGAATGCAAACTGGTACAACCAGTCTGGAAAGCAGTAGAGACATTACTCAAAAAGTTAAAAATAGAACTACCTACCCTACAATCTGGCAACTGAACTACTAGGTATTTACCCAAAGAATACAAAAATACTAATTCAAAGGGATACATACACTCCAATATTTATAGCAACATTATACATAATAGCCAAATTATGGAAATAGCACATGCCCATTGACCAATAAATGGATAAAGAAGTAGTAGAATAGATAGATAGATTTTAGAATACACACATACAATGGAATATCATTCAGCCATAAAAAAGAATGAAATCATGCCATTTGCAATGACATGGCTGGAGCTAGAGAGTATTATGCTAGGTAAGATAAATCAGAGAAAAAAACAGTTTATTCTTTTACTCATGTGCTATTTAAGAAATAGACAAACAATGGGGGGCAAAAAGAGAAAGATCAACCAAGGAACAAACTCCCAACTACAGAGAACTGATGATTATCAGAGGGAGGTGGGTAGAGAGAGGGGTTAAATGGGTGATGGGGACTAAGGAGGGCAATTGCTAGCATGAACAGCAGGTCTTGTATGGGAAGTGTTGAATCACTGTAACGTGCACCTGAAATGAGTATTACATAGTTTATTAACTAATTGGAATTTAAATAAAAACTAAAAAGAAAAATAATAATAAAGTTGCCCACTCTATAGAACTCCTTTCTTCCTTGTGGAAATGTTTGTCTAAGGAAAACAACTGCTCTTCCATGACTTACTCCCTACCTCAGGTTCATCAGTTATTTGTGTATATACCTGAAATCCTGTTTTGGATGCAAATTCTCGTCCTTGGGATTTCTGAGCCCAATGTAAGAAAATGCATTGAAACATCTATTTCCATTATCCTATATGAAAGTTAAGAAGGCTTCCCCCTCCTTTTGTTTGCTTATTTTTTGGTGTTACATTTTGGGTTGTTTTTGCTTTGGTTGATTTGATACAGCATACAGGAAGGAACACATGCTCATTTCACTTCTCTCTTTTAATGATGTATTTTGAATATCAGCTCTAGCTCAGACAAAACATTAGTACACTTTCCAGTCAAACACTCTCCACCTAAATAGGATTTTTAAAATTTGCATGTACATTTTTAGACCTTTCAAAATAAACATATTCATATATATTTATATATATTCATATATAGATGAGTTTACCCAGTTTTGTAAAAGAAAAGGACATAGGCATAGCAATAAGTAAAATAATAGAATAGCAAAACACAAAAATAAATTTTACTCTTTGATCTACTACTAATGTATTGAGCTACCCATCCCTGTACTTGGATTTCCGTGTCTGTGACATGAGCAAGATACACCATGGTGTTATAGGAACAACCTTTTTGTTTTGCAGGGATTTCTTTTTTAATGGTAGGGTACTATTACATTTCCAAATTAATCAAGGAGTTTCTTGAATATATATATGCTGGTTTATTATCAGAACTTTTAGCTTTATAAAATGAACCCTTAGTCAGGAGTATATGATTTTGATCCCACACTTTGACAAGATATTGCCCATTTCTTTCATACAAAGTTGTTAAAAGAAGTTAATATTCATCTCACCCTTAAATGACTGTTTTTGGTGCCTGATTCCTAGTGCTCCTTTGCATTTCTCAGTTTTCAAAAAATATTGCTTCCAGGAGGTACTCTGCCATAGTTCTCCTCAAATTAAGTCGTAGGCATGCTTACATAAAGAGGAACTGGGTTGTCAAGGAAATGACCACAGTAGAAGATGATACAACTTTCAGAATACTAAAATTGCACATCTGAACTCTTACTCTGTTTCAACAACAAAAAAAATTTATGACACCCAGAAACCTCTTTTTGCCTTTTAAGACATCAATTTCTTTAAATATGAAGCCATGCAATACATTTGTGATTCCCAAATACAACTGATGAACAGAATCACCTTCAATTTTTTAAATTATAGATTCCTGGGATCCCACCCCAAACTTAATGAATCTGGTGACCACATCTGAGGAACTTCCTCATGCCAATGATTACCTTATAAAATAGAGATGGTCAAGAAACAACTGGTTTGGTTCTATAGAAAAATATGAATTAATAATATTTACCTAATATTGGAAATATAGATTTGAGTGAAAAATAATACACATAAATAAAATACTGTTTATTGAGACTACAATGTGATTAGAGAAGTTGCAACATTAACCTAAGGAGGAATAATGAAAATTTAAAAACACACACATTGTGACCAGCAGATCCTGGAAATCTACCTTTTTTTTAATCTGTTTTCATATGATTCTGAAGATTAGTGATACAAAAGGATGATTGGATTCCTCCAGTTAACACACTTTATTTCACGTAAAGCTCTGACTGCTACAACTATTACATTCATGTTATTGTTTCTTCTATAAAAGTGATGAATTATTTAATAATTGGCAACAATCAAAGTGAAAATGTCTTTCATTTGAAAGTCAGATATGTCAGCCATTCTGGATTTTTTAAACTATCTTGACAAATAGACAAGGAGTATCTCAAACTTCCTTTTATATGGCTCTTCACTAGATGAGACACTTTCTTCCTGAACTCAAAGGATTCTTTGTACTACAGGAATTCTATACTGACAATCTGCTTCCAAATCAAGCCTCCATGTTTCAAGCCAGTAAGCAAATGATCTTTGTATTTTAGTCTGTCAGTCAAAACAGGCTTCCTATTCAAGGTTACATAACATTTTCTTTTACATGTTTCTGTTGAATTTGTGGAGTATTTATTGAGCACCTATTATGTGTTTAGAACTACATACAGAGAATAAAATTATCTCTGTTCTCACGAATGGGAGAAGATATGTAACAAATGAAGCTTACATAGCTATGTATCATTATGAGAAAAAGAAATGAGGAGACTACAAGGGTTTTTGAAGGAGGAAGAAATTAACAGTAATGAGAGCAATCCAGAAAGTCTACATACTGGGAAGAGAGTGCTCTGAGTCAACAGAATTTGGTTATGCTGAAAAGGGTAAGGAGATACAGATGTTGACATTTCATAGGTACAACCCAAACTCTCTCTATCATGGCCTTTCAAGCCTTTGTACTCAAAGCTCCCCATACCAACCACACATTCTGCCACTGTTGCCATCATGCATCTTCTAAATGTATTTTTTTGTTTTTCCTCTGGTCCTCAATTTTATATGACACAAAATCTATGTAATCTTTTATTTTTCTTTCTACACAGCTCTTTGATGAGAAGTTCAATGCTTTTGTTTGCTTCTATGACCACCTTTTTAAAGATTTTATTTATTTGACAGAGAGCCAGAACACAAGAAGGCAGAGCAACAGACAAAGGGAGAGGGAGAAGCAGTCTCCGCTGAGCAGAGAGCTCTATATGAAGTTTGATCCCAGGACCCTGAGATCATGACCTGAGCCGAATGCAGACACTTAACTGACTGAGCCACCCAGGCACCCCTATGACCACTTTTTAGCAGTTGAACGTGAATTTGTGAGCTTCTTAGAAGTGTTAGTGTAATCTTAGTTTTTAAGGGACTCTTAAATGTTTCTCTAAGGGAGTTTTAAATTTTTCTCTAATGCCTACACTTAATCATTGTTCCCTTTCCAAAAATAGCAAAACCATGTGACAAATTATTTTGCTTCCTTACTTGGTCAGCTTTAAAATTTAGTCAAAGTGGCATTATATGGTATTATATTGGCATATATGGTATAGCATATAATCAATCAATATAATCAATCAATTATGCTGTTTATTCTAATTCATATACATTCCTCAAAACACTAAAATATATTTATTTCATTATAGTTTTGAAACTACAAGTTCTAGGTAATTGCATATTCTCTTTTAAAACTCTACAATTCCCACTTTTTCCCTCAGAACTCCTGGTTACATATGTGTTTTTAATGAAAGTCCTACCTAGATTAATGCTACAACTTCTCCAACCTTAGTCTCCATATACAGTATTTATTATCTATACAACATTTTTTTTGTTGAAACATGTCTGTACTTATGACATTACATAAATGTTAGGGACCCATATAATTCTGTAGCACAAGAACAAATGCTCTTTGAATGTTTCCAAAACATAGGGTAAATACTGGTACAGGTAAATTCCCCAGATGGGGCTGACAGAATTAAAAAAAAAATACTAGGCATCAAGTTAAATTTGAATTTTAAATAAATAATAAATAACTTTTAATATAATTACACATGTGTGGGTTCATACCTATATTAAAACTATATCAATCATTTATTTTGAAATCAGAATTAACTGGGCCTCCTGTATTTTTATTTGCTTTATTTGGCAACACTACCATAAAATTAGTACCAAAACTCCATCGGGCTTCCCCAGAGTTCTCTACTTCATGTCTTTCTTCCATCCCTTTCCCTCACATACTTCCTCTTGCTACTTTGCTTAGTCTCATCTGTTAATGCTGTCACCCTGCACTATCTTTGATACATACACTTCCAGCCTCTGGTTTCTCACATGGCATTCTCATCCAACATATTTGTATATGCTCTCTTCCACTCATGATCAAGTCCAAATTTCTCAGCTTAATTTCCAGGCATCTTCTTACCAGGGTGCATGTTTCTATTCAACTGATGTCCCATTGATTCTCCAAGTTACTGCCTCACTCCAAATGTCTTTAGAATAAACATGTTTCTCGTGTGTCTCCTTCACTTCAGCCATGCTACTTCTGTGTCTCAGATATCTTCTCTCTTCTCATGTAATCACCATGTCACGCTCTCATGCAATGTTCCTCTCTTGTATGTTTTCCTATACTTTTTCATCCACCTTGCAAAGACTCTTCTATGGAAATTACCTGTAACAATTACTTTAAGACACTATCATATACTGAATTTCATTTTTAAAGCGATGTTATTTCTTTCTCCATCAATGAAATACTATTATTTTTTAGATCAGCAAATGTGTCCTGTTTTTTTTTTTCTTCAAGTGCTAATCAAATTGTGGGCATTCGATAAGCAAGTTTATAATTGAATCGAAGATGATCATGATCTCTTAACATAAAGTGTGCCCATTTTCACAGAGAAGGAAATGATTGAAACAGTGTGTGAGGATATGGGCACAGCCATACCCCCTGCTTAGAGTACTTGCTGTGCTGGATGAAAGTTGCATTCAGTAATAATCAAAGGGGAGTTGAAAAACTGAAAATAAATTATCAGGCTTTAATCATGCAGCTCAGAATGGAAGGGATGGGGCCCTAAGATGCTCTAAAACAGTATTTTTGCAGAGTTCATTTTAGAACTTGGAAGTCTAAAGGTATCCTCTTTGTTCTGATTACTCATCTTTGCACCTGCAGTCTGACCCTCCATTTCAAATTCAGATTCCTACAATTGGTTGTCTCCTGGCCATTGTGAGAAGTTATTGCATTATATTTGAGACCCGATCAGTGGAGGTCAAAGTTCAGAATACTTGACTAGAGGTATGACATTAGGAAAATGGGCATTTCAGTGATCATTCTGAACTTCATATGGAACAAATAATAAGGCAGAGACACCTTTGATCCACTGACTGAGGCCCAGACGTGGCCCGGTATTTTTTGCTGGTGCTGTATCTCTAGAGTTCATATAAATCAATTTACAAGAACATTATTTATTCCTCTCTCCAAGACGATTTGCCAGAATGAGGTCAGAAAGAAAGATTAATATGACACCTAATACCGCAGCAAGAAGAAAACTGTTTTACAATTAGGGTCAAATCTTAAAGAGGCAGGTGTTTTTCCTTTGCCAGAAAATATTAAATTCACAGTCTTGCATTAAGGAACCTGGTAGGTCTTATTTTAGTCTGTCTAGCAGCAGTGACACATACACAGGCGTTGGGAATTTGAAAACCTGGCTTGAGCATTTCCTTAACTTCTCTGACCCTCACTTTTATCATCTGAAAAAAAAATAGGGTTTAGTGCAGATTAAAACTGAAAATATGGGGCACCTGCATGACTCAGTTGGTTAGTAACTGCCTTTGGCTTGGGTCATGATCCTAAAGTCCCGGGATCAAGTCCCGCATCAGGTTCCGAGCTCCACGGGGAGTCTGCTTCTCCCTCTGACCTTCTGCCCTCTCTCTCTCTCTCTCTCTCAAATAAATAAATAAAATCTTTAAGCAACAACTGAAAATATGTGGGTGATAGAGCTCCTCTACTAATAGTGCCCCTTGATAAATGGGTACACTTGACTGTACCACTTAAACGTTTACTCCTTACCAAAGAAACCAAGGTTTGGATGTAGGTAGAAATTTATAAGGTATTTATACTGCAAAGATCTTTCAAGTGTATTGGCTCATGTATTAAAAAAAGTACTCCATTGAGAAGCAAGGATTATATCATTATCCTTACACTTTTCAGAGAAAGAAAAGGGATTACAGAGAAACTATGAGATACAGTAGAAAGATTCCTAAGCAAGAATCAGGAAAGTTGGTTCAATTTCCAACTTAGCCTCTAACTACTTCATGGCCTCGAGCACTTTAGCCCTCTTGTGTGTAAAGTAAAAATGCTGACCTAGATCTTCACCATCCTCTGGCATAATTCTCCAAGTTTGTAATGCAGCCCAAACAGGGACAACATTATAAACAAAATGTGGTTTTTTTTCTGGCTATTAAATGGTATGACTTTCCTCACTTGATAACATGGCTACTTTTGCAATTATTTAGAGCATTGATTCTCTACATTTACATGAAGAAATATAAATTTCTTTGCCCTTTAAAATCCAACTGCTAAATGTGTGTGTCTTACAGTAAATGTTGCTCAACCACCAATGATTTGTTGTAACTGCGTGGGGGACACACATAAATCAAAAACGCATTTAGAGCTCAGTCCAAATTATAAATTCAATAACCTGGTGCAAATTATAAATCAAGTAACTGACTACTGTGCAACTGTCAATCAATTGAAATAGATTAATACCCTCAACCGGAGTGACTTGAGGACCTGGAGAAGTTATGGGAACTATAAGATTGCAGTTCTAATTTGAAGAGCTCTCCACGGTGCTGGCAGAACACTTCTGTGCACAGTGTAATAGGAATAGGGAAATTTACGGAACACACTGGGCTTTATTCAGACTATCTCTTTGTTCTCATGACTGCCCTATGCAGACGTTGCTCTTATCATTATTTTCTAGAGGATGGGCTGAAAGCAGAGGTTTAGGGGTTCGCCCCATGTCATATGTTCCTAAAACACAGAGCAAGACCCAAATCACCTGGTGTATCTGTGTCTAGACACTGGTCTCTTAACAATTACATGGTACTACCCACTCCTGTGTAATTCTAAGCAGAGGACGGCTAGAGAATATAAAGATTTCAAGAAAGCCAAAAGACGTTGCATTTATCTCTTTTGGTGATTATAATGTCTACTTTTTTTTTTTTTTGCTCAAATGCATTATTTTAGCTTACCAGGATATGCACTGCACCTGTGTAGTATTCATTGGTTAATACAACTACAAGTTTACAAAACATGGCAGAATAGGTGCTTTTTAATTTTTATAATGACTTCTCTGAGCCACTTAGTCACTACCTGCAACTTCCACCCTCTCCAGACACAAGAAATGTGTGGATGTGTCATGGGGTTTTGTGAGCACTGAAAAGGGGGGAAGCAAAGTGTTTTGCCAGTAGCTCAGGACTCTGTCCTGTGGAGCATATATTAGATTAAGATAATTGGATTTCATCTTAAAACAAGGTAAAATAGTACCTACTGCAAGACAGCGCTGTGAATGATCTTCACATGCATTATCTTACCTGATTCTCAAAACACTGAGAAACAGCTCTTCTTAAGATTTCCTTGGCAGTCATGAGCTCTGCGGAGTTGCTTGGGAAATATAATGAACATGTGTGGCTTCTCCTGCATATTTTGGAACATGCCCCTCCTCAAGGTAACTAATGTTCTGAATTTAGTATTAATGATTTTCTTGATATTTTTAATTAAAAAATTTTATTGTTATAAACTACACATAGGTTGTACCAAGCAGGCCAATTTAAGTGCACGGTTCAGTAAAATTAAGTTCATTTGTGTAATGCAGCCAATCTCCAAACTCTTTTCATCTTACAAAACTGAAACTGTGTGCATGCATACATATGGACCTATAGTCTTCTGACCCAGAACCATCTACTGAAAAGACCATGACTGCTTCATTGATTGGCCATGCCATCTAGCTGCGTCATCAATTATTTCTGGATTCTTGTTGTTTGATCTGTTTCCCTGCTCTCAAATCTGTTTCAATAGTCTGTGTATTGATTCTCCTAACAATATTTGTCTTATTTACTAATACCTCCTAAAACTTCTGAAGTCTGTAGGAGAAATTACCCAAATTTTGTTTTTATTCTAGATATCCTCAGACACTTGGCTGTTGGCTTTTCCACACTGATGTAGAAATGAACATGTCAATTTTTAGCACTGTCATCACTCTCACAAATGCAAATAAAATTGCTGTGACATTAAATGAAATGCATTACATCTGTAGATGAGCTTTGGGAGAATTAATTTTCTCATGATATGGAATATTTCAATGTATGACCTTCTGTTTCCTAATTTATTTTAAGTTCTGTTAGTACCATAAAATTGAATCTTAAATTTTCCATAAAGGCATCAACATCTTTTGGCTAAGTATTTTTTGAGATAATTTGATCTAAAATTTTTCACATCAGATTATTCCAATGTACACAATATACACAATGTATATATACACTGTGAACACACAATATACACACACTATATAAGTGTATACATATGCACCCAAACACCCATAGGTACTATGTATATCAAAATATAGAAAATTTATCACATGCCAGCAACACCCTCAATAGTTAATATTGCACAAAAATAAATGCTATTCTTACTTCTATTACCACAAACTTAATTTGTTTGATTTTGAGTTTCTCATAATGGAATAATATAATGATACCAAGCACTCTTTGTATCTGGCTTCTTCATTCAACAATCTGTCATAAAATCCATCCGTATTGTGATATGTAACAAAAATAGGTTTAATTTCTATATAGTATTATATTGTGTGAATATATTATTTTATAAATTCTGTTGATGTACCTTTGAATTATTTCCTTTACTTTGTTATTATGAATAAACATACTATGGACATTCTTGTGCATGCTTTTTGATGGGCATATGCATTTATCTGGGGGTGGCAACATATAGCCAGGAGAGTAATTGCTGGGTCACAGAACAGATATATATTTAGCTCTGATTGATACTGTGAAATAATGTTTTTACATGATTGTATCAATTTAGACTCTTTCCAGCCATGTATGAGTTCCAGCTGCTCAACATCCTTGAAAATACTTGGTATTTTTAGTTATTTCACTTTCAGTCATTTGGTTTCTGAGCCTCATTTCTAATATATTGTTGTGGGGTTTTGTTTTTCTTTTACTTTTTTTTTTTTTTCCTGAAAGAGCTAGAGTGATTGAACAGGAGCTGGGGGATGGGGGACGGAGAGAGGAAGAGGGAGAAAGAGAGAGAGAATCTTAAGCAGGCTCCAGCCCAGCATGGGGCTCAACCCCAGGACCCTGAGATCATGACCCGAGCCAAAGTAAAAAGTCCGACACAACCAACTGAGCCACCCAGGAACCCGGTTTTGTTTTTCTTTTGAGGCAATATACCTGTTTTCCTAACTATCACCAAACAATAGTAGGCAAAACGTGGTTTCTGAATTATATATATATATATATATTTTTTTTTATATGCGTTTCATATGATTTTATATACATATAAATACATATATATGTATTCTATGTAAGTACAAATGCAATGAAAAAAATGGGTTAAATGATGTACTTTGTTAATCACTGTAATTTTGCATACCAAATAAAAGCCCAGCTGCAACACAGACCATATTTTAAAAATATCAATTTTAATTAATATGTAATTTGCAACTATAAGCAAGAGACTGTGAAGGCACTATAGAGTATAAGAAAAAAAGTGAGGGGGGCGCCTGGGTGGCTCAGTGGGTTAAACTGCTGCCTTCAGCTCGGGTCATGATCTCAGAGTCCTGGGATCAAGCCCTGTATTGGGCTCTCTGCTCAGCAGGGAGCCTGCTTCCTCCTCTCTCTCTGCCTGCCTCTCTGCCTGCTTGTGATCTCTCTGTCAAATAAATAAATAAAATCTTTAAAAAAAAAAAAAAGAAAAAAAGTGAGGATTTAGCAAGCTCTCTTTCCTTGGATCTTACACTCCAAGATAGGGAGTTAAAACTAAACATGAGTAACTAACAAATGTCAAAGAAATCAAGAATTCAAAAAGTGTCATAAAAATGTAAGCTGTCGGGGAGGAGTCAAGATGGCGGAGAAGTAGCAGGCTGAGACTACTTCGGGTAGCGGGAGATCAGCTAAATAGCTTATCTAAAGATTGCAAACACCTACAAATCCAACGGGAGATTGAAAAGAAGAACAGCAATTCTAGAAACAGAAAATCAACCACTATCTGCAAGGTAGGACTGGCGGAGAAGTGAATCCAAAGCGACGGGAAGATAGACCGCGGCGGGAGGAGCTGGCTCCCGGCGAGCGGCGGAGCAACGGAGCAAAATCAGGACTTTTAAAAGTCTGTTCCACTGAGGGACATCGCTCCAGAGGCTTAACTGGGGTGAAGCCCAGGCGGGGTCAGCGCGGCCTCAGGTCCCGCAGGGTCGCAGAAGGATCGGGGGTGTCTGAGTGTCGCAGAGCTTACCGGTATTGGAACGGGGAAGCCGGCTACAGAGACAGAGCCGAGGAGTGACTCTCAGCTCGGGGTTGCCTTGAACCGGTCGAAGGCTCGGTCAGCTCGGAGTGCGGCCGGAGGCCAGGGTGACGGGAGTCATTGGGCGCTGTTCTCTGAGCGCGCACTGAGGAGTGGGGCCCCGGCTCTCGGCTCCTCCGGGCCGGACACCGGGAGGCCGCCATCTTCATTCCCGTCCTCCGGAACTCTACGGAAAGCGCTCAGGAAACAAAAGCTCCCGAAAGCAAACCCGAGCGGATTACTCAGCGCGGCCCCGGGTAAGGGCGGTGCAACTCCGCCTGGGGCAAAGACGCTTGAGAATCACTACAACAGGCCCCTCCCCCAGAAGATCAACGGGAAACCCAGCCAGGACCAAGTTCACCTACCAAGGAGTACAGTTTCAATACCAAGGAGAGCGGCGGAATTCCAGAGGAGAAGAAAGCAAAGCACGGAACTCATGGCTTTCTGCCCATGATTTTTTAGCCTTGCAGTTAATTTAATTTTTTTTTCTTTTTCAATTTTTTTTTCTTTTTCTCTTTTTCTGCTAAATTTTTTTAACTTTTACCGTTTTCTTTTTTAATGTTTTTTAAATAGTTTATCTAATATATATATATTTTTTTCCTCTTTTTATATTTTTTCTTTATCAGCTTTCTTCTTTTTAATAGTTTCTTTTTTTTTTTTTTTTTCTTTCTGAACCCCTTTTTATCCCCTTTCTCCCCCCTCACGATTCGGGATCTCTTCTGATTTGGCTAAAGCATATTTTCCTGGGGTTGTGGCCACCCTTTTAGTATTTTACTTGCTCCTTCATAAACTCTTATCTGGACAAAATGACAAGGCGGAAAAATTCACAACAAAAAAAAGAACAAGAGGCAGTACCAAAGGCTAGGGACCTAATCAATACAGACACTGGTAATATGTCAGATCTAGAGTTCAGAATGACGATTCTCAAGGTTCTAGCCGGGCTTGAAAAAGGCATGGAAGATATTAAAGCAACCCTCTCAGGAGATATAAAAGCCCTTTCTGGAGGAATAAAAGAACTAAAATCTAACCAAGTTGAAATCAAAAAAGCTATTAATGAGGTGCAATAAAAAATGGAGGCTCTCACTGCTAGGATAAATGAGGCAGAAGAATGAATTAGCGATATAGAAGACCAAATGACAGAGAATAAAGAAGCTGATCAAAAGAGGGACAAACAGCTACTAGACCACGAGGGGAGAATTCGAGAGATAAGTGACACCATAAGACGAAACAACATTAGAATAATTGGGATTCCAGAAGAAGAGGAAACAGAGAGGGGAGCAGAAGGTATATTGGAGAGAATTATTGGAGAGAATTTCTCCAATATGGCAAAGGGAACAAGCATCAAAATCCAGGAGGTTCAGAGAACCCCCCTCAAAATCAATAAGAATAGGTCCACACCCCGTCACCTAATAGTAAAATTTACAAGTCTTAGTGACAAAGAAAAGATCCTGAAAGCAGCCCGGGAAAAGAAGTCTGTAACATACAATGGTAAAAATATTAGATTGGCAGCAGACTTATCCACAGAGACCTGGCAGGCCAGAAGGAGCTGGCATGATATATTCAGAGTACTAAATGAGAAAAACATGCAGCCAAGAATACTATATCCAGCTAGGCTATCATTGAAAATAGAAGGAGAGATTAAAAGCTTCCAGGACAAACAAAAACTGAAAGAATTTGCAAATACCAAACCAGCTCTACAGGAAATATTGAAAGGGGTCCTCTAAGCAAAGAGAGACCCTAAAAGTAGTAGATCAGAAAGAAACAGAGACAATATACAATAACAGTCACCTTACAGGCAATACAATGGCACTAAATTCATATCTCTCAATACTTACCCTGAATGTTAATGGGCTAAATGCCCCAATCAAAAGACACAGGGTATCAGAATGGATAAAAAAACAAAACCCATCTATATGTTGCCTACAAGAAACTCATCTTAAACCTGAAGACACCTCCAGGTTTAAAGTGAGGGGGTGGAAAAGAATTTACCATTCTAATGGACATCAGAAGAAAGCAGGAGTGGCAATCCTTATATCAGATCAATTGGATTTTAAGCGAAAGACTATAATAAGAGATGAGGAAGGACACTATATCATACTCAAAGGAACTGTCCAACAAGAAGATCTAACAATTTTAAATATCTATGCCCCTAACGTGGGAGCAGCCAACTATATAAACCAATTAATAACAAAATCAAAGAAACACATCGACAAGAATACAATAATAGCAGGGGATTTTAACACTCCCCTCACTGAAATGGACAGATCATCCAAGCAAAAGATCAACAAGGAAATCAAGGCCTTAAATGACACACTGGACCAGATGGACATCACAGATATATTCAGAACATTTCATCCCAAAGCAACAGAATACACATTCTTCTCTAGTGCACATGGAACATTCTCCAGAATAGATCACATTCTTGGTCCTAAATCAAGTCTCAACCGGTATCAAAAGATTGGGATCATTCCCTGCATATTTTCAGACCACAATGCTCTAAAGCTAGAACTCAATCACAAGAGGAAATTTGGAAAGAACCCAAATACATGGAGACTAAACAGCATCCTTCTAAAGAATGAATGGGTCAACCAGGAAATTAAAGAAGAATTGAAAAAATTTATGGAAACAAATGATAATGAAAACACAACGGTTCAGAATCTGTGGGACACAACAAAGGCAGTCCTGAGAGGAAAATATATAGCGGTACAAGCCTTTCTCAAGAAACAAGAAAGGTCTCAGGTACACAACCTAACCCTACACCTAAAGGAGCTGGAGAAAGAACAAGAAAGAAACCCTAAACCCAGCAGGAGAAGAGAAATCATAAAGATCAGAGCAGAAATCAATGAAATAGAAACCAAAAAAACAATAGAACAAATCAACGAAACTAGGAGCGGGTTCTTTGAAAGAATTAATAAGATTGATAAACCCCTGGCCAGACTTATCAAAAAGAAAAGAGAAAGGACCCAAATAAATAAAATCATGAATGAAAGAGGAGAGATCACAACGAACACCAAAGAAATACAGACAATTATAAGAACATATTATGAGCAACTCTACGCCAGCAAATTTGACAATCTGGAAGAAATGGATGCATTCCTAGAGACCTATAAACTACCACAACTGAACCAGGAAGAAATAGAAAGCCTGAACAGACCCATAACCAGTAAGGAGATTGAAACAGTCATCAAAAATCTCCAAACAAACAAAAGCCCAGGGCCAGACGGCTTCCCAGGGGAATTCTACCAAACATTTAAAGAAGAACTAATTCCTATTCTCCTGAAACTGTTCCAAAAAATAGCAATAGAAGGAAAACTTCCAAACTCATTTTATGAGGCCAGCATCACCTTGATCCCAAAACCAGACAAGGATCCCAACAAAAAAGAGAACTACAGACCAATATCCTTGATGAACACAGATGCAAAAATTCTCGCCAAAATACTAGCCAATAGGATTCAACAGTACATTAAAAGGATTATTCACCACGACCAAGTGGGATTTATTCCAGGGCTGCAAGGTTGGTTCAACATCCGCAAATCAATCAATGTGATACAACACATTAATAAAAGAAAGAACAAGAACCATATGATACTCTCCATAGATGCTGAAAAAGCATTTGACAAAGTACAGCATCCCTTCCTGATCAAAACTCTTCAAAGTGTAGGGATAGACGGCACATACCTCAATATTATCAAAGCCATCTATGAAAAACCCACCGCAAATATCATTCTCAATGGAGAAAAACTGAAAGCTTTTCCGCTAAGGTCAGGAACACAGCAGGGATGTCATTATCACCACTGCTATTCAACATAGTACTAGAAGTCCTAGCCTCAGCAATCAGACAACAAAAGGAAATTAAAGGCATCCAAATCGGCAAAGAAGAAGTCAAACTATCACTCTTCGCAGATGATATGATACTCTATGTGGAAAACCCAAAAGACTCCACTCCCAAACTGCTAGAACTTGTCCAGGAATTCAGTAAAGTGTCAGGATATAAAATCAATGCACAGAAATCAGTTGCATTTCTCTACACCAACAACAAGACAGAAGAAAGAGAAATTAAGGAGTCCATCCCATTTACAATTGCACCCAAAACTATAAGATACCTAGGAATAAACCTAACCAAAGAGACTAAGAATCTATACTCAGAAAACTATAAAGTACTCATGAAAGAAATTGAGGAAGACACAAAGAAATGGAAAAATGTTCCATGCTCCTGGATTGGAAGAATAAATATTGTGAAAATGTCTATGCTACCTAAAGCAATCTACACATTTAATGCAATTCCTATCAAAGTACCATCCATTTTTTTCAAAGAAATGGAACAAATAATCCTAAAGTTTATATGGAACCAGAAAAGACCTTGAATAGCCAAAGGAATAGAAAAAGAAAGCCAAAGTTGGTGGCATCACAATTCCGGACTTCAAGCTCTATTACAAAGCTGTCATCATCAAGACAGCATGGTACTGGCACAAAAACAGACACATAGATCAATGGAACAGAATAGAGAGCCCAGAAATGGACCCTCAACTCTATGCTCAACTCATCTTTGACAAAGCAGGAAAGAATGTCCACTGGAAAAAAGACAGCCTCTTCAATAAATGGTGTTGGGAAAATTGGACAGCCACATGCAGAAAAATGAAATTGGATCATTTCCTTACACCACACACGAAAATAGACTCAAAATGGATGAAGGATCTCAATGTGAGAAAGGAATCCATCAAAATCCTCGAGGAGAACACAGGCAGCAACCTCTTCGACCTCAGCCGCAGCAACATCTTCCTAGGAACATCACCAAAGGCAAGGGAAGCAAAGGCAAAAATGAACTTTTGGGATTTTATCAAGATCAAAAGCTTTTGCACAGCAAAGGAAACAGTCAACAAAACCAAAAGACAACTGACAGAATGGGAGAAGATATTTGCAAATGTCATATCAGATAAAGGGCTAGTGTCCAAAATCTATAAAGAACTTAACAAACTCAACACCCAAAGAACAAATAATCCAATCAAGAAATGGGCAGAGGACATGAACAGACATTTCTGCAAAGAAGACATCCAGATGGCCAACAGACACGTGAAAAAGTGCTCCATATCACTCGGCATCAGGGAAATACAAATCAAAACCACCATGAGATATCACCTCACACCAGTCAGAATGGCTAAAATTAACAAGTCAGGAAATGACAGATGCTGGCGAGGATGCGGAGAAAGGGGAACCCTCCTACACTGTTGGTGGGAATGCAAGCTGGTGCAACCACTCTGGAAAACAGCATGGAGGTTCCTCAAAATGTTGAAAATAGAACTACCCTATGACCCTGCAATTGCACTGCTGGGTATTTACCCTAAAGATACAAACGTAGTGATCCGAAGGGGCACGTGTACCCGAATGTTTATAGCAGCAATGTCTACAATAGCCAAACTATGGAAAGAACCTAGATGTCCATCTACAGACAAATGGATAAAGAAGATGTGGTATATATACACAATGGAATACTATGCAGCCATCAAAAGAAATGAAATCTTGCCATTTGCGACGATGTGGATGGAACTAGAGGGTATCATGCTTAGCGAAATAAGTCAATCGGAGAAAGACAACTATCATATGATCTCCCTGATATGAGGGAGAGGAGATGCAACATGGGGGGTTGAGGGGGTAGGAGAAGAGTAAATGAAACAAGATGGGATTGGGAGGGAGACAAACCATAAGTGACTCTTAATCTCACAAAACAAACTGAGGGTTGATGGGGGGAGGGGGTTGGGAGAGGGGGGTGGGGTTATGGATATTGGGGAGGGTATGTGCTATGGTGAGTGCTGTGAAGTGTGTAAACCTGGCGATTCGCAGACCTGTACCCCTGGGGATAAAAATATGTTTATAAAGCTGTAAAAAAAAAAAAAAGAAAAGAAAAGAAAAAGAAAAATGAAAAAAGAAAGGATGAATACCCAAGTTTTGTAGCAACATGGACGGGACTGGAAGAGATTATGCTGAGTGAAATAAGTCAAGCAGAGAGAGTCAATTATCATATGGTTTCACTTATTTGTGGAGCATAACAAATAGCATGGAGGACAAGGGGAGATGGAGAGGAGAAGGGAGTTGAGGGAAATTGGAAGGGGAGGTGAACCATGAGAGACTATGGACTCTGAAAAACGATCTGAGAATTTTGAAAGGGTGCGGGGTGGGAGGTTGGGGGCACCAGGTGGTGGGTATTGTAGAGGGCACGGATTGCATGGAGCACTGGGTGTGGTGCAAAAATAATGAATACTGTTATGCTGAAAAAATAAAAAAATTAAAAAAAAAAATGTAAGCTGTCATTGTTACATGAGTTCAACCAAAGTAGAGGCTTAGTTCCCATCACAGGAATCAGAAAAGAATGATGAAGATTATGTTATTTTTTTCTTGAGGGAAACAAAGGATTTCATTAATAGAAATAAGTTAGATGATTATTGGAGTAGAAGGAAGAACATTAAAAAAAAAACAATAACACTGTCATTGTGTTAAAAATTCCATGGAAGGATTGATTGATTAATTGAAAGTAGAAAGATCTATTCCATGTGGTTGAAATGAAGAGTTATGGAAGAATACAACAGTCTCTGGCAAAGAGATGGGATGTTCACTGAATAAATTGTAGAAAAAGTGGATAGAAGAATGAATAAATGAATAATTCAATTAGTGAGTGAAGAAAGAACCAATAATAAAAGGTTGTTCGGTCACAGTTTCCTTATCTATCCCATTGTTGCACGTCTTCTGAGCAAAGCACTGACTGACTTTTTTTAATTGTTTAACCTATCTTCTCAAGGATGTTTGTGTAGTGAATAGCCTTGGAAAATTAAGATCTCTGAAAAACAAAAGACAGATTTACTTACAGTACAGTACAACAAAGATGTCTTTTTTTTTTTTTTTTTTTTTTAGGATAATGAGCAGGTCTGCTTGTAGGCCATTAGGAAAAAGCAAAGCAAAATAAAACAAAACAAAAAAACTTTGGATTTCCTGAGTTCAAGGTTCCTCAGCTGTGATTCATAACCATGTGAGTGCAATAGCTCTGAGACCCTCACACTGAATTTGTGGAACTTAAGAGGCAAAGGTGAAGCAAACATGACACCCAATGGGTTTAGTGTGCCAAGAGTAAGCAGCTCCTTTATCTAACCCGGGATTTTATCATCTTCCAACAACATCCCTATGACTTAAAGAAACTAGCTTGTTAGCTTCTAAGCAATGTAAAATCTCAGACTCTTCATGACAAATGTAAAGGACAGTCTTCTCAATAAATGGTGTTAGCAAAACTGAATATTCATACATGGAAGAATGAAATAGGATACTTATCTCACAAAAATCAACACAAAATGAATAAAAGACCTAAACATAAGCCTGAAACCTTAAAATTACTGGACAACAACCTAAGGAAAAGGATTCTTAACACTGATCTAGGCAATGATTTTTCAGATGTAACACCAAAGGTACAGGCAACAAAAGAAAAAATAGAAAAGTGAGCTTGCATCAAACCAAAAGTCTTCTGTAAAGCAAAGGAAACAACCAACAGAGTGAAAAGACAGTCAGTGGGAGAAAGAGGAGAAAATCTATGGAAAAATGGGAGGAAATATTTGCAAGCCATCTCTCTGATAAGGAGTTAATATCCAAAAATAACTCCTACAATGCAATAGTAAAAAAAAACTTCAATAGCCAAATAAGATAATTGAAAAAATGGGCAAATAACATGAATAGACATTTCTTAAAAGAGGATATACAAACGGCTGATACATATATGAAAAGATGTTCAACATCACTAATCATTAGTGAAATGCAAGTCAGACCACAATTACCTAGCACTTCACTCCTATTAGAATGACTATTATCAAAATGATTATTATCAGAAAATACCAACGTTGGCAAGGACATGGAGAAAAGAGCCCTTGACACTGTTGGTAGGAATTTAACTTGGTACAGCTATTATGGAAAAAGAGTATGGACATTCTTCAAAAAACTAGACAGAATTCTCATATGACCCAGCAATCCCACTTTTGGATATATACCCAAAGGAAATGAAATCAGAATCTCAAAGAAGTCTGTCCATACACATTTATTAAAACATTATTCTCAATAATCAATCAATAAATGAATGAGGAAAATATGATATATGCATGTGTGTGTGTGTGTGTGTGTGTGTGTGTGTGTATAATTGAATATTATTCAGACTTGGAAAAGAAGAAAATCCTGCCATTTGCAACAACACAGAAACACCTGTAGCAAATTTTGCTAAGTACTATAAGTCAAATACAGGAAGCAAACACTGTGTGATCTCATTACATGTTGGACCTAAGATAATCAAACTGAAAGAAGGAGGTGGTTGCCAGTGTTTGGGGAGGAAAAAATGGGATGTTGGTGAAGGAGTATAAAGTTTCAGCTATGCAAGATTAATACGTTCTGTATATCTAATGTACAGCAATGTGACTATAGTTAACAATGCTGTATTGTATACTTGAAATTCATTGGGGTAGATCTTAAGTGTTGTCACCACAAATAAACAACAATAACAATGACAAAATGAAATAACAATGACAAAATGAAAATGAAAACCTATGTAAAGTGATAGCTATGTTAATTACCTTGATTGTGGTGGTTATTTTACAATGTATACATCTATCAAAGCGTGGAGTTGGATACCTTAGATATATACAGTTTTCATTTGTCATTTATCCCTCAGAAAGATGGAAAAAAGAAAATAGACATATTTAAATATAAATATATATATGGGCTGCAACGTGGATGTATCTTGCATACATTACATTACATTACATTACATGAAATAAGCCAATTGCTAAATGACTGATATCATATGATTCCACTTACATAAGGCACCTAGTGTAGTCAAATTTACAGAAATATGAAGAATTGTGGTTTCCAGTGGCTGGGAGAGAGAGGAAATGGGAAGTTGGTGTCATGGGTACAAGTTTCAGTTGGGAAGATGTAAAAGTTCTGGAGACTGTGGTGATGGTTACACAACAATATGAATGTATTCAGTATCTCAGCACTGTACACATAAAAATGGTTAAAATGGGAAATTATATGCTATGCATACTTTATTGCAACAGTACCACCAACAAAACACAAAACAAAAGAAAAGCTGTATCAGGAGCTTATTTTGGTCAACTTTGAGAAGGTGCACTAAATTTACCATTTGATTTACATTTCAATTGTTTTTGAAAACGAGTATATTTACAAAGAAAAATATCTGTATTTTTAAATACCACTGTACTTCAACTTATCAGTTTAAATATAGGAAGAAAAGGACACTGTAATCCCACAGAATGAGGAAATCTGGATTCTAGATTTTTAGTTCTTTGTCTCAGTCTGGGTCATCATAGCACCTCCCTAGGCTTCAGAATCATCACCAGGAAAATGAGTCACAGGATGATTTCTAAGCCTATATTTAGCCTAATCATTCTCTTTTCTCATGTTCCAACTTCAATATTCAGAAATTTATTATGCTTAAGGCAATAATTACTTTTTCTACTTTAAACATTGGTCTAAATTTTTAGCAAATGTGACTTAGCAGACTTTTAAATGAGAAAGGTTCTTTTAGAGGAGAAAGTACCTATTTTTATTTTATGCTTTTTTTCTAGAATGTTAATCATTTCTTTCTTATATGGAGAGAGCCCCAATACAGTGAAATATATTCTTTCTCTAATGAAAATAACAGAAAGGTGTAGTTTAGCCCTATATGGTATATAATTCTGTATTTGCAATCCTCTTAATTAGAAATTATTTATATAGCATTCCTTTTTTCAGAGGTTTTGGATCAATTAGGCTTTGGTCAGAAGAAATACATAAAATAGGGAATTACTGATGCATTACCATAAATTTATTTTTCTTTTGAGATTTTTTCACATACAGTATTCACAGAGAAGTAGACATAGGATAAATAATTAGAAATCTATCTCTCTCTTTCTTTCAATCTCTCCCTTGTCATGTCTCTCTGAATTTCTGGAGTGAATAAGGGATATGTGCAATCAGAGAAATTTTAACAACATATACTCAGAAAGAAATCATAAATCATTTACCCAGATTTATTCCCTAGAAGTACAGCCTGCTGTTGCCCTTCTGGGACAACATCTATTTTAGTTATTTATTAGTAGTTATTAGTATTCTTCAACATTTCCCCATTGGGCATTTATTTTATCCTAAAAGATACAAATGCTAACTATACAAATTGAAAACTGTACAGTGAACACTTCATGCTCCATCTAAATATATTTGTCACTTATACAGAAGCTGTAATCTCAAAAAAGGACGCAGCAAGGTTCCTTAAATGTTAGTCCTTCATAGATGATTGCTCATAAATGAAGGCTATTTTAGAATGCTTTGTGCACCAGCATAACTTCAGACTACTTGACTTCTCTTATAGCAAGAGAAAGAAAGAAAGAAAGAAAGAGAGAGAGAGAGAAAGAAAGAAAGAAGGAAAGAAAGAAAGAAGAAATAAATAAATTTTGGCAAAGGCAAGGAAGCATTTCCACACTGTGGGTGCAGCTAGGAAATGGGATGATACACTTATACCTCAGGTAATTATGGACTGACCATTATCCCCCATAAATGAGATAAAAATTCAGTAGCAATTTTTTGGAGTATTTATCACTTTCTCCCCTCTTTCCTGTTTCAATTTCTACCAGAATAAACACATGGATACCGAAGCACCATTTAGGATTGTGTGTGCATATGTGTTTGCACATGTGTTATTGGGAGAGAGAAAGAGCATGTGTGACAGTTTTCCGATTCTAAATCTAGATGGTATTACATACCATGGATAAATTTTAGAAAGCATATATTGTACCATCCCTGTCTTTGGAAAATCCACAGACTCTAAGGAAGTCAGAACCATTCAAGGACAGTATATTAATTGTAGTTAATTAGTCCAATTAATAAGTCCCTAAAGATTTTATTTGCAGGGCCATTATAATAGGATAAACACTGTGTATGTGGTAGGAATTCAAGTATGATAGAGATTGGTTGTAGCTGAAAAGTTCAGTATACTTTAGAGGACAAGCTGAAGTCAGTTGGCTTTGTAGGCAGATAAGGTTGAAATAAACAGGTGATGTGGTGATCAATAAGTATTTGCTATGTAAATTTATACATGATGAATGGATGAATGAAGAGAAAACATAGAACAGTATGAATGAAGAATCAAGTATGAATCATTTTACATAATATTTATTAAAAAGCATTGTGGATATTTATCAATAAACAAAATGTTTATATTCTTTATCCTCATGAAGCCTTTACTATAGTGGGTGAAGATACACTTGTGCAGGGAATACCGGACAAAGTATACTAACTGCATATGAGGACAGATTGAGAAATAAATATAAAAGGAGAAAGCACCATGTTAAAGTTAGAAGGAACATCAGAGACCATCCAAATCATTCCCCTTACTCTATACATGAGATGCTGTAAGTGGAGAAATGTCAAGGACCTAAAGTGAAAAACGTTTTACTGTTGGAGCAAAAGAAAAACAAACAACAAGCAAAAGAAATTGAAAATGATATCACCAAGGTGGTGAATAGGTCATTCCTGACTTTACCCCTCAATAATAATAATAATTAAGGAGGGCACATGATGTAATGAGCACTGGGTATGATGTGAGACTGATGAATCACTAAACTCTATCTTAGAAACTAAAAATACACTATATGTTAATTGAATTTAAAAAACAGATAGTTTTAAAAAGAACAATAATTAACAACTAACTATTCATGGACAACATATCACTGAGAAAATCTTAGAACATGGAGGTAAGGCTAAAACACCCCCTATACCATGGACACCAAGACATCTAACATTAGAAGGGTAAGAGGGGAAGCTATTTGCTGACTAAATTGCCCCTACCTCCCTTCTGGACATAGCACCATGCCAAGAGATCAGAATTCTCCCCTGAGCCTAAGGTGCCTCCAATGGGAAAAGAGCCCAGGGTGGACATCCAGCTCACCTAGTGTTGTAGGTCACTTCTTGGGAGTCTCCACTCTGGTTTCATCCCTCAGGGATCATAGAGGAATCTACAGGTATTTACTAGAAGGAATCTGATCATGAAAGAGAAGTGGGGAATGGTTACAACACCAACACTTGGATCTTGGCAGACAGATTTCCCACCAATTATGCCCAAATAGTCCAAAACCCTGGGTTTGGTCATCCACAGAGCCAATATAGTGGCACAATTTAACCAACTAAGTGGGTGGTGTGTGGTTTTTCTGATTTGGGTCTCCAAATAAAGAGTCCTTCTAGCACTGACACCTGGTCTACCCCCACCAAGGGAAAGGAGCTGAGGCATACCTCGCCCATTGCTTAATAGCTTGCAGCCCTGTGTGAACAGAAAGATTATTAAGAACATCTGGAAGATTAATAGACCAGCAATGCTCAAGCAGATATTATAGCAGGCCAAGATGATTATCCACTGAGTAAAGTCGGTGGCCTGTTTGTCCAGGGAACTTGCAACATGGGTCAACTTGAGTCAAAACCACAAAGAGTCTTTCTGATGTTAGATCTGGTTCTCCTGCTCTATCCTGGCAGGGAAACTAATTTACAACCTTGCCCATTACTGAATATAGCTTTCAACCTTCTCAACCAAGCAACTTAGCCAGACCACATAGGAAGCTTTGTAACCTATCCAACAGTCCTGCTTGCAGTGGCACTTAAACAGAAAGCATAGCCTGTGGGTTTTCCTATCTGCAGAGCAAAACAGTGGCCCTATCTGGCCATGAAATTCAGTTGCTAGTTTTATATGATTCAGTTCCCCCAAACAATGAGCTGTTCAGGCCCTGGAGCTTCTTCTACTGCCTTACCAAGGTAGGAAAACTGATTCAAAGACCCTACTAATACTGAGTATAGTACCTAGTCCTAACCATCTAGTAAGCTTGACCAGATAACCCAGGCAACTGTGGAGCCCATTCTACAGCCTCGCTTCTCTAAACAACCAAGCCAGCAGTCCTGACTGTTTTGGCCAGCAACACTCCCCTTCTGACTTCAGAGCTCAGACAGTGGTATCTCCCCAAAATAGACCATGATAGCTTGAATTTGCCCAAGGGCACTATCAATGGACACATCCAGAAACCCAAACTGAGTTTATCTGAGCTTAACTAATGAAGAATTGTGTCTGTCTGAGCAAACCTATAAAGTCTGAAAGAGGAGATTGCATATTTAAAAGTGCAAATATCAACATAAGGACTCAGGGATCATGAAAAATCAGGTAAACATGACACTGTCAAAGGAAACTAATAAAGCTCCAGTAATAATAGACACTAAAAAAAAATGGAGATCTATGAACATTCAAGGAATTCAAAATAATCCTCCTAAAGAAGTGAGCTACAGGAATACAACTAAAGACAACTAAATGAAATTAAGAAAACAGTACATAAACAAAGCAAGAAGTTTAACAAAGAAACAGAAATCATAAAATTAATTCTAGAGCTGAAAAATACATAAGTGAACTAAAAAACTCAGTAGAGAGCTTCAAAGAAGACTTAACCAAACAGAAGAGAAAATTGATGACCAAGAAGATAGAGTATTTAAAATTATCCAATAAGAGGAATAAAAAAAAATTAAATGACAGAGTTAAGAAAGCCTACAGGAATTATAGACCATCAAGTCAAATGGATCTGCATTAGGAGTATTCAGAAAGAGAAAAGAAAGGGAAGGAAATAGAAAGTATATTTAAAACAATAAGGGCTTGAAATTTAAACCTGGGAAGAGAAATGGAAATCCAGGTCCATGAGGTCCAATGAACTCCAAAAAGGTGGAACCTCAATAGGGCTAAATTGAGACACATACTAAAATTGTAAAAATCAAACACAATAATGAAATTTTAAACAGCTAGATAAAAGAGAGAAATTATGTACAAGAAAACACCCACTAGACTATCAGCAGATTACTCAATAGTACTTTTTCAAGCCAGGAGAGAATGAAATGATATATTTGAAATATAAAGAGAAAACACCACCAACCAAAAAATCTATCACCAATAAAGCATTTCTTTAGAAATGGAGAAATAGAGGCTTCCAAGAACAAAATCTGAGGTAGTTTGTCACCCCTAGATCTGCCTTACAGGAGACGCTAAAAAAAGTTCTTTGAGTGGAAGTAAAAGGACATTAATTTATTATATAAACCTAAGAAGGTAGAGTAAAACTGATTGGTAATGCTAAACATATAATCAAAGATTGTGTAGGAAGATAATGGTGG
Organism: Lutra lutra; assembly: GCF_902655055.1. Lineage (NCBI taxonomy): Eukaryota > Metazoa > Chordata > Mammalia > Carnivora > Mustelidae > Lutra > Lutra lutra. The sequence continues at coordinate 99,073,959 of NC_062288.1, read as the reverse complement.
CTGATAATTCATTTATAACTCTAGTTAAAAAAATAAACCAAAAACTAAGTTGAAACACAAACCTAAAATAACCTTAGCTACAATAAACTGTTATTGGATACAAATATAAAAAATTATGTAAACTGTAACATCAATAACCTCAAATATGAAGAAGGAGGAGAAGTAAAAAATTTAAAGCTTAGGAATGCTATCCAAGTTAAGCTGTTAAGAGTTTAAAATATGGTGTTATAATTTTAAGATATTTTATGTACACCTCATGCTAATCCTAAGGGGAAAACCTGTAGTTAATATACAAAAGAACATGATGAAGAAGTCAAAGCATACTGAAACATCAAAATATATCAAAACACAAATAGACAGCAGGATTAAAAAATGAGATCTACACAAGTGCCAAAAAACAATTAATGATAAAGGTCTTGATAAACCAAGAAGATAGAACAATGGTAAATATTTATGTGCCCAACATCAGGCACCTAAATATATGAAGCAAAAATTAAAAGAACTAACTAAATAAATAAATAAATAGCAACGTAGGGGACTTTAATATTCCATTCTTAATGATGGAGAGACGATCCAGATAGATCTTTCACCTCCTTAAGAGGCTAATGTGAACAAATTTTGCCCCCCCAAAAAACTGGAAAATCTAGAACAGATGGAAAAATTCATAGAAACATAAACCTTAACAACACTGAATCAGGAAGAAATAGAAAATCTGAATAGACCAATTACTAGTAAAAAGATTGATTTAGTAATAAAAATTATCCCACTGATGAAAAGCTCAAATAGTTTCACTGATAAATTTTTGTGAACATTTAAAGAAAAATTAATACCAAATCTTCTCAAACTCTTCCCAGCTGCAAAAGAGGAAATACTCTAAAACTCATGAGAACAACATAACCTTGATACCCAAGCCAGAAAAGTACCTTACAAGAAAACTATAGGTCAATATTCCAGATGAATATAGAGGCAAAAATTCCCAATAAAGTACTAGCAAACTGAATTCGGCAGCACATTAAAAGGACCATTCACCATGATCAAGTGGGATTTATCCCTGGGATGCAAGCACACTTCAATACACAAATCAAAAAATGTGTTATCAGATTAAGAGAATGTAAGAAAAAAAAAACCATAGGATTATTTCAATAGACACAGAAAAAGCATTCAACAAAATTCAATATCCATTCATGATAATGACTCTTAACAAATTAGAAAAAAAGTATTTCAACATAATAAAGGCCATATATAAGCCTACAACTAACATCATATTCACTGCTGAAAGTTTTTCCTCTAAGATCGAGAACAAGGCAAGGGTATCTATTCTCACCACTCCTATTCAACAGTAAATTGAAAGCCCTAGACAAAGCAATCAAACAAAAATTATTTTAAAAATTTAAAGGGACACCTGGGTGGCTCAGTTGGTTAAGCCGCTGCCTTCGGCTCAGGTCATGATCCCAGGGTCCTGGAATCGAGTCCTGCATCAGGCTCCTTGTCCAGCATGGAGCCTGCTTTCTCTCTCAGCCTCTGCCTGCGACTCTGCCTGCTTGTGCTCTCTGACAATAAATAAATAAAAAATCTTTAAAAAATTTTAAACAAAAGAAAAGGTATCGGAATCTAAAAAGAAAAAAGTGAAATGTCTTTATTTGCAGACAACATGATTTTATATACAGAAATCCCTAAAGACCCCACCAAAAATCTGTCAGTTATAATTAAATTCAATCAAGTTGAAGGATACAAAATATACATAATTCAATAGAATTTTAACAAAATAACAGTGAATTGTCAGAAAAAATCAAAGAAAAGGATACCATTTACAATAGCATTAAAAACAACACAATACATATGTGTTGTATCATGGTGAGTGGTCCTTTTAATGTGCTGCTAAATTCAGCACATTATTCAGTTAAAAACTTCAGTTAAAATAAATTTAACTAAAGAGGTGAAAGATGTCTAGTTTGAAAACTATAAGACACTGTTCAAAGATTTCAAAGAGGAGTCAAATAAATGAAAAGATATCCCATGTTCACGGATAATATTGTGAAAATGTCCAAAGAAATTCAAAGGAATCCCTATCAAGATTCCAATGGCATTTTTTACAGAATTAAATAAAATCCTAAAATTTTATAGAACCACAAAAGATCCTGAAAAGCCAAAGCAATCCTGAGAAAGAAGAACAAAGCAGGAGATATCACATGTCTTGATTTCAAGCTATATTATAAAGCCATAGTAACCAAAGGAGTATAGTATTGGCATAAAGACAGACACATAGACCAATGAACAGAATTAAGAGCTCAAAAGTAAACTCAAAATATTAAATATATATACTAATACTAAATATATGCAAATATTAAATATGCATATTTAATATTTGTCAAGTGATCCAAAGTTCCTCAATTGGAAAAAAACCCTGCGATAAATGATGCTGGGAAAATTAAATATTCTCATGTAAAAAAATGAAACTAGACTCTTCTCTTACGCCACTCATAAAAATTAACTCAAAATAGAATAAGGGCATAAATATAAGAAACCACAAAACTCCTAGAAGAAAACATAAAGAAAAATCTTTTTGTCATGGGTTTCAGCAATGACTTTCTTGGATCTGACACCTAAAATGCAAGCAACAAAGTAAAAAATAAACAAGTGGGACTACATCAAACAAGTTTTTACACAGCAAAAGAAACAATATAATGAAAGACAGCCTATGAAATGGGAAAATATATTTGCATATGATCTGATAAGGGGTTAATATTCAAATTATGTGAAGAACTCATGCAACTCAATGGCAACAAACAAAGCCAAAACCAAAAACAAAAAAAAAAGCCAACAAAACAAAATAAAAACAAATAATTCAACTAAAAAATGGACAAAGTACCTGACTGGACACTTTCCTAAAGAAGATTATTAATAGTCAACAAGGCAATGAAAAAATGCTTGAAGGGGAAATGCAAATGAAAACTACAACAGGATAATACCTTATGCCTGTTAGAATATTTGTCATCAAAAAGAAAAGAGATAAAAAATGCTGGTAAGAATACGGAGAAAAGGGATTCCTTACACACTGTTGGTGAGATTTCAAATTGGTACAGCCACTATAGAAAACAGGATGGAGTTTTCTCAAAAATTTAAAAATAGAATTAACCATATGAACCAACAACTCCACTTTAGGGACTCTATCTGAAGGAACCAAAAACACTATGTCAAAGAGAGATATTCACCTCCATGTTGACAGTAGCATTATATACACTAGCTAAGACATTGAATCAACTTAGTATCCACTGACAAATGGATAAAGAAGTTACAAGATAAATAGAGGTGCATTGTTGTGCTCAAAAAAGAAAATTCTGCCATTTGCAACAACATGAATAGACTTTTGTGCTATTTTTGGCAAAGTGAAACAAATCAGACACAGAAACACAAATGCTGTATGATGTCTATTATATGTGGAGTAAAAAATATAACTAAACTCACAGTCACAAGATAAGTAAGTACTAGGATGTAGCGTAGGACATGATGACTATAGTTAACACTGCTGTCTGATACAGGTGACTTTGTTAGGGGAGCAGCTTATAGAAGTCTCATCACAAGGAGAAAAAGACTATTCTTTTTAGTATCTATATGAGACAATGGATATTAAGTAAACTTTGTTAATCGTTTCATAATATATGTAAGTCAAATTATGACGCTGTTCACGTTAAAATTATACAATCCTATATGTCAATTAGATCTCAATAAAACTGAAAGAAAAGGAAAAAGTTATATATATATATATATATATATATATATATATATATATATATATATATATCTCCTTACAATGGATTCTTATCCAGCTATGAAAAAGAAGGAAATCCTGTCATTTGCAACAGCATAGATGGACCTTAAAGGCATTATGCCAAGTGAAATAAGTCAGACAAAGAAAGACAAATACTTAATGATAACATTGATATGCAGAATTTAAAAACAAACTTAGATACAGAGAATAGATTGGTGGAGTGGGTGAAATGGTTGAAGCTTGTCAAAATGTACAAATTTTCAGTTATAAAATAACTCCCGGGAGTGTAAAGTACAGTATGGTGACTATAATACAGTATTCTATACTTGAAAGTTGCTAAGAGAATAAATCTTGAAAGTTACCATCAGAGAAAGTTTTTTAACTATATGTATTAACTAGACTTATTGCCAGAATAGCCAGCAATCCCTGTACCCATGGATGAAAGATTACTCCAAACTTTCCTGGGAAAGAGAGGAGAAGGCAAGGAGGTCAATGCTCAGAGGCAAAGACCCTTTGCCCTACTTTGCTCCTGCTTTTATTGGTCCTTCAGGACAATCACAAATCCTTATCAATGTTCCTCAAGCACCTGATGGGCACAAGGGGTCTTACTGAAACTGGGAGGATCTGTTTACAGGAAAGATACAATATGCTAATCTGCATATTCTGCTAAACATAGCCTAAGAGACAACGCATGTATCTCTTAGATCATGGGATGGCTGTTTGGACTAAGAAAGCTTCCAGAAGGCAATTCCCCACAGTATTCCAATGGCAGAGTGGTCACACAGGCCTCAGCATTCCAAAGGCCTACCCATTCTCTGAAGCCTTCCTTTGTCCCCAGCAGCCTCTGTGTTACATTTTAGCAAGCAAGGTATTATGGCTGATTTCATGGTCTACATTTACTCCCAACAACTTATTGTGGTCATTTTACAATACATACATAAATAGAATCATTGTGTTGTAGATCTGAAACTAATATGTCAATTACATCTCATTAGTTACTGAACAAAAAAATAGAAAAGAAAGCAAAAGGAGTCCTCGGCTTTGTGTGGGACTAAAAGGATGTAACTTATATGTGAGTTTCCTCCATATAAGTCTTGTTCTCAGACTTGGTTTATTGCAAGGTGAATAAGAATTACCTCACAGTTGTTTCAGTGTGTCCCCAAACTTATTCTGTATTTAGTTTCCTAGTCCCTAAAAGTTTAATTATAAAAAGACCTACTTGGACAAACAGAATATCACCACCATCAGGACCCTGATACATGGGTTTGTAGAAAGATCTAAGAAGAACTTTTGAAATTATCTCACCCTAGCAAAAGAGTAAAGCAAAACATGCTGTGTTCCTGTAAGAACTCCACACCAATATGGGGCCACAAAAATTTTGTCACTGCTAAGCATCCCAGTCAATGTAACAAGGGTGTGAAGGAGCAGTAGCAGATCCTGCATTATAGCTATAACTACAGCTCTAACTTCAGTGGCAGACTCCCATATCCATTTCTGCTTAAAACAAAGAGGTTTCTACTTCCTGCCATTGGACTATGGTTGATGTAATAGTTAACTAAGATAAGACTGACACATGGCAAGTAGGCAAGGATGGGTTAGTCAAGAAGGTGTTGAGATGGGATGATCAGCGATGGAAATTTTGCAGTTCTCAACTCCTTTTGAGTTGGAATATGGAAGCATTCAGTCAAGGAGAAGTTTAGTTACAGCAGGATATACTTATTAGTACAAGTGGGACTACGTTTCTGAACTTGAGAGAGTGGGACAAAGAACTGATTGTCCAATTTAAATAAGAAGCAGCAGTGGAGGCTGCCTTATGTTAGAAGCAGCAACTAATATTGTTGCTAAGAGAACTGGATGTTCTTTCAAAAGACTTGCTGCAAAGTGTGATCCTAAAGGAGGTAGGCCCATCTAGTGTATGGCAATACAAGTCATGTCTTTGTATGTTGGACTTCTCTAGTTCCACAAAGGCGGTAATGCCATGGATTTGAAGTACATGGAGGACACTGACTAAAATTAGATAACCTAACAATTATATTTCTAAGTTTTTAATTTATGGTTTTAGAATTTATGAAAGTATTCATTTAATCAGGGCCCTGATCACTGTTATGGGGAAAAGGAGGAAAATTTGTTTAGAAACTCACATTTTGTAATGAGTAATCAAAAAAGATCTCATAGAGAAAATGCATTTGATCAGAGGCTTGAGGTGTTGGGAGCAATTTGAGTGTCAGAGATGGGAGAATAGCTTACATAAAAATGAGAATTAGGAAGTTCAGATGAATTTTAATAAGAATGAAAGAACAAAAAAACAGAGTCAAAGGTCACGCACTACTATGTTCTTCCATTCTAGGAAAGCAGATAATAAAGATTTAATTTCACACTCTGACATAATCTCTTATTTTGGGTGTAACATACTTGACCTAGCTCTCAATTTACTCACTTGTAACAAATATCCATAATAGTGTAGAAAGGTTTATATAAAATAAGTAAAATGCTTAGCCTTTAATAAGTTTTCTAAAATGTTGTTTTCTACAACCCCTGAAACCATTTTTCTTCTAAGATGGCTTTTAGTTTCTAGAGAAAGACACTGTATATAAAAATACACTTGAGGCGGATTAAGAAAAGCTTCTTAGCTAAGATTTAGGTTGAGAAAAACAACAATTCCCCATAAAATGAGGCAAAGATAAGTTACCCAGAGAAGGGTCAGCTTCAGGAAATTCACAGTTCTTTCTTCACTCTCCCATCTCCACCTGGACAGCCCTTCCTAGTAAATTCTTAAGGATCCTACAAGTTTTAGCCCATACAAATCAATGCTAAAAATAACCTCCTGATATTTCCAGATAGGGAGATGCTTCATACTAGTGATAACCATATAGTTTATTTGTACACTTATAACAGGTTGACCTATCTATCCCAACCCTACCCTGGGACGTCATTAATGAAAAGACATGTTCCAATATGCTCCATATCCACTATAAAGTATCTGCAGCATAAAAGGAACATAATAAATGCTTGCTCTAGAACAAACCAGAAAGCAAATGACGGGATAAGGAACCAGAAAGTCAAGTGCTAAGCATAAATTTTTACTTAGAAAATTTGTGTAAAGCTAACTTTTATTTAAGTCTATTTGTTGTTTGATATAACATGCAAAGCAAGAAGGGAGAGAGTTAAGGAATCACCCCAAACCAAACTAACAGAAATGAAATTCTACACAAGAGCTGCTGTGATGAGCAGGAACCAAAAAATAAAATAAGCTATTATGCATTATTGTCAAAGATTTTTGAAGCTCCATGTAACTAGGCTAACAAATCTCTTACTGACCATCTGCTACGTTTCTGACATTACTTTTTCATAGGTCATCTTTTTTTTTTTTATGTGAAGACCCTTATAATAAGATATTATGAAATATTGGCCCTCCTTGTTTGAACTTATATAAAGGATTGGGTAGAGTTTTGTGACTTTCAAATGGAAATATTTGTAATTAAAGCAAACATATGGGGGTGGCAGGTGGTCATCTTCCTCGATAATGGCTATGATATGAGTTAATTTAGAATGCTAAATTAAAGAGCAAAGAGTTCCAAAATGCATAATCCATGCAAGGAAAATAGCACATTCAGTCTACGCCTGATCAGTTATTAACTGATTCAAAAGAATGAACGAACTCTTTCATTCCCAATGCATCATTAACCAAATATCATGGTACATTCTAGTATCTGAAGCAAAATGACTCTAATATCTATCCATATAAGCAACTGGGAGGGAGGGGTTATTTTTCTGAAAACAAAATCAGCCCTGGAAAGAATCCAGTGGCAATAGCAGTAAGGTCACCAACAGCACTAGTTGGTGTTGTCCCACTGGAGTGTAGTGACTTAAAACTGAAAGCAACTGATGGGAGTTCAGCAGCACAAGGTACAGAAATTGAGGTGGCAACTGTTTATCTTTCCTCAAGGTCCCTGATGTGAAAATCAGAAAGGATTTAGTGGAGTAGGAGAGTAGGAAGAGTGGGGAGAAGAAAGATAAATTGTTTTTTGGTGAGATGCTTAAAAAGTCACTATGGGGTTCACTTGAACTATATTTTAAAAGACTTTGAATGAATGATTTATTTCTATTGACTGAATATGCCTCTACAAACCTATTAGCCACAAGTAACTTTGAAAATAGATTACATTCCTTTGAATAAGAGTAGGAAATTGTATTGGCCATATGCCATTCACCAGGCCAAGGAAATAAGGAGATGGGTCTGCTCAAATTTGATTTAAAATAAGAAAGCAATCTCAAAGTTTTAAGAAAATCTGTAAGCTATGCTTCCTTCAATCATTATAATCAAAGGGTGATGAAGTCAAGTATCTAATGATCTTTATGTCCAGAAGCCTTAACAAGTTTGGTTTTCCATGTTAACACAACCAGGGAAGTAAACCAGGAAACAAAAGCAAACACATTTGGAAAATATATGAACATTTATGGTGACTCTGTCTTGAAGAGATTATGTCCTTTGCTGGAAGAGAATGGTAAGAAGGAAGAAATAAGAGTTCTGTCTTTTTTCCTTACTCTTCTGTTTTAATATTGAAACATTTTATAATTAGCATATATTTCTCTATTTACTAGTCCTTACTTAAAATGTTAACATTGTCCAATATTCAGTGCCTTACTATGAAATAAATGGCAATCATAAACAACTGATTTTCCATTAAAAGTCAAAAAGAAGAAAAGAGAGTCAAGATGGTAGAGGAGTAGCAGACTAAGATGACATCAGGTCACAGGAGTTCAGCTACATAGTTATCAAACCAGTGGGAACACCTATGAACCCAACAGGAGATTGAAGAGAGGAAGAGCAGCAATTCTAGGAATAGGAAAGTGACATCTTTCTGAAAGGTAGGACATGCAGAGAAGTGAATCTGAAGTGAGGGGAAGATAGATCATGTCAGGGAGGAGCCAGCTCCTGGCAAGCAATGGAGTAATGGAGCACAAAATCCAAACTTTTAGAAGTCTGCTCCACTGAGGAACATCACTCCAGAGGCTAAGCGGGGGTGGAGCACTCACAGGGACAGTGTGGTCTCAGGTACTGCAGGTCAAAGAAGGATGGGGGTATTTGAATGTAGCAGAGCTCACAGGTATAAGAGCAGGGAAGCTGACTATAGAGATGGAGCCAACGAGTGAGCTCTCAGCTTGGGGTTACCATTAACTGTGATCTGCGGCACAGCCGGACCACTGCTCTTTGAGCAGGACCCCACAAAAGGTAGATCTGGGAAGACCCACCTTCCTGGCCAAAGAGCAGAGTGGCAAGAGTCTGCTGGATTTGAAGACTCCAAATGGGGCTGTGTGCAAGAGACAGAAACACTCGGTCACAGGCTGGGTGAGCTTATAGTGCAGCCAGAGACCAGGGAGACAGGAGTGACTGAGCGCTTTTCCCTGAGCACACAATGAAGAGTGGGGTCCTGAGCTCTCAGATCCTTGAGGCCAGAGATTGGAAGGCTGCTGTTTTCATTCACATCCTCCAGAGCTCAAGGGAAAGCATTCAGGGAACATAAGCTCCCAAGAGCAAACCCAAGCAGATTACTTGGACGGGCCCCTATCAAGAGTGGCACAATTCTGCCTCAGGCAAGGACATTTGAGAATTACTACAATAGGCCCTTCCTCCAGAAGATCAGCAAGAACATCCAGCCAAGACCAAGCTCACTGATAAAGGAGAACAGCAGAATTCCAGAGGAGGGGAAAGCAAAGCACGGAATTCATGGCTTTCTCCCCATGATTTTTTATTCTTGCAAAGTTAAATTTTTTTAATTTTATTTATTCTTATTCTAATTTTTTTAACTTTTTCTCTTTCCTCTTTTAATGTTTTTAAACTGGTTTATCTTAACAATACCTTTCTAAAAAACAATCTTCTTAAACCTTCATTATTATAATCATATTTTATCCTTCATTGTATCTAACATTATTTTGGGCATACATATAGGGTTTTTTCTTCTAAAAAATCTTGGGATACAATTTCTTCTAATAGATCAAAATATACCCTAACTCTACCACAGGGCTTTGTTCTACTCTCCAGCCTGAGCAAATTCTCACCACTTTCTTTTTCCTTCTTTTTCCAATCAACTTATCAATTCCTCTTTTAGAAATTTTTTTAAAATTTTCCTCTTTACAGTCATATTTCATCCCCTCATCATGTTTACCCTTATTTTTGTATATATATAAATTTTTCTTTCTTTAAAATTTTGGGAGGTAATTTCTTCTAAAAGACCAAAGTACACCCAAAATCAAGTGAGTGGCTCCGTTCTATTCATATATATATATATATATATATATATATATATATATATGCATGTGCGCATGTGTGTGTGTATATATATATATAATACATATTATATATATTTTTTTTAATTAAAATTTTTTTTAAAAATTTCATTTAACCCCCTTTATACTCCCCCTGATTTAGGGTCTCTTTTGATATGGTTAGCGTACATTCTTCTGGGGTCTTTCCCAACCTTATAGTATTTTATTCTCTCATTCATATATTCTTATCTGGATAAAATGACAAGGCAGAAAAACTCACCACAAAAAAAAAAAAAAGAACAAGAGGCAGTACTAGAGGCTAGGGACCTAATCAATATGGACATTGATGATATTTCAGATCTAGAGTTCAGAATGATGATAATCAAGGTGCTAGCTGGGCTTGAAAAACGCATGGAAGATACTAGACAAACCCTGTAAAAGCTCTTTCTGGAGAAATAAAAGAACTAAAAGCTAACCAAGCTGAAATCAAAAAAGCTATTAATGAGGTGCAATAAAAATGGAGGCTCTTACTGCTAGGATAAATGAGGCAGAAAAGAGAATTAGTGATATAGAAGACCAAATGATGGAGAATAAAGAAGCTACGCAAAAGAGAGATAAACAACTACTGTACCACAAGGGGAGAATTCAAGAGATAAGTGATACCATAAGACAAAACAATATTAGAATGACTGGGATTCCAGAAGAAGAAAGAGAGAGGGGGCAGAAGGTATACTGGAGCAAATTATTGTAGAGAATTTCCCTAATATGGCAAAGGGAACAAGCATTAAAATCCAAGAGGCACAGAGAACCCCCTCAAAATCAATAAGAATAGGTCCACACCCTGTCATCTAATAGTAAAACTTACAAGTCTTAGGGACAAAGAGAAAAACTGAAAGCAGCTCAGGACAAGAAGTCTAACATACAATGGTAAAAATATTAGATTGGCAGAAGACTTATCCACAGAGACCTGGCAGGCCAGAAAGAACTGGCATGATATATTCAGAACACTAAATGAGAAAAACATGCAGCCACGAATACTACATCCAGCTAGGCTATCAATGAAAATAGAAGGAGAGATAAAAATCTTCCAGGACAAACAAAAATTAAAAGAATTTGTAAACACCAAACCAGCCCTACAGGAAATATTGAAAGTGGTCCTCGAAGCAAAGAGAGAGCCTAAAAGTAGTAGACCAGAAAGGAACAGGGACAATATACAGTAACAGTCACCTTACAGGCAATACAATGGCACTAAATTCATATCTTTCAGTAGTTACCCAGAATGTAAATGGGCTAATGCCCCAATCGAAAGGCACATGGTATCCGAATGGATTAAAAAACAAAACCCATCAATATGCTGTCTATACGAAACTCATTTTAGACCCAAAGAAACCTCCAGATTTAAAGTGAGGGGGTGGAAAACAATTTAAAATGCTAGTGGACATCAAAAGAAAGCTGGGGGTGGCAATCCTTATATCATATAAATTAGATTTTAAGCCAAAGACTACAATAAGCGATGAGGAAGGACACTATATCATACTCAAAGGGTCTGTCCAACAAGAAGATCTAACAATTTTAAATATCTATGCCCCTAACATGGGAGCAGCCAACTACATAAACCAATTAATACCAAAATCAAAGAAACACATCAACAATAATACAATAATAATAGGGGACTTTAACACCCCCCTCACTGAAATATCATCCAAGCAAAAGATCCGCAAGGAAATAAAGGCCTTAAGTGACACACTGGACCAGATGGACATCACAGATATATTCAGAGTATTCCATCCCAAAGCAACAGAATACACATTCTTCTCTAGTGCACATGGAACATTCTCCAGAATAGATCACATCCTGGGTCACAAATCGGGTCTCAACTGGTACCAAAAGATTGGGATCATTCCCTGCATACTTTCAGACCACAATGCTCTGAAGCTAGAACTCAATCACAAGAGGAAAATTGGAAGGAACCCAAATACATGGAGACTAAACAGCATCCTACTAAAGAATTAATGGGTCAACCAGGAAATTAAGGAAGAACTGAAAAAATTCATGGAAACAAATGATAATGAAAACACAATGGTTCAAAATCTGGGGGCCCCGCAAAGGCAGTTCTGAGAGGAAAATATATAGCAATACAAGCCTTTCTCAAGAAACAAGAAAGGTCTCAAGTACACAACCTAACCCTACACCTAAAGGAGCTAGAGAAAAAAACAGCAAAGAAAGCATAAACCCAGCAGAAAGGAAATCATAAAGATCAGAGCAGAAATCAATGACATAGAAACCAAAGAACAGTAGAACCAATCAACGAAACTAGGAGCTGGTTCTTGGAAAGAATTAAAAGATTGATAAGTCTCTGGCCAGACTTAACAAAAAGAAAAGAGAAAGGACCCAAATAAATAAAATCATGAATGAAAGAGGACAGATCACAACCAACACCCAAGAAATACAAACAATTATAAGGACATTTTATAAGCAACTATAAGCCAGCAAATTTGACAATCTGGAAGAAATGGATGCATTCTTTGTGACCTATCAACTACCAAAACTGAACCAGGAAAAAATAGAAAACCTGAACAAATCCACAACCAGTAAGGAGATTGAAGCAGTCATCAAAAACTCCCAAAAAACAAGAGCCCAGGGCCAGATGGCTTCCCAGGGGAATTCTACCAAACATTTAAAGAAGAATCAATACCTATTCTCCTGAAACTGTTCCAAAAAATAGAAATGGTTCCCAGGGGAATTCTACCAAACATTTAAAGAAGAATCAATACCTATTCTCCTGAAACTGTTCCAAAAAATAGAACTGGAAGGAAAATTTCCAAACTCATTTTATGAGGCCAGCATTACCCTGGTCCCCAAACCAGAAAAAGACCCCATCAAAAAGGAGATTTAGAGACCAATATCCTTGATGAATACATATGAAAATTCTCACCAAAATACTAGCCAATAGGATACATGTGTACATTAAAAGGATTATTCACCAGGACCAAGTGAGATTTATTCCAGGGCAGCAAGTTTGGTTCAACATCCCCAAGTCAATCAATGTGATACAATACATTACCAAAAGAAAGAACAAGAACCATATGATACTCTCAGTAGTGCTGAAAAAGCATTTGACAAAGTACAACATCCTTTCTTGATCAAAACTCTTCAAAGTATACAGATAGAGGGTACATACCTCAATATCATCTAAGCCATCAATGAAAAACCCACAGCGAATATCATTCTCAAAGGGGCAAAACTTAGAGCTTTTCTGCAAAGGTCAGGAACATGGCAGGGATGTCCATTATCACCACTGCTATTCAACATAGTACTAAACCTCCTAGCCTCAGCAATCAGACTATAAAAAGAAATAAAAGGCAGCCAAATCAGCAAAGAAGCCAAACTCTCACTCATTGCAGTTGACATGATACTTTATGTGGAAAACCCAATAGGCTCCACTCCAAATCTTCTAGAACTTGTACAGGAATTCAGTAAAGTGTCAGGATATAAAATCAATGCACATAAATCAGTTGCATTTCTATATACCAACAACAAGAGAGAAGAAAGAGAAGTTAAGGAGTCAATTTCATTTATAATTGCAGACAAAACCATAAGATACCTAGGAATAAACCTAACAAAAGAGGCAAAGAATCTGTACTCAGAAAAATATAAATTATTCATGAAAGAAATTAAGGAAGACACAATGAAATGGAAAAATGTGCCATGCTCATGGATTAGAACAAATATTGTGAAAATGTCTATGCTACCTAAAGCAATCTACATGTTTAATGTAATCCCTATCAAATACCATCCATTTTTTTTTCAAAGAAATGGAACAAATAATCCTAAAATTTATATGGAACCATAAAAGACCTCAAATAGCCAGAGGAATGTTGAAAAAGAAAGCCAAAGTTGGTGGCATCACAATTCCAGACTTCAAGCTGTATTACAAAGCTGTCATCATCAAGATGGTACTGGCACAAAAACAGATACATAGATCAATGGAACAGAACAGAGAGCTCAGAAATAGACCCTCAATACTATGGTCAACTAATCTTTGACAAAGTTGGAAAGAATGTCCAAAGGAAAAAAGACATCTCTTCAACAAATGGTGTTGGAAAAATTGGACAGCCAAATGCAGAGAAATGAAACTGGACCATTTCCTTACACCACACACAAAAAATAGGCTCCAAATAGATGAAAAACCTCAATGTGAGATAGGAATCCATCAAAACCCTTTAGGAGAACACAGGCAGCAACCTCTTCGATCTCAGCGGTAGCAACTTCTTCCTAGAAACATTGCCAAAGGCAAGGGAAACAAGGGCAAAAATGAACCATTGGGACTTCATCAAGATCAAAAGTTTTCGCACAGCAAAGGAAACAGTTAACAAAACCAAAAGACAACTGAAAGAATAGGAGAAGATATTTGCAAATGACATATCAGATAAAGGGCTAGTATCCAAAATCTATAAAGAACTTATCAAATTCAGCACCCAAAGAACAAATAATCCAATCAAGAAATGGGCAGAGGACATGAACAGACATTTCTGCAAAGAAGACATCCAGATGGCCAACAGACACATGAAAAAGTGCTCAACATCACTCAGCATCAGGGAAATACAAATCAAAACCACAATGAGATACCACCTCACACCAGTTAGAACGGCGAAAATTAACAAGTCAGGAAACGACAGATGCCGGTGAGGACACAGAGAAAGGGGAACCCTCCTACACTGCTGGTGGGAATGCAAGCTGGTGCAGCCACTCTGGAAAACAGCATGGAGGTTCCTCAAAAAGTTGAAAATAGAGCTACCCTCTGACCCAGCAAATACAAATGCAGTGATATGCACCTGAATGTTTATGGCAGCAATGCCCACAATAGCCAAACTATGGAAAGAACCTAGATGTCCGTCAACAGATGAGTGGATAAATAAGAAGTGGTATGTGTGTGTGTGTATGTGTGTGTGTGTGTGTGTATAACGGAATACTATGCAGCCATCAAAAGCAATGAAATCTTGCCATTTGCAAGGATGTGGATGGAATTATAGGGTATTATACTTATTGAAATAAGTCCATCAGATGAAGAATTATCATATGATCTCCCTGATATGAGGAAATTTAGAGGCAGTGTGGGGGATTTGGGGAGTAGGGAAGGAAAAAATGAAACAAGATGGGATCGGGAGGGAGACAAACCATAAGAGACTCTTAATCTCATAAAATAAACTGAGGGTTGCTGGGGGTAGGGATATGGGGAGAGGGTGGTTGGGTTATGGACATTGGGGAGGGTATGTGCTATGGTGAGTGCTATAAAGTGTGTAAACCTGGCAATTCACAGACCTGTACCCCTGGGGCAAATAATACATTATATGTTAATTTTAAAAAAAAAAAGGAAGAAGAAGAAAGGAAAAATAAGCTGCTGCCCATGAGAATTTTTAACTATAGATATTCCCAGGTGGGATCTGAATGGAAGTGAGACATACAAAACAGATTTGACAATTGCCAAGCAGCAACAAGTGGATCAATATAACCAGTATAGCAATATAAATGTGTGTTTCTATTGCCTAGAATATCTGTACCTACTCAATGAAGCCATGGTTCCATAGACTAGTAGAATACATTTGCCTTGCCAAGTAAGAGAGACTAATAGCTCCTAAGGAGATAGACTATGGTTTTTGTTTCTCTTCGGTTCATAACAAATTCTATACACTATACAACTCCAGTTACCTTTCTGAGAATTAGTGTTTTCATCTGGATTATATTTGACCTAATGTTCTATCACTATAAACTTCCATGATTTTGAGAATCTATCCTGAATGAGTTCCTAACACTAACAAAATTGCATTAATGATTATGTGTGTTGAGGGAAATACAAAACAATAGATCCTAGAATTTATGTTAGGGCCAACCTGTGAAGGGTATAAACTGCTAGCTCATACTAAAGACATGTTCTGTAACTTATATGGACATATATAAAAGGTTTTTAAGCAGAGAGATAAAGTGACCATATTTATATTTTTAAAAGATGTCAACAACATGGATGGTACAAAGGATAAATCACTAAAGGTACTGATATATGAAATGAAGCTATTTTACAATGAAGAGAAGGAGGGTATGATATAGGAAAGTAGAGGAAAACCACAAGTAAATTATTTTAGAAACATCAATAAAATTTAGCGTTTAATTGGATGTAACTAGATTTGGGATGAAGTACAAGAAAGGCCACTCTCAAGTGCAGTCAGTATAAAAAAAAAGTGACAATTATATTTTTATAAAAAAATGCTATGGTATTGAGTCTGATCTCCAGGTTCAACACATATGGTGAATAAGGAAAAAGTTTAAGACCATGACTTCTATAAGTAGAGCATGAATGACCTATAAAAATATGTCAAGCAACAACTGTAGGAGAAGAAAGGAAACCTACTGTAACCAATCCATAAAATCCAAAGGAGTAGGTAGTTCTTAAGGGGAAAAAATGATCAGTAATGTTGAACAATGTAGATCTTAAAAGAAAATGAGCCATGGAAATAATCCAATGGAGTTGGTACATTGTAAAGTCATCAATGGCACTAGCGGGTGTGGTCCCACTGGAGTGGTAGTGACTTAAGAGTGAATGCAATTGATGAGAGTTCAGAAACAGGAGGTGCAGAACCTTAGGTGACAACTATTGATCTTTCCTTTAGGTCCCTGATGTGAGCATCACAAAGGATTTAATGGAGTAGGAGAGATAGAAGGTAAGGGAGTAGCCAGGGGAACAGATAACAGAGGTCACTTTTTGATATGCAAGGAATATGCTGGCATCCTTAAATGCTTTATTAAGAAGTCAACAGAGAGGAAAAAGTGAAATTTGTAAGAGTGAGCTTACATATTGATAATATCCTTGTGGGTATGGTGTGGGCTCATGAAATTAGATGCAGGGCTCATTAAAGGTAAGCATAAATGAGAGACACTAAAAAGAAAACTTTCTTTAGTTTCTGCTAAATCTGGCTAAACCAAGAGAATTTATTTTTTAATTTTTTTTAAGATTTTATTTATTTATTTGACAGAGAGAGAGAGAGATAGCACAAGCAGGGAAGATGGAAGAGGGAGAAGCAGGCTCCCACCTGAGCAGGCAGCCCAATGCAGGACTCAAGTCCAGGACCCTGAGACCATGACCTGAGCCAAAGACAGCAGCTTACCCAACTGAGCCACCCAGGAGCCCCTAAACCAAGAGAATTTAATCTGTATTCCAGAAAATGAGATATAATCATTTTGGTTTTTCATCAAGTTCACAATACATCACAATCCTAGCAGCACGTGGACTGAGATAAACATGACAAGAGAGTATCATTTCCATCTACACCTGCATTAAACCTCCATTACCAGTTATTTTGTAAAGTTTGCAAATGCCTATTTCTTGTGGTCAGATTGACATTTTGGTTCAGAACATATTCTAGGATTCACCTCTGATATGCCTCCTTCCAAATTCAAGCACTCACTGATCAGTATCAAATCTGCTTTTGTTTGGTTCCTCCCGCTGCATTTTCAACACCATTCAAGTTGGATCTTGGCTTCATTTCCCCTCAAGGCTTTCTGCTGGGAGTCTTTTACCTCTTCCCTCTCACATTTCACCTGTAATTTGTACTAGATAAAACTTCATAGAACTGCTTTAAAGACCTTCATTCTTACTCCAAAAAGCTTCAGTGGTTCCTCAGTACATACACTAAGATCCAAATAAGCTGGCAATCAAGGTCTATCACAATGAAATTCTACATGTATCCTTACTTACTACTATATTCCTACATGACACTACATTTCAGACAAATTGGTTTATTGGTTGTTCCACATTCAATTTAACACACATACTTTGCTGTATGCTTCTCCCCAATGTGGACTTTCCTCAGCACTCGTTACCCCATCTATTAAGTCATTATTCATGCTACGTGAGCAATCTCCAATGTTATACAAATATTTTTCAAATTTTATAAATTACTTGTTTTTTAATTGCCTAATCACACTTATGATACTCAGTATCTTCCTACTGGCTCATAAAGACTACAAACCCTTTGTGAAAACCATAAAGTCAACTTCCTTATTTCTCTGAACACTTACTAGATTGCTATATGTTTAGGAGTCCATAAATACATGTTCACAAAGATTTAAATTTCGAATAGATAGATGTCATAGCTAGACACTAGTGGTAATGAGAAGCTGTTTGGTTTTTTTTTGTTTTGTTTTGTTTTTTAAGATTTCATTTATCTATTTGACAGAATGAGACACAGTGGGAGAGGGAACACAAGCAGGGGGAGTGGGAGAAGGACAAGTAGACCTCCCGCCGAGCAGGGAACTCGCCATCTCTGGGCCTTGATCCCAGACTCTGGGATCATGACCTGAGCTGAAGGCAGACGCTTAATGACTGAGCCACCAAGGCGCCCCAAGAAGCGGTTACTTTGTATGTGTAACTCTGATTGTTGTGCTCTAAGATTATTACTAAGAAATAGGTTATTTATTTTCCAAGTTCTACAAACCCACTTAATACATGAAATTCAGCTTTACTCCTTTCTAATGTTACCTGTGGGGGAAAAAATGTGGCAAGCAAAATAAGCAGCTTCTTATTTGGCACGAGAAAATGACAAGTGGATTTGCATGTCTTCAGAAATGTGTTCTGGAAAGTAGGAGACTAACTGAAATTGTAACAACCTATTTTATAAGCTATTGAGACAGAGAAGTAATATTTAGAAGCCCCTGGATTCCCAATCACACAGTAGATGAAGTAATATCAGGGTTCAACCTGCCCTAGTTCCTTAGGCTGTACTCAGTTCCATCCTTATGTGTCACTTCCTCTTAGAGTATTTTACAGGTACTTAGCAAATTCTTATAAAAATTCCTAGTGCATGAGCTACTACAAAATACATTTTAAAAAATGCTTTTACAGGCTATCCAGTCGGACATCTTCTATTTTCTAAGATAGAAGTATTATCTATAATTAATTTACCTTATTTAATATTAAGGTAAATATTAATTATTAATTAATTAAATTATTAGTTAGTATTAATTTTTCTGCCCAATACCTAGTGCTTCCAAATAAATTTTGCTATTTCAACTTAATTGAATACAATTGAAATTTTAAATGTTCAATCGAATTGAATATAATTGAATACAATTGAATACAACTGAATACAGTTGAAATTTTAAATTCAATCAAACTAACAGAATCTTCATAAATCTCTAAAATTTCAGATTGCTCTTGATCACAGTAAGATTTTAATAGTCAAAGCATTCTAAAAGAAATGTCATTTTTATATATAAGCAAATAGCTTTTCCATGTTATACTGAGCATTCTATAACAATCTGCCATTGTTAAAGCATTAGCAAAAATATGTAACTGTTCCAAATAGTATTTTCTTTTTTCAACTATAGTAATTTCATTAGGAATAGGTTATGCCTCTTTATTTGTAATCCTTAAGCCTGGCCTTGTTGTCCAGAGATGTTTGTAAAATGCTCTCCATAATAACTGAAGTTAATCACATGCTAGCACTTCATAAAAACTCCAGAACCATAAAAAATTACTTAATATGTGCAAGTATGCACTAAAACAATTCAGACAATGTTCTGAACATTTATTCACAGAGCAGGCTCCTCTCCATTTCAGTTAACTATGTTCTCCATCTCAGCGACTATATTCTTCCAGCCATGCAGTCCAAAATCTTGGACTCATCACAAATTCTGCTTGCTTTTACATCGCATATTCAATTTCTTTGGCACAGCTTGTCTCTACTATTTCAAAATATACCCAGTACCAAACAACTTCTCACCTATCCACCACTAACCATCTGTCCCCAGCCACCAACATCTTAGAGGGTACATATGAAGGCAGAGATTTTGCTAAATTTTCTTGAGTGTAGTTCTGGATTACACATTTGAGTGATGTTATTTATATAGTGCTTTCTTGACTAGTAGTATGTTACAAGACAGATAATAGGTATAATAAAAAGAGACAATCAATTAATAAGCGAACATCTGTTCCATCAAGAAAAGGTGGCATTGCTTAATAGTGATATGATTATGTACTTAACTTTATTAAGAAGAAATTTTAAATTCTAACCACAGTGAAGAATTACAAACCTTCCCATTTGTCAAAAAGCAAAAGTCGCTCACATGAAGTGTTCTCTAAGTGGAAGAAAAATTCTATCATATACACATCTGGAAAGAATTGGAATGGATTCTCATTTGGAAACATTTACTTAACTGAGATCAGTTTATCAGTATTGGGATTATTTACTCATTCTCTTCTTTTTTAAAGTTTTTATTTACATTCCAGTTAGTTACCATACAGTGTAATATTAGTTTTAGGCGTACAATGCAATGACTTTGCACTTCCATACATCATCAGCTACTCATCACACATGCCCTTCTCAATCCCCATCAACAATTTCACCCCTTCCCCGTGCACCTCCCCTCTGGTAGTCATCAGTTTATTTTCTAGAGTTCAGAGTCTGTTTTTTGGTTTGCCTCCCTCTTTTTTTTTTCCTTTGCTCATTTTTCTTTCTTAAATTTCACATCTGTGAAATACTATGGCATTTATCTTTCTCTGAGTGACTTACTTCACTTCATGTAATACTCTCTAGCTCCATCCATGCCATTGCAAAGGGAAAGATTTCACTCTTTTTTCAGTGAGGTTGAACTTGGCTGTGAATTCATATGGCTTTTCCTGGTGCTTTTGGTTTAAATTCCATTGTATTCCTTTGACTAAGCAATACATTCTCAATTTGCTACAAAATTCTAGAGACACATATACATAGTTTCCTTCTCTCATCAAATACCTAACAGCGACCAATGATGAGCACTTCTCCTTTCACCCTCGCCAGCAATTTGATAATCCCATTGCTTTGATGAGAAACAGCATTTTGTTTAATTGGCATTTATTTGTTTAATACCCAGTTTGTTTAATACACCAAATTGTTATTTGGTGAAAAGGGAAAATATACCCCACTCATAAGAAAGCATATTTTTTTCCTCTTAACTCTCTCCTCCAGTGAATATGGAAGTTAGCAGGAAATGAATCTTTTCATTTATATGTGTAAGCTTGCTGAAAGTATGCACAAGATTTTCATTATTTGCTATTTTTTGCTCATTATATAAAGATATTTCTAGTCAAACTTCAAGGTGTTACATTTAGAAATCACAGGATATTTTTAACTCCAGAATTCACATTAGTACCATATATAATTATCTTAAGTATTTTATGCATATGTGCATATGTATATGCATGCATAGGTACATAGATCTATAAAATACACATGAGTTTGTGTTTGTATGTATGTTAACCTCATTAACATATTTTTTAAAGTTATTTTATTCATCCTCCAGGGCCCAGATTTTGTTTTCAGACTACTGTAATCACGCTGCTCCTTCTCTGGCCCTATTTATATATTGGTGATTTTACATTTTGTACTTACTGCAGCTCAGACCCAGTTTCTAACATA
Organism: Lutra lutra; assembly: GCF_902655055.1. Classification (NCBI taxonomy): domain Eukaryota; kingdom Metazoa; phylum Chordata; class Mammalia; order Carnivora; family Mustelidae; genus Lutra; species Lutra lutra. The sequence goes on along the minus strand of NC_062288.1, from coordinate 99,052,476 downwards.
TCTTAACAAGCAGTAGCCCAGGAAATTATAGAAAATAGAGCTGTTTGTGCTTTATGGAGCAACAGTTTGGCAGAAAACAAATCACACAATAAATGAGGTTACCTTAAATGATACTCTGGAAACAAACAAACAAACAAACAAACCCCCCAAAAAAACCGTGTAGTAAATTTGACCATAAAAAAGTTAAGTATGATATATGAGGAACTTCATTATTTCATTAAAAAAGACGAAAGTTGACAGAGTATATGAATAAGCAACTTGTAGAAGAGTAAATGCAAATAAAAAATGAAAACTTATTTAAATATAAGATTGAAGGAAATGTAAATTAAAATAATGAGTTACATTTTATACTTATCAGACTAGCAGGCATCAAAAGATGAGTGCAAGCATCAAAAGGTGAAGGCAACATTGCAAGGGAAACAAGAAAACACAGTCATATGCTTTGTATCTATAAACTGGAATTAATACCAGGACTCTTATTATAGGTCTTATGCCTATAACAAACACAGATGAGTAAGCAAATCTCATTTCACTTGCCAGCACTGATTTATAATTTCCCATTGCTTGGATGAGAAAAAGAATTTCATTTAATTGTCATTTATTTATTGAATATGGAGTTTCACCAAATTACTACTGGGCTGATGAAAAAGAAAAACGCACTGTTCAAAACAAACACTGACCCAAGTCAATTATATTTCCCAGGAAGCAGAAAGTTTTGGAAATGGGGTGTTCCTTTATTTAGTCAAACATCAAACTGGATAAATTTTTCTATGACAAATGAACTCTTTTTCTCACAACTTCCACTCTTTCTCTCCATTCTACAGTATGATATGGGAAAAACAGGAATAACAAGGGAAGAGTACGGTAGCTTTACTTTTTTAAGTTAAGAGGAAAGTCCTCGAAATTACTGGGGCAGCCAGAGAAAGAGAGATGGGAAAGCAGAATAAAAATGAAGGCAAGAAGGGCAAAGGCAGGTGTTTGGGAAAGAAAAAGTTCCCAAATGATTTAGCAGTTTGCTACAGCACCTATGAATGAGCAGAGCACCAAAAAAAACTTCCTAATCAGGGTGTAGCTAAGGCAATTTAGGATAGCAATATTAATATTCAAATAACTGCTCCGTTGTCTAAAAAGTGGGAGAATTTTTCCATCACAAGAGGGTAATGATAAGGGATTTTCTGGAGATTTCCTCTGAACTCTCACGCAATATTATGTTACACATATTAAGTAATAAGGTCCATTTAAATAATCAATTGTGAAAAGACATTATTAAGGTTGTCAGCTGATTTATTTTTAAAGTGTTGAAACCAGTAATTACAGAATAATTGAGCACATTTTATGATGGTATCATTTATTTCCATTCATAATCCCCTAAGTCTTCATTCTCCTTTCCTTTCCCTCATTTACTTTATCAGTATTATTCTCTCTTGAAAATCAATTTTCTATTTTCTGAAAGTTACTAATAATTTATCTCTAGGTACATCTAACCGAAGATATATTCCTTCCATGTGACACAACCAGAATTTTTTTTTTTCTGGAACTGAAATTATAAGATCCTGGATAAAATAATTTAACAAACAGAACCACCCTGCTACCCTGCCCCTAAAAAAAAAACTGAAAACTGCTCACTGTCTGAAATATGGTGCTTCCACGGATAACAAGACTAAAGAGATTTCCTCTCCCATCTTTGTACACGCTTGCGTTGCCAAATTTTCTATTGGGTAGTGTTTAGTTCTTTCTTTTGTTTGTTGAAGCAAACAAAAATCTTTGAGTTTAAATACTCCATGAATTTGTAGGTAATCATCAAATGCATTTGGTTTAAAAAAACTCCCAGCCGAATTTAAGCTTTTTAAAATAATTACACTTTAAAGAACGTTTAAACAATCTCCATATTTAATTCACAAATATGGATATTCTTTGGATTTATGACCAAATTTGATATGCAAAACAACTTAACGTTTTCTTCTCTGACTCAAGATGTCTTTTTGCTGCTAATAACAATAATCAGTCTCATTTTCTCTTATGTAATAAACCACGTGCACAATTCGAAGCACGTTTTATCTATTGCACTAATCATGACAACAGCCATGCCAAATAAGTGTTATTCTCCATTTTACACAGAAAAATCAGAGAAGTTGCAGAAGTTACATAAAGCCATAAAGTCCAAATTAAATTAATTTGGCAAAGTCCAAATTAAAACCTGATTCTCTCATAGTTTTTTTAACTGTTTAAATTGTATCCACCCATTTCAGTACATTTTACAGTTTGAGGATTTTTGATCATTGTGTACAGATACTTAACTCTTGCTACAAAAAAAGAGAGGGAACAGTTCCATGGTTTTCTCATTGTTAATGTTAACAATGTTAGCAATCTTAATGTCTTTCAATCTCCAACCTCAGGAAACCACCAATCTGCTTACTGCCTCTATAAATGTTTTCTAGAATTTCATACGATGAATCACACAGGATGTAATCTTTCATGTGATTATTTTCAGTTATCATGTTTAAAAATTTAGACATACTCTTGTGAATGCTAATATTTTCACTTTTCTTGCTGAGTAATATTACATAGTAGGCAATATGCCTATTTGCCAAAGTTGCTTATTCTTTTGGTAGTTAATGGACATTTGAATTGTTTCTAGTTTTGGGGCGCCTGGGTGGCTCAGTGGGTTAAGCTGCTGCCTTCGGCTCAGGTCATGATCTCAGGGTCCTGGGATCGAGTCCCACATCGGGCTCTCTGCTCAGCAAGAAGCCTGCTTCCCTCTCTCTCTCTCTCTGCCTTCCTCTCCGTCTACTTGTGATCTCTCTCTGTCAAATAAATAAATAAAAATCTTTAAAAAAAAAAAGAATTGTTTCTAGTTTCTTTTTATTATTATAAATAATACTGTTAAGAATATTTGCACAGAAATCTTTAGGTGGACCAATATTTCCACGTTCTTCATGTGAACATAATTGGTACAAAATGCCCTTATTGCTACTGATGCTGCCTGTGTCTCTACTTCTTGGTCAAATGAGGATTCTGATCCTTGGAGTTATAGGAAAAAAACATGCAAGGAGTTAATTCTACTATTGCCATGAGGCCACTAACCCTGATGATACTGATTTGAAGCTCTCTAGATGAGTATTAAAATGTAAGCAGGTTAGAGAGAACCTCTCTCCCCACTCCCAAAGTATATCTAGTTTCCACAAGATAGAAGAAAAGTGTGGGAGAGAGTGAGGGATCGGGCAAAAGAGAGACTGAGAGAGCACTAGAGAGACAGAAAGGCCGAGGGAGAAAACAAAACATTAAAATCTGAAAAAGACCTTCACAATTCAGTTTAACCCAAAGAGATATCCAAAATTTACTAAGAAAGTTATGCAACAAACCTTTAAAAAGACCTCTAAAGCATAGTTTCTTAATTTAACATCTGCTGAAATAGGTCAGTTGGCCAACCTTCATGCTCTTAATACTGAAACTCAAATTATAGGTCTACTTGGAGATCCCACTAAATATAAAACAAGGTACCACCTATAATCTTACCAAATAGAGAACAGAGAAAATGTAGGCGGGGCTAATCTTAACCATCAGACTATTGTCCTATCTAAATTCCCTATAGGCATAGCACTCATGGCCCTACAGTATCCCATAGTGGAGATAGATGCTAAGACACAAAGAGGGATGAATTAAATTGTCTTTGGCATTAAACCTTGGCTTGCCACTTAGAAATCCTATGAAAGTTTCTCCCAGTTTAAACAGTTAATATTGGCCAATATAAATTAAAACAGGGTCTTCAAGAATTGAAATCCATTATACAAGACATGTTTAGAGAAAAGGTGATTATAAGCCTTCTGAATACTTTGCTTATATAGGATCTTCTTCCTTTCTCAGAGAGGTTACACAAATCCCTGTTATTAAGAGTACAGCTGTACCCTTGAACTCCACACCAGAACACCTTTTTTTGACTGTTCATTTACACTCAAATGATTTCTTAACTCACATTTATAGCATGTCTTTGTCCCCTACAGAGTTATAATCCTTCTCTGCTTTTACGTATGTATTTGGAAGGTGACTAATTCCATCCTCTACTTGCCAGAATTTTCTTTCCTATGTATAATTTCCATTTCACATCTCAAATTCTTTTGTCTTTTCTCTGAAATTTCTATCCGAACATCATTTTGTTTCCTTTTCGGGCCACTATATGATTATGGTACAGCAAATAGTTCATGTTGAAGAGATCAACAGAATCTTTTAATATTGCCTCTCTATTGCTTAAAGAAATTCCTAAAGGAAAGTTATTGTATTTTACATGCACTTAGGGTTTCATTGATTACAAAGTACTTTCCTACACATCATCTGTTTTTTTTGTCTATGAAGGGCACATAGAGCTTGATCCCGTTTTATACATGACAAGATTGAGGCTCAGTGAGATTAAGGTGTTTACCCAAAATACTAGGTAATACATGCTAGAGCCAGGATAAAAAAGTAACAAATTACTGCCCGTTTCCATCCCCTTACCCCTTAGGGCTCTTTCTACCACAAAATGTAAATTTATAGTTTGACCCTTTTTCTCTTGATACCATCATCTACCACCTTGATTTACGCTAGTGTCTGTCAGTCCACCTAAATTTTTTTCATTGATACTGTGTTGGGTTGTAATCAAGACATTATTAACACTGAGGCAACTTGAGATTTGCAGAAGCCAACCGTGTCCTGAATTAAGCAAAATAAAGGAAGTTTCTCATGGTGACAGACCCTAGCATAGTTCTTTCAAAAAACTGCTCTCAGACCCCTGGAGGCTCATAAATACTGCCCGTTCTGTGCTCTATATTCTTCTTCTTCCATAGTTAGTGATCCTCAGAATAACAATCTTCTTTCTTCTATTTGCTCATAATTATTCCATTCCTGTTTTCTTCCTTTCATCCATCCTGACTAAATTTCTTTTTCTTTTAGCGTTTCAGGTTTCTGCTCATGGGTTACAGTCATTGTTCTAGAAGTTCTCCTTTAATAACTCTACCACAGGTCTATCTGCTGGCACTGTAATAATATCTCTATAGCTACACATGCTATCAGCATTTCTCCAGCTCTGTCCTCATTTCAAGATTCATCATTCACTTACAGTTTTTGAAAAACTTCATTTGATGATCTTGAAAATCTCCATGAAATGAAAAAAAAATTATTGTATGCATTTTTCAAACGAGGTAACATGTATAGAGAAATTTAGTATTTTTTTCTAAGATATCGTAAAGGTAATCAAGCATTTTTGTAAATGTTATATACACTTATTACCATGAGCATTTCATAGTGTATATAAATGCTGAATAGTTATGTTATATATGTAAAACTAATATAATACTATGTTAACTATATTTAAATTGAAAAATAAATAATTCTTAAAAAAATAAAAAGGTTATACACTCGGTTTCCTCTTAACCCAGGATTTATTGATAAAGCTTATAACTTATCACTTACAATCCGATTAAGATAAATTTTTAGAATATCTAAATAATGTCAGAATAAATTCATCAGCAAGTTGAATTTATTTTTATATTTCAGAAAGTTTTCTTAAGTATGGATGGAATAAAGGATTGTTAGTACTAAAGAAACTAAATTTGACCTAAACAAGTGCAAACTAGCATTTTATTTCAATTTTTTGTTTCTCAGATGAAAGTAAACACCCAAGATTCCTTTTCAGCTTAATATTAACTAACATATATCTCCCTTTCCTTTTCTCATTTATATAGTAATTTACTTGAAGCAAGAACATTATTTACAAACAACACTTTTCTCCTACAGTTTGTTATATATATATATATATATATATATGTATATATATATATATATGCATGCATAGGAGATTTGATATGCATATATATATATATATGTATGCATATCAAATCTCCTATGCATGGAGAAACATATTGTTAGCTTTTTTGGTAAACCAGGTCAGGTAAAATCAAGAACTCTTTGAAACTTCAAAAGAAAATTTACATCAAATCACATTAACTTCAGTCCATTTCTGATTTACTCAACTTCTCCTGATATTTATGCTGATTAAATGGCTATATGAATATGGCTTTTATGAGCCCAAGAAGTCAGTAGTAAGATAGAGCATTAACTTCAATCTACCTTGTTAAATTTATGAAATAATGAAATAACAGGAATTATCATTAATCTAATATTACCGTATTTATGATTATCCCTAAGTTTAAATTTTAAAAAATCAATATTTAAAATGGATATAGAATAGCAATAAGTAGAAAAATTACAAATAACTTCAGAGTTTCATTTGCTTTTCTAAGAGTTTCCATGACATTAATTCCAGCAAACTATTCTAGGCTGCCCTCATGCATAAACTACTGGTTCCTCATAATGGCGTATGGCATTTCAATTTCAAACCTGCCCTCAATAAACAGGATGAAGAATTACTGTGCTCATGTATAAACTGCTTTGTGACTCAATGTTTATCTACCATAATCAATAACAGCCAAATTCAAAAAAACTCAAAGCACATGAAAAGTAAAACAATTTTATTTCATCTGCTAAGCAAATGCTTTGTTCTTTTCATGAGGTAGATAAGATTATTGAAACAATTGGCGCCACAAGGTAAACTCCATCATACAAAAGCTGTAATGTAAATTAAGCAATAAAGTGTTCAACAAATCTCCTTAGTTTCTAAAGGTGATTTTGTTTATGCATTTATTGATTTCTTCAGATGTATAATCTAGTCCAGCTCCTCTATTCGTCAACCCTGACCTGTCCTCTATAAACCGTCAAATTATGTAATAAATATTATTTAGGAAAATACATTCTGCTGCAAAGCAGTATCTCCCTGTGTAAAAACATGTCTGAAATAAAGGATAAAGCAATCTAAACAGACTTCAGAGTGTCACAAGTTAACCAAACTGAAAAATAAGTTTATTGAAACAAAAGTTTCAATTGTTTTTAATTAAATTCTAAATGATTTTTTTATATTTTGCATAACATTAATTTAGAACACAGCTTTTATATTTGGAGGACTAGATTCTGTTCTTCATTTGATTTTTCCAGTCCTAAAGCTAATATTTTCTTGAGTATCTATTAATTATCATTTTAAAGATCCCACTGCACAAGAACTTCAGTCAAGCTTAACTTTTCTGTGACTATCACAACTGCCAAACAACAACAACAACAACAAAAGTGCAGACATCAGGATCTGCCTTTTGCTGCTTCCATGAAGAAAATATTCTTCCTGGCTTTACTACATACTTAAAACTTTAAGATCACATGGTATGAGAATCCTTGCCTTCCCTTATTCATCAGGAATAAAAAGAAAAAGAATTTCAGAATTAGAGATCTTGTGATTTGTTAGCTATATGGCTCTTCCTTCATTTATCTGTCCAGTAAATTTTCATTAAGCAGCTACTATATGTCAGGTACCTATCTAGACTCTGGGGCTACAATGTAACAAGTAAAACTAAGTGCCTTCCCTATGGAATATAATCCTAGTGGATATGACAAATGAAACAAACCCATTACATGGGCAGCTACAGAGATATAAAGACTGGAGTATCATGGTAGAAGTATGACTTTCAATAGAATGGAGAGAAAGAACCTCTCTGAAGAGACATTTGAATGGAGGCATGCTCAAGATAATGCAGTAAGAAAACTAATGCTAATTCCTAGTAGGGTGAATACTAGTGTAAAAGTTCTGGAATTGGAGTGAGTGCTGGGAGTTCAGAGAAGGGAGAAAACTAAGGTTCAAGTGGCTGAAACAGAATGTGCCATGCAAAAGCAGCAGGAGAATAGTTCAGACTGGTTTGTGGGAACCAGATCATGTGGGCCTTGTAAACCAGAGCACACTGGCTGTGAGACCATGTAGGATGGGAAACCAGTAGGGATACGGAGTAGAAATGACCTGAATATATTTTTGCTATAAAAGGCTCACACTGGCTGCTGATGGAGAATGTGCAAGTTATTTAAACTCTCAAATCTCAACCTCTGATTTCTGAATTGGAATAACAATGTTTACCTAGTTTGTCCCATAAGCATTGAATGAATTAGCATGCAAGTCTGACACATAATAAGATCTCGCTAACAAATATTTCCTTTACTGTGCTTCTTTCTCTTGAATTAGACAAAACACTAGCCCTATTCTTTTCAAAGCGAATTCCACCCACAACCCTTATTCCCCTAATTCCATTGTTTCTCTATTTCTGCTGGGTCTTTTCTGTCAAATATTTTCTTTACCCTCCATCTTTCTTCCAAATGATTTATTCTCTCAGTGTGAAAGCATATACATGTCCTCTTACCTCAAAAAACCCCATCTTTTCTTCAATCCTGTTACCTCAGATATCCCGTTAAAATGTACCATTCCCCTCCATTTTTGCAAAAAAAAAATTTATAAAAGCAATAGTCAATATATAATGCTTCCATTTCATCCACATTTCATTGTTCCCTCATATTTATAGTCGAACACTTGCCATTACAATTCTACTGAACCTAAGTCCCTGATTGTTCTACCCAGTAGACAAGGCAGTGGAAGACTTTAATCATGATAGCAACGAAATAATTCTGCTACTGAAGTCACATGCTTGCCAAGACTTCTTAAAGGTATATATAAATTTTAAAAACTAGTCTATTTGTCATTTTTCATCTTTGGAAAAGGCAACAGCATGAACAAAGTCCTGGAGCTAATGAAATAAAAATGATTTCGGTGATGAAACTATGGAAAGTCCCACTTAAAAGTTACCCTGCTATGGGGGCTTCCCCTTCTACCATGATAGGGTAACTACTTCAGAACTTGCCTGCCCATTGTAAATAACCCAACAGTTGGAAAGCTTTATGGGGAAAATGTTTAAGACAGCAGACAAAAGTCATTGCACAATTTTGATCCATGACATTAAAGAAATGACATGAGGTTTGTGATTATTGGATTTCTACCTAGAGCCACTTTTACACTGCAGCACAGGGAGAAACAAAACAAGCAGACATGATGTTCTGGCAGAGTTGAGGAGCCCAATCTTCAATTCAAATTCAAGGAGGACAAAGTATCTAGAGTTGATGGTAAAGATTATTGTGAAAAAAGGAAGCATACAGAAAAAGAGATCCAAAAGCCGACGAAAGGCTCCCCTGAGTATGTTACCAGATAATAAGCAGGTATACATATTTAGGACGAGAGATGTCAGAGAACAAACCACGAGGGAGATATAAAAAATAATCCCAAGAACTCACACAAGACCAGGAGATAGTTGAGTTCTTACGAGCCACATTGCAGAAACCTTACTGAACACCCAGAGAATTCTGCTAAAGACTCCAAAATACTTTATGATAGCCGTCACCAAGTTCTCACACCTACTCACAATTTACCCATTGACTTGGCTTGACCTAACTTCTTCCCACAGGCCCCTGAACTTTGGTTCACACTTCAGCTTATGCAAGTACTAACACGCAGAACATCTCCCCTTATCAGATCGTTCTGGAGACTGGCTGCCACAAAGAACATTTCCTGTAGATCTGCTTCAGTGATGTTCTCTGCTCACTCCCAGTTCTGTATCTTAGTCTCCTACTCATGTTAACTCCTTGTAGGGGGTTGAATGTTGCACCTCCCAAAAAGATAAGTCCATGTTTTAACCCCCAGAATCTGTGAGAGCTACCTTAATTAGGAAAAGGGTCTTTGCAGATGTAATTAAACTAAGGATCTTGAGGTGAATCCATCCTTGATTATCCAGTTGCACCCTAAATCTAATGACAAGTGTCCTCATGAGAGACAAAAGAGAAGACACAAAGAGGAAAAGGCCATGTAAGGAGAGGGGAAGAGTGGATTAATGTAGACACAAGCCAAAGAATGTCTGAAGTTACCAGAAGCTACAGGAGAAAAGGAAGGATTCTCCTTAGAGCCTTCAGAGGGAACACATACCTGCTGACACCTAGATTTCTAACTTCTGGCGTCTGAAACTTTGAGAATAACGTTCTGTTGTTTTAAGCAACCAAGCATGTGATAATTTATTATGGAAGCCCTAGGAAATTAATGCAGTCTTCCTTTATAAAATAAAATACTTTCTCTGTTTTCTTTTCTGGTGTTTATAGATCTTGAGGTAGGAGTGCTCTTCTTACTGCATTATTCTTTTTTAAATATAGTCTCTTACTGTTTCTTTTTATTTGACAGTAGTATGGCCAAATAAGCCCTAAAGTAAAGGCAACTTCAAACTCATCATAACTTTAAAAACAAACCTAATAAAAAGCCTGGAAAATATGGAGCTGAACCACTAGTAAGCAGCTTAACTACCAACCTATTTGAGTTCTATGCTTTTAAGAAAGATAACTTCCTTAAACAACAATAGAAATATATCATTCATATATATATAAATGATATATATATGCTGGTCTCTGCCCCGATTTCTGGTTACAGAGCTCCTAAAACCTTGTAATTTCCTAAATTTTAAGAGCATAAGGAGCATCTTTTCTCCTAATATTTGGTTTTTGGGGGCACCTGGGTGGCTCAGTGGGTTAAAGCCTCTGCCTTCAGCTCAGGTCATGGTCCCGGAGTCTTGGGATCGAGCCCCACATCGGGCTATCTGATCAACAGGGAGCCTGCTTCCCTTCCTCTCTCTCTGCCTGCCTCTCTGCCTACCTGTGATCTCTCTCTCTGTCAAATAAATAAATAAAATCTTTAAAAAAAAATTTGGTTTTTGGTGCTAGTTCCTGATATACAGTGCTAGTTTCCTGTTACTTTGGAATTTCCTGGGTGATAGGTGTGTGTTTTGTTCTAGTGAAGCAACCCTTGATGGGCTCCTGGATAGCTTTAGGATTGGGGTTGGTAACAAGACCACATAGCTTAGAACTCAAAGCCCCACGCCCTTCCTCTGAGAAAGGGAGAGGGGCTAAAGTCTGAATTAATGATTGATCATGCCTACTCTATGAAACCTCCTTAAAATCCTTAAAGCACGGGGTTAGAAGAGCTTCCAGATGAGTGGACACATTTATGTGCTGTAAGGATAGCAAATCCCAACTCCATGGGCCAGAATGTCCTGCACTTGGGACTTCTCTGGACCTCACCCTATATATCTCTTTATGTTTCTGTTTATCTGTATCCATTATCATACCTTCTATTATGTAATAACTGGTAAATGTAATTATTTCTCTGAATTCTGTTGGCCATTCTAATAAATTATCAAACCCAAGGAGGAGATTGTGGGAACCCAGTTCATAACTTGTCACCCAGAAATCCAGGTGACAATCTGGATGCCATCTAGAGTGGGGAGAGGGTACACTCTAAAGCAACCGAGCCCTTAATCTATGGGATCTGATTCTGTTTCCAAGAAGATAGTGTCAGAAATGAGCTAAATTGTAGGAAACCCAGCTGGGGTCAAGACTTGCTTGATGTGTGTGGAAAACCCCACACCATTTGGTAACCAGAAGTTAACTGTTATAGCAGTGTGAAGTAAAGGAGAAATACAGAATTCTTCCAGCTCAACAAAATCCCGATATTCAACAATATAACTTTCCTAACAGGCAATATAATAAAAATATCATAAGATAAATGAAGCAGGAAAATATATCTCCTGAGACAGAGAATCAGTTAGTAAAAAAATACTCAGAAATGACAGAGATGATGGAATGGGCAAACAAGTGCTTCAACATAGCTCTTACAAAGAGCAGTAAGGTGTTAAAGGAAAACATGAGCATAGTGATAAGAGATAAACTCCACATGGAAATGATACAAGGGAAAGTCTACAGCTTAAAAAATACATAAGCCAAAATGAAAAATTCACTGAATGGTCTTAACAACTGGTGATGCAAGGAAGGAAAATTCACTAAATTTGAATAAATAGCAGCATATATGCAAACTGAGGAATAAAAGAGTGAAAACAACACAAACACACACACAACCAACCCTCAATTACCTTTAGGATAATGTTAGCTGAGGAAACAATTAAAATTAAAATCCCAAATTAAGGAAGAAGAAAAAAATTTGATAAATTAATGGACAAAATATTGCCAAGTTTAATGAAAACCATCATCCCATAGATTCAAGAAAGATAAAGATACCTGAGCAAAATAACATAAAGGAAGATATACCAAGGCACGAAATAAGTATACTAGGAAAACCAGTGGTAAAGAGGATATTCGAACAACAAGAGGAGGGAAAAAAAAAATTCATTTCATCTGAGAGGGAAAAAGAGAAGAAAAACCTGAGACTACTCTTCAGTAAAATAACCAATCCAGAAAAAAAAAAGAACAATTTTATATTGAAAGGGGAAAAAAAGGCCAGAATTCTATCCAGGAAAAATATCCTTCAAAAATAAGTGTAAAATAAGATGTTTTCAGACATAGAAAACCATGAGAATTTATCAGCAATAAACCTGCAGTTAGAAGAAAGGTATTAGAAAAAATCTTGGATCTACACAAAGGAATAAAAAGTGGCAAATTTGGTAAATAAAGTAAATAAAAGTTAATAATATAACCTTTATAGCACATGGAGAATATGTACATTTGACAAAACCAGAACAAAGGACAGGAGGTAGTTATCATAAAATAACTATTGTAAGAGTTTAACTTTACATAAAGTGATATAATTTGAAGTTAGACTGTGACAAACTATTAAAGATATTTATTTTAACCCTGGAGCAACAAAGAAAAAAGTAATTACATTTCAATTAGTGAATATAAAATGGAAAACTAAAAGATACACAGTGACTCCATAAAAAGGGGGGAAATTGAGTAGTTTTCTAAGTCTTACTGTCATCAGGAAGTACCAAAAGTTGTGCCAAATATAGTCATTTATATGAGATTGTAGGAAGTCAAAGATGAATGTTGTAATCTCCAGGAAGCTTCTCAAAGAATAGATGAGATATATAACATCAAGCTAATAGAGGAGAAAAAATAGACTATTAAGACATTTATTAGTCCAAAAGGTGGCAAGAAATGAGAGTAAAAAAATATATAGAAAAGACGTTTGTCAAAAAGAAAAATGAACCAAAATTTAAGTAATAAAGAATTTATACTTCATGGAAGTTGCTAAAATTAGGAAAATAAAGAAAACAAATATTTTTAAATACATGTTAGAAAATAAATTAAAAAGCTAAGAAACACATCTATTTTAGGATTACAGGAGGAAGGAATAAGAATAGAAGAGAAAATGTTTACTCTTTTTTTCTCAGGATTTATTTATTTTTAGAGAGAGAGAGAGTGAGAGAGAACCTGTAAGATGGGGGCGGGTAAAGGGAGAGGGGACAAGAGAATCTCTAGCAGACTTCCCAAGGAGTGAAGAGCCCATGTATGCAGAGTCAACCTCACAACCCTGAGATCATGACCTGAGCCGATATCAAGATTCAGTCACCCAACCAAATGAGCCACCCAGGGGCCCCCAAAATAGTTTACCTTTAAAAAAGCCAACTAATATTTGAAGATTTTATAGCAAGAAATAAAAAGCAAGTATAATCAGGAATGAAAATGAGGATATCACTATTGTTCCTAGATACCATATAGTTAATAACAAAATATTGTGAGCAACTTATGTCAAATTACTTGAAAAATTGCATGAAATGTCCCAATTTTTTTTAGAATACTGCTTTCCCAAAATGAATTGTACCATACCCACTTTAAAAACTGAATCTCTTCAATATTTTCACAAAGAGAAAATTCTATATAAATTTACCAAGTATATACTCACAAATATTTAAAAAATAACACCAATTTTACACAAATTCTTCTATAACATACAAAACAGAGACCAATTCCAAGGTATTTCAGAAGTCTAGGACCTTGACACCAAATCCAGACATAAATAAAAGAACATTATAGAGTAAGCCTGCTCATGAATGCAGATGCAATAACCCCCTCAAAAACATTACACTAAATTTGGAAAATGCAACAAGTCTAATACATCTTGATTCAATGGTTCTATTTCAATAATGCCAGATTGGTTTAATATTTGAAAACTGACTGTAGTATTTATCACATATGGAGAAGAACAGGAGGAGGGAAAGGAGGAGTAGAAGGAGAAGGGGGGGGAATAAAATAGACTCACCTGGATAGATGAACACTCATTAATGGCCAATAAATTGTGGCAAACTAGCAAAATAAGGAGGTTCTCAAATTGATACAGAATATTTCAAACACTTTGCTAGAAAGTTTTCTATCTGTGATCAGGAGAATTATGACCACTATCACCACTTTTATTCAGTATTGTATTTTAAATATAAGTTACCATAAAGCAAGGAAAATAAGTCAAAGACACAGGATTAGGAAGATTAAAATAGAAATTATTCAGAGAGCATAACAGAATTCCTAAAACAGCTAAGTTTCCAGAAGCAAATTTATGCTTTAGAATTTTACTGGAATTTGTAGAAAATGTAAGATTTCTTAGTGCTCCTGCAGAAAGTCCTAGTCACCTAAAGTTGTAAAAGCTGAAACAAGGTGACCTATCCTGCTCCCCAGGAGATTTTATTTACGTACCAAATGGCTAGAAGAGATAGAGGTAACTGTCTTTATAAGGGGGAAAAAATCATTCCCCTTTATTGCTTGATTATGGGGTATTGGGTTCCTCAGAAAAAATGACCTGACATTTCATCCCATCACACTGAGAGTGAATTCTAACACAAAGGAGGACTAACTTATGTAATGTTAGATATTTAATAAGAAACCCCTCTCCGATACAGTATACCTGATGTGTTCATTCAGGATAAAATTAATAAAAGTAACTATTAAAAACCTAACAGAGTTCATAAAGATCTTTGGATCTAAGATCAATATTCTAAATTCAATTATGTTTCTATATACTAGAAACAATGTGTAGAAAATATGTTAACAGTATAGGCAAAAGACCTGATAAATTGGGCCTCATTATAAAAACATCGGTTGACCAAAAGACCATATTAAGACTGTGAAAATTCAAGCTACAAACTGGAAGAAGGTAAGATCCAACAAAGGCTTTCCATTTACAACCCTTATAAACCAGTAAGAAAAAGACAGGCAACCTCACATAGAAATGGATGAAAGATCTCAATAGGTACTTCAGAGCATAGGATTTCCAAATGGCCACTGAACATAAAATGAAAGACTTAATTTTATTAGTCCATCACATAAATGCCAAAAAGAACCACAATGAGACATCACTACACACCCAACAGAACAGCTAAATAAGAAAAAAGAATAAAAAACTATGATAATTGTTGGTGAAACTGTGGCACAATTAATATTCTCATACCTGGAAGGTGGGATTATAAATTTCTGAAGTGTTCCCATGTTTAGAAGAAAAACTTTAGCCCCCAGAAAAAAAGAATTACTGAGTTACCCAACAAACAAGCCACAGAGTAGAAAATGCTATTTGTTTTGCGTATATATATTGATATATGATGTATATATTTACATGTATATATACATATATATGAAAGGACTTGTATTCAGAATACAGAAAATAAATAATTTTAAAGATCACAGAGAAAGTACAGAATATGTGACTCTCATAAATGAAAGACTGATCAACTTCACTTGTAATAGAAATGGAAATTTTAAAAATCTGAGGTACTGTTTCTCACAACACCAAGGAAAAACTGAATAAGTTTGGCAATATTAACATGTAGTGTATCAGATGCTCTATTGCAATGCTGGTAGAATGCACAATTTCATTGTAAACTCCTAGGGACATAACTGGAAAAGCTGTTATCAAAATTACAAATCCAATTATCTTTTGACCCAAGAGTCCTATTTGTGACACTTTAACTTTCAGATAAACCACTATGAGTAAAAAACAAAAATTTAACATGTATACAAAATAGATGCTATAGCTTTGATTATAATAAAAGAAATAACTAATGTTCTTTACTAAATTACATCCACATAAAATATGATGCAGCTATAGGTAAGACCCTAGAAAGCTATTTTTTTTCTACTCACACTAAACAATTAAGTAATAACCAAAAAAGGCAAGGCATAGAAGGTTTATAGTGTTGTCTTTCATGGAAGATGGGAGAGGCAGAAAAGACAGCATAGCTTATTTATATTTGCCTCAATCTGCATAGATAAATGGTAAAGACGTTATATGTTGAGAAAAGGGAGAGTGGGGTATCTGGATATTCACACCTCTACTGGTCATTTTAATTTTTATCATGTGCTTATATTACCTAAACAAAAAAAAAATAAAGACATTCAAAAATTTAAAGTTATAAAAATTAAACTACTCATCTTTATGTTAGGATGTACTTTCTATCTTTTGGTGTTAAAAAATGTCTTTTGTTCTTGAAAAAATGATAGTCAACAGAAAATGGTTTTTACCATCTTATTTCACTAAAAATGACAATCTTGTGTCTGTTTCCCTATTTAATTATGATTTTTGTTATATTTATTATTAGATTGTTTCAGTTTATATGGGAAACTCTGGATAAAAGCACCTGATATCAAATTCAACATTATTATCCTTTTCTGGGTCTCCAGTATAGTATATACATATTGCTTATTTAAATATCATGAAGAAATATCTTCGCTGAATTTTTGGTTGTCATTCCTTAAATTTACTGAAAAACTCTATTAGAAGAAACCATTTTATGAGTTTTCTACATATTCTACAAACAGGAAAAGCCCATTATGCTGCTCTTTGACAAACACAATAAAATTAATTAAATAATTTAAATAATAAAAATTAATGAAAAATATCCTTTTGGAATTTCAAATTAGGAAAAAGTATATTTCTTCTGAAAAACTGGTATGTTTTCAGTTAGCTAGATTTATTGCTGACTCTATATTAAATAAATTAATCCTTACTACCTAGATGCTAAATATTTTATTAATCTTAAATTATTAAAACATTTCATTATAACATATTAGTGCTCTTGTTTATATTAAAATTCACCTCAAATCATTTTTTTGACAGTAGTTAGGACATAAATTAGCATATGAGTTTTCCATAGCTAACATAACAAATTACCATCAGCATAACACCTTAAGACAACATAAATTTACGGTCTCACGGTCCTATAGGCCAGAAGCTGGGGTTGTCTGGGCTGGTTTTCTCTACAAGTTACAGGAAATCAAGGCATCTACTACTGGGCTATTATCAAGAGACTCTGCGAAAATCTGTTTCCAAGCCCATGCATATTGTTGGCAGAATCTACTTCACCAGCTGTCATCTGGGAGAGGTACACATAATCACATAATAGACCATGCTGTGGTGTCCTGGCACATGGGCCCCTGTATCTCAAAGACAGCAATGGTATTTCCATCCCTTACCACTCTTGAAATCTAGCTTCTTCTACCACATCTCTTCTGCCTCTAGCCAGAAAAAATTATTTGCTTTAAAGGGCTCATGTGATTAGATTGTGCCCTCCTAGATAATCTAAGATAATCTTCTATTGAAAGGTCCATAACCTTAATTACATTGGCAAGTTGCTTTTGCCACAAAATGTACCATCTTCACAGTCTCCACTGATTAGTTTGTGAGAATCTTCTTTTTGGGGGGATGGAAGATACAAGAAGGTATAAACTAAATTACTTGGCTATTTCCTGTATCTAAACACCTACAGAGTCTAATTATAACTGATTGCTCTAAAACTCACAAAATGTATGATTAATGTATTTTTATAGATAACAAAATAGAAGAAAAATACTTTTTTTCCCCAAAACAGTGGAAATGTTAAAAGGGAAGCCTTTGAAAATAATTTACTTGGATTGGGGAGAGAAAATAAATAAGCCCCCTTTTTAATTATTTGTTCATGTTTTATATTCCAGAATCTAAAATATATTTTAAAAAGCTGCCCTATTTGTCAATCTGTCATGAAATATATTTCAGCTTCAAGCCTTATGCTCCTGGGGAAATCACAAAACATCTCATTCAGCTGAAGAGGTTGGAGCTCTAAGCAGGGCAATTAATATCTTCCATTTTTGCCATCGGCACGGAAAGCAGCTCCTTGGACTCTGAATTACTAATTGTGTCTAATAGCTTACATCTGGCTTGTGCAAGTTCAGCATATCAGGATTTGCTTTATGTGTCCTGGTCACCGGGCACTGAGTAGATATACTCTGCCCTGGACTTCAGGGTAGCTGCCACATTCTAACCTCCTCAAGAAATAGAATATTCACTAATGAATGAAATCAGGTTTCTGGAAATTGTCTGTAGACATTCTTCCCACTGAATGCAGCTTTATTGTAACTGGCAGTCCTGAATAAGATGACAGAAACACCATAAAAGAGAAAAATCTTCCCTGGAGTGCTTCAAAAGAAGTTTTGTTTAAAACTCTGAGATAAACAGGCTTGTTATACTGATTCACTTAATTGGTTTTTGTGCTATGAAAACTCAAGACTCTTGCATGTATTAATTTTCGTAGATACACCAGGACACCACTCATCTAAGAGTACAATCCAGAATATATGAAAAGTTTACAGTTATCTTGAATAACTGAAATAATGCAGTATTTGTCTTTCTGTAATTGACTTATTTCACTTAGCATAAGATTTATCCCTGTTGTGGTACATGGGAGGATTTCCTCCTTTTTAAGGCTGACTAATATTCTAGGATATGTATATACCACATTTTCTTTATCCATTCATCCACTGATGGACATTTAGGTTATTTTCCTGTCTTGGCATGTGAATAATGCTGTAATAAATGTGGGAATGAAGATCTAGTGCCTATAGTTAACAACACTGAGTTGTATACTTAAAATTTGTTAGGAAGATAGATTTCTTGTTAAATGCCTTAGTACAAAAAACAATGATGATGACGATAGCAAACAAGGAAACTTGGGTGTGTTGGACAGGTCTACTACCTTATGGTGGTAGTTTCATGGGTGTGTGCACATACGTAAACTCAAGAAATTATATATATTAAATATGTGCAGTTTTGCATATTATAGTTCAATAAAGTTTTTTTAAAAAAACATTATACAGTTATCTGAGCTTTGACCCTGCCCAATTCCTTCTTACAACTCAGAAAAAAAAATTCCTGATAATCCCCAGTCTAGACTACCATGCCTAACAGGTGTCCCAGCCTAGTCACTCACTAATTTAGCTCCTAATCCCTAGAACAACTTTCACCTAAGTGACAGAAATACTACTGTCTGGGCAATACCCATCCTCAAGGCAATGTGATGACACATATAAGACTCCTCCTCTTTGGGAAGGAGCTGGAAAAACAATAATTGTGCACAACCTTCATTATGAGGAAAGAAGGTAGGCTTTTTCTGGTTTTGTTTCTCTCCATGTCACACATGGTAACTTGCCCTCGATTTCCTTCAGGGTATTTTTCCTTTCGGCTTCTATGCTCAGATCTCCTTGATTCCCGTTAGCATTTTTATTCTTGGAAAGAAGAGGAGGAGGAGGGCCCTTAGTACTGCAATCTTGCCCAAAATACATGTTCTGCTATTTATCAATACTGGTAAGTACGAAGAACACCGCAGGCCGTTATTACTTGAACAATGGAAAAGGGGTGCTAAAAGCTTTTATACATAAATCTTCTTGTACTTTTATGGAAATGTACAGTATTTAAATACCTAAAAAGTAGATCAAAAAGGAAATCAGGCACCAACATTTTAAGAGAACAAAAAAGTGAGAAACTCTCAGATATCATCTCATAGTTGGTGCTTTACAAGACATAGTCAACAAAAAATATAGTACCTGTCCTCGTAAAGATTCAGAATCTCTTAACATCCTTACAGTTATACTGGCACATTTTTTAATTGCTCAATTTCATAGGTAGAGGGCAACATAATCTTTCCTTGTTTAGGGCTATTAAATTTATCCCTGTATGCGTTTGATATGTATAGTTGTGCTTTTGTTTGGTTTTAATGGATTTTTTCCTTAAGGTTAAAAAGCAATAATTACAATAATTAATACCTAGCATTTATTTAACATTACATACATGCAGGAGTGAAAACACTTTATGTGACTTCTCCTTGTTTAATCCTTAAAACACACCAATAAGGGGCCCCTGGGTGGCTCAGCGGGTTAAAGCCTCTGCCTTCAGCTCAGGTCATGATCTCAGGGTCCTGGGATCGAGCCCCATGTCGGGCTCTCTGCTCAGCAGGTAGCCTGTTTCCCTCTCTCTCTCTGCCTGCCTCTCTGCCTACTTGTATTCTCTCTCTCTGTCAAATAAATAAATAAAATCTTTAAAAAAATAAAAAATAAAATAAAACATACCAATAAGTTGGATTGTATTAGCTTCCTCATTTAATCTTTGAGGAAAACTGAAATGCAGAAAGATATCACTAGCCTGTGTAGTCTATATGAGAGAAGTGTTCAAGGTATATTGGTGACATAAAGGTTGGAAAAATAAATAACCCTGGGGGGGTCTGGGTGGCTCAGTCAGTTAAGTGGCTGCCTTCAGCTCAGGCCATGATCCTGGGGTCCTGAGATAGAGTTCTACATCAGGCTCCTTGCTCAGCAGGGACCCTGCTTCTCCCTCTCCTCTCCTTTCTTGCTATCTCTATCTTTCTCTCTCAAATAAATAAATATTTTAACAATGTTAAAAAGAAAAATAAATAACCCTGACTTATATCATACTCAAAGGTGAAAACAAAACGACACTGAAGATGATTGACTAGGACTTAGCAAAGAAGACAGGATAAAGGGCTTTCCAGGCCGAGAAATATGCTCCAATCGGGATAAAGAGTATGGGGTGAATTCAAAGGGGTTCTGAGACTGGAGGCAGGAAGGCCATACAAACAGTATATCCTGGAAATAACATTTGCCTCCAGTCAGTGGTAGGTGTACAAGGGGATTAGCAGATGGTGCCCCACATGACCTGGAGGAAAATCCCCACAAGTAGAAAGGTTGATCCTTCTCAGAGGGTCAGGATGGAAACTGAAAAGCAAAATGACAAAGCACAAAGTTTGTAGATCATACAAAATCACCCAGGCGAGCATAACAACATGTACTTGGAAAAGCTCAAGAATGAAAGATGTATCCATAGTGGAAAGGGACAGCCATCATCTAAACCATCTACAGTTTAAATCATCTACAGTTTAAATGTTCCTTGTATTTTCCTCACCTTCTTCCTATTTTTCTTTAATATTTAGATCTACTGAAAAGCACATTTTCAAGTCCCAGTTGTTTTAAGAGAACTAATGGAAGAGATTTGTGTCCACCCTGAGTTCAGACTTTTTAAAAGAATGAGCAGCCCCCTGGGCATCAGTGTGAGGAAAGCAACAGAATCCCAAGGAGAGATGAAATGCAGGGTGGCAAAACAGAGATGATTCTGGTGCAGAACTTTTCCCCTTTCAATCAGGAGCTAATTACATAAACAAGAAGAGAGACTCTCCTATTTAAGTCTAGAATGAGTTATTTTTCTTATACTTTATATTGTTCCAAACAAGTCTTGTAATTATTCAAAATTTTAAATGCATGAAATCTATGAAAGTATGAAATTTTTGCTCATTTGAAAAAGTCAAGAGACAGTCAATTCATATCCTCAGTTGAATGAACCAACTTTGACCTGCACTATTACTTGATAAAAAATAGTATTTAACAATAAATTCTTATCTAATAAATTTCATTGAGATCTGCTATAGTATATAAGACCTATAGTTAACAATATTGTATTATACATTTAAAATTTTTAAAGGTAGAGTTCTTGTTAAGTATTCTTAGAAAATGTAAAAAATAACTTTTAGCTGAATAAAACATGCAAAAGAGGATTCAATGGGGAAAAATGATTTTGCTAGCAAAATCACAAAGAATATGGTATGGATCATGAAATACAAAAATTACATGCAATATTGACATTTGATGTGCACCTAAAGTAGAGTAAGCTGCAGCTAATTTTTTTTTTCAGCTTTATGGAGGTATAATGGGGAAACATTGTACATCTTCATGGTATACAACTTGATGTTTCATATATGTAAAAATTGTGAAATGATCACCACAATCAAGTTAATAAGCATACCCATCATATCACATAGTAACCAATGTTTTTGTGTGTGTGATGGGAACACTGAAGAACTACCTACTTTGCATATTTTAAGTATACACTACAATATTGTCAACCATAATCAATGTGCTATATGTAAGATTGCCAGAACGTATTCATCCCACATAATTGAAACATTTTCTCATTTCCCTCAATCCAACTCTGCTAAACGTCATTCCAGTCTCTTCTATGATTTAGACTATTTCAGATTCTTCACATAAATGAGGTCATGCAATATTTGTTTTTCCATCTACCTCATTTCTCTTAGTATAATGTCCTTCAGATTCATTCATATTATTACAAGTGACTGGATTTCCACCTTTTTAAAGGCTGAATAATAATTACACAGACACATATATACATGCATACACACACACACACACACACACCATTTTCTTTATCTACTCAGCCATCAGCAGATAGTTAGGTTTTTTCACTATCCTGGTTATTGTGAGTAATGCTATAGTGAATGTAAGATGCATGTATCTCTCCAAGGTATAAACCCAGAATTGAGATTGCTGGATCATACAATAGCTCTATTTTTAGTTTTTTGAGGAACCTCCATACTGTTCTCCAAAATGGCTGCACCAATTTACATTCTCACCAACAGGGCACAAAGGCTCCAATTTCTCCACGTTTTAATCAACACTTGTTATCCCATCAGTTTTTTCTCCGGCTCTTTCTTTCTAAATAGATTATTTTATAGGAAATTATATTCTCGGACTCTAAATTTTTTTAATAGAAACATGCAGATCCTGGGCTGATACTTAAAGACATATGAAACTACCTCTCATAGTTAATTGTTAATTGTTAATCAATTTTGTTAAGGCTTTGGGGGACAGTGATTACAGCTTTCCTGGCAGATGTTTAGGTAAATAGGAATTTTTCCAAAAAATAAATTTCTTTGAGGAGATGTCCAACACTAACAAAATCAAGGTAAACATTTGTTCTGTTTTATGAACACAAGTGAATACCTCTTTAAATTAAAAACAAAAGTCAGTTACTACAGGCCAACTCAATTTACTAAGTCACAAAAAAGAAAAACAAATGATGTGATGTTCCTCTATAGCTCATTTCAATATATACACAGAACCCAGATTTCACATTGTTCAGCTCTGAAAGGTAGTTATTGCCAAAGAATTGGTGACATTTTCCCCAGTATTTAATTTCTATAGCATTACTAATCCTTGATAATGTATTCATCCTCAAAGAGAAACAAAAAGGCAATATCTTGGCTTTCTGACAATCTAAATTATTCTTTGTCCCGTGTTCCTTGTATGTATCTGCTTGTTTTTCTAAACTTCCATTTATCTTGTTCTATTTTTTTTTCTTCCTTAAACAATGGCTATCTTAAAGTTCTTTTAAATATTTTTACAGATCTTAAAGTTACTCAAGTGAACTAAAAATAGCCAAAATATCTTATAAGAGCATGTAAGCTGTAACACTTTGGCTGTCAAGTTAAAATATTTTTAATAGAAAGATGTGAACATGTTAATCCTATTCAGGATGATTGAATGTGATCAATATGGAATGCGAGAATATGTATTGTGATGACACCACTTTTATGTGTACTCTCATAAAAATAAGTTATATCTTTCCAGGTCAACATTAATATCCCTATTCTTCAAGTACAGCCATGGTGCTACAGCTCCAGTTACTACAGTAAAAAGATCGTCTCCTGATGTTTTCAGAGGGAAAAATAGTAAAATCAGATGTGTATGCTTGTATGCCTGTATGTGTGGATTTACGTCCTTGAGAGACAAAATCAGCAATTTTCTTTTATTTTTAACGAGGTTCTCTCTACATTAAGGCCACTTTATACATAAAGATACAATACTGCCATGTTTACGCATTGTCCCTGAGGATATATTTTTTAATGAGCTTTTCATGTATGAAGCAACATTTAATGTCAGTTGAGTAGACAGAATGAAAATTGATGATATTCTATAATCATTGAGACTTAGATATAAAAAGGACTTCAGAAAGAACCTGAGTCATCACCAACAGTTCAAGCCTTTCATGCAAGATGCCTGTGAAAACCCTGCCAGAAACATTTAATTAAGATAAATTTCATTATACGTTCTTTTCTGTTTTTTGTGTCTTCAACAGTGGTAATAGGATTTCCTAAAGGTGCAGCCACTGCACCACTTTCTTACTAGAATATTAATACACCAAATTATCCTCACTCTATTCGACACATTATTTAAAAATGCAAAATATTCACTTAAACTTTCCTCTCTTACCATTCTTCACCTGCTTGTTTTATATACAAAAAATACATCCTCCAATGAGCACGCTTTAGTTTTTCAATTGCCTAAATACACCCCCCTCCAGCCAAAATGGTAAAGAAAAACTTCAAAATATGTGCTTCTTTTCCTTTGTTTTGAATGTCAGATTCCTAATGTACTTCAACACCTTGCAAGTGCCTAGTTCATTGTCAGAGATAAGAAATACTTTCAACTGGAAAGTCAAATTCTGGAGTTATACAGATCTGGAGTCCGTTTTAATTAAATATTCTTTATAGCATAACATTTTGGCAATTCTCATCTGTCCCAGAACCCATGTTTGTAAAATGTGTTTTTTTAAATGTGTATCAAAGTACATGATTTAACATTTAGCACAAATACATTTTATCCTATTTCTTTTTATAGCATGCTGACTATAGTTCTTACTATATTGTACACTTGAAATTTGCTGGATCTTGAGAGTAGATCTTAAGCAGTCTCATCACAAGAAAAATAAGTAACTTTGTGAGGTAATGAATGTTAATTAACTTAATTTGGTAATTTTACAATGTATCCCTAAACCAAATCATGTTGTACATTTTAAATATAGAATTTTGGTTTTATTTCAATAAAGCTAAAAAATTATACCATCATAATTATTGCTTTTATTTATTTCACTATGTCATCTAAGTCCCTTTAACAGTAAAATCAACATGATTTTGGTGACTTCATCCAGGTTTCCGTAAGTATGAAAAAACAATACTGAAGCAAGTCAAATATTGGTAACAGAAGATTCTCAGAGACAGTTTTGTGGGGGGTTTTTTGATGGATATATAAGCTTAACCATAGAAGTGCCACATGAGCTAAACTAAGAAAAAGCTAATGGTAGATTGAGGTTAAGAACCACTGCTTTTGGTTCCCATAGAAGCAATAAGTATACCCAGAGCCCAGAATTTGTTTTCTAAACACTATTCTTGAATAGAAGGAATGGGAATCCTTAGAGAATTGTCTGATTCTAGGATTAGGGCAGGGACAATACAAAATGAATCAGTCATAAACATCACAATGTATCAGAAAGTAAAAAAGGCTATTAAGAAAACTAGGGGTAATCCAAAGGGACACAGAACTAACCTTAAAATGCTCCCAATGACCAAAGCTGGAACAATTTTATCAATAAAATAAAGTAGCATAGGATTATCATAAAAATTCTAAAATAAATACTCCTAAATCGGTGTAAATTGTGATCGAATAAACAAATAAATATAGGGAAAGAGTTTCCTTACAGAAAACTTCCAAGTAGCTCATATAAACACTTCCCTGCCAACAGTGGAGTATAATCCCTGGCCTTCCTTTTAAGAGTGAGTTGGACTTACTTCTTCAGAACGAAGTAGGGAAAGGGAAATTGGTTATTTTGCATTGAAGAAATCTAGCTAAAGTTGCCTTACTCGAGTGATGAAAATAATCACCAATAATGACATGGATATGATGTATTCTCTGATATGAAGAAAAGAACGTTTCCTAGATAGCTCTCTAACACACTGTAACTCCAGAGTAATTCTGATAGAAATCAAACAAAACCCAGGTTGGGGAACATTAAACAGGATCAAAATACTCGTCAAGATCAAAATTATTAAAAAAAACAATAATTTAAGAACCACCACAAACCAGAGGACACTAGAGAAATACAGAAATTAAATGTAATGTAGTACTCAGAATTGGATCCTGAACCAGAATGAGGACATTAATAGATGAAACTCAAAGTCTAAAGTTTAGTTAACAATAACATACCAAAGTCAATATCTTAATTTTTACAGATGCACCTGGGTAACAAGATATTAACAATAGGAGAAAGTGGGTGAGTGTTATACTGAAACTCTCCTTATCATCTTTGCAAATCTCTATGAATCTAAAATTATTCCAAAATAAAACATTCACTTTAAAAAACACAAAAATTAATTTTATTCTACATTAAATTTCAAATGTCTATGAGTTAAATATGTAACTAAACAAAAATACAAGACAAAGATATTTGCCAGCTTTATTACAGATGAAGAATTAGTATCTGTAATTTGAGAGAGAGAAGAAATTAAGCAAAAATACCTAAAAACTGTGAGGAAACAAGACACATATTGGGAGAAAATATTCACAACTCATATAACAAATGAAAGACTAATATTCATGTTCTCAGAGGAATAAAAATTAAGGAAAAATAGATAATGGGAAAGGTAAATAAACAAGAAGAAGCAACTTGAAAATCCAATAAAAATATCATGAAGTTATTTTAAGTAGTAATCTATATGTACCAGTTATTAACTTATTGCTTTTCAGCTGCAGACTGACCTTCTTTGCCTTTGCATAAAGATACTAAAACATGAGCCTACAGACTGCATTTCTCCTTTGGAAGCTGGCTCAATGCTTGGCTTCCCCAGTAGCTGGTACTGGAGGGACTCAAAGAAGATGGAAAAGGAAGAGGGACTCTTTTGTGTCTCATTTTTCTATTTTGCAGCAATCCTATCAGGAGGTACGATACTTGGGGTACCTACAGCTCAACTGGAAAAGCATGGAACTCCTGATTTCAGGGTCATGAGTTTGAGCCCCATGTTGGGTGTAGTGATTTCATAAATAAAACTTAAAAAAAGATAAAAGAAAAAAGGAGGTGGGATACTGGTACCATTTACTGCAATTGAGTCACTGGCATCCCTCCAGCCAGTGTCTTCACCATACTGGCAGTGGCTCGGCTCTCATGGCTGAGGGTAGTCAAATTTTTCATCATTCCAACAGTCAATGCATTACGTTTACCCTCTTCTGAGAAATGTGAATGTCAGCATGGAGGGACCCCTTCCTCTGATTTTCTAAATTCTTGGTTCTGAAGATATACTGGTGCCATTTGAAAGTGGACAGTTGTAGCTTTACTTCTCCATTCAAGTGGTTGCCCAGAAAGCCTAAACTGAAGGATAATCCTCTCTGTAGGCAGAACTTTACATGGTGCATTTTATAGTCACTTTTCCTGGAATAATGATGGCCATAAATATAAATTTATTCATGTGTGGTTGCTATTGTTTTGCTGGATAGTAATGGATTGGCAGGATCAGGATAGAAAAGTGGTGACAAGGAAGTCTAGGGAAAAAAATCTGTTGATAACCTGCTGAGAATAAGCAGCTGGTGAGCATATTCATATCCTATTTTAAGAGTTACCCAGAACATCTCCTGCAGTGGACAGCATGAAATGCTTTTTGCATGACAATCAGCCTCTTATGTTGTACCAGTGCTTTCCAGTGATTGCTCAATGAGTTAATGAGAAAAGTGGCTATAGTGGCAGTTAATTACATGGTCATAGATTTCAGTGATAACATGTTAGTAGGTAAAGCACACCATGAGTCCATGGATGGTGGCACTGACAGAACACTACAGACAGAAAAGTAAATTCATATCCCATAATATACCCAGAGGTGATGCCACAGTGTTGACACCATCTATTCTGATCAAGGAAGTGCAGCTATGGGCTTCTTGTCTATGTAATTAATGGCCTTACCATAACAAAAACTACCACACAGAAAATCTCAGTCCTAATTGCAAGATGAAAGGACTTAATGAAGACAGAGTTAGGATGCCAGTTAGAGGACCTATAAAAATGTGATGAGACATGGGGTGCCTAGGTGGCTCTGTTGGGTTAGTGTCTGCCTTTGGCTCAGGTCATGATCCCAGCACCCTGGGATTGAGCCCCACATCAGGTTCTCCGCTCAGTGGGAGCCTGCTTCTCCCTCTCTCTACCACTCCCTCTCCCTGCCACTTCCCCTGCTTGTATTCTCTTTCAAATAAACAAACAAAATCTTTTTAAAAAATGACATAAGACAGATATCCTATAGGATGAACTATATACTTCCTATTAGAGACAATGTTAAGGTACTATCCTCCCTCTAGCAAAAAATACAAGTCTAAGAATCAAGAGATGGAAGTGATTTTTCATTAGTCTACTTAATAATTCATTCATAGATTTTTTTTTTCCAGCTCTAGCAACTTTAAATTCTGCTGGATTAGAGATCTCAATTACCAAGGAGAGAATGCTTTCACCAAAGGACACAACAATGGTTCCATTCAGCACTGTTGCTTCAACATCCTGGGCTCCTTTTCCAGTGAACCAACTGGAAAATAGAAGACATTGGGTTACAGCTAACACTGAGGACAAGGAAGACTATGTCTGAAACTCAGAGGAGCTTCTGAGTAGCTCTTCTCAGTTCCTTCTTATTAATTATCACAGAAAACTACAGCAGTCAAAATAGGCAGGACCATTGTAGTCCAAAAGAGGACCCCAGCTGAGGGTCTTAACTCTTCAGGAATTAATGTTTGGGTTACCCACCAAGTAGAGAACTATGATCAGTTGAGATTTCATTTCAAGGCAGAGGTCACAGTTATTATTTTATACAATTTTGTTGGTAGCTCACTTGATAATTTAGTCGTTAGGTAAGAAAATATTTGATGGGTCTATAACTAAATTTGTGGCAACTACGAATGAAAATTTGAAACTGTGTCTCTCTTCACTTGGGGGAAAGGTTGAGATCATCACTTCTGTAAAAAAGAGATGTACCTTGTAAGGTGAAAGCAGTTGCTTTGTTTCTGTAGAGAAGTCCATAATCATATGTGACAGAATGTGTCATGCTTTGTGCTGCTGGAACTGAGCTATGGACTACATTACCCTTTATCCAGTTGGATCAATATTGGCTCTACAAATAGAGAACTCTAGAGGGACACAGCCAAATTAGAAGATGAAGAAGAGAATTTATTTTTTGAAGTATTTTATTTTTCCATGTGACTTTCAGTAGATTGATATGCCAAGATCCCAGCAGGATTACCATAGTGTCAGGCTGATTGTACAGCTTAGTGTGAAAGTCCACTCAACTAGTTTCTCTGTTACTGCATTGACAGATACTCCTGGCTCTGACAGCTCAACAGCTGAAACTCTTCCAGTGGTTTCATCTTTGTAACACTTACAGCAGTTCCTGCTCTTGTGGCATATAGTAGCAAGTTTCATTGTCACCAGAGGCCTGGGAAGTATATTCCTGGGGCAACCATATCCTCTCTGTGTCTGAATCCTGCTTCTGCTGTTCTCTCTCCTTTGAGTTTCCAGGTTCCTCTTTTACTAAATTTCCCCCACAGTCCAAAGGTGAATAGTTACTCTGCAGCAATCACCTTTCTACCTTCTTACTGTAGACCACAGTTTTTTGGTAATTTTATTTTTTTTCAGTGTTCCAAGATTCATTGTTTATGCACCACATGCAGTGCTTCATGCAATACATGCCCTCCATAATACCCATCACCGGGCTCACCCAATCTCCCATCCTCCTCCCCTCCAAAACCCTCAGTTTGTTTCTCAGAGTCCACAGTCTCTCATGGTTCATCTCCCCCTCCAATTTCCCCCAACCCTCTTCTCCTCTCCATCTCCTAATATACTCTGTGTTATTTCTTATGCTCCACAAGTAAGTGAAACCATATAATTGACTCTCTCTGCTTGACTTACTTCACTCAGCACAATCTCCTCCACTCCCATCCATGTTGATACAAAAGTTTGGTATTCATCCTTTCTGAAGGCCTCCTAGAAGCCTTTCATGACTGCTTTAACTGATTTTTCTTCACAGGAGTACCTCTGCTTTAACACTTAGTATTTGTACTCATTTGTCCCCTCAATTATCTAGATATCTATACATGTTTATTCCTATTTTTAGTTATGATACAATATCTGGCATAGAGAAATTCCTAAGAATACAATATTCCATTGTATATATGGGCCATATCTTCTTTATCCATTCATCTGTTGAAGGGCATCTTTGCTCTTTCCTCAGTCTGGCAACCATGGCCATTGCTGCTATGACCACTGGGGTACAGATAGCCCTTCTTTCTCTACATCTGTATATTTGGGATAAATATCCAGTAGTGAAATTACAGGGTCATACGGTAGCTCTATTTTTAATTTCTGAAGAAATCTCCACACTGTTTTCCAAAGCGGGTGCACCAACTTGCATTCCCACCAATAGTGTAAGAAGGTTCCCCTTTCTCCACATCCTCTCCAACACTTGTTGTTTCCTCTCCTGTTAATTTTGGCCATTCTAACTGGTGTAAGGTGGCATCTCAATGTGGTTTTGATTTGAATTTCCCTGAGAGCTAATGATGATGAACATTTTTTCATGTTGTGTAGACCACATTTTAACTTGATAAAAGGGTCCTTATACTAAATTACCCCTACTCAAATTATTGGGCCTTGGTTAGTAACCAGAAAAGTGCATGAAGAGTACAATTTAAAGACCAATGATATACTGTTTCATAACTGATTCTTAAAAGTTTTAAACTCTAAAAATAGAAGTTCTTGGCAAGAATGTGAAAAAAAAAACCGCAAATTCCATGCCTGTAAATAGGCATGGAAATTGCAACAACACATTAATGTCTAGGAAATTTGAACATGTTCATAGCCTGGTATCAGTCATTCCATTCCATTCCTAGTCCAATATTCTAAGAAATCCCTGTTCATATGCACAAGAAAACATATGCAGAGAATCACTGCTTTACAAGAATTAAAATAGAAAAGCATAAAATTTCATCAATACTAGAATAAATTATAGTATATTCATTTAGTGGTATAGTATTATAGCAGTAAAAGAAATATAGAGATACACTATGAAGATCAATAAATCTCATGAATACTGAAAGGAAATCAGAAATGAGATAGAAAATGATGCTCAATTTTAAAATGTGCAAGTGTTTTAAATAGATATGTAAACATTTTATATATACAGTATACACAGAAACAGTAAATAAAAACACACTTCTAGAAACAGACATGGGAATGAAAATATCTGGGAGAGTAAGAAGACAATGGCATTGGAAAAGGGCAAAGCAGGAAATTTTTATAGGAAAATTATGTTACATATATTAATTTAAAATCATAGCTAAAGCATCCTAAAATCATGTCACTTATGTATCTCTTGCCTAGAACCCAGTGAGTCATATTTAAGTGGGTGATTTTATAAGAATGTGTCATACTTCATGTTTTTATTTTCCTTTTAAAGAGTTTGTTTCCCCACTTTATTTCTTTAAACTTAGTTCAGATATTATTTCCTCCTAGAAGCCTTTCATGACTGCTTTAACTGATTTTTCTTCACAGGAATACCTTTGCTTTAATACTTAGTGTTTGTATTGATTTGTCCCCTCAGTTATCTAGATATCTATACACATTTATTCCTATTTTTAGTTATGATACAACATCTGACATAGAGAAATTACCAAGAGGCATGAATGCAAATTAAGATTTGGAAGAATCTGAAATTTACAAGCACCTAACCAGCACCAGGATCTGAGCATTATAAATCTCTTATAGAGCAACAGACCATGAAGGAAATAGCAAAATAAATGATCTACATTGATTATAAACATATTAGTCTTTAAATCAGAGGACAGAAACCTATATTTACAGAATTCTCAGTTTCTATTTGTCAAAAATAAAGGAAAGTAAGAGTTTCATTCACTCATTCAACCAATCTAAAAAAACAGATTTTAAAAATTATACATACTGCCTACTATACCTGCTATTATACTAAGTACTACAGATTCAAGGATGAGTAAGAAAGAACTATATCTTTCTTTCCTCAAAGAAGTTTATTTTCTAGGGCTGCTTGGGTGGCTCAGAGGGTTAAGCAGCTGCCTTCAGCTCAGGTCATGATCACAGGGTCCTGGGATTGAGCCCTGTATTGGGTTCCTTGCTCTGCAGGGAGCCTGCTTCTTCCTCACCCTTGCTTGTGCTCACTCACAATCTATCTCTCTCTCAAGCGAACAAAATCTTTTTTAAAAAAAATTTGTTGGGAGAGGGGGCCAAGATGGTGGAGGAGCAGCAGACTTAAATGACATCAGGTCCCAGGAGTTCAGCTATATATTTATCAAACCATTCCAAACACCTACAAACTCAACAGGAGAGAGAAGAACAGCAGCAATTCTAGGAACAGAAAATCGACCACTTTCTGAAAGGTCAGACATGTGGAGAAGTGAATCTGAAGCAATGGAAAGATAGACTTTGGCAGGAGGGACCAGCTCCTGGAAAGCAGTAGAGCAGTGGAGCACAAAATCAGAACTTTTAGAAGTCTGCTCCACCAAGTGACATTGCTTCAGAGGCAAAGCAGGAGTGGAGCCCTCAGTGTGGTCTCAGGTCCCATGGGGTCATAGAAAGATCAGGGGTGTCTGAGTGTGGCAGAGCTCCCAGGTATCAGAGCAGGGAAGCCATCTACAGAGACAGAGCTCAGGAGTAAGCTTTCAGATTGGGGTTATCTTAAACCATGATCCAAGGCACAGTTGGGCCACTACTATTCAAGCAGGGGCCCACAAGTGGCTGATCCAGGGAGACCCCCTCCTTCAATCTCTGGGAGGAGTGGCACAGGAATGCGTGGCAGGAATCTGCTGGGTTTGGAGACTCCAAATGGGGCTGTGTGCCAGAGACAGAAATGTTCAGTCACAGGCAAGGTGAGCATGGAGTATGGCCAGAGACCAGGGAGACAGGAGTGACTGTTTTTTTCTAAGGGCACACTGAGGAGTGGGGCCCCGAGCTCTGGGCTCCTCTAGCTGGAGATTGGGAGGCTGCCATTTTCATTCTCATCCTCCAGAGCTCTACGGAGTATTCAGAGAACAAAAGCTTCTGAGAGTGAGCCCAAGCAGATGACTTAGCCTGGGCCCCAGCAAGGGTGGTGCAATTTCATCTTGGTCAAAGACACTTGAGACTCACTGCGACAGGCCCCTCCTCCAGATGATCAGCAAGAACATCCAGCAAAGACCAAGCTCAATGATCAAGAAGAACAGCGGAACTCTAGAACTAGGGGAAAGCAAAGCATAGAATTCATGGGTTTTTTCCCCATGATCCTTTAGTCCTGCAAATTTAAGATTTTTTTTTAATTTTATTTTTTTTCTGATTCTATTTTTTTAATTTTTCCTCTTTCCCCTTCTAACATTTTTAACTAGCTTTTCTTAACAATACCTTCCTTTAAAAAAAAATCCCTTTAAGCCTTCACTGTTATAGTCCTATTTTATCCCTTCATTGTATTTAAACTTATTTTTGTATACATATAGGTTTTTTTTGTCTTTAAAATTTTGGGATACAATTTCATCTAATAGATCAAAATATAACCTAAATCTAGCACATTGCTTTGTTCTAGTCTCCAGCCTGAGCACATTCTCTCCTCTTTTTATTTTTCTTTTCTTTTCCCAACCAATTTATCCTATCAATTCCTTTCTTAGAATATTTTAAAATTTTTTCATCCTTACAGTCATATTCCATCCCTTCATTGTGTTTACCATAATCTTTGTATTTATATAAGTTTTTCTTTCTTTAATTTTTTGGGAGGTAGATTCTTCTAAAGGACCACAATACACCCAAAATCAAGTAGGTGGCTCTGTTCTATTCACCAGTATAATATATATATATATTTTTTCATTTTTTATTTTTATTTTGTTTCTCTACCTTTCTTGTCCCCCTGGTTTTGGGTATCTTCTGATTTGGTTAGCATACATTTTCCTAGGGTCTTTGCCACCCTTTTAGTATTTTATTCGCTCCTTCATATATTCTTATCTGGATAAAATGACAAGGTGGAAAAACTCACCATATAGAAAAGAACAAGAGGCAGTACAAAAAGCCAAGGACCTAATTAATATGGACATTGGTAATATGTCAGATCTAGACTTCAGAATGACGATTCTCAAGGTGCTAGCTGGGCTCAAAAAAGGCATGGAAGATATTAGAGAAACCTGTCTGGAGAAATAAAAGGCTTTCTGGAGAAATAAAAGAACTAAAATCTAACCAAGTTGAAATCAAAAAAGCTATTAATGAGGTACAATAAAAAATGGAGGCTCTTATTGCTAGGATAAATGAGGCAAAAGAGAGAATTAGTGATACAGAAGACCAAATGACAGAGAGTAAAGAAGCTGAGCAAAAGAGAGACAAACAACTACTAGACCACGAGGGCAGAATTCGAGAGATAAGTATTACCATAAGACAAAATAACATTAGAATAATTGGGATTCCAGAAAAAGAAGAATGAGAGAGGGGAGCAGAAGGTATATTGGAGAGAATTATTGTAGAGAATTTCCCTAAAATGGTAAAGGGAACAAGCATCAAAATCCAGGAGCCACAGAGAACCCCCCTCAAAATCAATAAGAATAGGTCCACACCCCATCATCTAATAGTAAAATTTACAAGTCTTAGCGACAAAAAGAAAATCTTGAAAGCAGCCCAGGAAAAGAAGTCTGTAACATACAATGGTAAAAATATTAGATTGGCAGTGGACTTATCCACAGAGACCTGGCAGGCCAGAAAGAATTGGCATGATATATTCAGAGCACTAAATGAGAAAAATATGTAGCCCAAGAATACTATATCCAGCTCGGCTGTCATTGAAAATAGAAGGAGAGATAAAAAGATTCCAGGACAAACAAAAAATAAATAATTTGTGAACACCAAACCAGCTCTACAGGAAATATTGAAAGGGGTCCTCTAAGCAAAAAGAGAGCCTAAAAGTAGTAGATCAGAAAGGAACAGGGACAATATACAGTAATAGTCACCTTAAAGGCAATACAATGGCACTAAATTCATATTTTCAATAGTTACCCTGAATGTATATGGGCTACATGCTCCAATCAAAAGGCACAGGGTCTCAGAATGTATAAAAGATCAAAACCTATCAATATGCTGTCTACAAGAAAATCATTTTAGACCTGAAGACACCTCCAGATTTAAAATGAGGGGGTGGAAAACCATTTACCATGCTAATGGACATCAAAAGAAAGCTGGGATGACAATCCTTATTTCAGATCAATTAGATTTTTAAGCCAAAGACTATAATAAGAGATGAGGAAGGACATTATATCATACTCAAAGGGTCTGTCCAACAAGAAGATCTAACAATTTTAAATATCTATGCCCCTAACATAGGAGCAGCCAACTACATAAACCAATTAATACCAAAATCAAAGAAACACATCAACAATAATACAATAATAATAGGGGACTTTAACACCCCCCTCACTGAAATGGACAAATCATTCAAGCAAAAGATCAACAAGGAAATAAAGGCCTTAAATGACACACTGGACCAGATGGTCATCACAGATATATTCAGAGTATTCCATCCCAAAGCAACAGAATACACCTTCTTCTCAAAATAACATTCTTCACATGGAACATTCTCCAGAAAGATCACATCCTGGGTCACAAATCAGGTCTCAACCGGTACCAAAAGACTGGGATCATTCCCTGCATATCTTCAAACCACAACTCTCTGAAGCTAGACCTCAATCACAAGAGGAAATTTGGAAAGAACCCAAATACATGGAGACTAAACAGCATCCTACTAAAGAATGAATGGGACACCAGGAAATTAAAGAAGAATTGAAAAAAATCATGGAAACAAATGATAATGAAAACACAACGGTTCAAAATCTGTAGGACACACAAAGGCAGTCCTGAGAGGAAAATATATAGCAATACAAGCCTTTCTCAAGAAACAAGAAAGGTCTCAAGTACACAACCTAACCCTACACCTAAAGGAGCTGGAGAAAAAACAGCAAAGAAAGCATAAACCCAGCAGGAAAAGGGAACTCATAAAGATCAGAGCAGAAATCAATGAGATAGAAACAAAAAAAAGAAGAACAAATCAATGAAACTAGGAGCTGGTTCTTGAAAAGAATTAAAAGATTGATAAACCCCTGGCCAGACTTAACAAAAAGAAAAGAGAAAGGACCCAAATAAATAAAATCATGAATGAAAGAGATCACAACCAACACCAAAGAAATACAAACAATCCTAAGAACATATTATGAGCAACTCTATGAGAGCAAATTTGACAATATGGAAGAAATGGATGCATTCCTAAAGACATATAAACTACCACAACTGAACCAAAAAGAAATAGAAAACCTGGACAGACACATAACCAGTAAGGAGACTGAAACACTCATCAAAAATCTCCAAACAAGAGCCCAGGGCCAGATGGCTTCCCAGGGGAGTTCTATCAAACATTTAAAGAAGAACTAATTCCTATTCTCCTGAGACTGTTCCAAAAAATAGAAATGGGAGGAAAAATTCCAAACTCATTTTATGAGGCCAGCATCACCTTGATCCCAAAACCAGACGAGGATCCCATCAAAAAAGACAATTACAGACCAATATCCTTGATGAACACAGATGTGAAAATTCTCACCAAAATACTAGCCAATAGAATCCAACAGTACATTAAAAGGATTATTCACTATGACCAAGTGGGATTTATTCCAGGCCTGCAAGGTTAGTTCAACATCTGCAAATCAATGTGATACAATACATTAATAAAAGAAAGAACAAGAGCCATATGATACTCTCAATAGATGCTGAAAAAGCATTTGACAAAGTACAGCATCCCTTCCTGATCAAAACTCTTCAAAGTGTACGGATAGAGGGCACATACATCAATATCATCAAAGCCATCTATGAAAAACCAACCGCAAATATCATTCTCAATGGAGAAAAACTGAAAGCTTTTCTGCTAAGGTCAGGAACACAGCAGGGATGTCATTATCACCACTGCTATTCAACATAGTACTAGAAGTCCTAGCCTCAGCAATCAGACAACAAAAAGAAATTAAAGGCATCTGAATCAGCAGAGAAGAAGTCAAACTCTCACTTGTTGCAGATGATATGATACTATATGTGAAAAACCCAATAGACTCCACTCCAAATCTGCTAGAACTTGTACAGGAATTCAGTCAAGTGTCAGGATATAAAATCAATGCACAGAAATCAGTTGCATTTCCTTACACCAACAACAAGACAGAAGAAAGAGAAATTAAGGAGTTAATCCCATTTATAATTGTACCCAAAACCATAAGATACCTAGGAATAAACCTAACCAAAGAGGCAAAGAATCTATACTCAGAAAACTATAATGTACTCATGAAAGAAATTAAGGAAGACACAAAGAAATGAAAAAAATGTTCCCATGCTCATGGATTAGAAGAACAAATATTGTGAAATGTCTATGCTACCTAAAGCAATCTACATATTTAATGCAATCCTATCAAAATCCCACCAATTTTTTTCAAAGAAATGAAACAAATAACCCTAAAATTTATATGGAACCAGAAAATGTTGAAAAAGAAAGCCAAAGTTGGTGGCATCACAATTCCAGACTTCAAGCTCTATTACAAGACTGTCATCATCAAGACAGTATGGTATTGGCACAAAAACAGACACACAGATCCATGGAACAGAATAGAGAGCCCAGAAATAGACCCTCAACTCTATGGTCAATGAATCTTCGACAAAGCAGGAAAGAATGTCCAATGGAAAAAAGACAGTCTCTTCCACAAACGGTGTTGGGAAAATTGAACAGCCACATGCATGAAACATGGACCATTTCCTACGCCACACACAAAAATAGACTCGAAATGGATCAAAGACCTGAGTGTGAGATAGGAATCCATAAAATCCTTGAGGAGATCACAGGCAGCAACCTCTTCAATCTCAGGTGTAGCAACTTCTCCCTAGGAACATCACCAAAGGCAAGGGAAGCAAGGGAAATAATGAACTATTGGGACTTCATCAAGATCAAAAGATTTTGCATAGCAAAGGAAACAGTCAACAAAACCAAAAGACAACTAACAGAAGGGGAGAAGTTATTCACAAATGACATATCAGATAAGAGGCTAGTATCCAAAATCTATAAAGAAGTTATCAAACTCAACACCCAATGAACAAATAATCCAATCAAGAAATGGGCAGAGGCCATGAACAAACATTTCTGCAAAGAAGACATCCAGATGGCCAACAGACACATGAAAAAGTGCTCAACATCATTCGGCATCAGGGAAATACAAATCAAAACCACAATGAGATATCACCTCACACCAGTCAGAATGGCTAAAATTAACAAATCAGGAAATAACAGATGTTGGTTAGGATGTGGAGAAAGGGGAACCCTCCTACACTGTTGGTGGGAATGCAAGCTGGTGCAGCCCACTGGAAAACAGCATGGAGGTTCCACTAAAAGTTGAAAATAGAGCTACTCTATGACCCAGAAATCATACTACTGGGCATTTAGCCTAAAGATACAAATGTAGTGATCCGAAGTAGCATGTGCACCTGAATGTTTATAGCAGCAATGTCCACAATAGCCAAACTATGGAAAGAACCTAGATGTCTATCAACAGATAAATGGATAAAGGAGGTGTAGTATATATCTATCTATCTATCTATATCTATATCTATATCTATATCTATATCTATATATATATATACATATGTATATATATATACTGTAAATATATACATATATATGTGTGTGTATATATATTTATATATATGATGGAATACTAAGCAGCCATCAATGAAATGAAATCTTGTCATTTGCAACAACGTGGATGGAACTAGAGGGTATTATGCTAAGGGAAATAAGTCAATCAGAGAAAGAAAATTATCATATGATCTCCCTGATATGAGGAATTTGAGAGGCAGGGTCAGGGGTTTGGGGAATAGGGAAGAAAAATATGAAACAAGATGGGATCCAGAGGGATACAATCCATAAGAGACTCTTAATCTCACAAAACAAACTGAGGGTGGTGGGGCATGGGGGGAGGGATAGGGTGGCTGGGTTATGGACACTGGGGAGGGTATGTGCTATGGTGAGTGTTGTGAAATGTATAAGCCTGGTGATTCACAGACCTGTACCCTTAGGGCAAATAATAAATAGCTCAGGAAAAAAAAAAAAGATGTAAGTGACAGAAAAAAACAAAAGAAATCAGTACTGTGGGCTATTTCTAAATGTATTTCTGAACATGTAATTTCTGTTTGTTTGTTTTTCTAAAACAGTAAAATAGTTATTCTTGTCCTACTTACAAAAAAAAAAGTTTATTTTCTAGTGACAAAAAGAGCCAAGTAACCCACACACACAAATGTATTTAAAAACTGTCATACATTGTTATCATATTATGATCACTGAAGGGAAGAAAAATACATTTTGATTCCTGGTGTCTTTGTTAAATCACAGGATTATTTAATTCTAAAATAATCTAACTCCTAACTTATTGCTATGTGTAATATATGTTCAAATTCAGTATCACATTTTTTTTATTTTTTTTTTAAGATTTATTTATTTGACAGACAGAAATCACAAGGAGGCAGAGAGGCAGGCAGAGAGAGAGGAGGAAGCAGGCTCCCCGCGGAGCAGAGAGCCCGATGTGGGGCTCGATCCCAGGACCCTGGGATCATGACCTGAGCCGAAGGCAGAGGCTTTAACCCACTGAGCCACCCAGGCGCCCCTCAGTATCACATTTTTTATTTAGTTTTCTACTACTTCCCTCACACACACAAAGGTCCAAATTGATAGCCTTGATCACTTTATATATACTTTAATATACTTTAATGACTACAATTTTATATACTTTAATGACTTTATATACTTTAATATACTTTATATGCTTTAATGACTTTATATACTTTATATAATATACTTATATACTTTAATGACTATAATTTATATATTTTATGTATACTTTTATGTCTTTATATACTTTAATGACTACAATTAAGTTATGGAAGAATCCTGACCAATGCCAGCTGATTATCCTGAGACAGTTCAGCCATTGGTAGTTTCCAGTGAGGAATAAAAGAAAGGTGTATCTCTAAATAGAGGCAGAAAATTGGGTCTATAATTTGTTTACAGCTCTTAAATAAATTTTTAGCAACTCAAAAGGAGAATAATCTATCTTACCCAGTATGGTAAGCAGACTCTTACCCTTCATAATTTTGGCTCTCTGGTGTTACTCCTATGTTTATGTTATAGTAGATGGCAAAGGGACTTTTCTGATATAATTAAAGTTAGTAATAAATTCCTAAGAGGATGATTATCCAGGTGAGCCCAGTGTAATAATCTGAGTCTTAAAAAACAGAAGTCTTCTTTAACTTTTTGAGGAACCTCCATAATTTTCCAAAGTGGCACTACTGGGTATTTACCCCAAAGATGCAGATGTAGTGAAAAGAAGGGCCACATGTGCCCCAATGTTCACAGCAGCAATGTCCACAATAGCCAAACTGTGGAAGGAGCCAAGATGCCCTTCAACAGAAAAATTGATAAAGAAGATGTGTTCTATATATACAATGGAATATAACTCAGCCATCAGAAAGGATGAATACCCAACTTCTGCAACAATGTGGATGGAACTGGAGGAGATTATGTTAAGTGAAATACGTGAAGCAGAGAAAGACAATGATCATATGGTTTCACTTATTTGTGGAACATAAGGAATAGCATGAGGACCTCAGGAGAAGGAAGAGAAAAATGAAGGGGGGAAATCAGAGAGGGAGATGAACCATAAGAGACTATGGACTCTGGGAAACAAACTGAGGATTTTAGAGGGGAGAGGTTTGGGGGGATGGGTTAGCCGGGTGATGAGTGTTAAGGAGAGTATGTACTACATGGAGCACAGGGCATTATATGCAAACAATGAATCATGGAACCCTACATCAAAAACTAATGATGGGGGCGCCTGGGTGGCTCAGTGGGTTGAGCCGCTGCCTTTGGCTCAGGTCGTGATCTCAGAGTCCTGGGATCGAGCCCCGCATCAGGGCTCTCTGCTCAGCGGGGAGCCTGCTTCCTCCTCTCTCTCTGCCTGCCTCTCTGCCTGATTGTGATCTCTCTCTGTCAAATAAATAAATAAAATCTTTAAAAAAAAAACTAATGATGTACTGTACCATGACTAACATAACATAATAAAATAATAATAATAAAAACCAGAAGTCTTTCTCTGAAAGAAAAGGCAGAGAGAATTAAAGCACAAGAAGACTTCAATATACTGTTGATTTGGAGATGTGAGAGTCCACATGGAAAGCATGAGAAAAAAGAGTTCTGTCAACAACGACTGAGCTTGGAGAAGGACCCTAACTCCAGATTAGAACCACAACAAAAGGTGATAGCTTGATCACAGCCTGGTGAGACTCTGAACAGAGAATCAAGCCACATTGTACCAGACTTCTGACCTACAGAAACTATGAGATAATAAACTTCTGTTGTTTGAAACCACAAAGTTTGTAGTGATTTGATCACAGCAGAAGTAGAAAGTAACATACCTAGATATTTACAATTTGAATTGCTTCTTCACTTTGATATTCGGTTTCTGTGGGTATCATTTCTCTTTGGCCGAAAGCTGTAAAATATGGGGAAATCTTTCACTCTCTCTTGACTTTTGGAAACTGCTTTTCTTGAGCCAGACCTAGATGGCTTGTCCTCTTTCACTCCTGCCAATGCCAACTTCCCGGTTGTGGGTGAACCTGAATCCAGGGCAGGGTATACTGAAGGAAAAATGATGTTAAAGCCACAGCCAGTTTGGTGGGACTGCATCTTCAAATAGCTGTTCCATGCATGATGTCAAGGTTCCGTACTACATTCCGTGGGAGAGAAAGGGTGCAGTGTACTAAATCCATTTTATTTGGGAATGGAACTCCTATGCCCATAACCTTAAAACTTAAAAAAATTTAATTTATGGTTTTCCAAAATTCCCTAGAAAATATATATTTAATAAGAGTGTTTTCCTTGTGATTTATTGCACTGTCTTGCAAGTAGAAGGAGTCATCAAGAACTGGCTGGTAGAATTCAGTTCACAGTAAATGTAGCATGATAAATGACAGGGAGTCTGATACTGAGTGAAAGTGAATAAAAAGAAAAACACCTTAAGAGGAGAAGACAAAATGGACAAGAATCCAAAATATCTTAATATTCAGCTTAACATCAATATTTTTGCAATAAGTATAATCTCAAGTGAAGATGTAATACTACTAGAAATATTCAAAAGGAAATCATCATTGCAAAGAGAAATAACTTTTTAAAAATGAGTATGAAAGAGAACCAATCAATTTTCTTTAAAACATGGTTATTGACTTCATCTTCAGAAATA
The DNA here is from genome assembly GCF_902655055.1 of Lutra lutra. Classification (NCBI taxonomy): domain Eukaryota; kingdom Metazoa; phylum Chordata; class Mammalia; order Carnivora; family Mustelidae; genus Lutra; species Lutra lutra. Next base: position 99,010,452 of record NC_062288.1, on the reverse strand, counting down.
TTTCAGTTCCTTATTCTAACCTAAGAGTACATCTTTTCAAGTCCAATAGATAAAGATTACACACATGTCAATACTCCAAAAGTAAAATAGTATATTTGGGTTGAGTCACTAATAGTGGATAGGAGACAGAGTAGAGGCTCTATCCTTCATCATAATTACTACAAAGTGGCTCTTACTCTTCAAATCCCTTCATCATCCATTTTCCTCTCCTGGTCTTTCCTCTCTGTTCTGCTAACTATTGCAATTTATTATTTTCTTTCCTTTGCTCTGTGGAACAGCACTACTCCTTTGGGGAGTATGTGAAAAATTCAACATGTGACCTTCGCACTGAAGGGAAAGAGTCCTCCAATAATATTTGCTGTCCAGTGTATATTTTAAGAATGACAAACACTTGGGGGTGCCTAGGTGGCTCAGTCGTTAAGTGTCTGCCTTTGGTTCAGGTCATGATCCCAGGGTCCTGGGATGGAGCCCTACATCGGGCTCCCTGCTTGGTGGGAAGCCTCTTTCTCCCTCTCCCACTCCCCCTGCTTGTGTTCCCTCTCTAGCTATGTCTCTGTCAAATAAATAAATAAAATCTTTAAAAAAATGACAAGCACTTGATCCATATGTTTTCCTTCACTTGCTATTAACTGGAGAAATTTTCAGGATTCTTGTTATCAATGCATTTCACAGTTCTGCTTACAATCCCTTAACTTCCATAACACCATAGTATTTATCTTCATTATCAAACAACCACTCAGCCTGGCATATAGGGATGAATACCATGTCCCCAGAGTTTGTATACACTGTCCTAAATTAACTATAACTGCCCCCAAATTTTAAAGACTTTTTTTTTTTCTTGTGGAGGGTAACATTCAAGCTCTGATATCCTAGAGTCTCAGATATCTTGAGTTCTTAGTCGTGATCAGGACTAAAATACAGTTTCCATCTGAAGTTTCTTCATTCACTTCCAGTTCCTTTTTTAACCACCAGTGTCCTCACATTGTAAAGAACTTCATCCTTCAAAGAGGTTCCACACAGTACTTAAAAGGAAATGACAGACCTAACAGTCAACCTAGACTTCTGAAAATATCCCCAAGGTAAGACATTTGGGATTTAGGTGTGGGGCAGTATATAAAAAGCATATTTTTAGGATTTAAAGCAATATCCAGACTAAAATGGGATAGACACGCTTTCCCCTCTTCCGGCTAAATTCGACTAAAAACCTTAGATAATATACATAAAACAAATAGTGGCTCTGAAAAGTGGTGAGAAAAAGGCAGACTGGCAAGGGACGTGAGCCTGAAGAACAATATGTTGGTGAGTCTATTGGGTTTTCTTTTTGCTACCCATATCCATCCCAGACCGGGTGTTAGAGAAGTCAGCAATACAGAAACACCAATGGTGTAAAGAAAGGGCAAGAAAACTTCATTTTCTAGACAAAGCATAGGAACATAAGGACAATCTAGTAAAAGAGAGAAAACGAAATACAAAACAAGTTTAACAGTGACAGTCCTAGTCCAGAAACCATGGAAAAAGCTGCAGTCTCACCATCAAACTTGTCATCAAAGGCCAAGTAGGAAGACTAGGCATATAGCCTTACCTGGTTATGGTGAAGTGCCCCTACACACACACACACACACACACACACACACACACACACACTTCCTCAACTGCCGTGGTGTGGTATCCAAGAACACTACATGAAGAGCTGGGAGTTTCACCCTTATCCAACTGTAATGACCCTCTACCACCATAATGTCAGTGGGAGTCATGCAGACATCCTGGACTTCTACCCCATCCTGTAGTAATAAGGCATATCTATTACTCCCAGCCAAAATCAGAAGATTCAAATGCAAAGCTGAAAATCTCACCCCCATCCAGTAGTCACTAGGCATACTCTGCCACCATGTTGTCAGTAGAGGCTACTTGAAGAGCAAGAATGAGATTTCTGTCCTCCTGCCAATTAGCTGAAGTTAGCTGAGGACAAGTAGGCAGTATGAGAAATAAGGCACCCACCATCCACCAGGATGTCAAAGGAGACCAAATGGAAAAACAATTTCTTTTTTTTTTTTAAGATATTATTTATTTATTTGACAGACAGAGATCACAAGTAAGCAGAGAGGCAGGCAGAGAGAGAGGAGGGGAAGCAGGCTCCCTGCCAAGCATAAAGCCAGATGCAGGGCTCGATCCCAGGACCCTGGGATCATGACCTGAGCCAAAGGCAGAGCCTTTAACCCACTGAGCCACACAGGCGCCCCAAAAAGAATTTCTTAGTGCCATGCCTATGATCCATTCTGGTTTAGTGCTCTTCAATTGCAAAATTTCTGTCTCTTTTATCCTTATAGAGAGCTTTTCTGGGTTGGGAAGAGATTTTGTTTTAAATCATACTTCCTCAACAAGTTATAGAACAAATATGCTTTCCCGTGTTTCTGCCTCCAACTGGTTTCACTGGAGAAGTAATTTAAAAAGAGAGAAATCCCCTGTGCCCTGAATATCTTTCATGCATTTAATTGAGAAAGAAGGACCAGTAATTGTCACTTGCAAATCAACTATGTAACAGGAACAAAGGCTGGGGAATTGTGACAGGAATGTTTTGGAGATATTCACTATTATGGAAAACTTATCATTCATGAAATTAAAACTTACCCAGAAGATTCTAACTAAGTGGCCGAACAGGGGAACAGTAAATATTTGTGGAAAGAAAGAATGAATGGGTTATTGATGATTCTATTTTATTTTTTCTATTTTATTTCCATTTCTTTGTCCTATTCACAGATTCTCATCTCATACCTAAACCTTACAATAGTTTCTTAACTGTTACTCGGTTTTCACTCAAGTCTAAATGTTTCACTCTTCCTGCATGACTCCTTTCATAAAAACAGTCTTGCATATCGCTGTATTTCTAAAATAGGCCCATGTCTCTCTAGTACCTTCAACTCAAATAACTGCTGTAAAAACACAATAAGATCAGATAACAGCTCTTTATTCGGAACTTCCTATAGTGAGAGTTGATCACCATCACTTCAGCTTAACAGAGACTCAAAAGAAGGCAAAGGAGGAAAGCTTTATAGTTGAGAAAAAGGTAAAGAATTCAGGTTATTGTTATCCTGGAAGCTGGAAGTGGGCTACATGAAAGGAGGGCATCCTATGTGATTGGTTAGGGGGAAGATATTTGATGTTCTCTAGTTAGCCCTAAGTTAGAAGAGGAGCAAAAATAGAGAGATATTATTGATCAAGTCCTGGCCATTTGGGGCTGATTTCAGCAGGGGTTGTGTTGTGGTTTCTGGAGTTGACTGCTACAGATTGGGGTCAGAGTTCTATTGTAATAAATGGTCCAGCCATTTTCTGTCTGTATAGTCCATCTCTAACTGGTTACACCTGAGCCCATTTTTCCTTTCCCGGGCTAAATTCAACAAATATCCTCTATAGTTTGCAATATGCAAACATTCCAGAACTAGATGTTATTTTTTTTTTCAACTATTCCCTTTTTCCATAATGCTTTCCACCATTCTCTATGACTACCTCCTATCCAATTCCTAGAGACCATCTCAAGAACCATCAATGTCAAAAGAATCTTCCCTTCACCCTTTCACCCATTAAATACCAAAGAAGTTGTTCTTTAAACCCCTAGTGTTCTGATAACTTACCCAACTATTATTGTGTCACATGACACAAATTACTGCCTTGTTAGACATTTTGTTTTCTTTTTTGTCTGTTTAATGGAGGGCTGGAATCAAGCCTGAAACTTTTGTTTGTGTCGCTAAAGAGTGATGAAAATAATTTCAGTCAAGAGGATAAGATTTTGAATGCCAGCTCTATCATTTATTAGTTCTGCAAACCTAGACACTATACTTTACTTTTCTAGTGTATAAGATGGGAAACACTAAAGAAATCTGATTAGGAGGTGAAAATTTAAAAGAAAATACGTGTTAATGTTTCCATCAACAAAGAACCATTTTTACTTTCCTCTTGTATCCACCTCATTACATAATGTTGAAAGAATGTTTATAGCAGGATTCTAGGAAGATGGCAGAGTAGAGGACCCTAAGTTTGCCTAATCCCATGAATACAACTAAGTGACACTGACATCAGTTTAAATAACCCAGAAAATGTCCCAAAGCCTGGCAGAACAAATTCCACAACTAAAGTAGAGAAGAGGCCATTTAAAAAAGGGAGTACTCAAACAAAATAGAAAATGAAAGAGAAGTAACAACTGGTATCACAGAAATGCAAAGAATTATAAGAGAATATTATGAAAAGATTTATGCCAACAGATTGTACAAACTAGAAGAAATGGATAAATTGCTAGAAACTCATAACCTCCCAAAATTGGAGCAGGAAGAAATAGGAAACTTGAATAGACCAATTACCAGCAATGAAATTGAATCCAAAAACTCCCAAACAAGAACTGAGAACCAGATGGCTTCACAGGTAAATTCTACCAAACATATAAAGAAGATTTAATACCTATTCTTCTCAAATGATTCTAAAATTTAGAAGAGGAAGGAGAACTTCCAATTCATTCTATGAGGCCATCATCATCCTGATACCAAAGGCAGATAAAGACACTACAAAAAAAAAAGAACTATATGCCAATATCTCTGATGAACATGGATGCAAAAATCCTCCACAAAAATATTAGCAACATGAATTCAACAATATATTTTAAAAAATCATTCACTACAATCAAGTAGGATTTATTCCTGAGATGCAAGGGTGGTTTAATATTTACAAATCAATCAACATGATACATCACATCAATAAGAGGAAGGGTAAAACACCTGATCATTTCAATGGGCACAGAAAAAGCATTTGACAAAATATAGCATCCATTCATGATAAAAGGCTTCAACAAAGTCAGTTTGCACGGAACATACCTCAACACTATAAAGGCCATACATGGAAAAACTCACAGCTAACATCATATTCAATGGTTTAAAAAAAAAAAAAAAAAACAACTGAAAGCTTTCTCCCCAACATCAGGAATAAAACAAGGATGTCCACCCTCACCACTCTTATTCAAGTCTTATCCACACCAAATAGATAAGAAATAAAATGCATCTAAATTGATAAGGAAGAAGTAAAACTTTCACTATTTGCAGATGATACAATATTATATATAGAAAACCCAAAAGACTCCACCAAAAAACTACTAGAACTGATAAATGAATTCAGTAATGTCATGGGATACAAAAATCAATGCACAGAAGTTGGTTGCATTTTTATATAATAACAAGGAAGTGGTAGAAAGAAATTTAAAAAATAATCCCATTGACAACTGTACCAAAATGAATAACGTACCTAGGAATAAACTTAAAGAGGTTGAAGACCAATATTCTGAAAACTATAAAATACTGTTGAAAGAAATAGAAGATAACACAAATGGAAAGATATCCCATGCTCATGGATTAGAAGAATAAATACTGCTAAAATGTCCATACTACCCAAACCAATGTACAGATTTAATGCAGTCCCTATCAAAATATCAAAAGCATTTCTCATAGACTAGAAGAAACAATTCTAAAATTTGTATGAAACCACAAAAGACCCCACAGAGCCAAAGCAAACTTGAAAATATCACAATATCACAATTCCAGACTTTGAGTTACATTATAAAGCTCTAGTATTCAAATCAGTATGGTACCCGCACAAAAACAGACAGGTAGATCAATAGAACAGAAACAAAACCCCAGAAATAAATCCACAGTTATATGATCCATTAATCTTCAACCAAGAAGGCAAGAATATCCAATGGGAAAAATCAGTCTCTTCAACAAATGGTGTTGGGGAAACGGGCAGCTATATGTACAAGAAGGAAACTGGTCCACTTTCTTATATCATACACAGAAAATGAACTCAAAATGGATTAAGGACCTAATTGTGAGCACTGAAACCATAAAGATCCTTAAAGAGAGCACAGGCAGTAAATCTCTGACATCAGCCATGGCAACATTTTTCTAGATATGTGCCCTGAGGCAAAGGAAACGAAAGCAAAAATAAACTGTTGGGACTACATCAAAATAAAAAGCTTCTGCAGAGCAAAGAAAAATATCAACAATGAGATATCATCTGGAGAAAAAGGAACCCTCGTGCACTGTTGGTGAGAGAGCAAGTTGGTGTAGCCACTCTGGAAAACAGTGTAGAGGTTCCTAAAAAAGTTAAAAATAGTACTACCCTACAATCTAGGAATTGCACTACTAGAAATGTACCCCCTAATACAAAGACACTAATTCAAAGGGATACATGCACTCTAATATTTATTGCAGCATTATTTACAACAGCAAAATTATGGAAGCAGCCCAAGTATCCAATGATAGATGAATGAATAAAGAAAAAATGGAATATATGCTATGAAATATTATCTATAAAAAAGGATGACATCTCGCCAATGCTACAACATGGATGGAGCTAGAGGGTACAATGCTCAGCAAAATAACTCAGAGAAAGACAAATACCATGTGATTTCACTCCTATGTGGAGTTTAAGAAACAAACAAACAAAAAAGTAAAAAAAGGGAGAGACACACACACAAACCAGGAAACAGACTCTTAACTATAGAGAACAAACTGATGTTTAACAGAAGGGAGGAGGGTGAGGGATGGGTGAAACAGGTGAAGGGGATTGAGTCACTTCTCTTGATGAGCACTGAGTAATATAAAGAATTGTTGAATCACTATATTCTACTCCTGAAACTAATATAACACTGTATGTTAACTATACTAGAATTAAAACAAAAAACTTAAATTAAAAAAATAATAATAAATAGTCTTGTAGCAGATAAGAATAAATCTGAACTTTATTAGCCTAGATTTTATACTTGTAATACTGTACATCTGAGATAATAATCAGCATTTTCTTTCTTTTCTCAAGTAAGCATCAGTTATAGAATCAATTTAGAGAAAATTTTACTTTGTTGAAGAAATTTTTCAATTGTTTGAGGTAACCCTAGTTTGAAATAACTTTGAGTTTTTATAAACACTGATATAAACCCAAGTATATTTTGAAAATATTGGAAAAATAAAGATTAAAAGAAACCCAAATGACTTATTTCAAAAATAAATACCACATTCCATTCAGAAATAAAAGCTTTCAAAAAATGTGCTTCAAAGTTCCAGTTGAAGACTTACTGTGAGAATGAATTTATCTCCAAAGAAAGTATTTTTAAATATAATGGAAATAGGAATCTAGTCTCAATAAGACCACATAGAAGAAAACTGTCATTTCCTGAAGTTATGATAAGATTTATGCAATCTTTTTCTACAGTCCTAACTTTACAGTGTAGAGTTTTTAAGTTTTAGTGTCAGTAAAAAATACCATTTTGAAAGCAACTGGCATCCTTTCCACAAGACAAGAATATTTGGAGTTTTCACACTTTTCTAAGTAGCTTATCTGATTTGGATTCCCAAACAATCAGTGGTGTTGTCTAAACATAAGACAACAATATTCTTTATGAAACAGTGACAAAGTGTGTTGTCACAAAAATATGATACTTATAAATGGTCTAAACTACTAGAAAAATATTCTCTGAATTTTTGCAGAGTAAAAGCATGAAGAAAACTATTTTTTCTACTGTACATATTGGATAAGTACAAAAAATGTTTTTTATTATGTTCAGAAGACTTTTATATTAATAATTTTATGAATAGTAGTAATTTCTCCTCCTGGTTATCACACAGAAATTTGTCTACTCCCAATGTAAAAAAAAAAAAAAAAAAGAAATCTGACCATCAAATGTGTATGAATACGCATCAGAATAATTAGTAGTAATTTATTAGTATGTTTCTTGGGAAAAATACTTTTTAAAAATATTTTATTTACTTATTTGAGAGAGAGCAAGAGAGAGGATAAGAGCAGGGAATGGTTGGGGGTGGGGGGAGCAAGAGAGGACATAGAGGAAAAGGGAGAGAATCCCCAGCAGACTCTGAGCGGAACAAAGAGCTAGATGTGGGGTTTGAGCTCACAACCCTGAGACCTGAGCTGAAACTGAGAGTCAGACACTTAACTGACTGAGCCACCCAGGTGTCCCAAGGGAAAAATACTTCTGAGATGCCTATAACAAACTCTCAATGAAAGAGGAAACTTATTATAATAGTTGACACGGCTGGTATAATTTAAAGTTCATTCCCAACTTAATTCAAAATTAAATGTAACTATGGAAACTTGAAAACATTTTAGATTTTTAAGATTCAGTAAGCTAACAAGGAAAAGACAGTATATCATAATTCTTACTTCCTATGTTATGCATACTTCATTCCCTTTATAACCACGATGGGCATAAACATAGTTATCTTGCTATCTAGTATGCAAAGAGGGATTTAGACAACAACTGTCAACATCATACATGATTTTTTTTTAAAAAGCATCTTTCTGAAGGATAATTTATATCATGTTATTGTGGGGCCTGAATAAATTTCTTCAAAGAGATCAGCATCCTAATCCCCAGAACATACGACCATAAAACTATATACTTAAAATAACTTTCCAGACGTGATTGTCTTAAAATAAGGGATTATCTTGGATTTTCCAAAATAACCCAATAGAGTTATAAGCATCCTTATAAAAGGGAGGCAGAAGGTCAAAGAAGGTAGAAGATGCTATGTTGGTGGCTTTGAAGAGAAAAGAAGAGATTATAAGCCAAAGAAGAGCATGGCCTCCAGAAGCTGAAAAATGAAAAGAAAATGAATTCTTTCATGAAGCCTACAGAAGGAATAGAGCCCTGCCAGCACCTTGATTTTAAGCATTTGACTTCCAAAATTACACAATAATATGTGTTTTAAGTTTGAGGTAATTTGCTACAGCAGGAATAAGACACTATCAGTTATCTTACTATTACTTGATTACTTTAAAATTTTGTTTCTATATTTTATGAATAGGAAACCATTCTGGAATGCAGATATTTTACAAAATGTATTATTTTAAAGACAAAATAGTGAAAAATCTACCTGGGCCAGTATGAGCAAAGAATTGGGTATTCATTTATTCACTAGTAAACTAAAGATTGAAATTTTTGATATTTTCACTTTTTCTCCTAATTCAGAATTTGCATTAGGACTTATTTATAAATGCCATGTAATCCTAGCACAATGCTCAGGGACAAAAGTCTGTACTCTGAAGCAGAGAGGCTCAGATTTCAATTCCACCTTCACTGGCACACCTAGACAAGAACAACCCTTAGTGTCTATGTTCATGTGTGAAGTGAGGGTAACCGTCCCTACATTAAATTAAGGTATTTAAAAAGGTGCTGACCATGTATTAAACTCAAGCGATTATAAGGATGACAACGCTGATCATGAAGGCATTAAAAACAGAATAGGCCCTACATGGAGCTGTGTATTTTAAGGTCACCAGACTAAGATTCAACTTCATTACAGTTTCAGCTGTCCTAGGCAATGGAATCTTAACCAGACTATCATGGTTGATTAGCATTTTATTATGTCATCATCTACCTGATAGATTAGATAGACCCCCTGCCATCCAAGACAAGGAAAGAAACCTTGCAATAACCAAACCACTTTTTAGCCTCATAGAAGGTCCTTGGTCCTGCTTCCTCCTGCCTAGATCTTTTGTGTTGTCTAGTTCTTGGAAGCTCCTTTCTAATCTGCTAGATTGGATGCTGGCCAACTTGTGAATCCTTTGGATAAAGCTAGTAAGATATTTAAAATTGACTCGGGCTTTTTTTTTTCTTTTTTTTTTTTTAAATAACAAAGAATGTTGATGAATATAATGAGTTCCTGCTGTCAATACTGACTGGAATCCTAACCCTGAAGTCTTCCCAAAGGTCCCATTTTAAGATCATGTATAGATACAACTTTTAAAAATTATCAGTCACATCAGTACATAAAAGGCAGAAGACAACCCAACTTCCCAAGAATGGCTTAGTTGGTGTGTGCGGTGGCAGTGATGAAGGTGGGTAGAAGCCAGAAGCAGAGGCAAAGAAAATGTAAGTGATTTGACAAGTTTAAAAGGGAACCGGCATGGAACACAGCTCTAAGGAACTAGACTTAAATGAAAAATGAGTTTAAGTTTCTACTGAAGGCAAAAATAAAATTATTAGATGGGGGGTGGGAGGAGGACAACGCCAGAATTTAAATGATTTTTGAATACTAAACAATACTTTATTTTTTAAAAGATTTTATTTATTTGAGAGAGAGAGAGAAAGAGAGAGATAGAGCACACGCATCAGGGGGTGGTCAGAGGAGGAAGCAGACTCCCTGTCAAGAAGGGAGCCCAGGGGCGCCTGGGTGGCTCAGTGGGTTAAGCCGCTGCCTTCGGCTCAGGTCATGATCTCAGGGTCCTGGGATCGAGTCCCGCATCGGGCTCTCTGCTCAGCAAGAAGCCTGCTTCCCTCTCTCTCTCTGCCTGCCTCTCTGTCTACTTGTGATCTCTCTCTGTCAAGTAAATAAATAAAATCTTTAAAAAAAAAAAAAAAAGAAGGGAGCCCAATCCCAGACTTAATCCTCAGACTCCAAGATCATGATCAGAGCTGAAGGCAGTCGCTTAACCAACTGAGCCACCCAGGCACCCCTAAACAACCCTTTAAAACTTTCATTTCATCTTAGTTTTGTGGAAAAATGTTATTTTAGTCATTTTATGCAAAACAATTCTCAATGAAGATTAGCTACTGAAATCCAAATTTTGTTATTTAAGTCTATATTCCCAATAAGCACTTGTACTGCACAAGCTCTTCACAATGCGGTAACAGAAAATTAGCCACGTATTTGGAGACTGTTCACGTCTCTTCCCTGTTCGCCTCCCCCACACACAATCACAAAACCTACGGATACAGGCTTAAGCTTAAGTCATTAAAGCTTCCAATAAATAATTTTTATTATAATATTTCTGGGGGCACCTGGGTGGCTCAGTTGTTAAGCATCTGCCTTCGGCCCAGGTCATGATCCCACTGTCCTGGGATCGAGCCCCATATCAGGCTCCCTGCTTGGCAGGGTGTCTGCTTCTCCCTCTCCCTCTGCATATATGCCCTCTCTGTCTCTCTCTCTCTGATAAATAAATAAAAATCTTAATAATAATAATAATAATAATATTTCTGAAGCATTGGGTAAAAAATTTAGATGGTCCTAAAACGTTTTTCTACAGCAAACTCTGAAGATTCTATTTTAGCTCTAGTCAGTGATCTCTCAAAACACTTAAAGCTCAAGTTCTGTTAAGCATCTATGCCTGACATTTTCTTCCAAAAGGAAATTAGGAGTAATCAATCATGATGGCCTGAGGGAGTTTCCAGTGAAAAGAGCTATTTGAATATCTGACTTGTAGGCTTCACTTCCTAATTTGTTATGAATATGCATTTCTCTCTTTATAAAATGAGTACTTAAAAAAAAAAAAACCACCGGGCATAAACCCTTAATACAAAAGTTACTTTTAAAAAACCCATGCTCTATTTCAACCCCATATTTAGGAAAACAGTAAGTAAGATGCATATTGGTTCCTTCCCATAATCGGTTATTTTTTTCTAATTTTTAAATTTTGTTTTCTTTGGTTTGCTTTGGTACTATTTAAGTCCAAATATTAAAGCAGTTGAGTTTTAAACAGGCTCTTTATAGCTTTCTTTTTAAAAATGTATCTAGCAGTTATTACCACACATATTACAAATTCTATACATATATAGAATTTGTAAATTTTGTCAAAATTTAAAAGTAAACATGTAGTTACTTCAGTAAAATAGTTTTGGTAGAATAGTGTGAAGTCTTTAACATTTTATTTATAAGACCTTATGTTTGCATTTTTCCAATAAGCAAATCATATTTATCACTTTTTTTTAAAGCTTTTATTTATTGGACAGAGAGAGTAGGCAGAGAGGCAGGCAGAGAGAGAGGAGGAAGCAGGCTTCCTGCTGAGCAAAGAGCCCGAAGTGGGGCTCGATCCCAGGACCCTGGGATCATGACCTGAGCCAAAGGCAGAGGCTTTAACCCACTGAGCCACCCAAGCACCCCTCATATTTATCACTTTTAAAGAAGGACTTTCTACAGGAAAGAAGGTAGTGAAATATTCATCTGATTTTTCCTAGTCTTTTTTTAAACCAGTTTCCAACCTTCAAATAGTTTGCTAGTCTTCCGTGAAGCTTTTGAATCACAAGATAAAAATAAATACAGCATCTGATTTAAAACTGATTTGGCAATATGGGCTTGATGCAATTTTCACAACTTCCCAATAAAATAAACATTAAGGTAAAGAAAAGATGAAAACCTAGAACACCATTGCAAATGTCGTCTTTAAGTTTCAAATATGGAAGGTTTCCTCTGAAATATGGACTATTGTAACAAAATTAAGAAATGTAACTGCTGATGAATATATGTTATATTCATGTGATACTAAAAAGGGATACACTTTATCCCTCCTGCCTTCTGTTTATCTGGGTTTATAAACTCCGGTGTTTCTTCCCATCAGAAAATTGAGTAATCACCATCAACTATTTTAGTGCTGTTGTTTAAGGCAGCTGAAGAATTATTTCCATACCCTCCATCTTTGATAATGGTATTCATTTTTCAACATCCAGAAAAAGATGGACACCACCACCTACATGTGCAGACGCACGTGTACATACGGGCACAAGAGCACACACACGTTACACGCTTGCAGGTTTAATCCCCACAAGTACACAGCTCAATAAGTGTCAAGACAGGAGAGAGTTCCAGTAGCAATGCATCTAGAGACAAGTTTTAATGGTGTTGACGTTTTTGGACTATCAAAAAGCTAGGGCGTAGTGATAAGAAAAGATTCAATTTACTAGAACCCAGCCAACTAAACCCTGCCATTCTCTGGGAACTAGAGTAATAGCTGTGCACATTAACCCAGTGTAGAGCTAAAAATCTTTATAATGAAGAAATAGCAACTCAGGGGCATCTAAATGATTAGCTTATTGACAAATACCTTTCTAGACAGAAATTTGTATAAATTTTACATATAAAATATACTATTACTGTATAGTCCAGATGAAAAATTTAAAACATTATCAGAAATTTTCAATAGAACTTAAGGGGAAAAAAATACAGAACATTTATTTAGCAAGAGAAAAAAAAGTGGTAACATCAACATGACAAAAATGAGGATAGAAGTGATTAAGAAAAATACAGAGACAAAATAAATTGTAAGGTAAAGAGTAGGGATAGTTTGGTGCTAAGTTATACTCAATTTTTAGAAAAAATATGAAGAACAAAGTTTAAAAGTTATCACTGAGTGAAGAGGAAAAAGAATTGAAATTTTAAAATATTTTTAGAAGGTGAGAAATAGGATGTAGAGACAACATAAGTCCAAGTCATTCTTTATTAACATATTTGAGGGAAAAAATAAAACAATTAGTAACATGGAATTTAAACACTGATGTGCTCATTGGAGTCCAGTAAATATGTATGAATTATAAAAGTAAAGGCAGGTTAAATAGATCGCTTAACCAGCCTTATCTCTCAGCAAAACTAAATTCCAGATGACCATATAACAAATGCCAATAGATTTTTAGGAACTATTTGGTAACCCAATAATTTTAGACCCAACTTCTCTGTTGTCCACTAGTGACCATGTAAAAGCAGCAAAAATATCTTCATATCTGGAAGATCCCCAAAATTGTCTATTTTCCCTTAGAGAAAAAACTTTTGAAGACATGTACATAAGATATCTGAAATTCAAGTCAAAACTAACTAAGTCATAATTATTGTTTTTCTTTTTCTTTTTCTTTTTTTAAAGATTTTATTTATTTATTTGACAGAGATCACAAGTAGGAAGAGAGGCAGGCAGAGAGAGAGAGGAGGAAGCAGGCTCCCTGCTGAGCAGAGAGCCCGATGTGGGGCTCGATCCCAGGACCCTGGGATCATGACCTGAGCCAAAGGCAGAGGCTTAACCCACTGAGCCACCCAGGTGCCCCAATAATTTTTTTTTTAAATACTTTTTACAAGGGTGCCTGATTAGCTCAGTCAGTTAAGCGTCCAACTCTTGATTTTGGCTTCGGATTATGATCACAATTTTCTGAAACCAAGCCCTGCCTGCCTTTGGCTCCGTGCTGGGCATGGAGCTTGCTTAGAATTCTCTCTCCCTCTCTCCCTCTGCCCCTCCCTCACTGCACGTTAAACAAACAAACAAAATACTTGTCTCATTTCCTATAGGACCATCAGAAATACACCCTGAACTCAACAGGATGCTGTCAAACCTCATTCATTCACTGATATCCTCAAAAAGTACCGCTTCTGGAAGGGGCGGTGAACCATGAGAGACTATGGACTCTGAAAAACAATCTGAGGGTTTTGAAGGGGCGGGGGGTGGGAGGTTGGGGGAGGCAGGTGGTGGGTATTGGAGAGGGCACGGATTGCATGGAGCACTGGGTGTGGTGCACAAACAAGGAATAGTGTTATGCTGGGAAAAAAATTTAAAAAGTACCGCTTCTCATTGCCTGTACAATGCAGGCTTTGGCTGGTAGTCTTAACGGGATGGATTTAGAGAAGACACGAAAAATAAGCAGTAGATACAAAAATAAATAAATAAGAAAGAAAGAAATTATGCAATACATTAGAGAATAATGAGTGTTGCGAAGACAAAAAAAAAAAAAAGCAGAATTGGAGGAGACTGTCAGAAAATGTAGGGTGGTAGTGGCGCCTGGGTGGCCCAGTGGGTTAAAGCCTCTGCCTTCGGCTCAGGTCATGATCCCAGGGTCCTGGGATTGAGCCTCACATCAGGCTCTCTTCTCAGCGGGGAGCTGCTCCCTCCTCTCTCTCTCTGCCTGCCTCTCTGCCTACTTGTAATCTCTGTCTGTCCAATAAATAAATAAAATCTTTTAAAAAAATGTAGGGTGGATAGATCGCACAGTAAAGAGCTACAAGTCAACAATTCAAACATAGAAGGATGTGCAGGTAAAGAGATTTTAAACTCATTATTAGTCATTACTGCTAGTATTACTACTACATGCTTCTGCTACCATTAGCATTACTACCATCATTATTACTACTGTTCCTGCTGCTGCTGACACTGTTCCAAAATTATATAATTACCATTTATGAAGTATTCCCTATGTTCGCATACATTGCAATGTGTGCTTTGCACAGTTAATGCTCACAGTCTCTTAAAACTGTTACTATTATTTTCCATTTTATAGATAATCTAACCCAGGACTAGTACTTACATTATCTAGTAAGTGTCACATTGATAGAAGATTAAATCAACAGGTTTTCCTGTGATTTTAAAACTTCATTAAATTACCTTGTAATTAGATGCAAGAAATACCTCTGGAAAGCCTTTGCTTAAGGCAGCATTGCCAAGCAGATTCACAATTCTTTTTAAATACAATTCTCCTGATTTAAGTTAAAACGCAAACCTTCAGAAAGTAAATATATGCAAATGCTAACTTACATCTTACGACTAAAGTGACTTTTATTAACCCAGATTTTACTCGGTGTTATCTTAATTTTAATGGTTGTATGTCTTAGTGTGAAAAAAAGTCAGGTAAAGAAAAAACATTGATGATAGCCCACAGATCTAAGAAATCCCACAAAACATTTACAACTGGTACATAAAACATTATAAAAGTGCCACCTCCAGGCTTTGGCCAGTTTGCTTTGCAGTGCAGAGGAGCAGTAATGAAATTTAACTTCAATCAGCAGAGAAAAACACTGACTTTCATTTCATAATCACATTAAATATGGGGACCAATTTTTGACATCTTCTATTGGTGGTTAAATTCCGAGGACCATTTTGGTCACCACAGTGGTTCCAAAACGTTCACAAACTTACTAGGATTCTCTTAGCAGCAACTGACCAAAAAAAGGATACTCAGGGACAAGTGTGCCCATTTGTATGGATACTCTCAGCTCAGATTCCCTTGGATCCCTTTACTATTTCTCTGTACCTCTTCCTGGCTTCAACATGCTTTTGCCTCCAAAGGCCCGCAGGGGCCAGTCTTCTTGTGAAGAATTCCCTTGGGCTACAGGAATTGTCCTGTCTGTGGACTAAGACCTAGAAGCACCTGGGAGTTTGCAACTGTCCTCCCATCTCAGAGGCCCTCAGCCAGTACAGACTAGAGAAGAAGTTAAGAGACCCTGGCTCCTTTGCTCTCTGACCATGTGTGTATATGTCCTGTAGTTGATGGTGTGTGTTTGGGGTGTTTGGGCGGGGGGGGGTCCAGTTAGTCTAGCTTAGCTTACTTCTGTATCTGCAATTTTTTTTTTTTTTTGCTTCTTTTTTTGCTTACCTATGTTTTATCAATTAGGAACATAAGGTGTTCGATAGGTATTTACTCCTAACTTTATTCATCCATTTGTTTATTTGGGCAATCATTCACTTGGTTCCTACCCTGTGCCAGTAAGTGTTTCACATTACTCTAGAGAGCAGGAAAGCTCATTAAGCATAGAAACATTGTCAGAATTTATCCACAGTGTTCCAACCCCTCATCTTTGTCCAAGGATAAAGTATCACAACCATTAATTTACTGATAAGGCAATTTATAAGTAAACTCCTCATCTATAAATATCTATTTCTCAAATTCCAGGGACTATCTTTGATGTAGTCTATTTCTTAAGTGCATAAAATTTCAGATACAGCACATACATTTGTTGGATAAGAAAGCATACCTAGGTTCTTACCACCAGGTGAAGATAGTAAACTGAGTTTACAGTGGAAAAAAAAAATATAGTAATGCCAATGCCCTTCTTTGACAGATGAGGAAAACTTGAGTTCCAGGTATAGGACCTACTGACTTACTCCATGAATGCAGGTCTTTGCCAGAGAGAGAGAGAGAGAACATTCACACTAAGATTTTTATCTCGTCTTCTCTGGGTTCTTCTAATACCTTATTCCATTATTTTTCTGCTTTCTTCCTGATTTTTCTCTGTCCAAATATTCTGATATCAAAACTAACAAACAAGAATAAAAAGCCAGGAGATAGGGAATATAAAAAGCTTTAAAGGTTGGTTTTTGGTTTGTTTTTTGGTTTGTTTTTTTTTTTTTTTTTTTTTGGTTTGTTTTTTGTTTTGTTTTGGTCAATGCCTGCATAAGTTTTACTTTTCTTTCTGAACCCCGAATTGCAGGGTTTAGACTCTCTGGGACTTAAATTAGCAGTGTTTCCTAGTAGCTTGAATCCACAGAACACTTTTTTGTGGGGCTTCCTATTCCTGGACCACCTAATTCTGATACCTGAACACAGAATATAGCTCATGCTCTTACCAATGACGAGAAGGCAGGGCAGTTTCACTTCCAGACAGAACCTCCTATCATCTCCTGACTTTTCCCCTCATACATCAATGTGCAAAAGTGTTCCCCATCTTACAAAGAAAGGAATCCAATACAAATTAAAATCCTGACACTGTCAATGCATAATTTTCAAATTTTCAAAACATAATTCTGATGTAAATGAGCAGTGAAGTTGCAACAAATTTTTATTTAACTCGTCATGAGAACATAGAAGGGAAACAAATTCAGTCTGAAAGAAATTCCAAAAACCTGAATTTTACATTCAGTGGGAAAAATATGTTTAAGATTGCTATGTTAGACAAAAGTGATTAATGTCCTACAAAGGGGAAAAAGGCATACTTTTCAGGGTTATTTTTTCTACTGGACAATAAGAATAACTTTTATCAGCTATCTATAAATTTATCTCTGAATTTATGGAGTTGCAAAGTATCAATAATATGCATTTTCTAAGAACATTATAAGGCAATATGTATAATCAGTAAATAGCCAGTCAGATAAATTTAGATATTTCTAGGATCAGATGACCTACATGTGGGTCACCCTATAGTAGGATTTCTCAGGCAATGCCAGGATTAAATTAAAAAGTCATCCAGGGGCACCTGGGTGGCTCAGTGGGTTAAGCCACTGCCTTCGGCTCAGGTCATGATCCCAGGTCCTGGGTTCAAGCCCCACATCGGGCTTTCTGCTCAGCAGGGAGCCTGCTTCCTCCTCTCTCTCTGCCTGCCTCTCTGCTTACTTGTGATTTCTCTCTGTCAAATAAATAAAATCTTTAAAAAAAAAAAAGTCATCCATATCTTTTCCCATTTCCATATTTTGGAAAAGTGTCTTCAACTCAAACTCAGTCTATATCTTTTTACTGGCAAATTTCTCTAACAAATTTTATCAGATCTGTTGCACTTGTTTTGTCATGACTTTACTCACTTTTTATGATCTTAGACCAACTTCCTGTAATACTGAAAAACCCAAACTGGGAGAGTAGCAATGATCCCATAGACTCCACATATTGCTTTTTCTGTAAAGATTTTATTCTTTGTTAATGTTTAATCATTTGGTAGCACTCTTCATTTCCTTCCTAAAAATCCTTTTCCCCCCACTTTCTTGTGGCACTGCACAAACCATCCTTCTTTCTTGGCGCACTCTTTCTCTCATCCACTTTTTGTATTTAGTTATCCCCACAGATTTAACATTCAAAGCTGGGACGTCATAATTCAAAAATCTTTGTTCCCTAAATGAATCTTCCTACTAAAGAATTCATTTGTTCAATTTTTTTAAAAGATTTTATTTGAGAGAGGCATAGCAAGAGAGGACACAGAGAGGGGAGGGAGAAGTAGTCTCCCCACTGAGCAGAGAGCCCCATGTGGAGCTGGATCCGAGGACCCTGAGACCATGACCTGAGCTAAAGGCAGCCGCTTAACCAGTGAGCCAGCCAGGTGCCCCTGTTCTTAATATTCAAAGTACTATTTCTATAAGATATCTGAGGTCAATTTATTCTAACTCAAGGGCCAGAATTTTACTGGCAACTGCCAACTAGATGTCCTTATTTGCTATCATTACCCAAGTTCAAAGCACGTAAAGTTAGAAGTCATCTCCAAGGCCCACTGACCACACAGTTGCTATGTTTTGTTAATCAGATGGCTGGTTTCCCAAGTCTGGGTGTCCAAAATTTTACTGTAAGCATTACCTCTTTCCTTTCCTTTTCTTTTGTTTCTACATCCAGTTGTTAGAAACCCTATTAGCCAAACGCTCAGTCGTGAGTTTGTGATGACTCCCGCCTCAGTTTTCTTCACTCTACTAATATATGGCATCTTTCTACTTCCCACTCACTATGACCTAGCTTGCCGGCTTGTTTTGCTGAAGGCAGACTCCTTCTCTCTTACTTAGCCAGCTTGAACAGCTGAAAATATGACTCTCATAATGCCTCTGTTAAAACTTTTCCTAAGGCCTTGTGAGATGATAAAATTCATGGGCCAATTTTAAGTCTATCCGTAATTTGACCCCCTGACCTACTTTTCTGACAGTAATGCCCGCTCCTCAATACACTGCCATTGCTTATCCTCCAGTACCCTGGCAGGCTTTGCCCTGGTAACTCACCTCAGGTCTCCACATCCCTTCTCAGAACGTCTGTTTCCTCCTTAGCACATGTTCAACATTTAGAAGGAGGTTCACCTTTCTTAAGGGAAACACCATCAAATTCCTGTCGCTTTGGCATCAGTATCCATGGATCGTCTACGGCAGCAAGGAGTTGATGGTTGTAAATCTCTCATTAAATCACTCACTTTCTCCTTCAACAGAAATATTTAAGGCCTACTTGGTATGCTGAAATAAAGTACCAGATGAAAGAGACAAGTTCCTACCCTCATGGAACTTGTATTAGTAATAGTAGGAGCCAAAAGTATTAATAAAGTTCTATGTATTAAAAACAACAGACAGACACTTAGGGAGAGCAGGACATCTGAGCTGAAACAGGAAGACAAGGAGCCATCGGGCTGCGAACGTGACCAGGCAAGTATGGGTGAAGTTCTTGACTAATAAGAATACTGGAGGGAGAATCCATGCCAGGATTTTCAATATCATTTAAAGGCAAAGTTATAATTGTCTAACCGAATGGATTATACTAGCGGGGTGAAGGAAAGTTTCAAGACCGTCTCAAGGTTTTTATTTGAGAAACCAGTAGAATAAAGACCCAGTTAAAAAGGGAGTAGGAGAGACTTAAAGAATGGACAGTTATCTGTGGGAAAATGACAAATTGTTCTGAAATTGTTTACTTGGATATTCCTATTCTCCATCTAAGTGGAGCAAGGACTCATCAGATTGCTGTGCAAGGGACGCTGAAGGCGGAGGTCTCTGCTGGAGACAATTCAGAAGACATTAGCATGCAGGGGAGAGTGGGTAGGGGGCAAAGAAAACATGATCCCAGACTGACCCTTGGAGCCTTCCAAAAGTTAGAGAGAACCGGTCAAGGCATCTGAGAAAGAGAAGCTAGTGCGGTACAGAAGTGTGAAGAGACCTGTGCTGGGCACCCCCTGGAAGTTTTCCAGAAGTGCAGAGCACTTTCCGAAGAGATTCTGACTAATGGAATAATATTAATGGCTCCAGGTTCCTTGAATAGTTTTCTGACCCCCTGTCAGCCCGTCTTCAGTCCCTTGCACACGGTAGGCATTCAATCAACAGTCATTAGCCATCTCTCTTCGTCACTGCTGCATCACGTTGTCACATGAAGATTTAGGGTGACAAGTTTCCTGCTCAAAGTGCAGGGCGGGCTTATCTCAGGAGTAAATTGGAGGCACTACATCCAATACATGCTCTAAAAGTTCTTCTATTAGTATAAATCCTTCAGGTACGATGCCCATTTCCAAGACCAAAGTGACTGTGGCTAAGTGACTATAGATATTCATTTCAGCCTATCTTTTATTCATGTTCGCGATAGCCACATTTACAGTTTGAGGAGTCTATTATTTCCAAATGCCTCCCAAGAGGAGAGAGAAAAGTTACTAAATAAATCGGTATATTTATTAAGTGCCAAGGATAACTCATGTGAACTTTTTTTTTTCCTTTAGGACTTCATGTCCAAAACCAATCTACTATGTCTACAAAAAAAAGAAAAAAGAAGAAGAAGAAGAAATAAACGAGCTTTTAAACATTACCATCATTTCCACATGAAAATGCTCCATTTTCGGATGCTCACAACAACCCCAAGTAGATAGAAGACGGTGGGTGGCCTAGTAAAATCTACTCCCTTTAAAGACGCAGACACACACTGGTTCCAGTCTCTCACTTTTCAGGACTTCAACAGGGTCACTACTTAAAATGTACCTGAGGAATGGACAAAACTTTTTCTCTGCCTGACTCCTTACAGGCCCAATGACCTTTATAAATGACAGCAAATCTCTGCTGAATGAAAGATGAAGGCAAAGAGGAAAACATTAAGATATTCTGTCCTACTTTCTTGTGACTTGTTGAAAATAATCATGGGGCCTATTTGTCACAGGAGCTTTGTCTCTTTCCCCCCATAGCATCTGACAGACTCAGTGAAAAAAGTGCAAGTAAAGATGAATTGGCAGCAGCATCATTTCTGCTCTGTCTCTGGGTCTTTCTAATTTTGCCTCCGATGAAATATGTATCTACAATATCAAGTCTGTTAAGGGAAGAAACATCTATAGGGAGAAGGAGAGTAACCAAGCCCTTTTTCTAGTATAGAAAATAGCTATTAAACAATATCTGTCTCCTTCACTTTCATAGTCCAGTTATACCCCAAATCTTTATATCCACAAAATGAAAATGTGTTTTCCTTTAGAAAAGACAAATGACAGATGGCCCAGGGAGGCAGAGGATTGAGAGGAAATGAAAGGGAGGAACAGAGAACTCAGGTTAAATAAATACTAACAATCATAAACTGAGTTAAGGGAAAAGATTATATTCTACAAGACATTGTCAGGATGAAATGTTTTGAGGTAAATAGAACAATTCACTCAAGAAATAATATTGCCCAGAAAATAACTGAAAATGATGACATAGGATTGCACTGCATAATTTAGAGCTAAAGGAAATGTTTGAGGTTCATTGAGTTATCTCAGTGTTTCTGCAGTCTCCCTGACAGTAACCGAGTCCCTCCTGGAACAAACTGGAACAGAGAATTTATTTTTCAAGATGCCCAGTCCTTTTGATGGATACCTTTTATTTATTTTGGGGCTAATGTAACTTCCATTCCTCAGTCCTAATCAAACTATTTCATGCTGCTCACGTTAACTTACATGTTTATTCCCTATTTTTGGTGAGAAATGTCTTCCAAGTTTGACTCTCACTCTCAGTTACATAATCTTGTGTCTTTTGCTCTGCTTTTGGTTTTAATTTAATCCTATTACTATGTTACATTGTTGCTAAACCCTTTTTATATTTCTCAAACTTCAATTATTGTTTTTAAAATGTTATGCCAATATTCATAATTTACCTTTATTTGTATAGCAGTTAATTTCCTTATTACTTTTAAGTAGGTATTGCTGATGCACACTGAATATGTTTAAATAACCCACTAAGTTGTTGTCTTTTTTCTTTGCTCTCCCATGAACTAATGCTCAGCTGATCTGATTTCCTGATCAATGTCCGCAGTTGTGTTACTAAAATTAAGTGTGAGAGTTGAACTTCCTGAAATTGGACATGGCCAAGTACCTGACTCCCTCCAGTTAAATATGAGAAGTGAGATTTTTTATTTCTATGCAGAACTAAGTGAGAACCAGGATGTAATCTTCCTTCCTCCACTCCCTAGCTATTATAATGTTCTCACAGTATTGCAGTAAGTTCAGATAGCTTTGAATGAAGAGTCCCCACCAGTAGGGCACCTGCCCTGCACCATCCATAATGGGAGAAAATCTGGTTTTCTTTACCTGCTACATAGCTCATCTTATCCCAGCTGATCTCATCAGTACATTAGAAACAGTTTAAAAATTCCCTATTTGGGGTAATCCATATGCGAGTCAGTCCAATTCAGACCATCACTAGGCAGATTAATGATTCTTGTGACATTCTGTCCAGCTAGTACATACATATTTCATAGGCCTATCCATTCCCCAATTCATGCCAGTGCCATTCATTCTCTGTAGGAAGATATTAGTTTGGTGGACAAAGAATTAAGAATTTCTCAAATTCCCAAAGGTATTCATGAACCCCCCCCAAAAAGATTAAGATATTATAGAAGAAACTATGTCAGATTAAGTATGATTTGAAACCTGGGTTCCAGAAAAAGATTTGAAAGGCACACAGTCTATCCAAACTGTCAGATCTCCCTGCCTGAGTGATAGAGTGCAGATATGTAAATAAAATACAAGGGCTTCTCTTCTATCAGAAGGACCAGACATAAAAGTGACTCCTCATATGCCTATTATCCTCATTAAATAAAAATAACTACAGGTAGTAAGGGACAGAAAATAGATACCAGATTTAATTCCTAAATTATGATTCATGCAATTATTTTGCATTCTATTTACTTATTTGCTGTAGTGTTAAGAATTTAAAAAAGTATTTTATTGTTTATGTTTTCCATGTGTTCCCCAATCTTACTATTTTCCATATGGTCTCTTGTTGCATTATAAATAATTTTAACTTCAGCAAGGTCATCATTAACAAATTCAAAAAGGAAAACATATCATCCTTCTTTTGTGGTTGATTCTAAGAAACAAAATGCCAATCAATAGGAAGATATTTAATAGCATATTTCTAATATTTAAAAAGCAATTCAAATTCTAACAAATAATTAACAGAATCTTGAGAACCATATGCTATCACTTAACTATTAGAAAGAAATATTATCTTGAGCATCATGATGGTATGAAATGTTCCCTTTGTCCCTCCTTTCTACTTACAACTAGTAGGACATCCATAACCCACCAAAAGTACTCTGCACAGCACATCAAGACACCAGAAATAGGGGCGCCTGGGTGGCTCAGTGGTTAAGCCGCTGCCTTCGGCTCAGGTCATGATCTCAGGGTCCTGGGATTGAGCCCTGCATCGGGCTCTCTGCTCTGCGGGGAGCCTGCTTCCTCCCCTCTCTCTGCCTGCCTCTCTGCCTGCTTGTGATCTCTCTCTGTCAAAATAAATAAATAAAATCTTAAAAAAAAAAAAAAAAGACACCAGAAATATACACACAAGTGCCCAGCTAAAGTTAGCCTGGGAGGAGAGGGAGCTGCAGACACGGGGGGAGGGTTCTGCCAATACGGGGGGGCTCACAAAGGTACCCGCCATCCCATCCAGTGACCCCAGCAGCAGAGATGCTGGCACAGCTCTGGCCGAGGGGTGGAGGGTGAGAAGTTGGGAGGGAAAGTCTATGTAGCTCTGCAGGCAGCAGCTCAGAGTCCTGTTGTACTTCAGCAGTGCCTGGTCCTATGAGGAGAGATATCCTCACTGCGGGGGTGGCAGAGGCATAGGGATGAAATGAAAGGGAAAGAGACAAGAAGAAACACATTACTTGTTGCCTACACCTGAAGTTCAACAAGAGGACCATCCAGGACTTCCTCACTGAAGGATTCCCCTACCAGGCCATGGGCATGCCTAAAGCCCTAAGGGCCAAATACACACTTCCCCAACTCTGTTGCTCCCCCCACCCTATTTTCAGTGTGAGTTCCTAAACAGCTACAGAACAACTCAGTTAGGAGTAACCAAAGCTTGTGGTATAGAGCCACCTGCTGTAAAACAAAAGAACAGGCTCTAATTGCCAACCTGTTGGACTATTAGAATCAAAATCAACAAAACATCCCCTAGATGTGTGTTTCCTATTCTAATGAGCCAGGGGAGGTACATCTCAAACACCATGAAAAATCATGGTAATATGATAGCACACACACAAAAGAATCCTCCAGAAACTGAACTCAAACTCAAGGAAGATTGTGATATGACAAAGAATTCAAAATAATGGTTATAAAAAAGGTTCAATGAGCTACATGAAAACTCAGAAAGGCAAACTCAATGAACTCACAAAGTTACTGAAGGGATACTTTACCAAAGAAATTGAAATTCTAAAACAAAACAAAACAAAGCAGAACTCAAATTCTAGAGCTGAAGAACTCAATAAATGAGATGAAGAGTGAATTCAAAAGCAGTACAAAGAGAGCAGACCAGATGAAAGAGAGAATAAGCAATCTAGAAGTTAAGAAACTAGAAATGATTCAGGTAGAAGAGAGAAAATTAAGATTCAAAAAAAGTTTAAAATAAATAAATAAATAAATCCTTCAAGAGATATGACACTCCATTAGAAAAGCCAACATAAATAACAGGAACAGGAGAAAAAGAGGAGGAAGAGAGGGCTTAAAAAAATAATAGTTGAGAATTTCCCAAATCGGAGGGAAGTACTGGACATGCAAGTCCACAAAACTCCTAGATCACCTTACTACCTAAATGCAAAAAGACCTTCTCCAAGACACATTGTAACAAAGCTGTCAAAGTCAATGATAAAGAACTACTAAGGGCAGCCAGAGGGAAAAAGCAAGTAGCCTACAAAGAAACCCCCATTAGTTTATCAGATTTCTCAGCATAAACTCTATGATCCAGGAGAGAGTAGAAGGACACAAGCAAAGTATTTAAATAACAACAACAACAAACAACAAAAACAACATAAACATTTCTAGTCAAGAATACATTATCCAGCATAGCGATCTTTAGGTTTGAGGGAGAAATAAAGGCTTTCCTAGACAAACAAAAGCTGAGAAGGCTCACTAGCTCTAGACCTGCTTTACAAAATATGTTGAAAAGAGATCTTCTACATAAAATGAAAAGACAAAAGTACACAAAACTCTGAGTAAGGTGATATAGAATCAGAAAAGCCTAACTGTTTTAGAATAGGCTGTTAAACACTTACAGCCCAAAGGTTGAAGGGGGAAAAAAACATTAAACCATAGTTACTATAATTTGTCTTAAACTCACAGCATAAAAATTGATAATTTGTGACAGCAAAAACATAAAAGGGGAGGAAGAAAATAATGAAAACTAAATGGGCAAATGAGGATCAGTTGCGCTCAGCAGAATAAAAAGATTATGTATGAAACACCTTATACAAACCTCATGGTAAAAACAAAACAAAAATTTAAAGCAGAGACATGAAACATTAAAAAAAAAAAGGCAAACTGAGCAAATCATCATGGAAAAAACTAACTTTAAAAAGTAAACAAACAAGGATGCCTGGGTGGCTCAGTTGATTAAGTGTCTGCCTCCAGCTCAGGTCATGATCTCAGGGTCCTAGGATTAAGCCCCTGCATGGGGCTCTCTGCTCAGTGGGGAGTCTGCTTTTCCCTCCCATTCTCCCTCTGTGTGCTCTCTCTCCCTCACTCTTTCTCTGCCTCAAATAAATAAATAAAAATCTTTAAAAAAAAAAAAAGACAAACAGTAGGAAAAGCAAAACAACCAGAAAACAAAAGAAAAAATGGCAGTAGTTTAGACCTGACATATCAATAAATATAAATGTAAATGGATTGCACTCACCAAAAGGCATTGAGTGGCTGGATGAAAAAAAAAAAAAAACAAGACCCAACTACATGGTGCCTTCCAGAGACCCATTTCAGCCTTAAGACACACATAGGCTCAAAGTGAAGGGGTAGAAAACGGTACTCCAAGCAAATGGACATGTGTGTAGCCATACTTTTATTAGACAAAATAGACATCAAGCCATAAGTAATAACAAGAGACAAAAAGGTCACTATATCATGATAAAAAGATCAATACATCAAGAAGATATTTCAATATACATGCTCCCCAAACCTGAGCCCTGAAATTTACTAAGCAAATACTAAAGATACTAATGGAGAAATAGACAACAATACAATAATATCAGGGGAATTCAATAACCCACTATCACAATGAATAGATCACCCAAGACAGAAAATCAACAAGCAAATGTTGGAATTGAACCATACATTATTACAAATGGACTTGACATGTATAGAACATTCCATCCAACAGCAACAGAATACATATTCTTAAGTGCACATGGAACATTCTCCAGGATAGGTCATATGATAGGCCACAAATCAAGTAATAGCAAATTTAAGCAAACTGAAATCATACCAGCTGTCTTCTCTGACCACAATGTTATGAAATTAGAAATCAACACCAAGAAGAAAATGGATAGATTGACAAATATGTGGAAACTAAACAACATACTTCTAAACAACCAACAGATCAATTAAAAAAGAAATAAAAAATTACCTTGAAACAAATGAAAATGAGAATAAAGCATATCAAATTTTGTGGGATACAACAGAAGCAGTTTGATAGCAAAGTTTATGGGAAAAAATGCATGTATTAAAAAATTAGATCTCAAACAAACAACCTAACTTTATACCTTCTAACTTAACTCCTGAAGGAATTAGAATAATCAATTAAGCCCAGTGTCAGCAGGAAAAAGGAAATAATAAAAATCAGAATGGAAATAAATGAGACCAATAATTAAAAAAAAAATCAATGAAACTAAAAACTGTTTCTTTAAAAAATATAATTGACAAATCTTTAGCTAGACTAAGGGAAAAAAGAGATGGCTCATACAAATAAAATTTTAAAGTTTTTTGTTTTTTGTTTTTAAAGATTTTATTTATTTATTTGATAGAGAGTGAGAGAGAATGACAGGGGAGAAGGTCAGAGGGAGAGCAGACTTCTCATGGAGCTGGGAGTCTGATGCGGGACTCGATCCCGGGACTCCGGGATCATGACCTGAGCTGAAGGCAGTCGCTTAACAAACTGAGCCACCCAGGTGCCCCCAAATAAAATTTTAAATCAAAGAGTTGACATTAAACTGATATTACAAAAATAGAGAATTTTAAAAGACTACTATGAACAATCATATGCCAATAAATTACATAACCTAGAAGAAATGGATCCATTTCAAGAACACACAACCTACCAAGACTGAACCAAGAAGAAATAGAAAATCTGAACAGATGAATAACAAGTCAAGAGATTGAGTAAGTAATTAAAGCTCTCCCAACATAGAAAATTCCAAGGCCTGACAGCTTGACCTGTAAATTCTGCCAAACATTTCAAGAATTAACATCAATCCCCTTCAAACTCTTCTTCAAGACTGAAGAAGAGGGCATACTTCCAAACTCACACAAAGCCAGCATTACCTTGATACCAAAACCAATTAAGAATATGCCAAGAAAACCATATAGGCCAATATCACTGATTACTAAATGCAAAAATTCTCAATAAAATATTAGCAAATGAAATTCAAGAACACATTAAAAAAGATGATACACCATGACCAAGTGGGATGCAAAGATGATTATTTCTGGAATGCAAAGATTATTCAAGACACACAAATCAATAAATATAATTCATTACATCAACAAAATAAAAGATAAAAATCACATGATTATCTCAATAGACACAGAAATAGTATTTGAAAAAATGCAACATCCTTTCATGATAAAAACAAAACAAAAAAAACTAAAAAATAAAAAAAAATTAAAGCTCAGAGAGACACAGGGGGAAAAATCTTAACAGATTATGTATAGTAGGAACGTACTTCAACACAATAAAGAACATACGTGACAAAACAACAGCTAATATTATAGTCAATGGTGAAAAAACTGAAAGATTTCTTCTCAGATCAGAAACACAACAAGGTTGCCCATCTTCACCATTCCCTTCTGAAATAGAAGTCCTAGCTAGAGCAATTAGACAAGACAAAGAAATAAAAGTCATCCAAATAAGGAAGGAAGGAAGTAAAACTGTCACCACTTGCCGACAACATGATTTACATAAGAAATCCCAGAGATGGGGTGCCTGGGTGCCTCAGGGGGTTAAAGCCTCTGCTTTCAGCTCAGGTCATGATCCCAGGGTCCTGGGATAGAGCCCCGAGTAGGGCTATCTGCTCAGCGGGGAGCCTGCTTCCCTTTCTCTCTATCTGCCTGCCTCTCTGCCTACTTGTGATCTCTGTCTGTCAAATAAATAAATAAAATCTTAAAAAAAAATACCAGAGACAATCAAAAAAGTGTTGAAATTAATTATTTCAATATATTAGGTTACAAAATCAACTTACAGAAATCAGCACATTGACAATAACAAAACATCCAACTAAAAATAAAGAAAACTATCCCATTTGTGATTGCATAAAAACTAAAGAATGCTTAGAAATAAATTTACCAGAGGTGCCTGAGGATCAGTTGGTTCAGACTCTGACTCTGATTTCACCTCAGGTATGATCTCAGGGTTATAAGATTGAGCCCGATGTTGGGCTCTGTGCTCCACAGGGGGTCTGCTTAAGAGTCTCTCTTTCTCTCTCCCTCTGCACTCACATTCTCTAAAATAAATAGATCTTTAAAAAAAGAAATAAATTTAACCAGGAAGTGAAAAATCTGCACAATGAAAATAACAAGACTTTGTGTTAAGAAATTAATGAAGACAAATGGAAAGGCATTCCACGTGCATGGGTTGGAAGAATTTTGTAAAAATGGCCACACTACCCAAAGCCAACTATAGATTCAATTCAATATCCATCAAAACAATAGAAGCGTTCTTCACAGAAATAGAAGAAACAATCTTAAAACTTGTATGGAACCACAGAAGACGAATACCCAAAGCAATTCTGAGAAAAAGAAGAAAAAAACAGAAGCATCCCATTTTCTGATTACAAAGCCAGTGCAGAGAAACACAGTGAAGGAATGAAGTTGGATCCCTACCTCACACCGCTCATAAAAATTAACTCAAAGTACACTAAAAGCTTAAACAAAAGATCTGATCCTATAAATTCCAGAAGCAGCTCATTGAAATTGGTCTTGGCAAAGATATCGTGGACATAATGTCAAAAGCACTAATAACAAAAGCAAAAATATCAGCAAATGAAACTACATCAAACTTAAAAGCTTCTGCACAACAAAATCAAAAGGCTGCCTATAGAATGGGAAAAAATTTTGTAAGCCATACATCAGATAAGGGGTTAATATCCAAAATATATTAAGGATCAACACAACTTAACAACAATGACCATAAGGACAAAATCCCAACAATCTGATTTTTAAAACAGGCAGAACTAAATACATTTTTTTCATAGAGGAGAGCAAAATGCTCAAAAGGCACAAAAGAAGGTACTCGACACCACTAATCATCAAAAAAAAAAAAAGCAAATAAAAACCATAGTGAGTTATTACCTCACATCTGTTAGAATGGCTATCATCAAGAAGACAGACAACAGGTGCTGGTAGGGGTATATTGAAAAGGGAATCCTTATACACTGTGGTGGCATGTGTATTAGTCTATCCACTATGGAAAACATTACGGCAATTCCTCAAAAACTAAAAATAGACCTACTATAGAATTCATTAGTTTCACTTCTGAGAATGTTAATTTCCTGTTTTTATATCCTTCGCGTACAAGATACATGCACATCTGGGTTTACTGCAGTACTATTCACAGTAGCCAAAAAAAGGGCATAACCCAAATGCCCATCAATGGATGAGGGGATAAAAAAAGATGTGTTATCTATACACAACGGAATGTAAGTTAGCCATAAGAAAGGAGGATATCCTACTGTTCATGACAATATGGATGGACCTTCAGTATATTATGGTAAACAAAAACAGCCAAAGACAAGTACTGCACGATATTGCTCATATGTGGAGTAAAAAAATAAATAAATAAACACGTGAAAAAAAGATGAAGAATAAAATGGCGGTTACCAGGAGATGGGGGTGAGGAGATAAAATTGCTGGTGTTTAAGGGTACAAAGATGTAACAAGTATTAAAATAGCTTTGAGATTTACTGTGTGTTTATTGAACAAAGTAATATTGTACTACTTTATACTATGTTGTAATAAGTATGTAATGTGATAAATATCATTAACAGCAACTGTATTACAATATATAAATGTATCAAGGTAGTGCAATACATACCTTAAATTTACACAATATTAATGCCAAATTTATCCAATAAACATCTTGTTCATTTTGTAACTAATGACAGAACATGCATGCCCACTCAAATGCATATATTTCTGATATTTCCTGTGTAATTATTCATGAAATTGTTCTTTTGCTATTTTTATTTACTATTTGTATCACTTCATATATTTAATAAATGTTTTATAGAAGGCACAATAGGAAAGAACATGAAATTTAGAGTCAGGTGAGTCTGTTTCTTCCTTGTTTCACTTATTAGCTATGCAACTCTAAGAAAGCATAGGAGTATAGCCATATATATATGAATATGTATTTGTAGAAAGATTTATCTGCTTAGTGGCAGGCATATTTGAGCTGATATAGAACCACAGCCATGACCCTGTGGACACCTCCAGACTCCCAGCACCTCTAGCCTCTCTTCCTGGAAGTATTTCCAAGAAGTAGTTCCTCATTTTCAGATCTCCAGAGCTAACAGCAAGGAATTCAATAGCAGAAAGATCAGATTCCGCAAAGAGAAACGAAGGCCTCTGAAGTGCGGTCACTGAATGGTCATTAACCAAGCCTCAGATGGGCGTCCTAATGAGACAGATTATGGAAGCTGATGGTCCCAAGAAGCCAGGCCACTCCATTAAACCCCTTGCTTATGTGAAACCTGTGAGATGGGAGACCCTTGTTTACAAACTGTCTTCACTTATAAAATAATATACCGAAACGAACATCATGAAAGTATCGGGTATCAAATAAGACGGTTTTGAAGTTACTAGAATAGAGTAGGTAATACAAGACACTTATTATTTTTTATAAATTATTTTGATACATTTGTTGTAAAAATTTTTCATGATAATGTTTACTGTTTAACTTCATTTATTTTGAAACAAATTTTTTGCTTCCATGTTTGTTTTGGAGTTTTTATGGTTAGATTTTTTTTTCCCCTCTTTCAGAGTTTGAGTCAACATTAAATGGCTTTTTATTAAAAGTAATTTAATTTTTACATATAGCTGTTCACTAATTATGGAATATATTTAGATGTATAATATGATGTAAAACTTGTTTCTAAATTTCTAATTAATATTCCAGAATTATTTATCAAGTAGCCACATGAAAAGATAACAAAACCATAATCAAAATGATTATCTATAGCTAAATGGAGAACGTAGATGGGAAGAACAGGAAAAATTTTTATGGAAACATAGCTCTTATTCATTTTGACATTGGAACAGGGTAAATATTTTATGTACATTAAAAATCATACCACAAAAAATCCCTAAATACTGGGTTTGGGGGTGGCAAAACAAAAAATAACATTGAACATTATAACAAAGGTTGCAAATCACAGAGAGAAAGTTATTTTATTTTGAGAAAATAGTTAAAATATTCTATTATTTCAAAACCATTACTGGTATAGATAAAAGCAAATAGTTGTGTTAATACTGTTAAGAACCAATATTTTCATTAAAATAGAAATATGTAAAAGTACAAAATCAAAGAATTAAAGTAAAATGTAAAATATCAAATTTGAATTTAAAATACCAGAATAAATATATCCACACTATTTCTCTTCAACATATTAATAGCCTGATCTACCAAATGAAAAGACCTGGAAGTAAAAAGATGAACCTGTTTTGCCGTGTAGAATGGAAGAGGGCAATGTAAGTCCAATCACATTATGACAAAAGGACAAAGAATTTGACAGAACCCCTATGGGACAATTTAAACAGCATTAAAAAAAAAAACTGTAATGAATCAAGTGTATCAAGTATACTAAAATTCCTGATTAGACTAAAAAAAATAAGTATCACTGGACACCATGGAAGTTGCTAGGGCACCAACTCACTGCTGTGAATTATTTTTTCTACCTTTCCTTTATGTTTAGATGAAGAGTAGCAAGAGGTTGACGTGATTCCTTTCATAGAATTCCAGTAAATAAGGACAGAAGGAAGATCGTATTAGAACATTTCCACTTGAAAATCATAACAGATCTACAACCTACAACCTTTTATCATTATCTTAATGATACAATGGTAAAAGAGGACATAGAGTCATAGATATAGAATTATTGCCCAAGTATCAAGTCTATGGATCTATCAATTTACAGGAAGTACAGGGTAGAGAGAAGCAAAATAAACAACTCCGTGAGACAACAATGAGCAAATTAAAAAGCATCTTTGATACAATGTGGGTGATAAATATGAGCATATATATATATATATATATATATATATATATGTATATATAGCTTATAAATATGAGGTGTTAGAGGCTATTAAGGAACTACTATTAATTCTCAAAGATTCATAATGACATGGTAGTTTTGTTAAGAAGAGGATCCTGACTCATACATAACTGGGGTTACCTTTTTTTTTTTTTTAAGTAGTATGCTGAAAATAAATAAATAAATAAATAAATAAAACTATGTGCATCATAAAATGGGAAGGGAAAGTTGGTAATTGTTCAAGGAAGGTGATTACAAATAGTAGTTTGTCGTATAATTCTCTTTATGTGCATTTGAAAATGTCCTTAATAAAAAGTCAAATCAAATGGAGTCACGGAAAGCCAAAATCCCACGGAAGCTGAACCTGTAAGGAGAAATCCAGTGTACGAAGTTGGTCCAGTAGATAAAGCAGGATTAGACAAAGAAATGGGGAACTCGGTGGTCTCTCAAGATGTCTGGTTCCACTCCTGGTAAAATCACAGTGAATTCTTTTGTTTTGTGTTGTTTTAAGATAAGTTAGTGATTTTTCAATTCAAGAAGCATGACTACTATTTCAAAAGGACAAACGTGTCGTAGTGAACACTGACGCTCAAGTGTCTCAAAGTGATACCACTTAAGATGAAAATGAACCTTTATTTACTGAGTATTGTGAAACATTTAAAAACATTACTGGATTTCCATGTCTATATTATCCCCTTTAAATTAACACTTGCTTTGTGTAACTCTACAAGAGCCACAAATCCTTTGTCTGTTTGATGGCCGCAGAGAATCTTACTCCTTTGTAGGTCACCTAGCAAAGGGTTAACTCAGTTAAACTGACTCTACAGAGGGGCTTCAAGGTCTAATTAAAACCCCAATACCAAATAAATAAATTAATAAATAAATAAAGTAAAACTCCCAACACCCCTTTGAAAAATAAGGTTTTTTCCAAACCCAGACAAATCAAACTGCAGCTATAAATCCACATAGTCCTTATTACTTTGGTTCAACCCTGAGTTCCCAGGTTCCAGATGGAATTGTCTCTGCTAGAGTTCTACCTTGGATGGGCCCTTTCCTTGATTTATACATCCCATGACAGATAAAGCCATTGATTAAAAGTTTAGTGTTCTTAATATAATAGCAGTTTTTGTGTTCTGCTTACATCTCTGCATTCTTATTTTTGTTTCAAATATCATCTGAGTATTATTCATAATCCATCAGGACTTTGATGCTTTTAACAAGGTGATATATATTTTTTGTTTGGCATTTGTAATGGTTTTCAGTGGGACAGTTAGTCTTAATCATCTCATCCACTGTTATCAGAAACTAGAATTCTCAATTTTTCAGTATTTAGCAAGTAGATATATATATTAAACCACAGGTCTAAATGAGGAAGCTATATAGATGAAAGGCTAGAGGACAAATCTTTGAAAATGTCCAAAAGAGAGGCAAACAAGTCCATGGGAGATCAAGCAGTAAATAATTTGGAATAAAACAAGAAAACAGTATCAGAGGAAATAGGCAGAAAGCTGGGTGTATGAGTGAAACAATATCTAATGCCAAATATATCAGAAACAGTGAATAATGTAAAGCTAGAAAAATAATCAATGGATTTACCCATGTGCAAGCATTAGTGATGTTAGTGATAGCTCTTTCAAAGGAGTGGAAGAGACAGGGGACAAATCAATTGCGCATGGCGGGGGTGGAGGGTGTACTGTGAGTTCTGAATACATTTTCAAGAAGCTCTAATCATCAGAGGAAGGAGAGAGAGGGCTGAGAAGTCTAAAGCGGGCTTTTGATGGCTTGTATGGTGAGAGGTACTCAAAAGCAGGCATATGCTTTGGAAATGAGCCACTAGAAAAATACGGTTAAAGACACATGAAGGAGAGTTGTATTGTCAGAATTTCATTAAATTTGACTTAAAATGACTATCGACAAAGAAACTGTATTGCTTCCTATAATTAAGGTGCTGAATCTAGGGGCTCAAATGCAACCATCAGATACCATCCCATGGCTCTCAGTGAGGCTGTCTCTACATGGTGAGAAAGGAGGCCAGGGGCAACACACACACCCAACCTTATACCTTTGGGTGCATGAACATCACTTTAGCATCTCTACCAGAAGAGTCTCAGGGAAGACAATAGTATCAGGAAACAAGTGGGTTATGTACCATCCTAAACTACGTTTATGCTGGCCAGGGAGGTGAAATAGATTAATTGATAATGCTCAGATTATATATATGTAACATGAGGCCTGACCCGATCCCAGTAGGAAAGAATGGGGCACAAAACTGCTATCCCAGCATAAACAAATGTTGCATGGAGTGGAAAATACCTGCCATAAGGTATTTGAGGAAACAGGGAGAAACAGACTCCAAAGGAAAGATTTGAGAATGTGCCTGCCAATCTTCAGTGGAGTTCCAATCATGCTTACCAGGGATGGCACAGAGTAGTCTCAATGAGTAACAGAAGCTGTTTTTAAAGAAACTTTAAAAATATTTAGGGAAGCCAAAATTAAACATTCTAATAACCCTAATATACAGGGAAAATTACCATTTGATTTGACAACATGAAAAATATCCCAAAGCAGCATGTGCAACTAAATGACCTATGTAAAGACAGGGAGAAATCCCTGCAGACTGGGCCGGCATAGGGTAGGTTCACGGAAAAGGAATAAAACGCAGGTGAAGGATATCCCCTTAATAGGTTCCACGTATAAGAAGCTTGGACGATACCACTCTGTCCTGACAACAGCTAAAACAGCCGAACAGACTGAAAACTCAACAACTCTCCTTGGATCCATGAGGGAGGACACAGAGCCAACCCGCCGCCCGCAGGACTGAAGAAGGACGAACGCGGGGACTCTGGACTTACCGGGGGCGACCCACGAGCTAAATCCCCAGCAGCACACACGTGAGCAGGGAAAGCTGAGCTGGCATCGCCAGGAGGC
Source organism: Lutra lutra (assembly GCF_902655055.1). Taxonomy (NCBI): domain Eukaryota; kingdom Metazoa; phylum Chordata; class Mammalia; order Carnivora; family Mustelidae; genus Lutra; species Lutra lutra. The sequence continues at coordinate 98,974,772 of NC_062288.1, read as the reverse complement.
TCAAGCGGACCACTCTGACAGTAGAAGGCCCTGGGGGACCCAGTCATGGTGGGGGCACTGCCCCATCATATTGGGAGGTTGACTTCCAGGTGCTTCCAGGGGCTCAACCATAGCCCCACAGTAAATACCCGACAGAAATTCCACAGGGCTCTGGCAGTGCGAGGGGGAAAGGAGCCACTTTGAAAAACTCTAGGAGACACTGTTTGCAACAAGGCGACCCTCTGTGGAAACTTTCTAAACCATCGCCTCACCTCTGGAGTATTATTGGAGCTTCATTGACCTGGGGGTGGAAAACCGACTCCAGCTGGCTTTACCATCCTGCCCCACCTAAGGGAAGAGGAGGAAAACGAGAAACATTTATGAAGTTCACAGCCCAAGAACACAGGCTCCCCGAAAGACTGAGACCTAATTGTGGAAGTTTCAAACGCTGCCCCTCCCCCCACCCCCCACCTCCCACCCCCCACAGAGCTCAAGGTCTGCTTAGGGCAGTCCCCTCTACCTGGTGCATTATGTCTGACTAACAGAGAAAGAAAACACAAGGTATATCAAAAGGCCAAAACAAACAAACAAACACACACAACTGGAAGAGAAGATCCAAAATCAGAACCAGACATAGTAGGAATGAATGTAGGAGTTATCAGGCCAGGAATTTAAAACCATGATTATTAATATGTTAAGTCAGAGAGCATACAAGCATGGATCGGCAATGTAAGCAGAGAGATGTAAATCTAAGAGCGAACCAAGTAGAAATGCTAGAAATAATAACACATTGTAAGAGAAATAAAGAATATATTTGATAGGCTTATTAGTAGATTAGACAGGGCTGAGGAAAGAATGAGCTAGAGGATATCAAAAGAATCCTCAAATACCAAAAATCAAAGAGAACAGAGACTGAAAAACAGGAACCCAGTAAGAACTGTGAGACAACAAAACATATTGGGAACACCACAGGCAGAAAGAGGGAAAGGATCAGAAGAAATATTGGAAAAAATGATGACTGAGAATTTCCCCCAAATTAATGTCAGAAACTACACTACGGATCCAGGCAGACAGGAGAAGAATTATGCTTATTAGTTTTTATATTTTATTTTTATGTCCATCAAGTGGGATAGTGTTATTTGAAAACAGACTTGGATTGGTTGTAAAAGTATATGGCAAATTCCAGGGCAACCACAAAAACTGTTTTAAAAAGAAGTACAACTGATGTGCTAAGAAAGAAAAGAAAATGGAATCACATAAAATGTTCAGTTAAAACCACAAAGACAGAAAAAGAGTGGAAGACCAAAATAGGAAAATGGGAAAAAATAGGAACCTGGAATATGGGCAACAAATGGAAAACAGCAATGAATATGGTAGTTATTAATCCAACGTTATCAATGATCACTGTGAATGTCAGTGGCTTAAATGTATCGTATAAAAGAGATTGTCAGAGTGGATCTGGTGGGTATTAAGGAGGGTACATATTGCATGGAGCACTGGGTGTGGTGCATAAACAATGAATCTCGGAACACTGAAAAAAATAAAATTAACTTTAAAAAAAAACAGGTAAAATGAAATGTACAAAAAAAAAACCCCACCACCAAATTATATGCTGTCTATAAGAAATCTACTTTATAATGGAAACATATAGATTAAAAGTAAAGGGATGGAGAAAAACATATGCTAACACTAGTCAAAAAGAAGCAGGAGTAGTTTTATTTATTTATTATTTATTGCAAACAGAGAAGACTTCAATGTAAGAAAAGTTATCAAGAATAAAGAAAGGGATTACCATAAGGATAAAGGGGTCAATTCTCTAAGAAGACAGAGCAGTTTAATGTGCATGTACCTAATGTCAGAACATCAAAGGATATGAGGCAAAAACGGATAAAACAGCCAGGAGAGAGAGATGCATCCACTCTCATAGTTGGAGATTTCAACACACCTTTCTCAGAAATGGACAGATCCAACAGGCAGAAAATCAGCAAGGACAGAGTTGAACCCAACTCCTTTGTCCATCGGCTGGATGTAATTGGAATCTCTAGACCACTTCATCCAACAACAGCAGATGATAAGTGCTTCTGTATCTCACATGGAACTTTCACCAAGATAGACCACTTTTGGGGCCGTAAAACACATCATAGCAAATTAAACGAAGAGAGATCATAAAATGCCTGTTTTGAGACCACAGTGGATTTTACTACAAATCAATGACAGGTAAGTAGAAAATCCCCAAATACGTACAGATTTAAAAATACACTTCTAAATAACACATGGGTCAAATAATAAATCTCAAGAGAAATTTAAAATGTTCTGAACTTAATGAAAATGAAAACACAACTTATCAAAGTTTGTGGGATGTGGTGAAATCAGGGCTTTGAGGGAAATCTATAGCATTGATTGCATACACTTACAAAGATAAATATTTAAAAGCAATAATCTAAGCTTTTATCTTAGGAAACTAGAAAAATGAGCAAATTAAACCCAAAGCAAGCAGAAGAAGAGAAATGAGAAGACTTTGAGCAGAAATCAAAGAAAATGAAAACAGAAAATCATTTCCAATGAGCACATTTTATTTATGAAAAGCTGAATTTCAAAGAACAAAGTGAAAGAATTTAGAGGCATGCACCACTTCTCACCAAAACACACAATAATATGGATAACTACCCTCAAAAAGGAGATCTGGGTATTAATAAGTCAAAAACTTAAAATTCAAATTACCTCGCAACCCACCTCACTAATTACCTAGCATGTATTTATTTATTCATACAACAAATGTGTTTAGAAAACCTCCTATATTCTAAGCACTGTTCTAATATCTACATATACCTTTTTTAGTAATAAAAATTTTTAAAGCTCCAAGTTAACTCAATTCAACTCAGCATTATGCAGCCCAAAGTGAACTCAAAAAACAATTCAAATTCTTATCTCTTAAGTAATTCAGCTCCAAGGATCTCTGATGTCTCCTTTCCCTCTGCTTCTTTTGCAATTTTGTTTCAATAATCAGCTATCTATAGACCAAAATGTGTAATTAACCTCCACAAACAAATCCCACATACAATAATGGAAGAAAGGTGGAATGAAAAACGGAAAATGAGCAAAATTTTGAAATCCTTTGTTGTGTGAGCCTTCTTCTCCCTACATGTTTGACCTCATAATTGGTCTCCTACACATACTGGAATTGGATTCTAATTATAGGTCTGGAGATAATGAAGAGTGATGGGGAAGGAACATGAAGAAAATTAACTTCCTCTTGAAAGGTAAACTCCTCTGACAAGGCACTAACAGTGTCTGTCTTCAAAGAAGGAAAGAATTATCAAGTGAGGGAGAGGAGGCTGTGATGCCCAGCATGGCAGGTTTAGCGGGAGGCAATTCTGGTTATTCCAAACGCAGCTCTACTTTACCACACAAAGGCCCTGAGGTCTGTCAAAACTATCCCATGTCTAATTCTTTCCCATGCCATCTCTCCCCAAAATCAGAAGAAAAAAAATTCAAGTCTGTGATCTACCTCCTTACAGTCCTCGACCCAGTCTGTTGTGCCTCCTGTCAGGCCAAGTAGTTCCTATAGCCATGGATGCAGGAGGCATCCTTTTTTTTAGGAGAGACATGTAACTCTTATTCAGGGAGAAAGGTCAGAGAGCTCAGTTCTGGCCTCAGGTTAAAGCTGCATTTTACAATTTAAACTTATTCATAATAAAAGAGATTAAAAATAATTAAATCTCCTTTCTGCAATCATGGGAACGTGTTAATGGAGAACTATAATACATTGTCACACCAGAGCATCCAATATCTATGTAGAACAGGAACACTATCATAATGTATCCAATAAAATGGCAAGATAAACATAGAGAAACGAATACTATTTCAGCAGACAACCGACCTACCAAAACCCAAAAATGAACAAAATGATCTATTTCACGGTACAATTGTAAGATTCCCAAGAATAAATCCAACAAGATTTTTGAAGTTTCATAGGAGAAAAATAAAAATACGTTATTGAAACCTACAGAGGAATGTTTAATAAATGGAAACACATGGCTATTCATAACTCTGTTCCTTGAAATCATTGCCAAAGGCAGCTTTGAAACTTGACAGGCTGATTCAAAGATCCTTACAGAAAAATACATGTACAGAGATACCTAGGAAGAACAGACTAATGGTTTGACCTACCAAATAATAAAAATACTAGAAAAGGATCATAACTAAAACAGTAAATCATTGATGTAGAGACAAATAGATTACGAGAACAGAATAGGAAGTACACAAAGTAACCCATGCATATATGGAAATCTGAATATGGTATGTATGGCATTTCACATAGGTGCGAAACTTGAACTACTCAATAAATGCACAATAGAATATTGTTCACTCTAACCACACCAAAAAGCAAACAAACTCCATTAAATAAGAATATAAAGCCCTATTCCCAAGAAGCAAAACATGAAAATTTTTTACATTAAAAATATATGGCTAAAATATAAGAACATAGATACAGTTAAAAGATACACAATAGACTGAAAGGAAATATTTGCAATATTTATAGAAAAATTTTAATATCTATAATACAGTATATAATGATTGTCTTCAACTAAAAACATAGAAAATGTTTAATTAAAAATATACTTCTGGCAGAAGGGAAAAATATAAGGACCACTTAATATATGAATATTAATTAATAAAATTAAATTAAACCTTGTTGATAGTCAAAGAAACACAAACAAGAAATAATGATAAATTATTCATCACTCAGTAGAATGGCAAAAGTTAAAAGTTTTTAATAATGTCCAGTGTTTGGTTCTCAGAAAATAAGAATTGTCCCATATTTTTGGTCAGTCTGTAGGCTGGAGGACACTTGGAGAATATTTTATCACCATCCATCAAATTCTTAAGTCTCAGGGGCCCCGGTGGCTCAGTGGGTTGGGCATCATGATCCCAGAGTCCTGGGATTGAGCCCCACATCGGGCTCCTTGTTCAGTGGGAAAACTCCTCCTCCTTCTCCCTCTGCCTGCTGCTCCCTCTGCTTGTGCTCTCTCTCTCTCCCTCTGTCAAATAAATAAATAAATAAAATCTTTAAAAAAAATTAAGTCTCTTGAATCTCACTTCATAATCCAACTTGCAAGAATATAGCCAACACATATTCTGAGCATTTGTGTACAAATACATACACACAAGGGAACTCATTGCAGTATAGTTCATGGTTTTTGTAAAATTGTGTATAATATTGTAGAATTTTAAACAACTTAAATATATGTTTAAATATATCAAGCTGCATTTCTACTCGGAACACCACGCAGCAGTTACAAAAGATCAAGCTGGAACTATTAATTTTTCCATGAACAATTTTGGGAAAAAAAATTTAATTGAGAGAGACAGAAATTCACTTGTGAAAGAAAGAAACTATTCCATAATTTTGTGAATGGCTTTAAATTGTTATAATCACCAAGCATGTAAGTATTTAGTTCCTCAGGTTTAACCAATTAAAATAACATAACGAGTCAGAGAGTTACTGGGTGCTGAGATTGACCCAAGTCACATAGTAGGATGGATTTCACACCCCGCATCCACATTCCATGGGGGACCCGAGTTCCAGACAATGTAGAATTGTGTTGAACATCTCTTGGCCTCAGAGCTCTTTTCATCTATTTTTAAATCCAGAAGACTGTAATGTTAAAGCATGAAAAAGGCCATTTATCAACCATCTCTCCCAGGAGATCAGACAAGTCATCTAGTTTCTTCACAATTGTTTTTCAACACCAACAGAGGGCCTAGTATATGGCAGGCAGCCAATATTTCTTCGAGTAAGTATAAATAGAATGAAGTTGATATTAATCTTTTCATAAAATAACAAGCAATTATTTTATTTCTTTTGTTCCCCCCGTTTCTCTTGAGATTTGCAGCTTCTATTATTGCCCCATATTAAATTATTATATTGTTCAGAAGTCTTCAAAAATAGCGGTGTTTCGTTTCAGCTAAAATTTCAGTTCAAAACAAAATACTTATAATGCCTAATATTTGAAATATTTCCCCATATTTTAAAATAGAATTTGTTTAAACTTAAAACATGAAAAAGGAACACCTGAGGGGCTCAGTCGGTTAAGCAACTGCCTTCAGCTCAGGTCATGATCCCAGAGTCCTGGGATCCAGCACCGTATTGGGCTCCCCTCTCAGTGGGAGTCTGCTTCTCCCTCTGCCCCACCCCCTGCTTCTACTCTGTCTCTCTCCAATAAATAAAATATTTTTAAAAATAAAATAAAACACAAGTTGTTTTTAGTGTTCTTTTCTTCCTCTGAACAAAATCAGCATTAATTGATTAGAAAATTAGTTAAATATTTTCTCAGGTATTATGAAGGTGTGTTGACACATTGCTACCAGATCTGAGCAGGTTTCACTGAACCAGATGCAGTAAGCGTTTTAATAGGATTCTATTTTTATGTTGTGGCAAAGAATCAGTTGTGTGTCCTTCTGCCCTAATCTTCTATCAGAGCTGTTATGAAAAGGAAAAACAAATTAATCCAAGATAGTGTCATTCCCCCAGAAACAGAGAGGGCAGACATCAAAATCTGGGATATTTAGTGTGATGTCATCAAACCTGCAAATGAGCTGAAGAAAAAAAAAGGAAAGAATTACTCTACGGTCCGCTCCAATGTTGTATTACCAAGGAAAATATTTCTTCTCTTTTTATCAATTGAGAGTGTGTTGAGTTTCAGAAATAAATAATACTTATCTTTGAGATGTTCATACTTAAAATATCACTTAGTAAAACAATTAGCAAGTCTGTGACTCTATTGAGAAAGCTGGACTGGAATTGAGGACATTCATTCACCCTTTCTCATTCACCCTTTCTCACCCTTTCTCCTGGAGCCCAGGAAAAAGATGGCGGTACACATATTAATCAGTGCCCACTTGAGTATCAGGCACTACTGGGAAGTGGAAGAGTCTAGAAATAATTAATGAAGTGACATCTTCTCCTATGTAAGAGAGACAATGTTCCTTAGGATGTAATATAAAAACTGGTCCCTTTTCCTTGTCGGAGAGCATGAGACAACAGCACAGAAAGATTTAAGAAGGGATTTATTTGATGCAAAACCCTTCATGTGAGGGCAGGATTGGCAAGGAAAGACAGGAAGGAACCTCCACAAGTCCCTCTTTTCTGAAGACATTAAAACATCAGGTGCCAGGCGCCTGGGTGGTTCAGTGGGTTAAAGCCTCTGCCTTCGGCTCAGGTCATGGTCTCAGGGTCCTGGGATCCAGCCCCACATCGGGCTCTCTGCTCAGCGGGGAGCCTGCTTCCCTCCCTCTATGCTGCCTGCCTCTCTGTCTACTTGGGATTTCTCTCTGTGTCAAATAAATAAATAAAATCTTTAAAAAATAATAATAATAATAAATAAAATAAAACATCAGGTGCCTACCTTGAACACTTACAAGAAAAGTCCAAGTTAGCAAGTTCAGAGACTTTTAAGTGACATTATGAGAAACATGATGATTCTATAAATATATAAAGTTCCAGTGGAGTATTTATTGTCATTTACATAACATGTTATATTCAACACTAGATTTGGCCAGTGTTTTTGGTTTAGAATGGCAACCCTTTTATATTTGAACAAGTTATAAAGGTGTCCTTAAGAAGGATATGATTAAGGTTAGGAGAGGCTATGAGAAACCAAATTCAGAGGGTAAGGTATGGACAGACAGACTATACACCTCTGAAATTCATGAGCACAACACTGTGAATTAGAATCTCACCTTGATACCTTCTGTGATTTAAGTTACAACTTTATTTTTTTCTAGTTTCTCTGGAGCAATGTTATAAAGGGCTAGCTCATCATACTATCTATTACTTTATCCCAGAATATGGGTACCAAAAAAAAAAAAAAAAAAGAATTATAACTCCTATGACGGGTTGCCTCCTTGATACTAAAATGAATGCGTGAAAAGTAGCCTGAGGAAGAATATTTTATTAGATCAATTAATATTGTAGAAGAGTTTTGTTCCCGGGTTAATCATTGGTATGATCTCTTAGCTTGTAGTTAAGGTTTGGGGCCAGTCATAAAAGTGACTTGGAAAGGACACCTCTGTTCTTTATTTTCCAGCAAGGACTTTAACTCAGATTTATTCAATTTGATAGCTGCAGATTTCTCGAACAACACATTTGCCAAAGAAATTGTAAGAAGAGTGTTGAGTTACCTTCCAAGGGTGTTTCCCTTGTTTTGATTAGATTCATCTTTTTTACAGATGAAGAAAGCATCAAAATAGCTAGGTACTAAGGTACTAAGTACTAGGTACTAGGTACCTAAGTAACTAAGTACCTAAGGTACTAGGTACTAAACTAAGTTTTATTGATCATAGCTGCTTTTAATGAAAAATAATATGGACTTCAATTTAACATAAATTCAGCGTATGTATTTATTGCTCCTTCTAATCCTTCTCTCTCTCTTTTTTTTTTTTTTTTTTTTTACCTTTGCTAACCCCTGGGATGGATTCTGATCTTGTTTACATATATTGTGTCCGTTCATGTAGAATCTTGTCTACAGGACTGTGGGACTCTTTATGGATGGCAGTAATACTGGTACCTCTGTTTTAGGCCACCCATTGAACCCACGCCCCTTCTCTTCTGGAGGTCTGCAAAAAAGAAGATATCTGGTGGGACAAATATCCTGTCACTCCTCCCTTGCTTCACCAACATTTTTTTGTTGAAGGTTTAGTGTGATGTTATAAGTGACTTAAAATGTTAAAGGGACAAAAATTATTGGCCTTACTAAATGTTTTCAGGCTGACATGGTCACATATCATTGACTCATGGACTCAATTTTGTGTATTGTACTTCTTTATGGTAACCATAGAAAACTAATACAGGGTTATTAAAGAAAACTTAAAAGTCTCTGAACTTGCTAACTTGGACTTTTCTTGTAAGTGTTCAAGGTAGGCACCTGATGTTTTATTTTATTTATTATTATTATTATTTTTTAAAGATTTTATTTATTTATTTGACACAGAGAGAAATCCCAAGTAGACAGAGAGGCAGGCAGCATAGAGGGAGGGAAGCAGGCTCCCCGCTGAGCAGAGAGCCCGATGTGGGGCTGGATCCCAGGACCCTGAGACCATGACCTGAGCCGAAGGCAGAGGCTTTAACCCACTGAACCACCCAGGCGCCTGGCACCTGATGTTTTAATGTCTTCAGAAAAGAGGGACTTGTGGAGGTTCCTTCCTGTCTTTCCTTGCCAATCCTGCCCTCACATGAAGGGTTTTGCATCAAATAAATCCCTTCTTAAATCTTTCTGTGCTGTTGTCTCATGCTCTCCGACAAGGAAAAGGGACCAGTTTTTATATTACATCCTAAGGAACATTGTCTCTCTTACATAGGAGAAGATGTCACTTCATTAATTATTTCTAGACTCTTCCACTTCCCAGTAGTGCCTGATACTCAAGTGGGCACTGATTAATATGTGTACCGCCATCTTTTTCCTGGGCTCCAGGAGAAAGGGTGAGAAAGGGTGAATGAGAAAGGGTGAATGAATGTCCTCAATTCCAGTCCAGCTTTCTCAATAGAGTCACAGACTTGCTAATTGTTTTACTAAGTGATATTTTAAGTATGAACATCTCAAAGATAAGTATTATTTATTTCTGAAACTCAACACACTCTCAATTGATAAAAAGAGAAGAAATATTTTCCTTGGTAATACAACATTGGAGCGGACCGTAGAGTAATTCTTTCCTTTTTTTTTCTTCAGCTCATTTGCAGGTTTGATGACATCACACTAAGTTAAGACTTAAGTCACTTTCTTTGTTATTAGGCACTTTCATTGCCATATCAGACATCTAAAGGGGTGATATATTTAACATATGCTATGCAAGATAATCCCTCTAAGGTTTCGAGATCTAGGCTGCCATCTGGAAAAAATACAGAGAGCCTTTGTTTTCTTTCTCATTACACAGAGTCCATAATAACCCGAGGCAAAGCTCAGGGTTTAATACTCTCCAGTTCTAACACGCTGGATTTGTTTTCCACCCCCCCATGAACGGAATGGATTTACAACTCGTTATCTTTTGGCAAGTCCATGGCAATGTTATTTTAAAATAACATTTTCTAATAAACTCCTAGACTAAAGAATGGTTTGCTAAGCTACTCCAAGCAAAGACCTGGATGCTGCTCTTAAAATAGAGAGGTGTTCCCACCATCTGTCTTTGGTATCTTCTTAGCTGATTTCCCTACGGTAATGACTCACCTTTAATTCTTTACTTAACTGATTAGGAAGCTCACAAGAACAGTTGAATCAAGTGCAATTTTTTAATTTGGGGAGACCTTCTCTGCAAACTCAGGTTTGTCCTAAAATACAGCATGTATCTGAATGAGAGTGACCACTACTCCGCTATCTGCTCTATGATTCCTATCCATCAAGCAGACCAATGATTCAGTGCCACTAACCATCTGCATCTTCTTTGTCATAGACCAGCAGTGTCTCTTTTTCTCAAGACATTTAATTTATTTTGACTGCAGGAGAAAGAGTCAAATTTATTTTGACTGAAGATCATTTTTTGAATGGGGAGAAAGTCAACTCTCATATATCCACTACAAACACTTTTAAAATTATCTTTATATCTGTATTATTTTCTATATTGATTTTTGAAATCACTCACAGAACCTCAAAAGTCCTCTATCCTCAAAAGCCTACAACACTTTTCTTCTTCCACTGTTATCTCTACATTTTCATTTTCCATTCATTCAGTTTTTAAAATACTCATTCTGCTCTCTATAAATTGTCTTACCCGGGCCTCGTAAAGTTTAAGAAAGACCTACTATTCCATCCTGAAACTCAAAACAGATGAAGTTTGAACTGTTGAGCATCGCTTGTTTAACAAAGACATCACATTGTTTTTCCTCTGCTCATCATCACCTATATTACGGCCCTCAAAGCTCCAGTTCCAGTGCAGGGATTAATTGTCAGTTTAGAAAAAACATATGTGGGAGAGGAAACAGTTTCACCGGTTCAATTTTGACCTGTGGGGCCAGAATGAATGTTGTCTAAAAACTTCCACTCTGTTTTCCAAAAGGAAATGCACCTGAACGTATTGACAGAACAAGCCTGTCCCCTGAGTGTTAGGAGCAGCTCCCCAATGAGCTAAAATGGAATGGATTTCTGACTTTCTTGGCCACAAAATTCCTAGAGAACTTTTCCTTAAGACCTGAAGGAGAGCATCAAATGTTCACAATGTTCACTTCTCCAGTCCAACTTGTTCTCAACTTATTTGTGTTTTAGTTGTCTTGTTTCCAGCCAATCACAGGGAAGTGGATTCACTGAGCCCACAACAAATAGTATTCCTCCTCTTATCACACGTGTTACTGCATTTCTGGGGCAGACAGAAATTCTGTTTGTAGATGCTCCTTGTAGGTACTTGGGAAATAATAGACACTGTAAAATTGCAAGAAGGTTCATTGCAACTGGTGTTTAATTTCTAGACCCTTCCATAAGCTGTTATCTTCTCTTTTGGGGAAATGTGATGACTAGAAAACCATATAGGCAAAAAGGTAGGGAACAAAAGAATAAGGATGTCAACTGTCCACTTTGACACTTTGCCTATGCATGACTCTGTTGTCCTAAATCAGAAAAGAACAAACTAATTTTGCCAAAGATATGATACTCAGAATCCAATGTTGACAGTTAGACTGTTGTGACTTTAGTTGTTTCAAAACTTCTTTGAATAGGATAGCCAGGCTTCGGTGAGAGGAAACTAAGGAGTTAGTTGCATTCTTTCATGCTCCTTCAAAAAGCCTGCCCCACTCACACCCTCCTCCAATATGCTCACTGTGAAGGAGGCTGTTCCATGACTAGAGAGATGGGTTAATAATGCTGTTAATAACAAATCCTCTGTAACTATAATATCATTGTATGAGCTACCTGAACTACTTACTACTCCATATTAAGGATAAATTTTTCAACTTTGGTCATTACCTTCTCTAGCCCGGGTGACTCCCAGAAATTTACTTTGGAACCTTGGATTGACATCTAACATATTTACCATTATACTAAAAAACAGCTGCCGTTTATTAAGCACTTAAACATCCAGGCATTGTGTTATGTCATCCCCAGTTAATACTCAAAATAGTTGTATGAGATTAATATGATATTCTCCATTTTGCAGCTGAAAAGTCTGAGGCATATAGAGTTTATCCATCTTTCTCAAAGTCCTGAAGTGGAGCAGGGATGTTAACGCAAAACTGACTAATCCCAAATCCTATCTTATTAAACTTTATGTTTTACTCCTTTTTCTCTGCTATTTGGTTTCATGATGACTGATTCAGATCGCCAAAACTGCTATTTTATGTAAACCATTATAACTCCAAGTTTTTGAGAATAAATAAACAGCCAGCATCCTTGGTCCAGATAAAATAAACAGAAACGAGGCGCCTGTGGCTAAGAAAGCAGAAGTGGGAGGGTTTCCTTTGCAGGAGCAGAGTTGGACCTTGCTAAATAAGAAAATTTAATTTTTAAGTTTTATGTAGCAAATCTGTGTATTCTTTCAAATTCCTTTTTATTTAGTCAAATTTCATATCAAATTTGTAAAGCTAATTATATTTCAACTCTAGACACAGTTCAAAAATGTCTAGCATGAGTGTGGCTTCCCTGAATAATATTTTTTAAATTGAAATAAGGAGGTGAGATTTATTTTCTTGAAATGTCCTTCTACATTTGATAACATGTGAATTAAATAATTCTATCATCTTAAGGCCACTTAGTATTTCTCAAAACCATAGAAAATTATTGGGGTTAGTCTCATTAATTAGTTGCACTAATTTAATTTCAGAATGTTGACTCTGGTTTGGATCAGATATTTGGAATTCTTCCTTATTCTCATTTTTGTAATGTGTTATAGCTGCTAGGAATGTGGTATCTCAATTGCTTTAATTCAGGTATTACTTTTCAGGGACTAGGACATTTCCTAAGTGAATGAATATAGCAGATGCCACAGTGTAATTTTTTTAATCAACGAAAATGTCTAATATAAAATGATAGCATGTTTATTACTATATTTAAAATAATATTAATGTATTTAGAATAAGAACATCATATCACTGGTGAGCTAACCCTGATCCCAATCAAGCTATTTAAATATCTGTATGAGCTGCTGTCTTTCCCCTGATGTTAACTAAAATGAAGTCGTACCTAATGGCATCCTCTATCAGTCTAGCTTTCATTTTTTAGCACTGTCTTTCTTAGGTTTTTAGTGTGTGCTTAATCAGTTTGTTTAATTAACAGACTTATATTTTTGCATATTCATATTTATTGGTATAAATGTATATGTTCATGATAGAAACATTTATATGAATTAGCTACAAATACCTATTTCCATAATTAAACACATTTTATATCAATGGTATTATTCATCGTCAAATGTTGTTTCCGAACATCTCCTAGATAGTCACTCTCTCTTGAACGAGGGATCTTGAATATTTGATGCGATCTCCAGTGCAATGGAGCAAAATGGAAATTATTTTCGCAGAATGGAAAATAACCCACCTTGAACATTATGGCCCCAAATATAATCATTACATCATTACAATCATTACTATTATTACCATCCCTCATAAGGCCTCACACCTTAATTACATATGCATCTCAAAGTAATCAAAAAACCATGACAGACTGTGGACTCTGAGAAACAAACTGAGAGTTTTGGGGGAGGGTAGTGGGGGTGAGCCCGGTGGTGGGTATTAAGGGGGACACATATTGCATGGAACACTGGGTGTGGTGTATAAACAATGAATTTTGGAACACTGGAAAAAAATAAAATTCAAAAGAAAAATCAAAGTAATCAAAAAAGAAATAGAGATCTTCAATAAGTGATCATTCATTTCTCCCTTAAACAAATATATAGTTTGGGGCACCTGGGTGGCTCAGTGGGTTAAGCCTCTGCTTTCGGCTCGGTCATGATCCCGGGGTCCTGGGATCGAGCCCCACATATGGCTCTCTGCTCAGTGGGGAGTCTTCTCCTCCCTCCCCCTGACACCTGTCTCTCTGCCTACTTGTGATCTCTGTCTGTCAAATGAATAATTAAAATCTTAAAGAAAAAAAAACCACAAATATATAGTTTGACCATTGATACGATCTCATCTGCGCCTCACACAATGTTGTGAAGTAGGGTGAGGCATTGTGACTCTAGATAAATCTAAATGAAGTCTGTGCTGATATTTGGCTTTGCCCAGCTTTAAAAGTGCTCCCAGACCCCTAGGTCAGGACATCTACCACTCACTCCCTAGAGAGGATCTCAGACTAAGGAGTAGATAATTGTGTCTCTGAGGAAGCAGGTTCCCTGGCTAAGCATCAGGGACAGAACACTGACCTTCAGAGAATCTAATAAATTTGTGGACAGAGGGAAACACAGCACCTGACTCAGAAAAATCAAACCCCTCTTGTAAAACAGGCCTTTCAGACATAGATGCACTATGACTAGTACCACTTAATTCTAATATGCATGTAACATGCTTTTTTTAAAATTTTTTAAAAGATTTTATTTATTTATTTGACAGAGAGAGATCACAAGTAGGCAGAGAGGCAGGCAGAGAGAGAGAAGGAAGCAGGCTTTCTGCCAAGCAAAGAGCCTGATGTGGGGCTCGATCCCAGGATCCAGAGATCATGACCTGAGCTGAAGGCAGAGGCTTAACCCACTGAGCCACCCAGGGGCCCCAACGTGTAACATGCTTTAACAACATCCCCAACTCTGAGAACAACTTACCCGTGGCCTCTGTGTGTTTGCTATCCGTGTGCCTCTTCTAATTCTTTGCTTAGGTCTTGAGCCCATTACCAGTATTCCTGACTCTTCTATGTTTTCAATCAGTTTCACCTCTTTTTTCCAGCCAACCTCAACCTGCTGCCTTAAGTGAAGAATCTACCTCCCACCAAGTTTTGACCTGCCAATCACGATTGTCAGCTGCTTATTATTCTCCAGCGATGCCTACGTTCAGCAACACTAGCACATTCTGCGTTACATGTGAAGCCAAGCCAGATCAACAGACCTTATCTGCGCTCTGTAACTTCTGGTGTGGTAGATATTTTACCTACCTGAAAATGCTTTTACTCAGGACCTGGGCCACATGTGCTGGGCCCCAAACCCCAAGTCCTTTCCACCATGCCTCGTTATCTCCCAGAACAGGAGTCATGCCAGAGATGGACCAAATGTAAACACTGATTGTAACCATCTGCAAAAACATATTTTTAAAACACACTGTACCTCTATAAATTTCTTAGACTGCATAGAAAGTAGGTGATTTTTAAATTTCTATTGAATTAGCTTTATTGTTAGTGTCAGTTAATATATTGTGCATTGTTGACATCCTGGGCATGTGCATGGCACATCATTATTTTCAAAACAATTTTATACAACACAGGCAAAGAAGGCACTTACAAACCATAAAAAATACTTGATTGTTCCCATTTAGAAGCTGAGAATTCTGAGTCTTAAAGATACTACATGAATTTATTAAAAATCGCAAGCTAGGAAGTACCTGGACCAGGGACTGAAATCAGGTAATTTTAATTTCTGATGCAGAACTCTTTCCTCCACATATTATGGATTCCCTGGAAGGCTGTTGAGATTGGTAGCTCATTAGCCCCTACTCAAAATGGCCTCACTAAGCTGTGATTTTAGAGGACTTGCACATTTTCCCATAATATTCCTGTTCCTCCCATGGGGAGGAAGTTGTCAGTTACTTTCCTCTTTTTGTCGCTGTGGCTTTTTATAGTAGTTCCCCATTATCCCTCCTTTTAAATTCCTGCTACCAATTTGCTGTTGGCTTGAAATCCAATCATTAAATGTTTTAAATAAAAAATCTGCTGGCTATGAGAGACCATCTAAAAGTAAATCATATGAGCTTGCAATTTATAGGAGATTTTTGGTTGCTCTTTATAATCTTTTCTTTTTCTGACTGTGAAATTAACCCATGCTCATTATTTAAAAAATAACACAATGAAAAAAAATTACACAATGCAGAAAGGTTTAACCATGAAGACTGAATACACAATCTTTAACCTCATCAGGCAGATAACAACTCAATATTTTCATGCATTTTCTATTGCATATGCTTTAATATTATTACTATTAGTGTGGTTATCATTAATGTTATTAGTTTTAGAAAATGGAAGTTTGTACCGTGCTTTTTTCACTTAGCATTTAAATTGGAATATTTTCCTATGTAAATAAATAATTTTCAAACACATGAATTTTGATTTCCATATAACCTTTATGATGTGAATATGCCATAGTCTATTTAGCTATTTTTCTTTGTTTCACATATTGTTGCTATTGCCTTCATTTTGGGCTATGATTCTATGAAAATCACTTTTGCCTAATCACAACTCTAACTTGGATTACTAGTTGTGAATTCAAGGTCTAAATTTACAAAAAATGCAGGCGCTAGTTACACATTGCCAAATACTTTTTTCAACAGTTATATAAATTTATACTCCCACCAAAAGTGAAAGAACTTTAATTATTTTTAATTATTTACTCTAGCTCTGATAATGATTTTTCTTGCTCACTCCAGGTTTGCTGGTTGTGTTTCAAATATTTGACACTGAAATTAGAGGACACTAAAAATGTAAGGTGTTACTACAATCAAGAATGCAAGGATTTCATTCCACAATTACAAGTTCTTATTATTTAAAATTCAATTTTATTTTTAATAATTAGAAATAATATTACTGATTCACACAAATCCACCAAAGGCCTTGTGCTTTGAGCTGTCTTTATACTGTGTGGGGACTGGCACACAGAGCCATCTGTACTCTTCCTTACTCCCCGCTTCAGATTTGTATGTAATTCCCAAACAGCTGTCTGATATTAAATTACAATCTGTAACAGTGCCATAGTGTAAAGTTAATTTGTCCATACTGTTAGTAAATCTGTTGGGAGAAAAAAAGAACTCTATCATAAAGCATAACCATTTTCAGGATATAAAAAGGAAAACTCTTTTTAAAAAAGTTAAGAAACTTGAAAAACAGGGGCGCCTGGGTGGCTCAGCGGGTTAAAGCCTCTGCCTTCGGCTCAGGTCATGATCCCAGGGTCCTGGGATCAAGCCCCACATCGGGCTCTCTGCTCAGCAGGGAGCCTGCTTCCTCTCTCTCTCTCTCTCTCTCTCTCTGCCTGCCTCTCTGCCTACTTGTAATCTCTGTCAAATAAATAAATAAAATCTTAAAAAAAAAAAAAGAAACTTGAAAAACATATTATTAGGATCTTAGTCAATTTTGGTTCCTACAACAAAATACCACAGAGTGGGTGGCTTATAAACAGCCAAAATTTATTTCTCACAGTTCTGGAGGAGGGAAGTCCAAGATCAAGACGTCAGCATGGCCGCGTTTTGATGATGGATCTCTTCGTCATTGCCCATGGCTGACTTCTTGCTGAGTCCTCATATGGTGAAAGGAGGTAGGGAACTCTCCCAGGCTTCTTTTATAAGGGCCCTAATCCCATTCATGACGGCCCTGCCCTCCTGACCTAATCACTTCCCAGAGGCCCCATCTCCTAAGACTGTCATCTTGGCAGTCAGGTTCCAATATGAATTTTGGAGGAACACACATTTAGAACATAGCTAGATCTAATTGTAACAACAGCACATAATAACAATGGAATAAAGAAGATCCCCAAATCCTTATTTATTAGATGGTATTAGTAAGGCAGGATCCCTTTATAGTTCAGGCTATAGAAAGGGGTCACAAACCTCAACACAATTCATTTAAAGTAAGCACATTTCCACAGTGGGTACATTTCACCAGCTTTCATGATTATCCTCTCACTATGGACTCATACTACCATCTTTACTATTTGTGCCTCTGACCCCCTTATATCAAATGAACATAATGAACCGTAAAATTGAGAAGACCAATGTTCATGGACCATGGCCAGTGGTTTCACTGGATGATCAGGGACTTGGAAGGAAAAGGAATGGGAAATTGGTGACTAAGAAATTTTAGGAAGAGGTATAAGATCAGATCTGCTGAATAGGCAAAATACATGAAGATATCCTTTGGATCAAGTCAGCCTCTTTCCCCAGCCACCCCCTCACTGCTCAAAGAACGAGTCATCCTAACCACTTGATTATTAAAATCACCCTCTGCTGAAGGATGCTTTCAATGAGCATTCATATGGGACACAAATACAGAGATTATGCATGGGGTCAGCAAAACGGACTTGGACTCAGCAAGGTCGATCTGACTACAGTTACTGTTGCAGTGCCCAATCTGTCAGCGGCGGAGCTCCCGAGACCAACACCAGGCCCCAAGGTAACATCATCCTCCAGGGTGATCAGCCAGCCTCCTTGTGACAGGTTGATTATATTGGATTGTTTCCACCATGGAAGGAGCATCATTTTGTCCTTAGTGAAACAGACACCCTGGACACAGACTTGCCTTTCCTGCACATGATTCTTCTGCCAAACCTATCATGAACTCACAGAATGCCTTATCCACCATCATGGTATTCCACACAGCATTGCTCTAACCAGGAACTCATTTTACAACAAAAGAAGTGGGACATGCTTGTGCTCACTGACCTTATTGTGTTCCCCATGATCCTGAAGCAGCCAGCTTAAGAGAACAGTAGAATGGCTTTCTGACACTCAGTTACAGAGTCAGCTAGGTGGCAATACCTGGCAGGGCAGGGTCAAGGTTCTCCACGAGGCCATATATGCTCCGAATCAGGATCTGATATATGGTGCTATTTCTTGGATAGCCAAGATTCAAGAATCCAGGAATCATCAAGGTGTGAAAATGAGAGTGGCACCATTTACTAGTATACCCAGCAACCTACAAGTAAAATTTTTGCTACCTGTTATCATTAATTTTATAATATCCTGGCCTAGAGATTCTAGTTCCAGAGGGAGGAATGCTTTCATCAGAAAACACAACAATGATTTCATTGAACTGGAAGTTAAGACAGCCACATGGCCACTTTGGGCCTTGCATGTCTCTGAACCAACAGGAAAAGAAAGGAATGACAGTGTTGGCTAGGGTCATTGATCCTGACTACCAAGGGGAAATTGCGCTGTTCTTCTATAATGGATGTACAGAAGAGTATGTCTGGAATACAGGAGATCCTGCAGAGTATCACTTAGTGTGACCATCCTTTGTAATTGAAGTCAATGGAAAACTACAACAACTCAATCCAGGTAGGACTTCTAATGGTCCAGAGTCCTCAGGAATGAGGGTTTGAGTCACACCATCAAGTCAAAAACCATGATCAACTGAGGTTCTTGCTGAAGGTGAAGGGACTAGGGAATGGTTAGTAGAAGGATGTAGTTACAAATACCAGCTACAACATGTGAGCAGTTACAGAAATAAAGACTGTAATTATTGAGAATATTTTCTCATTTTGTAATTTTTATGTTTGTGTGTGTATAAGTAACTACAACATACATTAAACATAGACATACAACATCTATTAAACAAATACTCTTTGTTTTCTTTCCTCTCTTATTCCTTTATCATATAACATAAGATGTACTGACTTTATATCAGTTTTTAAGTATTGCTAATTTTACACCATCGTATTTAAGTTATGAGGTATCAGGAGAAGAATACACATTCCTCAAGGACTTTATCTCCTCTTCTGAGAAAGAGATGTAGTCAGGATAGTTGTACCATGTTGGGTGGTACCTTGTTACCATCTTCATTTGGAGGTTAAGTATGATTTAAGGAGATGGATGCCAAGGTGACAAGGGGTGGACCTATGATGACTAATTTTATGTGTCAAGCTGACTGAGCTAAGGGATGATCAGACAACCAGTATGACATTATTTCTGGGTGTGTCTGTGAGGATGTCTCTACAAGAGATTATCATTTGAACCAGTAGACTGAGTAAAGATTGCTCTCACCAATGCTAGTGGACCTCAATAATCCCTTCTGGGCCTGAATAGAGTAAAAAGGTAGAGGAAGGTTGAATTCACTCTTCCTGCTAGAGCTGATATACCCAGGTTCTGCTGCCCTCAGACTTCTGTGTTCCTCATTCTCTGGCTTTTGGACTCAGACTGAGAATGACTGCATCAGACCCTCAATTCTTAGGCCTTCAGACTCAGACTGAACTGCACCACTGGTTTTCCTGGTTCTCCAGCTTGTAGACAGCAAAACTGTGGGACTTCTTGGCCTCCACAATCATGTGAGCCAGTTCCTGTAATAAATGTCCTGTATATCTGTATCTATCTATGTTCATATTTATCTATCTTCAATTGGTTCTGTTTCCCTGGAGAGTTCCTTAATCCCGACTAAATGGGTAGAAAGGGCATTTACATAGTATTAATCCCTTTCTTTATACCATACCCAATAACCAGTTATTGTATTAAACCCCAGCTTTATATTCAAATTACTACTACAGCAAACATAAGTAATTAGGGAAGGGAAGTGCCACCTCCAACTGGAGATATTTACCTCCTCTTAGAAGATCCTTTTCCCTAGGGTGTGACAGATCCAGCTCCAAGTGTAATATGGTTTCTTATGTTTAGACTCATCATTTCTTCTATACAAACCATATTGCCAAGTGAATTCAGGAAGAAATAATGAGAAAACTATCAAAACAAAGCAACTGCTAATTCTTAAGATCTATAAATTATAAGCCATATATTCTTAAATATTCATATTTTACACTTTTGCATATATGCTTTTTTCACTATAAAGGGTTAATTATTTTTCTTTATCTTTCTCTTCCCTTTGATCTTGTACACATTTTCTTTCCCCTTGTAACAGGCATATGAAATTCCCTAGCCCTATAACATCCCTATATTTAAAGTGTAGAACCTTAAGATTTCTTATATTTGCTGACTCACAAATGAATATAATGTAAGATATGAGCACTTTGCTATCGAACATTATGAAGCGAAGAAATCTTAACTAATGTTTTTTCTTTCTTTTTTTAATTTAAATTCAATTTAGTTAACATATAGTGTATTATTAGTTTCAGAGGTAGAGTTTAATGATTCATCAGTTGCATATAACACCCAGTGCTCATTACATCACTTGCCTTCCTTACTGCCCCTCACCCTGTTACCCTGTCACCCCACCCACCTCTCCTCCAGTGACCTCAGTTTGTTCCCTACAGTTAAGAGGTTTTTATGGTCTGTCTCCCTCTCTGTTTTTATCTTATTTTCCCTTCCCTTCCCTTCCCTATGCTCTTCTGCTTTGTTTCATAAATTCCACATATGAGTGAAATCATATGGTATTTGTCTTTCTCTGACTGACTTAATTCACTTGCCTTAATGCCCTCTAGTTCCTTAATCTCTTTTTTAAGACTGGCCTTAGATAAGGTCAGACTGAGTCATTCGCTCTGTGTGTGTGTGTGTGTGTGTGTGTGTGTGTGTACATATGTGTATCACATGCATACACTTTGCCAGCAGTCAGAACTTCTGCACTGAAGACTCAGATCTCCTGAGCCACTCCTCTTGGGTCCCCAGTTAAGAACACTAAGTACCCCATAATAATCAGACTCTAGCATTCCAAGACAGCCTGCAATTATGCTTATTACAATGATATAAACAACACATAATGTTATAAATGGCACTGTTTATGAGCAAATGCTACTCCTAGATTTTCCTGGCTCAAATTATAAGGGTTGACTATTTTGGGAATTTTTGTTTCTTTAAGCTAAAAAAAGGGAAGAACAAAAGGCTATGATATTTTGACAGCCTTTGCTATTTTTCCATTGACAAATGTGTGGCAGCTTTCAATTTGATCCAAATACTTCTGTTTTTATTCTCAGTCCCATCTCTAAAAATGATTACTGTATTTTGCTATTGGTCTTACACCAGCTAATTTTTATACAGCATATTGATTTCTAATTTTGTTGCTGGCAGTTCATCATTCACTTGTAAGACACATCATTCTTTCTATGAATTAAAGTTTCACATTATCCATCTTGATCCTTTATTCTAAGCAATGTTATCTCCTTTCTTTATACCTCAGGACTTTTTTCCTCCCTAAAGATTTATCTTGTTTAAAAATGCATGTTCCTTCATGCCTTTTTTTTTGTTAATGAGGTATTAAACTTTATTACAAGGCACACAAGGGTATTGAATTTGAAGCTTTGTTTTTGAGGAAGTAGGAACAAGTGACTCACCTAACCTTAATCCTGCACTAGTAATATAAGGTGTGCATTCAGAAGCCCTGAAGCCACGAGGAAGCCAGAATCAGAGGCCCCTGTTCCTCTTAAGTGCAGTTTCCTTCCCTAGGTATGGATTGGTATCAGCACTGTGACATCTGTGTCTTTTGAAGGAGAAGTAAAGGAAGAAGAGAAATACATTGAACCAAATCCAGAAGAAGCAGAAATAGAATTCCAGGTCCATCTACACAATCCACCAGTGTTTGTACCAGGTAAGCATCCTTTATAGTTCTTTCTTAGTTTATCTTTAGGCTAAAGCAGGATCTGATGTCATCTGGGTCTTCCGGCCAAAAGAAGGCCTCCCTCAGGGCATGGAGGGTAGGGAGAGGAGAGAACAGAGAACTTTCTCTTTTTAGGAATACTTCCAAACTCCCAGCGGAGCTGGCTCAGTGGAATCTGCAGACCTCCTTACCTACACTCGCCCTGCCTTTACAGCCATTCTGCACATCACTCCCACACTAATCTTCTAAAGTAGGGCTTTTATCATGTCACTCCCCTGCTCAGGAACCTATAGTGGATGAGAATAATAGTATTAATGCCTCACATTAGCATAGAGTCTTTCCATTTACCAAGTGCTCTTGGTAAATATAACATATGTTATATTTAAAATATATATTACAATATAACATATGTTATTTCATTTCCTCCTAACAGCAATCTCTGAGTACTTATTAGATCAAACCCAAACTCCTCACCCGTAGCACAGTCTTAACACTTGCTTGACTTGTTGTTAGCTGTCTTCCTCTGACTTTTCCTGAAGAAAGCCTTCAGTCTCTCATTCCCTCCCAGATAGCATTTATTTTCACCTTCAAGAGCTGCCATTTATAGATCCCCCATGTCCTCTGCCTGAAAATGCTCCAGCCTCCTTCTGCCTCCCTATGAAAGTCAGGAGGAAAAGCCAGTGTGGGGCAGGTGGAATCCTGGTGTCTGAGAACAGTCTGGGGACAATCCCACCCTTCCTGACCTCACTTTATGAAGTCTGTACATGGACATATTATGCAGTTTCTTCCCACTCGTGAGGAATGACCCATTGTTAGCAAATCTGTGCTTGGTATATCAGCCTTCTGACCCACATCTACGTGTCATGCGATTTTTTGGTTCAGTTTGCTTGCAGACGCAAAGTAGACAATGATGATACCCACCTATGCTTCCCTCAACTGCCTTATATGGCTCTGAAAGGTTCCTGTCAGAATCCCATCATTAGAAACTATGGTATATCCATTAACAGAAAATTCTGTAGAAGTATTTTCTCAGTTTACTTTGAATCAACTTCCCTTTCTTTTTTGGGAAGGCTTTAAAATTATCCACAGGACATAAACTATTCTCTTAAAACTGAAAGACTAATGGGGGTAGGAGTAAGTAATGCAGACTTTCTTCACCTCTGTAGCCTTCACTGTCCTATAAAGATGTTCCATTTCTCAGTCTCTCTGATAGCTGGGTGTTAGGTCAGATGCAAGCCAAAGCCAAGACTTTTTTCTCTATAAAATTTTAGCCACAATATTAACTTCTGAGACCTTTATGAAATGATCTGTAATGGGATTGTACTCTTCTCTGATTTTTCAAATCCGGTGTTAAAACTTCATGAAAATAGATGTGTAAGGCCCCAAAGTTAACAAATACTCTTCATCTCAGCCTCTCTTTATGGAAAAGACCTTTCTTTTTTTCTACTTTTTTTTGTCACTCTCTTTACCAGTCTCTAAATTCTCCTTTTTCTCTCTCCTTTCCCTCTTTCTTCTTTTCTTCCTTTTCTCTCTTGCATTTTTTCTTCCCCCCTCTTCCTTTTCTTCTTTATAGTAATTTATTAATTCTAATAATTATCATTTGGACATAATTTAAACAGATCTCAAATCTGAAAAGAAAACTTCTGGAGAATAAAGTCAATTTTTTTTTCTTTTTTAAAGAAATTTGTTTATTTATTTATTTATTTATTTATCTATTATTGCTATATCCAACATGGGGCTTTAACTCATGACCCTGAGATCAGGAGTTGGATGCTCTACTGACTGAGCCAGCCAGGTACCTGTAAGATTTATTTTTTCATCCAGATTCCCCTATTCATCAACAAACCCAGGAAAGTCATTATTGGCAAATGACCACAACTGCCAATCAGCTCACAAGGAAAAAGACTGCTCTCACCATGGCTTCCTCTCTACTTCCAGTCACTGCTCTTATGTTGCTATCTCTGCTCATCAACCTAATTTGTCCCCTTCAACCTTACCAGCAGAAGTATTTCATTGCCTATTATTCAGCATAAAATCTATTTTTTCAAACCCTACTGTCATAACATAGCAGAGGAAAAACAGCAAACAGTTATCATTACAAAACCAAAAATCTAACCTAGCCTTAAGCCATGGAAATTGATAGCCCTACTCCATTCCTTCCTTCATCCTAATTTCTATGGTTCCCTTTACACCCAAACAATAAACATATCCACACCTGCTCTAATCCATATCATGAGATATACACCCTTCACTTTCAGCTATGCCTCTACTGACCTTGGTGTCTTACCTAGGAGTGTGCCCTAAACCTGAATCCCGAAGGTTATTGAACCCCTTGATTACCGAGCCCTTCCCAGACTGAAGACTTTGATTTATGCATTTACCACCAAAATTTAGCATTAGAGAGTCAAGATGCTCCCCAGGGGATTGCTTGGGCACTGATCCCCACTGTACACTGTAGCCCAATCACCTCTTAATAATCAGGGTCAATAACACCTGCCAAGTTGGGACTCCTTCCTTGTCTGATATTCCCTTGACTCTGAAGGGCCCAGGTGGCAGCTGAAGTAAATGATATACCACTTCCTTCTGGCCTCTCTGGTTTATGATGAAAGATTAGGTTAGATAATTAGATATATTTAGATAATTAGATAGATTAGATTTTTTTCTTTATTTCTAGTTTTCAGAAGTTTATGATGTGTCTTGGTGTGGATTACTTTGAGTTTATTCTAGTTGGGATTTACTCAGCTCTTCAATCTTTAAGTTCATGTCTTTTGATAAATTTGAGAGATTTTCAGCTATTATTTTGAGTATTTTTCAAAAGCCCAACCCTTTTCCAGCTCTCCTTCTAGATGCTGATGACATAAAAGTGAGAATATTTTTATACTACCATAGGTTACAAAATATGTGTTCTTCTCCATTTTAAAATCTCTTTTCTTTGCTGTTCAGACTAAGTTCTATTATAATGTTTTTCTTCTCTCCCCTCACCCGTTCTGCTTCTGAGCCATCCATGGAGTTTTTTATGCCAGTTTATTTTTCAGTTACAAGATTTTCATTTATTTTTGTATCTTCTGCTTTTTTTTTTTTTTTACTATTTTCTATTTCTTTAGCAACACGTTTTTTTCATTTTTTAAAGACATGTTTACAATTGCTTGCTGAAATATCTTATAATGACTACTTTAAATTTTTTCTCAGATAAATTTAATATCCCTGTCACATCAGTGTTGATGTCTCTTAACTCTCTTTTTCCACTCAAGTTGAAATGTTCCTGGTTCTTGTTATGCTGAGTGATTTTAAACTGGTATCTGAACATCTTGTATGTTATAAGGCTCTGATGCTTATCTAAAACTTTTGTTTTTATCTGGTTTCTTTTGACAATGCTCCTGTAGAAAGAGGGGTCATGCCATCTCCTTACTGCCAGATGGGGATAGAAATCCAGGTTTCCCACCTGGCCTCCACTGATATCACAGGGTATGAATGTGGTGGGAAGGAGGGCCTTGCCATTAGCCTGGGGTAGTCCTGAAGAGTCTGGACTCCCCACTAGGACTTTGTTGACACTAACCTAGAGCAAGAGAAGGGGTACCTCATTCTTTTGGATAAGTGTGGGCATCCTCAGGAAGGTTTCTGACCATGGATGAGGCAATTCCCCGACTCTAATTAGTGGAACATAGGTTTCTTAATAATTATAAATGTAATTTATTTTTCTTTCTGAAGATTATTAACTCAAATTATTCAAATACTCCTCAGCCAATTTTTAAATATTTCCTTCTTCAATATAAGCTGTGTGATTTTTCTTCAGTAAGTCCATGAAGATAGGTGAAAAAAATGATCAGAAAACTTAAAAAGATATATATGTTATGAAGATGACTCTTCACTGGCATAAATGTCAGTATCTCAAAATAGCCTTAATGAGTTAGCATTTTTTCTTAGGAAGGACAATAATGGAAGCATGAGGACACGCATAACCATGACAATAATATTTATGCAGTTGCCTATTAATCATTAAATTATCTATTTTTATTTAAAATTATCCTTGTTTATCATTTGAGATCAAAATAATGCCCCATCAAAATAATGCCCCAAATTTAAAGGTATGAAAATAGACTTTATCCCATTTGTTAAAATATAAAGAGCTTGTATCCCACACAAGACACATTCAAATTACCACATCAAGTAATTGAAAAAATAATCTAAATACTAAAATGTGTGCTGGAAAGTGTGAACATACTAAGTACCAATTAGAGGATCTGAATTCTAGTCTCCATCTTCCTCTAAAATGTGTAATGACATTGCTAAAACTGTTTCTTGGTCTGAAAAAAGAAGAGCTTGGATTAAGAGTCAGTGCCATTGCTAAGGAAACAATGAAAAAGAAAAACAAAACTGGGGGCATCACATTGCCTGATTTCAAGCTTACTACAAAGCTGTGATCACCAAGACAGCATAGTACTGGCACAAAAACAGACACATAGTCCAGTGGAACAGTGTAGACAGCCCAAATATAGACCCTCAACTCTATGGTCAAGTAATCTTCAACAAAACAGGGGAAAATATAGAGTGGAAAAAAGATAGTCTCTTCAATAAATGGTGCTGGGAAAATTGGACAGCTACATGTAGAAGAATGAATCTCGACCATTCTCTTACACCATACACAAAGATAAACTCAAAATGGATAAAAGACCTCAATGTGAGGCAGGAATCTATCAAAATCCTAGAGCAGAACGTAGGCAGTAATCTGTTCAACATCAGCCATGGAACTTTTTTCAAGATATGTCTCCAAAGGCAAAGGAAACAAAAGCGAAAATGAACTTTTGGGACTTCATCAAGATCAAAAGCTTCTGCACAACAAAGGAAACAGTCAACAAAACAAAGAGGCAACCCACAGAATGGGAGAAGATATTCACAAATGACTCTATAGACAAAGGGCTGATATCCAAGATGTATAAAGAACTCAAACTCAACACACACAAAACAGATAATCGTGTCAAGAAATGTGCAGAAGATATGAACAGACACTTCTCCAAAGAAGACATACAAATGGCTAACAGAACATGAAAAAATGTTCCTCATCATTATCCATCAGGGAGATTCAAATCAAAACCACACTGAGATACCACCTTACACCAGTTAGAATTGCCAAAATTAACAAGACAGTAAACAACATGTGTTGGAGAAGATGTGGAGAAAGGGGAACCCTCTTACACTGTTGGTGGGAATGGAAGTTGGTGCAGCCACTTTGAAAAACAGTGTGGAGATTCCTTAAGAAATTAAATATAGAGCTTCCCTATGACCCTGCAATTGCACTACTGGGTATTTACCCCAAAGATACTGATATAGTGAAAAGAAGGGCCATCTATACCCCAATGTTCATAGCGACAATGGCCACAGTCGCCAAACTGTGGAAAGAACCAAGATGCCTTTCAACGGACAAATGGATAAGGAAGATGTGGTCCATATATACAATGGAGTATTATTCCTCCATCAGAAAGGATGAATACCCAACTTTTGTATCAACATGGATAGGACTGGAAGAGATTATGCTGAGTGAAATAAGTCAAGCAGAGACAGTCAATTATCATGTGGTTTCACTTACTTGTGTAGCATAAGGAATAACAAAGAGGACATTGGATGAAAGAGAGGAGAAGTGAGTTGGGGGGAATTGGAGGGGAAAACAAACCATGAGAGACTGTGGACTCTGAGAAACAAACTGAGGGTTTTGGAGTGGGGGGTTGGGTGAGTCTGGTGGTGGGTATTATGGAGGGCAGTATTGCATGGAGCACTGGGTGTGGTGCATTAACAATGAATACTGGAACACTGAAAAGAAATAAAATAAAATAAAATAAAATAAATAAAATAAAATAAAATGAAAAAAAGAGAATGAGAGAGTTGATGCCAGATACAACTCTAATATTTCAGATATCAGAGTTAGGATAAAATGATTACATTTAAATATGTTAGTGGAACTTCCTTCACTGCAACTATGTAACTGTGGTATATAGAATTAGACATTGATTTCAGAATAAAAATATGTTTCATATTACAAGAATAAGGAGTCATTTACTTCATTTTTTGGTCAGTTCCTTTAGTTAATATATTAGTTAGGGCTTTCCAAAGAAACAACAATGGGTGACGATAGATAGACAGATGATAGATCAATAGATAGATAATAGATGAGAGATAGATAGATAGATAAAATTGGCTCATATGATTGTGGAGGCTGGCAAGTCCAAAATCCATAGAGCAGGCAGGTGGCTATAGGAGTAGAAATTCAGAAAGGGTTTCCAAGTAACATTCTTGAAGCAGAAATGCTTCTTCTCCCAAAAATCTCAGTGGCTGCTCTTAAAGCTGTCAACCAATTACATAAGGCCCACCTACAGTATCCAGGGTAAACTCCTTTTTATTTAAAGTCAGTTAAATAATGTAAATGTTCATCTCTTCTACCTTCACAGCAATATCTGTACTAGCGTTTGATCAAAGAACTGGCCCCATAGCTTAGCTACATTGACACCTCAAATTAACCACCACAGTGATGATGTGTGCTCACTACAGTACCTGTTATCTAGTACCTAAAGCACAAGTTATTCTTGGTGCTATGAATGGGTAGTCTCATGTAATTCTCAATGTAATCTCATTAATTACCTTGTTATTTCCACTTGAGACATGAGCAAATTGATTCTCAAAAAAAAAATTTTGCCTTAGGTCATAAAGCCAATAAATGATACAGTTGGGTCTGAAATTTAGGCTTACTTGACTAAAAAATGTGACAAAGTGAACACTGCAGAAAGAGGTTAGAACATCCTGATTTGGATAATTTCTTTCCCAGTAGCTCACTTTTGAACTTGAAGCATGTAACAGTATTATTTTCTGCATATCTATAATGAACAGTTTGAATTGGGTGTTCTCTAAAAATATTCTGTGATTTTACTTTGATACTGTGCACATGGTACCTGCTTTTCTTTTCAAATACATTATTATCTTTTAAAGGGTAGACATTTCATCAGAGTTTGGGTCGGGTTGTTCTCTTGAGCCGCATAATGAACATTTTGTGCTGGCTGATTATTCAATTACAACAGAGAAGAGACAAACCATTATGAGAAATTATGAATCTACACATTGGAAGGAAGTCCTGTGATTTTGTTTTGCCCATCAGCCTTTCCATCTGTACTTATGTTATAATGAAACAAAATACAATTTAATGAATAGGAAGCCACGTGAACTGAAGAAAACACTAAGCATGGCTGATGCCAGATGGTGAATTTTGCAGAGTTTCACTCAACACTTTTTTTCTCCCTAGGTGTCTTGGCCTAGTATCTTCTTACCTCAGTAACAGAAAACAAGTTTTTAACACCATTACGTCCTGCTGAGCCAATGCGGTTATGAAAGAGCAGGCTGGGTTCTTTTTGTCTCATACATCAACTACAACATTGTCGGCTAAGTTCCATTTGCAGAATCTTTATTACTGCTGATGATGTCAGAGAAAAGGAACATAGCTTGATTAATAGATTGCAGGTGGAATTTACAACACTGGCAGGTGAAAATGATCTTTTGATTTATAAACTGAGGATATTCAATTTAAAAAAGTCACTGAGAGTGAATAATATGTTCAAAACCCACCAGATCACTTTAGAAATCAATTCTCTATTTATAATTACAATTTAAATGCTGTTAAAAAGCTCCTTTCTTTGCTCTTTTGCATGTTTTTTTTTTTTTTTTTCACTATGTTAGAATCATTCGCTTTCCTGAGTGGAATCATTATGGAGGATCCTTCCACAAGGACCTCCTCTGGCCGCTGTGAGTAACTTATTCTTATTCCAAGACAATACAGTACTTGTGTATGTGCACACAGTAGATCCACAGACTCAAACAACACATGCATAGAATGTGAAAATCTGCAAGATTATCTATTATCATCCAAAATACGAGCAATGACCGTAATGTTTATAGTTACAATACTCATTTCCTCAAAACTTATTTTCTTGAGGTTAAAGAAAACAGCTTCCGATTTTTACCATTCTCCTCTACTGCTTCTTTAATCAGAAAGAGTTGAATGTTTTATTTTCTAATGTCAATCTTGATTCTAGGAGATCTGAATAAAGCTGGACTTTTTTCTTGTTTACAGCAGAGACAGCTAGGATTTGGCGGAGCACACGGGCTTGGACTGAAGGTCATTCAGTTGTTTGCACATCTTATTATACCACTACCCTTTAAATAGGCATCCAAATGGAAAGGCACCTGATAAGTTTTTTTCCACAGGAAAATGCAGCAAGAATAAAAGTGGCATTTTTTTTAAAATTCCTGACTACTGTAATATCAACATGCTATGAAAAGTATAAGAAACCCATTGAAAGATATTAGTTAATGGGCTCCTGGGTGACTCAGTCAGTTAAGCATCTGCCTTCAGCTCAGGTCATGATCCTGGAATCCTGGGATCAAGGCCTGCATCAGGCTACCTGCTCAGCAGGGAGTCTGCTTTTCCCTCTGCCCCGCTCCCCTGCTCCTGTGGGCATGCTGTCTCTCTCTCTCACACACAAAAATAAATAAAAACTTTAGGGAAATGTATTGGTTAAAATATTTGTACAAAGTACAGTCTTTTCTCATGTTACCCTAATGTGATTTTCTTAGCTGGCTCTGTAAGAGCCCTCCTCCTATTTTGGAGTGGTGGAGATGATTTTCATTCATCCTCATTCTTTTGTTCAACTGACATTTTAAAATTAATATATAAATGCTCAACTTACCCATAATGGAGTGAAGTTCTATACGCAGTATATACTGCAGAAGGTCAACTATCAGAAGATACAGAGAAAGCTTGATAGCAGCACCAGCTTCTGTGTTAGAGATAACCTAACATTCAGGATTCTTTTTATTATTATGTGACATTAATACGTTACTGTCTACATTAATTTCTTTAAATGTAGTTGCTTTTGTCCTTGGATTTACCCTAAACAAGTGTTTAGCACCTCAGATCTTTAGATAGAATCACTGAGAACATCTGCTAGAGCTTGGATTATTTTTTCATATGAGTCTCCATGGTTTCTCTACATTCAATATACAATGTTTTTTAAGAAAATTCATCCAAAAATAAATATCCAAAATTTATCTAAATTTCTCTAGTCAATTCATAGGTCAAAAGCCAGTTGGTGATAGAGTAGATACGTCTCTTAGTCAACAGATATAGGTGTGAAGGAAATTTAAGTTTATGTTCTATTTTCTCAATTTAATAACTTAATGGTTAGTGATAACACTAATCTTAGTCTCTGGGGCAAGGGATGGGGAGGTTGTCTCTGATTTCTGATGTCTCAGGTTTTGTCAAGTCTTAGAGTGGCTTGTGTATTGTCAAGGAATTAAGGGACACAAAGCCAGATGATCTTCAAGTTATTCATTTGCAAGTCAGAACAGACATAAACCATCAACTAAGCATGCCTTGTGTCTTTGGCATTGTAGCTAAAATGTCATCACCATACCCAAATTTACCTGTATTGTTATCCTACCTTATCTGTAGGAGTTTTATAGTTTTGTGTTTTGTATTTAGGTCCGTGATCCATTTTGAATTCATTTTTGTGAGTTTATATTTAGGTCCATGATCCATTTTGAGTATATTTTGTTCATTTGTGAGACTAGGTCTATGTCTAGTTTGCTTAAAAGACTGTCTTTTCTCCATTACGTTATCACTGTCCTTGCCAAAGGTCAGTTGACTATGTTAAAGATATGATAAAAGGGATTTCTACACTGGCTGGAAGGAAGAAATCTGTGCTTAAAGAAAGAGATTTCTTTCAATGTTAAGATTTGACAATTTAATTGACTAGTAAGATTGATATTAGTATTTCTTCAAATTTTTAGTTTGTTTTCAAATGTATTGTTAAAAGTGTCCATCCAATGAAAGTAAGCACGTCTCTGCTCTCTCCAGGGAATATTAATCCAAGGAAACTTGGATTGCAGGTTTTCCTATTTCTTGCTCTTACACACCTTCCCAAGGTCTTCTAGTAAAATTCACTTTAGGAGATTAATGGCAGTATATTTTCAAGACATCTATAGTGCAGGATTAGCTTCTATAATGGCACTTATGTACCTTGCTCATAAAATTCAACACTCCGAACTCTACTTCATATCCTTTGGTGGCCTCTATATTGTCCACTAAAATTATTTCCTAACGGATAAATTCTTTTTTGACATTAAACTTATCAAAAGACTTAAAAAGCTTCTTCAGAGTAAAACAGAGCTCCCAGGAAGGCATTTCCTTGGTTTTAAATTGTTCTGCATGTTTTACAGTAAAAAATGTAAACATATGAATCAGAGATAATTATCAAAACAGAATTGTCCAAAAACCTAAGCTTGTAGACAACTTTATGATTTTTGTAACACCTCCTTTTATAAGTGGATGCTTCATCTTAAAATGCATAGAATCATTTTCCAAGTAAACATGAATATATAGTAAATTCTTAGAGGTACTAAGCATCTTGGGAGTGTACTTTGTCTTTTGTTTTTTAAATTATTATTCACTCAAGGGGCACCTGGGTGGCTCGGTGGGTTAAAGCCTCTGCTTTCAGCTCAGGTCATGATCCCAGGGTCCTGGGATAGAGCCCCGAGTAGGGCTATCTGCTCAGCGGGGAGCCTGCTTCCCTTTCTCTCTATCTGCCTGCCTCTCTGCCTACTTGTGATCTCTGTCTGTCAAATAAATAAATAAATAAATAAATAAATAAAATCTTTTTATAAATAAATAAATAAATAAATTTTTATTCACTCAAAAGATATCCATTCAAGGTCCAAGAGTGTAACTTAAAGTGGGGGGTGCGAGGTGAGGGGGGTTGTAGATAACTTTTGATTGAACTGAGTTTGCCTTCTTCAGGTACTTTTTCCAATATTTGCTCCACTTAAAGTACTATTCCATCTACGACTGCTAGCAGGATTTGAGCATTGGCAGCCATGCTACACTGGATTGGCTCCTATCTGCTCTAGGTTCTTCCTTCCTTTCTAAAGTTTACCAGCATTCGAAAAAAGTTACCAGCCTCCACTCAAACTCTTGTCTGTTCACGTTTCAATCATCCTTGATTTGCCCGAGTGCAGCTTCCTTTTATGACTGCACATCCACATTTTCTCCATAGGAGAAAAGTTATCTTCGACATTGTTCTGGGTGAATTTTACAATAATATATTGATAATTTGCAGTTGCAAAACTATGTTTGAGAAACCTATACTTTGTCATTGGGTCGTTAGGCACTCCCTTCCCACTGGTCAATAGGATTTTGGCCCATTAAGCTTTAGCTGGAGCGAGAACAGTTGAAGACTAAACACAACAGTAAGTTCCATGATCATCAATATTTCAGAACAAGAGAAAGAAAGAGCTGTTGCTGCAGGATTCAGCACAGCACTCACTCTGCTGGGCCTAAGACTTAGCTCAACGTCATAAGTAAGTAACAATCAAGGCAAGTCCACACTGCAAGATCCAATTTGATACATATGAAAGCAACTGTGGAATACAGTGGAAACATTCAATCACAAAACACAATCCTGAATGTCCCGAACTCCTTCAGAATTGCTAAACAAGTTCTAATATTACAATACACCCAGAGAGATCATCAATATTCAGAATTTAAATATTTCTCATGCTCCATATACTATGTAGCAGAGCTAGAGAATTGATTAACTGTCCACTCAATATATATATATATATGTATATATATATATATATATATATGGAGTTTCTTTTAATTATAAGGAAAACCGTATTACTAATAATTTCACTTTAAATTTAAGCATATGATTAATGTGAGAATCACAAATAATGACAACTCATTTAACAAAAATAAAAAGTATTGATTGTTTCATTGCAAACTCTACTTGAATCTATTTGGTGATACTCAAAAAATGGAAATTATCTCTGTTTTCGAAGTATTTAGAATCTAGTGCAGGAAAAAATGTAAATAGAACTTAAAATGGAGCTAGAAAACATTTGTAAAGCATTAGGCCACGAGGGTTAATATAATTCAGTAATATGAAAAAAAGAGGAGGAAGAAGTGGTCAGAGTGGGTAGTGGAACATATGGTTATGGGTTGCAAAGCATTTTGGGATCAAGGATTGTATGCGCTCCTCTCTCTTCATGCAGAACTAGTTGAGGGGCAGAAATAAAACACTTTAAAACACTTTACCAGCAGGTGACACCACATGTGAGTCAGTTTAATGGAAACTACTAGGCCTTTTGAACCAAAACTCAAGAGCAAGGTTGGGAAAATTCTTGCACTGAAGACAGCAAAGTTGAGCGCTTTGCAAACCAAAGAGAAGAGAATGCTATGGGGGACCCTTTCTCTCACAGTGACCTTGATCTTTTTGGTGTCCCTTTCATGACCTGTCTTGTCCCCTCTGCCATTCCAGTTGACTATTCAACTTAGACCTGTCTCCTCCTAATTTCTGTTTTGCAGCTCCTGCTTCAAGACATTGGACCACTAACAGAAGTCCTTTAGTGCAGCTGCAGGCTGTGGAAACTCTTGGGAAAGTCTTTTTATAACTGCAGCCCTGTCAAAGGGATTGAACTTTAACTTGACTAAAGTTTCCCATAGTATAATGTAGGCTTCAGAACGAATCACCCGAGAAGTCTCTGTGTGGGTGTGTCTTCTAGGCTGTAAGTGGATACAGTATATGTATAAAGTGTCTATGAAGAAGCTTCTGGAAATTATATAAAAATGTTTACCTTCAGCAGAATGATATCAGAAAACTTTGAGCTTCTTAGCTGAAAATTTACAGAAATAATTTAAAACTGTTCTGTATTTGCTAGCAAAAAAAAATTACTAGCAAAAAGGTAAATCAATATTGGAACCTGTACTTTCTTTGGCATGGTAATTACTATTTTTCTAACAATATAAGTAGTTAATCTATTCTCACCAAGTTATATATTAATATTCTCTCAAGATTTACAATTAAAATTGCCCCCAAACTTGGGATATGAACAAATTCAAGTCCTGACGGACAGCATTTTCCACATTCCACATATTTTTATATAAAAGCTATGGACTATCTTTGATGACTGCTCCTGTCCCTGACTTTCAAAAAGGCTAAAAACCTAATTTCAGTAAGAGCAGTATTAGAGAAGAAGACCTGGTCGCCTTTCAACAAAACTTCTTTAGCAATTTTCTTGTTAGGACTCCTTATGTTTTTGGTCTTATCATTACCTTCTTATAAACTAAGAGTCATGCCCTTATTTGATATACAGAAATATAAAAGTGGGGGGAATGCAGGGAGAGGAACTGTGAGAGACTGGGAGGGGGAATCATCTATTTTTGTGTATCATACTCTTCAGACATTTACTTATAACTACTGGATTTTTATTTTGTACTAAACTTTCTTCTTTCAGAAACATTTAGAAGGAGAAAAAAATTTGCATTGGAATATTCAGGTTTACTCTTTTCTTAAAATGCTTTCATCAGAACTGTTTTGTCTAAGTTTACCATCTGAAAGATATTCTCAGTCTATATTCAACATACAAAGAAAATTGTCTTCACATTTTAATATCATTGAATCATGTTTAGTTACCCTGACTCCATTTTAAAAACACAGCTATATTCCTTCATTTTTCAAACATTTTTATGATTGTATACTGATTATCTGAGAAAATCGAACAGTGCTAATAATACCATGTTCTTTATTTAAAGTGCAGATGAAATTTCCTCCATATAAATCTTATGTAAGGGGTCCCCGAGTGGCTCAGTGGGTTAAAGCCTCTGCCTTCGGCTTGGGTCATGATCCAGGGGTCCTGGAATCGAGCCCCACGTTGGGCTCTCTGCTCAGTGGGGAGCCTGCTTTCTCCCCTCTCTCTCTGCCTGCCTTTCTGCCTACTTGTGATCTCTAATAAATAAATAAATAAATAAATAAAACCTTTTAAAAAAAATTTTTTAAATCTTATGCAAGTGCTCATGATATATTCTATTTCTTTTCTTTTTTGGGGATAAAGATATAAACCACAACATCCTCATCTACATACTACCTCATCTACAAAAACTAAATTCCACTTTATAATATTTATATGAAAATTAAGTGATGCCACGTATGTCTTAAATAATTTGCAATATATTGAGCAGTTTTTATATACTTTCTAGTAATTTTAAGTGAAATAAGATGCAAATAGATTGTTTTAAGATAAAATATAGAAAATTTGGTTCATAAAAGAAATTGCAAAATATCACAGAGGGGTCCACCCCAAATATAGATATGTCATACTGTAATAGACATAACTGGGCATGAAAATATTTAGAAATGTTATTCATTTTGTCTATTTATAGCAACACTACATTAATCTAGAGGGGGAAACCTCATTTAAAAATATTTAACTTTTAGGGACACCTGGGTGACTCAATCGGCTAAGCATCTGCCTTCTGCTCAGGTCATGATCCCAGGGTCCTGGGATGGAGTCCCACATTGGGCTCCCTGATCAGCGTGGAGCCTGCTTCTCCCTCTGCCTGCTGCTCCCTCCACCTGTGCTCTCTCTCTGACCACTAAATAAATAAAATCATTTTTTAAATATTTTATTTATTTAGTGGACAGACAGAGAGAGATCACAAGTAGACAGAGAGGCAGGCAGAGAGAGAGGGGGAAGCAGGCTTCCCACTGAGCAGAGAGCCCGATGTGGGGCCCGATCCCAGGACCCTGAGATCATGACCTGAGCCAAACGCAGAAGTTTAACCCACTGAGCCACCCAGGCACCCCTCAGTAAATAAAATCTTAAAAAATAAATAAAACAAATAAAAATATTTAACTTTTAACGATACTTACAGGGATAAAATTCCAAAGTCTAGCTGCTTCGAGTTAAACATTCGAATTAGACAAATATCACTTAATATAGAAATAATGCTTCATGTCACTGAGGTTCGTTATCAACACCAGCATACTTTAACATATTATGGAGCTTCCGATCTCAAAAGCTCAGGAATGTAAGCAGGGCACAGACTATAATCTTTCTTTATTTCACCACAGGGGGGCTCAGAGTTGAGGGACTGCATTGCTTTCATAGGACTAGGAGAGGGAGAAGTTGGGAAGAGAGCAATGTTATCAGTATCCATAGACTTCCCTCAACTTATGTCTTGGAAGTTCCACTCAATGACACTTATTGATCCTTTAAAAAATAACTCTTCATACAAAAGGAAAATAATTATGAACACAATATTCCCCTCCACATCTACATTATCTATATTTTTATAAAAAAAGAAAATACACATGGTTTTAAGGTATGCAGCTAGAAGTTCTTGTTTGTGAACAGGCGGGTCTGCTTATTACCCAACGTGTCCGGTCCAAAAATTAGTATTCATGTTTTTATTTCTCTTTGCATTAATCTGAATACTCAGCAAGATTTCATAGTTGCTTTCAGCATTCAGCATGTTTTTTTCCCCTCTGTGAGTGCTATATTTCTTAAGATACATAATCAGATGAAAGGCTTTAAGATAAAACACAAAAAAGTTGAAGTATTTGTTGCAGTTTTGCTATTGTTGCATTTTAATTCCTATCAAATCAATTACATTTTCCAGCCCCAGAATAGAGAAGTCTGTACCTGCTGATGATTGAAAGGACAGTACACTTATTACACTGATATGGATAAGTTTTCCTTCCTCTCTCTCCAACCCTCACAGCAATCATTAACAATGAAGCCTCCATCACAATGGGCTGTCAGTGCCTTCCCCTCTATTAGAAGAAAAATATACCACCCATCTCCAGAGAGAATAGGTAATACAAGCTGAAAAATGTAGCAAAGCGAAGCAAGGCATTCCTTCAAGTTATTTTACCTAATTCCATTTGACACCTAGAAGAAAGTAATATTCATTTTATCTTTCTATCATAGATACTGGATGGGAACAATCAAGGCAATGTATTCTGGACTTATCAGGTAATACGACAAGGCCATAAAAAGCTTTCTTTTGTGACTATGATTCAGTCTGACAGGTTTTATTGGTGGTGGTGGTGATCTTGGAAATGTTGGCTTTGATTTGAGAAGAATTTCCCAAGTTTTGGAGGATTTTGCAAGTTAGAACCCATTATGCAACTGTAGAATCCTCTTCTCAAACCCAGGTGTTAAAAATGTTTAAATGTTACTGATATAGAATAAAAAACTAACATTTAAGTTATTAGTACTTTTGTTCTCTCTCTTTATTATTAACATCAAGAAAATTTTTTAAAAAATTATTTTTCAGATGCCAGTTGGCAGTGATCAGGAAAAAATCAGATTAAATACAATGTGACTACCTGCTATTTCCTGGAAATTATAATATAAGTCACATTAGAGACATAATATTAATTCCTCTTAGTTGAAGAAAATGTGCCCAATAGTGAAACAGGTAACCATATAAAGAGGTGTATTCCTTGCCATGAAAAATACTCAGAGATTAGATGACCACTCACCAAAAATGTTCTAATAAAAAAAGAGAATTTTTAAGTAAAATAATAGGTGAACCAATTTACCCTAAACTCTCTCCCTACCTTGTCATTCTATGCTTCTATGAAAAAAATAACGTGATGTAAAAGACTCAAACTGGTCAGGATTACTCCAAGGCACTGAGCATCTCCAGGAAGA
The DNA here is from genome assembly GCF_902655055.1 of Lutra lutra. NCBI lineage: Eukaryota > Metazoa > Chordata > Mammalia > Carnivora > Mustelidae > Lutra > Lutra lutra. Next base: position 98,935,902 of record NC_062288.1, on the reverse strand, counting down.
AATGTTTAATACAGAGAAACAACTCATATCAAGCACTTATAGGACTCATTTAAAATTCACATAAACATAGGATTTAAACCTCTCCCAACAGTTAACAGAGAAGGCAGTTTGTACAAAGTCACACAGTGACGTGGAGTTCAGACCCCAACCCTTTACACCGAGGCACTCTGCCCTTAGTGTTTAAAATACTCTATGTACTCTTCTAATTATTTCTGAAATATGTGATTCTAACCCCATTCAGGAATATTACTGTTGAATCTCTGGAGACAAATTCATCTAGAATTGTTTTTCTCAGGCAGCCTGCCAAAGACTTAAAATGTCAGTGTACGGGTGAAGCTTCTGGCTCAGTTTATCTTAGTGAGTCTCTGAACAGGTAGGGCTGGATGGTTATGCAGGAAACCCCAGAAGTGGTTCCCAAAGACCTAAAGAAGGCTTTGGAAATACTCACACGAGCATTTCTAGACTCTTGCTGTGAAAGAATTCATTAGGTCAGAAAAAAAAGCTTCCCAACCTTGTCTCAGAGGAATTAAGTGTATTTTGCCTCAGTCGTCCAAATAGCTCTGCAGGAATCTAGACAGAGGCTGATTGTCACCCACGAGGCTGGTTTTTGTTTTGTTTTGTTTTGTTTTAAGATTTTATTTATTTGTCAGAGAGAGAGGGAGAGAGAGCAAGCACAGGCAGACAGAATGGCAGGCAGAGGCAGAGGGAGAAGCAGGCTCCTGCTGAGCAAGGAGCCCGATGCAGGACTCGATCCCAGGACGCTGGAATCATGACCTGAGCCGAAGGCAGCGGCTTAACCCACTGAGCCACCCAGGCGCCCCCACGAGGCTGGTTTTAATGGGATCCCAGCCTAATTCAAATCTTCCTCACTTAAAAATTATCAGAATTTTTTTTTTTTTTTGGCTAGGATTTTTGGATTCAACTAGATTAATATTATTGTTCATTTTCTTTCTCATCTTATAATATGTGAATTTATGCAAAACAGCATTCTGTTTACGCAGCATGTTACCGCATATTCAGTTTTAAGCTAAGGTAAATTCTATGCATTATGTTTTTTTCTCAAAAATCTCCTTAAATTTCTACACCTTATAATACATTTTCCGTGCTCCTGCTCAAAGAGGCCTGGTCCCTATGGCTCACTGTCTGCTCATCATCTGATAATCTAGGCCGTCTCCCCCTCTCCACAGTATAGAGATGCTGTTTCTTATAAGGCTGTGTGGCTTAGCAACCCACCAAGTCATATTTATTTATAATTGTTTTTCCTCCCTCCCTCACTCATAAAGCCCTGGGACTGCAAGTCCTCAGTATTGGAATGCTACTTTTGCCTTCGCCTCTAATTTCTAAAAGACGTTGTCCAAACTGGTTTCATTCCCCTTCTGTTGGCTTGTAACACTGCTTAAAACAAAGAAAGGCAAACATATAAGTCTAATCAGGAGAAATATTTTTCTATTTTATTGCTAATACAATTTCCATATTTATTTTTTTTTTAAAGATTTTATTTATTTATTTGACAGAGATCACTCCAAGCAGGCAGAGAGGCAGGCAGATTGGTGGGGGGGGGGGGGAAGCAGGCTCCCTGCAGAGCAGAGAGCCCCATGCAGGACTCAATCCCAGGACCCTGAGATCATGACCCAGGCCGTAGGCCAACGCTTTAACCCACTGAGCCATCCAGGCGCCCCCAATTTTCATATTTCTAAGTGAAATTTGGGCAATGCATAAACATCTAGCCATAATGTACATTTTCTTGCTGTCTTGATTAAAATTTAATGCAATGGTGTCTACTCCATATTTAATTAATCACCAGAATTTACAAAACAGACTTTCTAATCTGAGGGAGAAGATGTCAAACGCTTAAAGTCTTTTTTCCATTTTATTTCTCTATATAGGTGGCCACTTCTACTTGAAAACAAAAAAATGCCACTGCCAGAAAATTTACTTTACTGGTACTTTAAGATCAACAATTTAATTTTATGTAAGCACTTTCCTTTCTCTTCTTTCCATATCTTCATTTTAGCTCACTTTCACATAAAGCTAAATGCACTCTTTCATCACCAAGGCAGTAAAAAGGTTAATTTAAAGGAAGAGGAAGAAAAAAATAAGTCAGCACTTTGCCATGGCCCAATCTCAGGTTCTATTCCACTAATTTGTTTCACTATTTTCATTTTGAAATATTCCAAACACCCCAAAATAGACAGACTCATAAAATGAACACCAAGGAACCAGTCATTCTCCTCTGCCCAATCCTGACATCAGGCAAACCTGCTACAGATTTTTAAAATCAATAAAACATTATTTAAGGATCTGGCCCCTCCCTATGTCATTTGTCTCCTTCTCTGCCTGAGGAATCAGATTTTCCATCTTAGACAGGTTTGTGCTGTTGCTACAGTGTATTTATATGTAGCTCAGAACACAAGGAAGGTCTACACAATGACTTCCACATGCATTGTTTTATTTAATCTTCAGAAAATCTTCTGCATTATAGTTATTATTTTTCTTAGTTTGCAGATAAGGCCAAGCTAAGGCTGACAGAGTTTAAGGAATTCCCACGAACCCAGAGTGGCAAAAATAGAATCAAATGAATGTCTTTTGCAGAGTCTATTACTGTGTCCTACTTATTGCCTGTTTTTATGTAAGTATAAGAAAGCTTTAAGATTTTTCAGATGTCTCCTGAAAAGTAGAACTCCTTTTAAAATGTAGATAATATTACAAAATAGGTTTATACTTATCCTGCAGAATCACTCTCTGTTTTTAAAGTAAGTTTTCTGTGGGGTTAAAGTTGAAAATCCTTCAGAATCCCCAACTGCTTTCCACAAAACTATTTCCTAAATAGGGGATTGAGAGAGAAAGATGTAGTGGGGAGAGGGGAGAGAAAAAGGAGAGAGAGAGGGAAGGGGAGGAAGGAGAGAGAGAAAGAAGGAATGAGGGAGGGAGATAGAACTGTTTTGTTACTAACAGCAAAATGAGAACATCAGTCAATTTCTCTCAGTGTAGTGAGAACTATATAATAAATTCAAGTGTCCCATATTAGAGATGGGCTATTTTATACTCTGCCCATTTTGCCTAAGAGTGTGGAGTCTCAAATGCACAACATCAAACAGTCACAGCTGTTATTTCCACTATTTCAGAAACTACAACCCTAAAATAAATCCCACACTTAATTAGCAATTCAAATTCTGCATAAAATATTTCTATGCTCCAATTTTTTCAGCTGATAAAAATTCAGGTTTTTTAATAAAAAGGAAGGCAACTAAAATATTATAAGTCCAAGGAGAATGCAGGAATAAAATTGATTTTAATTGTAATTTTTCCCCTAAAGGAAAAACATTTTCCTCATGTAAAGTATGTTTAGGGATCACTAAAATTTTTGCAATTGCTTAACAGATGCCTGGCACCTTCACAAAAGAGAAAAAAAGTGGTTTTTTTTTTGGGGGGGGGGAGTTTTGAAACTGTCAAAAGTATATGCTGTAAACTATGAAAACATGAAACTTACTGCTGCTTTTAATTCCATACATGAGAGAATATTCTCCAACACAGAGACAAAGCATATGTAAGTGTATATAGATATTTAAGTTCTCCCATTAGTATTGGCTGAGTCAGCCAAGGTATCTTCAAGACATTTTCCTTTCCTTGTTTCTATTCACTTTATGTCCTAAATCCAGAAGACGACAAAGTCCCACATAGGTTTTTTGGTCAGGAAGTTTCAGAACAGTCACTCCAAAGCTTTTCTTACTTCACTAATCCTACAAGTACATGTGTTGGGGGAGGCATTTGCCACATTGTCATTAGTGCTCACAGTAGCCATGAGTGGCTCAGGTTTAGTGGTCATTGAGCACTAAAATAGTAAAGAGGTAGTTGAAACTCTCCATTGACTGAATTATCATCCCTGGGGCCGTTTTTTTTTACTGCCTACATTAGTTTCTTATCATCATTTACAGCAAAATTCAGATGACAACCCCTCTGCTTCTTAAACCTTTTCCAATTATATGGCCCTAAGTGTTCTGATGGACTTGGGTTCTCTTCAGATCTTTCCTGAGTGTTAGGAATGGTGGACTACAAGTAAAAATGAAATGGGTCAGATGGTGTGTGTTGAATGAGGTTATGTCTTTACTACCTGAGTTTTCCACTTAATCATTATTTTCTTTATTTTCCAGATAAAAATGGAACACCTCAAAAGCAATGGTCCTGTCCCCTCTGGGAGAACTGCAGAATCTTTGCTAACTGGCCGGATAAGACTGCCTCCCGTTTCTTGAGAATTATGCATGCTTACAAGTTGTCACAAAACAACTGGAAACTTCCAGAATCTCTAGAAACCACAACAATTTGGCATAGTCATGTAGCCAACTGTGCATTCATCTACTCAGCCTTATGTACTATGTCCAGTGTTTATTCTTTGGGGTTGACCAGTTGTCTTCCAGGTATCCATTGTTAGTGACTATATTTTTTAAAAATAACTTGACCAGGTTCATGCCATTATAGTTTCTGTCTACTATCTACCCAATGGACAATTAATTTCATGGCATATACATGGGCAAAGAAAAAACAACAATGAAGGGCAGAAATCAGAACCAAATTAAAGATTAAATTAGTGGTAGCTTCCCAGTATGAAATCCCACATTAGTGGAATATTTTGGAAACAGGGTGTCAGTTAACTAACATATCTTATGCAACAGGAAAAGCACAAGCTGAGTAAGTTTTGGAGGATAAATGAATGACAAGATGCACCAGCCAGATGGCTGTCATTCAAAGTTGTCATTCATAAGCAGCTGATATTCTGAGACAAAAAGCATGGTGTAGTGCAGTTTTACTGGGGACAAGTAGAGTGAATTGTATGTATGTAATTTAAATGCCTTTCCAGGAATTTTTCAGAAAATTTATAGTAATAAATTATATATTTGAACAAGCTTGAAACTTTAGTAATAAAAATGTATTTGTCTATGTATCCAACTAAATAAATGTTCAACAAATATTTTAGGGCCATTGGTTTTTTTGGAGGGAGTCAAAAATTAATATGATAGATCTCATTATTATCAGTTCAGTTCTGGTCCTGTCAGAAGTAGCTGTAGGATTCTCATGTCTTGTTTTTAAAGATTTATCCATTTATTTTAGAGAAAGCATGTATGACTAAGAGTTGGGGGAGGGGCAGAAGGAGAGAATCTTCAAGTAGACTCTGTGCTGGGTGAGGAGCTCAACGTGGGGCTTGATCTCACTACCCTGAGATCATGACCTGAGCCGAAACCAAGAGTTGAAGGTTAATGGACCAAGACAACCAGATGCCCCAAATTCTCATATCTTGATCCCCCAAAGGAGACCATAGCTTTATTATTTTGTTCTATTCTGAATGACATAGAAATGTCCTATTTACTCTCCTAATTCCCACCATCTGCAGCAATGAGATGCCATTTATAAAAATTTTACAATCCTAGGGAAAATTATACCATTATATATAAAATACATTTGTCTTTGTTATAACCGTACAAAGAGTTGTAATTGCTCCTATTTTTGTAAATGTATTCTGTTGTATTTTGAGAACTTTTATATTGGATATAATTCTAACATCACTAACATGGCTTTCTAAAATTCATATTGAAGAAAATGCAGCTTTGCCTAAAGATGTCTTTTTTGCAGGTGTAAAGTATGAACTAAATTATGAATAACTATAGCCCAGTGAAAGAAAGCACCTTTAATATGTTACTAAAGCATAAGAGGAAAAGCATTCTCTGTAGCCTCCATAATATTAACAAAGAAGAAGCTAAAATGTTTAAAATCTGCCTCATATTTTTTTGTAAGTCTTAATGATGTCAATTCTCAGTTTCTAATACATCTCCATCATTATGCAAATAATTTAATAGATTTTCATTTAAGTGGTCATATTTGTTCCTTCAGATCTCTGGTTGCCTCTTTCCTTGTCCCATTTGGTCACACACACTCCTCACCATCCACTGACTCTAACTGTTTGGCCTCTCTTACACTGGACCCACAGCCCTTCCAAGGTGGCATCAGAGCTGGGGCCTGCTGAGAACAGTTTTTTGTTTGTTTGTTTGTTTGTTTTTCTGATCCTAAATCCTATTAATTTCGGCATGCATCTAGACCTAGAACAATTTCCTGCAACTCTGAAAACATACAACACCATAAAAGGAAAAGAGCATATTGTCCAAAGGAATACAGAGCATATTTATGAAGTGAAATAGTTCTTCAGGAAGTATATGAAATAGGAACCTGGTTAGGCAGCACTATAATGGGGGTAGGTGCTATGTTTCAACATTAAGTATCATATTAATTGAGATACTTTAATCATTTCAGAAACTACCTTTCTCTTCATTTTTTAAAAGCTTTTTATTTTGAAATAATTCTAGATTCACAGGAAGCTGCAACAAAAGTAGCAGAGACCCGTGAATCTTCAGGCAGGTCCCCCTAATGTTAACAAGTTTTACATAACTGTCATACAATAATTACTAGAAACCAGGAAATTGGTGCCAATTCAATACTCCTTTGTGAACTTAGAGATCTTACTCAGATTTCAGCAATTTTTCCATGCAATCCCGTGTGTGTGTGTGTAGAATCCTACATAGTTTAATCACATGTATATGCTTATGTAACCATGGCCAAAATAAAGATACAGAGCTGTAGCTGTTCCTTCACACAAAGTAACTCCTCTCCCCTGGTCCTAAGTAACCACTAAACTACTCTTCATCTCTATCCTTTTGTTATTCAAGAATGTTATATAAATGGGGGGGGTGCCTGGGTGGCTCAGTGGGTTAAAGCCTCTGACTTTGGCTGGGGTCATGATCTCAGGGTCCTGGGATCGAGCCCCGCATCAGGGTCTCTGCTCAGCGGGGAGCCTGCTTCCTCCTCTCTCTCTGCCTGCCTCTCTGCCTACTTGTGATCTGTCTGTAAAATAAACAAATAAAATCTTAAAAAAAAAAAAGAATGTTATATAAATGGATTCATGTAGCATATTTTTTTTTTTGGAGGCAACTTACTGCCTACATTTTGTTTCAATGATTTTGTATTCCAATGTTCTAAGGTACTCAAATTTCAGGAGTGAAGATGCTTTAGAAGGAGTAAATTCTTGCATATTCCTGCTAATGCTCTAATAATCAGTTGGGAGACCAACATGTTAATAATATTTAAATCTTCTGGCAAATAAATGGGAAGTTAAAAACATGGCACCTTCCCCAGTACTGAATTTCCTCAATTTCTCATGTAAACTTGAGAATTCACCCTTGAATAGTTGGCCCATTTATAACTTTTGGGACTGACTCTTTTTACTCAGTATGCAACCCTTGAAATCCTTCAAAGTTGTACTGGGCATCTGTAGTTTGTTTCCTTTATGGCTGAGTAGTGTTTCATTCTATGCATGGCCTAACTATTCACCCATTGGAGGATTGAATTGTTTTTGAGTTGTGTCCAGTTTGAGGTTATATAGGTGCTATGAACATTCATGTGCAGGCTTTGTGTGAAAGTGTGTTTTCATATCTCTAGGATAAACGTCTAGAAGTGCAATGGTGGAAATAATTAATGATAAGGATAAGCCTAAATTAACATTAGCTGTGTAAATGGCATTAAGAAAAATAATAACAATAATACCAAAAGCAAAATGAGTTATTAATGCGATTGAACTTAATGGTAGACAAAACTAACATGGAAAGAGTTGGGACTTCCATCTATGAATGAGTGAAGAGTTTGTCAATTCTCCAAAAAATAAAACTACATATGAACTTCCCAAAACAACCATATCAGGGATCTGGATATCAACTAAAAGCAAGAATCAAATTGAGAAGCTGTCATTCATACACAGCTGCTGAACTTCAGGTACGGGCTGTGGGTGTCGACACTATTTATGCCTGGGGCTCCCATCACCTCCCACATCACCTTGAACAGCATGGTTGTTCTACTGAGCCGTCACTGGCTATGACCACCAGAGGCAAAGTGGCCAGAGGGGCTGACTCAGTCTAGAGTGAAAGGTGGACACCCTACATTCAGATGCATTGTCAGTGCAAGTAGCAAACCCAGCAGAAAATGAATGGACACAAGAAGCTTCAGCAGCCTTAGCCTGAGGCTAAGGGGACTATAAGTCCCAGGTCACACTGTAGACTGGAGGAAGAGCCAGAAATTTAATGAGGGTTCATAATCTCTCCATTCATCTCAGGCACTTACCTCAGGTGTGTGTAGGGAAGATCTGAGGGGATGCAGCAAAACTACAAAACAGAGGCAATTTTGAAAATCACCTGAATTTTGGGTGCACTTTCAAACCCACACACTGATCTACCAGCAGAGGATGGAACCTTACGCCTCAAAGCATTTCAGCACAACAGTGCAACCTACAACAGATCACTGGCTGGTCACAAAGACATAGAGGAAATCCCCCTAAATTTTAACAACTGTCCTCATCCCCATTATCTAAAAAGAGACAGCCGTGATTGTACAACACAGAGGCGGAAAAATCCACAGATTAAGTCCACTCAAGTTATTTACAAGTTAAAATACATAAACAACAAAGCAAAAGCAACAACCCTCAAGGGAAAAAAGTCAGAATATAGAGTTACCAAATGACCTAAATAGCCAGTTTTCAACAAAATAAGATGAGGAAGGCAAAGAACCAGTAGAGTGAACCATTTCTGAGTATTAAAAAAAAAAAAAAAAACAATCAGCAGAAATTGTCACCAAGGGGCGCCTAGGTGGCTCAGTGGGTTAAGCCGCTGCCTTCGGCTCGGTCATGATCCTAGGTCCTGGGTTCGAGCCCCACATCGGACTTTCTGCTCAGCAGGGAGCCTGCTTCCTCCTGTCTCTCTCTGCCTGCCTCTCTGCCTACTTGTGATTTCTCTCTGTCAAATAAATAAATAAAATCTTTAAAAAAAAAAAAAAGAGAGATTGTCACCGAGTAGAACAAGATATTTGGCTTGGCAGACAAAGACTTCAAAGCAGATACAATGAAAATATTTAAGGAGTTAAAGATAACCAAGTTTAATGAAATAAAGAAATATATCATGATAATAACACACTAAGGAATATCAATAAAGTGAAAGAAACAAATGGAAATTCTAGATGTGAAAAGTGCATTCATTTTAATGAAAAATTCACTAGATGGGCTCAATAGCAGACTTGAAATGACATGACGAGAGACACCTGGGTGGCTCAGTTGGTTAAGTTTCTGCCTTTGGCTCAGGTCATGATCCCACATTGGGTTCCCTGTTCAGCGGGAGCCTGATTCTCCCTTGTCTGCCGCTCCCCCTGCTTGTGCTTTTTCTCTCTCTCTGACAAATAAAGAAATAAACAAATAAATCTTTTTAAAAATGACAAGTAATCAGTGAACTTGAACATAGATGAATAGAAATCATCCAATCTAAAGAACATCAACAACAAATTGGGGGAAAAAATGCAGGGACCTGTGGTATAACAGCAGGTGTCCCAACATATATGTTGTGGGAGTCCCGGAGGAGAGAGAGAAGGAGTCAACAAACAAACAAACAAAAAAGAGAGAGAGAGGAAAAAAAAAATAATGGTAGGAAACTTCTCAAACTTGCTGAATATTTTCAAAATTCCATTCTTCCACTCTCAGATCTTGTTAGGTGTTTCAGTCCTTTTGCTTTTAATGTAATTATCTATATGTTCAGATTTAGCTTTGCCACTTAATTTTTACTGTGTAGTCCATCTGTTATCTTATTCCTTTATTCCTTTGGGTTATTTGGAAATCTTTAGCATTCCATTTTTATTTATTTAGTTTGGTTTTGACTATGCATCTTTTCACATTTTAATGGCTTCTCTAGGGATTATGAAATCCGTATGTAATTTTACATTCTATTTAGAATCTATATTTTACCACTTTGTTATAGTGTGGAAATACTATCACTTTCTAGGTCCCTTTATGTTATAATTGTCATATAAATTACATATGCATAGCCTGAAACCATTAAACTCATATTTAAGAACTTGAGAAAATGGCTATTCTATGAACCCAATATTTACTTTTTCATTTGAGCATCCTTCCTTTGGTGATGTCCCAATTATCCTTCCAGTATCATTTCTTTCTGCCTTTTTTTTTTTTTAAGATTTTATCTATTTACTTGACAGAGAGATCACAAATAGGCAGAGAGGCAGGGAGAGAAAAGGAGGGGGAAGGAGGCTCCTGGTGAGCAGAGAGCCGGATACGGGGCTCGATCCCAGGACCCTGACACCATGACCTGAGCAAGAGGCAGAGGCTTATTCCGCTAGGCCACCCAGACACCCCTCATTTCCTTCTGTCTTAAAAGCTCTCTTTGGTAGTTATTGTAAGTCAGTTTGCCTGGTTCAATATTCTTAGTTTTCCTTCCTCTGAGAATGTTTTATTTTATCTTCAGTGAAGGATATTTTCATCGGACATAGCATTTTGGGTTAACAGTTTTCTTCAAGACGAAAAATGAAGTGCCACTCTGTTCTGATGTCATCGTTTCCAGTGAGGACCATTCACACATTAGAATCTTGGTTCCCTTACAAGTAAAGTTGTCATTTTCTAGGAATTGCTTTCAAGGCTTTTATTTGTCTTTAGCTTTCAGTGATTTGATTATTATGTAGGAGCACAGATTATTTGGGTTTCCTACTGATGGTCTGCTCAGATTCTTGAACTGTAATTTTACGTATTTTGCTAAATTTGAAAGGTTTTCATTATTTCTTCAAATGTTTTTTTCAACACTATACTCCTGGAATTCCAATAACATGGACAGAAGACATTGTGTTATTCTGCAGGTACTTCAAGCTCTGTTGATTTTTTTCAATTTTTAAATTTCTATTAATATTTCATAATTTGGAAGATGCCTAGGTGGCTCAGTCGTTAAGCGTCTGCCTTCAGTTCAGGTCATGATCCTGGGGTTCTGGGATCGAGCCCCACATCAGGCTCCCAGCTCAGCAGGGAGCCTGCTTCTCCCTCTGCCTGCTGCTCTCCCTGCTTGTGCTCACTCACTCTTTCTCTCTCTCTGACAAATAAATAAATAAAATCTTTAAAAAATATATTCGATAAATTTTATTGATTTATTTTCAGGTTAACTCACCTTTTCTCTTATATCTTTATTCTCCTGTTGAGAGCTTCCAGTGAGTTGTTTTTTAAATTTTGGTTATGATGGTTTTCAGTTTATTTGGTTCTTCACTTGCTCTATTCTTTGCTGAGCTTATCTATTTTAGCAGATGTTTAAGGAGTGTTCATGATCGTCATTCAAGCATTTTTACAACAGTTGTTTTTTTTTTAATATTTATTTATTTGACAGAGAGACACAGCGAGAGAGGGAACACAAGCAGGGGGAGTGAGAGAGGGAGAAGCAGGCTTCCCACCAAGCTGGGAGCCCGATGCGGGGCTCGATCCCAGAACCCCGGGATCATGACCTGAGCCGAAGGCAGACGCTTAACGACTGAGCCACCCAGGTGCCCCTACAACAGTTGTTTTAATGTCTGCATCAGATCATCTCAACATCTATATCACTTAATATTAGCATGTGCTAATTGTCTTTCTATGTGAGTTGAGATTTTCATGGCTTTGTTGTATGCAGTAATTTTTATTTCATTTTGGGCATTTTGTAGATTATGTCAAAGGTCTGTGTTTTACTGCCATTTTATAGGGAATGATACTATTTCTATTTTGACTATCAAGACCTGGTTAAGTTCAGTCCTTAGGTTCCAACCTGCTTTCTGTAGGCTGTGGTTTCAATATGTGTTCAGTTTTTAAAGCCTTTTTAGATGTCTACTACACAGGTGTTTACTTGCTATCGGTGAGTCTGTGCCATAGAGTACAGCTCCAACATAACATGCGAAAGACTACGAATACGTCACATTAAGTTATCAGGATCAATGAACCTAGTATCTACCCTCAAGAACATCTTAACCTAAGAACAAAGTCAAGCATGCAAGCAACAACATACAGTTTGTAGATATGTACAAAGTTAACATGAAAAACAGAGGAACAAAAAGAAGAAATCTATAGGTCAATGTCAGTAGAATTTATTTTCTTTAAATGCAGTATAAATTTTTAAATTTTATACTTAAAGGTACATTTCCACCAAAAATGAGGTGCTGTATGGTGATTAACATAATTTTTTTAAAGGTACATTTTGGTCTATTGAAATGGTTTTCATACTGTTATTTGACCTGTACAGAAATAATTTCAGAAGTTTTTTTTTTTCTGGTATTTCTATTTTTAATTTTTTTTTTATTTCAGCATAACAGTATTCATTGTTTTTGTACCACACCCAGTGCTCCATGCAGTCCGTGTCCTTTCTAATACCCACCACCTGGTTCCCCCAACCTCCCAACCCCTGCCTTTTCAAAATCCTCAGATTGTTTTTCAGAGCCCATAGTCTCTCATGGTTCACCTCCCCTTCCAATTTCCCCCAACTCCCTTCTCCTAACTCCCCATGTCCTCCATGCTATTTGTTATGCTCCACAAATAAGTGAAACCATATGATAATTGACTCTCTCTGCTTGACTTATTTCACTCAGCATAATCTCTTCCAGTCCCGTCCACGTTGCTACAAAAGTTGGGTATTCATCCTTTCTGATGGAGGCATAATACTCCATAGCGTATATGGACCATATCTTCCTTATCCATTCGTCCGTTGAAGGGCATCTTGGTTCTTTCCACAGTTTGGCGACCGTGGCCATTGCTGCTATAAACATTGGGGTACAGATGGCCTTTCTTTTCACTACATCTGTATCTTTGGGGTAAAAAATTGCAGGGTCATAGGGAAGTTCTATTTTTAATTTCTTGAGGAATCTCCACACTGTTCTCCAAAGAGGCTGCACCAACTTGCATTCCCACCAATAGTGTAAGAGGGTTCCGCTTTCTCCACATACCCTCCAACACATGTTGTTTCCTGTCTTGCTAATTTGGGCCATTCTAACTGGTGTAAGGTGATATCTCAATGTGGTTTTCATTTGAATCTCCCTGATGGCTAGTGATGATGAACATTTTTTCATGTGTCTGATAGCCATTTGTATGTCTTCATTGGAGAAGTGTCTGTTCATATCTTCTGCCCATTTTTTGATATGATTATCTGTTTTGTGTGTGTTGAGTTTGAGGAGTTCTTTATAGATCCTGGATATCAACCTTTTGTCTGTACTGTCATTTGCAAATATCTTCTCCCATTCCGTGGGTTGCCTCTTTGTTTTCTTGACTGTTTCCTTTGCTGTGCAGAAGCTTTTGATTTTGATGAAGTCCCAAAAGTTTATTTTGGCTTTTGTTTCCTTTGCCTTTGGAGACATATCTTGAAAGAAGTTGCTGTGGCTGATATCGAAGAGATTACTGCCTATGTTCTCCTCTAGGATTCTGATGGATTCCTGTCTCACGTTGAGGTCTTTTATCCATTTTGAGTTCATCTTTGTGTACGGTGTAAGAGAATGGTCGAGTTTCATTCTTCTACATATAGCTACCCAGTTTTCCCAGCACCATTTATTGAAGAGACTATCTTTTTTCCACTGTATATTTTTTCCTGTTTTGTCGAAGATTAACTGACCATAGAGTTGAGGGTCCATATCTGGGCTCTCTACTCTGTTCCACTGGTCTGTGTGTCTGTTTTTATGCCAGTACCATGCTGTCTTGTTGATCAGAGCTTTGTAGTAAAGCTCGAAATCAGGTAACGTGATGCCCCCAGTTTTATTTTTGTTTTTCAACATTTCCTTAGCAATTCGGGGTATCTTCTTGTTCCATACAAATTTTTGGATTATTTGCTCCAGCTCTTTGAAGAATACTGGTGGAATTTTTTTTTAAAGATTTTATTTATTTATTTGTCAGAGAGAGAGAGGGAGAGAGAGCAAGCACAGGCAGACAGAATGGCAGGCAGAGGCAGAGGGAGAAGCAGGCTCCCTGATGAGCAAGGAGCCCGATGCGGGACTCGATCCCAGGACGCCGGGATCATGACCTGAGCCGAAGGCAGCTGCTTAACCAACTGAGCCACCCAGGCGTCCCTGAAGAATACTGGTGGAATTTTGATCGGAATGGCATTAAAAATATAGATTGCTCTAGGCAGTATAGACATTTTAATAATGTTTATTCTTCCGATCCAAGAGCATGGAATGGTCTTCCATCTTTTTGTGTCTTCTTCAATTTCTTAGATCACCATGGTCTAATCATCCCTACTTTCACTAACAAACACAACAGGGAATAATACAAATTCTATGCACTAGAAATATTTCTAACAGTAATTTGATTAGCAGTTGCTCAATATTCACTAGCAGAATGAATATTTCTAGGAAAATCCTGCATGACTTGAACATTTCTGACTGCATTATTTGTCCTACACATCTTGTAATTTTAATTAATTGCCTCATATACAATCCAGAAAAATACTGCATAGCACAAATATCTATTATTTGCTGTCATGAACTTGTTTTATTTTGTCTTGCTATATGCACAGCATTTTTAAAGTACTTACATTGCTAAGACTGAAACTTGGACCACCTTCTAGAAATGTTTTGCCTTCCCTATACTTCTACTTCCCTCTACTCTGTACTTCCCTCTACTGTGTCCCTTTGAGTCTATAGTTGTGTTGGATATATATTCATGTTTTTCTCAATTCTGGCTTTGGTTTTCCTTCAGTACTAACCTACATTGTGTCCCCAAGAGCAAGAGTAATTCTTAAAAAAAAGAAAGAAAAAGGAAAAGAAAAAAAGAAAAGGAAACGAAAGAGAAGAAAAGAATAGGAAGGAGAAAATAAAGCTGCCAAAGTATAAATTATAGAGTATTGGTTGGATACATTTGTTTATGTTGGTGAATTTGGAATTCAGCAGAAAAACTAAAGAAAAATACATCGTAGCAAGGAATGGTATAGCATAGAAATTTGCTCCTTATTCATAATAACAAAATACATTTTCATGCCTGAAGAGGTAATTCAGTTTTCTCTATTTAATGTTATTTGTTTAGTAAGCTTTTAAATAACATACAGTTTCCTTAACACATAACTTCAAATGCATACAGGGATTGCTCTCCCACTCAAATGGTACTGCTAAGTTAAACTATTGATCTGTGGTATTTTAATAACAGCATTTCAGTTTACCAATAAAATTACAATATAGGTGTTTAGGTTTAAAGCCTACATTGTGAGGTAAATGTGCAAATAATACATGAGGATATCTACAAAATTCTGTTTATAAATGTCTTTCTCTTAATGAGACTAGATAGAGATAACGTTTCTATATGGTTTCTATATGCCTAACCAGTTACATCCCTGAAGTCTGTTCTTAGGAATTTTTTTTTTAAGGATTTTTATTTATTTGACAGAGATCACAAGTATGCAGAGAGGCAGGCAGAAAGAGAGGGGGAAGCAGGCGCCCTGCCAAGCAGAGAGCCCGATAAAGGGCTCAATCCCAGGACCCTGGGATCATGACCCGAGCAGAAGGCAGAGGCTTTAACCCACTGAGCCACCCAGGCGCCCCTGTTCTTAGGAATTTAACGTGTATTAAAACAACTTGCCTTCTCATTCCAGAATTTACCTGAATGCACCAATTCCCACTTTGTACTACAAGAGTTGAATTTAATGATTCAGCTAAGTTTCACATAGCACTATTTTGTGAGAGCAATATTCTTTCTTCTTGCTCACTGTTACCACACAGTTTTGATCTGTGGCCTGAGTAAATATGCTGATTAATCTGACATTAACAAATTTGATTTCTTTTTATGTAAAATATTTAAGACTTTGGTTGCAAAAGTGCTCTGTCATCCAAAAAAAAAAAAAAACAACTATATTAAAAAAATAATGCAAGTGACTAAAAGTCATTACCAAAAAAATAAATTATGAACGTCATAGCACTAAAGTATATACCTGTCGCAGAACATACTACCATTTCTGGAGATGACAAAATATTGTTCCAGCACATAAGAGCATGTGAAAGAACTCTTAGAAAGGAAGTGTATTGGCTCACATTTTTACCAACAGAGGACAAGAGTAAGGTCACAAAATCACATGTGAAAGCATTTCTGTAAAATTCATACCCTATAAAGTAACAATAAAATCCTATATATATATCTATATAATTTCTCTTCAATTACTTTCATTTTTTCCCCCACTTCTTCCATCTACTTCATTCTGCCTTGCTTGAAAGCCGAAGCCAACAATACCACCACATCTACCTTCAGATCTGTGGTATCTATACTCACAGGCTCTGCCATCCTGCCTGTAGAAGAGATGAACGGTGGTTCGCCCTTTCCTTCACTTGGGCATTAGATCCTATGCCCTCTCAACAATTCTAATATTGGCCATAGTAATTCTCTCTCCTGCAAATCAATTTTTCCTCCTCTATGGCTATTCTAATTAGCACAGAAATATGTTGTGCTTTCCTCTCATTAAAAAAAGAAAAATTCCCTCTGACTCTGCCTCCTTCTCAGCAGCAGTTTCCTGTTGTTGCTCATCAAGGAGCTATCCAAACTCACTGCTCTGTTCTCTTTCCAGTCTCCTTTAAACCCACTCCATGTAAGCAATCGTTCCATTCCCGAATGAAACTAATTTTGTCAAAGTCACCAATAACCTTCAGTTTCTTAAATCCAACAGTCAATTTTTATACTGCATCTTACCTGACCCACCAGCAATGCTTGGCACCCATCACCCCTTCTTTGATTCCTTCCTTCTCCTTGATATATTCTCTTTGATTTTCAGAATACTACACCCTCTTGATAGTCTCTTATCATGCTCTTCTCTTCTTATCAAGTCTCCTTTTCTTATTCCTCCTTTATGCCTGACCTCTTAAAATTGAAGTGGTCCAGAACACAGCCCTTGAATTACTAGTCCATCTATGCTCACCACATTTTTTATTTTATTGGATCTGTCTTTATGCCAATAAATCCCAAATTTATGTCTGCAGCCCACACCTCTCTTTTGAACCTCAAACTCACATTTCAAATCTTGATTCATTTCCACTTGGGTATCTAGTAAATACCTGTAAGTGAATATCTTAAAAAAATATCGTACTTGAATATTTAATAAACTTTTCCATCTGGATATCTCATATTTCAAATTTAACATAATCCTAACTGAACCTCAGATAGCCCTGCAAACTGTTTTTACCTGTATTATCTTAGTTGATAGCTCAAGGCCAAAAATTTAGATTTATCCTTGAGATCTTTCTCTTAAAACTATAGCCAATCCTTCAAAAAATTATCTTGACTATACCTTCAAAATACATCAATAATTTGCCTACTACTCACATTTACTCTTCTAACACTTAAGTGCAAGCCTCCTTTGGGGTTTTTGGTTTGGGTTTGGGTTTGGTTTTGGTTAGGATTATTGCAGTAGCCTCCTAACTAGGTCCTTGCTTCCTTCCTTGCCCCATACAAGTACTCTCAATAAAGCAGTTAAAATGATTGCTTTAGAATGTGAGCCATATTCTTATGTCAAACCTAGCTCAAAGTCATCAAATGTTTCTCTCTTCCTTTCAGAGGAAAATCTAAAATCTTTATAATACCTTTGTGTCCCTATCTGACTTCTCTCCCACCCTGCCCAACCCCCTTATCTCCTTTCCTCTCCCTTTCCTCCTTGCCTCCTCCATCCCAATTCCACTGTACCTTTGCTGTTCCTAGAAAATTCCTATTATTGCCTTTGTGCTAACTATTCTTTGCCTACAATCCTCTTTTCCTGGATAGTAACAGATCAACCTCCCTTTTATTCTTTAAGCCTTGGCTCAAAGAGTACATTCTTGGTTAGATTTTCCATAAACTTGAATCTCTACATTCCAGAATCAACATTTCTGATCTCTTTTGTCTTACTTTGTGTTAGTATTTGTTTTCTAACATTCTATATAACTTACTTAAATAGTTGAGTACAGGAATTTGGTATCTGCTTTGTTTGCTCATGATCTCATTCGCTAGAACAGTGAACAAAGTATAGGTATTGACATATAGTAGGTAGTCAATAAATATTTATTAAATAATGACGTATGAACAGTTTCTTTTAATCTGTGTTTTCACTAGGATGTTTCTCAGATTCTAGAGCTCTCCTGGACATTAGACCTAGGGAGCACTTACCACAAGCCTACAATGATAAGATCAAAATTTAAAGGAGTAATCTATTCACTAGAGAGTCAATGATCCAAATTTGAATTTAAACACTTGGTAGCCACATATGTAACTTCTCTCTAATTTTCAATATTTATTCAATCACATGAATCTCCATTTATTTCTTGTAGACTTTATGTGCATTTCATAAGGAAGCATTAGAGTCCCTTACCAATATTAGATATGAATGACTGTATAGTTATATTTGAATTCCATAATCCCAGGATTTAAACTTGTCCTATGACAACCATAATGAGAACCAAATGTGACAAACAAAACTGCAAGGTTTTACATTAAGGAAAGCAATAATAAAATAGAAGAACTATAAACCTTGTTTTGCCAGACCGAGTAGAAAGAAAACAAAGGTAGTATAAATAAATCAGATACCAGGGCCTTGCCCCACCTGTCTTTCAGTGCCAGTAGAAATGTATGGGAAAATCCAAGAATATACACACCTGAGGGCTAATTAGTCAGGAGTAGTGAAAGACAAGGGCTCCAGAAGGTCCATAGGAGCATCTCATCCATGGTGGGCAGAATTCTTAAATGGCTGCCAGTATTATCCTTCCCCACTCTTTGGAAACAATGAAAATGATTCCACAGCTTGCCCACGAATATGTTATATTGTATAGTAAAAAGCACTTTGTAGATGTAATACAGCTGGCCTCTAGGAGGGGAGCACAACCCTTGGCAAAGAGCCAGCAAGGAAAGGGGACCTCAGTCCTACAACACAAAGAACAAAATTCTGCCAACATCCTGAATGAACTTGGAAGCAGTTTCTTCCTCAGTCTCCGGGAAGAAAGGTAGCCTCATCACCTAATTTAGATGGTTTAGATGATGAGATTTTAGAATTTTGAGCTGACAAGATTTAGATGAGATTTGAGACTTGAAAACACTGCTGTAATAAAATGAAATTTGGGGGTACCACGAAATGGAGTAGATATATTTTGTTTGGGGTGGGACATGACTTTCTGGGGGCCAGAAGGCAAACTGTGGCAGGCAGAATTCTTAAGATGGTCCTCCCAAGATTCCACTCTCTTGGCTTTTCAAACACTAAACTAGGTACTGCTTTGAAGGGATTTAGATTAAAGTCCCAGGACAATTGATTAAGGTCTAGAGATTATTCAGGTGAGCCAGACCTAATCAGATAAATATACTTAAAAGCAGACTATTCTGTTTTGGGCAGAACAGAAGAAGTCATTGGAAAGATTTGGAGTATGGAAAGAACTTGACATTCTGTGGCTAGTTTGAAGATGGAGGGAACCATAGGACAAGTAATTAGAGAGCTGAGAGAGAGGCCTTAGTCAACATCCAGGAGAAAAGGGATTTATCTTAAGGAAATCAATTCTATCATCAACCAGAATCCAAGGGCCAATTCATCAAGCCAATGCCCCCTTCTCTCCACGCAGACTTAGGTACACTCATTCACTTAGATATGATCCTGAGAGGGGTGAAGGAGAATAATTAGTGCAAAGGCTACTGCATCCTACCAATCTGGGAATTAAATTATAAGTTAAAATTTAAGTAGACTGACACTTAGAGTAAAAAAGAAAATTATTAACCCAGGCAATATGGACATATGAGTAAGTAAAAGCTTCTTTGTCATCCAGTAGAAAGAAGTTTCAGTTATCTGAAAAAAAGTACTTAAACATTGTTTGCATGAGTAGAATATGGAGTTTTTTTACCTTATTCCATTAGCGTAGTAAGCATCAATTCATGCGTGTCATTTATAGAAATGAAAACAAAATTAAAATGGCATGTGAAAAGAATTCATTTATCTAAAATAATTCTTATCATAAGAGACATATAGACACCAGTAAATAAAAATGATTCAAATATTTTATGATGCCTATTGGTTAATATGTGACTAGGAGCAAAGCCCAACAAAGCACACATTAATGAAGAGTTCAAAACCTTGAAAACTGTTCTTGCCTTTATCTCCCTATCTCTAAGTTGAGCAAAATATTACGTGCCTATGGAGGTATGTAATGTGATAATGGGATAGGTTGTGTTTTATGAAGAGATTGTAAAACCTGCAAAAAGTTGCCCATAGCCAAAAGGAAATTAGGCCAAGCATAAAAAGCATACAGCTAGTTGAAAATAAGAATTTTAATAAAATTGAAAATACAGCCTATCTCCCTCTTTTATACTTCTTCAGGCTACCAGTGCTCTCACCCAGACATGTTTCACTGTTACAACATTGATAAGTATGAAGAAAGTAGGTAAAAGTTTTTAGAGCTGGCAAAACATTTTTTGACATTGAGCTACCTGAAACCTTGTATGGAAGAATTAGTTCACTGATAGCATTAATTTGGCTGTCATATTAATGATATAATGATATAACTGAAAGTGGGTAATATTTTACATGTATTAGAATGAAATAATAATTAGTTTTGGGGTAGAGAAAATAACTGAGAATCTAGTCTAGTCTCTCGATTCACAGCCATAAAAACAGAGGATTAGAAGGATTAATAGTAATAGATATATTTAAATCCAGTGGAAAATCTGAAAGCCTATCCCTTTTGATCCCATCTTTATATACTTCACTTGACCAGACAGAAATGATTTATAACAAAGTTCAAATATCCTAAAAGGGAAAAAAAAAGATTAATTGAATAGTAAGATTTACTTGCTGAAAGTATTGCTATTACCATTAAAATCAGGTAGTAAAAAAGTGCCAGCTACTTCCATAAGGGCTTCCTTTGTTCCTATCTTTAATAAAACAAGATGGAAAAGAACATAATTAGCCAAGGGAAACTCTAGCTGTATCCGAATCTATCCAAATTGGTGATAAACAGGTTAGCTTTTCTCTAGTCTTGATTCATAATGAAATTCCTTTCGGTGGTGTGTAGTTCTCTTTGGTGATTTCATGTTCTTATAGTAGAACTGACAGCTGAGACCTTTCAAGATATCCACGCGACTGTGGAGAGGTGAGGGAGGTCCTCAAAGCCAATTGTTCTCCTAGAACAAAAGCTCCATTTTCATTACACCTACATACACACTTACATACTCAAATACTGACATATTCCTCATTCTTTTTTTTTTTTAACTTAAGTTAAATTTAGCTGGCTTACAACACAAAGCATCCTAACTCATGGGTTTATTTCTGTGCCTGCAACTGCTCTCTCCTTCCTAAGATTTCCCTATAGGGTAGAGGAAGGGAATGAGGTCAAAAACAGACAGTACCTGCTAAGCTGACTTCATTCAATGGCCCCTAAGAATTGTGCTTTATCCACATCTAGGAATGCTGAATCCTAGGATAGGTCAGATGGTCGAAAGCACAAACTGAATGTGTAACACAGTTTCTCCTTTCATCTACATGGTAATCTGCATGGACACAAGGGACAGAACTGGTGGAAGCATGTTTCATTGTGTTCAGCACAAAGTTAAGTTTTAAAGACGGCAAAATAAAGGAAAAATACACTGTGTTGGCAAAATCACGAAGAGAGGGAGGGCTAGTTCTAAGGCCTTCCACAGAGAAAGGGAAAATTAAATATATAAGTAAAAATCATCCTTTCTCATGAACATTCGTGCCTTGTGCGGAGGGGTAACTAAAGTCAACGACTCACTTAAGGTCATGAATCCACAGAAACATCATATGTATGTGTGACTGGGTGATAATACAAAGCATTTACTCTAAACAGCACAGTAGTACAATTAATTTGTCAAGCTCCCCAAATGCCCAGATTAGCAAGAAGCCCAGAATTTCCTACTGGGGCCCTCTCTGCTGCCCTGAATGGTCCAAGAATGTTTAATCAGAACAAAGGAGGCTGTTCGGCTGCAAATGCTTCATCCAGACATAGAGAATCCATTTCTTGCTCTGGCTTTAGAGAGACTTGACCTTAAAACCCGGCCCCGCATCCTCCAATCAGCCAGTAGATTGCTACCTGATATCAGTGCTGCTCCAACGGTGTTTTTTCTAGAATGTGGATGGAGGGCAAGGCAGTCTTCCTCCCCAGTGGAACACAGGTCCATAGTCCAGTATGCTGCTGTGGGCTAGTCTCCAGACACAGCCGCACCTGAACTGCAGGTACGAGTGGCGATCCTTCTGTGGGCTGTGACTGCTTAGTTCAGACTTTCTGCTGTCTGAAGGACATGGTGGTGGGGAGCATGAAGACTCCGGAGCCAGATGGTCTAAGTTCTTTTTGTTTGTTTCATTTTTGTTATTATTTTATTCTCACTACACCTTTAATAAGTGTGGCAGTTTTACATGATTATCTGTTTCTTAGGTGTTGAGTTTGAGGAGTTCTTTATAGATCTTGGATATCAGCCCTTTGTCTGTAGCGTCATTTGTGAAGATCTTCTCCCATTCTGTGGGTTGCCTCTTTGTTTTGTTGACTGTTTCCTTTGCTGTGCAGAAGCTTTTGATCTTGATGAAGTCCCAAAAGTTCATTTTCGCTTTTGTTTCCCTTGCCTTTGGAAATGTGTCTTAAAAGAAGTTGCTGTGGCTGATGAAGAGGTTACTGCGTATGTTCTCCTCTAGGATTTTGATAGATCCCTGCCTCACCTTGAGGTCTTTCATCCATTTCGAGTTTATCTTTGTGTATGGTGTAAGAGAATGGTTGAGTTTCATTCTTCTACACATAGCTGTCCAATTTTCCCAGCACCATTTATTGAAGAGACTGCCTTTTTTCCACTGTATATTTTTTCCTGCTTTGTCAAAGATTATTTGACCATGAGTTGAGGGTTCATATCTGGACTCTCTACTTTGTGCCATTGGTCTATGTGTCTGTTTTTGTGCCAGTACCATCCTGTCTTGGTGATCACAGCTTTGTAGTAAAGCTTTAAATCAGGTAACGTGATGCCCCCAGCTTTGTTTTTCTTTTTTAGCATTTCCTTAGCAATTCTGGGTCTTTTCTGGTTCCATACAAATTTTAGGATTGTTCATTCCAGCCCTTTGAAAAACGTTGGTGGAATTTTGATCAGGATGGCATTGAAAGCATGGATTGCTCTGGGCAGTAGACATTTTAACAATGTTTATTATTCCAATCTATGGTGCATGGAATGCTTTTCCATCTTTATGTGTCTTCTTCAATTTCTTTCATGAGTGTTCTGTAGTTCCTCAAGTACAGATCTTTTACCTCTTTGGTTAGGTTTATTCCAAGGTATCTTATGGTTCTTGGTGCTATAGTAAATGGAATTGATTCTCTAGTTTCCCTTTCTATATTTTCATTGTTAGTGTATAAGAAAGCAACTGATTTCTGTGCATTGATTTTGTATCCTGCCACATTACCGAATTGCTGTATGAGTTCTAGTAGTTTGGGGGTGGAGTCGTTTGGGTTTTCGATATAAAGTATCATGTCATCTGCAAAGAGAGAGAGTTTGACTTCTTTGCCAATCTGAGTACATTTTATTTCTTTTTGTGGCCTGATTGCTGTTGCTAGGACTCCTAGTACTACGGTGGTGAGAGTGGGCATCCTTGTTGTGTTCCTGATCTAATGGGAATGCTGTCAGTTTTTCCCCCATTGAAAATGATATTCATTATGGGTTTCTCATAGATTTTTATGAAGTTGAGGAATGTTTCCTCTATCCCTATACTTGAGAGTTTTAATCAGGAATGGAAGCTGTATTTTGTCAAATGATTTTTTCTGCATCAGTTGAGAGGAACATGTGGTTCTTCTCTCTTCTCTTATTGATTTGTTCTATCACATTGATTGATTTGTGAATGTTGAATTACCCTTGCATCCCAGGGATAAATCCCACCTTAAAAGACATGAACAGATACTTCTCCAGAGAAGACATACAAATGGCTAACAGAACATGAAAAAATGTTCATCATCTTTAGCCATCAAGGAAATTCAAATCAAAACCACATTGAGATACCACCTTACACCAGTTAGAATGGCCAAAATTAACAGGACAGGAAACAACAAGTGTTGGAGAGGATGTGGAGAAAGGTGAACCCTCTTACACTGTGGGTGGGAATGCAAGGTGGTGCAGCCACTTTGGAAAACAGTGTGGAGAAATTCCTCAAAAAATTAAAAATAGAGCTACCCTATGATCCTGCAATTGCACTACTGGGTATTTACCCTAAAGATACAGATGAAGTGAAAAGAAGGGCCATATGTACCCCAATGTTCATAGTGGTTATGGCCACAATTGCTAAACTGTGGAAAGAGCCAAGATTCACCAACAGATGAATGGATAAAGAAGATGTGGTCCATATATACAATGGAATATTATGCAGCCACCAGAAAGGATGAATATCCAACTTTTGTATCAACATGGATGGAACTGGAGGAGATTATACTGAGTGAAATAAGTCAAGCAAAGAGAGTCAATTATCATATGGTTTCACTTACTTGTGGAGTGTAAGGAATAACATGGAGGACATTAGGAGAAGGAAAGAAAAAGTGAATTGGGGTACATTGGAGGGGGAGAGGAAGCATGAGAGACAGTGGTCTCTGAGAAACAAACTGAGGGTTTTGGAAGGGAGGGCAGTGGGAGGATGGGCGAGCCTGGTGGTGGGTATTAAGGAGGGCACATATTGCATGGAGCACTGGGTGGATGCATAAACAATGAATCTTGGAACACTGTAAAAATAAAATTAAGATGCTAAAAAAATAAGTTAAAAAATTTTTTTCTAAGTGTTGCAGTTTCATTTTTTATTATGTTCAGTTAGCCACTATATAGTATGTAATCATTTTCTGAGGTAGTGTTCAATGATCATTAAGTAAGTATAACACCCAGTGTTCATCACAACATGTGCCCTCCTCAATACCCAGTTACCCACTCCATGCTCCCCTTCGAAATCCTCAGGTTATTTCCCAGGGTCCATAGTCTCTCCTGCTTCATCTCCCTCTCTGATTTCTCCCCCTCTGGATTTCCCTCCCTTCCCCTATGGTCTTCTGTTCACTTCCTTGTGTTCCACATATAAGAGAATCATATTAAAAGAGATGTGACTTTATGTGTTCTGCAACTAGTTACATGAAATAATAGCAAGCACATTTAATGAGAACTTAAACAATGTTCCAGGCACAGTATCAATTAATTTACATAACTTAACTCCTTTAAGCTTTGCAACATGAAAGGGTAAACTGTATAACCCACCTTTTATACACAAGACAACTAAGCCCCAGCAAGTTAAATAACTTGTCCAGGGTTGCAAAACTAGGGTGTGGCAAAGTATTTATAATCCAAGTTTCTAATAGCAAAGGATTTCCCTTTTCACTGTAAAACGGCCATGCTTAAAATATGGAGGGAGAAATATTATAGTAAACATGCTAGATATATAGATCTATCTATCTATCACCTATCTATACATCACAGTAATGGATTTATTCTCCTCGCCATTGTTAAATCTGCTCCATTAGAAGTAAGGGTTTGGAGGTCTCTATAGGACACAGCATATACCCACAAGTGAGTCTGGAAATGAATAAGGCAGGCCTTCATGGGTGGTGGCATTGTGAATGCATACTTAAAATTTTCCCTTCTCAAGAAATAGGGTCAAGGATCCCAGATGAAAATGAAACTTTCTTCAAAGTGGCTGAAGCTTTCAAATCTACCCATCTAAAATTCAGACTCATGTAAACTTAGAATCTGATGCTGGAGACTTAAATCCCCAAGGATGGCATTTGGGAAGGGAAGATGCGTGTAAATACAGGAAAGCAAGCATAACCTGCATCCACAGTATGAGCTAGAATTCATGAGAATGGACTGAAATATGTGTCAGTTCCTGTTGCCTGGAATCTTGAGGGTAAGAAGCCCTGCAGGGGAAGCTGGTGCCCTTCATTATGGAAGTGAACACAGCTCTAGACCAGAAGAAAGAGCTAAAAGAAGACCCAAAGGAAGGAGAAGCCCTTGTAGGACAGGTAACTGTCCCATACCAATGCCATGAGCTAGCTGATAAGCTACAATAGGGATGAGTTCTAAAGTGGCTACTGCCTTAATTCTATCCTTCAAATCTCACTCAAGAATCTCACTCAAGAATCTCTCTTTTTTTCCCACTCTAATAGGAAACACATACTGAATCTTTAAATAATGGTATTTTTTTTAAAGATTTTATTTATTTATTTGACAGAGAAAGATCACAAGTAGGCAGAGAAGCAGGCGGAGAGAGGGGAAGGGAAGCAGGCTCCCCGCTGAGCGGAGAGTCCCATGCGGGGCTCGATCCCAGAACCTTGGGATCATGACCTGAGCCAAAGGCAGAGGCTTTAACCCACTGAGCCACCCAGGCGCCCCTAAATAATGGTATTTTAAACCAAACTACTTTCCAGTGAAAGAATGTAGTCTATAAGATCCCAACAAGAAAGCTACATGATTATTGAAGGGGACTCTTGGTCACATATGGGAGAGGAAATAGGACATAGTTTCAGCAACACAATATTTGTGTGTATTCTGATCATGAATATGACAAGAATAATTTCTCCTAACTCTACAGAAATACACTAGCATAAAATTAACTGCATGTATATAAAGTGTATTCTTTGGTTAATTTTAACATACAGACACACAGAGTGAAACCATCATAATAATTGGGATAATAAAAATATCCATCATCCCCAAAGTTTACATGTGTACTGTTGTACCTACCCCACATGCCTCTCTGTATTCCTAATTCCCATCTCTAGGCAACTTCAGACCTGCTTTCTCTGATGACTGATTAATTTGAATTTTCTAGAATTTTATGTAAATGGAGTCATAGAGTATGTACTCTTATTGTCTGGCTTCTTTACAGCCTAATTATATTGAATTTCATCCTTGTTGTTGGATATCACCAAAGTTCATTCTTTTTTTATGGCTCAGTAGTATACCATTACAAGAATGTATTATAATTTATCTAATGATTCCATTATTGGTGGACATTTGGGTCATTTTTAGTTTTTAGTTAGTACAAAAAAAGTTGTTATGAACATGTGTATACATGTCTTCATGTAGAAACTTGCTTTCATCTCTCTCTTTGGTAAATACCTAGGACTGAAATCGCCAAGTCATGCCATTGGTGTGTATATAAATGTTTTCTAAGATGGTTGTGACTTTTTTTTTCCATTCCCACTAAAAGGTATAAGAGGTGAAATGGTTCTATGTCCCTGGCATAATTTTTTTTTAATTTTATTTATTTATTTGACCAGTGGAGATCACAAGTAGGCAGAGAAGCAGGCAGAGAGAGAGGAGGAAGCAGGCTTCCTGCTGAGCAGAGAGCCTGATGTGGGGCTTGATCCCAGGACCCTGGGATCATGACCCAAGCCGAAGGCAGAGGCTTTAACCTACTGAGCCACCCAGGCGCCCCACCTGGCATAATTGTTTTGATCAGGTTTCTAATTTTAGTCTTCCAGTAAGTGTGTAATGACATCGCACTGTTTTTTTATGTACATGTTCTTAATGACTCATGAGGTTGAGCATCTTTTCAAGGGCTTATCCTTAATGTATGTGCCTTTTTGGGTGAAATGTCTGTTCACATTTCTTGCTCATATTCTATTTGTGTTGTTTGCTAATATAGGTGGCATTTCATCTTTACATAGTTGCTAGAAGTCACCACCTGAGTCTAGAATTTTCTTTAAGTAAAATTCAAATTGTTTAATAGAAAAAGCACAATTCAGTTATCCATTTCTTTTTGAAGGAACTTTGGCAGTTTGTGTTTTTCAATGAATTTTTATACTTCATCTCAGTTGTCATATATGGGCATAAAGTTTTCCATAATATTCCCTTATCCTTAAACTCTGTGACCTCTGTACTGTTGTCTCTTCTCTCATTTCTGATATTGGTAATTTATTTCATCTCCTCCTTTCAGGTTCTCTGGAGACTTACCAATTTTATTGATCTTTTCAAAGAATCAGATTTTAGTCTCTTCAATTTTCTCGTTTTTCTGATTTATTTTTGCTCTTGCTTTTCTTTTGCTTACTTTAGGTTTAGTTTGTTCTTCTTTTTAAAGTTGTTGTTTGTTGTTTTGTTGTTGTTGTCATTGTTGTTTAAAGGAGGATTTAAGGGCGCCTGGGTGGCTCAGTGGGTTAAGCCGCTGCCTTCGGCTCAGGTCATGATCCCAGGTCCTGGGTTCGAGCCCCGTATCGGGCTTTCTGCTCGGCAGGGAGCCAGCTTCCTCCTCTCTCTCTGCCTGCCTCTCTGCTTACTTGTGATTTCTCTCTGTCAAATAAATAAATTAAATCTTTAAAAAAAAAAAAAAAACAACAACAAAAAAAGGAGGATTTAAATCAGTGATCTCAGCTCCATGTCCTTCTTATTTATATATATCCATAATATTCCCTCATTATCTACACACATACACACGCGCGCGCACTCATGCGCGTGCTGTAAATTGTATTCTAAGCACAGCCTTACCTGCATTAAATAATTTTGATAGGTTTTGTTTCCTTTTTTTTAGGTTTTAAATGTGTTTAATTTCCCTTTTGAGGGGCACCTGGGTGGCTCAGTCAGTTATGCATCAGCCTTCTGTCCAGGTCATGATCCTAGGGTCTTAGGACTGAGTCCCTGCTCAGTGGGGAGTCTGTTTTTCCTGCTGCCTCTGCTCCTCACCACCACCCCTGCCCTGCTTGTGCACTCTCTCTCTCTCTCTCTCAAATAATTTTTTAAATCTTAAAAAAACAAAACAAAAACCAAAGGTAATGGTACCCAAGCCCCAGCATCCATAAAATTCCCCACAGCATAACTGGGACACAGTTAAAAATACATGTTAAATTTCCTAACATGACAAGAAAATAAAATCTTACCTTAAAAAGAAAAAATATATATATATTTTACTGGTAAAGTGTGCAAGGTGCAGAGATTTTCTTTTTGCCTTTCAACAACTCTGAAGACGTTACTCCTGCCTGTCATTATCTTTATTCTCTAAACATACTCTTCTGACTTTTTTCTGACTACTTAATTTTTTTCTAATGACTAATTTTAAGCAATTTGACTTTGATGTGACTTAATGTGGTTTCCTTCATATATCTTGTGCTTATACTGTGTTGAACTTCTTTGGGAGTTTATAGTTTTCATCAAATTTGGAAAATTAAAACATTTGATCATTATAAAAGATATAATTCCTCTGTTTCCTCTCTTACATGGACTGTAATTACATGTACATAAAACTCTCTGAAATTGTCACACAGTTGTTGGTTCTGGGTTCTTTTTTTTTTTTTAGTTTTTTTTTTTTTCTGTGTTTTAATTTGGATCCTTTTTAGTATAGATGTCAAGTTCCCCATTTTTTCTGTGTGTCTGACCTGCCATTTTAACCACCCAGAATATCTGTCATTTCTGACATTGTAGTTTTCATCTCTAAAAGCTTGATTTGGGTCTTATCTCTATCTTTTTATCTCTACTTAACATGTATAATCTTTCTTCTATTTTCTTACATCTACACCATATAACAGCTGTTTTAAAATTCTTTTTTTCTCATTTTATTTTATTTCTTTTCAGTGTTCCAGAATTCATTGTTTATGCATCACACCCAGTTTTTAAATTCTTGTCCTAATTCTATCACCTACATCTTTCATAGGTTTGTTTCCCCCTCATTATAGATCATATTTTCTGCTTCTTTGCATGCCTCGTAACTCTGGATCAGATGTCAAACACTGTGAATTCTACATTTTAGGATCTTGCATATTTTTATATTCCTGTAAATATTCTTGATCTTTATTCAGGAGAGTGGTACAGTTACTTGGAAACAGTTTGATCCATTCAAATCTTGCTTTTATACTCGTTTAGGTGGGACCAGACATGACCTTAGTCCAGAAATAATTTTGCGCCATTACTGAGGCAATATATTTCTGTGTACTCTATCCCAACTCCTTTAATTACAAAATTGCAGTCCCTCTGAATGGTGGAAATAAGAACTATTGCCAACCTTTGTGACTTCTGTAAATTCCTTTCTCTAAGCCTTTTGCATATCTTTTCCAGCTGTTGGATAGTTGTCTCAAATTCATTGATCAGTACTCAGCTAAAGAACAAAGAGAAAATTTGTAGATGCTCGTATCCCACCCCCCCAACACACACGACTCTCTATTTCTGTCTCTCTCTCTCTCTCTGTCATCTAGTACTCTGCTGGGCAAATTCAAATCACTTGGTCTCCCCACCTTTCCTCAACTCAGTGAGTCCCTGAGGCTGTAGTAACCTGGCCAGTCAGAGACTCACCTCATTGTTTCCTCTCCCTCAGGGATCACTGTTCTGATGTCTAATGTCTAAAAATCATAGTTTTGTCGATTTTGTCTCTTTTTTATTGTTTCAGATGGAAGATAAGTCTGGTCCCTGTCACTTTATCTTCCCAAGAATATATTAAGACCTTCATTTCCATATAGTGCAAGTAACATCAGATTTAGAATCAGAATATTTAAATTCAAAATCTAATTGGCTTCTGACCAGCAGTGGCTTACTTTTTTATGAACTGTAGCAACTTTGGCAATAATTTAATACGTCACTCTAGAATGCCTTTCCCCTTTTATAAAATGAGGATAGTTACACATGTTTTCTTCTTTATGGGTTTTTTTCTGAGGGAAAATGAGCACTAAATTACATGAAGCTGTGCTGTAATTTCACAGCTGAATTCTCTCTTCCAAACCTAGTCTTGTCTCCACAATTGTCCACTTTATTAAATATACAATTTAGGAATTGATTCTTGTAAGTAAAACATTCTAGAGACTCGCATGACTTTCCTAACATTTTGTGTTTTTTCCTCCTCATATTTTTTAACCAAATATTAGAACTCTCTCTTACTCTTGAAGGATTTACATAACTTTTATCTAAAAATTGAGATAGTCATCAGCCGCATTTAAAATCCAGTTATAAGTAGCTAGGTCGAATGAGGGTTCATAACATTGGGCAGTTATATATTATTATTACTAACTACATAAGGTGATTCTTAATTCTGCCTTGTACAAAAAAGTCCTCACCAACCCAAAAGCACTATAGAATTGCAACAAATATTGTACAATGTGAGGAAATTTTAGTCAATGTGTTGATAAGGAAACCTGGTTAGAACAACAACAACAAAAACCAAAACAACAACAGAAAAAAAACAAAAAAACAGGCCCTAGGTCCTGGATTTAGGATTAGAAACAATTTTGGGAAAAAAAAAAAAAGGCAGTAAATACATGTGATTACATTTTATTTTCAATACTTTCTACACCTTTTTACCTCTAGTGATTATTTCCCCCTGTATGTCTTTCCTGGTATTTTCATATTCTCTCCTGCTATCCCTATGAAAATAGCTCTTGAAAGAAGGTTATGAAAAACTCCCACTATGGAAATGTCTACTACTGATAAGTCATTCTAGGAGATAATGTAGCATTTTTCCTTTTGGTTTCTTTTTGTTTGGGGTTAAAAAAAACACAGACTCTTTTTTAGCTTAGAGAAAGCATGTTGAAACAAATGATCTGCAACATTGCATCTAAACCTGATTCTTCCATAACTCTCTGAATGAAGATTTGATGATAGAAATTCAACAGTTATCAAGGGATTCTGGTATAGAGATGATGAGAAAATTCACTGAAATACCATTTTCAGAGGTGCGCGAAACACAGGACCGAGAGTCAGGAAACAATTTTGAGACTGATTCTCACTCAGAGTCCCAAAGCTCCCCTTGTAGACTTGGATAAAAATTTCTCAGGATGTAGTTCTCTCATTTGCAAAAATGTAAACAGCTAACAAGCCAGGGACTATCTACAGCCTTTAGCATAGAGAGACCACACTGAAAAGCCTCCACCCACCTTTGTGAATTGAAGTATCTTATTCAGTGTCCTGCAGAATTCTCCAGAGGAAGAAGCAACTTTCTTCTACTTAGAAACTTCCACTAATTTTCAAACAAGAAAAAAATAATAATAATAATAAAGCCCCTTGAATAAAATGAATGTAAACAATTCTCATTTGTTTCTCTTCCACTTGAAACCCTGGAAAGACTGACTCGGGGAGATACCATAACAAAGAAAAAGAATTTATTAAGGTTGGTTAATTGTAGTCTAGATCAAAGTAATTAATTTGGAAGTATTGTGTCCTGTCTACTTCCACCAAAGTCAGCACAAAGCTTCTAGCTATGAAGACTTTGAGGGAGCTTATAATGTTTTTTGTTTTTGTTTTTGTTTTTTTCTCATAAGGGAAAGTGTACAGGTGGATCAATCTTAGTTAGATTTAGCATGAAGCCTCCTTAGCCAATATTCAAAGTTTCTAAAATTTTTGGAAAGTAAATTTTCAAATGAGGTTGGTATCTTAGGTGAAAACTACACTATATTATCCTGACCTTAACTGGGAATGAACTAGAAAGTGATTTCTTTCTGAGGACATTATAATTTACTTTTTATTGACTGAGAAAATTTTCATGTATTTCTTCAAAAGAAAACATGATAGATTAATTTTAAATATTAAATACATTTAACTCCTTCTATGCTCACAGTTAAATCAATGGTTATCATAAACTCTTAATTGGCTGCTAAAGACAGTTGTTATAAACTACATAAAGGCACCAACAATATTCTAGAGTTTGTGCATAAATCTATCTTCGTGGGTGTTTTGTTTTACTTCTCCCTAAAAACAGTTTCTGTCAAACTATCAATCCCACATAAAATTTGAATTTTTAGTATGTGTGGAGCCTCCAGAAACTAAAGGATAATTAATTCACTGCAAGTGTTCCATAAACAATGGGAAAGATATTTTATTACTCCTTTTATTCCAATTAAATGTATTCAAAGTTATGTTGACCTTTGTTAACCCTGGTTACAGCAGTATAGGATTGCAGAAAAGAAACTCCAGAACTTGTTAAAGGGAAATACATTCTTTGGGATTTACCTCACCTAGGGGGACATATTTCTCACCCTAGTCCCTTAGACTGAGGTCATTAATCATTGATATGCATAAGAATCACCTTGGTATCTTTGGAAAAATACTTATGGTCCCACATATGTGACACGTCTGCCTCTTTTAGGAAGCTCCCTGACTCTAGCACCTATAACCACCTATTTATATATAGAAAGTTCCTTCTTGCGTGCTTTATCAGGAACAGTATTTCTTCCAGCAGGCTCTATCAATAGACATGGCTCATTAATATCTATGATACGGTAAAAACAATAGCATGCACTACCAAATCAATTATTCTACATGGAAAACTTCTGGTTGATAATTTTGCCATCTGAAGATTTAAACAATGGTCGATATTTTTGCCATCTGAAGATCTGAAGATTCAAACAATATTCAGTGCTAGAACATAGTTGTCAACATTAGAGTTTTGTTGGGTAAGTCTTCCCATCTGGCTCTGGGTGTGGGATTTGAGCACAAAGGGGTTTCTCAGAGACCTCCAAGTCAGCTCTCATTAAGTATTTCCATATTGTGTCATGCTCAAAGTACATACTCATTTAGTAACTCACCGGCTCAAAAATATTTATTGTGCATATACTATGTGACAAGAACTATGCTGAATAAAGAGAATGCAACACTTCTGTTTAACTGATTTCATACACCTTAATATTTAGTCCCACTCTTGTAAATGTGGAAAGCCAACAGTTTAATGATTATTTGGTATCAATATATTTTTTAATTCATCTGATTTTCTAAGCATGATAGAAGGCTCTTGGGATGGCAATTACTAAAATACTTTCTTTCCCCCAAAACAGTACAGAGCTAAATGCAAGTGGAGCATAAAGGAGGGAATGATTAGTCCTGGAGAACGTCTGAAGGTCTATTGAGTGAGGTAAAGTTTATCAGGGAAAGAAGGAGAAAAAGACATTTCCTAGAAGAATGAACAAGACAGGGATGGCGAGAGTATGTTTGGACAATAGGAAAATATTTGATATGGAAAAGGGATGTGGTATCAGTCAGAAAACTGGTAATTAAAACCAGAAATATAAATAAGGAAATAATAAATTATTTGAAAGGTTCAGTACACCCAACAGAGTTTGGATATTAATTCTTACCGATTTGTCAGAGAAAATATAGGTATATGGGTGATGTGATCATATCCCATCTTCAGAAAAATGACAGTTTAGAAGCACTTGAGGAGGAAGGAGTATGTGAGAGAATCAGAAATAATCAGGAAGTTGGTACAACATGGGACTGAAAAAGGTTCGGGGAGCAGGTTAAGGCTGTACCAGTGAGGCAGCTTGAGGGATATATTTTATTTTAAATGAAGGTGATTTTATGAATGGTTGAAGTTTTCAACAGATGGCAAAAGAAAGGAAAAGCCAAAGACTTTAACATTTCAACCATGAGAAGTAAAATGGTAATATTATTAATTAAACAGGGATACAGGAGGAGGAACTGCTTC
The DNA here is from genome assembly GCF_902655055.1 of Lutra lutra. Lineage (NCBI taxonomy): Eukaryota > Metazoa > Chordata > Mammalia > Carnivora > Mustelidae > Lutra > Lutra lutra. The sequence continues at coordinate 98,901,718 of NC_062288.1, read as the reverse complement.
ATAGGTGAAGAAACTGAATTTCGTTTTGGGCAGATCATGTGTTAGGAGCCCTTAGAACTGAATCATAAATGGAATGGGTGCTGAACGGATGACTGTAGAAGAAAAGAAGGTAGAAGTGAAGAAACAGATTTGAACCCTGGTTTAGGGAATACTTTTCGGAAAAAAAAAAAATTTCACTTGGCAAAATTTTATAAACTGGCAATGCAATTCTGGTCTACATTTTTTCCTTGATCTTAATTGTTTTTAAAAACAACCAGGGGTGCCTGGGTGGCTCAGTCAGTTATGTGTCTGTCTTTGGCTCAGGCCATGATCCTGGGGTCCTGGGACTGAGTTCCGGATAGGGGCGGGGGGCATCCCTGCTCAGTGAGGAGTCTGCTTCTCACACTCCTACTCCCCCTGCTGTGCTCTCTCTCTCTCTCTCTCTCTCTGTCAGATAAATAAATAAAATCTTTAATAATAATAATAATAATGATAATAATAATAAAATAAAAACCTAACACCTGGAAACTACAGGTGGGACAGACTTTTAGAATAACCAGTTTTTAAGAAGAATGAAGAAACAGGTCCAAAATGAGGAACTGCTTTGCCCCAATTCTCAGAGTAAATTATTGGCATATTCAGAATTACAACCTAGCTATTCGATTCTCAGGTAAAAATTCTTTCCACTGTGTTACCCACACTATCTAAGAGCCAAAATCCCTATGTTTGACTAGGAAATCATCACCTTGGAAAATCACCACCCAGGCTATACAAAATATAAGAAACAAGAGAAAAAAGAAGGAAAATACTAGAAAACCTTGCAGTGGCAAAAGTACATGGATACATACACCTACACTCATATATAATGCTAGAAATGATTTTCCTTATTACAAAATCTACATCTTGAAAAAATTGTAACTAAAAATAATAATGAGGTATCAATCTTTGAATCCAAAATAACAAATAAATAACAGGATAGTAATCAAATTGAGGACTGAAGATAAATAGTAATACATAAAATTAAATTAAATTAAATACTAATTAAGTTACATAAAGCAAAATAAACCAGGGTCCTTGTATGGACCAATAATATTAATGTGCTAATAGTGAAGAGTAAGATAAATTTAATTCTTTAACACCTTGACATAAATACCTAAGTTTCAAGCATATTTAAGGTCTACATATGCTTTTTTACTCTTCAGATATATTAAAATAAAAACCAGCACTATTTTAAAAGATGATGAATTCATTTTGATTATTTCTTAATATCATACATTCTCCTAAGACTCCACTTATTTTTAGGAAGAAATAGAACTCTCTGCTAAAGAGAAAAAAGGTTAAATGATGCAAAAAAAGATCATTATCCTGCCAGATTGCATTTGTCTTAAACAGAATCACTTTGATAAAATACATATTTCTATACAAATTTGGTTACCATTGTGTATTGTCTAATCCATTCATCTTCAGAGCAAGTTCTCACAATTCAGGGAGCACACAAGATGATCCCCTGGGATGTGAAAAGAATATATTAAAATTTTCATTGAAATTTATTTTTGAATTTTTATTTCAAAATATAAGAGACATATGAAAAAGTCTATAAAACACAAATATGATTCAGTGATTTAATCACAAATATTATGGACAAGTTATCATCATCCAAATAAAAAAAACAACATTCATTGGTCACCACCCTCCTCCCTTTTCACAATTACTAACTCTTCATAGCCCTCGTAGAATTACTCACTATCTTTACTTGTATGGTATTTATTTTCTTAATTTATTTACAGTCTATCAGCTAAATGTGCATCTTTTAAAATAGTGTTTTATTTTAGTTTTGTCTTATTTCCTTGAACTATATGTGTGTGTGTGTGTGTGTGTGTGTGTGTGTGTGTGTGTATAAAGGAATCATACATCCTAAACTCTTTTCTTCCTGTTTTTGATTACTCAACATTTGATTTCTGAGGTGGATTTATACTCTGGATAACTATATTTCACTCACTTTCAGTGCTGTGTAATAGTTTCAGATGAATACTACAACTTAATATCTATTCTGTTGTTATTAGATATTTAGATGGTTTATATTTAAGAGGTTTGCAAATAGGGGCGCCTGGGTGGCTCAGTTGGTTAAGCAACTGCCTTCAGCTCAGGTCACAATCCTGGAGTCCCAGGATCCAGTCCCGCATCGGGCTCCCAGCTCTATGAGGAGTCTGCTTCTCTCTCTGACCTTCTCGCCTCTCATGCTCTCTCTCAAATAAATAAATAAAATCTTTAAAAAAAAAAAGAGGTTTGCAAATAATGCTTCTGTGAACATTCTTTTCAAAGTAAGTCTGTTAGGTGTAAATCTAGGAGTGAAAACATCAATTCACTTAATTTCAGAACTACTCTGTATCTTTTACTAGTATTTTAAAGGTTTTGGATTTTGTTGTTATTATTTTGTTTATTTGGCTTTTGTTTTATTTAGGTTTCATGTGTTTATTATTAAATGTACTCTAAGTAAATATACTATTTTTACTTTTTGTAGTTATTGTAAATAAAGTGATATCTTCTATTATAGCTTCTCACTCTTAATTATGAATACAAAAGTATTTGATTTTTATGTGGTAATTTTGTTTTCTTACTGAATTTTCTTCATTGTACAAGTTTGAATACAAATTCTCCAACTTTATTCTTTGTTTCAGATTTCATTGGACTATTCTAGGTCCTTTGCATTTCTGTATGGATTTTACAATCAGCTGACCTATTTCTATAAATGAACATGCTGGAGTTTTGATTTGTGATTCCTTTCTTTTACTTTTTTTTACTTATACTCAATTAGCCAACATGCATGTGACTTCTTTAAAATTGGAATTGTAAGCGTTCTTTAGTTTCCGGAGTATAGATCCTTTACCTCTTTGGTTAGGTTTATTCAAAGAAATTGAAGAAGACACAAAAAGACAGGAAAATATTCCATGCTCATGGATCGGAAGAATAAACATTTTTAAAATGTCTATGCTGCCCAAAATAATCTTTACTTTCAGTATCATCCCAATCAACATAGGAGTAGCATTTTTCAAAGTGTTGGAACAAACAATCCTAAAATGTGTATGGAATCAGACCCGAATCACCAAGGAAATGTTGATAAAGAAAAAAAAGCTGGGGGCATCACGTTGCCTGATTTCAAGCTATATTACAAAGCTGTGACCATCAAGACAGCATGGTACTGGCACAAAAACAGACACATAGATCAATGGACCAGAACAGAGAAGCCAGATACAGACCCTCAACTCTCTGGTCAACTAATCTTCTACAAAGCAGGGAAAAAATAGCCAGTGGAAAGAAAGACAGTCTCTTCAATAAATGGTGCTGGGAAAATTGGACAGCTATATACAGAAGAATGACACTTGACCATTCTCTTACACCATAAACAAAGATAAACTCTCAATGGATGAAAAACCTCAATGTGAGACAGGAATACATCAAAATCCTAGAGGAAAACATAGGGAGTAACCTCTTTGACATCAGCCACAGCAACTTCTTTCAAGAAATGTCTCCAAGGGCAAGGGGGAAAAAAAGCAAAAATGAACTTCTGGGACTTAATCAAGATAAAAACCTTCTGCACAGCAAAGGAAACAGTCAACAAAACAAAGAGGTAACCCACGGAATGGGAGGAGATATTTGCAAATGACACTAGACAAAGGGCTGGTATCCAAGGTCTATAAAGAACTTCTCAAACACAACACCCAAAAAACAAATAATCAAGTCAAAAAATGGGCAGAAGACATGAACAGACACTTCTCCAAAGAAGACATACAAATGGCTAACAGACACATGAAAGAATATTCAACATCATTAGGCACCAGGAAAATTCAAATCAAAACCACACTGAAATACCACTTTACACCAGTTAGAATAGCCAAAAGTGACTAGGCAAGAAACAACCAATGTTGGAGAGGTTGTGAAGAAAGGAGAACCCTCTTACATTGTTGGTGGGAAAGCAATCTGGTACAGCCAATTTGGAAAACAATATGGAGGTTCCTCAAAAAATTAAAAATAGAGCTACCCTATGACCCTGCAATTGCACCACTGGGTATTGACCCCAAAGATACAGATGTAGTGAAAAGAAGGGCTGAGATGCCCCTCAACAGAAAAATGAATAAAGAAGATGTGGTCCATATACACAACGGAATATTACTCAGCCATCAGAAAGGATGAATACCCACCATTTGCACTGACATGGATGGGACTGGAGGAGATTATGCTAAGTGAAATAAGTCAAGCAGAGAAAGTCAACTACTGCATGGTTTCACTTATTTGTGAAACATAAAGAATAGCATGGAGGGCATTAGGAGAAGGAAGGAAAAATGAAGGGGGTGGGAAATCAGAAGGGGAGATGAACCATGAGAGACTATGGTTTCTGGGAAACAAACTGAGGGTTTTAGAAGGGCAGGGGATGAGGGGATTGGTTAGCCTAGTGATGGGTATAAAGGATGGCATGTATTGCATGTAGCACTGGGTATTATATGCAAATAATGAATCATGGAACACTACATCAAAAACTAATGATGTACTGTATGGTGACTAATAGAACATAATAAAAAATTTTTTAAAGCTCAAAAGATAAAAATTGGGCGCCTGGGTGGCTCAGTGGGTTAAGCCGCTGCCTTCGGCTCAGGTCATGATCTCAGGGTCCTGGGATCGAGTCCCGCATCGGGCTCTCTGCTCAACAAGAAGCCTGCTTCCCTCTCTGTCTCTCTCTGCCTGCCTCTCCTTCTACTTGTGATCTCTCTCTGTCAAATAAATAAATAAAATCTTAAAAAAAAAAGATAAAAATTAATAACTCAAAAGAAATAAAATTTTTTTAAAAAACTGGAATTGTATTACATCTGTACATCAGTTTGGGGGAAAGTAACATTTTAGCAACATCTACTCTATGAACATGAGATATCTACGTGCTTAGATACTCTTTAATTTCTCTCATCAATGTATTGTTTTTCAGCTTAATGGTCTTGCATCTGTTATGCCAGGTGTATCCTTAATTAATGAATTTCTTTGAACATCCACCAACACAAAAGAATTTTCTAATGATTCTGTTATGGATTGAATTAGGTCATGTCCAAATTTATATGTGATAAGTAATATGACCTTATTTATAGATAGGGTCTTTATGGAGGTAATGGAGTTAGAGAGGCCTCAAAGATTATGCCTGGCATCATAAAAATGGGAAATTTGGAGACAGATAGGCACTGGAAGAACACCATGTGACCATTAGACCAAAAGTGGGGATAATGTTTGTACCAGCCATGGAATACCAGCTTGTCAGCAAAAGGGCAGAAGTGAGGGGAGAGGCATGGGAAGGACTTTCCTCACATCCCTCAGAAGGAATTAACTCTGTTGACATCTTCATCTCAAACAGCAGCCTTCCAGAATTCCGAGACAATAAATTTCTGTTATTTAAGTCACCCAGCTTATAGTATTTTGTTACGGCAGCCCCTAGCAAGCTCATACAAATGCCATGCTTTAAGATTCAGAATACACTGGATTTTGTTTCAAGACTGGAAATAATTAATCTTCTTTTTCAGATCACAGATCCAGACTATGCCAATGTCTCATCTATTTCTAAACAAATGGAAACACCATTCATTCCCTCAGACTCTGGGATTATCATTTGGTAAAATTAACCTCCAAGGTGCAAAAGAGGAAGTAGTGCTTAAAAATAGCTAACCAGCCATGTCCTGTTCTGGATCCTGTCACCTGCACTCACTGTGCCCAACTCTTCCTAAATATGAGCTGCTTGCTCATCGAGGTAACATGTTGAGAAGTTATGTTAACTCACTCAAGGCTCTAGTATATCACTTAGAGTAATTCACCAGTTTGGACCTGGCTAAGACTGACCCTAAATCATACTAAGTACTACCCTAAAGGCCTGAAGGAGTTAATGTAGCTACCAAGTGGTCTCCTTTAAATATACAACCTGGGGGCACCTGTGTGGCTCAGTGGGTTAAAGCCTCTGCCTTCGGCTCAGGTTATGATTCTGGGGTCCTAGGATCGAGCCCTGCATCGGGATCTCTGCTCAGCAGTGAGCCTGCTTCCTCCCTCTCTCTCTGCCTTTCTCTCTGCCTACTTGTGATCTCTGTCTGTCAAATAAATAAATAAAATCTTTAAATATATAAATAAATAAATAAACGACCTGCCAGATCCAGACAACTACAACCCACTCAGGCAGTATCTTCTGTGAAAAATCGGAGAAATGCAATCTTAGGAAAATAATGGGCATTTCACCATCCTAAGTTCTAACCAATGGAAAAAGAGCCAAATTATTTATGCGGCCTTCCATGGGAATCATAAGCATAAGTATGCTCTATTTATGTCTTAATTATTATTATTACACAGTAAGAGAAAGGAGGGTGACACAGACAATACAAATGAAAAATAGCATTAACCTCAGAAAAGCTAAAATGCCTATACCCTTTGTCCACCACATGTCTCCATGACTGGATGCCTCATGTCCTGCTTTCATTTTTTAACATGTTTTCAGGAGTTACTCTCATGTGTGCTAGGGAATACAGATTTCATAATGAGTCCATTTACTCTCGAAAGAAATTTATAAGTGCTGGGCAGCATAGACATTTTAACAATGTTTATTCTTCCAACCCATGAGCATGGAAGGTTTTTTTCCATCTTTTTGTGACTTCTTCAATTTACTTCATGAGTGTTCTGTAGTTCCTTGAATATAGATCCTTTACCTCTTTGGTTAGGTTTATTCTAAGGTAGCTTATGGTTTTGGTGCTATTGTAAATGGAATCAATTCTCTAATTTCCCTTTCTACTATTTCATTGTTAGTATGTAAGACAGCAACTGATTTCTGGGCATTGATTTTGTAACCTGCCATATTACCAAATTGCTGTATGAGTTCTAGTAATTTGGGGGTGGAGTCTTTTGGGTCTGAATAAAGTAAGTCAAGCAGAGAAAGTCAATTATTATATGGTTTCACTTACTTATGAAGCATAAAGAATAACATGGAGGATCTCAGGAGAAGGAAAGGAAAAGTGAAGGCAGGGAATCAGAGGGGGAGATGAAGCATGAAAGACTGTGGACTATGAGAAACAAACTGAGGGTTTTAGAGGGGAGGGAGATGGGGAGATGGATGAGCCTGGTGGTGGGTATTAAGGAGGGTAAGTATTGCATGGAGCACTGGCTGTGGTACATAAACAATGAATCTTGGAACCCTGCATCAAAAACTAATGATGTACCCAGGGGTGCCTGGGTAGCTCAGTGGGTTAAGCCTCTGTCTTTGGCTCAGGGTCCTGGGATGGAGCTCCACATTGGGTTCTCTGTTCAGCAGGGAGCCTGCTTCCCCCTCTCTCTGCCTGCTTCTCTGCCTATTTCTGATCTCTCTCTGCCAAGTAAATAAATAAAATCTTAAAAAAAAAAAACAAAACTAATGATGTGTTTTATGGTGACTAATATAACACAATAACATTTTTTGAAAAAAAATTTTAAGAAAGAAATTTACAGAGTGGCCACGAAGCACTCTGAGAGACCTGGCTGGTTGTGAGGGCCCCCCAGGCGCGTGGCCGCTCCAGGGGAGCCTGAGGCCCGGGCCTCGCCGTAGGGCCTACCCTGGCTCCTAGATGCCTCCTAGATGCGGGTTGCGGCTCTACGGAGCAGAGCCGAGGTTGGGCCGGGACCCCGGATGGGACAGGAGGCCCGCCAGCCCGCTCGCTCTGCGGGTGGATGCGGTGGCGGCGATGGACGCCCTAGAGGAAGAGAGCTTCGCGCTGTCCTTCTCTTCCGCCTCTGATGCAGAATTTGATGCTGTAGTTGGATATTTAGAGGACATTAACATGGATGATGAGTTCCAGCTATTACAGAGAAATTTCATGGACAAGTACTATCAGGAGTTTGAAGACACAGAAGAGAATAAACTCACCTACACACCTATTTTTAATGAATACATTTCTCTGGTAGAAAAGTATATTGAAGAACAGCTGCTGGAGCGGATTCCTGGATTTAACATGGCGGCTTTCACCACGACTTTACAGCACCATAAAGATGAAGTGGCTGGTGACATATTTGACAGGCTGCTCACGTTTACAGATTTTTTGGCTTTTAAAGAAATGTTTCTGGACTACAGAGCAGAAAAAGAAGGCCGGGGACTGGATTTAAGCAGTGGTTTAGTGGTGACTTCATTGTGCAAATCCTCTTCTGTGCCAGCTTCCCAGAATGACCTGCGACCCTAGGTCCCACCACCAACCAATGGGATCTTCCTGGATGTTGCCAGCCCAGTAGACTGGAAGAGGCTCTGGCTAATGTGACAGAATACATGTTAGAAAGACTGACTGCTCTGCAACTCCTTATTAATGTTAAGTATTGATGGGTCAAGACAATGTCTGACCCTCCTGAGACCCTGAAGCACCTTCTTGTGTTCAGTAATCCTAGCACTCCTCCCCAAGCAGACCACTCTCAGGCCTCTGCATTAGGCTCCGGCTCCGGAGCTTGGCATTGCCCTGAGGCCACTTCCCTGGCATATGTGTTAATAGGTCACCTCCAGGCCTCTTTGGCTCAACAGGCTCTGCATGTCCTCCAGGCTTTTTGTGTTGCTCACAGCCCTCTGTATTCATCACTCTCAGACATGCAGCCTCAGTAGGCTTTTTGCCTGTGGGAGAACATATCTCAAGGCTCTTAGTCAAGCCAGCTGCCTGCCCAGCTGAGCTCTCTGCAGCTCTTCCCATTCTGGCTAGTTTGGGCTGTAGGAATCAACTGAGAGGTGTCCCTTTCCTGAAGCTACAAGTGGAAATCGTTTCCTTGTCTTAAACTTGGCAGTTCTTGTATCACTGTCTTCTGTGGTCCTGATGTGGTCTGTTTCTAGAATTCTCTTAAGCATTTTTAGAAAAATATTTTTATAGAAAAATACTCAGGCTAACCTAGTGGATATAATATTGGAGCTTCCAGATTACCCACTTAAAGATCAAAGTATTATATGCTGTGTGCTTTTTAGCTGTTAGTGCTATGAAAGCAAAAATGCTTTCTGCGGTGGCCTTCCTGGTCTACTGGGCACCAACGAGCATGTGCTTAATGCTGTGGAAGTAGGCTCCAAGGTCTCCCCTTCTAATAGCATGTTAAGTGTTTGTACAGGTTTGCTAAAACTCTTTCTATATAAATAAGTTTATTAGGTTTTCTGTTGGGGTAGGGTCTCTAGTTCCTTCCTCCTGACAAAATCTCCCTACCAAGATGGTGTTCCACTGAGCGAGCTCAGTGCACGTAGGAGAGAGCTGACAACTTTACTGGTCACACGTATGCTTTGATTTAGCACAATGTTTCATAGAAAGTACTGACCAGGAAACACAGGTGTCACATCTCTAGAAAGAAAGAACGTAGTATTTCAATTCCCAGTGTGTACTTTCTGTGTTTTTTGTAAGTAAGACTCTATACTGATCTCAGTCACCCATTCTGGTTTTCAAGTATGAGCTATATAGACTGTGTTTTCCTGTACTGATGTGTGAGGCTTATTAAATACTTTTGTACATGAGTAAACTTGGAGGTACGTTGCAAGGAAAAAAAAAAGAAATTTACAAGTGAATGAGAAAACAGCAGAGTTGGGGTAAGAAGCTAGGAAAAGGATGTGGTTTTAGGAGAAATCAAGATCAATCCAATTCCACAGGGAGCTATGGAGCATGGGTGGCACCATTGATATACTGAACGACTTACAGGGGCTAAACTGTTACAATCTCAGGGTGTGAGTGCTTGACCTTTCAAGGATCATTAGACAAGACATCTCCTAAAACCCAAGACTACCCTCCAGAGATGGGTGCAGCAGACACCTCAGCAACTGAGGGAGGGTGCCTCCAGCCACTTGAGGGGACCTCGGTGGGGCATCAGCAGCTTCTAACACAACGTTTAACCTATATTCCTCTATCCCTAACTGACTTGTCACAGGTGCATTAAGGTAAGTCAGAGGCCCCACTCTCCTGAAGTTTGACCTTACTGAGAAGACAGGATATATATACATATGTAAAAACTAAGCAATGAAAATAGGTTCCTATTTTAGCAAATCCTATTATACTGAATCTGACAATGTTTAATAGATTACAGCAAAATCTTTTATCTTTGAGTTTATCTCCAATGGGTTTATACATTACACATAAAGAATGGAAATTTTTAACACAAGTTTTCCTCACAATAAAATGAAGAACATTCATACTGAAGCTACAGAAAAAAATAGCCTAAATGAGTTTGGCAATTTTTGAAGTTTGGAAAGTATCTTATAAAGCCTTACACATGAATATTAGACTTAATAAAAAATATCTTAGTAAAATAAGAAAAAGACTGAATGGTGTAGAAGAATGTTTTACTACAACTACAAATTGCATGTGTTTCCCAGTATTTATTTTCCTTACTTTTCAAAAAAAAAAAAAATCTCATTATCTCAAGTCCTATGATTAAATTTTCCTATACAAGGGTAAACATGAAAACAGTCCTCCCATGGGGTGCCTGGGTGTCTCAGTCCCTTAAGCATCAGCCTTCACCTCAGGTCATGATCCCAAGGTCCTGGGATCAAGCCCTATATCAAGCTCCCTGCTCAGCAGGGAGTCTGCTTCTCCCTCTCTCTCTCTTTCTCAAATAAATAAGACCTTAAAAAAAAAAAGAAAGAAAAAGAAAACAGTCATCCTTTCTTCTTCTTCTCTCCCTGGTTTTGGGTCTCTTCTGATTTGGTTAGTGTACATTTTTCTGGCATCTTTGCTGTACTTTTAGTATTTTATTCTCTCATTCATATACTCTTATCTGGATAAAATGACAAGGTGGAAAAACTCACCACAAAAAAAAAAAAAAAAAAAGAACAAGAGGCAGTACCAATGGCTAGGGACCTAATCAATATGGACATTGGTAATATGTCAGAACTAGAGTATAGAATGTCAATTCTCAAGGTGGTAGTTGGGCTCGAAAAAGGCATGCAATATATTAGAGAAACCATTTCTGGAGAAATAAAATCCCTTTCTGGAGAAATAAAAGAACTAAAATCTAAACAAGTTGAAATAAAAAAAGAGGTGCAATCAAGGGTTGTCTCAGTGGCTCAGTGGGTTAAAGCCTCTGCCTTCAGCTCAGTTCATGATATCAGGGTCCTGGGATCTAGCCTCACATTGGGTTCTCTGCTTAGCAGGGAGCCTGCTTCCCCCTCTCTCTCTCTGCCTGTCTCTCTTCCTACTTGTGATCTCTGTCTGTCAAATAAATAAATAAAATCTTAAAAAGAAAGAGGTGTAATCAAAAATGGAGGGTCCTACTGCTAGGACAAATGAGGCAGAATAGAGAATTACTGATATAGGAGATCAAATGACAGAGAATAAAGAAGCTGAGCATAAGAGAGACAAACAACTACTGGACCATGAGGGGAGAATTTGAGAGATAAGTGATATCATAAGATGAAACAATATTAGAATAATTGGGACTCAAGAAGAAGAAGAAGAAGAGAGAGGGGCAGAAGATATATTGGAGCGAATTATAGTAGAGAATTTCCCTAATGTGGCAATGAGAACAAGCATCAAATTCCAGGAGGCAGAGAGAATCCCCCCTCAAAATCAATAAAAATAGGACCACACCCTATCCTGTAAGAGTAAAACTTACAGGTCTTAGTGACAAAGAGAAAATCCTGAAAGCAGCTTGGGACAAGAAATCTGTAACATACAATGGTAGAAATGTTAGATTGGCAGAGACTTATCCACAGAGACTTGGCGGGCCAGAAAGAACTGGCATGATATATTCAGAGCACTAAATGAGAAAAATATGCAGCCAATAATACTATATCCAGCTAGATTATCACTGAAAATAGGAAAGATAAAAAGCTTCCAGACAAACAAAAATTAAAAGAATTTTTAATCACCAAACCAGCCCTATAAGAAATATTGAAAGGGGTCCTCTAGGCAAAGAGAGAGACTAAAAGTAGTAGATCAGAAAGGAACAGAGACAATCTATAGTAACCGTCACCATACAGGCAATATGATGGCACTAAATTCATATCTTTCAATAGATACCCTGAATGTAAAGGGGCTAAATGCCCCAATCAAAAGACACAGGGTCTCAGAATGGATAAAAAAACAAAACCCATCAAAATGCTGTCTACAAGAAAATCACTTTAAACCCAAAGACCACCAGATTTAAAGTGAGGGGGGTGGAAAACAATTTACCATGCTAATGGACATCAAAAGAAAGCTGGGGTGGCAATCCTTATATCAGATCAATTAGATTTTAAGCCAAAGACTATAATAAGAGATGAGGAAGGACAGTATATCATACTTAAAGGGTCTGTCAAACAAGAAGATCTAACAATTTTTTTTTTAAAAATTTTATTTATTTTTTTGACAGAGAGAAATCACAAGTAGGCAGAGAGGCAGGCAGAGAGAGAGGAGGAAGCAGGCTCCCTGCTGAGCAGAAAGCCCGATGTGGGGCTCGAACCCAGGACCTGGGATCATGACCTGAGCCGAAGGCAGCGGCCTAACCCACTGAGCCCCCAGGCGCCCCGAAGATCTAACAATTTTAAGAATCTATGCCCCTAACATGGGAGCAGCCAATTATATAAACCATTTAATAACAAAATAAAAGAAACACATCAACAATAATATAATAATACTAATGAGGGACATTAACATCCCCCTCACTGAAAAGGACAGATCATTCAAGCAAAAGATCAACAAGGTAATAAAGGCCTTAAATGACACACTGGACCAGATGGACATCACAGATATATTCAGAACATTCCATCCCAAAGCAACAGAATACACATTCTTCTCTAGTGCACATGGAACATTCTCCAGAGCAGATCACATCCTGGGTCACAAATCAGGCCTCAACTGGTACCAAAAGACTGGGATCATTCCCTGCCTACTTTCAAACCACAATGCTCTGAAGCTAGAATTCAATCACAAGAGGAAAGTTGGGAAGAACTCTAACACATGGAGGCTAAAGTGTATCCTACTAAAGAATGAATGGGTCAACCAGGAAATTAAAGAAGAATTGAAAAAATTCATGGAGGGGCTCCTGGGTGGCTCAGTGGGTTAAGCCCTCATGATCTCAGGTTCCTGGGATTGAGCCCTGCATCGGGCTCTCTGTTTGGTGGAAAGCCTGCTTCCCCCTCTCTCTCTGTCTGCCTCTCTGCCTACTTGTGATCTCTGTCTGTCAAATAAATAAATAAAATCTTAAAAAAAAAAAAAAGAAAAGAATTGAAAAAATTCATGGAGGGGCACCTGGGTGGCTCAGTGGGTTAAGCCCTCATGATCTCAGGGTCCTGGGATCGAGCCCCGCATCGGGCTCTCTGCTTGGTGGAGAGCCTGCTTCCCCCCCCTCTCTGTCTGCCTCTCTGCCTACTTGTGATCTCTGTCTGTCAAATAAATAAATAAAATCTTTAAAAAAAAAAAGAAAAAATTCATGGAAACAAATGATAATGAAAACACAACTGTTAAAAATCTGTGGGACACAGCAAAGGCAGTCCTGAAAGGAAAGTATATAGCGATACAAGCCTTTCTCAAGAAGCAAGAAAGGTCTCAAGTATACAACCTAACCCTACACCTAAAGGAGCTGGAGAAAGAACAAGAAAGAAACCCTAAACCCAGCAGGAGAAGAGAAATCATAAAGATCAGAGCAGAAATCAATGAAATCGAAACCAAAAGAACAGTAAAACCAATAAACAAAACTAGGAGCTAGCTCTTGGAAAGAATTAATAAGATTGATAAACCCCTGGCTAGACTTATCAAAAAGAAAAGAAAAAGGACCCAAATTCATAAAATCATGAATGAAAGAGGAGGGATCATAACCAAAACCCAAGAAATACAAACAATTATAAGAACATATTATGAGCAACTATATGCCAGCAAATTTGACAATCTGTAAAATAAATAAATAAATAAATAAATAAATAAATAAATAAATAAAAATGATGCATTCCTAGAGACATACACTACCACAGCTGAACCACGAAGAAATAGAAAACCTGAACAGACACATAACCAGTAAGGAGACTGAGCAGTCATCAAAAATCTCCCAACAAACAAGAGCCTGGAGTTGGACAGCTTCCCAAGGGAATTCTACCAAAAATTTTTTTTTAAAGATTTTATTTATTTATTTGACAGAGAGAAATCACAAGTAAGCAGAGAGGCAGGCAGAGAGAGAGGAGGAAGCAGGCTCCCTGCTGAGCAGAGAGCCCGATGCGGGGCTCGAACCCAGGACCTGGGATCATGACCTGAGCCGAAGGCAGCGGCTTAACCCACTGAGCCACCCAGGCACCCCAATTCTACCAAAATTTAAAGAAGCATTAATACCTATTCTCCTGAAACTGTTCCAAAAAATAGAAATGGAAGGAAAACTTCCAAACTCATTTTATGAGGCCAGCATTACCCTGATCCCAAAACCAGACAAAGACACCATCAAAAAGGAGAATTAGAGACCAATATCCTTGATGAACACAGATGCGAAAATTCTCACCAAAATACTAGCCAATAGGATCCAACAGTACATTAAAAGGATTATTCACCATCACCAAGTGGCATTTATTCCTGGGCTGCAAGCTTGGTTCAACATCTGTAAATCCATGTGATACAACACATTAATAAAAGAAAGAACAAGAACCATATGATACTCTCAATAGATGTTGAAAAAGCATTTAGCAAAGTATAGCATCCTTTCTTGATCAAAACTCTTCAAAGTGTAAGGACAGAGGGTACATACCTCAATATCATCAAAGCCATCTATGAAAAACCCACAGTGAATATCATTCTCAATGGGGAAAAACTGAGAGCGTCTACCCTAGGGTCAGCAACATGGGCAAGGATGTCCACTATCACCACTGCTATTCAACATAGTACTATAAGTCCTAGCCTCAGCAATCAGACAACAAAAAGAAATTAAAGGCATCTAAATTGACAAAGAAGAAGTCAAACTCTCACCTTTGCAGATTGTATGATACTTTATGTGGAAAACCCAAAAGACTCCACTCCAAAACTGCTAGAACTTGTACAGGAATTCAGTAAAGTGTCAGGATATAAAATCAATGCACAGAAATCAGTTGCATTTCTCTACACCAACAACAAAACAGAAGAAAGAGAAATTAAGGAGTCAATCCCATTTACAATTGCACCCAAAACCATAAGATACCTAGGTATAAACCTAACCAAAGAGGCAAAGAATCTGTGCGCAGAAAACTATAAAGTCCTCATGAAAGAAACTGAGGAAGACACAAAGAAATGGAAAAGCATTCCATGCTCATGGATTGGAAGAAAAAATATTGTGAAATGTCTACCAACTAAAGCAATCCACACATTTAATGCAATCCTTATCAAAATACCAACCATTTTTTTCAAAGAAATGGAAAAAATAATCCTAAAATTTATATGGAACCAGAAGAGACACCAAACAGCCAGAGGAATGTTGAAAAAGAAAGCCAAAGTTGGTGGCATCACAATTGCAGACTTCAAGCTCTATTACAAAGCTGTCATCATCAAGACAGCATGGTACTGGCACAAAAATAGACACATAAATCAATGGAACAGAACAGAGAGCCCAGAAATAGACCCTCAACTCTATGGTCAACTAATCTTGGACAAAGCAGGAAAGAATGTCCAATCGAAAAAAGACAGTCTCTTCAACAAATGGTACTGGGAAAATTAGACAGCCACAGGTAGAAGAATGAAACTGGACCATTTCCTTATACCACACACAAAAATAGACTCAAAACGGATGAAAGACCTCAATGTGAGAAAGAAATCCATTAAAATCCTTGAGGAGAACATAGGCAGCAACCTCTTCAACCTCCATCACAGCAACTTCTTCCTAGAAACATTGCCAAAGGCCAGAGAAGTGAGGACAAAAATGAATTACTGGGACTTCATCAAGATCAAAAGCTTTATATAGTAAAGGAAACAGTCAACAAAATCAAAAGACAACTGACAGAATGGGAGAAGATATTCACAAATGACCTATCAGATAAAGGGCTAGTATCCAAAATCTATAAAGAATTTTATATCTATATCTATATCTATCTATATCTATCTATATCTATATCTATATTTATATCTATAAAGAATTATCAAACTCAGCACCCAAAGAACAAATAATCTAATCAAGAAATGGGCAGAGGAGGGGCGCCTGGGTGGCTCAGTGGGTTAAGCCTCTGCCTTCGGCTCAGGTCATGATCCCAGGGTCCTGGGATCAACCCCTGCATCGGGCTCTCTGTTCGGCAGGGATCCTGCTTCCCCCTCTCTCTCTGCCTGCCTCTCTGCCTACTTGTGATCTCTGTCTGTCAAATAAATGAATAAATCTTTAACCAAAAAAAAAAAAAAATGGGCAGAGGACATGAACAGACATTTCTGCAAAGAAGACATCCAGATGGCCAATAGATACATGAAAAAGTGCTCCACATCTCTTGGCATCAGGGAAATACAAATCAAAACCACAATGAAATACCACCTCACACCAGTCAGAATGGCTAAAATTAACAAGTCAGGAAATGACAGATGCTGGCAAGGATGCGAAGAAACAGGAACCCTACTACACCGTTGGTGGGAATGCAAGCTGGTGCAGCCACTCTGGAAAACAGCATGGAGGTTCCTCAAAAAGTTGAAAATAGAGCTACCCTGTGACCCAGCAATCACACAACTGGGTATTTACCCTAAAGATACAAATGTAGTGATCTGAAGGGGCACATGTTCCCGAATGTTTATAGCAGCAATGTCTACAATAGCCAAACTATGGAAAGAACCTAGATGTCCATCAACAGATGAATGGATAAAGGATATGTGGTATATATATAGATAGATAGATAGATAGATAGATAGATAGATAGATATCTCACACACACACACACATACACAATGGAATACTATGCAGCCATCAGAAGAAATGAAATCTTGCCATTTGCTATGATGTGGATGGGTATTATGCTGAGTGAAATAAGTCAATCAGAGAAAGACAACTATCATATGATCTCCCTGATATGAGGAATTTGAGAGGCAGGGCAGGGGGTTTGGGTGGTCAGGAAGGAAAAGATGAAACAAGATGGGATTGGGAGGGAGACAAACCATAAGAGACTCTTAATCTCACAAAACAAACTGAGGGTTGCTGGGGGAAGGGGGGAAGGAAGAGGGTGGTTGGGTTATGGACATTGGGGAGGGTATGTGATATGGTGAGGGCTGTGAAATGTGTAAGCCTGAAATTCACAGACCTATACCTCTGGGGCAAATAATACATTATATGTTAATAAAAATAATAAAATATATGACATAAAATAAAAGCAATTTAAGAATTTTACAGTTCATACTTACGGTCATACGGGTCATTTTTTTCTTGGCACTCATCATTTCAAATGTCAAAAAAAAAAAAAAAAAAAAAGGCCTGGAAAACCAGATTAAAATTCAAGAATACAAAGTCATGAACAAACAATTACCAGCACTAAGAGCTAAGAGTGCATGCTTCTGAATTATCCCTTTCTTATTACCAAAGTAAATGTCTATGGAACTGAAGTAACTTTTTTTTCCCCTAAAATATTTGTTTTATTTATTTGACAGAGAGAGGGAAAGCACAAGCAAAAGGAGCTATGGGCAGAGGGAGAGGGAGAAGCCTGCCCCCGGCCGACCAGGGAGCCTGATGCAGGGGTTGATACTAGGACCACATGATCATGATCCGAGCCAAAGTCAGTGCAATCACTCAACCAACTGAGCCTCCAAGGCGCCCCTGAAATAATCTTTTAAAGAAAAGCTGATAACCTTACTCAGAAAAAATCACGCTAAGACATGTAAAATAAGGCGACATGTAAAATAAGCCATCATGGTCAAATTCTTAGCAAGATTTTATAAATTGTATATGTAAATTATTTACTCCTTTAAAGTAGCTTCATTAGTAAACTATACATTCATTCCAATAACACCAGTATTTTTTACTTTAGAAAGGGGTGAGACAGCTACCACTTTCTTAGGACCCTTAGTGTCTTCTAATGTTAGTAAATCCTTACCTGCATTGGTGGCCTTTATATTTAGAAACAGCAAAAAATACAGTGAGATACAAGTTTGTTGAATAATATGAAAAATCACACTATCAGTAAATGCACACAGAAGCACTTATTGAAATGATATAAGTACTGTTTTCCAGATATATGAATATACTAGATGTTCATAGTCATTATAATAATGTATATGACTTGATATGTTTTTGAAGGATTTTGAAAAATTATTTCTTAGACTTCTTCCCACAGCTTAAGAATCCCTCTGACAAACCCAGATAAATCAGCTGCCACGAAACAAGAAGGTCAGGAAAATATTTCCTCCCATAACAACATTATCAGTATTAAAATTACCTCATTGCCTCCAAAAGTGAGCTGTGAACTATGGCCTTGATGGTAGAGTTTCCTCTTACTACAGTTGGTCATCGGCCAGCCTCTCTCAATCTCCATCCTTAAAAATATGAATCATGGGTTCATAGGTTGCATTAACTCTATTCTAAGAAAAACAAGTTAACCTTTGTGGTCAGAGGTGGCCTTGCTCAGTTAGTGGACGGTATATTTCTAAGTAATGAAGATAAAATGTCAAGATATCAATAGACTTTGTAACTATTATGGATGGGTAACTCTCTTATTAGACATGGCTGGAAACTATTTGTCTTCAGTAATATAGAAGGATTATAGTGTACCAGTAAATGATGTTGTTGGGAATTACTCAAATAGATATTTCCCTTAGAAGTTCAATGAATGATGTTGGAGAAAACCATGTGATGTGCACAAATGTTAACCCTATTTTAAAAGTAACCCTTGTAGAGCTAAAACGTTCTTAAATGGCATTGTTGAGATAAAGCCTTATGTCCCAAGAGTAAACCTGCAAAATTCAAACAAGAATTTAGGCTTCTGGTGTATATATTAATGGCTAATATGATAGCAGGCTGGTATTTATTTCTGTGTTTCCTATATGTTTTCAAGCACATCTGAATGTGTGTATGAGAGAGACTGCTCCAATATTTCACTATTATTAGGCCTTCAGAAATTAGTGAGGCAAAAACATACATCATTATAAACAAGCTATCTCTTTTTTCCAACATTCTTTGCTTCTAAACATACTCCACTTACGTTTAAGTGAGGGGTACTAAAAGGTTGAATCCTAGTAGAAGTTTCCTTTATGCATTTATTTTGTTACAGAAAAGGAAATACAAAAAAATGCTTTGTAACCATTCAATTTACTGGGCATACACTAGCTATAAATGAAAAGTAACTTTTTGACAGTCTCTAAATTATTTGATTTCTTTACGATTGTCACACAATCTGAGTTATTAAGAAAACTCATGCATTCTTTCAATCATCCAAATTCAATTAACCATAAAGCATCCTTGCAAAATATGGAAGTAAAATATGATTCCTAGTATATAAAAATAGTTTACAACCAAATGCCCTACCGCTATCAACACCAAGCATAGGATGTAAGTTTGTCAATAAACAGTAGTTTAAATGTAATGACACACCCCTTCAAAACAAGTCCTTCTTCAAAAGGAAAGTAAATTCTATTGTGTTACATTTTTCCATTTAGATTATAACCTCAAAAATAAGACTTTGTCATTAGATCCTTTACCTCATTTTTTATGTATACCAATAAGGATTTCAGAATCTAGGCAGAGAATTCAGATGGAGAGGATAATGTATAAGAAAAGATTGTCTTTTGAGGCACCTGGGTGGCTAGGTCGGTTAACCATCTGACTTTGCCTCAGGTCATAATCTCAGGGTCCTGGGATCAAGCTCCATCTAGGGCTCCCTGCTCAGTGGGGAGCCTACTTGTCCCTCTCCTTCTGCTCCTCCTGCGTGCTCATACTCTCCCTATCTGTTCCCTCCTTGTACTCTCTCAAATAAATAAATAAATAAATAAAATAAGAAAGACAAGGCAAGACAAGACAAGAAAAAGAAAAGATTTGTAGTTATGAGCTTAGATACTAACTCTTCCAACTTTTAGCAGTGTTGCCTCTGGCAAATTAGGTAACTTCCCTGAGTTTCAGTTCTCTAACTTTAAAAATAAAGATGATAATATAAACTGAATAGTCTAATAATATATAAAATAATATAAATAAATTCTGAGATATTAAAAATTTCTACTAGAAGTATTCTGGATTATTATACTTAATCTGTGCATCTTCCCCTAATATCTATGTAAAGCTACTTTTTACACATAATAATAATGACTGCTGTCAATTCTAACTCTTAACATTATTTTTTGTTTATCCAAGGGCTGTCATTATATTCAGCCTTGGGGGTAAAGTATTTCTCTTCATTAACCTTAGGATCGCCAAGCCCCTACCTATCTCAAACAAATAAACTTAGATATTTTTGTGAAAAATGTACCAAAAAAAGAAACACTATCCTAGAAAATAAGGTGAAGAAATATTAACATGCAGCACTAAGGCCATGTGGGAAACAGAAAAAAAAAAAAAAAGCCTCAGTTTTGAAAAGTAGGTAGGTATTTAAATAGGTGATTAGGATTAATAAGTCAGTAAGTACTGGGAGAAAGAGAAAGATAAAATGACTTAACCGTGCACATGCAGCATATCCAAAATTACATTAATTCCAAACTCTTAGCCCCATAGGAAACCCCAAAATTACATTAATTCTGAACTCTTAGCCCCATACGAAATTATTCAATAATTCTTATTGAATTATGTTTGATTTTATTTTACTCTTAAATTATTCTTATGGAGGGACACCTGGGTGGCTCAGTGGGTTAAGCCTCTGCCTTCAGCTCAGATCATGATATCAGGGTCCTGGGATTGAATCCTCCATCGAGCTGTCTGCTCAGCGGGGAGCCTGCTTCCCCCTCTCTCTCTCTGCCTGCCTGTGATCTCTGTCTGTCAAATAAATAAATAAAATCTTTTAAAAAATTATCCTTATGGACATCAAAGTTTTCAGGGCTTACAGGTTTTATCTCTTATTTACTATCATATCTGTAGGACATAAGATAGTGTCCACTAAAAGCAGAGATTACTAGATAGACGTTGACTGCATACATGGTTAGATGATTAGCCAACTGGATGAGTACATACTTATTAGGTCATATTTTGGACATATTTGTGGTTCTAACTTTTTTATCATCATCTACCTCTGATTTTTGTTATATATGTTTAAAATAACAAATATTAGTATTATCATAAATTGATACCATCATAAATATAAGTAGGGAGTCTTAGTGTGTCTGTAGAAGTATCCATTCTTGTGCTCCCATTGTGACCCGTGGTGGTATCTGTTATTCATTCAATCAACTTTGCTTTTCTACCTAGGACCTGAAGTTTCAAGACATAAAGAACCCAAGTTTCCTCTGTTTTTAGAGGAAAAAGAGCAAAAGGACATAAGAATATGAATATATCTGTACATTATGATGTAAAAAGAGTGACTTTTTTCTTGTGGTTAAATAAACAAGTATACAACATAGATGTTAATTAGAGTGTTAAATTTGTACAATCTATACCTCTGTTAAAATTTTTTATTAAATATAATGGAATAGATAGATAGGTTTCCTCTCTATTTGGAACAAATATTTATTGCTAAAATTGTTATTTCCAAATAAGTCTTCTTTAAATTTTTAATAATTAACTTATCAAATTACCTTAGATTTATCATGCAACTTGTAAAAGCAGCAATGAAAAATTTTTATCATTTATCTGTCTAAGTTTTTATTAATTATGAGCAAAGGATGTAAATATTTCATTTCCTAGGAAATTATACAAAATGTAAAATATATTTTGATATCCCCAGGGAATTCAACTCAATGGGTATTCAACTCAAAAGTTATGAACCTGTTTCTGTTGAGTGAGCATGTTAACGACTTTCACACCATCTAGACAAGAACCTTAAATATCATCTCGTGTTTCAGTTCAAACAGAGATTTGTGAAGTCCTAATTTGTGGAACCATGCCTTAATCACTGTCTCCACCTCAACCAAAATAGTTTTACCTTTATCTCTCTTGATATTGGGATTTATGAGAAATATACCTTTGGTTTTCATCCACAGTTCCTGGCCCATAGCTCTCAGAACCCTTGATAAGAGCAATGGGAACATCTTTTGTTTTAATATTTGGTCTCTTGAACCCAGTCTTAAAATCACTCCAGAGTCCTAAAGGTGAAATGGCTATATTGTTATTCTTAACAAGCCTCTCTCTTCCACAACTGGTTTTTATGTTAATGAGGTGACTTTTGAAGAGCAACCAATTGTGGGGGCTGGTTGTCAGGGGAACCAACCTTGAATAGATAAATGGTTGGTTGGCAATTTCAGTCCCACCTCCTGATTTCTAGGGAGGAGAGAGAGGCTTGAGGTTGAATCAATTACCAGTGGCTAATGATTTAATCAATCCCATCTATTAAATGAAGCATCCATAAAAACACAGAAAAGACAGGGTTCAGAGAGCTTCCAGGTTAGAAAACAAGATTCCTTCCATGTGCCAGGCCCCAAACTCCACAAGGACAAAAGCTCCTTTGCTTGAGACCTTGCCGTATGTATCAGTTCATCTGGCTATTGATTCACATCCTTTAATATCCTTTGTAATAAATCAGTAACCTAATGAATAAACTTGGGTCCCAACGTTCTGTGAGCGACTCTAGAAAACTAATCAAACCCGAAGAGGATGTTGTGGAAATCTGATATACAGCCAGTCAGTCAGAAGCACAGGTAACAGCCTGAACTTGCAATTGTCCTTTAAAGTGGAGGGCATAATCTTCTCCAGTCCTATCCATGGTGCTACAAAGGAGGAGATTATGCTGAGTGAGTTAAGTCAAGCAGTCTCTTAAGCAGAGAGAGTCAATTATCAAATGGTTTCACTTACTTACGGAACATAAGGAATAACACAGAGGACATTGGGAGATGGAGAGGAGAAGTGAGTTGGGGGAAATCAGAGGGTGAGACAAACCATGAGAGACTGTGGACTCTGAGAAACAAACTGAGGGTTTTGGAAGGGAGGGGAGTGGGAGTTGGGTGAACCTGGTGGTGGGTATTGTGGAGGGCAGTATTTCATGGAGCACTGGGTGTGGTGCATAAACAATAAATCTTGGAACACTGGAAAAAGAATTAAATTAAAGAAAAAATAAAGTGGAGGACTGTCTTGTGGGACTGAGATCTCAGCCTGTGGGATCTGATGCTATTTCCGAGCAGACAATGGCAGAATTGAATTGAACTGTGGGAAACCCAACTGGTATTGAAGAATCTCTTGGAGGTATTGGGGGGAAAACCTACATATTACAACTGGATGCAAAATCCTTACCTCTGTGTTATACCGTGGTTCTGTATATATTTCATTTAAATAAAGATGCTTAGGATATTAAAAGTATGAAAACTAGAGTTTTAGGACAAGGCAGGAGCCATGTATTTCATGTTTAATCCTACCCCCAACATTTGACATGGTGCTTGGCATTGCACAGATGCACAATAAATATCTACTGAGTTAACGAAGGAATGAGTATCTCCCCTGATTCGTAAATGACCTCCATAATATTCATACCTTGTAGTTGGCCCGCTTATTTTCACCCATTCCTAGTAGCAGAAAACGTGCAAGATGAATTAATTCTATCTTGCTTGGGCGTTTGGTTTGAAATTTCTTCCTATTGCAAGCCCAGCTCTCTTATATTTTTGATTTTCCTATTGATCCTGATTTTACCTCCACATATCATGGTTGAAACCTTCCCAAATAACAGAATTTTCTAAAAAGAGTGAAGGAAGAATTAATGTCCAGATAGTGTTTCTTGTTCTAGATAAGACAGTTATTGCTAAATTTAGAATTTCTTCCCATTGAGTTCATCTCGCCCTGAGTACATAATGCAGCTAGGACAGGATTATCTCTTTCCCTCATCTGAGGTGCTATGAATCCATTTTTTGACACTTTTAGTACTCACATCATTCTCTTGACTTATTTTAGGTTTAATGTGAAACAAAATAGCAATCATTTATAATACTTTCATTATCCTCTCCTTTGAAAGAGAAAATATGATATAAAAATATAAACATAAAATTTAAATATATATGTTAAAGGAGAAAAATAAAATGGACACACACATGTCAATTGCTCAACTTCAGAAATAAACTTTATCCCTTCCTTTAACTTCCTGCATGCCCTCCCAGATAACCAATTGTTCCTTCTACCCCATTAACTATGATAGTGATAGTTGTGCAATTATTCCCTTTTTTATCATAGTTTTTTCACCTATGCAAATGTGTATATATACACTTATGTATATATATACACAAATATACATGTACATATATACATATGTATATATATCTATGAGCTATATACATAAGTCATAGATATGTATATGCATAAATAGATGACAATTTAATTTTTAACTTACATCAAACTTCAAAAAATAATATTCTCATACCTTATAACATTTATAATTTTTAGTGTGTAGTAGACACTGCGGTATGCCACCCAGCTTCCCCTTCAGGACTGAGGCTTGACTCCCACAGTGGCTGGGAACCTTGGCTGTTAGTGTCTAGGTTGCCCTCACCAGAAATTGCCCCCAGCTAATGGGAACTGTCATACCAAGTTACACCCCTTACTGGAAGGAGCCTGTATTCAGTGACTGGCTGATACACAGGAACAAATCTTTGACCTTCTTGTCTTGGACGGGAACAACTCTGAAGAGATATCTCAGCTACAAATGTCCCCATAGTGTCTGTTCCAACTGCATCTCAGGCCAACATCTACCACTGTACCATATGGCTTTTCTGAAGTCTAATAGATGTTGATCTCACTGATGATCCCCAATGAGCAGACATGCACACACAGTCTGTTTCCTATGGAATATAATCTATAACATTAGTGCCAGTGGTGGACTTAGGAAACACACTCTAAGATCTGGAGTAGGTCACTGCACAGTTGGCAGAGAATGAAAACACCATTACTTGTGGCAATAGAGCACTGGTTACCACTGATGTGTGTTCGTGATGCATTTGTTAAACTTTTATTAGTGGAGAACTAGAATGAAATGCTAGAGGAAGGAAATTCACTGATGTGTGCAATAACTCAGATGTTTGACAAGTACAGGGAAAATAGAAATTATAAGGACTACGTAACGGGATGACTGTTGCTGGGACACATCAGGATACTGGAAGAAAAACATAAGGCTGAAGGTTGTGAATCATCAATATAAAAAACAGTATGAAAGCTAGAAGCAGTTGTGTAAGTCTCCCATTTACTTTTATTCCAGTAATAAATGGGAGTTTCTACTGATTCTCATCTTTGTCTACACTTTGTATTTTCAGATTTTTAAAATTTGGATGTTCTTGTAGAATTTAAATAGTATCTCTTTATAGTAAAACTTGTATTTGGTGGTCACTCCTGAAGTTGAATTTCTTGTTCCATTTTCTTTATCAGTCCATTTTTTGCTTTGGCACATGTTTCTAGTCATTTGGCTTATAAGTTTTAGATTCCTCACCTTTTATTAATGAAACACATTGTTAATATCCTGAGTGTGTGGATTTTACTTTTCTTTTTTTTATAATGATTTTTAGTGCAATTAAGATTTTCAATCTGTTCCATTTTAGTTTGCCCTGCTTGAGTATTTAAAAAATCTTAATTAATCACAAGTTATAGGTTCTTCCATATTATGTTCTAAAAATTTTATGGCTTTGTTTTCATACTAAATTCTCCATATATCTTGAATTGATTTTTGTGTATTGTTAGAGATAGAGAAACTTTTTATTTTCTTCTTTATGACTCACCAGCGCATTTACTGAAAATTTAATCCTAACTCTAGTGATCTGTCTTATATCAGAATTTCGTGTGGGTAGAGATACATATCCAGGTTCTGAATTCTGTCCTATAAATGGCTTTATCTATCTGTGCACCAAATACCTTATTTATTTACTGAAACTTTAAGATACATCTCGATATCTGATAAAGCAAGTCTTTGTCCATCTCTAAAATATAATGCCCATATAAATTGAAAATGACATATATAAGACCAATAAAGACACTATTGTAAAACACTTTTGAAAGACATAAAGACTGAACAAATGAGATGGATAGTATGACTTTGAATTTAAAAACACTGCATCATAAGATATATCTACACTGCCTCCTCATTTCCACCAACACATGCACATAGACAAGCACGCTGGTCTTGTCCTCTTTGTCTGCCTCGTTCCCCCCCACCACTATGTATTCACCTTTGAATATATGTTATCACTTGCTTACTATACTTCCTTCCTTATTTCCCTACTGTCACCAAATGCAAGATCCATAAGCACAGCTGACCTCCATCAATTAGACATGACTTGTACATAATAAGTGCTCAATTAAGAAGTATCGATGGGGGGCGCCTGGGTGGCTCAGTGGGTTAAAGCCTCTGCTTTCAGCTCAGGTCATGATCCCAGGGCCCTGGGATCGAGCCCCATCAGGCTCTCTGCTCAGCAGGGAGGCTGCTTTCCTTCCTCTCTCTCTGCCTGCCTCTCGGCCTACTTGTGATCTCTGCCTGTCAAATAAATTAAAAAAAAAAAAGAAGTATTGATGGACACAAAATAAGGTTGTATAAATGGAAAATATGCCAGTTTTTGGTATAAGTACACTCAACATTAGATAAATAGATGATAGATAGATAGATAATAGATAGATAGAAAGATGACAGATAGATGATGATAGATAGATAGATGATAGATGGAAGGATGATAGAAACATACATACATACATACATACATACATACATACATACATACATACTGGCCCTCTACCCCATTCCCTACTTTAGTTTTTTCTATAGCCCTGGAAACTTTTAATATATTGTGCCATTTACCCATTTTACTTTCCCATTGTTTATATCCCTCCACTAAAATGTAAATTCTTTAAGGACAGTGAAGTTGTTGTTTTTTTTTCTTTTTTGTCCACTGTGGATTCCTAGCACTGGAACATTATCTGGCACATACTAAGCATCAAATAAATATTTGTTGTTTGTAGATTATTCTACACATTTAAAATATATTCAAATAAAAATTAACTTTTTTTAGACCTATATAAGGAGATGTTAAAATTCTTACAAAAATAAGAATATTCAGTACGTTTTTGTAAAAGATTCATGAAGGAGGTCTAAACCTATCAGGAATATAAAGATATAGTTTCAATATTTGAAGTAATATGGCACCAATCCACAAATAGACCAATCAATGGCATGGAAAAAAACAAAACAAAACAAAACAAAAGTAGACTAAAAAATAAACAAATATGGAAATCTGGCATCTCAAATTTGTAAGGAATGGTCACTTGTTCAATAAATAGTATCTTATCACCAAAACCACATCATAAACCAGGATAAACCTTAAATATAGCAAAGATTTAAACACGTAACTTAATCAAATGTACCATAAGGAAACAAGTATTTCTTTAACAATCTTAAAATAGGGAAGACCTTTCTTGCTTTGAGACAAAATCTGGAAACCATAAAATAATGACTGATAAAATCAGCCTCATAAAAATTTAAAACTTCTATCAGAAAAAAAAAAATAGGCAAGGTGAAAATTTGAGGGGCACCTGGGTGGCTCAGTAGTTAAGTGTCTGCCTTCAGCTCAGGTCCTGATCCCATGGTCCTGGGATCGAGTCCCACAGCAGGCTCCCTGCTCGATAGGAATCCTGCTTCTCCCTGTCCCACTTCCCCTGCTTGTGTTCCCTCTCTTGCTGTCTCTCTCTCTGTCAAAAAAATAAGAAAATCTTTTTAAAAAAGAAAAGAAAAGAAAGGTAAAACTTGAATAAATAAATTAATATTAAACTGGGAAAAATATTTATAATTCACATTACAAAAGCATATCTCCTTGAAGTTCCTGGGTGGCTCAGTGGGTTAAGCCTGCCTTCAGCTCAGGTCATGATCTCAGGGTCCTGGACTCAAGCCCCACATCAGGCTGTCTGCTCAGCAGGAAGCCTGCTTTCCCCCTCTCTCTGCCTGCCTCTCTGCCTACTTGTGATCTCTCTGTCAAATAAATAAATAAAATATTTAAAAAAAAAAGCTGATCTCCTCAATACATTAAAAAGCCTTCAGAAATCAATCAGGCTGATAAAACAAATAGAGGCTGATAAAACAATAGAAATATGCATAAAACCCATGAACAAATTTTTCATCAAAAACAAAGTTCAAGTGATTCTCCATTACATGAAAAGTTTCTGAATTTAGTTCAGGAAATAGGAAATGCTCATGTAAACTACATAGATAAATGTTTTTTCACTTAAGAGTTCAGCAGATATCCAAGAAATTATTAATATCCTCTGTTGGTAAGGCTGTGGAAAAATAAATGATCAGTAACATGGCTCCCAATGTCTATGGAAAACAATTTTCCAGTATTTATCAAAATTATAAGAGAGTATACATTTTGACTCAACAGCCCCACCTCTGGGGTTTTCCTGGGTAAACTTGCATGTGTGCAAAAATATCTTAGGTATGATGTTATCAATTGTGAGGAGAAACCACCAAAGTCTATCAATAGGAAACTAGTTTAAAAACCATCCTGGTATCCCACTATAAAACAGAATAAAAGCTTCTTATCTTATATGAGGATACACAAAAATATACATAATATGGTATACATGAAGAAAGCCGAATCTAGAAGCATATGGATAGTATGCAACCTTTTATGAGAAAATAATAAAAATATATATTTCTCTGCTTACACTTAAGTAAGGAATCCATGCATGAATAGAAACTAATGAAAATAGCTAAATGAAAAAGGGTAGGAGTCTGAGAAAGATGGCAGAACTTCAAGCCACCTACACTTCTTGGTATACTGCTTTTCCTCTGTTGTTCTATTTTATTTTTTTTAAGATTTTATTTATTTATTTGACAGAGAGAGAGAGATCACAAGTAGGCAGAGAGGCAGGCAGAGAGAAGGGGGGAAGCAGTCTCCCCGATGAGTGGAGAGCCTGATGCGGGGCTCGATCCCAGGACCCTGAGATCATGGCCTGAGCCGAAGGCAGAGGCTTAACCCACTGAGCCACTCAGGTGCCTGTCTACTGTTTTATTTTTATTGTTACTGTTATAGCAATGCTCATTTAGCAAGCATTATTAGGTCAACAATATCCTACATTTACCTTGTCACTTTATTGGAAACATTTAAATAACATTTCCCATATGCACTAATTTAATCACACTGAATAGAGATGCTGATCATCTCTACCTGATACCATACCAGTGAAGAGGGCAGGCATCCCTAATGTGATTGCTTTATTAGCACTGAGACAATACTTCATTCCTCTACTAAACTTGTACTAAACTTACTTATTCTTGTTTCCTTTCAAGATAGATACACAGATATAATAATTTTCTTTTGCTCTTAGCACAACTCTCAGCTTTGATTTTACTTTCGATTATGGAATTCAGGCAATGAGTAAACTGTGATCTTAGTTTACAACTTTACTAATTAAAGTTTGGCCTATAGATATCATAGGTATCATCTGGAAACTTGCTAGCAAAGCAGAAGGCAAGGCTCCAACCCAGAACAACAGAGTCGGAATCTACATTTTTTTACAAGAGCCCCAGGCCATTTCTACATCCTATGAAGTTCAAGAAGCACTGATTTACAGGACAATAAACCCAGCTTTTTTGGTTACCTCTATATATTAAACACATATAGTATTTACACATTTTTTCAGTTCCCTATAAATTTTTCCACATTCTATTCCATTAGCCATGTTTTTCTTTCTCCAGATTTTCCTTCTCCTTACTGAATGTTTCTAAGTCTTCCTATTCCTCTTTTATCAAGATAGCAAGAGATTTTATAGTCTTTGGGATCTGAGCAATTTTCGCACTCTTTTGACCTGTACTAGAAATGTTAACCCTTTAAGAACTTCTACATAGTAATTTTCTTCAATATTTGTATTGTTTTGTTTCTGACTATTAGAGTGTTTCATTTATTTGAATTCTGCTGAGGTGGGAGACTGGTGAAAGATATTGCTAAAGATTTTCAGCATTACGTGATAAGAAACCATAAGGAAACCAGATATATGGGTCCACCAAATGAGGTTAGTTTAAGAAAAAAAAAAGAAAAAGAAAGAAAGGATCATTAGTCTTCAAATACTTAGTGACTATTTTTTAATTTTATTTTGGGGGCACGAATCCAATTTGAGAACTTAAAGAAAATCTTTTTAGTAAAATACTTTAAGCACATGCATCTAAAATTCTGCATATAGCTTCTGGGCATTCATATACTCCAAAACCCACATACGGATCTTGAATTGCATATCCTAAGCTCAAACTAAAATAAATATAAATGTCTACACTTCTTTATCAGTGTTTCAGCCAACTAAAGAATACAGATTCTTCTGGGAAAGAAAGTAAATTCTTTTGTCCCTGCCAATGCACATAATTGTGAAATATTGGTATAATCATAACAAACCAAATGAAATATAAATTTCCTTTACTGAACTGAAGATAATTAATTCCCTCTCAGATGATAAAATGGAACAGCCCAGTAAGCATTTGTTTCATGATGTAAAGTTCCTTATATGTAAAACCGCAGGGTCAGAAATGCTCAGCCAATTGAGCAACTGGGTTGGCTACACATTCTCAAGTGCTGTATAATTTAGGTCAAGCAGGTTAATTAGCATATTATTGTTTGGCCAAATGAACAGCGTGATGTCGCCAAACCTAAATTCCTTAAATAGTAACACATAAATCTTAGTGCTGTGGCACTTCTACAGATGGTGGCTTGCTATCTGATGGATGGAAAGGGGTGCCTGAGCATAACATTAGGATTCTAAACAGCAAAAGAACTCCACACTGAACAAATTTCACAGGGCAGCAGAAATTCATCATGTTTGTTTTGTCACCGTAACTCACATCTTGCCAACTCAACCTCAGAAAGAAATAAAGGGACACATACAGGAGGTAACAAAAGGGGGAGTTAACAAAAACAATTTTTGCAAAACCGCACAATCGGCGACATTCTAAGAAAGAAATGATTTAAAGTATTACATTGTTGCTTTGCTTCTTATGGATAACGTAAACTTCCAGGTCTCCTTCATTAGTTTCTTATTTATCTAGCTTCTCGTATCTGTACACAATGGTTTTGGAAGCTTTCGGTCAGGTACTAACTCTCCATTTTATTGTTTTCTGCCTTCTGTCTGATGGGCATTTATTTATCCTTAAGTACAAACAGCACATAATAGCACACATGCATTATGTAAATAATGAAATCAAACTCTGAAAAGAGTTTGATAAGCAGAGAGAAGGAATGGGTTCTACTCTTAAACTCAAGATTTTATGGAAAGCTAAGTTAAATCCTGTGCGCCATGTGTGTTGCAGGTCTCCAAGACTACCCTCAGGCTTGACCATTCACTGGAAGGAAGAATTTACCGGATGCAGCAGAGCTGTCACATTCATGAGTGCAGGTTATTATTACAGCAAGAGTATTAAAATCAGCAAAGAAAAAGGTGTCTAGGGCGGAGCCCACAAGAAACCAGGCTAGAGCGTCCAGTTTTCTTCTCCCAGTGGAGCCACACAGTTGGTTATTAACTCTTCCAACAACATGTGACAACAGGTGCAAAGTGTTGTCAGTTGGGAAGGTTCACCACAGCCCTAGTGTCCAGGGGTTTTATTTGAATTAGTCACCTAGGTATTCAGTGCCTGTGTAACTGACCTCAGTTCTCAGACTAGCACTTCCCCAAATAGAGCCTGGCTCAAAGCCCTAGTTGTCCAGGCAAAAATAGCCAGCTACCATAAATCACATTGTTAGCATAATCTATCCAGTACGGCCCAAGGTCTCAGGTATGCGAAGACATTCTTATCAAGCAGGATATCTTCATGGCACAGAGGTTATCTCCCAGGAGCCAGAAAAGGGCCAGTCCTAAAGACCCTTGGAATTTGCAGGGTGTAGACTTTTACTGCACACCATGGAAAGAGGAAAGCAATCATGGCCATATATTCACTCTAAGGTTTTACCTCACTGACTGCTATTTTCTCTAATTTTCCCGAATTTTCCCATTGCTATATTCTCTGACAAGACTGTATTTTGACTTTCTGGAAACTGATATCTATGTGTACCCAAGTATTATCTTATAACTTTATTTTTTTTCTCTTCAGGCATCCAGATGTATTCTTTCCAAAGCAATGTTGATTATTATTAAGTTCATTACCCAACATCTGAATATATGAATCTTGGAGGAGGCAAGGTGTATGACATCCTAAAGAAGACAAAATGTCTAACACCTATCTCCTTGCTCCTCTGGTTAGGGTATAGCATGGGACATTGGATCAGCCAATAATACCATCCCATCTGGGACTGAATCTGTTACAAGTATTGCAAAGAGAGAAATAAAGTCTTCCTCCCAAAAGGCTCTTGTAGAGTCTCAAGCCTTACTTAATTCCTACCTATTTTGGATCCAGGTTCTTCAACTTCCTCCAAATTTTTACAAGCTATAAAATATCCTTTCAGTAAATTAAGTTTATGTTAAAGTTTCCCAGAGTCAAATTTTGTTGCTTTCAACAAAGAATTTTGGCTGACAGAAGAATTAAAATAGAAATGAATAAACCATTACAAGGAAGATTTCTAAATTTGTAATAGAAGTCTAGCGACAGATTTCATGGGTTTCTCAGCGACTCAGATTCTCTATAAGACTACCAATTTCTTTCCTCATCCTGTCTGAGCAAATTCTAATCTGAATGACTTCTATGGACTCTGTTATGAAATCTACTGAGAACCTCAGTCTCCCCAAGGCTATTATTTCTTGGTCTTTCTAAATGGGACCTCAGTGTCACCTCTAATCCTGAGTTTCACTACAGTTTTTAATTTTCTGGCCCTGTCAATTTTTCTCTGAATTTAGACCTAATAGTGATGAAGACTGACTTATTTATTTATTTGTTTTTGTTTCAAGTTTTTATTTAAATTCCAGATAGTTAACATACAGGGTAATATTAGTTTCAGGAGTAGAATTTAGTGATTCATCACATACATACAATACTTACTGCTCATCACAGTAATACCCATCACCCGTTTAACCCACCTCCCCTCTAGAAAACTTCAGTTTGTTCTCCATAGAGAACAATTTTATGGTTTGCCTCTCTCTTTTTTCCCCCATGTCCATCTGTTTCATTTCTTAAATTCCACACAGGAGTGAATATTATGGTCCTTGTCTTTCTGACTTATTTTGCTTAGCATAATACATTCCAACTCCAACCATGTCATTGTAAATGGAAAGATCTCATTCTTTTTGATGGCTGATTAATACTCCATTGTATATATATTCTACATCTTTATCCATTCATCAGTCGATAGACATTTGGGCTCTCTCCGTAGTTTGGTTATTGTTGATAATGCTGCTATATACATCAGGGTTCATGGATCCCTTTGAATCTGTATTTTTTTTTTTAAAGATGTTATTTATTTGACAGAGAGAAAGAGATCACAAGTAGGCAGAGAGACAGGCAGAGAGAGGGGGAAAGCTGGCTTCCCGCTGAGCAGAGAGCCTAATGGGGGTTTCGATCCCAGGACCCTGAGATCATGACCTGAGCCAAAGGCAGGGGCTTAACTACTGAGCAACCCAGGCACTCCTGAATCTGTATTTTTTTATCCTTTGGGTAAATACCTAGAAGTGCAACTGTTGGATTGTAAGGTAGATAAAGAGTTTTCCAGCAAAATAAAAACTAAAGGAGTTCACGACCACTAAACCAGTCCTGCAAGTGAGTGGAGGAAAAAAGACCAACAGCAACAAAGACTAGAAAGGACCCAAGAACATCACGAGAAACACCAATTCTACACACAATGGCACTAAATTCACATCTCTCAATAATCATTCTGAATGCAAATGGACTAAAAGAACCAATCAAAAGATATAGGGTTTCAGAATAGATAAAAAAAAATTAAAACAAAACAAAACAAGATCCATCTATATGCTGCTTACAAAAGACTCGTTTTAGGCCCAAAGACACCTGCATATGGAAAGGGAGGGGACAGAGAATGCTAATGGATGTTAAAAGAAAGCCAGAGTAATGATGTAAGCATCAGCCAAACTGGATTTTAAAACAAAGACTGTAACAAGAGGTAAATCATAAGAGGTTATCATAATTAAACGATCTATACATCAAGAAGATCTAACAATTGCAAATATTTAAAGCTCCAACTTGGGAGCACCCAATATATAAATAAATTAATAACAAACATAAAAAATTCAATGATGATAATACTATAATTTTAGGGGACTTTAACACCCCACTTACAACAATGGACATATCACTTAAGCAGAAAATCAACGAGGAAACAATGGTTTTGAATGATACACTGGACCATATGAACTTAGATATATTCAGAATATTTCACCTACAACAGCAGAATACATTCTTCTCAAGTGTGTGTGGAACATTCTCCAGAACAGATCACATACTGGGTCACAAATCTACCTTCAACAAGTACAAAAAGATCAAGATCATACCATGCATATTTTCAGATAACAATGCTATGAAACTGGAAGTCAAGCACAAGAAAAAATTTGGAAAGTCCTCAAATACATGGAGGTTAAAGAAGTCCCTACTAAAAAATTAATGGATTAACCAGGAAATTAAAGAATTTAAAAAATACATGGAAGCAAATGAAAATTAAAACATGACAGTCCAAAAACTTTGGGATGCAGCAAAAGCAGTCCTAAGAGAGAAGTATATAGTAATACAGGCTTCCTCAAGAAGCAAGAAAATTCTCATATATACAACCTAACTTACACCTCAAGGAACTAGAAAAGAAACAGCAAATAAAGCCTAAAGCCACCAGAAAAAGGGAACTAATAAAGTTTAGAGCAGAAATGATACAGAAACAACACAAAATAAAACAAAAACCCAGTAGAATAGATTAACAAAACTAAGAGCTATTTCTTCAAAGGAATTGATAAAACTGATAAACCCCTACATGACTTACCAAAAAGAAAAGAGAAAGGACCCAAATTGATTTTTTTTAAGATTTTATTTATTTATTTATTTATTTGATGGAAAGAGATCACAAGTAGGCAGAGAGACAGGCAGAGAGAGAGGAGGAAGCAGGCTCCCTGCCAAGCAGAGAGCCCAACACGGGACTCGATCATGACCTGAGCCAAAGGAAGAGGCCTAACCCACTGAGCCACCCAGGCACCCCCAAATTGATTTTTGATGGTAGATACAAGGTTTCTAGAGGATTTTATAAAATGAAAACAAACTGGTTTGTTTTTCTTTTTTCACCTTTTAAATAATTATACCCAGTTTTAGGCCCTCCATTGAATTCTTGCTCTAAATGAAGAAACAATATATTTCTTGGTTTATGTGCAAAGCAGAAATTCTTAATAAACCCTAAATGCCAATTCAAAAGCGAGGAAGGGAGGTCCCTGCCCCGATCCTTAAAATTTGGGTGGCCTGATTTTGGCTCTACTAGCTATACCCTCTACTGGCTATATTCCTTCTAACCACCAGGATAAGGAGTTTGTAAATCAAAGTTACGTGCCTACTGCAAGTTTTCCTGTCCATTTCTTGACTATAATTTAGATTGCTTAGAACAAAAAAATCACTGGCCAAAAATTCCAAGCCTGTATGCAAGACACATACAAACTTCTTCCCAAGGTCTACGGTCCTGAGAGAGACCCTCTCCACAGATACAGGCCAGATACAGGCATCCTTAGGTTCAAGGAGCCATAGTTGCAAAGGTGTGGGAAGAGCTAGGGCATTATGTCCACACATTTACACACAAGATCTCTCAGTGTGGGAAAGAGAAAAGGTAGAAAGAAAACACAGGAAGACTGGGGTAAAGACTGGATCTATCATATTCCTGCACAGCATTAGAAGAGGCTGAGAATTTTAAATCCAAACCAGGCCTTTCAGATCACTATGGAAGATATTTGTCAAGGAAAGATAAAAGTTTGCTATTATTATTAAAGTTTCTAAAATATGCCTGGAACATGCAACTTTGCTGATCCCGATAAATGATTAATTTTATTTGGGGTTAGTTGTTGAAATATACAGACATATCCTCACTTAAAGGAATGATTTCATGTATATTTAAGACTGTCACCCAGTTATAATGGAGAAGAAAATTTACTAAGCCTGATAATAATATTCAGACATTGTAGAACTGTATTAGTTTTATGCAAAATCTATATTTTGTTTTTCCATTTCCACCAATTTCTCCCATCTTTCATGGATTTTATCCACATTCATGTGTATTTACACACTAGCAGAGAATACAGATTGTCCTGTTGTGGATATAAATTCTTATCTTGTGCATGCAGGAGACCTAGGGCTCTAACCCAGAGCTCTGATGTGGCTGGGGTTTAGAGAGCAGGGACTGAATGTTAAAGGAAAAACTGAGTTATCAAAGATTTGGGGATGGAGGCTGAGAGAAAAGTAAAATAAAAGAGTCAAATTCAAAGGGAGAGAGAGAGGCAAATTCTGGCTACAAAATAGAAGCCATCACAGAAGGCAGACAATATGGAGCAAGTAGTTTTAACAAAGTAAATACGAGATGGATCCTGGAGAAAGTCCGCAATTCTTTAGTACACAGAAGATGACAGGTCACTTGTCACTTGTGTTTGCTAGAGGGAGGGGGTCTGTAGAGAGCAATGGTGATTTTGACATTATGGGTATGAATTTACACACATTCTAAATAAAAGTGAACACAACATTTTCAAGGCGTAATTGTGAAGAGTAACTTGTTAAGTGAACATGGGGGCTGGGAGCAAAGGGAGGGTGATGATATGTGCAAAGTCTCAGACTTCAAACAAAAGAAAATAGGAAAAAAAGTAAGGGAAGCAAGAAGGGAGGGAGGGAACATCCATGTTGAAAAGGAAAATCCATGGAAATAGCATGAATCAATGAAGGATTTGAGTAACAAAGTTAAATTGTGATATAAGAAAATAAAGAAGATAAACTAAATGGGAAATTTTAGGGCAGATTAAAATAGAACAGATGAGCAGTTTAGTGTAGTCCAAGAAAGCACCCACATACCAGGTGGACTGAAGTAGACAGAGAGGATGAGATTTGGGGAAAAGAAAGAGAGACGGAAAAGGACACAGAATGGAAATTAATGAAGTTAAAATGCCGTAGACATTATGGGGAATCCAAATACCATTCATGCCACAGATAATATTGAAATCTAACTCAGGAGCAAACTCAGTCATTCAGCCATTACTTATGGAATGTCTCCTACATGCTGACCCCTGTGCTCAGTGCCAGCTGGATGGTGCTGAGCAAACAAATATGATCCCTGATGTCATCGGAGTCACTGTCCATGGGAGCAACAGATGATGAGAAAAACTGACCCAGATTCATAAATTGCTGAATTGCCAGATATCACTTGTGGTGTTATAAAGAAATATTTCAATATGAAAACCAGAATTTATGAAAGTTATCTTTAGAAGCTATAATTAATAGACAATCTGAAATATGAAGGGGGAAATTAGCCAAGCTGTGAAAGATACCAGTAGTTCAAATGAAAGGAAGAGAATGTGCAAGATTCCTGAGATGTAAAGAAGCTTAACTTAGTTGCGTTCCTGAGGGAAAGTCAGTACGGGCAACGCATGGTGAGCAAACTGGAGAGTGGTGGGACAGAATATTTTAGAGCTGGGCAATATCTATTGGCTCATAATTACGATGTGAACTTTTATCCGAAGGGATAAATACTAATTTTTTAAAAGATTTTATTTATTTATTTGTCAGAAAGAGAGAGAGAGAGAGAGCGAGCACAGGCAGAGAGAGTGGCAGGCAGAGGCAGAGGGAGAAGCAGGCTCCCCACAGAACAAGGAGCCCAATGTGGGACTCGATCCCAGGATACTGGGATCATGACCTGAGCCGAAGGCAGCTGCTTAACCAACTGAGTCACCCAGGTGTCCCTAAATACTAATTTTCAATACAAGGTGAGACCATAGCAATTTTTCAAATACATAATAAGTCATAGTACGAAATCAAGATGGGTTGGCATCTACAAAAGTAAAAACATGATGTGCTGAATTAAGTGACTTAAAAATATACACTGAGTCTGTAAGACCCCAAGATACACATACATCCTAAGGAAAATGAATCTTTAAGATACTGGGCTAGAGGGGCACCTGGGTGGCTCAGTGGGTTAAAGCCTCTGCCTTCAGCTCAGGTCATGATCCTAGGGTCCTGGGATCGAGCCCCACATCCGGCTCTCTGCTCCACAGGGAGCCTGCTTCCTCCTCTCTCTTTCTCTGCCTGCCTCTCTGCCTACTTGTGATCTCTGTCTGTCAAATAAATAAAATCTTTAAAAAAAAAAAAGATACTGGGCTAGAGACGACAGAGAATATTAATAAGTAAAGAACATATGTACCCAATTTAAACTCAAGTTGTTTCATGGTCATGCTGATGACAATGAACTTTGAATGAATAGAAGCCCTTATAAAAATGGTTGAAACTATTTTGCTTAAGTGGAATATGAAAAAATATAATGCAGAGTGCATCTAAACACCACAGATTCTGCAGCACTAGGTAGCTGTGTTACTTGAAAGTGCCACCTCTCATTCTCCAAGAAAAGCAAGAAGAGGGTCTATACACCCTAGGATGTAAAGGTGTTATGATGCCACTCATCACAGGAAATGTGGAGGTATTAGTAGGTATTAGTATACTTACTAAAGTATATCTAAATGAAATAAATTCCAATTCATATTTTTGCATGTTAAATGAAAACTAGAAAACACTGTTTTATGTTTAGCTGCTTATATTTGATTTTTTTGTCTTAGCTCTAATATGATCTCGAAACGTGAAGTCATCGTAAAAGCAATCTTTCTTACAAATGATAAATAATGAAAAAAGCTCTACCTTTACAGTAGTAGACTCTAATCCCATGGCTACATTCTTTACTCAAAACATTTCATTTTATTTTCTTCAAGCTTTGGATGCAAAATAACTGTACTAAACCATATTTACTGTCCATTTGCATTGTACTTATCAAAAGATATAATATATCATTACGGTTTTGAGGGCAGGCTTTGAGATTTCTCTCTAGGCTCTGCTATTTGGCAAGTTAGAGACCTCACTGTTTCTCATGTTCCTAATCTGTATAGTGGACTGCCTCATGGAATTGTGGGAATTAAATCCCTCAGAAGAGCACCCAGAATATAGCACGGGGCCAGTGGATACTATTGATTATTTTATGAATATCTATTAAATGAGGGCAAGCATGTTAAAATACTTAGAAATATTGAGTGTTATGCAAAGTGTGACCCATTATTACTTTTATGAGATAACATTTTTACTTTCTTTTGAAGTCAAAGGACATCACCATGAAATTCAGTCTTTTATGATGCTCTAATGTCTGTAATTAATAGTGACAGTTACCAGTCAGTTTTAAAAGAAATTTATTTGGCTGCTTGACAGATGGCAGACATGAGTAGGCAAGGGTGGCTGTGCCACAAATTTGTATTTCTACTACAGAACCATCCTGTTCTGGGCCTCTGAGGCCTACCAGGATGGACGACATCAACATACCATCTTGCTTCCAACTGAGATCAGTCAATAAGGAGTCCTAGAACGATCTTTTAAAGAACACTTGTTCTTTAATTATTCCCATTCTCTGTAGTGATCTGAAGGGGCACGTGCACCTGAATGTTTATAGCAGCAATGACCATAATAGCCAAACTATGGAAATAACCTAGATATCTTTCCATCAACAGATGAATGGATAAAGAAGTGGTGTTTAAATACAATGGCATACTATGCAGCCATCAAAAGAAAATGAAATCTTGTCATTTGCAACGATGTGAATGGAACTAGAGGGTATTATGCTGAATGAAATAAGTCAATCAGAGATAGACAATTGTCATATGATCTCTCTGATATGAGGAATCTGAGAGGCAGGGCAGGGGGTTGTGGAATGTAGGGAAGGAAAAAAATGAAACAAGATGGGATCAGGAGGGAGACAAACCATAAGAGACTCCATCTCACAAAACAAACTGAGGGTTGCTGGGGGTGGGGTGTGTGTGGAGAGGGCGGTTGGGTTGTGGACACTGGGGAGGGTATATGCTATGGTGAGCACTGTGAAATGCGTAAGCCTGATGATTCGTAGACCTGTACCCCTGGGGCAAATTATACATTACAGGTTAATTAAAATAATTTTAAAAAATCACACGCAAAAAATTAATCCCATTCACTGCTGTCTCTGGTCCAGTCTCTTCAACTTGCCAACCATATATTCCATGGAGTCCTTCCCTGAGCCATTGCCTGCTGCTGGCCTTCTCCAAGTAAATGAAGGCTGTGCTCCTCTGTGACTCCATCTCCACGCTCTCATCTCTGACCCCAAGACTGGCAGCAACCTTACTGCTGCTACTCCAGGTTCCTGCACTCTTATGGCTCCTTAGCACCTTGCCCACACCTCCGTCATAAGATCCACTGTATATGTCTTCCTTGAATGACCCTAACTGAATCTCTTTTTGGTTGGATCTTCACTAACACCGAGACTCTAAATTATCTTAATTTTACTCTATCAGATCTTTATCTCAGACATTACATAAACTATGACTGCGGCATCCCTACTGTGACTTGACTCTAGAAGTCAGTTTTGAAGGAGGGAGGTGCCTGACTACCCCTTTCATAGGGCAACACTTGACAGCAGTCCTGAGACACTTAGGAAGCAGCCCAAGAGGCTGTGTTAAATCAGTGCTAAAGCTCAGAGGACTTCTTGAGAGTCCAAAAGGGAGAAATAAGCTCTTGAAAAGTGGCACTGTCATTCTGCACATAGGAACATAAATTGACTCATTAATAGTTAGGCATCCATATGAATGGGATCTCAAAATAGATTTTCAGGTTTTTATTGCCGTAACAGTAGTTAGTGACAACTGGATTGTCCACTGAGCCCTGGCAATGTGTCATGACTTGTACAGTTGAAACACATCCTCAGAGTGGTCCAGCCCAGTAGGTACTCCTACTAAGACTACCTTGGTGTTCTAACACTGTTCAGG
Source organism: Lutra lutra (assembly GCF_902655055.1). Taxonomy (NCBI): domain Eukaryota; kingdom Metazoa; phylum Chordata; class Mammalia; order Carnivora; family Mustelidae; genus Lutra; species Lutra lutra. Next base: position 98,860,873 of record NC_062288.1, on the reverse strand, counting down.
ACAAAAGGGAAAAAATAACAGAAGAAAATTCATGATTAGTTATTTTTAATTATCTCCAAATGAGTAAATTATACTTATAATATAAAGTTAATTTCGGGGCTCCCTAGCTCTCAAAGGACATCCAGAAAGTATATCGTTTACTCTTGAGATCTGCAAAATAAATAAAGACCCTGTTATATCCCCTCAAACAATCCATCACATTCTCTTGCATTTTAGACACATTGAACTCTATTCAAAGGAAGTGGGTATTGATGGAGAAGATGTATTTGATACCTAAGAATTACTGAGCAACCTTCTGTAAAATGTCCTGTATTTTTAGGACTATTTCAATGGCTTTACACCATACTAGAGATTGTAGATTACACTTATTTCTTCTACAAAAGAAAAAAGAGGAAGATAATTTTAGATGAAACGAGAGAGGCAAGCAAGGTCTAAGATGCATGGCGGTAAGGAAAAAGGGCAGACACCCTGGTAATGGACTTGTTCATTAAGTGTCAAATTTGTACAGCCCTACCTCTGTCCTCTGCTCCTGAACCTTCCGACAAAGTGCATCTTTAACACATCCAGCAATTTCAGGAACAGAAAGAAAGTCCGACCTTTCATTGGAAATTCTGATGTGTTTAAGAAATCATTTCATTCAGCAATTCCTGAAGGAATCAGAAAGGAAAACTCTTTCTAATTTTATTTCTTCTGTCCTCTGTAAGAGCTTTTATTTATGATCTCTTACTAATGGTATGGTATGGTATTTTAACATCAATAACCATTAAGTGTTAGGAAAATGTGGAGGTTCATTCAAAATCACTTCCAAAGGGTTCCAAGTATTTTGCCATTAAAGTTTAAGTATTTGAATACTTAAAACTGAATTACATTAGGCTATGTTCAGGAACAGATTTTCAGAGGTAAAAAAAAAATTGCCAAAGGATATTAATAGAGGCAATAAGCCTCTTGAAGGGATTAACAAGGAATAGAATCACATTTACAAACAACAACGGTTGTGTTCTAATAAAATGATTCTGTTCACCCAGGTCTAGAAAGACAACACTCCCATTCAAAAGATCATTACGTGGCAAGACATTTAAAGCAAGAACATGACGATGGTACAAGTAAGAATAATAAATTATAAAGTCAAGAATTAGTGTGGGGGTGTATTATTGTCATTTATATTCCATAACACAGAACAGAACATTTAATAAATTAACTGTCAGCCCAGAATTCCTTGCAGTTATTTGTTCTATAAGGTTTATTCTGTAGTTGCCTTCTTGGGGGATTGTTAGGTCAAGTGCGACATTTTTAAAATACATGATAAAAAGGATATGTCCTTCAAAACTGTCACTTCTATCTTGAGACATATGATATTTTAAGGCTATTTTGTACTGTTTCACATTATAAAGATGTAATTTACTAGGTTCTACTGAATATACTAGCTGTACTTGAGATAGATGCCCTGGGATAGTTTAATACTTCCTAATAAAAGTCTCCCACTTCTTCCTTACTTAAACCCCATTGGAAGAAGCCAACAATGTCCCACTTCATCTGAAACACTTTTGAATAGTAAACATTGCTCTAATGAGGTTTCTGTGCATTAAAAAGTTGATTCCAGTTCCAAAAGTACTTTACTCAAATTCAGGGAGTGATAGAGGTACCAAGAGACAATGACTCATTACTCTATGGTGACACTCTATTGCAATTCTCAAAAACATTCCATTCATCTGGTTTAATGAGCTCTTACTAGTACTCACTAGGGATCTTTCTGCAATGTTCTACCTTTAACTGGTGTCTTTTCATAATATGTTAATTTTTCTACTTCTTTTGGTTTTTGTATTCCTATTCAGGTATTTGCACTTTATTAGCTGTATTTTATTCATCCCTTCATTGTTTTTGGGTCTTAATTTATACCATATTGGAAGTTTATGACTGCTCATTTGGGGGTTATTTTTATTTATGTACTTAAAACAATACTGTACGTTTGATGAATTGATTTTATAGTGAGAGAAAATTTATTATGGACTACTTTATGAATATTCCATCTTGACATCCCTTTTCCTTAATGCATAAAGTGCACACATTGACATGACTTTTCTTAATAAGTCTGTAATAGGTTTGAAGAATGAATCATGAACAATATTTCAGAAATAACATCGCTAGTAACTTCCAAAACTAAAGAGAGGGAAACAAAGAATTCAAGGACAGCTGAAAATACATAGGGCAAACAAAAATGTCCCACTTTCAATAAGGTGCTTTTTATGTTTGCCAGAATTAGAAGAAAAATAGGTAAGAATAAAGTTTTTCTTCTACCTGCTGGGTAGGGAGGCAGAAACACAGGCTTTCCATTTTTGCAATGATGGATAATTTGATGTGCCATGAAATCAAGAAAACAATAAAGAACATTATAAAGCAGTGGTAAGGAAAGATACCTGGCCCACTTTTCTGCCTTGGAAAGAATGACCAACCATAATAGAGACAAAGGTTGCATTTGTCACTTTCCTCTGCGTATTTCTGCATGCATGTAAGAACTAGCAGGTGTTAAGTCTAATTGAATGGAAGTTTTGACTAAGATTGCTTGCACAGAATACTTACTACTAAAAACAAGAGACCGTCCTAAGAGATGTAGGTAAATAAGGCTGCAGAGGAGATACTTACCCAGCAGGAAACAAATTTGGTTTAGTTTGATCTGCTCTAGGGTTTCTCCAGAGTATGCTAATCAGCAAATTTTTGTCAGAAAGCATTTATTCTCATAAGAGCTATTGTCAGGACAGCTGTTAATAGCATTAGCAACACCAGTAAAATTAAGAAGCTCTCCTCCATATGACTAAAATCTAAAAAATCTGCTTACCTGAATTGGACTCATAAGTATACAAAATAAATACAGTAAGCTACGCTTGTGCAATAAGCAAAAACGATATGATACAAATCATTTACAGAGGCTTTACTGCTAAGCACCTATTACAGCTAGACATAGAGCATAAAGAAGCAATGGACCATGTTGTACCAGCCCATTTATACTGTATATACACTGCATACTCATTGTTGGTACCAGGAGTAATCCACCAAAGCACATCAAGCACAGTTGCCAGAACTGTCACATAAAGGAAAGGACTGTTTGAAGGGGTTATGGAACAGGAATGGAGCTAGTCAGAAAAGGCATAAATGGGGCTGCCTGGGTGGCTCAGTGGGTGTAGCCTCTGCCTGCAGTTCAGGTCATGATCCCAGGGTCCTGGGATCGAGTCCTGCATCAGGCTCTCGGCTCGGTGGGGAGCTGCTTCCTGCCTCCCCCCGACCCACCTGTCTCTCTGCCTACTTGTGATCTCTCTGTCAAATAAATAAATAAAATATTAAAAAAAAAAAAAGAAAGAAAAAGAAAGAAAAGGCATAAATGTAGTCTAGAGACCAGACATTTTCCCTACCTGTTCCCTACCTCTTCCTAAAGACCATGAAGATTTCAAGTAGTCTAGCCCCCTCATTGGAAACGCTATCTCCTGAGATTCTCCCCATAGTGTCCCTAACTTGCAAGGAATTAGTGCTATCTGCTTCTGGAAGAAGAGTCCAGGTAAGTCAGAAAAACCTGGGTCATTCTGGTCAATGAGTTCAATATCTTTTCTTTTTTTTATCTTAATTTTTAGCATGTTTATTGAGCTATAATTAATATACACTAAATTACACATATTCAAATTGTACAGTGAGTTTGACGTATGCATCCATGATGACAAACATATGCTTCGCTCCAGAAAGTTTCCTTATGCTCCTTGGTAATCCTTTTCTTACATCCCCTCCCCATTCTCCACTCCCCCTGTCACCAAGCAAATAGCGATTTGCTTTCTGTCACTGTAACTTGCCATTTCTAAAATTTTATATGAATTTAATTTATATGATTTGAATCATGCAGTATACTCCGTTTTTTGTCTGGGTTCTTTCACTTGCCATAATTATTTTGCAGGTTGTGTGTGTATCATCAATTTACACAACATAATTATTTTGAGTATATTAAGAGTTAATCCCCATTTATTGCTAACTTTGGGCCTTAAGGCCCAAACAAGGCTGCTATTTCATCAGAGGCTTTAATTTCAATTAAAGATGATTTATGCGACTTTTTTTTTTTTAAACACTTTAAGTAATCTCTTTACCTAATGTGGGGCTCAAACTCACAACCCTGAGATCAAGAGTTGCACGCTCCACTGACTGAGCCAGCGAAGTGCCCCTGTGCAACAACTTTTGTTGCTTTCTTGTTCTCATTACACTGATAAGAAATGTCAATGAAATATCATTTTCTGCTACCAGCTAGATGCTCCATCATGAGCTGGCTCAGCCTCAAGTAAATGCCCTTCTGTTATGAGAATGAACATCTTACAGCTGAGAATAAAGATTATGAAATCCCAGTAGACTAAATTCCCAAGGCAGTGTAATATATTATTAAGTATGACCCTCAGTTGCATACTCACTGTGATCAAAACCCTTCTCCACTACTTAACAGTTGTATGACTATAAGAAATATGTCCCAACTAGGGGCGCCTGGGTGGCTCAGTCAGTTAAGCGACTGCCTTTGGCTCAGGTCCGGATCCCAAGTCCTGGGACCGAGTCCCACATCAGGCTCCTTACTTAGCAGGGAGCCTGCTTCTCCCTCTTCATTTGCCTCTCCTCCTGGCTCATGCTCTCTCTCTCTCTCTCTCAAATAAATAAATGAGATCTTTTTTAAAAAAGAAAAAGAAGTAGGGGTGCCTGGGTGGCTCAGTCGTTAAGTGTCTGCCTTTGGCTCAGGTCATGATCCAAGGTCTAGGGATCAAGCCCCACATTGGGCTCCCTGCTCCATGGGAAGCCTGCTTCTCCCTCCTCCACTTCCCCTGCTTGTGTTTCCTCTCTCACCGTGTCTCTCTCTGTCAAATAAATAAATAAAATCTTAAAAGAAAAAGAAATATACCCCATATTGTACCTCTCCTTCCTCATCTGTAAGATGGATGGTGCCTAATTGATAAATTTTTGTGAAGATAAAATGAGTTAATAGGTGTAGAACAGTTAGAACAGTGCCTGATACATAGTTAACATTGCGAGTGTTATCTATTGTTAGAAGTGGGAGTTGTTAATGGCATCTTTCATAAACAACACATACTCCTCATCCACATAATGTTAGAGAAGCAAAAACATTTCTTTAGCTTTATTTTTGATTGTTTGTTCTTATTAGGAATCAGATCAAAAGTAATGAGATAAAGGAAAAGTCTGACAACAAACCCCTCTTACATATCTTATTGGTTCTTCTCCTCTGATTCTATTTAAATATTGAATATTGACATTGATAGCACCAGGGTATGTCCTACAGGTGGCCCATTTTCCTCTTACAGTTGTAAATCAGCACATCACAACAGCTCCCTGTTTAGGAGGAATTCTAACTTGGGTGTCAGCTTGCTACCTGAGTATCTAACTTGGGTATCTCCCATGGAGATGGTACCAAGGTAGCCAAAGGGAGCTTTTCTATGAGATGCTCTTTGCTTCCAATTTTGTATGGTGAACCTAAAAACAAAACAAAACAAAACAATAAAAATCCCAAGTTGTTGCCCATATTCAGAAAGTCCTATCTTCATTCAGAATATATCAGTGAGAGTGTGTAATCAATCATAATGTTTAAAATATCAAAAAGTGAGATGCTAGATTTCCATGCAACTTACCAAGTTTGGAGTGGGACTCCAGCCACTGACTGAAATAGGACACTGACATCTTGTTCTGGGAAAAGCTGCTAACAAGAATGGGAAGAATGGGGGTGCCTGGGTGGCTCAGTGGTTAAAGCCTCTGCCTTCGGCTCAGGTCATGATCTCAGGGTCCTGGGATGGAGTCCTGCATCGGGCTCTCTGCTCAGCGGGGAGCCTGCCTCCTCCTGTCTCTCTCTGCCTGCCTCTCTGCCTACTTGTGATCTGTCAAAAAAAAAAAGAATGGGAAGAATGATAAGGGTACCAGCCATGATGGTACCAGTTACATGAAGCTGGGTATCTGTAGGAAACCTTGCAGCAGTCCATAACTGGGAGAATCTGGTGACAGATCAGCAGGCACAGAGGGACCTGAAGATTCCTGAGGTACATTTTCCAAAGGAAGTCAAATTGATTCCTGATCCATTGGCAATGTGAGTGGGGCTCAAGATTCTATCGACAGGTTTATTTCAGTTAAGCTCAGAAGCTAATCCTCTAGAACGATACTTTTTGCTACCTGCTGATCATGACCTGAGCTGAAGGCAGACGCTTAACCAACTGAGCCACCCAGGCACCCCTGCAAAATGCATTTCTAAGCTTCATAGCATCACAAGAAACTTTTCAAAAAGTTCCTGCCTTCAAGAGCCTTACTGTTAATTCATATATAAACTTAACAGAGTTTAAATTTCTCATTAAAAATAAAAATACTTTATGAAAATGAGCAATTATATTTGTTTTACAACAATTATTTTAAAATATTTCATTAATTAGCAGCAACGGGATTTGATTTTTAAGTAAATCAACTATAATATAGAGTTTATTGAATTGGGGTGAAATTTCCTTGACGAAGAGAAGTTAATTCAAGAATAAATAAGGAGAGCTACTTAAAATCTCTTCATTTCTTAGCATAGAATGAAAATACTATTTCAGCCATCTGGCCATCTTTAGTGTAGTTCGTTAGCATGCAGTCGTTTAGTTTGGCCATCCACAAAAATTTAGGGAAGTATATCCCTATAGATCCTGCTGTGCTGTAACCTCCAAATATTTCAGTTATTAACACAGGCAGATGTTAGTTTGTATCATTTGCATCATCATATCACTGGCTGAAGCCCACCACTATAGTCTAATATATAAAAATAGAAAAACATTATTTTAATTGCAGGAAGTCTTGGAGAACTAGCAATTCAGGGTCAGACTATGTAAAGATAATTTGCTTATTCAGCTTAAAACCATATGTTATTAAAACTATAAGATACCTAGGAATAAACCTAACCAAAGAGGCTAAGGATCTATACTCAGAAAACAATAAAGTACTCATGAAAGAAATTGAGGAAGACACAACGCAAAGGAAAAATGTTCCATGCTCATGGATTGGAAGAACAAATATTGTGAATATGTCTATGCTGCCTAAAGCAATCTACACATTTAGTGCAATCCCTATCAAAATCCCACCCATTTTTTTCAAAGAGATGGAACAAATAATCCTAAAATTTATATGGAACCAGAAAACACCTCATAGAGCCAAAGGAATATTGAAAAAGAAAGCCAAAGTTGGTGGCATCACAATTCAGGACTTCAAGCTCTATTACAAAGCTGTCATCATCAAGACAGTATGGTACTGGCACAAAAATAGACACATAGATCAATGGAACAGAATAGAGAGCCCAGAAATAGACCCTCAACTCTATGGTCAACTAATCTTCAACAAACCAGGAAAGAATGTCCAATGGAAAAAAGACAGCCTCTTCAATAAATGGTGTTGGGAAAAACTGGACAGCCACATGCAGAAAAATGAAACTGGACCATTTCCTACACCACACACAAAAATAGACTCGAAATGGATGAAAGACCTTAGTGTGAGACAAGAATCCATCAAAATCTTGAGGAGAACACAGGTAGCAAACTCTCTGACCTCAGCCACAGCTTCTTCTTCCTAGAAACATCATCAAAGGCAAGGGAAGCAAGGGCAAAAATGAACTACTGGGACTTCATCAAGATCAAAAGCTTTTGCACATCAAAGGAAACAGTTAACAAAACCAAAAGACAACTGAGAGAATGGGAGAAGATATTCACAAATGACATATCAGATAAAGGGCTATATCCAAAATCTATAAAGAACTTAGCAAACTCAACACCCAAAGAACAAATAATCCAATCAAGAAATGGGCAGAGGACATGAACAGACATTACTGCAAAGAAGACATTCAGATGGCCAACAGACACATGAAAAAGTGCTCCACATCACTCAGCATCAGGGAAATACAAATCAAAACCACAATGAGATACCACCTCACACCAGTCAGAATGGCTAAAATGAACAAGTCAGGAAATGATAGATGCTGGCGAGGCTGCAGAGAAAGGGGAACTCTCCTATACTGTTGGTGGGAATGCAAGCTGGTGCAGCCACTCTGGAAAACAGCATGGAGGTTCCTCAAAAAGTTGAAAATAGAACTATCCTATGACCCAGCAATTGCACTACTGGGTATTTACCCTAAAGATACAAACGTAGTGATCCGAAGGAGCACATGCACCTGAATGTTTATGGTGGCAATGTCTACAATAACAAAACTATGGAAAGAACCTAGATGTCCATCAACAGAAGAATGGATAAAGAAGATGTGGTGTGTATATATATATATATATATATATATATATATATATATATATACACACACAATGGAATGCTATGCAGCCATCAAAAGAAATGAAATCTTGCATTTGCGACGATGTGGATGGAACTAGAGGGTATCATGCTTAGTGAAATAAGTCAATTGGAGAAAGACAACTATCATATGATCTCCCTGATATGAGGAAGTGGAGATGCAACGTGGGGGGTTTGGTGGGTAGGAAAAGAATAAATGAAACAAGATGGGATCGGGAGGGAGACAAACCATAAGTGACTCTTAATCTCACAAAACAAACTGAGGATTGCTGGGGGGAGGGAGGTCAGGAGAGGGTGGTTGGGTTATGGACATTGGGGAGGGTATGTGCTATGGTGAGTGCTGTGAAGTGTGTAAACCAGGCAATTCACAGACCTGTACCCCTGGGGATAAAAATACATTATATGTTTATAAAAAAATAAAAAACTAAATTAAAAAAAAAAGAAAATAGATAAAACAGAAAAAAAAAAAACATATGTTATTCATAAGACTATGCTACCCAAAAGACTGGTAGATTTCAGAGGATGGTACTGAGTCTTCTCAAAGGCCCATTAAGTTTTTGAATACTCTTCTTCTTCCATAATCAGAAAGTTTAAAACTTGCACTCTAGAATTATTTGTGATAATATGTCAAGGCTACATTTGTCAAGTATGCCCCCTTGTAAATGAGTAAAGCATTTTGGAATGCAAGATGTTAATCTTAATTTAAAAAGGAGGATGGGGCTTACTGAGACAAAACATAATGTAAGAGCACATTATATTTTTGATAAGCTCTTCAAGAATCTAAAGTATGCTCTCACTTATTGGGAGGATTAAAAATATAGCTTTACAAAAAAAATATATAGCTTTACACAAGGAAAAAAAAAAACTTAAGTGCTATTTAGGGAAACTATATGGTGTGCTCTGCATTTACCCAGAATCAGTACAATTTTTCTCTCATGACTGTGACACTGGTCATTAATCTTTGCAAGCAGCCAAGTGGAAATCTAAGGTGTCATCCATGCATAGCATTATACTCACAGACTACTAGTAGCACATTTTAAAGTTCAGCTTACTGAATCATTGAGCAACTTACTTTCTCTAAAAGAAGTGTACTTTGATCTACACCTTTCAAACTGGCAATGATCAGAAATCTTTACTTAATTACTTTTAGCAATGTCATCATTTTTCAAAGCAAGTGAATATATTTTGATTGCAGTTGAAAATACTTTGAAGGGCATTAGATTTGCACAGAAATGACATTTTACCAGTAATCAGAGCTTTAGTAAATCAAAATCCAACTTCTTTCTTGTAGATCAATTCCACTCCTTAATTTAAGTGTTCAGCTGGCACTGCTCAGTAACCATTAGGAGGATCTCAAAGAATTGCATTAATTTAATAATACCTGAATACAGCCAAACACATCCCACTTCAGGCTAGAGGCAAAGGTGATTGCAGAAGAGCTATCTCAGGCATGTGTGGTTTATGCCTAAATTATTATGAAGAATAAACTGAAGATGTTCAGGAGACCTAGATGTAACCTGATTCCACCTCTTACTAGCTGTGCGACCTTGCGCTAGGAACACACCTCTCACAGTATTCATCTAGAAAGTAATGATATGGCTTGCTCTACCTAACACACCAAATCCCTATAAAGTTCAAATGAAATTATGCATATGAATGTGACATTCCAATTTTAAATGCTATGCAAGATAAGACTGATTATCATATTGCTACATTTGTGCCTCTTTACCTTCCAAGTGTCACCTTCACACAACATTTCAAGACAGGAATCAGTGTGAAACAGACCCTCTTAAGCCAGCTCACACACACCTATTCCTAACTCCTAAATGTGGCTCTCTGTCCCGGGCTCCCCTTCATGCCTGATCTTGCTCTGGAATTCTCCTACAAGGTAGAACATTTGCAAAGTGGGTCTAGTGGATGGCGCTGCACTTCTCCCCACTTTCCTGCCTTAGTTTACCATAAAACCAATGGTACGCTGCATCAGCGTACCAGGAAAGGTTAGGCACTGTGGAGGAGGGAGTGCTGCTCATTGCAGCAAAGGTAACTAATTGAATTAAAGCTATGTTAGGTATGTCTGTTTTTCCCAGTTACCAAACAAATAGCCAGCCAGAATTTTCCTTCAGACTAGACATCCTTTGACTTACTAAATCAAGACCCTGTCCTCGCTTCCCTTCCTTTACCCTACAAGTTTCAAACTCCCATCCATCTCCTTGCCACTCACTCCAAAATAGGCTCTAGGCTTCCCTTCGTACAACCACCAACCCCCCTAAACAAAATCTTAAAGTAAATAACTCTGTTCCACTACTCAGTCCTTATCAAGAAATCAATTTTTTGAATTATTTTTTAAACAGGTGTGGGTATGCACGTGTATTTGGTTGTGGTTTTAGATTTATTAAATTTTAGGCAAGATGCTCACACACAAAAGGAGTGATAAACTAATCATACTTACAAATATTGATGCAATGGGTGCCTGGGTAGCTCAGTTAGTTAAACCACTGCCTTCCGCTCAGGTCATGATCACAGAATCCCATACTTGAGTCCTGCATTGGGTTCCCAGCTCTGAAGAGAGTCTGCTTCTCCCTCTGACATTCTCCCCTCTCATGCTCTCTCTCATTCTTTCTCTCTCTCTCAAATAAATAAATAAAATCTTTTAAAAATATTGATGCAAAAACATTAAATATTTCTGAGCAAAAATCAGCAATATGTTAAAAAAAATCATGAGTATTCAGAATTTATTCCCAGATTTCAAGGATGAGCTAGTTTTAAGAAAAGTAGGGTACTTGAGTGACTCAGTTGGTTAAGTGACCAACTCTTGATTTCAGATCAGGTCATGATTTCATGGTCATGGGATTGAGCCTCGCATCAGGTTCTGCACTCAGTGTGGAGTCTGCTTGAGATTCTCTCTCTCTCTCTCTCTCAAAATAAGTAAGTAAAATATTGGGGGAGAAAAGAAAGATAAAAATATTGTTTTCCTTACTGATATAGCTAACACAAAATTATGTGACTACCTTCACAGATACAGAAAAGGTATTTGACAACATTGAAAACTCATTCGACACAAAAATCATTCAATGATATAGGGAAAACAGAACTTTAAAGTTATTTATATATTAACATATAATTTTATTTAAAATTATATATTATATATATGCATATATAAAATAATAGAGGCATTTATATCCAAAATACAAGGGGAAAAAAACCTATACTACTTCATATTGTACTATAGGAATTAGCCAATACAGTTAGAAATGAGAAGTTAATTAGAAATTTCTAGTTTCAGAAGATGACTGTAACCCAGAAACGGCAAGAATACATTGAAAGAACATTACTATAAAAGTACAGTAAGGAGATTTTTAAAAGAAGACACAAAGGGAGAAAAGACTATTTACAGTGACAACCCCAAACATAAAATATCTAGGAACAAACTTAACAAGAATGTAAATTATACATGAAGAAATTTTTTTTTTAAAGCTGTGGCTTCTTTTTTTTTTTTTTAAAGGTTTTATTTATTTATTTGACAGACAGAGATCACAAGTAGGCAGAGAGGCAGGCAGAGAGAGAGGAGGAAGCAGGCTCCCCGCTGAGCAGAGAGCCCGATGCGGGGCTCGATCCCAGGACCCTGGAATCATGACCTGAGCCGAAGGCAGAGGCTTTAACCCACTGAGCCACCCAGGCGCCCCTATACATGAAGAAATTTTTAAAGCAATACTAAACACTTAATACAATATTTGAACAAAATGGAAACCATACAATTTTCTTAGGCAGAAAGTCAATATCAGTTCAAATGTACCGACATTTGCTTGAAGGCCTAGTATCTAGTCTATCCTGGTGAGCAGTTAATGTACACGTGACAAAAAGATCTATTTTCCTGTGGTTGAGTGTAGTGTTCTAAGGATCTCTGTTAGATCTAGTTGGTTGTATAGTGTTCTTCTTGTCTTCTACTTCCTTTTTGGTCTTCTGCCTATGTGTTCTAGAAATTTTCCCAGTTTTTGTTTATATGGAAATGCCTTTATTTTGCTCTCATTCCTTGTAAATGATTATTCATTTTCCTCTTACTGCTTTCAAGATTTTCCCTTTGGTCTTTGTCTTCCAGCATTTTTACTGAGATATATAGGCTTGTGGATCTCTTTGATCTTGCTTGGCGTTTACTATTTCCTAAACATGTAAATTAAGGCTTACCAATAAATTTGGGAAGTTTTCAATCATTATTTATTTCAGTATGGTGGTGAATATAAAATATGGTCTCCAAACCATAATGAAATAAAATTTCAAGCAGTAGAGACAGAAATTTGGGAAGTTCCCAAATATGTGAAATTTAAACCACACATTCATAAATAACCAACAGGTCAAAGGCCATCAAAAGGGAAATTAGAAAATACTTTGAAGCAAAAGAAAATATAGAAACAGCCTACCAGGACACCTGGGTGGCTCAGTCACTTAGGCGTCTGCCTTTGGCTCAGGTCATGATCCCTGGGTCCTAGGATCGATCCCCATGTTGGGCTCCCTGCTCAGTGAGGAGCCTGCTTCTTCCTCTCCCTCTGCCTGCTGCTCCCCCTGCTTGTGCTCACTTTCGTTCTATCAAATAAATAATAAAATCTTTAAAAAATAAAAGACAAGTCTACCAAAGATTATGGGATGCAGCTGAAGTAGTTCTTAGAGGGCTCTATGTGGTTGTGCCTACATTAAAAAATGGGGTGGAGGAGTGGAGAAAGATCTCAAATCAAGAACTTAAACTTCCATCATGAGATACTGGATAAAGAAGAGAAAATTTAACCTGAAGGAAGTAGACAGAAGGAAATAATAAAGATTAGGAAATAATAAATAATATAGATTAGGAAATAGTAAAGATTAGGAATGAAATTAATGAGATAAAGAACAGAAAAACAATAGAGAAAATTGTTTTAAACCCAAAGCTGCTTCCTTGAAAATCAGTAAAATTGACAAAGCTTTAAGTACATTGACTAAAAAAAGAGAAGAGTCAGATTACTAGAATTAGAATAAAAGAAGGTGCACAACTATCAGCCTCACAGAAATAAAAAAGGAATACCGGGAATAATTGTATGCCAATATCTTGCATAACTTACATGAAATGAACATATTCTTAGAAAGACAAAAAGTATCCAACTGACCCCTAGAAGAAGTAGACAATCCAAATAGAATTACAACTAAAGAGATTATCTAGTAATCAAAATTTATCACAAAGCAACAGATGTATAAAACAAAACTCAGGCAGATGACTTCACTGGTGGATTCTACCAGATGCTTAAAAATTAATACTAATTCTCTCTAGACTCTTCTAAAACATTGAAGAGGAGGGAATACTTCCCTAGTCCTTTGATAAGGCCAGTATTACTCTGATACCAAAACCAAATAAAAACCTGACAAAGATAGAAAACTATAGACCAATGTCTCTTACAAATATGAATGCAAAACCCATCTCACACACACACACAAACACACACAGGGTAAGAAATTAGGATTGCTACCTGAGAGCAGTGCCTATCATTGAAATAATAAACACTCTGAAGCACTACTTGCTAGTCATCTGTTGTTGCTAGTACTTGACTTATGAGAAGTAACAGATTGGGCAATATATGTTGTTTCATTGAATTTCATGTTTCAAGGTATACACCCTACTTCTTCACTTCTTTTTCCAAAGTTTTTATTTAAATTCCAGTTAGTTAACATGTAGTGTAGTATTAGTTTCAGGTGTACAATACAGTGATTCAACACTTCTATACATCACTCAGTGCTCATCAGAACAAATACACTCCTTAATCCCCATCACCTATTTCTCTCATCCTCGCCACCCACCTCCCCTCTGGTAACCATGTGGTTGTTCTCTATAATTAAGAGTCTGTTTCTTGTTTTGCCTCTCTCTCTCTCTTTCCCATTTGCCCATTTGTTTTGTTTCTTAAATTCCACATATGTGTGAAATCATATGGTGTTTGTCTTTCTCTGACTTGTTTCACTTAGCTTAATACTCTCTGGCTCCATCCATGTTGTTGCAAATGGCAAGATGACATTCTTTTCTTTGTCTGAGTAATATTCCATTACATATATTTATTCTTTATCCATTCGTCTATCAGTGGATACTTGGGCTGCTTCCATAATTTGGTTCTTGTAGATGATAATGCTATAAACATAGAGATGCATCCCTTCAACTCAGTATTTTTGTATTTCTTAGGTACATACTTAGCAGTGCAATTGCTGAATCATAGGGTAGCTCTATTTTTAACTTTTTGAGGAAACTCCATACTGTTTTCTAGAGTGGCTGTATCAGTTTGAATTCCCACCAACAGTGCACAATGGTTCCCCTTTCTCCACATCCTCGCCAATACCTATTGTTTCTTGTGTCATTGGTTTTAGCCATTCTGACAGGTGTGGGGTGATATTTCACTTTAGTTTTAATTTGTGTTGCCCAGATGATCAGTAATGTTAAGTATCTCCCCATGTATCTATTGGCCATCTTTATGTCTTCTTTAGAAAAATATCTATTGATGTTTTCTGCCCATTTTTTAACTGGATTACTTGGTTTTGGGGTGTTGGGTTTAATAAGTTCTTCATAGATTTTAGATAGTAACTCCTTATCACATATGTCATTAGCAAATCTATTCTCCCTTTCCACAGGTTGACTTTTAGTTTTGTTGATTGGTTACTTCATTGTTCAGAAGCTTTTAATTTTGATGTGGTCCCAATAATTCATTTTTTATTTTATTTCCTTTGCCACAGGAGACATATCTAGTAAGAAGTTGCTGTGCCCAATGTCAGAAAGTTTACTGCCTGCGCTCTTCTCTAAGATTTTGATGGTTTCCTGTTTCACATTTAGATCGTTCATCCATTCTGAATTTATTTTTATATTTGGTATAAGAAAGTAATCCAGTTTCATTCTTTGGCATGTTTCTGTCCAGTTTTACCAACACCATTTGTTGAAGAGATTGTCCTTTTCCCATTGGATGTTCCAAAGCTATATGGTCAGTTAATCTTCAAAAAAGCCGGAAAGAATATCCCAATGGAAAAGGACAGTCACTTCTTCCCTGCTTGAGGTAAGAATGGAAAGCTATCACCAGGTTTACATGCATTCCAATCCATCTTTGAGAACACTCTCTTCAAACCCTTCAGAAGTTGACTCTAGCATATGAACAGTCATATTTAGAGTCAGAAAGGCTTAGCCATTTCTCACAGAGAACTGTACCTACAGTTCTCCATTCCTATTCAGGCAACTTCTTTCTTGAATTCATATATCCATACCTGGGCACACTGAAACAAGTTACTGTCTCTCTACTACCTACTAGTCAAGGGTTTGCCACTATTTACTGGGGATTCTGGAAGGTAGGTGGAAAGAGGCAATAATCTGGCTTTAAAATATTAAGATTTTTTTATGTTTTACCAAAAGCAAAAAATAATCATTCACATAACAATGAACTCCTTACTGATAGAAATCATGTATTCATCTTTATGTCTCTAACATTTAGAATGATGCCTGGCATATAGTGTTTACAGAATGATTGATGAATGAATAAGTGGATGAATGATAAATTGTGTGTCATGTTTCATAACTCTGCAGAAATATCATATTCAGTCTCCTACTAAAAAACCCAATACCTTGATTCTTGTAAAATGGAGGCTATGTTATTAAAGTATGCAAACTTCGAATTGTTATATGTTCCAAGCAAATTGAACTTTGTTTCTAGATTCATGACTTGAAATTGAAATCTATTTTTGTTCTACATTAATATAACTACACCAGCTTTTTGAATGAATACTTGCCCAATATCTCTCTCTAGAATCTTTACTTTCAACTTCTCATTATTTTTATAGAGTAGACTGAATTGTTAGCCACAGCTATTTATTTCCCTGCAATGATCTCATAGGGATGGAGTATATATCCATGGGAATTCCCAGTTTCTGATTCAGTAGGTCTGAGGTGGGGGCCAGAGAATTTGCATTTCTAATAAGTTTCTGAGTAATGCTGATGCTGTTACCTTGGGACCACAATTTTAGAAGCATGTTTCAAGAAGCAAAAATATATATATTTGTATTTTAAGCAAATACTCAGGTGATGCTGATGTTGTTGCTCCAGGAATCAAATTTTGTGTTTTCTGCCTCTGACCCTCTCTTTTGAATTTTCCATCTTTCTTCTCTCTGTGCTGTATCTGGATAATTTCATATTTTTATTTTCTTCCAGTTTCCAATTCTCTCCGCTGCTGTATTCATTCTCTTAATACACAACCATAAAGTTTTTAATTTAGGTCATCTTGATATTCATTTAAAAATTATTTTGCTTATTTTTCAAACCTCGTATGTCACATTTATAAAATCTTATCTGCAGCTGATTTGCTGTTTGACATTCTATACTTAAACAGAGTAAGCAGAGTTATGTTAAAATTTATGTCTAAGGTTTATAATTTGTTTTATACTGCTGGTTCACATTCATGACACTTTGTTTCTAAGTGTGATTAGTTAATATTTTAAAAATTAAGAGCCAATGGATTTGAAATATTATTTGTGAGCATCCATTGGTCCTAAGATGCATGAATCCTTTCTCAAAAAACTTTACTTGTGCTTCTGCCAGATGCACAGTTATGAGTCATGGATCCCCTTCGAAAATGTTCTTGTGTTAAGACTCCTTGGTCATCCCAGGTTAAGTGTACTCAGGTCCTTGGCTTTAAGTTCTCATTTTCTCCTTTCCAGTTTATTCTCCTGCCTGGCTCAGAGCCATGCCAGATGTCTCTGAGGTTCCTGGGGATTCAGAATGGGGTATAGCTAGAGTGAGATTAAATCTGGCATACCATTATCCAAAGGATGTGGAATTTTTTTTTAAAGGGGGTTTTTTAAAAAATTTTTTCATTTATTTGAGAGAGAGAGCACAGAGAGAGTGTGAGAGGGAGAAGCAAACTCCCCCCTGAGCAGAGAGCCTGATGTAGGTCTTGATCCCAGGACGCCGAGATCATGACCTGAGCCAAAGGCAGATGCTTAACTGACAGAACCACCCAGGTGCCCCTCTTTTTTTTTTTCTCAAGATTTTATTTATTTATTTACTTATTTACTTATTTATTTGACAGAGATAGAGAGAGCACAAGCAGGGGGAGATGCAGAGGGAGAGGGAGAAGCAGGCTCCCCACTGAGGAGGCAGCCCTAAATGGGGATCATGACCTGAGCCAAAGGCAGATCCTTAACCAACTGAGCTACCCAGGCACCCCAGGATATGAATCTTTGAGTTCCCAATTTAATTGGGAAAGGGAATCTTACAGGACTCTGGGCAGTGGTCAGATTCTAGGCCTTAACTACTGTCTCTCTTGTATGTTAATGGCATCAAATCACACCCCAAGATAAATGTATCAGCAAATGCTCCTAAGGCAAAAATAGACTAAGTATTTATATCTCTGCTAACAGGTTTTATTTAAATATTTCATCTTGGAATTCCCCCCATTGTCTCTCGACTCCTCATTGTTTATAAAATATAAAAATATATTTCTTTTTTTATTATAAAAATATATTTCTTTGGCATCTTTTGTTGTTTTTAGTGAGAGAGTTGATCCAAGTAACCCTATTTTTCATTACCTGGGAACTGCCTTGATTTTAAAATACGTATTTTGACAAGAATATAGATAATGTTGATAGGTACCAGGTTAAAATGTCTTTAGAAGTATAACTAATACCTGTTTTCGTTGTACTTTAAATATCCTCCTTTCACTTGAGTGATATAATAACCCCACTGTGAAGCAATTTAGGTAAGCAGTTAGATGACTTTGAAATCTTATACATATAGCATAGGGCTTTCTGTTCCATTTCATAACTGTTTCACAGTAAGATTTTACTTTTCCTGATACTTACCCAAAAACTAGCTATAAATTTGTTGCAAAACAAAATTTTAACATGTGGAGAGGTTAAGGGTAAATAAAAATTAAAAATAACAGGCTTAATTCTCCCTGTTAAAAATAAAGGAAGAGACTATGAGCCCTCCCCCTCCTTTTCTTTTAGAACACTTAACTTTAGAAAACTTGTAAATTCTTTCTCTGTCCCTTTGAAATGTATGTAAATCATTTTAAAGCTAAATAAGCCTCTTACCAGCATCACAATCTCAGACTGCCTTTCTGGCATACATGGAAACCATTCTCTTTGAAATGCAATTATCAGGGAAGAGGTCTCCTTGTCCCATGGGAACAAGGAGCCTAGCTTCAGCTGCAGGCTGCCTCTCTAAAATGCAAAATGATCATAAGATAGGAAAAATTTATTTTCCCTGCAAATATTGTCAATTAACTAACACAGAAGTTCCCTTCAAATATTAAATACATTTATAATGAACAAATAGTGCTGACAAGTCTTATTTGAGGACTAGTTTTGTTTATCTTCAGAAAATGCATACAATGGGTGCACCTGCTTGACTATATAACAAAATTAGAGCTCTAACTTTTAGATCTTTGTGATGGATTGCCTATGATGTGTGTCACATTTTGGTTTAATGCTTATTCAATAATAAAAATTGTTTTCCTTCCCTTCTGCCTTTATGGAGAAATTTTCTGGCTTGGGAGGAGACTTTTGTTTGTAATTGTATTTCCCCAAATCACACCAAACTACATCCAGCTGAGCTACTATTAACTCTACAACGAAACAAATACTGAGAAATCCTTCAATAAACTAGAACATATAAAAGAAAATTTCTATCAAAAGCCAGCTACAGTATGTTTAACTATAGATGGAATTAAACATTTGTTATATAGCTAGAAATGTTATTTCTTTTTTTTTTTTTTTTTTTTTTTTAGAAGTGGGGGAGGAGTATATGGAGAAGAAGGGAGAAAGTCTTAGGCTCCACACCCAGCATGGAGCCCGACATGGGGTTCAATCTCATGACCCTGAAGTCATGACCTGAGTGGAAATCAAGAGTCAGATGCTTAACCCACCAAGGCACCCAGGTGCCCCTAGAAATACTATTTTTTAATCTTCATTCAAGATAGACATATTTGTTTTGCCGTATTTAGAAGAGTAGTGATAACATCACTAGTAAGTGCCTATACTTTATAGTTTTTGAGTATTGTTATTTATAATTATGCTTTAGTTTTACAAACTTATAAGAGATCTCAGCATATAAAGCCATTGAAATTTTGTATATTACAAATTGAATCATGGTATTATGATTATATACATCATACAAATTAATAGATTGAGATAAAATAGAGGAAAGAGAATTTGTTTGTATCATAATGCAAATCAATGACACAATTAAAAACAATTTTCACATCCATCCAAGCTCCTGAATTCCATTTCCAAAATCCTAATTTAGATTCATATCATGCTTTTTCTGAATGACTACAAGAGCTGTCTACCCTACAAATACAATAAAAATAAATACTAGTATTTTGGGGGACACCTGGGTAGCTCAGTCGGTAAGTGTCTGCCTTCGGCTCAAGTCATGATCCAGAAACCTGGGTTCAAGCCCTGCAATGGGCTTTCTGTTCAGTGGGGAGCCTGTTTCTCCCTCTCTCTGCCTCTTTCTCTAGATGTCAAATAAATAAAATCTTTTAATAAACAAATATATAAATATTAGTATTTTCAAAAGCTATGTGAGGTAAGCTTCAACTATTCTCAATTATTTCATTATTACTGGACATTTTTTCAACATTTTAAGTGAGCCAACCCCTTATTACCCCTCTGCCCACATTAACAGTTGTTCTTTTGATTTTGTGTGTATATGGATGTGTGTGTGTGTGTGTGTGTGTGTATTATCAAATCTTAATTGATTTAGCCATGTTCTCTGGGAAATTGTTTGAATATAAAAGTTTGGGCCCTTCTAAAAATTCAAAAAAAAAAATCAAGTTCTCCCATTTAGCCTTAACATTTTCTATTGCTCCCACTATACATCCCTTTATATCTTCCCAACACTCCAATCACATTAGTCTAGAGCTCATGTCATAATTCACAAGAGCAATAACTATTTTTAATCGATACCTTTAATCAATCACCTCACTCTCTTTATTTGGAATGGCCAGCACTCTTTCTTTGCCGGTGTCTAAATAAAAGCTATCTTTCATGACCAGCTCAAGCTTCATCTTCTCTGTCTTCTCTGAATATTCTCAACAGTGTAGAGCTCTCTTTTCTATTTCTCTATTCTGCTGAACAGGACCACAGCTTTGAAATTTCCTATTCAACAAAATCCCTAATATGTTGCCATGTGCTACAATTTTCCTGAATGCAAATCACCTTCTCAGGACTTAGATTAAGCCTTATTATTTATCAACTATACTGCTAACATATAACTTTTTTAACATGTGATTGTTAGGATTTTCCGAATGTCTGCTATCCTATCTTGCCCTACAAGCCTCTATTCACTATACCATGACTTTTCATGCTTGAAGTGACTGTTGTGTAAAAGATTTTCAGTGTTCCTATGTAAAAGAGGCTTTGAAAAAATGTTGTTAGAGTTCTAATCATCTGATGATAATTCTGCACCTTAGAATTCAACCCTATGCCTTTCAGTTATTCGTAACGAACACCAAGGAATATTAAACATATCAGTAAGGGGAGTCCCAAATGTCTTAGAGAAGAATTTAAAATAAACTAAGAGATGCATTTTTTTAAATGGAAAATCTAATATCTACAATTGTTGAGATGATTCAATAGAGGGATTTCTAGAGATGCAAATGATATGAGATACAGTTTGTAATTTAAATATATGATCATCATAATTAACAGAGTGTTTTGAATAAGTAATGAAAGCTCCAAAGTTTTCTTAAACTTATAGACCGCTTAGTACAATCACTACACAAGGCATTATTTAGATCACTATATAATATGCTATGAAAGAAAGAAAAACAAGAGCACTGAAGTTGCACACCTATTTCTGCCACTAACCATTTTGGAGAAGTCAATTAATTTCCTTCATATTCTTATCTAAAATTTGAGTGTTGAGCTAGAATTCTCTCTCTCTCTTTTTTTTTTTTTAAGTATGCTCCATGTCCAACACAGGACTTGAATTCACAACCCTGAGATCAAGAGTCAGATACTCTACTGACTGAGTCACTCAGGTGCCCCTCTCATTCTGTAATTATGATTGCATCTTTCTACTTCATTTTATAGGACCTTCTTCTGATCCTTTATTTTCACGGGAACAAGACTCAGCTTCTTTACTTAAGGTATAAAAGTCTGTCTGAGGACATTAGTAAGAGAGCAAAATAAAGAACCTATAGACCATCTTTCCCCTGACAGAGACACCAAATTAATAATATTGGACCAGAATATGTGAGAATTCTAGAGATCAGTTGAAAAGCTATAATACCTTGGCTGTTCTAAAACCAAGAAGAGATTCCAATGAAAGGGGTAAGAAAATTTGCAGGTTACAACATACCCTTTATGCCCCTTCACTTATGTGGCACAGTGGAGGAACCAGGAAGAAGTCCCCATACTGGGGATCCTCTTTATGACAGGAACAAAAGAGTGAACCCTAAATCCAACATTCATACTTGTGTGAGGGCTGCCCAGGAAATTATCTCTACCTCATCTGACTCAGCACTAATGGGTCGGCGCCAGAGTTTGAATGCCACTGGAAACAGTTGCCTGCAGTCCCATAAGCAAGCATGAGAGGGAGCTATAGAACAGAAAAGTTTGACAGACCCTGGACCCTCTAGTCTGCTAATTGGTAAATGTCTTCCCTGTATGAAGCAAGTATGCAGACTGAGATAGGTGGTTGTTTTCTCAAATGCCCACATCAACCCTTGCCAAAAATATAAGGCATACAAAGAAACATAGCCCAATTAAAGGAAAAAATTGAAACTCCAGAAAACAATGCTAAAGAAATGCAGATCAGTGAACTGACAAAGAATTTAAAATAACTATCATAAAAATGCTCAACATAAAAAAGAACACAGACACAAAACTAAGGAAATTCAGGGAAACAATGCAAGAGCAAAATGAAGATATAAACAAAGAAACAGACTCTATAAAAATTAACCAAACAAATTCTGTTACTGAGAAAGACAATAACTGGATGGAAAAATTCATCAGAGGGATTAAATATCTGACTTAGGCAGGCAAAAGAAAAAGTCTGCAAACTTGAAGAAAAGTCATTTTAAATTATTGAGTCAGAAGAACAAAAACAAAAAAAGAATAAGGAAAATTGAAGTGTGACTAAGGAATTTATGGAATATTATCAAGGGGATGAATATATGCATTATGAGGATTGGAGATGAGTAAGAGAGAGAAAAGGGAAAGAGAATTTATCTGAAGAAACAATCAATGCTAGAAAATATCCCAAATCTGAGGAAAGAAATGGACATATACATTCAAGAAACTCAAAAAACTTCAACCAGAATAAGTCCAAAAGAAAATCATGCTGAGATACATTATTATAATCAAACTATATAAAGTCAAAGACAGAGAGCAAATCTTAAGAGCAACAAAAGAAAACTACTCATTGCATACAGAAGAGTTTCCATAAGATTATCAGGGGACTTTCAGCAGATTTCTGCCCTTAACTCTGCAGGCCACAGAGAAATATGATGATCTATTCAAAATACTGAAAGAAAAAAAAATTTTCAGCCAAGAATACTGTATCTGGCAAAACTGTCCTTCAGAAATGAAGGAAAAATTAACACTGTCCTAGATAAACAAGAACTGAGATAAACAAAAACAAAAACCACTAGATCTGCTCTATAAGAAATGCAAAAGGGAGTTCTTCAAGTTGTAATGGAAGGATGGTAAACAGCAAAACAAAAGCCATACAAAAATATGTTTCTTCAGTAAAGGAAATTACAGGGGCAAAAAGAGTAACTTGCAGCATTATAATTTTGGTGCATAGAATTTAAATGACAAACTGAAACATAACATAAATCAATGCCCATGGGTATAAAATATAAAGATATAATTTGTGAATCAATAACATAAAAGAGGGAAGTGGAACTGTAAGTACAGTTCTTATATGTAATTGAAATTGGTATCAGTTTAAAATAGGTGATATTCCTTTACAATGTTCTACATAACTATAATGGTAATCACAAAGAAAATATCTAGAGAATATTCACAAAAGGAAATGGGAAGGGAACCAAAGCACATCACTGCCAAAAATCAACAAAACACAAAGGAAAGCCCCAAGAGAAGAAAGGGGCTTTGTAAAAAAAAAAAAAAAAAAGAAAGGAAGAAAGAAAGAAAGGTGTAAAATATAGAGAAAACAATTAAAAAAATGGCAATAGTAGTAAAAAACTAATTTTTTTAAAAAGGTAAAAATAAACACAAATCCTTCATTCAAAAAAAAAAATGGCAATAGTAGGTTCTTCCTTTTCAGTAATTATTTCCATGTACAGTAGTCACCCCTTATGCATAGGGATATATTCCAAGACCTCCAATGTATGCCTGAAAGAGTAGACAGTACCAAACCTTATATATACTATATATTTTTCCTATACATATATATCGAAGTTAAAGTTTAATTTATAAGTTAGGCATAATTTATTAACAATAGTTAATAAAAATACAACAATTATACTCATAAATGCAGTCTCTTAAAATATATTATTGTATTACTGTATTGTATTACTGTACTCTTCTCGTGATGACATTAGATGATAAAATGCCTACATGATGAAATGAAGTAAAGTGAATGATGTAGGAATGGTGACATGGTGTTCAGCTACTACTGACCTTCTGAGGATAGGTCATAAGGTGGAGCATCTGCTTCCAGACCATAGGTAACTAAAACCATGGAAAACAAAACTACAGATAAGGGTTGACTACTGAATACAGTAGTCAATGAAAGACATTAACTGGCTGCATGGATTAAAAAAATAGGATCCAACTACATACTATTTATACTAGTACTAAAGAGACTCACTTTAGATCTAAATATACAGGTAGCCTGAAAATGAAGGGACAGAAAATGACACTCTGTGCAAATGGTAACCAAGAGACCAGGAATACCTACACTAATATGAGACAAAATAGATTTACATAAAAAACTGCTACAAGAGATAAAGAAGGTTATTATTTGTGACAAATGGGCCAATTCACAAAGAAGATATAATAATTATAACTAAGTATAAAACCTCCAAACTTACATGGAGCAAACTTTGACAGAGGTAGAGGGAAAAGTAAACAGCAACAAAATGGTAGTAGGAGACTTCAATATCCCACTGCCAGTGATGGATAGAAAGCCAGATAGTATATCAATGAGGAAATACAAGACTTGAACAATGCCATAAGCCAAATGAACTTAAAAGTCATTTACACAATAGTTCATCCAACAACAGCAGAAAATATATTCTTCTCAAGGGCATATAAAACACTCTTCAGGATAGACTACATGTTAGCTCACAAAACAAGTCCTAACAAGAAGGCTGGAATCATACAAAGTATCTTTTCTGATCACAATAAAATGAAACTAAAAATCAATAGCTCAAGGAAAACCAGAAAAATCCACAAATACGTGGAAATTAAACAACATACTATTAAACAACAAATGGATCAAAACAGACATCACAAGGAAAATTAGAAACTACCTTAGGATAAGCAAAAATGAAAACACAAAATACCAAAACTGATGGAATTCAGTGAAAGCACTGCTAAGAGGGAATTGTATGGTTGTAAATATGTATATTAATAAAAAGAAAGCTCTCAGGGCACATTGGTGGTTCAATCAGTTAAATGTCCAGCTCTTGGTTTTAGTTCAGGTCATGATCTCATGATCTCAAGATCGAGCCCCATGTTGGGCTCTGCACACAGTGCAGAGTTTGCTTTGGATTCTCTTTCTTTCTCCTGCCAGCTCATGTGCTCTCTATCATTCTCTCAAATAAATAAATAAAATATTTTTTAAAAAGAGGAAGATCTCATATTACCAACCTAACTTAACACCTCAATAAACTGAAAAAAGAGGAACAAACCTAACCCAAACTAGCAGAAGGAAGGAAGTAATAAAAAATCAGAGAAAAAAAATTTTTTTAAAGAAAAAAAATCAACAAAACCATAGGAACCTAAGGTTGTTATTTTTTTAAAGATTGAAAAATTGACAAATCTTTAGCTAGATTAAGAAAAAAATTTAGCTAGGGGCGCCTGGGTGGCTCAGTGGGTTGGGCCGCTGCCTTCGGTTTGGGTCGTGATCTCGGGGTTTTGGGATCGAGTCCCGCATCGGGCTCTCTGCTCATCGGGGAGCCTGCTTCCCTCTCTCTCTCCCTGCCTGCCTCTCTGTCTACTTGTGATCTCTGTCAAATAAATAAATAAAATCTTTAAAAAAAAAGAAAAAATTTAGCTAGATTAACAAATAATCAGAAACAAAAAAAGAAGGGACATTACAATCAATGCTACAGAAATTAAAAGGATTATAAAAGAATACTAAGGATAACTGCATCCCAAAACTTGGAAAACCTAGAAGAAATGTTCACATCCCTAGAAACACAGCCTACCAAGACAGAATCACAAAGAAATATAAAATCTGAACAAAAAATAAGTAGGTTAAATCAGTAGTCAAAAACCTGCCAACAAAGAAACACCCAGAGCAGATGGAGGATTCTACCAAACATTTATAGAAGAATTAACAAGAATCCTCCCAAAATTCTTTTTAAAAAATTGAACAAATATGTATCAAAACTGCAAAGATATATCACTTTATAACATTTGCATATTTAGTATCAAAATATCAAGGAAGTAATAAATGCAGACAGAATATAGAGAATTGACACCCTTGTGCCCCATTGATGAGATGGCAAAATAATTCAAACCACATGGAAAACAGTATGAAGGGTCTTGAAAAATTAAAAACAGAACTACCACATGATCTAGCAATCTTAATTATGGGTGTTTATCCAAAAGAATTGAAAGCCAGCTCTCAGAGAAATAGTCATCAATTCATGTTCAGAGCAACACTTTTCATAAAAACCAAGAGGTGGAAGCAACACCAATCTCCACTGACAGATGAAGGGATAAGCAAAAATGTGGTACATACATACAATGGAATATTATTTAGCCTTAAAAAGGGACAGAAATCCTGTCACATGCTACAGCATGATTGAAACTTGAGGACACCATGCTAAGTGGAATAAGCCAGTCACAAAATGACAAGTACTGTGTAATTCCAATTATATGAGAACTCTAACACAGTAATAATTCATTGAAGCAGAAAACAGAATGGGGGTCTTCAGGGGCTGGGAGGAGGAAGAGGAAGAAAGGAACAGCTGCTGTTTAATGGGCACAGAGTTTCTGATGTGCAAGACAAAAATTGAAAACAGTATGAATAGACATAATACCAACTGAACTGTATACTTAAAAATCATTCATAGGGTAAATTTAATTCATGTGTTTCTTACCACAATTTGAAAGAATCCCTCTATAAGCTTTCTCTAGTCAATTTTTCCAATTTCATTGTACAATAGTCCCCCCATATATTCAATCCTCTAAGGGTCACTGCAGTAATGTGTCATTTGAAAACCCTAAATATTTCCCACATACTTTTTTCTCAGCTTGGAGCAGCACTCTGATCTGTTTTCCCAGTTGAAAGCATTCCTCAATTGGAAGGAAAAGTCATCATGAATTCATATCAGAAGCAGGGTAAGGACGAGAGAAGAGAAAACAAGAAAAACTAGGCTCATATAGGATGGCTGCCAGAGTTCAAATGCACCCTCTTTTCACTCAACCCAACTTTTAAAACTTGGCTTAACTGCCCCTTTTCTGATTTGGGCTCTGTTTACAAAATTAGTCCAATCTTTTGCTACCATTTGCTCTTCTCCTTTTGCAAATTGCTTTACTGCAACTAAATTTCATTTCTTTTTGGAAACAGTCCTATCTTTTCCTACTTCCAGGCTTTAGCAATGCTCTTAAATGTTCTGGGAGACTGTACCCCCTCCCTTCTCATTGAGTAATTTCTACTCAGTTAATTACATGAAATTTCCTCCATAATGTCACACCTGACATAAAATGTTTTGAGTTATATGTTGTTTCTATCGAGTTCTAGATTGTTCCACCAGTATCCAGAGATTGCCCAATTACAGTGCTTAATATTGATTGGAACTGCCTATTTGTTTGTCTCGATTAGCACTCTACCCATAGAGCCTTGGCACTTGATAAAATTTGCTGGATTGATGAACAGGTGAATAAATCAGCAGTGTTCCTTGTGATCTGGGAAGATATACTGAGAGAAGCAATCTTCAAACAGATGCCTATGTAGTAGAGATTGACAGGGTAATAGGTTAATGACTGGACAGTTAATAGAGTGATTGAGGAGATATGCTCCCCCTTGCTATGTAGAAATTCACAGAAGAAAATCATTCTCACTCTGACAAGAACAGGCTAGAAAACCCACAAGGTCATGATTATTCCGAGCCCCTCACTGAGGTGATGTCACAAAGTAAACAAATGAACTAAAATCAGAAAAGTGACAGCCCGCCTAGGAAAAAAATGGAACGCAGAACTATTTCATGTTGGCAGAGCTGGCAAGGAGGAGGAAGTCACAGGAGAATTGGAGGAAAAGAAAGCAACCGAACTTTTAAACACATTTTTAAAGACCAGTTGTAAACATGCCTGTCAGTTTACAAGCCTGGGGGCTCCACAGAGAGGAAAGTCTGCACGCTGTGCCAATTCTATTTCATGGGCCCTTACTGAGCGCTCCCAAGAAAGACTGGTGTAGGGCAATAAGATCTGAGAGACTGGTTCTAAGACTCAAGGGTGCCAGGCTTGCTTTACCTCCAGGAAGACAGAAACCCAAGGAAAATGCTCTCACACCCCGGCCACCACTGTGTGTGAGGCAGCTGGCATGAGATGAACCACAAGTGCTCAGACACGGTCTCACAAAGTCCAGCTACAGAGGGCTTGCCTAGTGTTGAGGGCCACGCAGGAATTTAGGAGAAAGCCTCCCACACTCCAGGCACCACAGTGAGTACAAGACAACCACCGTCAACCGCTGGGAATCAGCAAAGAGCATAGAGACCTGACTCACTTGAAAGGCACTCAGGACCAGCCTGAGTCTGCAAGTACAACATGGGACCCGAGAGACACCCTTCCAACACTGTGCAACTAATAAGTACAACACAGTGGGAAAAGATACCATGCCAACAGGAGGTGTGTGAAAGCCTGTATGGCTACACTAATATCAGACAAAATAGCCTTCAAGGTGAAGAATAAGATCAGAGTTAAAGAAGGATCTCAGAAGAGTCAACCAACCCAATAAGAAAACTCCCAAATACATTAGGTAAAAATTTATAGAAAGTTTTAGGGGGAAAAATGATAGGGAAATAGGAAAAAAAATCACAATCATAGTTAGAGATTTTCATCCATTTGTCCAAAAATTGATAAAACAATAAAAAAATATCAGGAAGGATATAGACAGTTTGAGGATTGCTAAAAACCAGGTTGACCTCATTGACAGACACTTGGAGAGCATTATACTTGGCAACCACAGAAAGCCTATTTTTCTCAAATGTACTGTATTCACTAGAAGAGATCATTTGCTGGGCCAAATACATGTCTAATCATTTAAATGATTGAAGTCATACAGATTAGGTTTTCTGATGAAAACTGCACTAAGTTAGAAATCAGTAAGGACCTAGAAAATCCCTATATAGCTGAAGGACCAATAAAGCAATTACAAAGGATATTAAAAAATAGTTTGAATTGAATAATAATGAAACTATAACATATCAAAATACATGAGATGACTTAAAGATAAATGTATTACTTCATGTGCCTATATTAGAAAAATAATTAGGTGAGAAGGTTAGAATTTTTTTTAAGATCAGTTATTGGTAAAATACTAAAGGTTGGGAAAACATGGGACTATAATTATCCATAAAGAAATAAATATATGTACTTTAAAATTTCTTTTCAAATTTAATAAATTTTGATTTGGAGAAGTATAATTTTTAAAAACTTTTTTATTTGTTTTTAATTCCATGTCTGACTATGATGAAAAAACATACGCCAGAATTGCTCTAAGGCCACACATAAATAAAAACTATACAAAATATATGAGACTTCTGTTTTCAGACTTCAGGAAAACAACCCCAGCACAGAGCTGTGATTTCTGTGGAAGGAAAGCAAAAAAAGGGGAGCCCTATATTTGGCCCAACTTTATGCCCAGAGTACATTCTGGACCTTGGAACAGGGAGGAAAATTCTAAACAGTGTACTGAATTTAAAATGTCTGAAGTGGCTGGAAGTTGTAAGGTAGACATTAAATTGGAATATTAAAAAGAGAGGAGTGTAAAGGGAGTACAGAAAAATATTCAAATAAATAATGGTCAATTTTTTCCAAATTTGATGAACATTATGATTGCACAAATCAAAGAAGTCCAGCTAACCCCAAGCATAAGATATTTGAGGAAAGTAACACCAAGACACTTCATAATCAAATTGTTTAAAACCAGTGACAAAGAAAAAACTTTGAAACAGCCATCAAAAATAAGGCTCTGCATGGAAAAAAAAACCAACAAAATAAAGATAACAGTAAATTCTCTCAACAGTGTAAGAAATACACAATGAAGAGGATCTTAAAAGCACTAAAAGAAATTTTAAAAACCGTTAACTTAGAATCTCATACCCAGGAACATAGGTCTCAAAAATGAGGTGAAATAGTGTCCTTTTAAGACTACCAAAGACTGAGAGAATTCATCAGAAGCCAACTAAAAAGCAACAGATGTTAAAGGAGGCTCATCAGACAGAAGGAAAATGAAAATGATGTTCTAAAATAGAACAAAGAAGTGAAGAACATAAGAATGGATAATAATATGGATAAACATATAAGGTCTTTTCTTATTACTTAAATATCTTTAAAAGAAAACTGCCTATAGCAAAAAAATAATAAGTTGCTGGATTTATAATGTCTATAGACTTATAAACTGTGACAAAATAGCAAAAAGACCATGAGGGAAGATTTTTTTAAAGATTTTATTTATTTATTTGACACAGAGAGAGAGAGATCACAAGTAGGCAGAAGAGCAGGCAGAGAGAGGGTGGGGAAGCAGGCTCCCTGCTGAGCAGAGAAACCGATGCGGGCTCATCCAGGACCCTGAGACCATGACCTGAGCCAAGGTAGAGACTTAACCCACTGAGTCACCCAGGTACCCCTGAATCTGTATTTTTGTATCCTTTGGGCAAATACCTAGAAGCCTATTTACCACACTATCTGCTTCCCTATACATGCCAAACAAAACATTCCAAGGCATGCAAAAAGGCAAGAAAATACAGTCTGAATACATAAAGCAATCATCAGAATGAGATTTAGATGACACAGACATTGTAATTATGAGACAGGGAATTTAAAATAACTATGATTAATACATTAAAGATTCTAATGGGAAAGGTAGACTACCAGTGAGATTAGGGAGGTAATTTTAGCAGAGTGATGGAAATTATAAGAAGGAATTAAGTGGAAGGGCTGGAAAGCTAGCCACATTGCTCTGTTCAATATCCTTATCTTTAGGGGATTTTTTCCTCTTCTAATTCACCATCCATGCTACTGAAAAAGTAATCATTCCTAACTATCAAAAAATACATCATAGCTCTACTCTAGTTAAGAATCTTCAAAGAAGGGGCACCTGGGTGGCTCATTGGGTTGAGCCTCTGCCTTCGGCTCGGGTCATGGTCCTGGTGTCCTGGGATCGGGCCCCGCGTCGGGCTCTCTGCTCGGCGGGGAGCCTGCCTCCTCCTCTCTCTCTCTGCCTGCCTCTCTGCCTACTTGTGATCTCTATCTGTCAAATAAATAAATAAAATCTTTAAAAAAAAAAAAGAATCCTCAAAGATGGAGAGAGGCAAGATGGCAGAGGAGTAGCAGACTGAAACAACATCAAGATCCCAGGAGTTCAGGCAGATATGTATCAAACCATTCCAAACACCTACAAACTCAAGAGGAGGTAGAAGAGGAAGAAGAGCGCAATTCTAGGAACAGAAAATTGACCACTTTCTGAAAGGTAGGGCATGCAGAGAAGTGAATCCAAGCAATGGAAAGACAGACGGCAGGCGAAGGGGCCAGCTTCTGGCAAGCCACAGAGCAGTGGACCACAAATCAGAACTTTAGAAGTTTGCTCCACTGAGGACATTGCTCCAGAAGCCAAGAAGGGGTGGAGCCCTCACAGGGACAGTGTGGTCTCAGGTCCTGCAGAGTCACAGAAAGATCAGGATTTTCTGAGTGTGGCAGAGCTGCCAGGTATTGGAGCAGGGAAGTTGACTACAGAGACAGAGCCAAGGAGTAAGCTTTTAGATCAGGGTTACCTTAAACCATGATCCAAGGCACAGTTAGGGACTGTGAGCAGGGACCCCACAAGTGGCAGATCTGGGGAAACTTACCTTCCTGCTCCAGGAGGAGCAGCGTGGATGGGTGTGGGGACTACAAACAGGGCCGTGCGTCAGAAATAGAAACACTGGGGCACAGGCTGGGTGAGCAGAGTGTGGCCAGAGACCAGGGAGACAGGAGTGATTAACTACTTTTCTCTGAGGGCGCACTGAGGAGTGGGGACCCGAGCTCTCAGCTCCTCTGGCCACGATATTGAGAGGCTGCCATTTTCTTTCCCATCCTTCAAAGCTCTACGCAAAGTGTTCAGAGAACAAAATCTCCAAGAGGAAACCTCAGGAGATTTCTTAGCTCCACCCCTGACAGGGGCGGTGCAATTCCACCTCAGGCAAAGACATTTAAGAATCACTGCAACAGGCCCCTCCCGCAGAAGACTGGCA
The DNA here is from genome assembly GCF_902655055.1 of Lutra lutra. NCBI lineage: Eukaryota > Metazoa > Chordata > Mammalia > Carnivora > Mustelidae > Lutra > Lutra lutra. The sequence goes on along the minus strand of NC_062288.1, from coordinate 98,828,900 downwards.
AGAACATCCAGCCAAGACCAAGCTCACAAATCAATGAGAATGGCCAAGCTCCAGAGCTAGGGAAAAAGCAACACATAGAATTCATGGCTTTATTTCCATGATCCTTCAGCCTTGCAAAATTAAATTTTTTTAATTTTGTTTTCTTATTCTATTTTTTTGACTTTTCCTCTTTCCTCTTCTAGCATTTTTTAACTAGTTGATCTTAACAATAACTTCCTTAAAAAAAAAAAAAGACATTTTAAACCTCCATTGTTATGGTCTATTTTATCCCTTTATTGTATTTACCTTATTTTGGTATAAATATAGGCTTTTTTTTTCTAGAAAGATTTTGGAATACAGTTTCTTATATAGATCAAATATACCCTAATCTAGCACATGAGCACATTCCCTCCTCGTTTTTTTTCTTTTTCCAACCAACTTATCAATTCCTTTTTAGACTTTTTAAAAAATTTTTCATCTTTATAGTCATATTCCATCCCTTCCTTGTGTTTACCCTTATTTTCATATACATATAAGTTTTTCTTTCTTTAAAATTTTGGGAGGTAATTTCTTCTAAGAGACTGAAATACATCCAAATCAAGTAGGTGGCTCTGTTCTATTGACCAGTCATATATATATATGCCATATATATATATATATATATATATATATATATATATATATACACATTTATATATATATATAAAATATATAGATAAGAAAATATATATAGAAAAAAATTTATATATATAGAAGAAAAAGAAAAAATTTATATATATATATATATTTTTTTTTCTTTTTCTTTTTTCCCCCTCTTTCTTCTGCCCCAGTTTTGGATCTCTTCTGACATGGTTAGCATACATTTTTCAGGGGTCTCTGCCACCCTTTTAGTATTTTTTCTCTCATTCATATATTCTTATCTGGATAAAATGACAAGACAGACAAACTCACCATAAAAATAAATAAATAAATAAATAAATAAATAAATAAGAGGCAGTACCAATGGCTAGGGAACATAATCAATATGGACATCGGTAATATGTCAGAACTAAAGTTCAGAACGATGATTCTCAAGGTGCTAGCTGGGCTCAAAAAGGCATGGAAGATATTAGAGAAAACATTTATGGAGAAATAAAATCCTTTCTGGAGAAATTAAATAATAAAAATCTAAAATTGGAATAAAAAGAGCTATTAATGAGGTACAATTAAAAAATGGAGGCTCTTACTGCTAGGATAAATGAGGCAGAAGAGAGAATTAGTAATATAGAAGACCAAATGACAGAGAATAAAGATGCTGAGTAAAAGAGAGACAAGCAACTACTGGACAATGAAGGGAGAATTTGAGAGAAAAGTGATACCATAAGATGAAACAATATTAGAATAATTGGGATTCCAGAAGAAGAAGGAAGTGAGAGAGGGGCAGAAGGTATATTGGAGCGAATTATAGTAGAAAATTTCCCTAATATGGCAAAGGGAACAAACATCAAAATCCAGGAGGCACAGAGAACCCCCTCAAAATAAAGAAAAATAAAAAAAAATAGGTCCACACCCCATCATCTAAGAGTAAAACTCACAGGTCTTAATGACAGAGAGAAAATTCTGAAAGCAGCTCTGGACAAGAAGTCTGTAACATACAATGCTAGAAATATTAGATTGGCAGCAGACTTATCCACAGAGATCTGGCAGGCCAGAAAGGACTGTCATGATACAGTCAGAGCACTAAAAACATGAGAAAAACATGTAGCCAAGATACTATGTCCAACTAGTCTATCACTGAAAATAGAAGGAGAGATAAAAGCTTCCAAACAAATAAAAAATAAAGAATTTGCAAACACCAAACCTGCCCTACAAGAAGTATTGAAAGGGGTCCTTGAAGCAAAGAGAGAGCCTAAAAGTAGTAGACCAGAAAGGAACAGAGACATATACAGTAACAGTCACCTTACAGGCAATACAATTGCACTAAATTCATATCTTTCAATAGTTACCCTAAATGTAATGGGCTAAATGCCCCAATCAAAAGATAAAGGGCATCAGAATGGATAAAAAACCAAAACCTATCAATATGTTGTCTATAAGGAACTCATTTTAGACCTAAAGACACCTCCAGATATAAAGTGAAGGGGTGGAAAACAATTTACCATGCTAATGGCCATCAAAAAAAAAGCTGGGGTGGCAATCCTTATAACAGGTAAATTAGATTTTAAGCCAAAGACTATAAGAGATGAGATGTGACGCTCATGAGATGGGTGGCTCAGTTGGTTGAGCGGCTGCCTTCAGCTCGGGTCATGGTCCCAGCGTCCTGGGATCGAGTCCCACATCAAGATCCTTGCTTAGCAGGGAGCTTGCTTCTCCCTCTGCCTCTGCCTGCCACTCTGTCTGCCTGTGCTCATGCTCTCTCTCTCTCTCTCCCCCTAACAAATAAATAAATAAAATCTTTTTAAAAAGTAAGAGATGAGAAGGACACTATATCATACTTAAAGGGTCTGTCCAACAAGAAGATCTAACAATTTTAAATATCTATGCCCCTACACAGGAGCAGCCAACTACATAAACCAATTAATAACAAAATCAAAGAAACACATCAACAATAAAACAATAATAGTCAGGGACTTTAATAGCCTTCTCACTAAAATAGATAATCCAAGCAAAAGATCAACAAAGAAATAAAAATAAAGGCCTTAAATGACACACTGGACCAGAGGGACATCACAGATATATTCAGAACACTCCATCCCAAAGCAACAGAATATACATTCTTCTCTAGTGCACATGGGACATTCTCAAGAATAGATCACATCCTGGGTCACAAATAAAGTTTTTTTTTTTTTTAAGATTTTATTTATTCATTTGACAGAGAGAAATCACAAGTAAGCAGAGAGGCAGGCAGAGAGAGAGGAGGAAGCAGGCTCCCTGCTGAGCAGAAAGCCCGATGTGGGGCTCGAACCCAGGACCTGGGATCATGACCTGAGCCGAAGGCAGCGGCTTAACCCACTGAGCCACCCAGGCACCCCACAAATAAAGTTTTAACTGATACCAAAAGATTGGGATCATTCCCTGCTTATTTTCAAATCACGATGCTCTGAAGCTAGAACTCAATCACAAGAGGAAAGTTGGAAAGAACCCAAATACATGGAGGCTAAAGTGTCTCCTACTAAAGAATGAATGGGTCATTGAGGAAATTAAAGAAGAATTTAAAAAATTCATGGAAACAAATGAAAATGAAAACACAACTGTTCGAAATCTGTGAGTCATATCAAAGGCAGACCTGAGAGGAAAGTACATATTGATACAAGCTTTTCTCAAGAAACAAGAAAGGTCTCAAATATACAACCTAACCCTACACCTAAAGAAGCTGGAGAAAGCCCAAACCCAGCAGGAGAATAGAAATCATAAAGATCAGGGCAGAAATCAATGAAATAGAAACCAAAAGAAGAGCAAAACAGATCAATGAAACTAGGAGCTGGTTCTTGAAAGAATTAATAAGATTGATAAACCCCTGGCCAGACTTATCAAAAGGAAAGAGAAATGACGCAAATGAATAAAATCATGAATGAAAAAGGAGAGATCACCACCAACACCCAAGAAAATACAAACAATTATAAGAACATGTTATGAGCAACTATACGCCAGCAAATTTGACAATCTGAAAGAAATGGATGCATTCCTAGAAACATATAAACTACCAAAACTGAACCAAAAAAGAAATAGAAAACCTGAACAGACCCATAACCAGCAAGGAGATTGAAGCAGTCATCAAAAATATCCCAACAAACAAGAGCCCAGGGCCAGACGTCTTCCCAGGGGAATTCTACCAAAACATTTAAAGAATTAATACCTATTTTCCTGAACTTCCAAAAAATAGAAATGCAAGGAAAACTTTCAAACTGGTTTTGTGAGGCCAGCATTACCTTGATCCCAAAAGCAGACAAAGACCTCACCAAAGTGAAGAATTAGAGACCAATATCCTTGATGAACACAGATGTGAAAATTCTCACCAAAATACTAGCCAATAGGACCCAACAGTACATAAAAAGGATTATTCACCACGACCAAGTGGGATTTATTCCTGGACTGCAAGCTTGGTTCAACATTCCCAATCAATCAATGTGATACAATACAGTAAGAAAAGAAAGAACAAGAACCATATGATACTCTCAATAGATGCTGAAAAAGCATTTGACAAGTACAGCATCCTTTCTTGATCGAAACTCCTCAAACTGTACAGACAGAGGGCACATGCCTCAATATCATCAAAGCCATCTACGAAGAACCCACAGCAAATATCATTCTTAATGGGGAAGAATTGAGAGCTTTTCCCCTAAGGTCAGGAACATGGCATGGATGTCTACTATCACCACTGCTATTCAACATAGTACTATAAGTCCTAGCCTCACCAATCAGACAACAAAAAGAAATAAAAGGATCCCAATTGGCAAAGAAGAAGTCAAACTCTCACTCTTTGCAGATGATATGATAATTTATGTGGAAAACCCAAAAGATTCCACTCCAAAACTGCTAGAACTCATACAGGAATTCAGTCAAGTGTCGGGATATAAAATCAATGCACAGAAATCGGTTGCATTTCTATACACCAACAACAAGACAGAAGAAAGAGAAATTAAGGAGTTAGTCCCATTTACAATTGCACCCAAAACAATAAGATACCTAGGAATAAACCTAACCAAAGAGGCAAAGAATCCGTACTCAGAAAACTACAAAGTCTTCATGAAAGAAACTGAGGAGGACAAAAACAAATGGAAAAGCATTCCATGCCCATGCTCATGGATTGGAAGAACAAATATTGTGAAAATGTCTACACTACCTAAAGCAATCTACACATTTAATGCAATTCCTATCAAAATACCATCCATTTTTTTTCAAAGAAATGGAACAAATAATCCTAAAATTTATATGGAACCAGAAAAGACCTCATATAGCCAAAGGAATATTGACAAAGAAAGCCAAAGTTGGTGGCATCACAATTCAGGACTTCAAGCTCTATTACAAAGCTGTCATCATCAAGACAGTATGGTACTGGCACAAAAACAGACACATAGATCAATAGAACAGAATAGAGAGCCCAGAAATAGACCCTCAACTCTATGGTCAACTAATCTTTGACAAACCAGGAAAGAAATGTCCAATGGAAAAAAGACAGTCTCTTCAACAAATGGTGTTGGGAAAAACTGGACAGCCACATGCAGAAAAATGAAACTGGACCATTTCCTACACCACACACAAAAATAGACTCGAAATGGATGAAAGACCTTAGTGTGAGACAAGAATCCATCAAAATCCTTGAGGAGAACACAGGTAGCAACCTCTCTGACCTCAGCCACAGCTTCTTCTTCCTAGAAACATCACCAAAGGCAAGGGAAGCAAGGGCAAAAATGAACTACTGGGACTTCATCAAGATCAAAAGCTTTTGCACAGCAAAGGAAACAGTTAACAAAACCAAAAGACAACTGACAGAATGGGAGAAGATATTCACAAATGACATATCAGATAAAGGGCTATATCCAAAATCTATAAAGAATGTATCAAACTCAACACCCAAAGAACAAATAATCCAATCAAGAAATGGGCAGAGAACATGAACAGACATTTCTGCAAATAAGACATTCAGATGGCCAACAGACACATAAAAAAGTGCTCAACATCATTCGGCATCAGGGAAATACAAATCAAAACCACAATGAGATACCACCTCACACCAGTCAGAATGGCTAAAATGAACAAGTCAGGAAATGACAGATGTTGGAGAGGATGCAGAGAAAGGAGAACCCTCCTACACTGTTGGTGAGAATGCAAGCTGGTGCAGCCACTCTGGAAAACAGCATGGAGGTTCCTCAAAAAGTTGCAAATAGAGCTACCCTATGACCCAGCAATCGCACTACTGGGTATTTACCCTAAAGATACAAATGCAGTGACCCGAAGGGGTACATGCTCCCAAATGTTTATAGCAGCAATGTCCACAATATCCAAACTATGGGAAGAACCTAGATGTCCATCAACAGGTGAGTGGATAAAAGATATGTGGTATATGTGGAATATATATATATATACATACACACATATGTATATAGGTATAATGGAATACTACACAGCCATCAAAAGAAATGAAATCTTGCCATTTTAACAATGTGGATGGAACTAGAGGGTATTATGCTGAGTGAAATAAGTCAATCAGAGAAAGACAATATCATATGACCTCACTGATTTGAGGAATTTGAGAGGCAGAGTAGGAGGTTTGGGAGGTAGGGAAAGAAAAAAATGAAACAAGATGGGATCGGGAGGGAGACAAACCATAAAACTCTTAATTTTACAAAACAGACTGAGGGTTGCTGGGGGGGGAGAGGGGTATGGAGAGGGTGGTTGGGTTATGGACATTGGGGAGGGTATGTGCTAAAGTGAGTGCTGTGACATGTGTAAGCCTGACGATTCACAGACCTGTACCCCTAGGACAAATAATACATTATATGTTAATAAAAATAATTAAGAAAAAAAAGCTAAAAAAAAATCTTCAAAGAGGAACCATAGAATAAAAAATAAGATTGGAGCCAGAAAGATTTAGAATGACATGCTGGCTTTATCACTTCTTAGCTGTGAGATCTAAAACAACTCAAACACTTTCTGAACCTCTGTTTCTCCACCTGAAAAGTGGGAGTAATAATAAGCATATTATGAGGATTAAAACAGATAACAGTAACACTAGTCATAGCACACATTAAGGGATACATGGTGGCAGCTGTTGTCCTCTGTGAAATCCTAACTTTTAGAATGTGAAGTCTTTCTTTGTTTATACCTCCTTTTACAATCCTTTTTTTTTTTTAAAGACTTTATTTACTTGTTTGAGAGACAGAAAGTACAAGCAGGCCAAGGGGCAGAGGAAGTGGGATAAAACAGACTCACTGCTGAGTGGTGAGCCCAACACGAGGCTCAATCACAGGACCCTGGAATCATGACCTGAGCTGAATGAGCCAATGGTAGCCACTTAACTTACTGAGCCATACAGGTGTCCCATCATTTTCAGTCCTGATAGCAGTGTATTTATCCAATGTTGTTCTCCATTTCGTCCAACAAAGTCATGCTCCTTAACAACCCTAAAATAATGAAATTCTTTTCTGAAGCCTTGCTGACTATTCTAGTCCCATGAAGTCCTCCTCCTCTGTTTCTGTAGTATTAATTACATATACTCAAAATGTAGCATTTATTATTTGACTCTTTGTCTTCCTGAGTTAGCTCATCAATGCATCAAGGACAATAATGTTCTCCTCAATCTGTTTGCTTCACTCTACCTATTATAATTTGAATGAACTTAACTTTTTATTCTTACCAAAACTGCATCATATTCAAAATGTGGAAAGGTAGAATTCTCTTTGGGATCATTTAAATACATCCTACTTTTTTTTTTTTAAAGATGTTATTTATCTGACAGAGATCACAAGTAGGCAGAGAGGCAGGCAGAAAGAGAAGCAGGCTCCCCACTGAGCAGAGAGCCCAATGTGGGGCTCGATGTGGGGCTCAATCCCAGGACCCTGGGACCATGACCTGAGCCGAAAGCAGAGGCTCTAATGCACTGAGCCACCCAGGTGCCCCAATACATTCTACCTTTTTGACATTTTCTTAATAGGTCCTCCAACATGGATATTCATTCAGTGATGTAAATTTGGAGGACACAATTTTGTGTCTCAAGCTCTTTTGAATTCCTAGATGTAAGCATGTGTAAAACAAATAAAAAACGTTTCCACATCACTTCCTTTTTTTGTCTCCAAATGTTAATTTTTTTTTTTGTTCCATGGCTGTTTGATATCATTTTAGCAACAGAGTTCCTATTTATAAAAAAAAAAAAAAAAATCTAACAAACAGTATGACCCAGCCCTTGGAGTAAAAATGAAAGGCTTTATTTCCTGAATGCAGTAAGTAAAATGTGTACCTACAGAAGTGTATTAAAAAAGAGAAGACTGGGGCGCCTGGGTGGCTCAGTGGATTAAGCCGCTGCCTTTGGCTCAGGTCATGATCTCAGGGTCCTGGGATCGAGTCCTGCATCGGGCTCTCTGCTCAGCGGGAAGCCTCCTTCCCTTCCTCTCTCTCTGCCTGCCTCTCTGCCTACTTGTGATCTCTCTCTGTCAAATAAATAAATAAAATCTTTAAAAAAATAAAATAAAATAAAAAAGAGAAGACTGCAATTGTGTTTTATGATAATACTTGTTACCCAGTTTTATATCAATCAAAAAATCACAATGAGAAACATAATTCAATAGGAACTACACATCTCTATCTTTTCTTTACACTGACTGTAGCAGATGAATGGGCAATGCCCAACAGTTATGACGATGTCGTCACTGAACGAGAACTCTTCTAGGCTGAGACTAAAACCTTGTGATCCATATTCCCATTCTAATATGCTTTCAGAATTTCCATACCACAGTGCATAATCTTATGCATTAGTGTTCTTAACAATAAAAGGAAAATGATCTTTATACAGATATTGAGATATGAGAATATGGACCTCATTTTGACAAAAGTTTTTGGAAGTACTATTATTCCTCAGTCAATCCATTTTTTTCTCCTAAAAAAGCCCTGACTTGAGAGGTGAGAGAGTGGGCAGAATATATTTTAAAATAACCCGTACTTTGGGTGGAGTCCACTGGAGCAGTGTCTAAGGAACTCAACCCAATGGAAGGATATTAGTTCAATCATCAAACCTTTATATAATAGACAAGAAAAAAGAATGAGCAAGAATTGATGCTGACATTTCTTATGTTCTGGTAACTTGTCCAGTTAACTGCCAGATGTTTTCCAATATATTTACAACATCATGTAACATGCAACTTCATCTTTCCTAGGGCAAGGGATGGTCATTACCTTTGTCAAAGACAACTGAGACTGTCGTATCCCAAAGGGATGACCTTGCTTCTCTGGGCTATCCAGGATCATCTGAGGATGAGGTCAGAGTCTGAAGAACTACAGAGCACCCATAGGTAAAGGCAAAGAGCAAATATAACTGATGTGAAGGAAAGAGTTTATGCTTTCTCATTTTATCACTCTTACCTAATAGCTCTACCGTTGGATTTTACATATCCCCTCCCAGTTTAGATCTCATCGTCGGATTTTTCAGAGTTTCCTTCTCTAGAACCACCAATTACTTTTCATTTTACTCTATCAACCTCCTGGCTGCTTCTACTTCTTCCATTTGTGACTGCTGAGGACAGCTAAAAAATAAGGTAAAACAAGCAAAAATCCAACCACCATGATACTCTCATAGACTCCACCACAAATTAGCTTGCTTGACATCCATCAAACCCTCTCTGCAGTTCCCTGATTGTTTTATACATTCCTGTCCCCTAAAGCTGGGACCCATATGGGGATTCTTGTCCCAGTGGTTTATTAAATTTAATGCCCGGAGGAGTAAGGTCATGAGGAAGCAGGCTAGGGCATGGGGAGAAAATGCAAGGAGGAATGTGTTCCACCTGGAGCCTATTCTGTTCCACTGCAAAGCTCTGGATCATGAATTGCACCCACAGAGATGGTCCCACCTTGAGTCAAGGCAGTTGGTGTTTTTGTACTTCTCTGTCAATGTCTGGCTGGGGTCTCCAGCTGAGGGTGGTCATATTCTAAAGGGGGTACAGCTGTGAGAAATTAGCAGCCAATATTCACAGCAGTCAGGGTTGGGTACACTACCAGTAAAGGGGATGCTGATGGAGCACCACGAGCAACCAATATAACTTCCTTCGCACTAGATTCTATTCTTCACACCAAATTTTTAAAAAAGTTTCCCCCATTCCCTTTAAGGTCTGGAAAAAGTAGAAAACTTGGTCCAATTTCTTTCAGCTCTCTTGACACCTCAATATTTCTCCATAACTCCACCATTTGTACCATCCCCAAAGTTTCTCCACATATTTATCCTTTCTTATGTTTTTCCCTTCTGATAAATATAAGAAATATTTTCCAGAGTTTTTTCCCTTTTGCTTTCCATTTCACAGTTCTCTTTCTCATCTTCAATATAATCATTTCTATTCATCTTTCTTTAAAAAAAAAAAAAAGCTATTCCTTGATATTGCATAATCTTTGGTCCACTATTTTTCCTCACTAATAAACTTTGTGAAAGAGTAATTTTGGCTCCTATCTCCATTTAATTACCATCTGTTCATTCCTTAACCATTTTCCTTTTTGGTTCTAAAATTGCAATATAATCACATATATTTGGAAGCGGTAAAGACACTTTTTTTTTTTTTTTTTGCTGAAGGAATGACACGATCTGGTTTTTCAGCTCCAGGATTATTGCTGAAATTATTCTGCCAAAGATCAGCTATCTCCTCACCAAATTCAATAGCATTTTCTCAGTTCAAAACTCCTAAATGGCAGTCACCACAACTGATAAACTCCTTTTAAAATTTCTTGTATTTGGTACAATGATATGGAGAAAATTGTATACTCTTGGCTTAGAAATTATCTTAGTGAAAATACCATCAACTCTATTTTCATGTAATACTTAATAACCAGAGTTAACAACATAAGCTTCTTTGAAGCTGAGAACATTCTGCTGATTATAAGATAGATTGCTGGACAGAAAATTCAGATGAGTGTCATATTCAAATTTGTGTCCAGAGCAAGGTTGTTCTACACAGATATGAAGAGGGAAGCACACAGTGTGGGCACAGGGTAGAGTAGGAGGAGAAAGAATCATTAGTGACAAAGAAGAAGCACAGAATTGGGGATATAAAAATATTTATGGGGATGTTTTTAGTAAAATTTTGTGTGCTGTGGGACATGATTCTTCCTGTTAACCCCATTAAACCATCAGTCAAGATTATAAAAATTATAGGATGCCTGGTATAAACATTTTATAGAAATCAGAATTGCTTGATTGACTTAGGATGGAAAGCAATCAACCAGCACATAAAAGTGGAAAATGGACATCTAGGTTATTACTGATTTCCTTAATTCTATATTATACTCTGTTTGAAGCTACTCTTCAATTCCATTTGTTGGATGGTGATCAGAGTGATGGCAATTATAGACCAGTAGTACATAACTTTCTTGGAGTACTTACCATTAGATAGACACTATGATAAGCATTTTGTATGGATATTTTATTTAATACTCAAAGCCTATATGGAAGTTGGTATATTGTTAACCCTATCTTTCAGATAAATAAATTGGCTTAGAATTATAACTGCTGTAACTATATTTAGTTCCAATTGTAACATAGTTGCCCAATCCTTACTAGCAAATTGTCATATTTTCATTTACTTTTTTAAGGTTTCTCTTCTCAAATACTTCTATAGCTTGTAAAATAGAGACAGCCCTTGGTATCCTTTGTGTCTTGCACAACTTGTGATGTTGAGAATAACAATTTAGCACATACTTCTGAAGACACTGAAGGTGTCCTAACAGATCCAAGACATACAGGATGAAAAACTTATGCTGCTTAGCTTCTCAGCTGGCTTTTCAAATTATTATTTAGGAACTGCTTACTGTCCTTAAAATAATTCCCTGTGCCACTTATTTAAGTAGAAAATTCCTGGAAAAAATCACCAGACACAAACTCCATGAGGGCAGAAATGACATATGTTGAATAAATTATGGATTAATACATCTAGTATCAGTGGTGGTAGAACATTCGGCCATTGATAAAACACAGGAATAAACCAGTTAGAAAAGATGCTGGACACATATCATTGCACAATACATATGACTATCAGTCCCTCTAGTGCCTAGTGTCTATTTACTGGTGTCCAATAAATAATGAAATAAATGTGAAAGAAAGGAGGGAAAGAGGGAGAGAGAAATGAGACTTCCTCCACAATTCTAAAATGTTTGGCTGATATATAAACTCCCATATGGAAGTCTTCCAAAGGAAGCAAGCAAAAAGCTTTTTTAAAATTTCTTTTTTTCAGGGGCACCTGGGTGGCTCAGTGGGTTAAGCCTCTGCCTTCGGCTCAGATCGTGGTCTCAGGGTCCTGGGATCGAACCCCACATCGGGCTCTCTGCTCAGCGGGGAGCCTGCTTCCTCCTCTCTCTCTGCCTGTCTCTGCCTACTTGTGATCTCTGTCTGTCCAAGAAAGAAAGAAAGAAAGAAAGAAAATCTTTTAAAAAGTTAACTTTTCTTTACAAAGAGAACACCATTTTAACGACACCTTAGGATTTGGTGTTAGGATAAGTTTGTGGTTAAAGATGGAAAACATTTTTAATCCCTAGAAATGATGTCTTAATTGTATGGGTTTGGAAAACCAGCTTTGTTTTCTCCTAACACCCTTGCATGTGCTTGAATATTTGCTAATCCCTTGTATCTAGTGGTGATACTTAAGATGGACTTCAATATACTAGTACCAGTATAACTTTTGCTAACCCACTGGTAAGAAAGCAGCATGCACATGTGGCTTAAAAACTCCATGGGATCCTCTATAGAAGCCACTGTGAGCGATAGAAAGACTTCCATGGTACCGTTTTCACCCAGGCACTTTTATGATTATAACTGCATTTAAAAGTCACCGTGGCTGTCACTGATCCATCTTGGCATTCCCGCTGTTCCTCCATACAGTCAATCTTGCTGCTTTAAACCATCAGTATCTGTAGTGCAAGTATGTCAAGCAGTAGGAATAGGGAGTTCAGCATTTCATTGGCTGCGTAAATCAATCACTTTTTGAGCATGAATAAGTCATGCTTAAATGGATGGCTTCAGCCCACATTAGGAAACACTTGTGTGAGGAGAAAGTTGCAAAATAGAACAAATTCAGGTGTAGGGATGCCACAATGCATTCTCCTTTAGCCAGTCTCGCTTTTTCTTCTACCAAAATGATAGATATACAATGACTTTAATACAAATCCTGCTTAAGTCTCCTGAAACTGATTTAATAGAACAGCTTGTGATATTCCAGCAGAGAACTCGTTAAGGAAATTCAAGATTCTGAAATCAGAATAGCATTGCTGCCTTTCAGAACATGAAATGATAGATGGAAATGTCTTTCTATGCATGTTTACCAGCAGGCAGGTGTATTTCACTCCCTTGATCCTTTAAAGAACAGTTGAAGGATTTTTTCAGCATTAACTTCTCTCTTTTCAATTCCATCATCAATCTGTAATTCATTTGAGGCAGTGTTTTTATTGGGCGTCTGTCTCAGTGAGCATTTCATTGGTTTCTTTTGAAGGTCACACCTTTCTATTTTTCCTATAACAGAGTTGAGATTTTGCCAGGAGCAATGGGTTATGCGCTGAGGGATCAACCTATATTTCTTTGGTTTCACATTTTCCATGGCCTCTGCTACATTTGGTTGCATATAAATACAGGAACACCTCACTGCCCCAAAAGAAACTTTAATGAGCAAGGGTATAGCTGAGCAATGGAAATCAAGAGAAAAGACCTCCATGATGTAATGCAAGCTAAAAACTAACACATGGAATATTTAGAGGAATTTCCAAAACTTTCATTCAATATTCTCATACTTATATTTTACACACAGTGTTGCTAAGCCTCATTGATAACTTTCCATTCCATGTAAGAGTAGAATCCTCAGACTAGCCAATCTGTGAAAGAAAGAAATCACAGGGAAAAACAAAAAAGCTAGAAACATTTACATTGAAAAAAGTATAATTACCTAGCAGAGAAAAACTAATGTTTATAATTACATTATATTCATATAATAGAATGCTACATACCAAACAGGCTGAATGATCTAGAGCAGGAATCAACTAACTTCTCCTGTAAGGGAACAGGTAGTAAATATCTTAGGCTCTGTAATTCATAGAGCTTCTGTCGCAACTACCCAACTCTGTTGTATGGCAAGAAAGCAGAATAGACAATATATAAGTCATACCACATCCCATGGCTAATATTCCAATACAATTTTACAAAGACAGGCAGTGATACAGCTCTAGCCTGCAGGCTGGAGTTTACTAACCCCTGATGTACAGTTAGGTGAAAACATAGACAAGCCTCAAAAAAATGATTTGGAGTGAAAAAAATTAGGTTGTTAAATGATATACACAAGATGATGCCATATATTTATTAAAGTAAAAAAAGATGCAACATTTTACTATATAGTGTTTATGGATCAACACACATATCCTAAAATTATGAGAGCATGCGGAAGAGTGATAAACAGAAATTCATGGTGGTTGTTATTCTAGAAAGAAAGCTTATAGGATGAGGGGAAACAAGAGGTACCAACTATTTCTGTAATAACTCTTTTCTTCTTAAGCTCTATGTTGGCTGCAAATATGTTCATGATATTACTGTATAGATTTTTGTGTACCTAAAATAATTCATAATCATAAAAATAGGCACTTAAAAAAATAGGCACTTTAACTCCTGCAACATGATATGCAAGGCCAATGTAATAGGGGCAAAGAATGAATTATACCACTTAGTATCTCTAAATTTATCAACATTTTACATGCTGAAAAAAAATTCATGTATATAATAATAATTACAAAGTTGATACAAAATAGAAAAATTAAATTTAGGTCAGATGTCTATTGAAGATTCTAAAGGCATTTTATTTTTTTTCACATTTTTAAAAAAATTATGTTCAGTTAGCCAACACGATTCTAAAGACATTTGAAATATATTTCAGAGAGAAAAAAAAGTTAAGCTCTTAAGCTTGAATATTTGAATCCCTATAAGGCTTCCTGTTATTGGAGACAATCCTGTAAAATATTTCATGTTTGGTTTGCCAAATGGAGTTTTAGTTTATTGTAATTTTTTAAGTATTCAACATTATTTATTTATTTATTTATTTATTAAAGATTTTTATTTATTTATTTGACAGAGAGAGATCACAAGTAGATGGAGAGGCAGGCAGAGAGAGAGAGAGGGAAGCAGGATCTCTGCCGAGCTGAGAACCTGATGCGGGACTCGATCCCAGGACTCTGAGATCATGACCTGAGCCGAAGGCAGCGGCTTAACCCACTGAGCCACCCAGGCGCCCATCAACATTATTTAAAACATATGTGAATATATTTGTATTCTCCAAATTTTCTAAGACTCCTCACTTATCTATAAAAGTGATTATATTTTTTTAAAATAGCATGGGATGGTCTTGCTTAAAGTAGCTTCCTCAGCAGATTTTTTAAAAAGATTTTGAACCAAAAGAACATGTGATTTTCAAATCACAATATTGCTGAAAATTTTTCCAATATTCAACTGTACCTTAATTACCATTACCAGACAATAATTCAGTAACAAAGCACTAATAAAGACAATGCATAGGAAAGAAAATTATTTCTTCTAAATGTAGAATTTTAAGGATTACTCCTTTTTTTTTTTTGAAGCAGTAAAATATGTGAACTATTTATTGTTGGTCTTTCCACCAGTCTCTAGTATATTATTCCCATAACTGGTCACACGGTTCCCAAACAAGAAAAAAGACAATCACAGCGATCTACAACAGTTTCAATTATTTATGCTATTTTTTAAAGGTTTTATTTATTTATTTGACAGAGAGAGATTACAAGTAGACAGAGAGGCAGGCAGAGAGAGAGGGAAGCAGGCACCCCGCCGAGCAGAGAGCCCGATGTGGGACTCGATCCCAGGACCCTGAGATCATGACCTGAGCCGAAGGCAGCGGCTTAACCCACTGAGCCACCCAGGCGCCCCTATTTATGCTATTTTTAAAATGTGTTTAATATCCATGGAACTCTTTAATCAAGAATATAAAGTCATCTACATAGGTTCTGCCACTCAAAGTTGGGAACACACTTCGAACCACATTATCCTAAAGTAATGGACTGGAATGATAAGCAACTAAGTCTGCAAATATAGCAACCATCAATAACATACATTTTTTCAAATTATAATTCTAACAGATATGTATTATTCTCCTACCTCACAAATTCCAATAAGAGTCCTTTTTGTCAGTACTGGGAAAATAAGCTTTCAATCCTGCAGCCAGTCAGTTAAGACTATTTTAGATAGAGAGTGTGAGGCCAAAAAAGCCTCTTGCCTCCAATACCATACATGACACAATTATAGTCCTACCTGAAGAAAAGTGAGTTTAAATGATAACTGTCTCCTAAACATATGCATAAATTCCTATCTCTGGTGCCAGAGCAATAATTATATTGCACTGTTTATGTGCCTACCTCTGTTTGGAGACAGCTGTCTGACCCGTCTTTAGGGAGCCTGGACTTTTCTCCCATTTGATACCCAGGATGCTTAGGATACCCCCTGAGGCAACTGGGTGGTAAGGAGGACTGCTCTGAGGACAAGTTCCTTACAAAACCTAGCCCCCCATGCTTATTTTCTAACAATAGAAGTTCACTGCTCTTCAAATCCTGGATGCTCATCAGTATTTCCTCTATTTTGGTAAACCTAATAAAATACTTTATTCAAGGAAGTAGCCTGGGCAGAAAAAAGAACAGTGTTCTATAGAAAAAGGCATTCAATATTTAGAAACTTTTCTGAACAGAAGTAAGAGAGCCTGAAAAGAAAGAAAAAATTTAAATTTTGTTGTCATTGTGACTGGACTTATGATAAGTTATCCCACAGCCCCTTGTGCCCATAGAGGTCATCTTGGGTAGCCCACTGGGCCTCAGTAACATAGAGAAAGCCTCTTAGGGATCTCTCTGGATACACAGAAATACTGCATTATTTTAAAATGAGAAAGCTCATTTTAAGGGTTTAAGGATTTACAACCCTCTTGTCATAATAAACCTTGGTCTTTGGCAAAGCACCGGTGGTTGGTTTATAAAGGCAGCTTCTTGGTGGGACATCAGCACCAATAAACCCTCTACCCCTTGGTCTCTCCCATGAACCAGTTACTTCTCCCATACAGAGATGTTCCTTTTTGCCTAACTGAGCAACTATTTAGTTATAGGAAGTGTGGGAGGAGAAGGGATGCTTTAGGGAAAGAAGATACAATCACAAAATCAGAGGCTCTAAAAGAAAAGTCAGGGGAGGCCAAAAGAAAAACATAATCATTAAGACAGCATTGCTCCTATTCAAAATTCACATATCATTCAGGACTAGGTACAATATGCTGCATTGGGCATACTCTGGGTGGAGTTATTTTTCTCCCTCATTCTTTTCTCTGTCAGGATTTAGGAGGAAAGGCACATCAATGAAAGTCTTTCTAAGGGTCCATCCTGGTACAATTTAATGTACCTACCACAAAAGATAAAGATAAATCCAATGTGAGCACCTATTTTAAAGATAAGCCTTCTTGGCACTTATAGAACAATTAAGATAATTATATATATATTTTTTTCTTTTAAATTTTTATTTATTTATTTATTTGTTGCCTTTCATTAAGATGTCATAGCACACTTGAGAGAACAAAGTCTATATGGCTAGGTACAGTGGAAAATGCTTGAAGAAAACTAGTCCAAAACTACATGAGACATACAATTACGATTACTGATACCCTTTCAATGAAATCCTATGTGATTAAAATGAAAAACACACAGTCTAGGACAAATGTCTATTTCACATTTCAAGTTGTGATCTGCTGCATTGGCATGAGTTTTGGTGAAACTGCAAAATCACACCCAGTGCTCTTTTTTATGTCATCCACGGTCAGGCCTTCCCAAAGTTCAATCAGAGTCAGTCCTTTTTTGTTGTCCACATCAAACACAGCCTTTTCAGTAATGATGCGGTTGACACATTGCTTTCCAGTCAGTGGCAATGTACATTTCTCCATGATTTTATGTACATTTCCCTTTGCAGAATGCTCCATGGTGACCACCACTTTGGTCTTCGCACTGGACACTAGATCCATAGCCCCTCCCATTCCTTTCACCATCTTCGCAGGTATCATCCAGTTAGCCAGGTCACCATACTTGGAAACCTGCATTGCTCCTAGCATTGTTAGATTGACATGTCCCCCTCTAATCATCGCAAATGATTCATCACTGGAGAAGTAAGAGGCTCCTGGAAGAACAGTAACTGTTTCCTTGCCTGCATTGATTAGATCTGCATCAACTTCATTTTGTAGTGGATACAGACCCAAACCCAAGATTCCATTTTCACTTTGCAGATGAACTATGATATTTGGGCTGATAAAGTTGCTGGCCAGAAGTGGGATTCCTATGCCCAAATTAGCATACATGCCGTCCTCAAATTCAAGAGCTGCCCGCTTGATAATCCGCTCCCTCACATTATCTCCAGGTTTACCAGATTTGGTTTTTACATCCTCCTCTTTCCGGACTGATAGACGCTCAATTCTTTTCTCATATTTTTCTCCCTTTATAAGGCGATGTACATAGATCTTAGGAATATGGATGTCTTCTGGGGCAAATGATCCAATATCCACAATTTCTTCAACCTCTACCACTGTGGTCTCTGCAGCTTTGCACATTGGCAAATTGAAATTTCTTGCACTTTTCCTGAAAATCACGTTTCCTGCTTGGTCTGCCTTCCACGCTTTCACCAAAGCAAAATCTCCAGTAATTGCTTCCTCCAAAATAAAATGCTGACCATTAAACTCTCTCACCTCTCTCGGCTTACTGGCAATGGCAATGCTGCCATCCTTGTATTTGATCGGTGCCCCTCCTTGTTGCACTAGGGTCCCGTACCCGGTGCTGGTGTAAAAGGCGGGAACTCCAGCCCCGCCTGCACGAATCCGCTCTGCAAGCGTGCCCTGAGGCGTCAGCTCTACTTCTAATTCACCACTTAAGTACTGTCGTTCAAATTCTGCATTTTCTCCCACGTATGAAGAGACCATGCGTTTTATCTGCTTGGATCGAAGCAAAAGGCCCAGCCCAAAGTTGTCAACCCCTGCATTGTTGCTGACTGCAGTCAGGCCTTTCACTCCAGTCTTCAGCAAGGCTCCTATAAGATTCTCTGGAATTCCACATAACCCAAAACCACCAACCAGTATTGTTGCGCCATCAGGGATGTCTTTTACAGCTTCCACTGGATCTGTATAGAATTTGGTGTGGCGACGCGTGCTGGTTGAAAAGTAGCAAACACATCCCTTGGACCAGACGCCCCCGGTGAGGCGGGCGGAGGCGCAGAGCGGGGACCAGGCGGAGAGGAGTTTGAGGGCCGCCATGTTCCAGGCCGGGCGTGGAGGAGGCGACGGGTTGGGGCGTGAGGGTGTGGGAGCGCTGCCGGGCCAAGCCGCGTCAACGCGAAGGGAGGGCTTAAGGATTACTTCTTAAAGATATAAAATATCTTTCCAGTTATCAGGAATCAGAATAACAAACCTACAGAGGCTATGTATTTTAAGAAGATAATGAACAATTACTCAGGTAAGTATACGTTAATTATATTAATCAATATATAGACAGTGTTTTAGTTCCTGAGAGGCAATTGTGTACACATGATCTTTGCTCTGTTAGTTGAAAAAACCAAGGAGTAACAACACCCTAGTAGCAATGAGCATATCTTAGTTTCTAATAACATTCTTCAAAAAAGGGAACTAAGAGGGGCACCTGGGTGGCGCATTTGGTTGAGGGTCTGACTCTGTTTGGGCCCAGGTCATGATCTCTGAGTCAGGAGAGCAAGCCCTGTGTTGCACTCCATGCTCAATATAGTCTTGATTTTCTCTCCCTCTCCCTACCCTTCCCACTTGTGCTAACTCTCTCTCTCTCTTTCTCTAAAATAAATAAATCTTTAAAAAGAAAAGAAAAGGAACTAAAATTCCACAACTTGGAAAAATGTCTGAGTCTAGAATAGTGGCAGGAAATACACAAGATAATCCTGATCATCTTGTAGAACCAGAAATGAAGGCAATGCCCAAGTACATAGACAAATGGACACACACACACACACACGCATGCACACACACACACACACACACACACACAAATGAGAGTATGTCAAAGACAGATAGGCACCAACTGAAAGAGTTCTCAGTTGTCAGAGCTGGAACAATTTGAGTAACAAAACAAGGTAGGATTGAATTATAACCAAAATATAAAATAGATACCCATGACTCTATACTGATATAAAAGATAATTGAATAACAAATGGGGGGAAAGTGACAAATGTCCAATTCAGAAGGATGTCAAATAATTTATATAGATACTCTACCCTCAGTGAGGCTGAGCATCACTCCCTACTCCTTAATTTTGGGCTGGTCACAGTAACTTTCTTCCAAAAATTACAGAAGACAAAGAGGGGAAAGAGTAACCTTATAATGGAGAAACCTGACAAACACTATTTCAGTCAGCTGATCAAGGTCAACATCAACAGTCAAGTCCTGTCAATAGTATGAACCTTTAATATGATATGAATAAAATGGCATTCTACTTTTGTGGGCTTCTGCCCAAGAACACATAATCCCAGTTTAATGATGAAGAAACAGACAAATCTAAACTGAATAACACTGTACAAAGTACAAAACCAATATACCTCAACATTGTCAAGGTCATCAAAAACAAAGATAATCTGAGAAACTGCCAGATAGGTGGGGGAGGTGGGGTGCGCCAAGATGGTGGAAGAATAGCAGACTGAAATGACATCAGATCCCAGGAGTTCAGCTAGATAGGTATCAAACCATTCCGAACACCTACAAACTCAACAGGAGATAGAAGAAAAGAAGAGCAGCAATTCTAGGAACAGAAAACTGACCACTTTCTGAAAAGTAGGATATGTAGAGAAGTGAATCCAAAGTGACGGGAAGATAGACCATGGGGAGAAGGGCTGGCTCCTGGCAAGCCGCAGAGCAGCAGAGCATAAAATCAGAAATTTTAGAAGTCTGTCCACTGAGGGACATTGATTCAGAGGCTAAGCAGGGATGGAGCCCTCATGGGGACAGTGTGGTCTCAGGTCCCACGGGATGACAGAAAGACCGGGATGTCTGAGTGTGGTAGAGCTGCCAGGTATTGGAGCAGGGAAGCGCACTACAGAGACAGAGCTGAGGAGTGAGTTTCCAGATCAGGTTTACCTTAAACCATGATCCAAGGCACCATCAGGCCACTGCTCTTCTAGCAGAGACCCCACAAGTGGCAGATCCAGGAGACTCACCTTCCTCCGCTGGGAGGAGCAGCGTGGGAGGACTGTGCTGGGTTTGAAGATTCCAAATGGTGCTGTGCGCCAGAGATAGAAACGCTCAGTCACAGGCCAGGTGAGCTTGGAGTGTGGCCAGAAACCAGGGAGACAGGAGTGATTGACTGCTTTTCTCTGAGGGCACACTGAGGAGTGGGGCCCTGAGCTCTCAGCTCCTTTGGGCCAGAGTTTGGGAGGCCGCCATTTTCATTCCCGACTTCCAAAGTATTCAGAGAACAAAAGCTCTGAGAGCAAAACCAAGCAGATTACTTAGCCCAGTCCCTGGCAAGGGTGGTGCAATTCTGCCTCGGGCAAAGACATTTGAGAATCACTGTGACAGACCCCTCCCACAGAAGATTAGCAAGAACATCCAGCCAAGACCAAGCTCACAAATCAATGAGAACAGCTGAACTCCAGAACTAGAGGAAAGCAATGCATAGAATTCATAGCCTTTTCCCCATGATCCTTTAGTTTTGCAAAGTTAAAATTTTTTAATTTTTTTATTCTATTTTTTGAACTTTTCAACTTTCCTCTTTTAACATATTTTAATGAGTTTAAAAATACCTTTCTAAAAAAATCTTTTTAAACCTTCATTGTTATACTTTATCCCTTCATTGTACTTAACCTTATTTTTTGTATAAATATAGGGGTTTTTTTCTAAAAAATTTTGGGATACAATTTCTTCTAATAGATCAAATATACCCTAATCTAGCACATGGCTTTGTTCTAGGCTCCAACCTGAGCACATTCCCTCCTCTTTTTTTTTTTCTTTTTCCAAACAAATTATCTTATCAATTCCTTTTTTATAATTTTTTTTAAAATGTTCATATTTTTTTTAAAGATTTTATTCATTTATTTGTCATAGAGAAGTGAGAGTGAGCACAGGCAGACAGAGTGGCAGGCAGAGGCAGAGGGAGAAGCAGGCTCGCTGCCAAGCAAGGAGCCCGATGTGGGACTCGATCCCAGGACGCTGGGATCATGACCTGAGCCGAAGGCAGCTGTCCAACCAACTGAGCCACCCAGGCGTCCCTAAAAATGTTCATATTTAAAAAAAAATGTTCATCTTTATAGTCATATTCCATCCCTTCATCATGTTTACCCTTATTATTGTAAGTACATAAGTTTTTCTTTCTTTAAAATTTTTGGAGGTAGTTTCTTCTAAGAGACCAAAATACACCCAAAATCAAGTGGGTGGCTCCATTCTATTCACCAGTCTAATATAAATAAATAAATATATATATATATAATATGTATAATTTCTATATTATATATATAATTACAATTATATATAATAAATATATAAGTATTATATACATATATATGTATATAATAAAGAATTAATTATACATATAATTAATTCTTTTTCCCCCTTTCTTCTCCCCCCAGTTTTGGATCTCTTCTGATTTGGTTAGAATACATTTTTCTGGGGTCTCTGTCACCCTTTTACTATTTTATTCTCTTGTCCATATATTCTTATTTGGATAAAATGACAAGACAGACAAACTCACCACAAAAAAAGAAAGACAAGAGGTAATACCAACATCTAGGGACCTAACCAATATGAATGTTGGTAATATATCAGAACTAGAATTCAGAATGACGATTCTGAAGGTGCTATGTGGGCTCAAAAAAGGCATGGAAGATACTAGAGAAACCCTGTCTGGAGAAATAAAAGCCCTTTCTGGAGAAATAAAAGAACTAAAATCTAACCAAGTTAAAATAAAAAAAGCTATTAATGAGGTGCAATAAAATATGGAGGCTCTTATTGCTAGGATAAATGAGGCAGAAGAGAGAATTAGTAATATAGAAGACCAAATGACAGAGAAGAGTTGAGCAAAAGAGAGATAAACAACTACTAGACCACGAGGGGAGAATTCGAGAGATAAATGATACCATAAGATGAAATAGTATTAGAATAATTGGGATTCCAGAAGAAGATGAAAGTGGGAGAGGGGCAGAAGGTATACTAGAGCAAATTATAGTAGAGAATTTCCCTAATAGGGCAAAGGGAACAAGCATCAAAATCCAGGAGGTGCAGAGAACCCCCCTCAAAATCAATAAGAATAGGTCCACACCCCTTGATCTAATAGTAAAATTTACAAGTCTTAGTGACAAAGAGAAAATCCTGAAAGCAGCCTGGGAAAAGAAGTCTGTAACATACAAATATTAGATTGGCAACAGACTTATCCACAGAGACCTGGCAGGCCAGAAAGAATTGGCATGATATATTCAGAGCACTAATTGAGATAAACATGCAGCCAAGAATACTATATCCAGCTAGGCTATCATTGAAAATAGGAGGAGAGATAAAAAGCTCCCAGGACAAACAAAAAATAAAGAATTTGTAAACACCAAACCAGCTCTACAGGAAATACTGAAAGGTGTCCTCTAAGCAAAGAGAGAGCCTAAAAGTAGTAGACCAGAAAGGAACATAGACAATATACAGTAAGAGTCACCATACAGGCAATATAATGGCACTAAATTAATATCTCTCAAAGTTACCCTGAATGTTAATGGGCTAAATGCCCCAATCAAAAGACACAGAGTATCAGAATGGATAAAAAAACAAAACCCATCTATATGTTGCCTACAAGAAACTCATTTTAGGGGTGCCTGGGTGGCTCAGTGGGTTAAGCTGCTGCCTTCGGCTCAGGTCATGATCTCGGAGTCCTGGGATCGAGCCCCGCATCAGGCTCTCTGCTAAGCGGGGAGCCTGCTTCCTCCTCTCTCTGCCTGCCTCTCTGCCTGCTTGTGATCTCTCTGTCAAATAAATAAATAAAACCTTTAAAAAAAAAACTCATTTTAGACCCGAAGACATCTCCAGATTTAAAGTGAGGGGGTGGAAAACAATTTACCATGCTAATGGACATCAGAAGAAAGCAGGGGAGGCAATCCTTGTATCAGAAAAATTAGATTTTAAGCCAAAGACTATAATAAGAGATGAGGAAGGACACTATATCATACTCAAAGGGTCTGTACAACAAGAAGATCTAACAATTTTAAATATCTATGCCCCTAACTTGGGAGCAGCCAATTATATACACCAATTAATAACAAAATCAAGAAACACATCAACAATAATACAATAATAGTAGGGGACTTTAACACTCCCCTCACTGAAATGGACAGATCATCCAAGCAAAAGATCAACAAGGAAATAAAGGCCTTAAATGACACACTGGACCAGAGGGACATGACAGATATATTCAGAACATTCCATCCCAAAGCAACAGAATGCACATTCTTCTCTAGCGCACATGGAACATTCTCCAGAATACCTCACATAGTGGGTCACAAATCAGGTCTCAACTGGTACCAAAGATTGGGATCATTCCCTCCCTATTTTCAGACCATAATTCTCTGAAGCTAGAACTCAATCATAAGACAAAAGTTGGGAAGAACACAAATACATGGAGGCTAAAAAGCATCCTATGAAAGAATGAATGGGTCAACCAGGAAATTAAAGAAGAACTGAAAAAACTCATGGAAACAAATGAAAATGAAAACACAATGGTTCAGAATCTGTGGGACATAGCAAAGGCAGTCCTGAGAGGAAAGTATATTGCAATATAAGCCTTTCTCAAGAAACAAGAAAGGTCTCAAGTACACAACCTAACACTACATCTAAAGGAGCTGGAGAAAGAACAGCAAAGAAAGCCTAAACCAGCAGGAGAAGAGAAATCATGAAGATCAGAGCAAAAATCAATTAAATAGACACCAAAAGACCAGTAGAACAAATCAATGAAACTAGAGCTGGTTCTTTGAAAGTATTAATAAGATTGATAAACCTCTGGCCAGACTTATCAAAAAGAAAACAGAAAGGACCCAAATAAATAAAATCATGAATGAAAGAGGAGAGATCACAACCAACACCAAGGAAATACAAACAATTGTAAGAACATATTATGAGCTACTACATGCCAGCAAATTTGACAGTCTGAAAGAAATGGATGCATTCCTAGAGACATGTAAACTACTAAAACTGAACTGAAAACCTGAACACTCATAACCAGTAAGGAGATTGAAGCAGTCATCAAAAATCTCCCAACAAACAAGAGCCCAGGGGAATTCCATGAAACATTTAAAGAAGAATTAATACTTATTCTCCTGAAACTGTTCCAAAAAATAGAAATGGAAGGAAAACTTCCAAACTCATTTTACGAGGCCAGCATTACCTTGGTCCCAAAACCAGACAAAGACCAAAAAGGAGACAGAGCTCAAAAAGGAGAATTAGAGACCAATATCCTTGATGAACACAGGTGTGAAAATTCTCACCAAAATACTAGCCAATAGGACCCAACAGTACACTAAAAGGATTATTCACCACGACCAAGTGGCATTTATTCCTGGGCTGCAAGCTTGGTTAACATTCCCAAATCAATCAATGTGATATAATACATTAATAAAAAAAAGAATAAGAACCATATGATACTCTCAATAGATGCTGAAAAAGCATTTGACAAAGTACAGCATCCTTTCTTGATCAAAAGTCTTCAAAGTGTAGGGACATAGGGTACGTACCTCCATATCATCAAACCCATCTATGAAAAACCCACAGCAAATATCAGTCTTAATGGGGAAGAATTGAGAGCTTTTCCCCTAAGGTCAGGAACATGGCACAGATGTCCACAATCACCACTGCTATTCAACATAGTACTATAAGTCGTAGCCTCAGCAGACAACAAAAAGAAATTAAAAGCATCCAAATCAGCAAAGAAGTCAAACTCTCACTCTTTGCAGATGAGGTGTGAAATGTTTTTAATGTGAAAAACCCAGAAGAATCCACTCCAAATCTGCTAGAACTTGTACAGGAATTCAGTCAAATGTCAGGATATAAAATCAATGCGCAGAAATCAGTTGCATTTCTATACACCAACAGCAAGACAGAAGAAAGAGAAATTAAGGAGTTGATCCCATTTACAATTGCATGCAAAACCATAAGATACCTAGGAATAAACATAACCCAAGAGGCAAAGAATCTGTACTCAGAAAACTATAAAGTACTCATGAAAGAAATTGAGGAAGACACAAAGAAATGGAAAAGTATTCCATGTTCATGGATTAGAAGAAAAAATATTGTGAAAATGTCTATGCTATCTAAAGCAACCCACACATTTAATGCAATCCCTATCAAAGATAATCCTTTTTATCCAAAGAAATGGAACAAATAATCCTAAAATTTATATGGAACCAGAAGAGACCCCGAATAGCCAGAGGAATGTTGAAAAAGAAAGCCAAAGTTGGTGGCATCACAATTCCAGACTTCACGCTCTATTACAAAGCTATAATCATCAAGATAGTATGGTACTGGCATAAAAGAAGACATACATTGGGGCGGTGGCTCAGTGGGTTAAAGCCTCTGCCTTCGGCTCAAATCATGATCCCAGGGTCCTGGGATTGAGCCCCGCATCACGCTCTCTGCTCAGCGGGGAGCCTGCTTCCCCTCCTTCTCTATCTGCCTGCCTCTCTGCCTGCTTGTGATCTCTGTCTGTCAAATAAATAAATAAATAAATCTTAAAAAAAAAAAAAAAGAAAAGAAAAATGAGAAGACAGACAGATCAATGGAACAGAACAGAGAACCAAGAAATAGACCCTCAACTCTATGGTCAACTAATCTTTGACAAAACAGGAAAGAATGTCCTATGGAAAAACATCTCTTCAACAAATGGTATTGGGAAAAATTGGACAGCCACATGCAGAAGAATGAAACTGGACCACCACACACAAAAATAAACTCCAAATGGATGAAAGACCTCAGTGTGAGACACGAATCCATCAAAATCCTTGAGGAGAACACAGCTTCTTCTTCCTAGAAACAT
Source organism: Lutra lutra (assembly GCF_902655055.1). Classification (NCBI taxonomy): domain Eukaryota; kingdom Metazoa; phylum Chordata; class Mammalia; order Carnivora; family Mustelidae; genus Lutra; species Lutra lutra. Next base: position 98,802,167 of record NC_062288.1, on the reverse strand, counting down.
CACCAAAGGCAAGGGAAGCAAGGGCAAAAATGAACTACTGGGACTTCATCAAGATCAAAAGCTTTTGCACAGCAAAGGAAACAGTTAACAAAACCAAAAGACAACTGACAGAATGGGAGAAGATATTCGCAAATGACATATCAGATAAAGGGCTAGTGTCCAAAATCTATAAAGAATGTATCAAACTCAACACCCAAAGAACAAAGAATCCAATCAAGAAATGGGCAGAGGACATGAAAGACATTTCTGCAAATAAGACATTCAGATGGCCAACAGACACATAAAAAAGTGCTCAACATCATTCAGCATCAGGGAAATACAAATCAAAACCACAATGAGATACCACCTCACACCAGTCAGAATGGCTAAAATTAACAAGTCGGGAAATGACAGATGTTGGAGAGGATGTGGAGAAAGGGGAACCCTCTTACACTGTTGGTGGGAATGCAAGCTGGTGCAGCCACTCTGGAAAACTGCATGGAGGTTCCTCAAAAAGTTGCAAATAGAGCTACCCTATGACCCAGCAATTGCACTGCTGAGAATTTACCCTAAAGATATAAATGCAGTGATCCGAAGGGGCATGTACTCCTGAATGTTTATAACAGCAATGTCCACAATATCCAAACTATGGAAAGAACCTAGATGTCCATCAACAGATGAATGGATAAGAAGTGGTATATATGTAGAATGGAATACTATGTAGCCATCAAAAGAAATGAAATCTTGTCATTTGCAACAATGTGGGTGGAACTAGAGGATATTATGCTGAGTGAAATAAGTCAATCAGAGAAAGACAATATCATATGATCTCCCTGATATGAGGAATTTGAGAGGCAAAGTGAGGGCGTTGGGGGGTAAGGAAGGAAAAAAATGAAACAAGATGGGAGCTGGAGGGAGGCAAACCATAAGAGACTCTTAATCTCAGAAAACAAACTGAGGGTTGCTGGCAGTTGAGGGATTAGGTATAGGGTGGTTGGGTTATGGATATTGGTTATGGATATGGTGAGTGCTGTGAAGTGTGTAAGCCTGATGATTCACAGACCTGTACCCCTGGGGCAAATAATACATTATATGTTAATAAAAATAATTAAAAAAAAAAAAAAGAAATTGCCAGATCAAAGAGGATCCCAAGGAGACACGACTACTAGATGTAAATGACACCCTGGATGAAATTCCAGAACAGATAAAGAACATTAGTTAACAACTAAGTCTGAATAAAGTGTGGACTGAACACTGAGTTATCAATAATGTTTCCTCAATTATCTGTAGGCTTCTATAGTAAAATGTTCATATAAGTAAAACTGAGTGTCAGATATATAGAGGTCTATAATATCTTCACAATTTTTTTTTCTTTAAATCTAAAACTGTTCTCAAGTAAAAATTTATTTTTAAAAAGAAAAAATTGTGTAAACTGTTTATTTTTCATTTGTTATTTAAACAGGTAATGTTTATTGGCTGCACATCATTTAACTATGTTGAAGCAAATCTCCCCATAGCATTTATCCCCATCTGGCATAATGTATATTTATTAGTGGAAAATAATTACCATGAAAGTGAAGTTTCTGTGTGTTTTATTTAATGCTGTATTTCCTTCATTAGACCAGTTAGCTACTGTTGATCAACAAACCACTCTAAAACCTAGTAGCTTTAACTAATAGTCATTCATTATTTCTTCATATATTTATGGGTCTGTAGGAAGTTCCCCTAAGAGATCTGTGCTACATTTGGCTGATCCTTGCCAATTCCATTCATGAGTCTTTGGCCAGCTGGCTGGTAGCTAAAGGCTTGTTGGTCTAGGATGGCCTTAGCTGCAATGCCTTGGCTCCTCTCTGTATGTCTTTCACATCCCTAGAACAGGTTAGCCTGGGTTTGTTCTCATGGTAGTGGTAAGAGTCTATAAAAAGGAACAGAAATGTGCAAGCATTTAAAAAACCCTTTAACAACATTGGGGCACCTGGGTGGCTCAGTGGGTTAAGCCGCTGTCTTCAGCTCAGGTCATGATCCCAGGTCCTGGGTTCGAGCCCTGCATCGGGCTTTCTGCTCAGCAGGGAGCCTGCTTCCTCCTCTCTCTGTCTGCCTCTCTGCCTACTTGTGATTTCTCTCTGTCAAATAAATAAATAAAATCTTTTAAAAAATAAAAAAATAAAAAAAAATAAAAAACCCTTTAACAACATTAACTTTGCAGTTGTTTTGTTGGTCAAATCAAGTCACATTGGCCAAGCTCAGAGTCAGTGTGCAGGGGTACTATCAAAGGCTTTGGATACAGAGGTGAAAGGAAGGGAGGCTGTTGATATATTCAACCTATCACAATCTTCTAGAACAGTGCTAGGCCCATAATAAGCCCTTGATAAATATTTGTTGAATAACAGAATGAAACTTCTTTAACATAACAAAATTTTTATTGATTTTATACTATGTGCATAACACATCTACATTTGGAGCTACAGAAATTTCCTTTATGAAGTTTAGATTCCTTTAATATATAGGCAAATATAAATCTAAGTAAACATAAAAGAAACATATAGTTATATATCAAATTTAGCAACAGTTGTCATTAATGTGTGTATGCTTTAGACTTTCTATTTCATTAGTCTGTTTATCCACCTTTATATGAATGTCCACACTCTTTTCATTACTATAGCTTCATAATGGAGATTAATATCTTGTGGTATGAATCCTCCAACTTTCTTTATCCATATCACCCTGCCTATTTTGGGCTCATGTGCCTTTGCAGATGAATTTCAGAATTAGCTTATCAATTCCCACAAATTGATTTTGATTGGGATTGCATTAAATCTATACATTATTCTGGGGAGAACTGACATCTTTACAATGTAACAATTTAGGACCATACAATATCACTTCATTTATTTGATCCCTCTCCAAAAATGTTTTAAAGTTTTTGTGTTGAAAATTTCAACAGCTTTCATTCAACTTTTTCCTAGGTATTTGATGTTTGTAGATGCTATTATTAACTAAATCTTTAAAAAATCTTATTTACTACTGTTGTTTGCTGGTATATTTTAAATTTGATTCTTTTATATTGAATTTACATCCAGTACACTTACTAAATTCAATTTTAATTCTGTTTTAGGTATACAACCATGTCACCTGTGAATAATGATACTTTTTTTCTTTTGAAGTATATGCATATGTATATGTGTGTATTTTTACCTAAATTGTCTTTTTTTTCCAATGTCAACAATAATCTCCCAGTAATATTTCACTCATTCTAATCCTTATTCAATTCATATCTAACCAACTATTCTTCTGTTACTCCTTGAAATGTCTTCCACACACATTCCTTCATTTCCCTTTCCACAGCCCCTGCCACTGTGTTTCTCATCAGTCCTTGTGGGGACCAGTATAATCATTAGTCATTCCTCCTATATCCTCTCTTCCTTTTTTCATTCATAATTGACACCTTCACTAAATTATACCACTTTACTATCACATCAACTACTGCTCCTTAGACCCAAATTTCACTGATTCTTTACTCATTTCATAAAAAGTCTAAATTTCTCAATCTAGCAAATTTAAAACTTTAAGAAATATTCCCTAATCCTAATTTGCAGCCCTTTCATCTATGAATTGTGCATCAAGACAAACTGTTTCCTTAATTCAGATATTTATACTCTTGCATTTTCCTACTATAACTTGGCTTTCTTTAGCTCCCTCTTCTTAATACCCACATATCCTTTCCTTTTACAAATATTTTCTACTTTTTTCAAATGCCTATAGTACTCCTTGCTGATAATTTCAGATAGAATTAAATTAGGTACTCCTTTGTAGTATTACACCATGTCCTTTTGAGCTAATATGGACATTTTCAAATGTCCTGATTTCTCAAAATAACCTATAAGTCCTTATGATTCAGGATTCAGCAAATAATTAACTAATGCCTACTATGTTTCAGGCATTATGGAGACAAGGAGTCTGCCTGTTATGATCACAGCAAGACAAAAATAATATAAACAATATATATTTTCAAATTTGGTTAAGTGCTATAAAGAAAAATAAGATGTGATATAAAGTAGTAGGAGAGGCCAACTTTGCAGTCATCAGTAAAGGAATCCCTTCAGAGAGGATATCTGTTTCAAAGAATAATATGATGAGTAAGAGAGAACAGAGTAAGAGAGACATGAGCTGAGGGAAGATCATAGAGAGGACAGCAAGTACAAGTCTCTGACAGATGAAAAGGCCTTTTATGCTGAAGGATCAAAAAGGAGAAGAGCTGTGTGGAGATAACTGGAGAGGGAGAGTGGTATGAGATAAAGTTGGAGGAACATATATATCACTAAGGAGCTTAAATGACATTGAAAATATTTGGATTTTTCCTAAGAAGAATTGGAAGTCAATGAAGGGATATAAAACTAGGCAGGAACATGATTTCTTCTACTCTTGCATAAGATCCCTCTGGCTGATGTGTAAACAACAGATAGATGAGGAGCAAGAGAAGAAACTGGAAGACAAGATTTGAGGTTAATTTAGTTTTCTGGGGGAGAGATGATGCTAGCTGGATTCAGGTAGAAGTTCCCAAACTGGAGGCAAGTCAATGGATTTGAGAAATATTTTAAAAGTATAAAGACTTGGACCTGATAATGAATTGGATACAGAGGGCTAGAGGAGCCATACAGGAGCCTTGGAAAGGAACAAGTTTTTGTTGAGGGTGATTCCATTGTTAGAAGATTAGACAGTTGATTAAAGCTTCATATTGGTAGGTGATATGAGTGGGAAATAAATAAATTTGAATTATCAGTAATCAAAGGTATTTAAGACCCTGAGACAAGATATCACCTAAGAGGCCAAATAATCAAAGAAGAAAAGAAGGACTAGGGCTGGCCCCTGGAAATTCCAAATTTTAAAAGTCTGATAGAAAAAAGGATCATGAAAAAAGACTGAAAAGAAGCAGCCAATATGACATTAGGAACCTGAGTGTGGTGTCACAAAAACCAATAAATAAATGTTTACAGAAAGATGGATTGGTGGACTGGATTAAATATTACTGAGAAGTGAGAAAATTTGAGAAAAAATTTCCATACAATTAGGCAACATGGACAAATGTGGTGACTTTTTCAAGAGTATCTGAGAAGTGGAATCAAAGTCAGATTGGAAGAGTCAGTCTGGAGGAGGGAAAGAAGGAGCTGGAGGCAGAGAAGATAGGTCACAATTTTTAAGAGATGTTTTTCTATAAGACAGGGAAGAAATATGTGGTGTTAGCTGTAGGGTTTGTGAAGTCAAAGGGCGTTTGAGATTTTGTTTTTTCTTTGGGTGGGTTTTATTCATTTGAAGATGGTTGTTTCCAGAACATGTGTATTCACTGTTAGGGATGAAATGGTTGAGTGGGAAGGACTTGTGATGTATGAGAGAAAAGCCGTAAGTTGAAAAGTGATGTTTTAAAATACTGCTGAACTGATCTGACCCTGACCCTTCAGGCTCATAAATAAAGCACATTCCTTATTGTTCCTATTAGCAAAGACCTGGGTCAGCAGAGACAGATAAAACTTGGCATTGTCCCAATCCCCAGGCTGACTATGAATCTCAATCTTCTCTCTTTTCCTTCATCTACTAATTTATTTTACATCCAAAGCTATTAACAAGTCATGAAATATCTGTAATGTCATCCTTCCACAGTTTCTTTATGGAATGAAACTAGTATATTTAAGAGGAAAATGGTCAAATTTATATAATGAAAAGAATGAAGATGCAATAAATACTGTCAGTCCCCAAATTTACAAACCAATTTTTAAATTTGTTTTTATTAGAAACCAAATTTTTAACATGGTGGCTGTTTGCTGAAGTCTGGTTGAGGTATCACTGTGTGACTTGATAGCAGGTGACACACTGATGGACTGGGAGAGGGAGAGAGCCCTGATAGGGCCAAAGATAGGGCCAAGGTGGGAAAAAAGGCAGTGAAGGGAAAACAGATAAGAATGAAGGGAGGGGACAGGTATGGGAAGAAAGTATGGAGGCTACTGGAGGTTGTTTGTATGACTTACCCTGACTCAGAATGCATACACATATTCCTAAACTCGTGCCAGGTTCTTGCCCACACTCCTGCTTTAGAGTTTTTAGAGCAGGGGTGGCCCAGCTGAGGTTAGATAACCAGAAACCAGAGGAATAGCCCCCACCTAAGCAAGGTTAGCTCCTGCCAGACACTGCTGGAACTAAGGATCAAGCGCTTGAAGAAGATAAAAGCAAAGCTAAAGTCGTTAGTCCATTCCAAATTCCCCCAGAGGTAGCTGAGTTGAACTATGAGAAGAGAACATAAGGAGTCTATTAGAAGTATATTCTGGGCTTGGCTGAGACTCAACAGTTATGTGAGTCTCCATGTATCATATCACCTGTCTGGGATTCAATTACACGGTATGCATAAAAGCTCTAACCTAGGAGGTTGTGAGTAGTGTCTGAGTGTCTAGCTTAAAAAAAAATAAAAATAAAAAGACAGAACGCTGGTTGGAAACTCTCTCAACTTGCTCATTAAGTCCTCAAATCAACAAATATAATTGTCTGAATTACCTAGTTATTAGCTTACCAGGAAAAAAGTTGCTGAAAATATCCTAAACATTAGGAATTGATGCTTACAAAACTGGGAATTAATAAATAAAGACATGTTCTGAAGAGAAGATCCAGAACAACCTTTCAGATGGCTTCTTGAAATAAAAGCTTGTTGAAGAAAAGCCACTTATATCATTTTGATTGATAAAAAATTAATTTTTACTATTGGAGGAATGGCTAAATATCTTTGATGTTTTCCTACTACAGAGATATGTTGACTGATGTTAAAATTTTTAAATAGCTGTGAATAATTAACTTTAAACCCCATTTTCATCTCAAATAAAGTGGCAATGCACTGTGTAATTATTTGTGACTAGCAAACCCTATTTTGCAACTCAGAAATTTTGTAGATCAATGACATGCATTATTGCTCTGTTTTTCTTACTTTTTAAAAATTTTTAAAGTCAATGGTACAGTTTGGTTACATGTTCGTATTTGGTTATGAAATGTTTTTGGTACATACACATTTTTATGGTTACCCTACATATATATATATCACAGGTAAGTAGTTATTTTATTCACTGAACTATAAAGTTTGTTATTTACATAAAAAGTAAGAAAATATTTTAAAAATACTAAAATATCAATGGAATGAGACTATGGCAAATATTACGAAGGTAATTATTAAAACGAAGGAGAACAAACTGAAGTTTGAGAAATGCTGTCTTAAACAAAGAAGATGAAAACATTGACCAACCTTTATCAAAGACGTCTTTCCCACACATCAGTGATTACAGAGAATCACATTTATTTTTCAAGATCATTCTGGAGTTAGGGTCATTTTCTTAAACTTCTTACTACTTTTCTTTAAATGAGCTGAAAAAAATTATAAAGTTACTTCAAGACAGTAGTGCTCAGTTATGATTCCCAGTGTATCGAGGTGATTTTTTTAACTTAATAATGCTGCAGTATAACACTTGAGTAGGTATATCAATACCTACATTATTATAAAATGAAGGTTCAAAAAAAAACTATATTATGGCTACTTAAATATTAAGGTTTGGTCAAAAAGGTTCATTAAATCTTCTCCAAGAGCACCAGCTACCCTGAGGTCATGGGCTTCAGGAGTAGGCATTCCAATGAAATGGTGACAGCACTGTCTGGTTAGCACGAAACAAGGTCACAGTGTAGACCAGAGAGAGCAATCCTTAAAACGTTGCCTGATTTTGTTTCGGAAAGGTAATTTTTGCCTATTCTCTGAAAACTGCTAATTTTACTCAGAGGCTTGTAGGCTCAAACACTCAAAAACTGAAAATTAGAAACTCTTAATTATTTTTGCTATTGATTCAGTGACGAGTTCAAGGAAAGATGACTTTAACAGAGATTAACCATCCTAGCAAAATTATCAATAGTTGAGCCAAAATTAAGTCTTCTCCTGTATCTACTCATTATTAATCACAGGGGAAACCCAGAGAAGGAAGGTACCATATGATTTAGAATTCTAGAAATGTGAGAGCTGAAGAGGACCCACCTCAAAAATCATCTAACATAACTATTTGTACAAAGGAAGAAATTAAGGTCGCAGAGTCGAATGGTCCAGGCATGCACAAATGTACACGTACTACCAGCTAACGATATAGAAAATGTCCCGTGTTCTTTACAAAGGCAAAATCTTTTTCAAATGATATGTGAGGATTCTCCATATCTGATTTTTGTTATTTGACGGTGTTTCTTTCAAGGAGAAAGAAAGATCCCTATATTCCAGCTTACAGTTTGCCTGCATTTTCTGTCCTAAAATGTATCTCTAAGAAATAGTTTTGTCATGAACTGCTTATCAAGAGGAACAAGAAAATGGGTGACACTTCAGAACAGGTATCAGACCTGGGAGACCCTCAGCTCGATTTAATAGTCCTCAGTTGGGAGCCCTGAGGCCACCTTGTTTTGGTCTCTATTATAGCTAAGAGAATAACTCTCCCCTTCTTACAGAGGCTCTTGTAGCTGGCTCACATTCAATGAGCTTATTTCATTTCTTAAATATAATACATACAGAATTCTATTTTTGATCACAGAAGTAATAATTCATGGTTATTACAGAAAATCTGGAAACCTGGAAAAGAACAGGAAAAATAATAAAAATCAATCTCAGTCCCAGTGTAGTGGGAAATTATTGATTTCATTTTCAGAATCCATTCCTACTTCTTAAAAACCTCTGGTTTTATTTTTGAATACATGTATTTCTGGGAAAGCAGATGTCTCTTTGAGCCCCAAAGGGGTGCCCAGTCAGTGTACATCCCCTATCCATGGCCACAGTAATAGTTTCAGGAGTAAAGTCAACTGTGTGAATGCTTTCTCTATGAAGGATATTATCTCATTATCATATTTATTGCTAATATCTCCCAATCTGCTTTGGTTTTCCTTATTTTATTTATATTTGAATATAAATAATTCTTCACCTTTTTCATGCATGCAAGTACACTTTTCTGTTTAGAATTTTGTTACGGCTGTTCGGTTTAAATGTTCATTCCTGGTATGATCTGATAGTTTGTGTTTCCACAAATTCATACGTTGAAATCCTAACCTCCAAATACGATGGTATTAGGAGCTGGGACTTTTTGAACTGATTAGTTGATGAGGGCAGAGCCCTCATGAATGGCAATAGTGCCTTAAAAAAATTAACCTGACAGCTCCTGAGCTCCTTCGACCACAGGAGGATGTAGTGAGAAGACTCCAACTATGAACCAGGAAGAGGACCCTTACCAGAATGTGACCATGCTAACATGCTGATCTCAGACTTCCAGTCTCAGAACTATGAGAAATAAATTTCTGTTGTTTATAAGCTCCCTATCTGTGATATTTTCTTATAGTAGTACAAATGGACTAAGACAATAACCTTTCAGAAATGAACCAGAACCATTTACATATTTAACTAGGTTTTATGGCATCATGTTTTGCATTGAAGAAAAAAATTAATGCTAGTTAAAAAAATAACCAAAAACCTGTAAGAAGTACCTTCTCTCCATATAGTCCTAAGGTTATTTTTTTGTCTCATTTTAAATTTAAGGTTATTTTTTTATGTGTGTTATTTTATCATCTTTCTTAGCATTCACTCAAAATATATTCATTGAGTTCATACTATATGTTAAACACTGTGGCAGTTATACTAACAAAGTTCCTCTTCGACAAATCAGAATTGTAATAGTATGTCATACTGCACCTGGAGGCTAAGTAAGTTAACTGTCCAATTCTTGGTTTCAGCTCAGGTCATGATCTCAGAGGGGTGAGACTGAGCCTGGCATTGGGCTCCCCGCTCAGCTGCTCAGAACAGAGTCTGCCCCTCTCCCTGCTTGCATGCACGTTCTCTCTCTCAAATAAGTAATCTTAAAAAATCTTTTTTAAAAAGAGAAGAAGAATGTCACAAATATGTGCCTTGCAGAGTTAGGAAGAGAATTTCCTTACGTCTGAAGGCATTAGGAAGGACTCCATGAAGGATTCTGAGCAGGGCAGAAAAGTCTTTAAAGGCAGACATATAAGAAGCAGAAGTATAAAGAGGGAGAAGCTTAGGGAACATGATTCACCTTTGCTGGAACTCAGCGCACAGGAAGAAAAGTAGTTAAAAAGAAGACTGCAGATGGAAATAACACAACACAGAGGCCTTGAAAGTCAGGAAATTTGTACATTATTTGTGGCAGAATGAGTCCGTTCAAAGGGTTTTTACAGGAAACTGAAGAGTTAAAAACTACATCACCAAATTGTACTTAGTTTAAAGAAAAGACTGAATAATTACATATTTCTAATCCTTACAATAAAAAGGAAATCTGACAGCTTTTGATAGTGTCCAAGAAACTTTTCATGATAGCCGATAAATCGAACACACAGTTTTCTTAACTCAACAATACCAAAGTTCAATCATCAATTTAGAAGAAAATTGCTGCATTGTCCTTCCTTCCCATTTATTAGAACATGAATGGTCAGAAGTGCTATCTATCCCTTAGGTCCTCCTGTGAGGTCCCCAGAAGCAGAAAAAATTTCTAATGAGGAATTAGTCAAATACAAGCAAAGAGACAAGGTGTGAGGGGTTTTCTCCTCCATCTTGGTCTCTAAAGATTTCCAAATATTATATTTAAATTTTGAAGAAAATGTTACTCTTCCTTTGTATTTTTTTGATATGACCTCCTACTTGTCTTTACTTTTATTTAAATTCAGTTAGCCAACATATAGTACATCATTAGTTTCAGAGGTGGTGTTCAATAATTCATCAGTTACGTGTTACAGTGCTCATCACATCACATGCCTTCCTTAATGCCCATTACCCAGTTCCTTTGCATTTTTAATTGCTTCTTAGGCTGATAGTTATCCATGGAGAGACTGACAGTCATATTTTCAGTCACCGTGGATGTCTAATTTCTATTCATGCATTGTACTCTTTACTACTGTGAAACTAAATTCAAGCTGAAAGTGGAATTTTTTTCCTGCCGCATTAATTCTCTCTACCAAACACAGCATAGTTCGAATCATGTTGCTCTTCATGGTTTCTCCTGGGGGCAAAGTGAACTTCATAGAGCCAATTTATGACCCCCTATAGCAATTTTATGAACCTGAAAGCATGGAGCCATCCCTATGTGATTTTCATGTACCTTAGAGAATCAGATTCAGATTAATAGAATTAATCCTTGTATTATATTCCATGAAATGTTGATGTTCCTGCTGCCATACTAGCTCATAATGCCCTGGAAATAATTTACCTTAGAAATACTAAATATTGAAAATAACAGGTTTACATTTGTCACAGTCAGTTTCAGCAAGATGCCCAGATATAACTAGGGTCTTTATTTGAACTAAATTCTGATTTCAAGTCCTACTGTAAATGTGACCCCTAGATTTTTATGGCCAGGCTATAGTTTGAATGAAAAATTACCTCATTTAAACATAGTTTCAGGTAATGTTTTTCTTGACTTTTATACAATGAAGTGTTTTACTGCAGCTGCTGGTGGATAAGGTACAAATTTTCAAATCAATGTGCTCAGCACTTTTGAAGAAACTAATTCACGTTTCATAGAGGTAAAATCATATACATTTACACTCAAGCATTAAATTCCTAAAATACCTACTCTGTGATACTTATCTAATAGCAGTAATTAATATTTAGTAATTAGTATATTAGTAATTTTGTACTAGTCAAATTCTTTGTACATTCTGGTTATGCTCTTATAGCAATAGAAACACAACTGCTCAAAAATGGTCATTGTTGAAATATTTCAACAACCTAATAGGAATAAGTCAAACTGAGTGTCAGAAGATTAGGAAAAAAATGTGTAGATGGTATTTGATTAGGTTTTAGTTTATAACTAAACTTATGTAGAGTATGGTAAAATTAACCATGCTGTAAAATTATTATTATAACCATATTAAACTAACCATATTATAACTAAGCGAACATTTGTGAAATACAGGGAAGATAAGCAATTCTAGAAGGACCTTCAGAAGAACAAAATGCATATATATCTAAACAACAAATAGCTTTACAGATGATATTCAAATGAGTGACTCAATTATCAAATCAGTTATTAAATTAATACCAAAGATCTAAATTAGAAAATAGAAACAAATGAACATTTAGAGAAAATGGGGTTGTCTGGATACTTACTGTCCAGTCAAGTACAAAGCCAGTTACTGAGAGTGTATTTGTTTGACTTCAGAAAAATGAAAAGTAGACCAACCCCAAAAACTTACAAGCACAACTTAAAATCCTACTAATTAAAACTAAAATAATAACAATGTGGGGCACCTGGGTGGCTCAGGCTGTTAAGCATCTGACTCTTGATTTTGGCTCAGTCATGATCTCAGGGTCCTGGGATCCAGTCCTACTTAGCCAGGACTCTGCTTATCTCCCTCTCCCTCAGCCTCTCCCTGCCCCCTAGCCCCCATGCTCTTTCTTTCTCTCTCAAATAAATAAATAAATAAATAAATAAATATTTTTAAAAATAGTAATAGTGATGATGATGATGTATAGTGGGTCTTTTAGCATATTCAGAACCAAAATGTGTGACAACAATAGCATAAAGGATGGGAGGGAGAAATCAGAGTAATTTTGTGCAGATTTCTTACACTGCCATGGACTGATATAAACTATTTGAAAGTAGATTCAGAAGTTAAAAATGTGTATTAAAATCCCAAAAGAAACTACTTTAATACAAGAAAACAATGAGTATAGTTGATAAAACACAAAGTGGAAATACAATGAAATCCTAAGAACAAACTTAGTTAATACAAGAGAAGACCAAAAAATTGGAACAAAGAGCATATGGGGCATGTATAAACAATAAGCTCAGAGACTTAAACAAATTGATTAAATAAGCAAGTTAACATAAAATATATATGGTCTAAACGTGAATAAAAAAATAAAAAATTTTAGACAGAATTAAAAAGCCAAAAACAACTGTATGTTTTCTGTAAGAAACAAAAGTTACACTACTGTCTGTATATTTTGAGAAAATTGTTAAGAGACTAGATCCTAACAGTTCTCATTACAAGAATAAAAAGTTCTTCCCTTTTTAAAAAATCTATATAAGATGATGACCATTAACCAAACTTATTGTGGTGATCATTTCCTAATAATGTAAGTCAAATCATTTTGCTGTAAACCTTAAACATACACACTGGTGTATGTTAATTGTATCTCAATATTTTGGGAGAAAAACCAAATTTTATATACAAGGATGCAATAAGGATAAAAGTAAAAAATGCTATTAAATTAATGTAAAATGAGGTAGATTTTAAAAAGAAATATTACTAGGGATAAAGAGTGATATTTTATAATGATAAAGAGATTGAATCAGCAGGAGGATACAAAAATCACAAATGTGGATGCAATCAAAAACATAGCTACAGAATAAATGAGGAAAAAACTGGTGGAGCTTAACAAAGAACTAGACTAATCAACAATTTTCTTTTTCTCTTTTCTTTTTTTTTATTATGTTACATTAGTCATCATACAGTACATCATTAGTTTTTTCATGTAGTGTTCTGTGATTCATTGTTTGTGTATAACACGCAATACATGCCCTCCCTAATACTCATCATCTGGCTAACCCATTCCGTCATGCCCCTCCTCTCTGAAATCCTCAGTTTGTTTCCCAGAGTCCATAGTCTCTCATGGTTCATCTCCCCCTTTTTTTGCCCCCTCATTTTTCCCTTCTTTTTCCTAATGTGCTCCATGCTATTCCTTATGTTCCACAAATAAGTGAAACCATATAATAATTGACTTTCTCTGCTTGACTGATTCCACTTAGCATAATCTCCTCCAGTCCCGTCCACGTAAATGCAAAAGTTGGGTATTCATCTTTTCTGATGGCTGCGTAATATTCCAAGGTATATAGGGACCACATCTTCTTTATTCATTTGTCTGTTGAGGGGCATCTCGGCTCTTTCCACAGTTTGGCTATTGTGGACATTGCTGCTATGAACATTGGGCTGCATGTGGCCCTTCTTTTCACTACATCTGTATCCTTGGGGTAAATACCCAGTTGTGCAATTGCTGGGTCATAGGGTAGCTCTGTTTTTAACCTTCTGAGAACCTCCACTCTGTTTTCCAAAGTGGCTGTACCACCTTGCATTCCCACCAACAGTGTAAGAGGGTTATCCTTCTCCACAATGTCTCCAACACTGGTTGTTTCTTGCCTTGTCAATTTTTGCCATTCTAACTGTTTTAAAGTGGTATCTCAGTGTGGTTTTGATTTGAATTTTCCTGATGGCTGGGGATGATGAACATTTTTTCATGTGTCTGTTAGCCATTCATATGTCTTCTTTGGAGAAGTGTCCGTGTCTTCTGCCCATTTTGTGACATGATAATCTGTTTTGTGTGTGTTGAGTTTGAGGAGTTCTTTATAGATCTTGGATATCAGCCCTTTGTCTGTAGTGCCATTTGCTAATATCTTCTCCCATTCTGTGGGTTGCCACTTCGTTTTGCTGACTGTTTCCTTTGCTTTTGATCTTGATGAAGTCTCAATTGTTCATTTTCGCTTTGGTTTCCTTTGCCTTTGGAGACATATCTTGAAATAAGTTGCTGTGGCCAATGTTGAAGAGGTTACTGCCTATGTTCTCCTCTAGGATTCTGATGGATTCCTGCCACATGTTGAGGTCTTTTATCCATTTCGAGTTTATCTTTGTGCATGGTGTAAAAGAATGGTTGAGTTTCATTCTTCTACATGTAGCTGTCCCAGCACCATTTATTGAAGAGACTGTCTTTTTTCCACTGTATATTTTTTCCTGCTTTGTCGAAGATTAGTTGACCTTAAAGTTGAGGATCTATATCTAGGCTCTCTACTCTGTTCCGCTGGTCTATGTGTCTGTTTTTGTGCCAGTACTATGCTGTCTTGGTGATCACAGCTTCTTAGTAAAGCTTGAAATCAGGCAACATGATGCCCCCAGTTTTATTTTTCTTTTTCAACATTTCTTTAGCAATTCAGGGTCTCTTCTGATTCCATACAAATTTTAGGATTGTTTTCTCCAGCTCTTTGAAAAATGCTGGTGGAATTTTGATCTGAATGGCATTGAAAGTATAGATTGCTCTAGGCAGTATAGACATTTTAACAATGTTTATTCTTCCGATCCATGAGCATGGAATGGTCTTCCATCTTCTTGTGTTTTCTTCAATTTCTTTCATGAGTGTTCTGCAGTTCCTTGAGTACAGATCATTTACCTCTTTGGTTAGGTTTATTTCCAGTTATCTTGTGGTTCTTGGTGCTATAGTAAATGGAATCAATTCTCTCACTTCCCTTTCTGTATTTTCATTGTTAGTGTATAAGAAAGCAACTGATTTCTGTACATTGATTTTTGTATCCTGCCACATTACTGAATTGCTGTATGAGTTCTAGTAGTTTGGGGGTGGAGTCTTTTGGGTTTTCCATAAAAAGTATCATGTCATCTGCAAGAGAGAGTTTCCACACAAATTTTAGGATTGTTTGTTCCAGCACTTTGAAAAATGCCTTGGTATTTTGATTGGGATGGCTTTGAAAGTACAGATTGCTCTGGGCAGCACAGACATTTTAACAATGTTTATTCTTCTGATCTATGAGCATGGAATGTTTTTCCATCTTTTTGTGTCTTCTTCAATTTCTTTCATGAGTGTTCTGTAGTTCCTACAGTATAGATCCTTTACCTATTCGGTTAGGTTTATTCCAAGGTATCTTATGGTTTTTGGTGCTATTGTAAATTGAATCAATTCTCTAATTTCTCTCTCTACAGTTACACTGTTAGTGTATAAGAAAGCAACTGATTTTTGTGCATTGATTTGATATCCTGCCACATTACTGGACTGCTATATGAGTTCTACTAATTTGGGGGTGGAGTCTTTTGGGTTTTCCACATAAAGTATCATGTCATCTGTGAAGAGAGAGAGAGTTTGACTTCTTCTTTGCCAATCTGAATAAATTTATTTCTTTTTGTTGTCTGATTGTTGTTGCTAGGGCTTCTAGTACCATGTTGAACAAATATGGCATAAGTGGGCAACCTTGTTGTGTTCCTGATCTTAAGGGAAATTCTCTCAGCTTTTCCCCATTTAGAATGATATTTGCTGTGGGTTTTCCATAGACTTTATGAAATTGAGGAATGTTCCCTCTATTCCTATATGCTGCAGAGTTTTTTTTTTTTAAAGATTTTATTCATTCATTTTACAGACAGAGATCACAAGTAGGCAGAGAGGCAGGCAGAGAGAGAGAGGAGGAAGCAGGCTCCCTGCTGAGCAGAGAGCCCGACGTGGGGCTCAATCCCAGGACCCTGGGACCATGACCCGAGCCGAAGGCAGAGGCTTTAACCCACTGAGCCACCCAGGTGCCCCTATGCTGCAGAGTTTTAATCAGGAAAGGATATTGCATTTTGTTAAGTGCTTTTTCTGCATCAATTCAGAGGACCATATGGCTCTTCCCTCTCCTCTTATTAATGTGTTCTATCACATTGACTGATTTGTGAATGTTGAACTACCCTTGCATCTCAGGGATAAATCCCATCTAGTCGTGGTGGATAATCCTTCTAATATACTATTAGATCCTTTTAGCTAGGGTCTTTTTGAGAATTTTGGCATCCATATTCATCAGGGATATTAGTCTGAAAGTCTCCTTTTTGATGGGGTCTTTGTCTGGTTTTGAGATCAAAGTAATGCTGGCTGGCCTCATAGAATGAAACTGGAAGCTTTCCTTCGGTTTCTATTTTTGAAACAGCTTCAGGAGAACAGGTATTATTTCTTCTTTGAATGTTTGGTAGAATTCCCCAGGGAATCCATCAGGCCATGCACTCTTGTTTTTGGGGAGGTTTTTGATCACTGCTTTGATCTTGTTACTGGTTTAGTCTATTCAGGTTGTCAATTTCTCCGTTTCGTCTTGGTAGTTTATCGGTTTCCAGGAAGGCATCCATTTCTTCCAGTTTGCTTAATATAGTTCTTGACAATAATTTCCAATAATTGTTTCTATTTCCTTGATGTTAGTAATGATCTCTCCCCTTTCACTCATAATTTTATTTATTTTGGTCCTTTCTCTTTTCTTTTAGATATGTCTGACCAGTGGTTTATCAATTTGATTAATTCTTTCAAAGAACCAGTTTCTAGTTTTGTTGATGTGTTCTACTGTATTTATGGTTTCTAATTCATTGATCTCTCCTCTAACTTTATTTCCCTCCTCATGTGTGGATTAGGTTTTGTTTGTTGTTCATACTCCAGTCCTTTAAGGTGTAAAGACAGTTTGTGTATTTGAGATTTTTCTATATTTTTGAGTGAGGCTTGGATGGCCATGTATTTCCCCCTTAAGACTGCCTTTGCTGTATCCCATAGGTTTTGGACTGATGTGTTTTCATTCTCTTGGTTTCCATGAATTGTTTAAGTTCTTCTTTGATTTCTTGGTTGACCCAGACATTCTTGAGTAGGATGTTCTTTAGCTTCCAAGTATTTGAATTTCTTCCAAACTATTTCTTATGATTGAGTTCCAGTTTCAAAGCATTGTGGTCTGAAAATATGTAGGGAATAATCTCAATCTTTTGGTATCAGTTGAGACCTGATTTGTGACCCAGTATGTGGTCTATTCTGGAGAAAGTTCCCTGTGCACTCAAGAAGAATGAGTATTCTGTTGTTTTAGGGTGGAATGTTCTGTATATATCTATGAGGTCAATCTGATCCCCTGTGTCATTCAAAGCTCTTGTTTCTTTGTTGATTTTCTGTTAAGATAATCTATCTATTGCTGACAGTGGAATGTTGAGGTCTCCTACTGTTAATATATTATTATCAATATGTCTCTTTATTTTAGTTAACAGTTGGCTTATGTAGTTGGCTGCTCCATGTCAGGTCATAGATATTTACAATTGTTAGATCTTCTTGTTGGATAGACCCTTTAAGAATAATACATTGTCCTTCTGTATCTCGAACTACAGTCTTTTGCTTAAAATCTAATTTGTCTGATATGAGAATTGCAGCCCCAGCTTTCTTCTGAGGTCCACTGGCATGAAAGATGTTTCTCCATCCCTTCACTTTCAGTCTGGAGGTACCTTTAGGTTAAAAATGAGTCTCTTGTAGAGAGCATATGGGTGGGTCTGCAATCTGCAGATTGCCATTTTATGGGAGCATTTAGTTTGTTCACATTGAGGGAGATTATTGAAAGATATGATTTTATTGTCACCATGTTGCCTATGAAGTCCTTGTTTCTACAGACTGTCTCTGTAACTTCTGTTCTATATCACTCTTGGGTTCTTTCTCCCTTTATAGTACCCCTCTTAATATTTCTTACAGGGCTGGCTTCACTAAGCCAGTCACATATTCCTTCAGTTTCTGCCCATCCAGGAAGCTCTTTTTCTCTCCATCCATTCTTAACGACAGCCTTGCCAGATAAAGTATTGTTGGCTGAATGTTCTTTTCATTTGGTATCCTAAATATTTCTTGCCAGCCCCTTCTGGCTTGCCAGGTCTCTGTGGACAGGTCTGACATTACTTTGATGTTCCTCCCTCTGTACATAAGGGATCCCTTCCCCTTCACTGCCCTAAAGATGGTTTCCTTGGTTCTAAGATTTGCCAGTTTTACTATTACATGTCAGGTCATTGGTCAGTTCTTGATCTTAGGAGGGGTCCTCTCTGCATCTAGGACATGAATGCTTGTTTCATTCCCTAAGTAAGGGAAGTTCTTAGCTATGATTTGCTCAAAGATAACTTCTAGTCCTCTCTCTCTCTCCACCCTCCCCTCAGGGATCCTAATAATTCTGACACAGGAATGTTTCATGGTGTCATTTATTTATCTAATTCTGTTTTCATGGATGTTAAGCTGTTTGTTCCAGGCCTCTTCCTGATCCTTCCTTTCTATCAGTTTGTCTTCTAGATTACTAATTCATTCTTCTGTCTCATTTACCCTAGCTGTTAGAGTATCTCGATTAGATTGGATCTCATTGATAGCATTTTTAAATTTTGCCAGATCAGCTCTTATTTCTGCCCTTAGAGAACCTATGTTCCCATTAATGGTTTTCTCCAACATAGCTATTGACTTCATAACTGTTACCTCAAAGTCTATTTTTGACATCTTATTTATATCCATATATCCATTATATGTGGCAGAGGTCAGAGTTTCTGAATCCTTCCTATTTTGGAGGGCTCCTCCTCTTAGTCATTCTGTTGGGGGGTGTTTTAGGGGATATACAGAGTCCAAATTATTGATCAAAACCCAACCTGTTTTAGAGACCTTAGAGTTGTCAGCCTCTTATTCTTCTAGCCTATCTTCTGGGGGAGGGGCCTGCTGCACTGTTACACGGACAACCCTGTTTGGGCAGTGTTGCCCTGCCCTCTGTGGGCCGGGGAAGTGGGGGAGATAGGCTCAGTGAAAACCAGTTTTGGGGGGCTTTTGTTCTCTGATAGCTTTCTCTGGCAGCCCTCTGCATCTCTTCCAAGAGTCAGAGCAGAAGTGACCATATCCAAACCTTTGTCTCAGAACAGAGAGATCATAGTCTGTTCCTATGATGAGTTTTCCAGGCCACAGTGACTCCATTTCTGTCTGTGCTGTTAAAAACCACAGTGTCCTGGGTTGTGCACCCCACAACAATATTCTGAGCCCTCACTTCCAGGTCTAGGCATATCTTTGCTCTATGTGCTTCTAAAACCACCAGCTGCCCCCAGTTCACACCATACCCCCACAGATCCAGGTTTCAGTCTAGGGGGCTGCCTTAAAGTCTTTTTCCCACTGCTTACTCGTCTACAAGTCTGTGCCGAATCCCCAGCATAGTAGGCTTTTGCACACTGGTGGTGCAGGATCCTGGAGGCTCCCTTCCCCTTCCATTTATCTTCCCATATCTGCCCACAGAATCACAGCTCCCCACTTCATGCCTTGAGAGCAATCACCAGAGATATTCTGTTTGTAGTGATCAAGATATATCCTCTTATATCTCAGGCTGATCTCACGGGTGTTCAGAGTGGTCTGGTATATATCCAGCCCAATTCAGGGGACCAGTTGAAATAGTGTCCCCTACTTCACTGCCATCTTTGCGACTCCCCTAATCAACAATTTTCATTCAATATTTCAACACTCCTCTCTCAGTAACTGCTAGAAAAAGTAGAGAAGTCATCAACAAGAATATAAAAGGCTTGAGCAAGTCTATCAACCAGCTTGACCTAACATAGTTATGGCTGACTCCACTCAAAAATACCAGTACATGGGCTTTCAAGCACACTTAAAATGGTCATCAAACAAGAGCATATACTGAGCCATAAAACCAATCTCAATAAATTTAAGAAGACTAAAAACATACAAAGTGTGTTCTTTACTCGAAATGAAATTAATAATAGAATGATATAGGAAAAATCCCCACATATAGGGAAACTAAAGAACATATTTCTAAATTAGACATGGATTAGGCAGAAATCCAAGGAAATGAAAAAATACTTCAAAATAGAAGAAAATGAAACCACAATACATTAAAATTTGTTGGAAATCATGGCAACATATGCTTACACAAAAATAAAAAAGATTTCAAAAAGGACCTAAGGAACTTCCACCCTAAGAAAGTAAGAAAAGAAAGGCATATTAAACCCAAAAGAAGTAAAATAAAGGAAATACCAAACATAAGGACAGAAGTCAAAAAAATAGAAAATATAAAAGCAATAAGGAAAATCAATGAAACCAAAAATTGGTTCTTTGGGAAAAAAAATCATTAAAAATGAGAAACATGTACTAAGACCTCTGAAAAAGAAAAAAGGAACTAACGTGCTAACATCATAAAAGAGAGGACCTCATTTCAGATTATATAGACATTAAAAAGATTATAAATATCATGAACAACTTCATGCTGCTAAATTTGAAAACTTAGATCAATTGGACAAATTTCTTTCAAGACAAACTACTAAAACGCACGTAGGATGAAATAGGTAACCTAAATATTGTTTTAAATGAACTTGTGGTTTAAAATCCTCCCATAAAGGGATGCCTGGGTGGCTCAGTTGGTTGGACGACTGCCTTCGGCTCAGGTCATGATCCCGGAGTCCCGGGATCGAGTCCCGCATCGGGCTCCCAGCTCCACGGGGAGTCTGCTTCTCTCTCTGACCTTCTCCTCGCTCATGATCTCTCTCACTGTCTCTCTCTCAAATAAATAAATAAAATCTTTAAAAAAAAAAAATCCTCCCATAAAGAAAATTCTAGGCTCACGGGCTTCACTGTTGAATTCTGCCAAACATTTATAAAAGAAATAATTGTAATTCTACACAAATTTATCCAAGAACCAGAATAGGAGGAAACATTCCTCAACTCATTTTAAGAGGACAGCATTACCTTGATACCAAAATCAGAAAAAAAAAATTAACAAAAGCTCAGACTACTATCTACAATAAATAGAGTCACAAAAATCTTTAAAAAATTTTAGCAAATGAAATTGAGAAATGGATTTTTAAAAGTAATATCTCCTGACCAATTAGAATTCATCTCCCAAATGTAAAGTTGGTTTACCATTTGAAAATCCATCAGTGGGATTTACCAAATTGTGGTATTAAAATTAAAAGTTATTTGACTGCCTTATTAGATGAAGGACTATACACTGGACAAAATTTCACAATCGTCATGATAAAGACTCAGCAAACAAGAATGAAAAGAACTGTTTCAAATTGAAAACAGGATCTATTGAAAGCCTACAGCTAACATCACAGGTAATCATCAAAGAATGAATATTTTCTGCTTAGAAACAGAGGCAAAACAAAGGTGTCTACTGTTACCACTTCTATTTAACATAGCACTGGAAGTTCTAGATGCAGTGGTAAGAGGAGATTTGAACTGAGCAATATAAGTTTACTTCTAAGTCAACCGGTAGAGCCTAATATCATTAAACTGTGAGAGAGGGAAGTACAGCCCAAATCCCTAATTGACCCCTTCCCTGTTTGAATTCAGGTATTTGAATAGTGTGAATAGGGCTTTGATTCATTTTGTTTTCTTTAGTAAATGGTATTGGTAAATCACGCCTTCTGAATATAGCATAAGATACATATTATAATTGAAACATACCAATAATGATTGAACAGAAAATACTAATAAAATAATCAATTAACTATTATTCTAACACAAATCAAGTGACAACCTATAGGGAAGTTTCTCTAGAATTTCTGACTACCCCCACTTTATCCCTCTTCACTTGCCAAACTCTACATTCATCTGATACATAAATAAAGACTAAGTCTACTGTAGTAATCATTTCACACTGTATGTAACTCATATATCACAACCCTCTAAACTTATACAGTGATGTATGTCAATTATTTCTCAATAAAACTGAAAAGAAACATTTTTTAGTTAAAAACATTTTTAATGAAAGAAATGATCTATAAAAATTCAGCAGGTAAATTGTCTCTTGTGGATTGCCTCTGAAGTTTTTACTAAGGTGCATTTTAGATGCTTTTCTAAAAATAGAATCCTACTATATGTAACCAGAGTTCAAAATTATACTGAACAACTACATACATCATAAAGCTAATCACATCAATGAGCTGTACTAGATTTAATTTTCCATTTTGTTAATTTTGCACCTCTGGAGTAGGTCCTGCCTTGATCTTCAGAAACTGAATTTGGTTGTATCCATCCTGTGTCTTGTGGTACATTCTAAAGTAACACTGAGTAATTCCAACTTTGAAAATAACACCAATAGAGCTTTTGTACGGGAAGGGTGAAAAGGTATCTCTTGTGTATTCTTTCTCAATATACACAAATGCTAACACACATGCCCATATACATAAGCATAGACCTATTTTACCGAAAATCACTCATTTCACAAACTAGTGGAACTCAATTCTATATTTCTAAAATCCTACTTATTAAAAATATATACTCTTGTATAGTTAATGTTATTATAATAGCATCGTATGGTGACACGTGGTAGTTACATTTGTGGTGAGCATAGTATAATGTATAAACTTGTTGAATCACTGCACTGTACACCTGAAACTAATGCAATATTGTGTGTCAACCATACTCAAAAAACAATTTGAAGTATATAGTCTTATGTTATAAACATCTTTGCTGAAAACCCCACACTATTTCTAAAATTATAGGTCAGAAGTATAGTTATTTCCATCTTCAAGACTCCCTTGTTTTTGTGTTAGTACATATCCAAAGGGAGGCATGAATGGACTGTGCTAATTGGAAATTAATGGAATATCCCAAGGTTCCCTAGACATTGCTGAAATCAGTGGTGATGTGCCTTAATCTATCTGCAGCATTCACTTCTGTTTTATGGGACAGTATCTGGATAATTGTGGAAACTCTATGTAAGCTTGTCTGGACCTCTTGATACTTTTTAATGGTAAGGCCATGGCTGCTCACTGTCTATCACTCTTAATAAAAGAAAGAAACCCTTAAAACTTAGAAACAAGAAACGTTAAGTGCAAGCACCTAGTTTGGGAATTAAGAAGGAAAAAGCAGAAGGGGCAAGAGATCAGAATGATGACCTCACTAAGGTCCCTGCACATGGAGGCTTCACACTGTGGAACACGAGAGCAGAGGAAGGAGGGCGTTGGGAGCCCTTTGATCTGGCTCAGAGAAGGGAGAGCAGGTAAAGCACACAGGAGAAGGAGCACACCTCCCTCCCTCCCATTCTGTCTGCTCCTGCACACACAGTTCATTTGAATGTTCACCACTGTCTCCCTTCTGAAGATCCCTCTTCTCATCCTGGTAGATGTTCATGGCAATGAAAAATAAAATAGGAGATTGGCAGTGATTTTGTAAAAGAAGTTGTCATGGGCAGGACATAAGAAGGAAGAGGATTCGTTTAGCTAATACAGATGAGTGCAGTTAGCCACTGATTGAAGGAAGAAAACCAAATGGGAGCCAAACAGAAGGAAAGTAAGGGAGGAGACACATATTTACACCTCTCTTAGATCAACCTTCATAGCTGAACACAACAGCATTGCTCACTGAAATCTTTTTTACTATAAGAAACTATACATGCATATACATGTACGTATGATATACATATGTATGTATAGTTTGTGTATGTGTGTATATATGCACACACATATACATGTATATACACACTGATAACCGAGAGCACTTAAATGTTTCTTATGCACTCACAAATATCAGGCACCACGTGGAAACGGTGAAGTGACTTCTGAAAGACATTTCCAATCACACTTCGAAAGGATGTAAATTATCAGAATGATAAAAATGAAAAACAATGGAAACGGTGCTTGTCAGAATATCCACATTTTCTCACATTTATCTTGCATACACATGCAGTGCTTCCACAGGGCGAGCTCTGGAAATCGATACTGTAAGTGAAGTATCATTGGCATCCTCTTCTCATTTCAGCCGTGGTGTGAGTGAAGAGCGGTGATGTCTCGATAAATAATGTTTAGCTTCAGTGTCTTTTACACTCATTCCAAACAGATGAGCAATTTCTGAAAAGCAACTGTAGAAGATGCACTTTTACCTCTTCATCAAAAACATATAAAAATGAAATATATTGTGATATTTATTACCATGTATATTACAAACCACCATGGCGATCCAGTACAAATGGCTTTTTTCTCTGTGGCACCGACCTTCAAAAGTGATGATGTGGAAAGCCCTAGACTTTATGACAGCTTAACTAGAAATACATTATAGCTGCTATATTAATATGTAGTTGTGGCTTTGCTATAAAGTTGGAATATGGAAAGAAACTATGAACCTTGTGCTCTGCTATAAACTTTAAATATGCAGAAAAATATGTTCACGAAAGCAGTAGAGGAGGTTGAGACAATGTTTATATGAAATGATGCTGCCTCTTCTTTGTAGCCTCAAAACCTCACAGCAGTTTTTGCATTGCATAATTCAATATTAACAACTGAATGACTGGTTTCATCTTTAGCATGCCAAATCAGAAAAGCTGTCCAGAAGTCTTCACACTTTCAGATCCCTGTGCATGGCGACATGTGAATCTTTATACATATTCTATATAGCTATCTATATAGAGACAGATAGAGATATATTTAAACTCCACATTAAATCAAGGAGTATGTTTCAGTGACCAGATGCTGAGTAGTGAAAAATTGACGGGCAATGAACTATTACTTTGAAAGCATCAAATGTGCTTCCTCTTTATAACTTCAAAGCTTTTCAATATGCATAAATATTATGATGCTACTTTCTTAGGAGCTAATTTAACACCTATATTCAGTGTGGTGGATATTTGAGTTTGAAGTTCAAGTAACTTTCCCTGACATATAAATGATGCCATGGTGCATAACAAGGTAATTTTATAGGATTTCATATTTGCAAACATCCTCAGACAGGGACAGAATCTGTTCTTTTCTCTGATGGTGCAGGCAGGCATAAGGTATAGCTTAAAAATGCGATCTCAGATATTTTTTTCTCACAGTTTTGGAGGCTGGGAAGACCAAGATTAAGGTACAGCAGACTGAGCTCCTGGTGGGAGCCCTCCTGCTAGCTTGTAGGTGGTTGCCTTCTCACTGTGTAGTCACATGGCACAGAGAGAGATCTCTTCCTATTTTCCTCTTCTTAAAAGGATACTATCCCATCGTAGGCACCCCACCCTCATGACTCCTGGAAACTTATTAATGTCACAAAGGCGCCATCTCCAAATACCATCACATTGCAGATCAGGGCTCCAACATCTGATGGTCAGGAGGACAAAATTTAGTCTATAGCAGGACCTAATATCTGTATCTATTTTAGCTGATTTGCCAGTTTTTGCAAACCACTTAAACAACAGGAATGAAGAAGAAACAAGTTATGTCAGTTTTTGTATTATTCTTTTTAATTTTTTAAAAATTTCTTTTCAGTGTTCCAGAATTCATTGTTTATACACCACACCCAGTGCTCCACGCAATACGTGCCCTCCATAATACCCACCATCAGGCTCACCCAACCCCCCACTCCCCTCCCCTCCAGAACCTCAGGTTGTTTCTCAGAGTCCACAGTCTCTCATGGTTCATTTCCCCCTCCAATTCCCCCCAACTCACTTCTCCTCTCCATCTCCCCATGCCTCCTTGTTATTCCTTATGCTCCACAAGTGAAACCATATGATAACTGACTTTCTCTTCTTGACTTATTTCACTCAGCATAATCTCTTCCAGTCCCATCCATGTTGATACAAAAGTTGGGTATTCATCCTCTCTGATGGAGGCATAATACTCCATTGTATATATGGACCATATCTTCTTTATCTGTTCGTCCATTGAAGGTCATCTTGTTTTTTTCCACAGTTTGGCAACTGTGGCCATTGCTGCTATGAACATTGGGGTACAGATGGCCCTACTTTTCACTACATCAGTGTCTTTGGGGTAAATACCCAGCAGTGCAATTGCAGGGTCATAGAATAGCTCTGTTTTTAATTTCTTAAGGAATCTCCATACTGTTTTCCAAAGTGGCTGCACCAACTTGCATTCCCACCAACAGTGTAAGAGGATTCCCCTTTCTCCACATCCTCTCCAACACATGTTGTTTATGGTCTTGTTAATTTTGGCCATTCTAACTGGTGTAAGGTGGTATTTCAATGTGGTTTTGATTTGAATCTCCCTGATGGCTAGTGATGATGAACATTTTTTCATGTGCCTGTTAGCCATTTATCTTCTTTGGAGAAGAGTCTAGCAGGAAAAATTATACAGTGGAAAAAAGACAATCTCTTCAATAAATGGTGCTGGGAAAATTGGAGAGCTATGTGTAGAAGAATGAAACTCTAGCATTCTCTTACACCGTACACAAAGATAAATTCAAAAATGGATGAAAGACCTCAACATGAGGCAGGGATCTATCAAAATCCTAGAGGAGAACGTAGGCAGTAACCTCTTCAACATCAGCCACGGCAAGTTCTTTTAAGACACATTTCCAAAGGCAAAGGAAACAAAAGAGAAAATTAACTTTGGGGACTTCATCAAGATCAAAAGCTTCTGCACAGCAAAGGAAACAGTCAACAAAACAAAGAGGCAACCCACGGAATGGGAGAAGATATTCGCAAATGACAGTACAGACAAAGGACTGATATCTAAGATCTATAAAGGACTCCTCAAACTCAACACACACAAAAAGATAATCATGTCAAAAAATGGGCAGAAGACATGAACAATTTTTGTATTATTGCTATAACTAATTTCAGTTGGTTTTGTATAAAGTCAGTATTTGGTATTCTAGAAAAAAGATAAATATCAATGACTTGTCCTTGAAAGAACTATCAGCAGCTGAAATGGCAAAGACGACCCAAGTTGTGGATTTGGTTCAGACGATTATTTAAAATGGTGTGAGATGAAATTGACCGTATAATATAAATTGGGATGAAGGCAAAAGAACAAATGAACTAAACATGTAAGTCACCTACCATGCACTGTGTCCAAGAGTTGGACATTTTATTTTAATACACTACAATTAATTTCCAAAACTTGTCAAAGAAAGATGTAAGTAATATTAGCTTACTTTTGCAGATGAGTAATAATTCACCCAAATTTCACAGAACTGATGGGGGGCTCAGAACAGAACCCCAGACTGCTAAACTGCCAAGGGAAAGACAACAGAGATAATCCCTTGGCTCTATATATCCCCCAGGAAGAAAAGATGAAGAGAGAGAGGGGGGGGTATCTAATGAAAAAGCTGTGTATAGAAGAAGGAAAAAAAAATTTTTTTACATGAATTTGAAAATGGTTTTTGAGAAGAGAAGCTGAGATAATAATTCTCACAACTTAAATTACTTTGTTCTAATTTTCTATTTGCCCTGCATGCTTTATACTTGATCATTTTATTTGTTCACTGAAGTTATATTTTTCAGAGAATTCCAGTCTAAGCATGTCTCATCTATGCCATGAAGGCTAGAACTGATTTATGTGCCAAAACTTCCAATCTAATCTGTCTAATGTGGTAGCCCTAGGCTGATGTGGCTATTTAAATGGAAATTGAAATAATTAATATTAAGTAAAATATAAAGTTCAGTTTCTTGGTCGTACTAGCCACATTTCAAGTGCTTGATAACCACACACGGCTCATGGCTACTATATTTGGCAGTGCAGATATAGACCATGGCCCTCATTGGATTAGGTTTTATGGGACAAGGGCTGCTCTAGAGTCAGCCTGTGGACCAAAGCCAGCCTACCACGTGTTTTTTTGTAAGTAAAGTTTTATTGGAACACAGCCACACTCATTCCTTTATGGATTATCTATTGCTGCTTTACGTGATATTACAAAAGCCTTGAAAAATTGCAAAAGAAACCATACGCCTCAAAAAAAAAATCTAAAATATTTCCTTTCTAGTCCTTTATAGAAAATGTTTGCCACCCATTCTTCTAGAAGATGATTATACTAGGGAGTTGAAGCTCAAAGTCTGCACATCAGCACACTGGAATTTGCAAACAGACCGTGCCAGAAGTCACATTCAGTTTCTCTAAGCATTCTTTTCTATTGCTTATAAAATTAACATTGTAATAATACTTATGCTACAGAGTTTTGTGAGTTTTAAGGAGAGAGGATTTAATCAACAGAATGACTGATAGATTGCAAGCCCTCAAAAAAAATTGTTAAGTTTTTATCATTGTTATTTTCATTAATGTTATTATTCTTGTCGCTGGGAGAAGGTGTGCAGCAGTAACCTGTCTCTCAAATCTCAGATCAGAATCACAGCTCAAGAGATAGCAAACTAACCAAAGGTACAAAGGCCCAAAGTTTTACAGGCATAATAGTGACCTAGGTATGTAATTCACTCCAGACAATGTATGCTAATTCTAGGAATTATACATCTTTTGAAATTGTATATATATTTTCTACCTAGTATGTCAGACACATAAACACATTTGAAATATCCCATGCCTATGAACCAACAAGCCAAACTTTATCTGACATCCCTTTGGCTCCTGGTCCAAAGGCTTGATTCTACGTGAAATCATGAATAAACTAAATCTGTCTCTGATTATTGCTTTAATCCCCAATTATTTTATGCTTGGGGAAGACCACTCAACTCTCCTTGGCTGGTCATAATGGCCAGGTGAAGTTTCCCTGCTACCTACCTTCCTCCTTACAGAAAAGTTCCCACTGCCTAACAATAGCCCATTCTTACAGAAAATTAGGAGGCTGTACGGGAACTATTTCTGGAAAAGGACTTTGTCAGTAACAGAGTCACAGATGGTGGAAATCAGCCCCCAATATGATTTCACCTTCTCCTTCTGCTTCTGTTGCCTCTCGATTTTGGAGATTCTCACACCCCAGCACCTCCCATTTCCAGATCACTCAGACCAATGAACTCACTATTTTCATATGACCCTCCAGTACCTAGTGCCTCTCTCCCAGACGTTAATGCCCCATGCGCACAAGGAATCAGATCAGAGTAGAGTCTACAAAAATCAGATCCGATGGGAAACCTACACAGTTTAACAGGCTGTTCTATTTTATTTTTCTTTCCAGCCTTTCCTCAGCCCATCATTATGGATTTTAGTGGCAATTATTACATGCAACAATATTGCTTAATCATTAATTATTAATTATTAATGGATTAACCCTCTTTCCTAAAATATTATGTATCAGAGTTATTTCCAAATGAGCCTTGAAATAAAAAGAAGAGGGGAGGGAAATGTTGCACTTCATGTATACCAAATAAAGAAAGAAGGATAAGACAGAGATGGAAACCAATCTATGTGGAAATT
The DNA here is from genome assembly GCF_902655055.1 of Lutra lutra. NCBI lineage: Eukaryota > Metazoa > Chordata > Mammalia > Carnivora > Mustelidae > Lutra > Lutra lutra. The sequence goes on along the minus strand of NC_062288.1, from coordinate 98,772,557 downwards.
GACTCTGCTTGAAATCATCCTGGGCACTTCACAAATAGTAACTTGATGGATAATTTTTTCAACACATTTCTGAAGCAGATAGTAAAAGCTCCCTTCTGTTACTGGAAAAACTGAGACTCAGAGAAATTAAATAATTTGCTAATAAGTGACAGGATTTGGATTCAAATCGAGTCTGTCTGATTCTAGTATTTATTCCCTTCTGCACTCTATTATCTCTCATTATTTAAGGTAATCTGTAGTGCATGCCATTTTATATGGTAGAACGTTTTTATAAGTGAAAAATTATCTGTAATTCACCTCTTGCATAAATCTGGAGTATAGCATAATTTGATAAACTCATAAATAATCATAAATGCCAGCCATGGATTTGAATTACAGGAGACCCATACGGATCTCTAAATAACTCTGACCTTGACTTAAATTTGCAGTGAGGCCATGTCTGAACAGCAGCTGGAATAGCTTCTTGAGCTTAGGGTCTCTGCCCGGCACCACAAATTGTACAGCATGTCTTGTGCTGCTCTTCTAGAATACATGCTTCCAGGGACCCAGAGCATTTATCTTAATCTGGAGCACCTGGAAGTAAATGGAACCTAGCACTCTCCACTAGATGGAACTTGGCCTTGATGGTCTCTGATGACTTCAGAGATCAGATCTGTCCCCTTTAATCATCTTGGCAGACGATTTCAGATTCCTGCCTTTCAGATTCCTGCCAGAAAGCATGAAAGTGTTTGGGATTTTTGTTTGTGAAGAGCCTCAGTTTTAAAATTCCTCTTTTTCCGAGTTTAATTTAGCTTGAAATCAGTGACCTATCGGATATGTTACATTTAATGCTTTCTCTGAGTAACAACAATATTTGAACATCTTGTCAAATTTGAGAAGACATTTTGTGTCCCAATTTTGTCTGAGAGGAACCCAAACTCACATCAGGCTAGTAAATATTGCTGCTTCGACTGCTGCTACTTCAATGTGACTACAGAGCCCCCCATTACTGGAGTGCTTTTTCTGCTGTGAATGTCGCTAAGGCTTTCATATATAGATCCCATTTATTGAAACAGCACAAGAACTCGGAGACACAATTCCGTTGTTCCCACATTACCCATCAGTTAATGGAGTTTCAGGAGGCTTAGGGGGATTTACCTAACAATAGACGGCATATACAGAATTTGAACTGAGATAGCTGGAGGCCAAGCAAGATGTTCTGAACTACAGGTAGCAAAAGGCAAAGGTGCAAAGAAAGGTGCTCGTGTCTGAACCCAGAACCTTATGCAAACGACAGGGCAACAAGTGCAATAGAAACGAATTGTTCCCTGCAGACTTGTCCAGTTCTGCTGCAGCAAACCGCCTAGAGGTTTCAGCCTAGCTTAACTTTGCAATCGCCTGGGAGGCTTTTGAAAAAAACATCTACTAACTGAGCCCCAATGACTAGATCAAAATATCTGGAAGTGAGGTCCACGTATTAGGGGTTTGATAGTGAACATTCCAGCAAACAGACCAGTTAGCACCAGGAAGATAGGGTTATTTTGATCATAGTAGAGGAGACAGTTGTCTTAGTGGTGTTGAGGGGAGGGAGAGGAGGAAGAACTAGTGGATAGAAGAAATCCCAAATAAATCTCCCAGCATCCTCAGGGCAAAAAATGACTGGAGACTACATCAGTGCTTGCTGATACTGTCCCTACCTCCCCCCACACCCCCACAAACACCGCAGACCTACCCTACAGCCACTAGAGGCTCTGAGAAGATTTCTGTGTCTCAACAAATGGGGTAGCCAGGCAGTTCAGTAACTGTATTGTAGTTAAAACATACCTGATGAATGGATAAAGAGATGAAGTGATTTCAGTGTTCACTGGTTCGACATAAGTGCAATGGGGCTTTTCAAAAAACTGCTTGCATTCCATAACACAAATTTTATTGCCAAAATCCTCTTCCAAAATATCATGATTCTTCTTCATGACTATGTTAATTCAATAAACAACAAAGCACAATAAATGGAACAAATCTGGAGACTGATCTCATTGGGTCAAGGCAGCACCAATGCCACTACTAGAAATTTCTGCTAGTTTACAAAGTAAATCAGATCTGAGTGGAGTGAAATCAGGATAGAGCAGAAAATCGCTTTGAGTTGGATGGAGTTAACTCAAAAAGCTGGAAGCCATTTCAAAAGATATCCTTAGTAAATACTAAAATATCTGGCACTAAGATTACAAAACCATAGTAAGCCCAAGAAAATGCTTTACCTCTCATGGGCTACTATGCGTGTCTTCTGGAAGATTCAACTTACAAGGCTCAAGAAGGAATAATGCACCCATAATAAGTCAACGTTTCCTTGCATGAATGTACATTTTTCAAACTTGGTCTCAGAAGTACAGGAAGCTCACAGATATCAGATAAATTCCTATTTTGTCACAAAAGTATCAAAACATTCCAGAGATAAATAACCACATTATGGTTAGGAAAAACAATAGGAACCTTGTATGAAATGGCTAGAAGCATGTGGGAATATTACACATAAACTGCAAAATTCTATATGTGAGCCGTATACATCCACTTTTCTGCTCATTTCTATAGCATTCTTGAGCTAGACTGAAAAGACTTAAATGTTTCAGAAACCTAGGTTAAAAAAAAAAGAAGAAGAACATATGCCCCTTATAGGCCTTGCAGTGGAAGCAAATGTGTATTTGTTATTGATGGCTGATTTAAGGTACAGAAATTTTTTAAGAACTCTGCTCCAGGTTCTTTTTGTAAAACATGAATGCCCCTGATGGACAAATGAGTTCACATAGTAAGTCTTCATGCAGACTTGCTCACGGAACCCCTAATTTCAGCCTAGGCATTAAATGTTTCTCTGAATTGGATTTAGAGACAAGATATACACAAATATATTGACAGAATTATAAAAGGCTTAACTCCTACTTTGTCCCTAAATAAGACATGCATGCCTGGCTCCCACCCCCAGACATCTTTATTTCATTGCTATGGGGTGTGACCTGGCATTTGCATTTTTTAAAGTTCCCTAAGTGAGTCTCATATGCAGCAAAGATTGCAAACTATGGTGAACTGAAGGCCCTGGAAACTGATGTAGTCATGGATCCAGCATCTAGGAGGAGATCAGTATGAGGTAATTAAATCTTCACACAAGAGAAACAGGAGATTTGGGGAAAATTCTCAAGGCCTCAAATCTCTATTTCTAGCTATCCCTGGGACATCCCTGTCCTTCCCAAGCTTGGTTCCATGAGGAAAATATACCTCCTTCCTAATAAGGCTATTAGATTTGGGATTCTCCCACATGCCACTGAGCTGACTAAATGGCCCAGGACAGAGACAGACACCTCAGGGTGCTCAAGCTTGGAAATAGGACCAGGACATAATTCAATGGCTCTGCATAATAAAGGGAAACAGATTTCAAATTTGAGGGGCAATCCTAAAGAAAAAAGTAAAAAGAGAGATTCTAGTAAGACAGTGAAAAGTTAGAATTCTCTTGTAGAGAGAGGTCAGTGAAAATTCTTCCTCTTATCAAAATTGCCCAAAAATCCTTTAGGAGGAAGGATGAATAATATGTAACTTGTCAATGTCCCACAAATTACTAGTCTGCCTAATAAATGTTGTACAGGATTGAATGTGGTTGGGTGGTGGGGAGATGTCTCAATAGGGAAAGTCTGGATAGGGTCACAGGATAAGGTCTCAAGTTTACCATGTTCTAGATCACAGACAGATCAAATATACTATCTAGTGTCTGGAAACACTTACAAACAGAAAGTAACTATAAGCAATTCTCAGAAACAATCTGGAAAATAGGAGAGATGCCAGGATTTCCATGAATAAAATTATCATCATGTTAAGCTGAAGTGTAAGGAGGAGAACCTAAGCAGATTCTAGAAATCTCCCTGAGGAGAGGACACAGAGTTTGATCTTTAGAGAAGCTAAAATGACCAGATTTCAAAAGAGATGCACAGAGGTACCTGGGTGGCTCAGTGGGTTGAGCCTCTGCTTCGGCTCAGGTCATGATCTCAGGGTCCTGGGATCAAGCCCCACATCGGGCTCTCTGCTTGGTGGGGAGCCTGCTTCTCCTTCCCTCTCTGCCTGCTTCTCTGTCTACTTGTGGTCTCTCTGTCAAATAAATAAATAAATAAAATCTTTAAGAAAAAAAAAAAGAGAGAGAGAGAGATGCACAGAGAGCACCAGAGATCAGTATGCATTTCCTCTCAAATCTTCAGCTGAGTGCTGATCAACACAAGCATATGGTGAACCTACTGAGGCAGAAGGAAGCAAAGGTACAATTCTTGGGTATCAAAAAGACCAAGAAGGGGGAAAAGAAAATGTACTACTGTAAAGTTTTTATACTAAATGTCAAGTGGTTGAAATATTTGAAGGTAGACCGTGATATGTTAAACATGGATACGGTAAATCTTAGGGAAATGACTAAAAATAATAAGAAATGGGTATAAATAATTAATTGATACAGAAGTTAAAATAGAATTCTAAAAATTACTCAATCCAAAAGAAGGTGAGAAAAGGGGGAAAAACCCAAATGAAACAAGAAAACAATACAATAGTAGATTTAAACTCAAATCTACCAATGACTGCAATAAAGTTAAATGGTGTAAGCCAGTGATCCTCAAACAGGAATGATTTCGCCTTCTGTCAACACCACACGATGTTTAGAGACCTGGGGAGCAGGAGTGGGACTCAGGTGTTGGTGTCTAGTCCATACAGGCCAGGAATGCTGCAAACATCGTAAGATGCAGACAATCGTACCCCACAAAAATCTGGCCTAAAATGTCAACAGTACCAAGGCTGAAAACCCTGCTCTACAATGTAAGAGGGCTATTGTCAGAGTAACCCCAAGTATGTGCCCTCTACAGGAAATCTATTCTAAATGTAAAGACACAGGTGGTTGTCAGAGGCAGGGGTTGGAAGGTGGGTGAATGTGGCCAAAAGCTATAAACTTTCAAATATAAGACAAATAAGTCCTAGGGATATAAAGTACAGCATGGTGACTACAGTTAACAATACTATATACTGTGTATTTGAAAATTGTTAAGAGAGTAGATCTTAAAAGTTCTCATCACAAGAAAAAATTTTAACTATATGTGGTGATGAATTTAAACTTATTGTGTCATCATTTTGCAATACATACTTATACCAAATCATTATGTTATACACCTAAAACTAATACAATGTTATATGTCAGTTATATATCTCAATAAGAAAAACAAATCTTTTAAGTTTGGGCCCATATGGCTTCATTGGTAAATTCTACCAAACATTAAAGAAAGAAAGAATGCCAATTTTACACAGACTTTTCTAAAAACTTGGATTGGAGGAAATACACTTCAAAGCATTTAATGAATTTAATCGTATGTTACAAAAACCAAGACATTAGATGAAAACAAAATTCCAGAACAATATCCCTCATGAACTTAAATGCAGGTATTTGTAACAAACATTAACAAATAGGATCCAACAATATAAAAAATATATTATGTCATAAATAAATGACTTTTTTCCTAGGCATGTAAGATTGCATTAATATTTAAAAATCAACTGATATAATCTGCCATATTAACAAGATTTAAAAAAAGAAAAAACTTAATATTATTTGAATATAGAAAGACCTTTGATAGAATTCAATACCCATTCTTAACTTTAATACAGTAAACAGAATAGAATATATCCTCCTCAATATGAGAATGGGTATCTGTAAAGATTATAGAGCAAACATAATATTTAGTGAAATGTTGAATGCATTCTTTCTAAGATTTAAAAAAAAAAAAAAGGCAAGGGGTGCCTGGGTGGCTCAGTGAGTTAAGCTTCTGCCTTCAGCTCAGGTCATGATCTCAGGGTCCTGGGATCGAGCCCTGCTTTGGGCTCCCTGCTCAGCAGGGAGCCTGCTTCCCCCTCTCTGCCTACCTCTCTGCCTACTTGTGATGTCTCTCTGTCAAATAAATAAATAAAATCTTTAAAAAAAAAGGCAAGGAACTTCTCTTCACCATTGTACTAGAGGTCCTAAGCAATGGAATAAGTCAGAGATATAGAGATAAAAATAATACTGCAAGGTGAGAAAAAATTGTCTTTTTTACAGGCAACACAACTGCCTGTGTAGAAATCTGAGGGACTCAACACAAGTGATATTAAAAGCTAATCATTGAACATAGTGAGGTTGCAGGATACAAGGTTAATATACAAATGTCAATTCTTATCTGCTAGCAATGAACAACTGGAATTTAAAATGTAAAATGCAGCACCACTCATATTAATATCAGAAAAATAAATACTTTAGGTATAAACCTAAGAAAATATGTGAACCATCTATATGAGGAAAACTAGAAAATTCTGATGAAATAGACGAACTAAATAAATGGAGATAGACTTTATGTTTGTGACTAGGAAGACAGAATATTGTCAAGATTTATTTCCAATTTGATCTATAGTTTCAGTGTTATCCCAATCAAAATCCCAGCTGATATTTTGTAGCTATCAACAAACTGATTTTAAAGTTTATATGTATTATACGCAACTAATGAATTGTTAAATGCTACAACAAAAATTTATGTTGGTTAACCGAACAGAATTAAAAAAAGACTTTTCCCCATATAAAAAATAAATATATAAAATAAGTTTATATGGATATACAAAATGCCCAGTATAGCTAATACAATATTTAAGGATAACAAAGTTAGAGGACTGACAGTACCCCAATTCGAGAATTACTATAAAGATACAGAATCAAAACAGTGTAGCATCAGTGAAAAAAGAATAGAAAAATAGATCAATGGGACCAACAGAGCTCCCAAATAAACCCACATGAATATAGTAAACTGATCATTGACAAAGGAGCAAAGGCGATTCAATGGAGAAAGAATAGTGTTTTCAATAAATGGTGTTGGAATACATGGATATCCACATACAAAAAATGAATCTGGACATAGACCTTACACCTGTCGAAAAAAATTGACTCAAAATGGATCACAGATCTAAATGCAATATGCAAAAAATTTTAGGTTCCAAGACAGTAACACAGGAGAAATTCTAGATGACCACAGGTTTGAAATTACATTTAAGATATGACACTTTGTTAATGAAAAAAATTTGATAAGTTGTACCTCATTAAAATTATAAACTATCTGGTGAAAAGACACTGTCAAGAGAATGAAAAATATAAGCTACAGACTGGGAGAAAATATTGGAAAAGTCCATATTTAATAATGTCATATCCAAAAAAGAAGTCTTAAAACTTAATACTAAGAAATTTAAAAAAAATTAAAAATGGGCAAAAAATCTGAAGAGGCATCTCACCAGAGAAAATACACAGATGGCAAATAAACATATGAAAAGATGTTCAACACCATATATTAGAGAATTGTAAATTAAAACAATATGATACAACTATGCACATATTAAAATAGCTTAATATTTAAAACACCAATTTCAAATGTTGGTGAGGATATAAAACAGTAGGAGCTCTCATTCATTGTGAGATTGCAAAATGGTACAGTCATTTTGGAAGACTGAGTTGCAGTTTCTTACAAAACTATGTGTAGTCTTACCATATGATTTAGCAAATGCATTCCTTAGTATTTACCCAAATGAGTTGAAAACTTATGTCCCCATAAAAGTTTATAGCAGCTTTATCCATAATTCCCAAAACTTAGAAGCAACCAAGATGTTTCTTAATAGATTAACTGTGATACATCCGTGTAGTGGAATATTATTCAGCAGTAACAACAACAACAACAAAAAGCCATCATGTCATGAAAAGACATAGAGGCACTGTAAATGAATATTAGTAAGTGAAAGAAGCCAATCTTAAAAAGATATATATATATATATATTGTGTGATTCCAACTATATGACATTCTGGAAAAGGAAGAATATGGAAGCAGTAAAAAGTTCAGAGGTTGCCAGAGCTTGGGGGAAAGGAGGGAGAATGCAGAGAATACATAGAAAAAGCACCAGGGGGGCGCCTGGGTGGCTCAGTGGGTTAAAGCCTCTGCCTTTGGCTCAGGTCATGATCTCAGGGTCCTGGGATTGAGTCCCACATCGGGTTCCCTGCTCAGCGGGGAGCCTGCTTCCCTCTCTGTCTCTCTCTGCCTGCCTCTCTACCTGCTTGTGATCTCTGTCAAATAAATAAATAAAATCTTTAAAAAAAAAAAAAGAAAAAAAAGAAAAAGCACCAGGGATTTTTAGGGCAGTAAAACTCTGCAGGATACCATAATGGTAATTAAATGACAATATGATTTTTAAAAATCCATAAAACTGTAGAACACAAGAGTGAAACTTGATATAAAATATGGACTTTAGTTAATAATACTGTATCAATATTAGTTCATCTATTGGAACAAACATATCACATTAATGCAAGATTTTCATCATAATAAGGGAAACTGTGAAGTAGGTGGTAGTGAGAAGTGGTATATAAGAATTATCTATACTTCCATTCAATTTTTCTTTAAACCTAAAAGTGCTCTAAAAAAAATATATATAGTCTACTAATTAAGAAGAAAAAGAAAGACAAAGACATTGTTGATTCAACCTCAGCCAAAGTAGAGTAACAGGAACTAGACTTAGTTTCCCACTTAATTTTCCCACCTAAAACACTACAAAAATATGTAAAATAGTTTCTGGAAAGGACATCAGGCAATGAAAGAGAGTGATCTATGAGACGTGGAGAAAAGAATGATTTTTTGAACTCTAGGACCATGAATGCTTGTTACCTGGAGCAAGTTCATGGTCACGGTGCAGGGCAAGGGAATGCAGGTGAAGCCTCGTGGTATTCCTGCTAAGAATTCATCAGTTAATGAAAGTGAGGAAATTACACAAAGTCTGGGAAGTATCAACTAGCAAGTTGAAAGGGAGCAATTCCAAGAGTGTGCACAAACCAAGTACGATTTCTCTTCACAATAACCTAAATGAAAAATCTCATCATTGACAGGGCATCATAGAGAATACACAGAAAAATTCTACCTCAGTAAAAGAGAAATGTAGTTCAAGACAAACAGTACTCTTCTACCTCTTAGCAAATCTTAAAAGCAAACCCAAAAGGAACAGCCTGTTTTTAAATGATTTAACTAAATCCAGACCACGTGGAAGAATATATAAAGGGATGAAAAAAATTCAGAGCCCAAGAACAGAAAAGCCTCAATGTCTTACATTCAATAAAAATGTATTGGTAATGCAAAAAAAGCAGAAAAATATAAATGATGGATGAGGAGAAAAATCAATCAAAACCAACCCTGGAGGAGATGACTCAATTAGCAGAAAATTAGAACTATAATCTAGATGTTCAAGAAGCTGGAGGAAATATTAAGCATTATAAGTAGAGACAGAGGAGTTATAAAAAAGACCAAAATAAAGATTAAAAATTCAATGTTTGAGATGAAAAACTCAGTGGTCATGATAGACAACAGATAAACCATTACAGAAAACTTCTAGTGAACTTGAACACCTGCCAAAAGAACTACTCAAAATGGAAGAGAGAGGGAAAAAACAACACATTTTTAGTGATCATTGCTGAAAAATTAAGGGCCTAATACACATGTAATTGGAATCCCCCAAAGAAAGGAAAGAACAGAAAAAAATATTTGATGGAAGAATGCCCCCAATTTTTTGAAACATGATGAAAACTCTAACTCTACAAACAAGCACAATGAGCCACAAAGAAGAAGGAAGTGGAAGATGAGGAGGAGGAGGATAGTATACCAAGACCCATCATAATCAATTGTTTAAAATGAGTGATAAAGAGAAAACCCTACCAAAAATATAATGATATAATGAAAAAAGACACCTTGTGGGGAGAGGAACAGAAATAAGAATGAAAGATTTCTTGTAAACCATGTGAGACAAGAAGACAGTGAACACCAAGAGGGAAAAAACAAACAAACAAACAAACAAACAAACCTTTCAACCTATAATTCTACGGCCAGAAAAAATACCTTCCAAAAATGAAGGCAAAATAAAATTTGATTCAGACATAAAAATGCCAAAAAAGAATAATCAGCGGTAGACCTCTACTATAAGAAACAGTGAAGGAATTCCTTTAGGAAATGGGAAAATAACACCAGAGGCAAATACAGATCTATGCAGAGGAATAAAGGACACTGGGAAGGGTACCGACTTGTGTAAAGTTTTTAAACTATTTTTCTTATTACTTAAGGACCTTTAAAAGGTATAGGACAGTTTTGTTTTGTTTTGTTCTGTTTTTAAAGATTTTATTTATTTATTTGACAGGCAAAGGTCACAAGTAGGCAGAGAGGCAGGTGAAAGCAGGCTTCCTACTGAGCAGAGAGCCCGATGCAGGGCTCCATCCCAGGACCCTGAGATCATGACTTGAGCTGAAGGCAGAGGCTTTAACCCACTGAGCCACCCAGGTGCCCCTATAGGACAGTTTTAAGTAAAAATAGTTAACAATGAATTTTCATTTATACATTTAGTATATGACAAGACAAAAGACAAGAGGGGAGACTGACATACATTATGATATAGTTCATATGCTGTCAAGTGGCATAATTGTCACTTGAAAATAGACTGTGACAATTTAAAGATATATACTATAAATTTTAAAGCAGCCATTAACATAACATGACAAATGGTTATAGCTAACGAGATGCCAAAGAAACTAAAATTGAACCATAAGAAAAATAATTAATGCTGAAAGAGGCAGGAACATTGAGCAAGGGGAATAAAAGAACAGATGGGACAAATGGAGAACAAATAAGATATTAAATTTAAAACCAACCATATTGGGGCACCTGGGTGGCTCAGTGGGTTAAGCCTCTGCCTTCGGCTCAGGTCATGAACCCAGGGTCCTGGGATCAAGCCCTGCATCGGGCTCTCCGCTCAGCGGGGAGCCTGCTTCCTCCTCTCTCTCTGCCTCTCTGCCTCTCTGCCTACTTGTGATCTCTGCCTGTCAAATAAATAAATAAAATCTTTAAAAATAAATAAATAAATAAATAAAACCATATCAATATTCACATAAATTTAAATGTAAATATTTAAATATATTTTTAAAGAGGAGGTTATTGTCAGGTTGGATGAAAAAGCAAAAATTAACTATATGCTGCCTAAAGAATTACATATGAAATACAATAACATTAATCGGGTAAAAGAAATAGAATATAAAAGGACATATAATGCTAACAACAATAAAAAGAAAGCTTGAATGATTATATTAATATCAGATAAGTTTACTTAAGAAAAAAGAACATTAACAGAAATAAAGAATATCATTCCATAAATATATATGAATCAATATTTTAAGAGAACATAATAATTGCAAATATTTATGCATCTAATAATAGAATTGGAAAACCTGGTAAAACTGCAAGGAGAAATAGAAAAACCTACAATTATAATTGGAGATTTAAATACTACCTTCTCAAAAATTGATAAAACAAGTGGACAGAAAATTGATAAGGATAGAGAAGAAATAAACAATACTCAATAGCACTGAGTATTGATCAACTTGATCTAATTGACATTTATAAAATCAACAGCAGCAGAATATGCAATCTTTCCGATAACACATGGAACACTTAACAAAGTAGACTATTTTCTGGGCCACTAACAAGACTTGTTGACTTTTTAAAAAACCTAAATTGTACAAATATGTTCTCTGACTGCAATGGAATTTAATTAAAAATTAACAACAGAATGATATCTGAACAATTCCAAATATTTGGAAAATGTTCTTCTAAACTCAACAGATTTAAGAAGAAATCCAAAAAGAAATTAGAAAATAGTTTGAACCAAATGAAAATGAAAGAACAACATAGCCAAATTTGTGAGGTAGAACCCTAGTGGTACTTAGAACAAACTAAGGTTATCAGAGAGGTGGTGGACGGGGGTGGGGGGATGGGTAAAATAGGTGATGGGGATTAAGGAGTGCCCTTGTTGTGAGAGCATGGGATGTTGTATGGACGTAATGAATCAATGAATTGTACACCTGGATCTAATATTACAATGTATGTTAGCAAACTGGGATTCAAACAAAAAATCTTTAAAAAAATTTAAAACACCAAATGCTTATATTAGAAAAGAAAGGTCTCAAATCAATTATCTTGATTTCCACTTGAAGAAACTAGAAGACCAATTTATCTCAAAGAAAATATAAAAAATAAAATAAAGATCACAGCAGAAAACAATGAACTAGAAAACAGAAAAATGATGAAGAAAGCCAATAAAACCAAAAGCTATTACTTGGGACAATCAATAGAATATATAAACTCATAATCACAATGATTAGGACAAGGAAGCTAGAAGATACAATTATTAATAACAAAAATCAGAAAGGTGCTACTACCATAGATTTTACATATAGGAAAGGTAATTAAATGACAGTTTGGAACAATTTTATGCTGATAATTGACAATTTAGATGAAACGAAAAATTTCTTGAAATATACATACTAAAATCTCGAGCCAGAAGAAATATGTAAACTGAATAATACATGGCTATTTTGTTTTGTAGAAAAATATTCCATACATGTAACTAGACTGTCTACAAATAGGTCTACACATACACAATGACTTGATTTTTGACAAAAGAGCAATGGCAAATTCTGTCAAAAAAGTGTTTGGTTTTTTTTTTTTTTAATCAATGGTACTGGAATAATTGGTTACCTATATGTCAAAAAATGAGCTTTGATCCACACTTTGCATCATATGAAAAAAATGATTCAAAATTGATCACAGACCTAAATATAAAATCTAAAACCTTAAAACATCTAGCAAAAAATAGTAGAAAATATTTGTAACCTTGAGCTAGGAAAAAATTTCTTAGATTTAATTAAGCAAGACTTATCAACAAAATGTTAAGAATTTCTACTTTTTCAGAGACACCATTAATAGCATGAAAAGACAAACCACAGACTTGGAGAAAATATTTGCAAATCACGTATCTGACCAAACCATTCTACTCCTAGATATTGTCCCAAGAGAAATAAAAGCATGCATCCATCTGAAACTTGCACTTGAATGTTCATAGCAGCTTTATTTATAATAGTCAAAAACTTGAAACAACCTAAATGTCTAAAAACAGTGAATGGATAAGCATATTCTGGTATATCCATCTAGTGGAATAACAGTCAGCAATAAAAAGAAATGAACTGTTGGTAGACACTGTAACATTGATGATTCTTAATCATGCTGAGTAAAACAAGTCATATCCAAAAAATGTACATACTGGGTGATTTTATTTATGTAAAATTTTAGAATGAGAAAACTAATCTATACTGACAACAGATCAGTTGCTACTTGGGGAGTAGTGGCAGGGACAGATAGTTTATAATTGGGAATAAGGAATCTTTTTGGACGTGATGGCAATGTTCACTCTTTTGATTACAGTAATGGTTTCACAGGTGTGTGTGTATGTTTGTGTATATGTGTAAAAATGTTAATAGGTGTCGTTTAAACATGTGCAGTTTATCAAAGGTCAATTACAAATCAATAAATATTCTGTTAGGGGCATCTGGGTGGCTCAGTCGGTTAAGCATCTGGCTCAAGTCATGATCTCAGGGTCCTGGGACAGAGCCCCATGTTGGACTCTCTGCTCACTCAGGACCCTGCTTCTCCCTCTCCCTCTGCTTGTGCTGTTTCTCTCTCTGTCAAGTAAATAAAGTCTTAAAAAAAATGATAAGTCATTAAAAAATAAAAAATAAATGTTTTGTTAAAAAAGATAACTTGATTTACTCAGAGAAGTGAAAACCGATGAAATTAATAGATTAAAAATAATTCTGAATAAAAGATTTTTAAAAATTCCAGAATAGAAGATCTAAATAAGTAAGAGATAAGCGAATTAAGAAATAAAAGAATAATCATGATACTAATAATAGCTAATGCACATTCAGCAGTTAATGTGTAAAGGCAGGCATTGCAACAATGCCCTTGGTACATGGAGCGTAGGCTGTGGTGGCAGCCGTGTTGGCTGTTGATATCTCATGGTTGCAACCCTCTCTGGTACTTCCCTCTGTCAAAGGAAGGGGCCCACCCAAGTCCAGGCCTCCCTTGTGAGGGGTTACTTGCATCCAAAGACTGGTCCAGGCCGCAGTGCAAAAGCTCCCCTGCACCCCTACCCTTGCTTTGATGGACACTCTGCAGATATCCCACCTCTAGAGCTCCCCATGGAATCATCTGACTCATTGTTGTAACTGCAGAGCAATTCACATCTCTCCCTGCCCCATCCTTCAATCTCCTACAGGCCTCGATTCCCAGAAGCTTCTCCAATTAACCTGTCATATGCAAACATCAGAGCCTCAAAATCTATTTGCCAAGGAGAGGGATCTGAGAGAGTTGATTATTTTATTTCACCCACCAAACAATTCTCTAAGGTATGTTATGCCAGTATCTAGGTTTTAAAGTGAAAAAAGAGTGGAGGTTAGAGAAATTTGAAGTAACTTATCCAAGACCCCCAGGATAATGGCTGGAGAAGCTGAGAAAACAGAGGCCTTTTTAATGACAAACTATACAGCCTCTTGGAGTGTTTTTTTTTTTTTTTAAGATTTTATTTATTTGTCAGAGAGAGAGGGAGAGAGAGCAAGCACAGGCAGACAGAATGGCAGGCAGAGGCAGAGGGAGAAGCAGGCTCCTGCTGAGCAAGGAGCCCGATGCGGGACTCGATCCCAGGACGCGGGAATCATGACCTGAGCCGAAGGCAGCTGCTTAACCAACTGAACCACCCAGGCGTCCCTCCTGGAGTGTTTTAACCAGGAATGAATCATAAGAATCAAATTTAGTATCTTCTTTCCTACCATTTCAGGTGGGCATATTATATAAATGCTGAAAGCACAGTTTATCTTGATACATCAAATTACTTCAAATATGCTTTATAAGGTGAAATAAGACATAAATGATGGTATAGATAGATAAATGAAGGGCTAGTTTGAATCAGTTCCCAATGAGTGTTGATTAATAGGGCTATGTCAGACTAGCCTGTGTGTCTTTTGACGGCAACATATTGTTAAGGCCTACACAGGCCTGCCACCTATTTAGCACTGATAAATGCTTGTGGAATTTAATTGAAATCCTCGGGAGTCCCTGATGGCTTGTCATCAGGCCCTATCCTTGACCTTGTCTTATGTGATATTTATATCAGTGAACTGAATGGAGCCTGCAATCATACTTACAAAGTCTGCAATAAGTGCTCCATTAAAACAGTACTAATAAATCACATATTAAAAGAAAATTAAAAGATATCTTATACAGCAATATTTATTCAAACAAACTTATGAAGCAGCCAGTATGTTCTAGATCCTCCCCCAGCCACCAAAGCCAGAAAATTGATTAAAATATTTTTTGATTTTCTGGTATAAGAGAATATTTAATAGATTTTATGAGAAGTGCAAGATTTACTTTCCACAGAAGGAATGACATAATTTGGAGTAACTGACCAAGGCTTTGGGTTTGCATTGGGTAGAGGATACAATTATGGGAAACCTAAGAATATAATATTGTTATCAAGATTACCGAGTCAAACTTCGTCTGGGTAAACAGAAACACAACACAGAGCTAAATCAAAGGCAGTGTACCAGCTGTATTCTGACTTGGTCAGACCATATCTACAATACTATATTCAAGCTGAGCACCACATTAAAAACACCACAGCTAACCAAACATTTAAAAATGACACATACAGGGGCGCCTGGGTGGCTCAGTGGTTAAAGCCTCTGCCTTCGGCTCAGGTCGTGGTCCCGGGGTCCTGGGATCGGGCCCCGCATCGGGCTCTCTGCTCAGCGGGGAGCCTGCTTCCCCCCTGCCTCTCTGCCTGCCTCTCTGCCTACTTGTGATCTCTGTCTGTCAAATGAATAAATAAAATCTTTAAAAAAAAAAAAATGACACATACAGTGGCAATTGTCCCAATCAAAAAGAAAGCAGTAGGTTTCTCTGTGATGCTTTGGAGAGGAGGGGAAAGAAAACTAGAATAGAACACATTTTGGTTTTACCTGGAAAACCAAACTTTGTAACAACTACACCAATCTGAAAAGAGGAGTGTTCTCTCTCAGGATATGGTGAGTCTTCTCTTACAGGAAGTATATTTTTTGAAAAGAAGTTGTATAACGTTAGCTCAATAACTTCTAAAGTTCTCTATACTTCTAAAGAGCAGAGAGACCTTTTTGCTTTAGGATCAACCATTTAAGGGAATTAAATGTCACTGTGATTTTTCATGGAGTTCATATATCCTGAAAAATAATGCACATATTTTTCCCTCAGTAATGTATTTCCCCCAAGAGAATATTCAGACAAACTCTCTGAGGAAAACCAAATTCAGAATGAACAATCTTTGTGGAATAAATTCCAACAGATTTTACACCTTATTCTATTTATTTGAAAAACTCAGATTATTAACAATGCAGTAAAGATCATTCCCTACCCACTTGTCTCCTGACCTCAATCTACCATATAATTTACAGTGTCATTTCAAATCTTAGGATAATATCTATACATCCTGAATTAATGGAATATGGATATAATAATAATGTAGTTACTACTTTCGGTGTGAATTTAATGAACTGAAACAACAAATTTTTACATGTGTGTCATAAATACGATTTGGTACTTTTTCTTTCTTTAGGGGGAGCAAAAGATAAATAATATAAGACAAAAAAATACTAGATAAAATTTTGAATTCTCTCTAACCAGACAATTAACAACTGCTATGAACATTGGGTGTATTACTGAAACTAGGTAAATATTTTGGAATTATCTTTTCTCTAAAGAGACTTAACATTATTTCTTTTTGCTAAGATCCAAAGAAGAAGCTCTTAATTTCTCTCTCTGGAAAAAAAAATGATGAAAATCACTCACATGCTATTCATTAGAAAAGACAGACTACTAACCAGCTGTAGAACAATGAGTCTCATCCTGAAAACTTTCATTGAAAAAAAACTAAATGATTTCATGATTTTTATAAAGTTAACCTCTTTTTAAAAAAAAGAAAGAGAGAAAGAAAGAGAGGAAGAAAGAAAGAAAGAAAGAAAAGAAAAGAAAAGAAAAGAAAAGAAAAGAAAAGAAAGCTCTCCGGGACACCTGGGTTGCACAGTCGGTTAAGCATCCAAGTCTTGGTTTGGGTTCAGGTCATGATCTCAGGGTCCTGAAATCAAGCCCCACTTCGGGCTCTACCCTCAGCAAAGAGTCAGCTTGAGATTCTCTCTCCCTTCCCTTCATGCCTTCATACTCTCTCTCTAAAATAAAAAATACATATATTTTTAAAAAGCTCTCACATAGTACAGTGACTAGGGAAGTCAAATAACACATACTTTTCTTACAACAGGTACTAGCTGTAAAATACATCTCTTCTCAATGTGCAAAGAAGCTAATAACTCATTACATGCAACTATCAACTCTGAAGACATCAGTCTTTTAACAAAAATCAAACAATGTGTTATGATTCTAGAACAAGGAGCTAATTAAAGGACAGAACGTTGTGATTTTCACTTTGGGACATAGTGATAGTAAAGGCAGATATGAAGAACTAAAGCAGTCAGTTTGTAATGTCTATCTGTGGAATTTAAAAGAGCTAGGTGTGCCTGGGTGGCTCAGTGGGTTAAAGCCTCTGCCTTCGGCTCAGGTCATGATCCCAGGGTCCTGGGATTGAGCCCCGCATTGGGCTCTTTGCTCAGCAGGGAGCCTGCTTCCTCCTCTCTCTGCCTGCCTCTCTGCCTGCTTGTGATCTCTGTCTGTCCAATAAAAAAAAAATAAAAAATAAAAAAATAAAGAGCTAAAAATTACTCAGAAAAAAAATATTTAGACGGTAAGTCTCAGGAAGAATTTTGATGGAACTGTATAATAACGTTTAGCATTGAACAAATTTAAATCATTATCAACATCCTGATAACAAATATAGATAAAATACCTATTATGTGGAAGCCTTAAAGTAAGCACAGGGACAACAAGAGATTTAAGAAATGCATCCTGTCCTTATTGAGCTTAAAGTCGAGCAATCAGAGAGAGAAGATAGGCTTTACCATGAGTATTATGATTCATTTATACTGGCTTCCTGGAGTGCTGTATAGTAAAGGAATCTGATAGAATGCCAAAGCTTTACAGGAAAGGGAGCTATTTCTATGTATTGAAGCTTGCCTTTGGAATGCGAAAGAACAGTAACATCATATAGAGAGGCAGCATGCATAACGGTTAAAGCACAAGCTCCAGACCCAGACAGCCTAGGTTAAGCAAAAATAAGTATACTAGTGTATACTAATAATCAAACAATATTTGTGTTTACACCCAGAGAGAATGAGATAAAGAAAAATGTATTTTATTGTATGAGTATATAAGTGGATCACAGATCACACACAAACTATTCCTTGCCCAGATACTAAGGAAGGATTTCACAGGGGGGGAAAAAAAAGGATACTAAACTGGTCTGTAGGAAAGGCTAGGAACTAAATATGTGGAGTGGATGTTAACCCTAAGATGGGCTAGGCTGAGCAACAGCAATAGCTAGATTATTCTAGAACTAGGTTATTCCAGAAACTGAAACATGTGTGTGTGTGTGGGGGGGGGTGGTTTCTGGTAGAACACTTTGGATGAAGTAGAAGTTTCTTTAGAAAGCCATAGAGAAAACAGAATGCCAGGACAAGGATTATGGACATGATTTTATGTTTTAGGAAATAACTGCTATTTTTTAAACAAGAAAGTACTGTATTTTAGAAAGAGTGTCCCTTTAAAGTGTGTTGGAGGACTTCTGGAAGCTCAAGGAAAATAGCGTCAACAAATAAGAGTTCCTGTGTCAGTCCCCCCAAAATCTATAGAGGTCATCAGACAGTATGTTTTAACAAAGTAGAAAGAATGTGAATTTAAAAACGAGACAAGGAAAGACAGAAACATCCTCTACCTGGTATTACAGAACTTTCCATATCTCTAGACCTCATTCAAACACTGGTGACTTAATGGATTCTACTGGTGAATGAGTCACAGCAGGACAACCAAACAGTCTGTGTTTGCTCCATGAAGAGTTATTAGCTGTAGGTTCTGAGTTGACACTAATATCCAGGGACTCAAAATGCCCACATTGGTCCAAGAGTCAGAGTGGGGAACTGTGGAAATTAGTCATATTTGGAGTCTTTCCAATAGTCCATCTTGCAATGAGTCCAACAGACCAAATTAGAAAATTCTATTATTTTGCAAAAGCATACTTCACAACTGTCAAAATTTTCATAGGTGTGTGTGTGTGTGTGTGTGTGTCTGAGGGCTACTACAGTAGAAAAGATCAAGGACAGTGCTTCTCCCAGAATAAAGAAAACAAAAGTGATATTCATTTTTGGTGCAATTCCAGAAATTAGTGCTGAGAGTAAAGACCTAAAAATGCAGGGTGTTAGTTCCTTTTGTATCCTGAATAACTCAACTCTTTGGCTGCCACTGGTAACTAATGGACCCTGGAGGGTGACAATATGTTATCATAAACTTAATAAGAAAGTGACATCAGGGGGCGCCTGGGTGGCTCAGTGGGTTAGGCCGCTGCCTTCGGCTCAGGTCATGATCTCGGGGTCCTGGGATCAAGTCCCACATCGGGCTCTCTGCTCAGCAGGGAGCCTGCTTCCCTCCCTCTCTCTCTGTCTGCCTCTCTGTCTACTTGTGATCTCTCTCTGTCAAATAAATAAAATCTTTAAAAAAAAAAAAAAAAAGAAAGTGACATCAGTCACAGGTCCCATTGCAAGAATGATTATCTTCACTGGTACAAATCACTGGAGCCCCTTACACTTGGTACACATTTATGCACCTGTTGAGCTGGTGAATGTTTTCTTCTCAATCCTAATTAAGAATGACAATCAGAGGGGCACCTGGATGGCTCAGTAAGTTAAGTGTCTGTCTTCAGATTCCAGGTCATGATCCTGGAATCCCAGGATCAAGCCCCGCATCGGGCTCCATGCTCAGCAGAGAGCTGCTTCTCCCTCCGTCCCTCACTCCGCTCGTGTTCTCACTCTCTCTCAAATAAATAAACAAAATCTTTTAAAAAATTTAAAAAAAAAGAAAGACAATAAGAAGAAGATGACCTTTCTCTGGCAAGTACAATAGCAGTATGCCCTCTCTGTCTTACCTCAAAGCTGTTTCTATTCTCTTCATCTCTGTCATGATGTCGTCTGCGGAGCCCTCCTTGTACTCCCAGAAAAAAAATCAGGCTAGTATTTAACATGACTGCATTATGCTAAATCAACCTGGCAAAGTATTATTCTGTTTGTAAGATTTAGGAAGACACACGTATGTTGGCAGGTAAGGACAAATCCCATGAATACCCAGGGGCCTCCTTGTCAATAACATTGCCAGGATTCCGTGTTCTAAAACACGTCAAGACACCACCCATAAAGTGAGAGACATGTAGCAACAGATTTTTTTGTGTGGCTAAACAAGTTGTGCATCAAATATTCACTTGGAAATCCCCATCTCATTAAACTTCTGAATGCCTTCTTTTTTTTAAGATTTTATTTATTTGACAGATCACAAGTAGGCAGAGAGGCAAGCAGAGAGAGAGAGGAGGAAGCAGGCTCCCTGCTGAGCAGAGAGCCCGATGTGGGACTCGATCCCAGAACCCTGAGATCATGACCCGAGCTGAAGGCAGAGGCTTAACCCACTGAGCCACCCAGGCACCCCTGAATGTCTTCTTTTATGGCAGAGCTCAGCAAACTTTTTCTTTAAAAGGCCAGATAATAAATATTTTATACTTGTGGACTGCATTCTGTCTTTGCAACTATTCAACTTGCCATTATAGCATGAAGCAGCTAGAGACAATCAGCTTCATGGTGTTCCAATAAAACTTTATTGACAGGGAGACATAGTTTGTTAATTTATATTTTATGATATACCAGGAAGTCCCAGCATCCCAAGTTTCTTGACTCTGGAATCTGGGTTTAAATTAACACCCTGTCCCAGGAGGAGAATTTTTTTTTTTTAAAGATCTTGTTTATTTATTTGACAGACAGAGATTACAAATAGGCAGAGAGGCAGGCAGAGAGAGAGGAAGAAGCAGGCTCTCTGCTGAGCAGAGAGCCCGGTGTGGGGCTCGATCCCAGGACCCTGGGATCATGACCTGAGCCGAAGGCAGAGGCTTTAACCCACTGAGCCACCCAGGCGTCCCCCAGGAGGAGAAATTGAACACAACTGGATGGCAAGCTAGGTTATGCCCTACTTAGAGAACAACCTCTCTGATCTCATCTAAATATTTTACTAATGGAGTACAACATCAAAAAATTCAGAGACCACATTTTAATCGTAAATACTCTATAAATATGAAATGTTATATATGAAAGACTTTTCATGTATAGTGTCCATATAGAGTAGGGGCACAGGGAATATCTATGTAAGACATCTCAAAATTTCAATGCATTCTGCTTTACGGCTATATGAAAAGTTTTTTATGAACTTTGCTTCCTGGGATGACATTATGAAATCTGTTTTTGCTATGGAAAAGCAGTAATGCTTCCTCTCAATCTCACAAATCTAAATATGCAATGTTTATGATCCTTCTTCGTACCCACTGTCCTCCAAATGAAATACTTCCTCATATTTACTGTTTATGATTAAACAATCATCTTTCAATGTGCATTTAGTTGTGTGTTCATTATCTCGCACATCAGCGTCGTCCATCTTAAGTCATAGGTACAGATGATACCTGAAGTTCACATCTCCATATCTTATGTTGAATACAACCCATGGCTAACACAATGTTCAGAAAGATGATCAGCCCAGGCCCTGATGATTGTGATTTTCTATGACAGGAACCTCTCAGCATGACAAAAGGGGAATATAAGGTCATCCTTCTACCTCTAGACAGACCTTACAATACTTCAATCACTCCCAGACAGGTAACAAATTCCTTTCCCCATTTTTGCTGGGATATTGTGAGTTGCTTATTACTTCTCTTCTAGGGGCAATTGATTTTCCTTATGCGCTCCATGTCATCATTACCGTCCGAGTAATGTTAATGCACCCTCACTATTATAAACTATTTTATTTTTGCTTAATGATTTCCCACCCCCGCAAACATTGAGAATCAGGAATTTTTAACTCTTGTCCTGCTCTTCCATTTACCGTTTGTGGATTTTAGGCAAATCACTTCTTCCTGACCCTTAGCTTTCCATCTATTGTAAATACTCAGTTACAACACTCTAAATTCATGAAATCCCTCCAGTGGTATTTGACCACGGGTTCTTTCTTGCAAACTTTAACATGTTGGCCTACAAAATAAGAAGTGTTTAAAGTTGATATTATCCTAAAATTCATCTTTAAATTTCAGTTTTCCTCACTTGACAGTATTTCCTTTAGACCCTGTGTAGTTTTCTCTCTCTCTCTCTCTTTTTTTTTTAACAATATAAGCAATGTGCTTGACATATTGACTACTTCAACTTTTGCACTTCTTTGATTTCCAAAATGTAAACTCTATCTTTTTTGGTGCTGTTTTCTAGGTCCTCATCTAGCCTTCCCTTCAATGTCCATATTCCTCAGGGCTCTGTCCTCGATGTCCTTCTCCAGTTGCCCCACACAACTCTCCATCCACACACCTGGTTTCAAGGGCCATCCATGCATTGATGACTGCTTATCGACATCTCCAGCCTCTACACTTCCAGATCTGTACCCCCTTCGTTCTGCTGTCCCCTTGACGTCTCCAATCAAGTGTGGTACAAGCACTTCCAATGCTATTTGCCTGACACACGCTCATCATCATTCTGCTTTTTCTTCTGTGTGCCCCATGCTTTTTCAGAGTTGCATCATTCCCCCAACGGCTCAAGCCACAAAACTGCAAGTCATCTTTTCATATTCCATTCTCAATTCCTACATCCAACTAATGTCTCTGGAGACTGTGAATGGGAGAAGGTACAAGTGGGACAGCTTTGATTTTGGTTCATGCAACAGGCCTATATGGACAAAACCTTCCCCTCCACGCCAGAGAGGACATGAGGTTTGGTCCATGTGAGAACAAGTTCATGAATTTGTTCTGTAAAAGTAGAATTCCCATATTTAAACACCATAGTCTTCTCTAAATTTAAAACTTACTTCCAGGCTGAAATTAGCAAAGTGATCTAATGGGATGCTCATCTCACTAACGGGCTGCATTTACTTTTGTTAATTTAGTATGAACATGCACTAATCCAACCAGAAATAGTTTTATCTTTATTCAAGTTAAAACAATAAAAAATATACAATTTGATCTAACTGTGGTTGTTTGAAAGAAGCAATCTGGAAAGAGATCCTGTGATTTGAGGTTTGTGCCAAATTAGAGAATTATAGAAAATTCTACTCTCTGTTAGCTTATAACATTCCATTTCCTTCCTCCATATAAGGCCAAGGATTCATTACGCATGTTGATTTATTCCATGTCAGCTGACTGCAAAATTTCAAAAACACAAATAGAAACAAAGTTCTGACTCTTACAGTTTCTCTTCAGAGAAACCTCATCAGAAAAATATTTACATAAGAACATGCATGGAAGTACTTTTAAGCATAGAAATTGCAGCCACAATGAACAGGATTTAAAAGCTTTTTTTATTTTTCATTTTTACAAAGTGTTGGCGGTGTGCTAGGCACTGTTTTAAGTACTTTATAAGTACGGTCAATCCTTGAACAATGAAGGGCTTAAGGGCACTGACTCTCCCACACAGTCAAAAATTGCATATAACTTTTGACTCCCCAAAAACTTAATTATTTTTTAAAATTTTTATTTATTTATTTAATAGAGAGCATGAGCAGGGGGAGGGGCAGAAGCAGAGGCAGAGGGAGAAGTAGAACCCCACTGAACAGGGAGCCCAATGGGGTGCTCAATCCCAGGTCCCTGAGATCACGACCTGAGCCGAAGGCAAATGCTTAACTGACAGCCAACCAGGTGCTCCAAAATTTAACTATTAGTACTCTGCTGTTGACCAGAAGCCTTACCAAGTACATAAACAGGCAATTAAACATACTTTTGTATGTTACACATATTATATACTGTATTCTTACAACAAAGTAAGCTAGAAAAGAAAATGTTAGTGAGAAAATCATGAGAGACAAAATACATTTACAGTACTGTACTATATTTATTTAAAAAAATCCATGAGTAAGTGGATCCCACAGTTCAAACCTGTGTTGTTTAGACACCAACTGTACTAATTTATTTGATCCTCAGAATAAACCCATAAAAGAGATGTTTATAAAGTCTGTAAAATGAAACAGTGTCCATTTTATAGATTAAGAAACTGATGCTCAGAGAAGTAACTTGCCTAAGATCCCACAGCTAGTAAGAAGTACAACTAGGATTCAAAGCCAGGCTGTCGGGCGGTAGAGGGCACTTGCTTAATCATAATGCTATGGTGAGAATATTTCTTAACCTGATTTCAATCAAACTCAACTGACATATGCTATTTCTTGGGGAATGTTCAGGATAGTCAACTTACTCTATCTGAATTTTCAGATGTATGGCAAAGCACTATAAAAATCTTCACAACCTGTATGCAAATTATTCCTGTACTGTCTTCTTCCTTCTATTAGGCACAGGAGAAATGGTTTCCCTGCTATCC
Source organism: Lutra lutra (assembly GCF_902655055.1). Lineage (NCBI taxonomy): Eukaryota > Metazoa > Chordata > Mammalia > Carnivora > Mustelidae > Lutra > Lutra lutra. The sequence continues at coordinate 98,748,079 of NC_062288.1, read as the reverse complement.
AAGTATCTGTCAGAAATTAGTTCCTAGAAGATATATTTCTGTCTTAAATTTAACTTCAACAAGATCAAGGTGATATTCAAAGATGAGATTATTTAGAAGTGGCTCAGGACATAACAGCGCTAGAAATGAAATGTAGTCAAAGTTTCTAAAGAGACTCACAAAGAACAGAAATTTTGTCCTAAAAAAGAAATGCTTGGAAATGCGGAATACATGCATTAATGATTCACAAAGTCTGTAGCACTACATAAAATGTTCTTACCCAGAACCTGGCCATGTGGCTTTAAATGAATTTGGAGAATAATTTTATAAATATCAGGTGTGTTTCATCTGTGAAAGACACCCACACGAGGGCATTTTTATGAAAGCAATTATTGTAACGTGTGTTTTTAATGCTGACATATACCCAAAATTGAATCTTAGAGACAATGTCCTAATTTTGGACATTAATAATTATTTTTTATTTCTCTAGGCCACTCTACAGGAGCTAAGATAATTTTGTAAAATTTAAGCATGACCACCAATTTGCTTAATAACATGCTGAGGGAAGCAAATCAATGGAATACAGTTGTACATTCATATTTAAAGTAAAACTAATTCTAAGATATTAACTAAAAACACTATGGTATCATTACTCTTCAGCTTATCAGGGTTTAGACAAACTGCAAAGGTAGAATTCTGTGGCTTTTATTTACTTCACATTTCTTGCAGACAACATTTTTGCTCAATGAACAAAGTCAGCTAAACCGGACACTTCATATATACTTCTTCTCTATCAACTAAATTTTGGGGTCAAATGAAGGCTCTTCAGTTCCTTACCGAGTGTGCCTTGCAGAATGGCCTTGTGACTGACAGGTAAGGTCAAAGCAGCCTGCCATCCCTGCTGCCAACCCAGAGGCCCCACAAGCGCCTCTTACATGTCCCCACTGTGATTCCTGTCACTGCCACCACATGGCTGGTGGCTCTTTGTGTTACATACAAAAAAGCTAGACAATATATTGTTCCCCACATATAAGGGCTTCAGAATAATGGAACAAGATTATAATTAAGGAAGCATTGTTGTATAAAATATAATTCATGATTAATAAATTCCATAAGATCTGACTAAACACAGAAGTGAATTTCCCTCAAATACCTCTGGAGAGAGAATTTTAAATTACATGCTTACTTTTAATTAAATATTCTTGACTATCAAGACTTACTTAGCTCATCATTAGGCAAACCAATCCTCAGTAACTTTGCTGGTTATTTATCCATACTTCTTTCATAGATCTGATCACTTAGAGTGTGATCTCTCTGGAACCAAGCTTTTCTATTATCTAATCATGCATTCTTCTAGCCCCTACCAGAATTTTTGGCATATGGTAGACTCCTGATACAGTGGATGTGCAGTGTGTGCTATATTCCTGGCCTCCTAGAGACATAAGATCACAGTAGAAGACCTGGCTTCAAAAAGCTTATAATCAGGGGCGCCTGGGTTGCTCAGTGGGTTAAAGCCTCTGCCTTCGGCTCAGGTCATGATCTCAGGGTCCTGGGATCGAGCCCCACATCCCTGCTTGGCAGGGAGCCTGCTTCCTCCTCTCTCTCTCTGCTTGCTTCTCTGCCTACTTGTGATCTCTGTCAAATAAATAAATAAGATCTTAAAAAAAAAAGCTTACAATCAAATCAAGTATGTCAATTCAGTGTAGCAGATTTTTTTGTGAGTATATGTCAAATCACAGGAGATGATTTGACATAGACGGTACACCTGCCTTCGATGGAAGAAAAGGCAGTGCCTTAGAGTGCTCAGGTTAGACAGGAATGTAATTAGGAGGAGAGTAGTATGTGCAAATTACCAAAGATGCAGGACAACAACAGTCCAAGTTTCAAGTAATCTAACTCGTAGGGCATAGTGTACGAGAATGGTGGAAGTTGGAATAGGGTCATGTAAGAGGTGTGGTAAAAGACTGGCACAGCAGAGCCAAAAAAATTTGAACAAAGTAGAAGAGTCTGTTACTAAGTAGTAAACTAACAGGACTGACTGGGATTTGGGAAAAAACTCCTCAACAATGCAGAGATTGAATTGAAGGGGATTGAAAGATGCTGCAGTGACTCAGAAAAAAAAAAAAAAAGATAGCCTAAATTATAGCAGTGACAGTAGAAAAAAAGAAGAAAATATATTTTTTAAAAGATTTCTATTTATTTATTTGAGAGAGGGAGTGCTTGCGTGGGGAGAGGAGCAGAGGGGAGGGACAAGCACACTCTGCCCTGAGCACGGAGTCCAATGCAGGGTCTGATCCCAGGACCCTGAGATCACTACCCCTTGAGATCATGACCTGAACTGAAATCAAGAGTTGGATGCTCAACCGACTGAGCCACCCAGGTGCCCTGGAGGAAGAAAACATTCTAAGAGATACCGTGGAGATGGGATAAGTAAGTCTTCAAACCAGTTATTAAAACAGTGAGAGAACAGAAGGTTAGGTCTGCTACAGTTCTGGTCTGTTCATCATTGTTGGTTTTGAGAAAGGCTATGAGGAGAAGAGTAAATTTAGTCGATCACAAGAGGAAAGAGTTGATGAGATCTAAATGTGCTGTGTTCGGTTGCACTGTTAGGGGACAGCAAAGAATAATGGTTAAGAGAGCAGACTTTCCATCAAATGGGGTGATCATAATAGCACCTGTCACATAGGGTTATTCCAAGTGTTAAGTGAGTTAATATATAAATTTCATAAGGCAAGGCCTGATAGGTACATGTTATCTAATAATACTCTTCACTGTCATTATTTTTATCCAAGGCACCCAAGCAGTTTTAGACGGGTTCTAAAACTCAGTAGAAAAATGCAAGCCAGTAATTCCTCCACTTTAGAGATCATCATCACTGGGCAGACCACCATCACTTGGTCTTCAACCAAGACTATGCATCAGAATCATCCAGAAGCATTAGAAAATATCCTTGTCTAGTATTTTCCCCCTCAGTATTACAGGGTATTACAGGGTATTCCCCTGGTGATTCTGACGTAAAACCACCAGAGAGAGCACAGGTAGGTGGACATGGAAGACGGAAGCACATGCTAGGTAAGATCTCACTAGAAGAATAGGCAGAATGACAAGAGTTCTTAATGTTCAAGGTTTCCAGACAAACTTCATCATCTTTCTAATATGACCAGCTCTTTCTCCAGATTTGGTAATGTTACTTATCATAATGGGACTATGGACAAGTAGGAACCACAGTCTGATGGACAAGCGCAGAGATGCTAGAACCTACTGTTTTGGACCACCTATGACGGGATGTGGGAAAGCCAGTAACTACTCCCACCATTAGTCAGGCTGAGGCAGAATTCAAGCAGGGTTTGAGAGCGCTGGGGACTAGAGAAGATTCCAGGCGTGATTCTTCACTGAGCGGAAACTGCCCCTAGTCATGGGGAAGCAAGCAAAAACTCTACCGGCACTGTCCAGCTGGTAACAGCAAAGGTGTAGAGCCTCTCACCTGAACATAGTGCATTTACACCCTGGGCTCACAGGCAAATGAGGGCAGGGATGATGAATAGTTCTTTACACAGGAGAGCAACAAACGTGAGTGCTCCCTCCTCACATTTGAAAGGACTTGTTTGTACCAACAATGTCTTTCGACCTGGTCTTCCAGGCGGCCCACAGGACATGACAGACCCATGCTTTTTGAAGAAACAGTGCCAAGAAGACCAAAAGCATTAGGAATCAGACCTACTGAGACCAGACACTACCAGAGCTGAGCGTAACAGCAGAGAAAGCAGACCTCCTCTTTCTTTCCCACCCCCTTATACAGGTGCATGAAATCACAGGCTAGCACCTTCTTTGGAAGTCAGAACCTTTCCTGCTGTGTTACAGAAAGTACACCATACCTCTGGACCAAGGATTATCAACAGAAACACCTAATGGGAAGTCATTAATTCACAAAGATCACTGTTATTTGGGAAGCTTTCTATAACTATGCCTTGATCTGTTATATGCAGATGCTAACAAGTAGGCCAAACTAGTTATAAATATGTCTAAATCTAAAACTAGGATTTTTCCCTCTATATTTATAGGGTGCATTTGGAAACAATAAATACAATAGTCTGGTTTGGCTAACTGTAGAATAAATACAGGAAATAAACTCAAAATAATGCTGGGGAAATGGTTTGGAAGATTATGTTGTGCCCTGAGTCTCAACGAAAAGAGTGAAAACTAAATTCAGTACCGTGCAGAGACTGGTACTGTACAGCATCACAGTGTTTTTTGAACAACTCATCCCCTCCGTTCCACAAGTATTTCAAAAGCCCCTACAATGTTCCAGAGCCTGGGATATAACAGTTAAAAACAAAGGTGACAAAGTGGTTGCCATCATGGGACCTAAAATCAAGTTGAGACAGAAAATACACCAAGTTAAAGGCACATATCTGGGGTTGACAAGCACTATGAAGTTATACATAGTAGAATGAGGAGGAATGAAAATGGTGGTGGAGGGGGGTATATTCTGCTTTATGTGGCACTATTTTATCCAGATGGCTTTTCTGATAAGGGGATATTGGGACCAGACCTGAGGCAGTAAAGCAGTGAGCCATGTGGATGTGTGGGGAGAGACAAAGAAGGATAAAAGTACAAAGTCCCCAAGAACAGAAAGAAGGCAGCCAAACCTTTGTTGACCTAATTTTGGATTCTAACTGCCTACCCGAATATTCTTACATAGATAGTGACATTATTTATACAAGATTTGTTTTGTGTTTTGTTCTGTTCTGTTTTTGATAGATACTACTTTTCACAACATGGGTTCTTTGGGAAGAAGAAGGAGGAGGAGGAGAAAAAAAAAGAAAAGATCCTCTCCATCCTCTTTGTCCTCTACAAAGATTAGAGCCAAAATAGCTGTTTAACAAATCTACCACCACCATTGCTGTCTCCTAAGCCCTACTATCATTTTTTAGTAGACCAATTTTCTCTTTTATTGTCTGTCGACTGAGGATATATGAGAGAAGCCCTTTATTGTTATATGAAACATTCCCTGCAATTTGGGAAGACTGAGTTTTCTTTTTGTACTTCTAATTATGAAAGGGAACCTGGACACAGCATGATTGAAGATATCAAACAGCTGTGATGAACATTTCTGATACTTTTGATTCATTAAAAAGTGTATTTGCTCCTTTCTGAGTAACAGCTTCTGAGAATTTCTGTAACACAATGATGTTCTGACCAGCTTGATAGTTTCAGGGGTGCAAAACTTCATTTTCTCAGCATTTTGAATAGAAGCACGAAGTTACATGACTTTCTGGATGTTTTAAAGGACACAAAACACCTCAGAGAAAATTGTTTCTTAGTTATAGCTTCTGAGAAGCTAGCAAGAGTTTCAAGTTTACTGGTGTCTTTTCAAATTGGGAATATTCGAAATCTGATTTTTTTTCCCCATCACGTCACCGTAAGTCTTACCCTCTTGACTCGCCTGATATTTCCTCTGTTCAATGCAACTTCAGTCCAACAGTAACTCTTCATAATTTACAACTCTTCTAGAAACAAAGGGCAAAGGAAATCTAGCAGCAAATACTGTCAAACAGAGCATTCTTTCTTGCCTCTGATGAAGTAACTTTCCAGAAGATATAAAAATGGCATTATCAAAGAGAAGAAGTATGGTTTTGAATTCGACCTTGACCTAATTACTGAACTTGAACCAAGTCCAGCTTCAAACCATGACAGCGTTGGTAAGATAAGGCAGTATTATATGACATGCTCCCCAAGACACCAGAAACTTCCCTGTTTAAAATATAAACCTTTTCATAGATACTCCAGGAGTAATCCATTCCTTTGGGGTACATGTTACTTTATCGCCACAATTGCCTACAAATCCCATTTATGGAAGGGTACACATGTGAAATACAGGTCATTTTAATTTGAGTCTACGCAGCACTTCTCCTGGATACTTGAGTAATAGGACACAGGAATATTAAAGAAATAGCAGGCAAAGATATTTAACGTGGAGGAAAATGCTGGTCAAACCACACTAAATCTAATGTTCATCCTAGAGGCAACCCTGTGAGAGACAAATGGTGAAAATTCTGGCTTTTCTACAGCCTTAGTGTAACCACAGAGGATGGGAGAAGGGAATCAGGCACCTAGTGAGTCGGCTTCTCCTTTAGAAATACGGACATAGGGCCAACATGCCCAGCCATTTTCATCAAATTAAATCTGAACAGAACACCCACTTGGATGGTTTCAGTCTATAGTAATTTTAAGTGCACGTTTTATGTCTTCTCTGACACCAAAGAGCACTGCAATAAAAAAGGTGACAATTTGCCACTTGCAGGCAAGTGAAAAGCAGAAAATTACTCCAACCTGGCAGAATAGGTTTTTTGAAAATATTAGGATAGCTGCCTTAAAGACGGCAACAATCTACAGGCCTGAATCCCAAAGAATAAAAGATAGGCTGTACGATGTAAGGTTGTAAAATAATTGCCCATAACCATAAAAGTCTCTGTAGCATAAACATTTTTTTTTGCTTTGTTTTCTTAGCTCACACCATGTGTCAGCAAAAGATTAGTATTGTCATTATTTGTTGCCTTCTTCATTATCCAAACACTTTATAGACATTGATTAGTTAACTGTACGATCCCTGCCAGAAAGGTCAGTATGATTAACCTGAAGGCAGAGCTGGAGTGCCCCAAGGTTAAGTGATTCATCCTTCCCTCCAAGGGTATCAGTGGCAGACAAGGTCTCAACTCTGGAGTCCCTCTGTCTGAAGTTGCTCCTATCCCGGCTGACAGATGTAACAGGAAAATGCTTCTTCTTCCCTAGCAGAACTGATGCCAGAAAAGACTGGAGATTGAACACACTGACTGGTGAAGAATGAAGAGTTATCCTGGTGAGATTCTCTATTCAAATAGAGTAGGTACATCTGGGTTAACTTCCCAATCTGCAGCCAGTGGAGGAGTTTCCTGTTAGAGTTCTTAAACGTTCTCACGCAACAATCTGTTCCTTCTCTAAATATTTACTGAGATACCGTCATGTCCCCAGAGGAATGTTCTAGGCTCCAGGGACACTGAAGTGAATTTGAGATCCAAGGTCCTGCTCTCATGAAGCTTATTTCCTAGTGGGCTGAGACTAACAATAAAAACACTGAAGAAACAAGAATCATAACAAACAGTGTGAGAACGGGGAGAGAGTTAACACGGGATGATGGGTAACTGAGCCTGGGTGATTTTTCAATGAGGTACTAAGGGAAGGAGTCTCTAAGAAGGTGGACCCTGACAGTAAATGGCAAGAAGGAACTTGGGAAAAGGAAACCGAAGACCATTTTTGGAAGAAATGAAAGCCAAAAGAGAAGACTTAAAGTGGAAATGACCTTAGTAAGGCCCAGAACCCAAGCACAACTCCTCGTGTCTGTGGTGAACAATGAAGTGAGTGGAATAATTTAAGTTTAGAAAAATTAGAGGGCCAGAATGGGGACGTCAAAGAAAGGAGTTCTTGAAGTGTTAATGTAATAAAATCTTAATCCTATTTGTAAAACATGACTTTGGCTATTATTTTGGGGGGAAAGAGCAAAAGGAGGGAAACCAATTAGCAGGATGTAGGAGGGCTCAGGGAAGACATGGTGATTCCTGAACTAGGATGGCAGCAGTGAGCATGGAGATCATTGGATGGACTTATTTAGATTTTGATGGTAGAAGTTGTTAGGATTTGTTAATAAGTTTGAGAAATACGGTAGCATGGAATCAAGGACAACTCCTGCATCTTCAGGTAGAAAAATGAAAGACAACTATCAGTAAATGTTGAAAGCTAAGGCTTGCCAAATACATTTCAATTTGGAAAATGCAAAGCGCCAGAAAAAGAAAACATCCCACATAGTCTGGGAGGTCAGGAAGGCTTCTTGAGGAATGGACTTAAAAACTAAGGTCTGAAAGACTTAGCTGGAAAAAGGCTGTGCTGTCACTGAGATATAAAGTCAAAATTCATATATCATATACAACAATTTACAGACTATAACCATTATGTCTCCTCCTTCAAGTTCTGGAGACAGAGCGCCTGGTCAACTGTTTGACCGGCCCTTGGGCAGGTGTCTAGTCCTGGCCCATTCTGTTGTAGCTTGGGAAATCAGAGTGTGTCACAGGGCCTACAGTTCCCAAGGACTAAGAGAGAGACCATCGCACTAAAAGAGAAGTTGGGTATGACAGCAAACTGACTTATGTGTATAATATAATCCTCCATTCACCTTTGCACTCACGGAGCTTAGGAGAGCACCAGGCATACAGGAAACACTCAATGTCGAGTGATTAAATGAATAAAGCAGTTAAAGAGACAGGAGGCAATCTGGGTCTTCTCTTAAGTAGTAAGGAAATCTATATCCCAGATCAATCACAACCATCTTCAAATGGACTACTCCCTCCACTCCCACAATCTTTGGAAATCGTGCCTCACTAACAGACATGTTAACAATATGAGGATGGAAATAGTTCAGTTATTACTGACACCTGAAGTTTCTCACATCTGACTCCCGTGCTTCTCAAGCTCTGCAGAAGGTAAGCTCTTTCTCGTTTCAGTACAGCCCGAGTGGGAACCCAAAAATATGAATGTTCATATGATCCAGCCATTCTGCTCTGGCTGCATATCCAAAAGGAGTGAAAGCAGGATCTCTTGAAGGGGTATTTGTATGCTTATGTTCACAGCAGCATTAGTCATAATAGTCAAATGTGGAAGAAACTCAAATTTCTATCCATAAATTAGTGGACAAATGAAATGTGGTATGTACATACAATAGGACATTACTCAGCCTTAAAAATAAGGAAAATGTTTACATACATACAACATGAATGAACCTTGAGGACATTATGCTAAGAGAAATAAGCCAGTCACAAAAGGACAAACGTATTATTCCATTTATCTGAGGTGTCTAGAGTAGTCAGACTGACAGAGGTGGAAAACAGAATGGTGGTAGCTGAGGGGGAGAAAGATGGGGAAGTTGTTTGATGGGTACAGAGGTTCATTTCATAAGTTGAGGAAGTTCTGTAGATTGCACAACACCGTACATATCTGTAACATTATTCAATATGACACTTATAAGTGGTTAAGATAGGGGCACCTGGGTGGCTCAGTTGGTTAAGTGTCTGGCTTGGGCTTGGGTCATGATCCCGGGGACCTGCGATCAAGTCCCGCACAGGGTTCCTTGCTCTGTGGAGAGCCTGCTTCTCCCTTTCTCTCTGCCTGCTGCTCTCCCTGCTTGTGCGCTCTCTCAAATAAATAAATAAAATATTTTTTTAAAAACGGTTAAGATGGTAAAGTTTATGTCATGTGTATTTTACCACAATTTAAAATAAAAAGAATATGAATTTTGGCATGCCTGGATGGCTCAGTCAGTGGAACATCCCACTCTTGGTTTTGGCTTAGGTCACAATCTTAGCGTTGTAAGAGCGAGTCCCAAGCCAGGCTCCACGCTCAGTGGGTAATCTGCTTGAGATTCTCTCTCTCCCTCTCCCTCCACTCCTCCTCCACTTACATCCCCCCCCCTAAAGTAAATAAGTAATTTTAAAAGAATGAATATAAATTTTAACAATGATCCCAAGTGATTACATATATTTTAAGAAACACCACCCTCGGGGCACCTGGGTGGCTTAGTGGGTTAAGCCTCTGCCTTCAGCTTAGGTCATGATCTCAGGGTTATGGAATCGAGCCCCAAGTCAGGTTCCTGCTCAGCAGGGAACCTGCTTTCTCTCTCTGCCTACCTGTGATCTCTGTCAAATAAGTAAATAAATAAAATCTTAAAAAAAAAAAAAAAGAAGAAGAAGAAGAAGAAACACCATCCTATAGTGGGTGCTTTCCCACATCACCTCTTTATTGGAATCTTGTAGCTGCATATCTGTTTTTTCTGGCTCTGATATCTCCCTATCCTGATCCATCCTGTTCTTTAATCCACGTAACTTTCCCTTTTTCCCCAAACAACGATTTCTGTTTAATATAGATAGATTATGATCATAATAGAAGAGTAGAATGGAATGAAAGAAAACAAAAAAAGTTGTGGTCATATGATCACATAAAGGCTGCAATGTTTAGTATGTTTATATTTGAATTACAGATTTGAATTCTATCTTTTCTATGGTTTTACCTCCTCAAATTTGAGGACTTTTGATTAATTGAACCTATGAAAGAAGCCGATTTATCTTCTTCCTCTAAAATACAAACACTGTCCCCCGACAAACGTGGTCATAGGTGGTTTCAATGTAACATCTTTGCATTGAGGATTTTCACCACAGACATTTTCACTGCATAACTAACTGGCCAGAAGACAACTTTGCCAAAAAAGATAAAACAATGAAGGATAAAAGAAGGACACCAAAAAGGACACGATGAAACATGACATAATTAATTCTCAACTTCTTCCTTCATTAGAGGTATCAGTTTCCGAAATACTAGGAACCATATTTGTAACAGAGCTTTGTAATGTGTTGGGGAAGCCTTCTACACTCTTGTGCATTCTTGGTATACTGGTGTGTGTCCCTTGAGAGGCACTCCTAAGTTCCATGGGGAACGTGGAAGAAATGCTAACACTGTAATGCATGTATGACTGAGTTTTTTAATCACACCTGACTGGCTAGCTCGTTCTAGTGCAGTCTACTAGGCAATCATGGCTTCACAGTCCCTTACTTCACCTTTCCAGTAAGTTTCATCACCGTATTTTTCCATCAAGTCGATCTACATAGCTGTTATCGTCTGCTATTTTAAGATCACCGTGTCTACACATCACTGTGTGGACCATCATGAGGGCTAACTAAGTTTTTACATAATATAAAAATGGGAAATTTGTCAATGAAGAAATGAAACCAAACTGTCAAACAGTTAATTTGTCTTTTATGGCAACACTGCCTTACAGCCAGCTAGTTATGTCGTGAAAACATTTGCAGCAAAAATGCTCGCAGCAAAGATGTCTACTTCAAAGTTAACTTATGGCGAAAATGCCAGACATACACAAACATGCCTCATGTCCTCCGCTCACCTACCTCCCCATGTTTTCCCAGGCTCTGTTTCACACGACCTGCTCCTCTCTGAATGGAAATCCAAAAATGAGATGACTCAGGAAGCCTGGTTTCAAACCATTCTTTTCCACAAACAAGCTGTATAAATGCAAGCCATTTTCTTAGCTTCTCTGAGATCCATTGTTCCCATCTGTAAAAGTCAGAGTACTGACTCGGATTAGTGGATTTCAAACATTTTAATGATCACTCCCTGTAAAAAAGAGGTTTTACCTGGCAAAGAAGTTTCACAAAATTTCCACACTGCTTCCACTGACTCTTACTGAATGTGGTGCACACTGATATTTTATCTCCCAATGTGTCTTGTTACATCCTATATTATTTTTTCCTTTGAAAAAAAAAAAGTTGGTTGCAACCCTAAATTGATTTCACAACACTCTGCCACATCAGAGCCCCAATTCAAAAAACACAGATGTAGAGGTCTTTCTGGTTTTTCCAGTTCTAATGTTCTATGATAATAAATAAATACTGAGTTTCTTCTGCATAACTGTGTGTTTTCCCTATTTGCATGTTGTCAATTGTACAGATAAATTCTTGGGAGTGAAATAGGTTTCCCAAAATTCTATGACAACTCTAATAAAACAGCATAGAGTCCTATTGCAAATTCATAAATTAATAATTCATATATTAAAATAGCTTATTTAATAAGAACATAAGCCAGTAGAAAAGAAATTGGATTCCTTTCCTCATTTTCTCACTGAACCAAGTACAGCTTATATCTCAACTATTCTTACTATGATTAAGGAAGAAGCACTTCAGTGGAAGGGATATCCCTTCATATCTTGGTTAAACCATTGGCTCTCAACTCTGACTGCACTTTAAAATCATCTGGAGAAGTAAAAGGAATAATTTCCTGACCTCACTCTAGAATTATTAATTCAGAATATAAAGAGAAGTACCGATTATCAGTATTTTCAATCTCTCCAAATCAGAGCTGAGAACAATTAGACGAGTTGATACAACATAAAGTCACCAACCTCTGAGTATCCACTCAAGTCCAGTGACAGAAACTAATCAGGGTGACGGGACACACTGTTGATTGAACATTCCCTTTTAATTCCATGACCCCATATTCTTCACTGTGTGGGCTCAACGTATCATCCCCTCAACAAAAATTCCTATGTTGAGGTCCTAACCTTCAAGGTGAGGATGGTATTTGGAGGCCTCTGGTGAGTAACTGGGTTTAGAGGAGGCCATGAGGTAGGTAGGGATCCCTTGATGGAATTAGAGGAGGAGACTAGAGCTTGAGAAGTTGGCTCTCTGCAAGCCAGGCTGACAGCTCTCACCACACTCCAACCATGCTCTCAGACCTTCAAACTCCAGAGTGTAAAGATTAAATTTCTGTTACTTAAGCCACTCAATCTATGGCCTGAGCTAAGACTCTCCCTTAAACTTCACGCTGATCTTCGCCCTTGTCATGTTCATAACCCATAGCTGTGAACCATTATCTACTGCAGTTTAAGCAAGAATGTCTTTAAGTCCCAAATCTCCCTTGTTGGCACTGCTAAAGTGCCTTGGGCTTTCTGAGGGCAAATGTCAGCAGAGGTGGGTAACTCTATCAACATATGATCTTTTCTGTCAGTTACACACTTGCTCTGAGGGGTAGAGTCACCCACGCTGGCAGGTGGGTTATTCTGAAGGAGTGAGAGCCGTGAGTGAAGAAGAGTAACAAGCCTCCCACCACACAGGGGGGGTATCCTGGAAGGTGGGCGGAAGCAACACAGGCACTTGGGAATACAAACAAGCAGACAATAGTATCAGAAATAATGACAGGCCGAACGGTTGAAGAAGCTGTGCTTTGGCTTTTAATCCAACAAAGCCTAACTTCTGGGTAAATCACACAGTAAAAAACAAAAACAAAAACAAAAACAAACAAACAAACATACCAAAAAAAACATTGATGAGAGAACGTGGAGACCAGAGAAAAACATACTAAAGAATAGTTCAACGAAAAAAATTGCCAAATACTATGGTTATGGTGCTTTTGGCTTTTGCTCTATAGGCCTGATTTTATCATGGCGATTTGTTTTTTTCAATAATCAAATTAATTTAATTTTGAGACATAGTAAGAAAGTAAGAATCCTCGTTTGAGATAAAAGCTACTAGCTTTTCTATGCTTCCTTACTGCCACCTGGTGTAGGTTAATATATTGCAAGGGAAACGCCACATGGTACAACCAGCTTATCAGTGTAAGATCAAAGCTGTTGACTAATCAGTTTAATTCACCAACACTTTTGATATAGTTCGATGAGTTGAAAATATAATAGAGGAGCATCTCCATTCACTAATATGGCTTTCTCTGGCCTTCAGAGACTCCATAAGAGCTTCCTTTTGTTTTGAGATAATGACTTTTATAGCAATATTACAACATATTTTAATAAAGGATTGGTGCAAAGAGGGGGTAATGTTCTTATTTTATCACCAGATTTTGATTACCATACTTGGCAAAAAGAAAAAGAAATTGAGACAGGCAATCCGTCTTTCTGAGGAAGGCTGAGAGGTGTTCAGACCCTCAGGCACACTCTTTTGCTTTCTCCTTTCCCCATCACGTGGACAGGACCTCACTCATGCTGAGTTGGCTCAAAATCTAGAAAACAGCCCATCTGATGTAGGTATCTCCTCAGTGGAAGTTCATAGATGATTTGTGTAAGTGACACTCGAATGGCGATAAAAATTCCACAAGGGTTACGGCAAAGCAAGAATGGAGCTTCTTTCTCAATTCTGACAGGTTTCTACCAGCTTGGAAAGTACCAGTAGATACTCTATCGAGATGCAAATGGATGTTCTAGAGAGAAACAGGGGCAAGAGAAAAGCTGCACTGAATCACAGCACATCTCCTGCTCTGTGGAGCTCCATCATATCCATTCATTTCTGTGCCACTGGGACAAATATATTGAATCCTATAGCACATGCATGGATGGGGGGGAGGTGTGCGTGTGTGTGCGTGCGTGCACGCGCACACGCCTATATTCTCTTCTATCAATCCAACTCTGAAGTTAAAACCCCCCTTCCTGCCCCACGTACATATTCCCAGTGTTGTTGTTGTTGAAATCTTCTAGACTATAAAATCCACAAACCTAGGAACCATGGATGCAGTTAATGTAAATAACAGAATGTGAAAGGAGCTATTTCAGAGCCTTATTCCCTTTGATCACTCACTGATATGAGCACAAGCTGTTAATTATCAAGTGTAGAAAACAGTCCAGCAGACACTGGTGAGATGCTAGGCTGGAGAAAGGGTGGCTGGTGGCAGGGGCAGTGGGGGAGGGCTGGCTCATGAGAATGTATACACTCCTGGAATTTGGGGAGAGAAGCTGAAATGGGAGGTCAAGGCTAAGACTGATTCACATGTTTGCTTAGAGACAGTCCTGTTCTTGGCCTTTTATTGCACAATGATCTGTGAGCGTTGGTTTATGGGCATGTCCTCAACAAGAGACCAATTTTGAAAAGAGAAACATTAAGTGGCAAAGGGAGGGGTAACTGAACATGGCTCCCACTCCCTTCTTACCTCTTAGGTTTTATATAATTGTGACATCAATTGCTACTTTTTTTTCTCCTATTCTTCACACTTCTCTTCAATCAGTATCATAGTCAAGGCTTACAAAACAAATGAGGAAAGCATTTTATCAAACTCTTGAAAAATTTGCCTAGCCATTAAAATATATATTCAAGTTCTTAATTCTGTTCCTTTAGACATTTAATATTCCTTAAAGCAGCGCCTGATTATTCAAGAGATGCTTATCCTTTTCAAATATTGCAAGTATCTATTGTTGGCAGAATTCTGACAGCTTCGAAATCTTTAGCAAAGCTCACCAACTTGGCTTAATGCAGGAAAAGCCTCATTAACTTAACTAGATCAGAGAGTCTCTCTGCCAAAAATTAACCTATTTAGCACAGAAATAGTTCTTCTTTACCTATGTCATGTCTCCCAGATCACTGCAGTCAGACTGTCACTTTCCTTTTTCTCCACCCACAAAGACTAAGACTCCTGCAGCTCATAGAATGATCTGGCATTTTATAATACTGGTGTCACTTAAAGGGCCATGTACATGTTTTCCCAATTATAATCTATGCTGTCCCAAATATAACCCTTTACTCTAATGGATTTTATAGAAATTATCTATCTTCAAAAAGCCCATTTTTTGACTAATGCTAAAGTTCTACCAGTGATATTTATTTAAAGTCTTTCCTTTAAAATGAACAGTTATTGCTATGTGAATAAAACAGAGGGAAGCTGCTGAAAGGGGAGTTTCTTTCTTTTCTTTCTTTCATTCTTTTTTTTTTTTTTTGGCTACTGATTCATACAATAATTGGAAAGAGAAAAGTAGCATGCATGAAAAGTAGTAATAGTACTTTCTTATTCTGTAATCATTGAAGAGTGGGAATTGTATAATATTTGAGTCTTTATTAATACTTACAAAGGCAATATATCAAATTTGAATATTTTTGTTCACTTTCCTCAAATTGGGTTCTCATTGCTTTTTTCGCAGCACTGGCTTAAAAAAGCTTAAGTTATATTTATAAAATGAGCAGTTAAGTGTTTTATTGATGAGAAAAATTCAAGTTGAAATGCGGACATATTACTAAGAATCGGAATGATTGAGCTAGAAGGCAATTTAGAGAAAATAAAATAGAATGCTCATTCTGACTCCTCGTTTTATGGTTTCACAGATGAGGAGACTGAGTCCCAATGAATTGCTTAATTCTAGAGAGCTAATCTGTGGGGGCAAGAATTTACTTCACTTTTTAAAGGAAGCCAGTAATGCATATTATCTTAGATTAGGTGCTACAAAACCATAGTATATTTCCAAATCCTATAAAAAAATGAGAAAACTCAGCATCTTCTATGCTAAGGTCTTACGGTTATAATATTCCTTACAGATGAAACAGGTAATAAATGAAATCGTTTACATTATTGAGTTATCGGTTGGTATTCACAATGGAAATGAGGTCGAGTTTTACAATATCATTAATTGAATTGGTGGGATTTTTGTGTTGCTGAATAGATTTTTAACAAGTAACTGACACTTGAGATGGATTCGTATTCTTATCTAAACCTAACATAGGCAGAAATACACAGGAGGCTCCACAGCCAAAGAGAAAACCCTTCAACCTTGAGCCCTAGAGGTAAATCAAAGCCAGACCAAAGTGCTTACCGTGACCTACCTCTTTTTGAAAAGAGAAATACCCCAGCTCCCAGCTCACACCTTGCAAAAGAAATGTTATATCTCTGTCAGTCCTGAACAAACCGCTTCCTTCTGTAGCTTCAGGCTTTATTATCTCCAAGAATGGCCCTTGAGAGCTATTACAGCATTTATTACGTGGCCTTCTTTCTAAAAGTTTCACATCCCCAACGCTTAACTTCATCATCTAGTACGACTTGGTGTGTGTTTTCCCCTAGATGACATAGGCTTGACCAGCTTGTAGTAATACAACCGGGTTGAGGTGAATCCTGGCCTTTTGTTTTAAAAACTTCCTTTTAAAGCACATAGAGAGAAATTAAAAGGAAAATCACACCGCAATGAATGAGCTCTGGAGATCTACCATGCAGCATTGCACCTACAATCAGCAACACTGTCTTGGACACTTAAGAATGTGCTAAGAGAGTAAATTTTCTATTACATGTTCTTACCACAATATAATAAAATTCAGTCAAAGGTGGGGGAAAGAAACATCCTTTGAATTTGCTCCAACAAGTGAACAGTTAAGAAACACGTGAGTATTTTCTCTTCTTTTACTCCATTTGACTGGAGGTGTGTCTGGTGTATTGCAAACTGAGCTGCTTCCTATTCCTAGTCTACCCTCCAGCTTTTAGGCTTAGAAAATCTTTGTGTTGAAAGCAGAGAAGATTCAAGATGCTGCCTATAAGCAGCTGGGACTTCTCTCTCATGATCAAAATCAGAGTTCTATCAGCTAACCTTGTGTAGATCTGCCAAGTCCAGCCCACCTTTCACCAAGGAAAGCCACACAGTCACCAGCAGGACCCCATAAGAAAAAAATAAATAAACAGACAATACCCTTTTTCCTAAGAGAGATACTGGCATAGGTAATTGACCTAAACCAAATGAAAGGCATTTTGTTCACCTGGAATGACCTGAGTTTGCTTTCCTGACATGATCAACCAGGAGACTGAGTCACTGTCATGGATGTGGTCAAATCAGCCTTTATCTGAAGTCATGGTCACTTTCGGTGAAAGACGAGTCACCCAGGAAAACTCCTGCATAACAGATTTTATTTGGAAAATGTTTAATAGAGTTGAGGATGCCTTTGGAAAACATGTCTTAAGGAATGATCTACTGGCCCCTAATGACTTATTTTTCTCTGAAAAGTAAAGGAAAAACTTTAATTCCATTACACTAGAAATTCAACTGAAATTAAAAACATTTTAAAGCTTACTTTCAAGTATTTGAGTTTTCAAGTCCTTGAGTTCTCAAGTCTGACTTTAAACCTTTAGCCCACAGTTGTACAGTGTTTAATACCTTTTCTAATGAGGGAGTAAATATTTTTTAAAGATTTTTTTATTTATTTGGGAGATAGAGAATGAGCAGGGGTCGGGCAGATGGAGAAGGAGGAGCAGACTCCCTGCTGAGCAGGAAGCCCCATATGGGACTCCATCCCAGGACCCTTGGAGCATGACCTGAGCCAAAGGCAAACACTTAATGGATTGAGCCACCTAGGGGCCCCAAGGGAATAAAATTAAAAGGAAATTGGAGGTCATCGCATAAAAATTTAAATAAGATAAAATGTTCTTATTTTTCCTTTCCTTAAATGTATTCATGTATTGAGTCAATCCAAGGCTATTCATTCGTTCTACAAATACTGTTTGAATGCTCATGCCTGGCCATGTTCTAGGCTCTGAGATTACAGTGGTGACCAAATGGACAGTATCTTTACCTTCACAAACCCCACAATGGCATAAGAAAGTGAATATTAAGTTAATAGTAACCAAATAACTAGGTCATCAATACATGTCTGAGATTACTGGAAAAAGTCCACATTTAGGTGAGGTGATAAGGAAAGGTCCCCTAAGCTGATACCATTTATACCAAAACCAAAAGAATGAACAGATGACCAAAAGACTCAGAGGAAGAATGTTCCAGGTAGGCAGAAGGGGCTCTGAGGGAGAAGAGGTTAGGTTTTTCCAGAAACTGAAAGTACAGATTTAATAAAATTGTAATTTTGAGGAAGAAAGATATAAAATAAGGTTTAAGGGTCAAATAATGTTCAAGGGTGAATCTTTCCATTATATGGAAGGATTCTGCTCTTTATCCTAAATGCAATGGGGAGTCGTTGAAGAGTTTTTACAGCGCAGGAACTCAGTCCAGTCTGTGTGTTTTTAAACTACTTTGTTTTACCCAGAGCTACATTATGTCTTCCACATTGTCTTTATGGAGCCCTTCCTCAATTTCATATCTTACTTGTATATTATTTTATGTCATATGCATTATTTATTTATATATATTTATTTTATTGTATTCATATATAAAGTACATATAGAAATATACACATACACGGTTTATTTTGCTACTGTGTTAGTATAAAGATGAATATAATCCAGGCTAGACTAAATTTTGTTTCTTTTTCACATAATCCTGGCTATATTCATTTATTCATACATGTTTTATACATGAATTCATACATATACACACACACACACACACACACACATATACACACACACATATTTCATTTTATTTATATATCTCTCTCTGTGTTTGCATAAAGGTGAATACAGATAATCCAGGCTAGACTATGTTGTTGTTTTTTTTCCTCTCTGAAATTAAAACACTCTCCTGGGCCCCTAAAATTATCATGGACTCTCAGCCCTGTACCTATTCTGCCCCATGCATAAGGCAGGCTGGTCTTATCAGGAGAGAACAGATTTTAGTCAAGAGAAAATAGAAAACTATTACAGGACTACAAGCAAGAGAAGGTGGCAGACACAAACAAGAAAAATCAGTAAAATCTTATTAATTTAATTTTAACATAAAAATAAAACATAAGGGGCACCTGGGTGGCTCAAGTGGGTTAAAGCCTCTGCCTTCAGCTCAGGTCATGATCTCGGGGTCCTGAGATCGAGCCCCACATCCGGCTCTCTGCTCAGCAGGGAGCCTGCTGCCCCCCTCGGTCTGGCTGCTGCTCGGCCTACTTGTGATCTCTCCCTCTCTCTGTCAAATAAATAAGTAAAATCTTTAAAAATAAATAAATAAAACATAAAACTTGGATGCGGACGCTTTAAGAATATGTACCAAGAAACCAAAACCAACATACGCTAAAGTGCGGAACACTCTCATTGTGGTCAGCTGAGGCAGTGACCAGTGACCTACGGCCAAGGAAAGAGATGAGAGGGGAGGACTGACCAGCAGAGAGGTGGAAGCCTGAGGGGGCGGTGATGGGGGGGCAGAAGGACGGAGGTAGAGGCAGGAAAGAAATACAGCACACCAAGAGAAGAAGGCGGCTCATCGGGAAATGTATGTGAAAGCTCTTTGCGAGGTAAGCAAGTGGTACAAATGCAGGGGAGTGTGATGGGAACCCGAGGACACATTTCCCTGGGAGCCGGGAGTCAATGCATTAAAAATCTTCTAATGATCACCCACAGTCCTTCAGAAGAAATCCATAGAATGTGGGCCATTATCAAAATTGTGCTTTTAAAACGGAGCGTGCATGAGTTTTGCTAAACCAAATATTTCTGCAGAGAGGTGTGTTAGAGGAAGTCTGGCAGGCATTTGTAACTGGAACCACACTGATGCTCGCTGGGGAAACTACACTGGGGGGATTGGCTGCTTCCCTGGTCCTTTCTGCAAGGCCTCTGCAATGTTGTTATGGGAAAAACATTCCAAAATGGTTTATAAGAAAAAGGCCAATGGATGCTCACAGCCGCTCCCTCCCTTCCTCCCAACAGGGTTCGATGACCTCTGTGCTCCTGTCAGGTCACCTTTTTTCTGCTCCACCCTACGTGCAATGGGAGTGACATCCTCTAGGCCCAGGGGGAAACCTGTTGGGCCCTTTCTCCCCTGCACAGCCCGCCTCTTGGCTCTGCAACTGTGGTTAGTCCTCTGAGAGTTTAGCCAGGTCCTAGGACCCAGGTGTTCAATCAACTGGTCTCCATCCCCCACACCGTGGGAGTCGAGTCCTTGAAATAAACCTAATACGTATATTCTCCTGGTTCGGTGTCTCTGGAGAACCCTGACCGAGACAGACTTTGGTCCTGAGAGTGATTCTAGAGGAGCGGTATCTTAAGTATGAATTTTCTGAACTCGTTCTGGAGATTCTGGAACTTGTTCCCTAAGCTAATTAGACTTAAAGGCACTAATGGTTCTACTGCCGGTGTCAAAGAGGGTGCTGGTGGTCCGTGGCGTAAGGCAGGAATTGAGATAGGGAAACTATCACCATTGGATGCCATGATCAAGCATCTACAAAAGGCAAGGTTCTGAGTAACCACGTATTGATACCTTAGAACATTATTATCGGACGGATGGGTGTAAGAATGTAACTGACTCATGGCTCCTAACCGTACTGGAGGAGGTGGGGAAGGAAAGGGATGAGTTCAGGTCTTCCAACGGGCCCCACTGCAGCATAAATGACCTGCAAGTCTCTATGTCTGCCCTCAAAGAAATTCTTACTGCCTGGAGCTGAGGAGTTGAGATTTCTGAAACAAAACCAAAATCCAACAAAAGCCAGAGAGACTCCTAGTACTAGTGGGTACATTATAACGCCAGTGGAATTCTCACTCTCTGAGGCTGTAGCTGGACAACGTTTTGTTGGAAAGAATAAGCTTGGGACCAGTGGATCTAATCGACCATCTCAACAGAACCCAAGAAAAAAAGGAGGCTTATCCAGGAAAGATTGGTGGAGGGTCCTCTTGCCTGAGGGATTACACCCTATTAATTGCACAGAAAAACAAAACAAAACAAAACAAACAAACAAACAAAAAACCAGTAAATTAAGAATTTTATACCAGCAGGAACAATACCAGCCTAGATTAAAAAGCAGCAAGATTCAGAAATTATGCAGAGAAGACGATCTTGTGACAACAGAGTCAGGAATTGGAGTGGGGCAGCTGGGAGCTACAGATTGCAAAGGCCCCCTGGGAAGTCAGGAAGAGGCAAAGAAGGATTCTCCTTGGAGCATTCCCAGGACTCATGCCCCTGCTGGCACTTGGACTTCAGATTCCTGGCTTCCAGAACCATGAGAGTATAAATTTAAGTTGTATTAATCTGCCAAGTTTGTGGTCATTTTCTAGAGCCGCCCAAGGAAACTAACATAGCAAACACAGCCACCCAATATGTCCTTTGTACAAGGGGAAAATACTGAGCGTGTAGATCTTCTGTTTCTTCTTGAAATGTCTGGAAATTTAGACATTTTAAAAAAGTTTTAACCTTTACTTCCCTTTTCTCAACTTTTCCAAGATCCATAATAAAGCCTGGAATATCAAAAATTTATCTATATAAAGATGGTTCAAAAAGAAAGATAGCCAGTTTTCCTTCTCTGGCCCCAGATAGTATTACACCATTATCAATTATTGCCAAAAGATTCAACAAAGCCAGTAGAAGAAAGGTCGAGGAGAGGCTAGAAGCAAGGGCAGGGAGCAAGTTTATTAAAAACACATGACCTGGAAATAAGTGTAGAGGTCCAAGGGCAGTTCCTCACAGGAACTGTTGGGAGTTCACAGAGATCTTAGGTATTATGTAGTCTAGAGACATAGTATTTATCGAAAGACGAAATGTAGGGCAACTTTTCAGCATGCCTAGAAAGTGAACATATGTAAATCTGGCCTCTGAGGACAAGAAACCACGGGGACAGATGCACAACACTTATGTCCATGCCCCACGAGCTGGAGGAGAGCCTGATAGGGAAAAGAAAAAAAAAAAGAAAAAGCCGCAGCCTGGTTCTCAATTAGTGTGCTGTGTAGCACACCTACGCATCTGTCTTCAAGCCCAAACCACATACTGGTCTTACTGGGTCATAATCACTGCGTCAGAGATGTCTTTCATATAGTAGACTAAGCCAAACGGGGCCTGTGCCATGAATTCGAGCTATTTACAACTATGTGTTTCAAAGAAAAGTCTTATATTTACCAGAATATGACAAACTATAAGAGACCAGAGTGAAAGAAAAAAAAAATACAGTGACAATGTGTTTAAATGGGTCCAAGATAACAGAGCAATAATTGTTTGGATTTTGTAAGATGTATACTGAAGTACTATTTGCATTGTAATTAAACCTAATCTTTAAAACTGTCTTGAAAGACTTTTTGATTGTTTGGCATATGCTGCTAAAGATTGCATGATCTCAAAAATGTTGAAAACTCCTGCAATAAGATCGTTCATCACACTTTACAGATTCGTGTTTCAGTAAAGTACCACCAACCTTGCTTAGCTGTGTTGTCAAATCATAATATACTGAAAACAGGCAATTAGAGGGGGAGGACTCTGGGGCAGTCGCACTTACAGTTGACAGCCTGGTAATGAGGAAGTGGGGATCTAACTACTATTTAGCTACCCAGTAAAAAGCTAATTTGTCATAATAATAGCAACTCTCAGGTGTTTCTGTAGGGCCTTGAGCCTAAATTGTGTTCCCACTGAGATTCAGCCATGTGTGGGCATATCAGAAGGGCTGGAGAGTTAGTTACACACAGATTATCTATTTTAAAGAACAATCTTAGAGCAGCCTATAGAAAAGAGTACTTGGGGCAACCCACGGTATATGTTACTCTTATTATCCTTTAGCTAGATCGCCAGGAACTTGTCCACTCCTAAGGAATGAAGAGGCTGCCATTAAGAAATGAGAGGCCTGTTTCCATATTAAATTTCTGTGAGTTCTTGGGGTACCTGGGTGGCTCAGTCGGTTAGGTTGTCTGCCTTCAGCTCAGGTCATAATCCCGGAGTCCTGGGATCGAGCCCTACATCAGGCTCCCTGCTCGGCACAGAGCTTGCTTCTTCCTCCTCTCTCTGCTGCTTCCCCTGCTTGTGTGTCTTTTCTCTCTCTCTGTCAAATAAATAAATAAAATCTTAAAAAGAAAATTCTGTGAGTTCTTAGGAGCAAAATAATTCACAAGTGAGGGGAAACGTCTTCCATCCTTATACCCAGCAGCTTCAGAGATGTGACCTTGCCCCAGAGGACCTTGCAGACATCCCAGGAAATGACACCAGGAGCAGCAAGTCCCCCAGGGGGAAGGTATGATGGACCTCACTTCATCATAGGTGGCAGAAGCAGCGACCGGCCACTAAGCATCAAGGGGCAACAGTCACTTTAGTGACATCTTAATTCAGTGCAGTAGAACCGCTGGAGAGTTATAGATGACCAGATTGGGAGACAGATACCGATGTCCCTGGAGGCAGGACCAGCAGCAGTGGCAGAGCTGAGGACTCTCCATGCATCCACATCATTCAAGAGATCAGGGAGCACTGAAAAGAACTGTCGCATTGCCCTAAAAACATAGGACACACCCTTAGGTCCTTTTAGAAATCATTATGGACGTGGGGGAGAATCCTGCAATCATGAATGGCAGTTAGAAGCAAACAAAGTATTTACTGCCATTACTGGAACTGTATTTTTACTTCCTGCCAGGCTCCCATGTGGTCCCATGTGATAGTTCCGGGGAAAGGCTGACTATATTAAGAAAAAGTGTTAATTATTTTAAATACACTATTTAAGATAGCAGGTGGTCCATAATGTATTTTAGGTGTGTTTTCATCAAAATTGTTCTTTTATTTAAGGTTTATGCACTTGGGGTTGGCATGCTTAAGTTATCTGTGAAATTCACTTACACGGAATAGCTCACCCCTGACAGTGAGATAAATAAGGTATTGCTCCAATAATAGCGGTAAACTGTGAACAAATTTGATTAACAATGGATTTAAGAACTAGTGTAAAAAAAAAAATCCTGCTTCAACTAGGAGCAAAGGGACTTCTATTTTCAGTAATTATCTATTCAAGTCGGACCAGATTTTGTAAAGAATCAATTGCATTGTCCAATGTCTTTTTAAAAAATTACTATTCTTGGGGCGCCTGGGTGGTTCAGTGGGTTAAGCCGCTGCCTTCGGCTCAGGTCATGATCCCAGGTCCTGGGTTCGAGCCCCACGTCGGGCTTTCTGCTCAGCAGGGAGCCTGCTTCCTCCTCTCTCTCTGCCTGCCTCTCTGCCTACTTGTGATTTCTCTCTGTCAAATAAATAAATAAAATCTTTAAAAAAAAAAAAATTACTATTCTTCCTTCCCATCCTTACTATAGTCTGAGCTGTTAAAAATGTAAATTTATGGTTGCTTTCCTCTGTAGTATAAATAGTCAAGTTCTGAAGTCAGTATAGTTGCCGTAGAAAGACTTCTCTTACTATTCACGGGGGAAGGCAAACATTTAACTGCTTCACAGCTGGCTGTCTTCTGCTGTGGGCGGCCTCTGCCGTTCTTCCCCTGCGAGAGTGGACTATAAAATTAACAACTGGATGTTATGCTACTCTGCAGGACATCATGCATCTGGCCCAAGGATGCATGTTGGGCAGCAGTGACATGGGTAAGTAATTGCAAACAGAGATCAGATTCCCAAATTAGATTGGCTTTTTTTTTTTTTTTGCAACAGCAGCTCTCATATCCAATTTGCATACTGTACATTATCAACCCAAATGCTAATAAAATGTGCCTGGAGCAAATTGTTGCTTTGAATAGCAAAAAGAAGTCTGGGAGAGAAAGGAGAAAGTAGTAATGGGGAGAATTTATTTTTTTTTTTAAAGATTTTATTTATTTATTTGACAGAGAGAGATCACAAGTAGATGGAGAGGCAGGCAGAGAGAGAGAGAGAGAGGGAAGCAGGCTCCCTGCTGAGCAGAGAGCCTGATGCGGGCCTCGATCCCAGGACCCTGAGATCATGACCTGAGCCGAAGGCAGCGGCTTAACCCACTGAGCCACCCAGGCGCCCGAGAATTTAAATGCACACCCATCATGTAATAAATATTTTTGCATGTTTTCCCATTAAAATATTGGATTTCCCTTGTCGGGATTTTTTTCTTAAATGAGAAGAAGCTATGCTTATATCTAGCCTTCTATCTAGACTTCAGACTGTCTCACAACCGGAGCCACAGCAGAAGGTAGAAAATGTGCAGAATGTGAATTAACCCATAGGGCGTAGCCTTGGATAAGATCACTGATGAGTCTTTCCTGAAAAACCACTTCCCAAAAAGTACATTATCCAAAACTGAGACAGGTAGTACATTATTTCGAAAAAAATGATATGGCCCTCACAAGCTATGTTGGAGGTTAAGATGAAGTATGTGTACACATGTAATACAATGCTTAAACAGTTCACGCCCAGGGTGAACATTCAATCAAGGCACCTTTTCTTTATTTTATGGGGAATGGAAGGCAATAGTAAACAGAAGTCCTGAGAAGTCTCCATGTCTCGGACAAAAGGACTGAATACCATTTTTGTTCTTCATCAGCTCATAAGAGGCTTTCCTAGTATCATCTCTTTTCTCCTAACAAATGGATAATATATATTCTCAATTCATAAAGATATTTTAAACCAAGCTAAAAAAAAAGTCCATACTTTTGTCTCAGCTCCAGATATTTCTGAAAAAATAAAGCTGAAGCAACACAGATGAGCCTTTTAAATAGTTATCCACTCTGATTTCTAAAGCCAACAAATAGGACATGCTTTGCGGAGGACAGTAGAACAAAGGGAAGATCATTCTGAAACACATTTGTTTACCATCTCCCCTTCATCAGTGACTAATATGATGCTAGGACCTGCTTTGCCTCCTTATCTGGGACACTTACATAAGCGGAAGGATCCTATCAATTCTAGTGAAGGGCCGGTTATTTCTCTGAGGCGTCTCCAGAGAGCCAAGGAAGTTAAAAGGGTAGAGGAGGAAGGCCAGCCTCCTTTCTATTTGGTAGGATGGCACCAAGTCCTACATAAAATGGAGAAATGGCTTTAAGATTATGAATTCCAAGGGCACTTGGGTGGCTCAGTCGGTTAAGTGTCTGCCTTTGGCTTCGGTCATGATCCCAGGGTCCTGGTATCGAGCCCCGTATTGGGTTACTCACTCAGCAAGAATCATGCTTCTCCCTCTCCCTCTGTCTGTTGCTCCCCCTACTTGTGTTCACACCCTCTCTCTGTCAAATAAATAAATAAAATCTTTCAAAAATTTATGAATTCCAGTGTATGTTTTATCAAACTACAATTTCTAACAAATTAAGAATATGACTTTCAAATATAGAATAAAGACACTGAGAATATATTTAACTCATTAATGAGAAAACCAGCACGATGGTGAAGCTGGTTCAAAGCAGAATTGGATAGACTCTTCCATGTTCCCCCATTATACCACAAGTCTCTGAGTTATCTTTCGATGGAACAGAATCTTTTGCACCTCAACTGGATAAAGTCTACACATTAACAACATATCATGTCACACAGGCTCGTGCCTAATAAATAGAAAATAGTCAAAACAGAGGTACATCCATCAAAAAATTAAATAAGACCACGTTCTATTACAACACTGGGAAAACAGGGGCGCCTGGGTGGCTCAGCGGTATAAGCCTCTGCCTTCGGCTCGGGTCATGATCCCAGGGTCCTGGGATCGAGCCCCACATCGGGCTCTCTGCTCGGCAGGGAGCCTGCTTCCCCCATCTCTCTGCCTGCCTCTCTGCCTACTTGTGATCTCTGTCTGTCAAATAAATAAATAAATAAATCTTAAAAACAACAACAACAACAACAACAACAACAACAACAACAACACTGGGAAAACAAGCCATGATTCTTTTGCCTTTTTTTTTTGCAAATTCTAGATAATCTTTTTTTAACATCATCTAAATTATCTACACAACTTGGATTTCCTCTCAAGAAGTACTCTTTTGCTTTTTTAAAAAGGTGATTTAAGAAAGTTGTCATGATTTAAAAGCTCTTCACCATCTAAGATATGCCTTCTGTCTTTGAAAATCCAGCTCAAGACTCTCCATCACCGTCCTCCCATCTTAGAATGAACTGCTACCCGCTTTGTGTTCTCCATACCTTTTGATTATAATCTCACTTCTCATAACTCATTTCTGTGTCTATCTCCCAACAAGATTGCCAGTTCTCTGATACAACAGTTACATCTTAATAATTTTAGCAACCCAAAAGCCCTTCAACACACTACCTTGAAGAATATGCTCCCTAAAATCATCATCAATGGTTGTGAACGGGGTGCCTGGGTGGTTCAGTCAGTGAAACACCTGTCTTGAGCTCAGTTCATGATCCCAGATCGAGCCCGTATCTGGCTTCCTCCTCAGTGAGGAGCCTGCTTCTCTCTCTCCCTCTGCTGTTCCCCCTGCTTATGGGCTCTCTCTCTCAAATAAATAAATAAATAAATAATGATTGTGAACAAAGATGAGATTTACATATTATTTTATATAATACCTCTTTAATGGAGGCTATACTAATTTGTCCAAAAGATGGTTAGTTATCAGCATATTACCAAGTAGAGTGTGACAATCAGCAAAGAGTTACCAAGAATTAATGCAACCCAGTTTCTTCGAACACATGTTAAAATGCACAATCCATAGTCACCTCATTTCATTTACAATATTCATAATTACACATACAGTATCTTAATTGGTTTAGATTTATTCTCCATTTTGTACAAAGGACTGTTGTCAACCACAACTGGATGTGGCAAATATGCACTCATCCAGGATTTACAAGGCACTCATGCCTTAATTAACAGACCTTATATCCAATGAGTAGTAAACTCATTTAAATTTCAATAAAATTAAATGTCCATGTTTATGCAGTCCTTTATCTAAATGCTGCCATTTGAATAGCAACATCTATTTCATTTTTCCCTTGGTTTCCCTTGATTAAACTTGTAGTAGATTGTATTGAGGTTGAATTATCCAAAAAAGGGTTCTAAAGTTCTTGGCATTTATTCAGTGTAGCAGGATGGAAATACTAAAGTCTTAGCGGTAATAACAGCTGAGTTTCTACAATGCTGCAGATTTTCCCAAAAGATGGAAAATAGGATCAGTTAGACTAAACGCTGGTTAAAATCTATGTGATATCTTTGTCAAATTACATGCACATGCAGTATGACTTTTTTAGATTTCAGATACTAGATCCAAGTGACACCCAATAAGTTGAGAGCCGGCTTTTCAGTAGAGCATTTAAATCCATATATGCCATTTATGTCAATAATTGTAAGCTGTGGTCTAATGGACCGTTGAATCATCATTTACTCAGAAATATCCAACATTTTTAGAAGAAACGAAGAAGAAAAAAGACGTTAGAGCTTTATTGTTGAAAATACTCCAGTGTGCTTTTGCGTGTACATTTAGAAAATTATTTAGTATCTGTAAGGGAATATTTGTATGTGGGAAGGGAAAATTCTATTCCATTGAGCTGAGGAAACATAATGTAAATAGCAGGTGACTTTGGTTTATGTCTAAATTCTGGCATTAACTAACCAACGACATGGAGAGGGACAACTCCCTTTACTATGATGGGCTGTGTAAGCTTCTCTATAATTAAAGAGCTAATTGTGCCAAATATTCCGTGATGTCTTTCCTAGTTTCAATATTCAATCTCTATTTAGATAGGACCAGGGAAGAATACCTTAGAGGCATTCTTTTTAAAAATCTCTGTCTAAATTCCATCAAATCACTAACCTCTGAAGATTATTCTAAGAATTTACCTCTAACACATCCACCTCCTTCTAACCTATATCATGGCTGTTGGTTCAAGCTTCTAAGAATTCTGCCTGAATTTTAGTAATAACCCCAAGTGGACTCATCCATTCATCTAGTCTTTGCCTAGCTCCTACACACAGACACACACACACACACACACACACACACACACACACACACACTTATTTGCCCCGTTATAGCTGATTTCTATTTTTCATGAAAAATAATATATCTTTAAAATGTAATTTACCGGGGTGCCTGGGTGGTTCAGAGGGTTAAAGGGTCCTGGGATCAAGCCCCACATGGGGCTCTCTGCTCAGCGGGAAGCCTGCTTCTCCCTCTCTCTGTCTGCCTGCCTCTCTGCCTACTTATGTTCTCTATCTGTCAAATCAATCAATCAATCTATCTATCTATCTTTAAAATGTAATTTACTAGGGTCACTTGGCTTTCCTTTTCTCTTTGGATAAAGCCGGAAATCCTTAATATGGCTCTCCAGCCCTATCCCACAGCCTTTCTTGAACTCCTCACTCCAGAAATCCATTACTTTTCTTAAACTCTCAGAATCTTTAGCATGAAATTCTACCTTCACTTCTCCTTACCAAACTAATTCCAAGACGTCACTTCCTCAGGAAAATTTTCCCCAATTTGCATACCAGGTTACATTGCATAATAACCTATACTTTCCTTCCTTACTGTTTGGTAGAATTACGATTAAATTCTTTTTAATATCTATGTTGTAAAATTTACTTGAGCCAGTGATCAGCTGGCAGATCACTCAGTTAATTAGGACTCACCTCCACTAACTACAGGAAGAGAGTATCTACAGTCTCCTCATATCTACACTCCCTAGTAGAATGCATGAGACAATTCAACACATTTCCAATAAATTCTTCTACACTCAACATTTCTTAGCTAGGAGGCACAAAGACCTACCCTTGGCTCATGCCTGTGAGAGGATGTCACCTTCTCATTGAACTCACACTTTCCGGGATAGGTTCTCTCTTCTCACATGTAATATTTTCTCTGTAGATTCAGCCAACCTTCTAGTCACATCTGGTGTTAGCCTTCTGGTAACTGAAGTAAGAAAGACCAGAGTTTCAAATGCCTGTGTATTGTCTGCTGGGCCTCTTGGTATGTGGTATTTCTGTCATTTCCAAGGTTATGCTAGTTTAAAATCAAAAGTTTAAAATCACTCCGTTTCCAAAGCCCTCCCGCCAAGCCAGGAGGTTAATATAAAGGGGCTTCCCACTCTCAGGACACTCATGACAGGAGAGGACCCCATGGCAGGGGAGACCCTTGTGTGAACCCAGGTAATGTGCAGATGGTGGCTCTCTGCTTTCACTGTGAGTTCCCTCTGGAGGGTCTCGTACTTTCCTCGGAATCAGCCTGAGGCCAAACCATCTATTCGCCACTGGTTAAATGCAGTGAATTTCAAAAAGGGAAAGAAAAAGAAAACTGCAGGGCTCACTTCTCTTCCTTTTAAGAGCAAATTGGCTACTTTGTCCCAAAAGAGAAGTTTTAAATACATAATGCTACTGGGAGGGGCAGTAAGTTTTAAGTTTCAAGTTAAAATAAAGAAAAAGGTAATAAAATATCACTCCTTTAGAGCAATTACTTGTTCTTACTGACATCTACACAACTTAAGAGGCTCCATTTAGGGAATTCTTCGCAGATCAAAGAAATTCTACTTGAGATGACTTCTGCCTCTTGATAGAAGAAACTACAACAGGGATGATAACAGCAAAAATGAATTTAAATTCTGTCTAACCCATATGCCATAATCATTCCTCATAGTTTGTTTAGGGATCATTGGTATTAAAGATATCCTAATTAGAATGAATGAATGAATGAATGAATGAAAAGAAGGAGGGAGGGAGGAAAGGAAGGAGGGGCAGGAATGTTCATCTATTCTCTTGAGAAAGAAAATGCCAAGAATGACTCCAGATAATAAACCCAAGATCTGAAGTTGCCTTTTTTTCACCTGGAGTTTATGTTGAAAGTTTATCTTTAAAATCCTTTATTTCTTCATTTCTTCGATGAATATTATCATGTGCTGACCATGTTGCAGAGACCTTGCTGGGCCCCTGTTCAAGGATCAAAGTAACCATATGTGTAAAGTGTTTTGTAATGTATTATGCAATTATAGACAAGGTATTGTCCTCACTGCAGAAGAACAAAATTCAAATGAGTAAATTTTAAAGACATTGTTGACTTTATTCAGTGATTCGTGAACTGGGCAACATTCAGTCTAGCAGATAAAAAGGAGCCCCAAAGAGCTGTAGAAGGTGAGAGATCCTTATAGACCAAAGTGAGCAGAAACAAGGAAGTTGCACTGGGCATCTGCTGATTGGTCAAAGCTGGGTGACTTTTTCTATATGGAGCAAAGGGGAGGCTTAGAGCCAAGTCAGGTAACTTGTGTTGAGCAGGCAGATGCTGATTGGGTGACCTGGGCCTTCCTTTTCAGAGAGAGCCTGCACAGGAATTTAGTAAGGTTCTGGTTTGTTGACATGGGGCTTAGCATGAGTGACTCCATCATGGTCCTAATCTGGTGATTTTAACATCACTCGTAATAACCACGGAAGTGCTCTTCTGCTATAAAGTCCATGTTGTTCAGGGAACAGAAGGACAGGGATGTTTACTTTACAATGGCTTCACAAGGACCTCGGTCTTTAGAGTTGAAAAGTTCAGGAGAGCTTGCAATGAGTAAAAGTCTCCAGCTCCAGTCAACCTCCCACCATTCATGGCTGCACTCGCCAAGTATGGAGGTGCAGCTGCATCTCAGCTGGAAGCAAAGCTGGTGTATATAAGTCAGTGCCCCTCGCAGGGAGCCAACATGTTCACAGTGACTGAGGGGCAAACTTCACAATACAACCCTGCACTGCTCTTTTGATAGAATTTTATGCATGTATTTGGATTTCACCTACGTGTAGGATACAAGTTGGGAAGCAGAGTTTGCTGCAAGAGATCATCTAATTTGAAGTACAAAATTCTCTTGGATATTTACCTGGGCTTAGTTTACAAATGCAAGGTCTGTGGTCCATTCTAAACTGCTCTGCCTTTGTTGTGCTGATTGTGTTTTTATATTCAAGATGGGAAGAGATGAAGAAAGTCAAAATTATCTGTGGATCCCTGCCCCCCCTTCATCCCATTTCAAATATCCTAATCACCTCCAGAAGAC
The DNA here is from genome assembly GCF_902655055.1 of Lutra lutra. Lineage (NCBI taxonomy): Eukaryota > Metazoa > Chordata > Mammalia > Carnivora > Mustelidae > Lutra > Lutra lutra. Next base: position 98,716,246 of record NC_062288.1, on the reverse strand, counting down.
CCCACTTAATCAAATGACTACATGAAATAAAACTAAATGAGCTAGGCGGAAAAGAAAATACTTAGAGCTTATTCAGGGCAAAGAAGAAAGAATATAAAAATCACGGATTTTCCTAGCTCTTTCACTCATTCTACAAATACTTACTAAGTGTCTACTATATTTGTCAGGTACTGATCTAGGCACTTAGAATAAATCAGTGAGTGGAAAAGACAAACATGTTCATCATAATGGTACTTATATTCTAGCTAAGAAGGAAAGACAAAAAATAAACATGATACGTATGTTGCAGAATTATATTAATATGAGAGATTAACATTAACTGCTGCAAAATAAATACCCAACACCTAAAGGTTTAACCAGAAAAAGTTTGTTTTCCCCCATATCAGAGTCTGTTATATGCCGGGTGCCCTCATCCATCTTGTGACTCTCCTGTCTGGAAATGTGACATCTAAAGTCACTATATGAAGAGGCAAAAGAAGAGAAAAATACAGGAGGCAAAAGTGCCTTAACTAAGAAATCACATGTATTACTTCTGCTTATATATGATTGGCCAAATCAGCTCATATGTCCCTATGCTAATTGCAGTGGAAGTTGGGAAATCTAGAGCAGCGCATAGACATTTGATGAACACTAAGAGTCTCTGCCCTAGTATTTAGAAGGTTAAAGTAAAAAAAGAAGAAGAAGAATAAGAAGAAGAACAACAACAACAACAGTGCAAGGGGCATTAGGAGTCTGTGAGCAATGAGAGGTAAACAGGTTGATACTTTAAGTAGCATGTTCATGGAGGGCCTCAGTCAGCAGGTAATTTTGGAAATAAAGATTCGAAGAGAGGGCATTACTCACGTAGATATTTGAGAGAAGAGACGTTTAAGCAGAGGGACTAGCCTAAGCAAGAGTTACAAGGTAGGAGCCTATCTGGCATCTGGAAGGAGTGTCTGAGAAGGCACGGTAGCCAGAGCAAAGCGAGTGACAGAGGCGAGGAAGGGGACAGGTAACAGAAGGGCTTGCCCACTCTAAGAACTTTAGAAATATAAACATTTGGAACTCCGAAACTAGAGCTTTAGCAGGATGCTGAAAAAGGAGTCAAATGATTTTCATCTTAAATAATCATTCTGTCTTGTGTAATGCGGATGAAAGTTTAGGAAGGGGAAACCATCACAATAACTCAAGAGAAGTAATGGTGGCTTTTACCACGGAGGTAGCAAGAAGGATGTGGAGGAGTGGCCGGCTTCTGCAAATATGTTGGCAATAAAGCCAATGGAGTTTCCCAGCAGACACAATGCTGTGCATAAGAGCAACAGAAAAGTCACAGGCTGACTCTAAGATTTGGCTTGAGCACCTGGTCAGCTAGAGTTGTCTTCACAAGCAATAGTAAACTTCAGGTTCTGGATTTCACCCAACGGAAACATTAAGCTTAGATATTAAATTATGGTTATATAAGTATTGAGTTAATCCCAGAGGTCTAGGCTTAAAATATAATTTAGGGAGTTACTGTCATATGGATGGCACTTAAACAGGGAGATCGGATGAAATTCCCAGAGGGGTGAGTACAGAGAAAAGGATTAGAGATGAGCCCTGAGGCATTTCAGTTATCAGAGGTCAGAGAGAAAAGGGAAGACACAGAAGAAAGTCTGAGAAGGAGCAATTAGTGAAGTGGAAGGAAACGTAAGGGAGTATGGGATTCTGGAAACAACGTGAAAGGAAATCAGGGAAGAGGAGCCATGATGCCAAGTGCTGTTGATAAATCGAGTTAAGTAGGGACTGATCACTGACAATTGAATTTAGCACTAAGAAAGTAACTGAAGACCTCGAAAAGGGATTTTTCTGTGAAAAGAGAATTCTAGTGCTAAATTAGCCAAAGGCTAACTTAGGAGAGAATGGAGGAGAGAGGAATTAGACACAGAATAAAGAACTCCTCAGAGAATTTTTACTGAAAATTTGCAGGTTTTTACTGAAATTTTACAGGTTGATTTGAATGTCCCAGTAATCAGAAAAATGAATGATGAAGAAAGAGAGGAGTGTCATGTCCATGAACAGGGAAGAAGGACAGGACCTAAAGTAGAAGTCAAAAGATAAGCCTCAGAAAGGAACCCAGATTAGGAAAGGAAAAAAAAAAAATACCTAAAATTACTCTTTGGGGAGAGAGAGAGAGAGAGAGAGAGAATGAGAGAGATACAAAGATAGAAGGACAGAGAGAGAAAAAAGAGTACCAACAATATTTGCAGCAGACAACAGGCAGGAGTAAGATAATAGGTTCAGGAAATGACTTTTTGTGAAAGACAGTATTTTACAAGCCACTAGCTGCCATTTAATACAGAAAGGCTGAGCCAGGCAAAACAATCTGTAGAGTTGCTTCCATGACTGATTAGCCCCGAAGCTGGAGTGAGAACTAAGAGGATCATTACAAAATGGAAGCGAAAGATAAACTAGTCACATTTAGATCTAGGAAAATGAGGGCAAGGAAAGGAAACAGAAGAGGGGAGACAGAGGAGGAAGGCACACACAGGTTGGCATTTGTCTTCATCCTGCCTCCCCCAGCCTGGAGAGTGAAGGGTGAGTTTAGAAACCTTCAGATAAGTTGGGGGACCTTTGCTTTGATTTATTGTGTATGCTCCAAACACACATATGTTGAGAGCAGTTGCTCCCTAACCTCCTCCTGTACCACCCACCAAAGGCTCCTGCTGACAACTCCTGTTTATGCAAAGGGAAACCAAGTTGTCCTTTGTCACCATAAAATGGAAATAAATCAGAAATATGTGCAAGTATGATGAACACCTTGCCAGAGAGAGTGGCCATGAATATCTACTCTACCACTGGGGGCTGGGCCAAAGAGGAAACACAGCCAGACTTCAGAGAAGATCCCCAGTGTTCTTCTTTAGAGAGAATACCATGAAAGAACAGAACATCTGGACCGCTGAGCTGGTGCTGAGTCAGCAAAAAACATATAGTTCTGGAAGAACCCAAGAAAAAATCAATCCAATCTCAAGACACCAGCAGAAAATGAGGGAAATAGATTTTAATTCTCAAGGTCAAGCATCCCTAGGCAACCCCTGTACAAGCCCTTGGAGAGCTGAAGGATGGTGACAGAAATCTGAGAGCCTAAATATTTTAACTTGAAGACACTGAAAACCCAAGAAAGGACAGGTGCTCAGCTGGCTGTCACGCCTCTTTGGCTGCCCTGTTTTTTGTGGACTAGCGTCACTTTGTTGCTTCAGCATCTGTCCTCTGATTAGTTGGTGTCTGTACTCTCCCAATCACTAAATATTTCTGAATCTCCCTCCTCAAGGTACTTTCTATATTGTTATGTCAAGCTACTATGAATCTAATCAGACTAAAAATTATTATTTTCCCTCATTCTCAGAGAGCCAGCAATCATGAAGAAGACCAGATAAATCAGAGACAAAATCAATGAGCTACACATCCCCTATGATGCATCATATCTCGATGGTGGTTTAAGGAAGCAAATACTACTGGCCCAAAAAGACTATAGATGCCAAGATGGTTCGAGCTATAAGGAATTGGAAGAAGCATTTACTCCTTTGTTCATTTAGTACGTACTTAGTGGGTGTATTCTATGCATGAGTCATGGTTTAGTGATGAAACTGTCAAGACACTGTTCAAAAGTCCATGGGGTAAAATCCTGAGGGAGGTATATCTAGTTTTTAATTTACAACATGTTTGCTATCATCAAATGGAAAATTTTGACTAAAAAATGAATTTTAAGTATGCTGCCAAGCAATATAAAATAAAGAGCATAAAATGATTCACACTGTCCCGGTCATCTTCACCCTCCCTATGCCTCTTTGATTTGAAGGTTATAGTTCTTTTTTTTTTTTTTTAAAGATTTTATTTATTCATTTGACAGAGATCACAAGGAGGCAGAGAGGCAGGCAGAGAGAGAGAGGAGGAAGCAGGCTTCCTGCTGAGCAGAGAGCCCGATGCGGGGCTCGATCCCAGGACCCTGAGATCATGACCTGAGCTGAGGGCAGACACTTAACCTACTGAGCCACCCAAGCGTCCCTGATCTGGAACGTTTATTTGATTACATATCAAGCAGCAGTTTGGAAAAAACTAGAAAATGTCTGGAATGATTTTATGCAATTTGGGAAACTTCACGAATAGAAATTTTTTAAATAATGAAAATATTGAGTATATGTTTAGTACATATAATAATATAGCATTTTATATAATGAAAATCAATGCAATTTAAAGTTAAAAGATGCAGTTTTTAGATTTTATTGGGAATCCCTTAATCTAATTATAATGAAGGTACCAAACAGTGGAAGAGTGAGTAATGAATCTCCACTGTGTGTTAAATCACTGCTCAGAGAGACCAGACAGAACTCACCTCATTTATTTTCTTTCTTTCAATCTACTTTTTACTGAAGAATATTTACAGACGCCCTTTAAAAAGCAGAGATCTTAGGAATGCAGTTTGATGAGGGTTCTTTTTTTATTGCATTTATTTATTTGTCAGAGAGAAAGAGAAAATGTACACAGCAGAGATGAGGGAGGAAGGGGGAGGAGGGACAGAGGGAGAGAGAGAAGGAGGCTCCCCATTGAGCAGGGAGCCCAATGCAGGACTCAATCCTAGGACCCTGGAATCATGACCCGAGCTAAAGGCAGATGCTTAACTGACTGAACCATTCAGGTGTCCTAAGTTCTCATGAATTTATGCACTCATATAACCAACATGTCCATCAAGAAATGGAACACTACCATTACCTAAATGTGTTTCCCTAGTCCTTCTCTGCTCCATCCCTCCCAGCAGAAGAAAACACTCTTTTGATTTCTATTTCCATAAATTTGTTTTACCTGTTCTAGAACTTCATATAAGTTAAACCTACATTTGAACTCATTTGTTTCTGGTTTCTTTTGCATAACATGATATGTGTGTGTGTGATTTGTTAGTTATTACATGTGATAATGGTTCGTTCCTTTGACTGCTAAATCTTAGGACACACGCCATTTACTCCACGAGCAATGGATGGTTTCCAGTGGCCCCACAGCCTCAACAAGAGTTGGTGTTTTCAGTCATTTTAATTTTCATCATTCTTGTGGGTGGTACAGGTGACATTTCATTGAGCACTCTTTTATGTATTTGCTAACCATTTGTGTATCTTACTGTATAAAGTGTCTGTTCAAGTCTTTGACCATTTTTAGTTACTTTGTCTGCTTCTAATTTGTTGTAGGGTTTATTTTATTTTATTTTTTTTATTCTGGATACAAGTCTTTGTCCACTATATGATCTGTGAATATTTTTTCTCAGTCTGTGGCTCACTTCTTCATTTCGAAACTACTTTCCCTTACTCGTAGCTCATCTTATAATTTTATTAATGTTGTCTTTTGATAACAGATTGTTTTCAAATTTTTATGAGGTCTGTTTTGCTACAGCAACAAATAGCAAGGTATGTTACCTAGTACAGCTAGAGAATAAGAGAACAGGTCTATTTTGTTTTGTTAAACAAAGATTAACTAAGGGCTATATGCTTATTACCTTCTTTGATATTTAAAACATTGCCCTGAGGTGAGGTTACCCACTCTAGGTAGAACCTCAGGCCAAGAAAGGTTAAAACGAGTTGCCTAAAGACAAACCAGTATTAAACCAAAGTCTATCCAAATTAAAAGTTTATGTTCTTCCCACTATAAAACACAGGTGCTCATTGAGAAAGACAAATGATTTCATTTCACCCAGACTTTGATACAATTCTTCTTGACCTCGCATTCTTTAGTCCCCAAAACCTGCGACCATAAAAACTGAGGAGTAATCCACACACCTACTGAAAGGTAGAGTGAATTTTTTTCCTAAAATTATTTTCCAGAAAAGGAGTCACCTTATACTTGACTTTCAACAAAATCTATTACCTCGCAGAATAAACTGCTGTTTACATTATTTTGAGCTGTAAAAGTATTGTTTGAAGAAAACATATTAACCTGAAACAACCTTCTAAGTTCTGAGTGCTTATAACAGCCATCTGGAAGAATCTGTGTTAAAAAATCAAACAAACGAACAAACAAATTAGCAAATAAAAACACAGTGCACATTTAGTAATCATTTCTGTGGGGATATCTCCAAATCTCCTGTTAGATTTTATATTAGTTAGGGCCATGTCAGATTCTGTTACAAATCAATTCCCAAATCCCCAAATTTCTATTTTTTAAACACAATGAAAGTTTCATTCTTGCTACATTAATAACAAATGGAGTTGTTCCCCGATGGCGAGAGACTTTCCTCCAGTAGTTCTGCGCATATCCAGAGCCCTGTTTGGTACCTCCATGAGCCTCTGGAGCGGAGGTCAGCAGCATACAGCCCACAGAACACAGCCACGCCTTTTTGTTGATTGTACTGTCTATGCCTGCTTTCATAATACAACAGTAGCTTTGCCACAGAGACCACATAACCAAAAAAGCCTAAAATATTCCTATCGGGTCCTTACTATAAAAGTTTGCAGGGGCGCCTGGGTAGCTCAGCTGGTTCAGTGTTTGCCTTGGGCTCAGGTCATGATACTGGGGTCCTGGGATCAAGTCCCACATCAGGCTCCTTGCTCAACAGAGAGTATGCTTCTCCCTCTCCTTCTCCCTTTGGGTTTTCTCTTAGTCTTACTCTCTCCCAAATAAATAAATAAAATCTAAAATAAGAAAAAGCCTGCCAACAGCCTACGACTGGGGAAAGAGAGGATGGTAGAGGCCACTCACTTCCTTTCAGCAGTCCCTTCCTGGAAGTCACACCCCTTGCTGCTGCTGATCATTCTTGGGCAAGAACCAATCACATGGTACCACCTACTTGGGACCACCTACTTGGGAGGGGCTTGTAAAATGTAACTTGGGCTAAGAGGCTACTTTCCCGGGATGATTCTGAACAGCTCAAGATAAAGCACACATTTTTGGTGGACACCAACTCTTTCTGCTGCAGCTGTCACTTTAGACAAGATTTTTAAAGATCTATTGAAACAGGAATAGAGATCACATATATGCACACTCAGGATGAATAAAAAACCAAATGTTCTAAAGCTGGGACTTGAGATAAAATTTCCAGTGACAGCACCATACACAGATATAAAAATTTCAATATCTCACACTAGACAGCAAGATAAAGTGCTATGAAAAAAAAAACTGTGTCAATAATTCAAAATGTTGTTTTAGTGACATCGAAGGCATAAAAAGGGGATAAAAATGCATATGCAGAATTTGATTAAGAATATTTTACAAATATAAGGTAAAAGTATCATCCTTTCATGCTGACAGATCTCACGCCCCTTAAATACGTGTAATTCAAATAAAAATTAAATAAAAAATACATCTTTGACTATATCATCAACTTGCCTAAAACTTTACCTATTTGTCATGTAAAGGAACTTGAAACCCACAGTATCAATGTCACAGGGTTGAGCAATGGGATCTCCTGATGACCAATGAAGGAATAACAGCACAGGATGCCCCACACTCCCATTACAGAAGACGCATCTGCATGGACAGACCTCAGTTACTATGAAAAGCCCTCCAACGGTGGGAACCCTAGCTCTGTAAAGCATCATATATTCATAGGCTAGCCAGAGAAGGGGGACATCTAGTCTTCTGTGAAATAACAGAGTGAGGGATCTTGAGGCCAGAAAATAGCCCTGGGTTGCTTTCTGAGACCTCCTAAAACACTGCATATTATTTTAGCTGCTACTAAAACTCTTTCCAGTGTGTGACTTTCCTTTATTATTAAAAAAAAAAGTGCTGGCTTCAAGAGAACCTAACCAAGATCTGAAAGGCCAGAGTGGTTTCAGAAACTTCTAGAACCACTGCTCTTATAAGATTAAAAGAAAACCAGTACTCACTGAGCACCTGCTACTGTCATTTATTCTGCTAAGCATTTATATACATTGTATTTCATTTCCTTACAACAAAATTATAAGGGATATTGCTGTTGTCATTTATGATAGGAAAAGTGAGAGTCAGACTAAGTAAAGCATCTTTCCCAGGATAAACTAGAATTAGTATTTGAGCCCAGGATTATCTAAAGAGTATTCAAGACACCACCATAAAGTTGATGACTTCTCTCCCGATGTCCTTGGGTATTACTCTAAATTCCTAGGAAGAAGAATCTAGTTGACCCACCTAGGTCAGGAAACCACACCTGGGTCAATGAGCCATAGTCAAAGGAATAAGGCTCATAGGAAAACCACAGTTGCTGGGGGTGCCTCCTGCAAGTCCAGGGCAGGCCAGAAAAGGAGTAAATGGGATGACCCATGATCCACCATGACACGAAAAGGAGAGCCTGCTACATAGTCTTTAGTATGATCCTTCAGACCTGATAGGAATACTCTGAAGTATTAATCAGCCTATTCTAGATCTTCTGTCTTTTCACCAATTCTTAGGAAATCATCTTTCGCTTTCCAATTCCAATTGGCTTCCCAAATCAGAATGAGTCCTCTCTTAGTTATGCTATCATCACTGGATCCCACTCCTGTTAATTTCCTAACACTAGCAAAGACCATTTCCTCTGGCCTTGGCATCTAATGAATCCCAGGCTCTACTCTTTCTCAAACTGCAGGCAGCCTTTTTCTAGCCCACAGGGCTAGAGTCTTCATCAGTGACATCCTAAGACAGAAAGTAATTTTGTCTCTCTTGCAGAAATCTGAAAGTTGTACTTTGTTTACCTATTAAAAATTGCTTACTCAAAATATGTCAATCACAGAAAGATAATTATCATAGGGTTTCAATCATATGTGGAATTTAAAAAACAAAACAGAGAATCATAGGGGAAGGGAGGGAAAAATAAAATAAGACAAAATCAGAGAGGGAGATAAACCATAAAAGACTCTAAACTCCAGGGAACAAACTGAGGGTTGCTGGAGGGGTGGTGGGTGGGAGGATGGGGTGAGTGGGTGATGGATGTTAAGGAGGGCACATGATGTAATAACCACTGGATATTATGTGCAATTGATAAATAACTTAACTCCACATCAGAAACTAACTATGCACTAATTAACTGAATTAAATAAGATAAAAAATTGCTTCCTCAAAAATGATCCATTTAACAATCATAAACAATCCATCAGCATGAATACACACATAAGCTTGTCATACAAGCATCATGACTGGGCACCTGATCCCCATATATTCTCCAAAAACGAAGAGTTCTAACATAATACAGATGTCCTCAGTTATTTCCATACTATACACAGTTGTGTAAAATGATCTGGCACAGAGCTACTGCACATAAAGCCCTCAAAAAAGTATTTGTGGATTTGATTTGAGCTCCTCTGGAGAAGATAATGTATTACTGAAAACAGCAGCTGGAAAATAATATTGCTTAAGCATTACATAACTTCTTATTATATAACTTCTTTCCACTTTCCACATATGTGAGTATATGTGTGTGTACACATACATATATAAATACTCAAAAATATATACATATATAAATATATGTTGTCTCTTGGTATGTATGTGTATATTACATATAAAAATTATTTATATATTTATACATACACACAAATATACACAATGTTTCTTTCTTACCTTTATATAAAACTAACCTGAAAAATTTACCTTGAACAGATTTATTTTGTATTCATAGTCACATTACTTATTTTAATGTCCTAAAAGTCTTCTGAGATGTCTAGTAGTAATTCTGAAACACCCTTTACTTCAAAATAATAAAGTACATCTTTTAGAGAGCAAATATCAAAATATAGCGATGCAAATTTCAAGTTAGATACAAATTTTTAAAGAATCTTCTATCACATTTAGCCAATTTATGGAATGATAAAAGCAATGTAAGGGCTGGGGAGGAGAGGCATAGAGGCAGAAGTTGTTCACGGTATGTTGAATTACAGGTTCCTAAGAAAGGCCCATTCATGATGCAGGACAAACAAAATCCTTTAAAGATTGATTGATTGACTGATTGATTGATTTGAGAGAGAGTGAGAGGCAGCAGGAGCAGGAGGCGCAGAGGGAGAAAGAGTCTCAAACAGTTTCCGTGTTGAGCACGGAGGCTGACACGGGGCTCCATCCCACAACCCAGGGAACGCGACCTGAGCCAAAACCAAGAATCTGTGCTTAACCCGCTCCAACACCCAGAAGCCCCAAGATCCTTAAACTTTTAAAAAGGAAACCCCTTTGTATGGCATATGGGTGATTAAGGACACACTGTTACATAGAATATTCTACTATTCCAAAAATAATACCAACACTATATATGCTATCGGGGGCCTGAAATGTCATGGATCCTGATTTAGGCCTTTTGAGAGAACAAATTGGGAAGATAACAAAACTGAGCTACCTAATCATTTTACCTTAACGATGAAGCATTCTCTCCTTTTATCCCTGGGCCCCAAACTGGGTTTACAACAGCATTGATTTCCAACTCTATTAAATTATCCTCTTCACATTTGCCTTCTATACCTTTTAGCTTTGTCTTAAAGGCCAAGTAACAAGAAGGACCCGGCAGCACAAGAAAAAGATACAGGAAAGAAGGCAAAGAACGGAAACCCTGGAACAGCTTGAGCATATGACCTGAATCCACTGAGAGATAGGGAAGAGAAGTTTTTCCTGTTGTCTCTGGCTCGATCAGCCCTGCACCTTTCCCTCTCCACCTGTATACACATCTCCTATGGACAAAACTTAAACATGGAAAAGCAGATGCTTTCAGTTAAAGGGTTTTTATGAAATTTTTAAATTTTAATATTAGCATAGAACGAAAATATAAAGAGACCTACCCCTGTTTATTCTCTTCCTGGAAAGCCCTAACGTTTGCTCTATGGACTCTCACCCCAATGCTAGCCAGCACCCCATCCTCACTCTCATCAATCCCACTTAGTGGATTTCTAACTGTTCTTTTCTCGAGTATCTTCTTTTGTCAATATCTTTTGCACTTCCAGCTATTTTCCCCCAAAGCATCATTATTAGTATGTCACTGCCAGGTCATGAACCAATTACTTAATACATAAAATCACATTTCTTTCATGTAGTCTCTACTTTCACAAGCTCGTGCCACCTCTTTCCTGTAACAGAAATTCTCCTCCGTAGACTGGCAGGTCCTATTATTTGTCACAATGAGTCTGTTTGAGTATTTCTGTTGTTAGGTCTACCCCAATTGCTCTTTTCCCCTTCACTTTTCCTGTCTAAATCCTGGATGGTCTCCAAGGCTGGGTTTACTTCCCAGTCTCTCTACAAACGTCTATCCTAATTTCACTGATGTTTCCAAGTCCCAAATTGCTAGACAACCTACGACACAGGCAAGAAAACTCCTTGCCTAGGACCTTGAGCCTCAGGCGCCCTGTCTATCTCTCTCTCTCACACACACACACACACCATTTGCTACAGAACACATGGATACCTCTGTCATTCAGAGTCCAGTAATCAATATGGGCAGAAGGAAACCCATAATCTAAGCATCTACTTTGGTGACTGACACTGTTCAGGTCCTAGAGACCTTCTTCTCCATCTTATTCTCCCTATGGTGCATTTCACAGCTGGTGACTAGCATAAGGGGTTTGGGGTGAGACAGTGCCCATGTGTGTCCATGTGGGGGGAGGTACTCCCCATGAGCCCAGGGACAGGATGTGCTGTCGCAGGACACTCTAACTTCTCACCCGCTGACTCACAGTCTGCACACTCTCGCAGCAGAGCCTAGATAACAAAAAAATCATTTCCCAGAACTGCCAAGTGTCCATTTTCTTGCTTCCCTTACTAACTGATCTAATTTTCAGTTGTGGAAGTATTCATAATTTAGCATGGCATTTGCAATTATTACCAAGTGTGACTAGAAGCCTTTTGCAGTATTAAAAAGTTCTTATTATTCTGTTTGTTTGTAAAAATTACATTCCTATAGATACAGAATGTATGAAGTATGATACAAATTCTTTACATGAGAAACTAGATGCACACTGTATATTAGAATTGAAAATATTCGGTAAGATTTAATTTTAAATTAAAAAATACAACTTTAGCTTTATTTAAATGTTAATATAGGTTTTTATATTTATTAATTTATAAAAGTTTGTACTTATTTATCAATTATAATAGGTAATTTTGACTAATTTTCAATATTTTAGTACATTATAACTTTTTTTTTAAAAGATTTTATTTATTTATTTGACAGAGAGAGATCACAAGCAGACAGAGAGGCAGGCAGAGAGAGAAAGAGAGGGAAGCAGGCTCCCTGCTGAGCAGAGAGCCCGATGCGGGACTCGATCCCAGGACCCTGAGATCATGACCTGAGCTGAAGGCAGCAGCTTAACCCACTGAGCCACCCAGGCGCCCCATTATAACTTTTTTAAAATTGACTTATACTTTAGCAAAAATAATTTCAAATTCAGTACCCTGTAATACAATTGTATTTATTGATTAGTAATTTTAAGTCGTTATTGTAGAGAATAAAAATATGTGAAAATATTAACTATGAATTTTAGCAGTTTTTTAGTGGTTTTCCTGAAATGAAGGGATCAAAACTAAATATGAAATGTGTAATAGATTATGAATTACGTATATATTTATTTGTTGTCATTAAACATTAACCAAACTATCGAAAGAATACTGTGTCACACTTAGTAATAATTAAAATCAGTCACTGTTTGTATTTTGTCAACTTTCAGTTACATGAAAATCAAAGTTTTGCACAAAGGATTTCATTTCTTCGTTACAGAAAACGTTCTGTCAAGGGAGGAGGAAAAATATGTCTTATTCAATAGTTTGGTAACTTTTCCTACAATTTTAAAACATATAACACATGCTAACTAGACCTCCATTTCTAACCGCTGCCTCAAAACTTGTAATTATTAATAAAATCTTTAAAAAAAAAAACAAAAAAAAAAACAAAAAAAACCTTGTAATTATTGGACCTGACCATATGCATGTTTATATAGGGTGCCTGGCTGGCACAATCAGTTAAGTGTCAGACTTTTTTTTTTTTTTTAAGATTTTATTTATGTATTTGACAGAGAGAGACACAGCAAGAGAAGGAACAGAAGCAGGGAGTATAGAAAAGGTAGAAGCAGGCTTCCTGCCAAGCAGGGAGCCCAATGAGGGGCTCGATCCCAGGACCCTGGGATCATGACCTGAGCTAAAGGCAGACACTTAACGACTAAGCCACCCAGGTGACCCATGCGTCTGACACTTGATGTTGGCTTTGGTCATGACCTCAGGGTCCTGAGATCGAGCTCCATACTCAGCATGGAGTATGCTTAGGATTCTCTCTCTCTGTCCCTCCCCCAGCTCAAGCTCCCAATCTCTCTCTCAAGTAGATAAATAATCTTTCCTAAACAATGTTTATCCAGACTTAAATCTAAAATGACTACTTTTTCTATTACTGTCACTCCAGGAACCACATATATCTGCTCTCTTCCCCCATTACATGGTGACTCACTGGGCATGTCTTCTATGCTTCCATATTTCTCAGGGTTCTCATCATTCTTGTGAGCAATACATTGTTCCTTAAGTGACTATTAATTGGTTAGGAAAAAAAGGAGACAAAGAGTGTATGATTTCACTCTGATATGGAATTTAAGAAACAAACAAAGAAAAAAGAAGTCCAAAAAACCCAGTCTCTTAAATATGGAGAACAAAATGGTGGGTGGCAGAGGGGAGGAGGGAGGGATGGGTGGAACAGGTGAAGGGGATTCAGAATCCCTCTCTTAATGAGCACTAAGAAATGGACAGAAGTGTTGACTCATAATGTTGTGCACATGAAACTAATATAACACCGAATGTTATACTTGAATTTAAAAAAAAAACATGTTCATAACAGGGAACAGACTGTAAAACACACACACACACACACACACACACACACTAAAATTTTAGAAATTTTTTAAAAATGTAAAAAGATAGGAGAGAGGAGCACCTGGGTGGCTCAGTGGGTTAAAGCCTCTGCCTTCGGCTCAGGTCATGATCCCAGGGTCCTGAGATCGAGCCCCTCATTGGGCTCTCTGCTCCGCAGGGAGCCTGCTTCCTCCTCTCTCTCTGTCTGCCTCTCTGCCTACTTGTGATCTCTGTCAAATAAATAAATAAAATCTAAATAAATAAATAAATAAAAGAGAGGAGAGAAAATATTCATGAAATTTAAAATAACTAGTGTTTCCAAGATGAGCCTTGGGTGCGGGTTGGTGGTGACGGCAAGTGGCTTCTGGTCTTGATAAACAGCTGCCCATAAGAGACATAAAAATATCATGAGGAGATCTTCAGTGAGGCTTTACACATAGCTCCTGCCTGACAGAAAGCTGGTGAGCAACTGTCTTCCTGATGGAAAAGGAGAGTTTTGCAGTCACACAGCAACATTCAATGGTTTTTAATCTGAAAATAAGGGGAATAAGAAGAAAGCAAATCTGCAGTCAATCTTTCTTGTTGCTCTACTTTACAACCATTTCAAACCCTTTCATTTCCAGACCTTTGGTGAGTTTGTTCAAAATCGATTTTTGGGTGAGCCACAATGAAAAGCTGTCCCCCCTCTCCCTACCGCCTACCCTCACTAAAGAGAAAAGTCTTGATATTTAAAGTTCGGCTGACATTTAGTGACTGACAGTTTATGATTAACTATCAGCTTTCTTTAAAAAAAGAAGTAACCGGGGCACCTGGGTGGCTCAGTGGGTTAAAGCCTCTGCCTTCGGCTTGGGTCATTATCCCAAGGTCCTGGGATCGAGCCCCACATCGGGCTCTCTGCTCAGCGGGGAGCCTGCTTCCTCCTCCTCTCTCTCTCTCTCTGCCTGCCTCTCTGCCTACTTGTGATCTCTGTCAAATAAATAAAATCTTAAAAAAAAAAAGAAGTAACCAAATATTGAAATCATTATTTTACAAAGACATTTAGGTTTAGCCGTTTTGAGAGCTATTGTTGAACAGCCGAAAAACAGTTCAGTTAAAGAGATTTCTTGTGTGCAGAGAAATTAACATTGTAAAATGTGTATTGTAAAATTTCTAAATAAAACTGACGGATTGCTCTAGTGTTAGGTGTTTTAGTAAATATTTGTAAGCTCATGCTCAAGGTAGTTTTTACCTAAGAAATACAGTTCACGATATTCCTGAATATTCAATCATGTAATTTTCTAGAGCTTACATATTCTCATTACCTGCTCCAAAATATATGTTTGTACATATATAACTCCTATAAATGAGTTACATGAAAATCAAAATCATTGCAAAAAATACATTCTCATACTTAACTCTGAATAAGCTCTATTTCACATCTTATTCCTTATTTTCCTGTCATTTCAGTCAATAAATATAGAAAAAACTTTTATTTAGATTTTAGCATAAGTATGATATATTCAAGTTAAATTTTGGTGAAATGCAATTTAAAAAAGACTAAGCCTAAGGACTCAGATTGGATACCAATTACCAGAAACTATAGCAAAACAGAGATTAAACACTGAACTATCCCACTTCTTCCACCTTTCTCTTTCCTTTTCTTCCTTTTTCTAATATGAAAGCCTTCTGATGGGGTCAAGCAAGATATGCACGGCACAGAAGTGGGGAAGCCAATGACAGTGAGTCCCAGTGACAAGAGGGATTATCAAAGGCCAAGAGGAATGAGGAGGTGACTATAGGAGAGGCGTCCTGATACAGTGCATAGGAGTCCAATGAGGGGAAGAGAGTGACACCACACCCAGGACCAAGCCAGCGCAAAATGTCAGCTCAAGTCAGGTAAGCGTTCCCATACTCGTGGGGCGACATGAGTAGAGTGAGGAGGGCAGACACACGGGGTGATTCGTGGTTCAGCCCTGGGTGTCTGAGCACAGGCAGGGTGGGGAATGTGCCCACAAGCGGGGACAGCGGGGAGAGGCTAGCATAGGAGTTGCTGTGAAAGCAAGGAAGCTAGAAAGAACAGTCATATGGTGGAAGAGGCAGCAGTAGGAACAGATTAGATAGGGGCAATGAGGAGGGGGAGAGATTTTTCACCAAAGAAATAAATGTATTTCATATATTTATAGTTTTCTTATCCTCAGAGAGAGTATACATAAGGAAAGAGAAAAAAACTCAAATAAACCCTGTTGCATTGGGTTAAAATTGAAGGTATTGAAAAATAAATACCTTTCAATATATAGACATAAACATACAGAAGTGAATATAGCTATAAATGTACATATGCATGTATACATATTCTTACATATATTCCTTGGCTCTATCAAGCAACACCCCAACAGCAGTGACATACCCAGGATTCAGATCTCAGTTTCTGAATCCCATTCTCCCACTCTGCACTTAAGGGAACCAAATCTCCTTGAAGAAATGGCTGATTCCAGAACTTGTGCAAGGAAAGTATTAGATGAGCCTTGAACATCTTGCTGTGCCAGAAAGGAATGAAGTACTCAAGGAAGAATGGATACGCACCAGAAAGACCCAGAAGCCTCCTTGAAGAGGCTATCAATAGATAAACTAGGGATGTGAACATCAAAATAAATGACAATCATGAATTAGAACCCGTTCCTGCATAGGAGACTATGAATCTGCACTGACAGAAATAAATAAATTGCAAGCATCATTGATGCAGACGGGATATTTGCATAGTCTCAAAGTAACTTCCCAAAAAATACTTCTTTGTTACAAAGGAAAAATAGGATTTTTGGGATGCCTACGTGGCTCAGTCGGTTAATCTGCTGCCTTCTACTCAGGTCATGATTCCAGGGTCCTGGGATCGAGTCCTGCATCGGGCTCCTTGCTCATCAGGGAGCCTGCTTCTCTCTCCGCCTCTGCCTGCCACTCTGCCTGCTTGCATTCTCTCTCCCTCTCTCTCTGACAAATAAGTAAATAAAATATTTTTTAAAAAATAGGATTTTTAATAAAAAGCTTGGCAGACACCACCTTGATTACATGACCAAACTTGTGACTGGTAATGGGACAAATCAAAATTGTGGAACAAGTTGTTCCAAACTTGTTAGGAAAAGAACACAGTAGCACCTCTGTGTTGGTATCTTTCCCAAACACACATCGTCCAAATCTAATCATAAGGAAGCATCAGGAAAACCCAAACTGAGGTGACTTTTATACAGAAATTCTCTTGCAACCTTCAAAAGTGTCAGATTAAGACAATTAAGGAAAGACTAAGGAATGCTTTCCGATTGAAGGAGAACAAAGGAACATGACAACAGACCCTGAACTGTGGTTATGAATCCTTTTGTTATAAGGGATATTATGGGGACGAGGCAAAAGTTAATGAGGTCCAAGGAGGAGGGAGCATGATGCATTCTCTACAACTTCCCCTGTTGGTGTTCATCTTGTGGTTATGCAGGAGAACTTCCTGTAGAAGGAAATACATCAACCATCTTTAGGAGTGATGGGCCATCAATCCAGCAACTTACTCTCAAATGATTTGAGAAAGAAAAGAATTATCATTGCTACTTTTTTTTTTTACCTGGAATTATCCAAGTAATAAAATCTGAGCTGAACATATAAAGAAGTTCTCCTCTTAAGAGATAACACAAAATAATCTGAGAGAAGCCCTAAACTAATTTATCAGAATCCTAGCCCCTCACCTATTGTATTCCCATTTTTCATTTGGACAATATGAATAGAACCTACTTTGCAAGCATATATAATAACTTATTACTAATATAATATGGGAAAGTCAAGGCAGCTCACTTATACCAACCTTCTACGATGCCTAAATCTCCATAAAAGGAGCTTCCCACAGACTAAGAATCATCTTTCAAAAGGACAATTTCCCGAATGCCAGATAAACAACTACAGAGAAGATACATGAAAAAATTGATGTGCAACTGCTGGGTATTTACCCTAAAGATACAAACGTAGTGATCTGAAGGGGCACGTGCACCCGAATGTTTATAGCAGCAATGTCTACAATAGCCAAACTATGGAAAGAACCTAGATGTCCATCAACAGATGAATGGATAAAGAAGATGTGGTAGATATATACAATGGAATACTATGCAGCCATCAAAAGAAATGAAATCTTGCCATTTGCGATGACGTGGATGGAACTAGAGGGTATCATGCTTAGCGAAATAAGTCAATCGGAGAAAGACAACTATCATATGATCTCCCTGATATGAGGGAGAGGAGATGCAACATGGGGGGTTAAGGGGGTAGGAGAAGAATAAATGTAACAAGATGGGATTGGGAGGGAGACAAACCATAAGTGACTCTTAATCTCACAAAACAAACTGAGGGTTGATGGGGGGAGGGGGGTTGGGAGAGGGGGGGTGGGGTTATGGATATTGGGGAGGGTATGTGCTATGGTGAGTGCTGTGAAGTGTATAAACCTGGCGATTCGCAGACCTGTACCCCTGGGGATAAAAATATATGTTTATAAAAAATAAAATTAAAAAAAAATTGATGTGCAAGATGGGCTTATCGAATCCTTTTCATTTCCAAACCTATTTTGACAGGAAAGGATGGGGGAACAAATGTCACAGCCAAAGGGAGAAACTGAGCCATGAGTAGCTAAACCAGAGTCTGCAGACCAAAATAAAGCCATCAAGCCAACATCACAGCCAGAGACTGATTAAGTCAGCATGACCAGGAAGATGGTGGGTCCAAGTGGGCGACTGATCTGGGACAAGGGCTCCAAGGAAGCCAGGGACTGTAAACTGATTATACGTAAGAGATGAAAAAGTCCTCAAGATGGGTTATATGCATGAAGATCAATCAGTTCACCAAATGTGATTCACAAGCCAGAGAACTAAAAAACAGGAAAGAAAAAGTCATCCAAAGGCAAGTACACAGATGAAAGAGATTTAAGGAATAGATTACCTTTCTACATGTAGGATGCTGTTATGTGACCATAGTCTTCCTTCATCCCAATTTACTCCTACCTTCAGTTTGAGATCACAGAGTAGAATTAGAGAGTAAACATTAGTCTCTACCTTCTTGGTGTCAGGTTTTGCATGTGTAAAAAGGAAACATACTGTATTGTAGTAAACAAGAGATTCTCACTCAGAACTCTCTTCAAGGAAGAACTTTCTGCCTAACCATGGAGAATGCAGTAAACAGGCAATCTTTAAAAAATATATATTGTTGACAAGGATGTGGAGAAAAGAGATCACATGTACACTGTTGGTGTGAACAGCATTATGGAAAATAGTAAGAAAGTTCCTCCAAAAGTGATAAATAGACCTATGTTATATCCAGCAATTCCTGTCTGGGCAGGAAACGAAATCAGTTTCTCAACGAGGTATCTGCGTTCACGTGATTACTACATTATTTACAATAGCCAAGATATGGAAACAAACTAAATGTCTGTTGATGGAGGACTAAATAAAAAAATATATATGGTACACATATATAATAGAATATTACTCAGCCTTAAAAAAAAAGGAAACCCTATCATTTGTGACAACATGGATGAACCTGGAGGACATTACGTTCAATAAAATAAGCCAGACACAGAAAGACAAAGACTGCATGATCTCACATGTTGAATCTAAAATAATCAAACTCATAGAAGATGAATACATTCTGGAGATATAATGTATAGCAATGTGATTGCCACTAACAATACTGAATTGCACACTTGAAATTTGCTAAGAGGGCAAATCTTAGTTCTCACCAAGACAAAAAAAAAAAAAAGGAAAAAGGAAAAAGAAAGAAAGGAAGGAAGGAAGAAAGAGAAGCTGGTAACTGTGGAGCAGGTCACTGTACACCTGCCACCAATCCCAGGAGAGGCTTCTGAACATTTCTGCACACTGTATCTTATATTCTAAGTCACCAGGAATGCAACCCAGTCAAGCATTGAATGGAAAAATGCTTCACCCCCATAGAGAAGAGATAGCAAGATCAACTTCCACAGTGGGTACTGGTCCCAGAACCAGCAGGTATCACCCTGCTGGCCAATGCAGGGCACTTCTACTTACACCCTCCCCAGGATGCAGAAATTCCCTTTCCCCTCTCCATGGAGGAGAGATGGAGTGGTGGGTTGACCAGATGCAACACAGCATGTGCCCAAGCTTCAAGCAAAGACAAAAGAGCCCTGTTTGAGCCTCAAATGGGGAAAGTTCCCCAGACAAGGTGATGAGCCTGACACAGGCTCATTATCTCTTGATAAGGTCGTGTCCCAAACACAAAGCCCATTTTCATATGAAACTGGAAAGATGGCATGCACCAGACTGCCTAACTATGTGAGGTGATGGATATGTTAATTAGCTTGGCTGTGTGGTTATTTCACAGTGTATATCAAAACATCATGTTTTAAACCTTAAATATATATATGTGTGTGTGTGTGTGTGTATATATATATATATATATATATATATAATTTTTATTTGTAAAAAAAAAAAAAAAAAGACAATCTTCACTTCCTAGCTCCTTCAGGGTCCACCCAAACCACAGAAAGCCACCTCACCCAAGGAGTTCTCTCCCCAGGACACCCCACTTCCAGAGGCTGAGCAAGATACAAATAGGTGGAGGGCTCCCTCCAGACCCCCCATTGTGCCTCCTGAGGTTGCCCCCACACTCCATTTTGCCCCTTCCCCCTTCCTTTCATTAACGTGAATCTCTAATACACATCTCCTTTTATCCCAAATCTCATCTCAAGGCCTGCATCCAGAGAAACCAAACTGTGACCCATGGTATTGGAAATGATCTGAGAAAGCACCATGGAGTTTGGGAGCAGAATCTTCACTACCAAGCTGGCAATGAGGTAAAGGGAGCCAGACACCTGCGCTACAGGGCAGTGGTCCAATTGTGCGACTGTTCACGGGGGCTGAACTGGGACTAGGGACTCACGGAGGGAAATTCATTAGTAGGCACCATGTGCGAAGCATCTGAAACATACAGAGAAAGCAACGTTGGGTGGCTGATGCTAACGACCAATGATGGGCTGATGTGCTACAGAAAGATGACAAGCTGAGATGAACAAAAAGCCAGTTGAAACTCAGGTAGGAAAGCCAGAGGGTCATTTTGGTTGTCTGTGCAGAGCCTGGGATGAGGGTAAGACCAAATGAGACATTTGCTTTGGCTGAAAATTAAGGGAGGGCCAGCTGCCAAAAGCCTCAGTAATCAGGAGTGGCTTTCTTTGAGGATGGAGTTGAGGTGGGGAGGAAAATGAAGGAAGAAATACCTACCTAATATAGCTGCTTGTGGATATTCTCTTCTTTTGTGTGTCTATAAATGTTTTAAAACATGTTAACCTAAACAATGTGCTCCCTGTATGGGTATGTTAGTTTTTGTCTACCCCAGCAGTTCTCCATGGGGACACTTGGCTCCCAGGGGCCATTTAGCAATGTCTGGAGACATTGTTGGTTGTCACAGTTGGGGGTGGTGCTCCTGGCATCTGTTGTGTAGCCCGGAGATGCTTCTAAACATGCCATTGTACACAGGATATCTCCCCACACACACTAAACAATTATTCAGCCCAAAAAGCCAGTAGGCTGGAAAATTTTGATCCACACCCCAGGGCGGTTAGCATTTGAAATAGGCTCAAGAGAAATATACCCCAAAGTACATTAATTATTACATAATGGACCCTAATCTCAAGTCCAGGGGCCAGGGGTGGCCTCCACAAACGTCAGCCATCCCTATCTGAGTAGCACTGATGGATTCCATAATGAGCATTTGAAATTCGCGTTGGAAGAAGCATGGATTACAGACAGCGAGCAGGCACTTCTGTCCTGCCACACGTAGGCATATGAAATCCGGCCATCCCTGAAGCCCGCGCTCATCAGGGCGTGCTCTTGGCCCAGAGGCCCAGTTCAGCACGTGTCTGTAGAGAATCTATCACTTGATCCGACAACAAGGTCATCTGGCTCTTGTTAGCTCTCCTGGGGCTAATTAACCCGCTCTGGTAGTGCCAAACCCTTGAACCAACCCACTGTGAACAGGAGTCCATCTCCCCTTCTGCCAAACATCCTCATTAATGACCACCTTTAGTTTGGCTCCCACTACATGCGATGCATAGACTAGAAACGGGGACGCTTAGGCCCTCTTCGCCACCATATCATGGCATCTTCTGATGAAGCCAGATTTACGGATGGCGCTGATAGGTACTGAGCGAGACAAGCTAAACAGGCATATCAGGACCTTTATAACTAGCAGGTTGTTTCTGGTAGACATCAGTATCCATCTTGGGAAAACCTCTCTTTACGAACACTGAGATCTCTGAAAAGCTGACTCCTGCAGGCCACCTTGTACTAGGCCTCTCGTGTTTCTCTGGGGGGTGGAGTGACCAAAATTTCTGTCACTCCGTGGGAGATTCCACAAGGCTCTCTTATAACTCTGCCACAGTGAATTTAATGCCTTTGTTCTCAGCAGGGTGCTATTTCGGTGGCAAGTCGTGCCCAGTTCAGGAGCAGAAAAGGATCCCGATTACCCCCCAAAACCCATATTCAAACTAAACAATGCTTAAGTATAAAGTTTGAGTTCCTCCTGAGATAATTATTTTCTTGGTTTTGACCTACCAATATACAAAGTCTTTATAGAAAATAAGTACTTTTTTTTGTTTGTACACAGTCCTACGAGATTTTAGAGGTAGACCCAAGTCCTCTGAAGCTGAACGTGGTGTGAAATCAAGCACAATACCCCACACTTGATTCTTCCTAATTTCTGCTTCAGTAGACAGTTAAATGCCATACAATAGGTCCAGCATCCCCTTAATGCCTACCACAAACAGAATATTTTGCTCTGAAGTGAGGCAAAAAAAACCTGAAAGGAACGATTTGGAACGGTTAGCTATTATTCTCAACTAAACAACACTTACAACTGTGTCAGATCTTCTCAGAAAGTTAAATTGCCTGTTATTCTATTTCTACCACAAAACATGCATATTTACTTTATAAAGACTGCACGTTATTATGAGAAAATTTGATGCTTACAGAGTTTCTCCGATGCTGTTTACTGTTGCTGTTTAAGAATGGAAAGCCCTCTGAAATCCATTTCTGGTAACTGGTAAAGGAATAGAGCAACACTTCGCTATCATCATGTTAGTGGTTTCTGTATTAAGATGGGTCATAACCTCCCCTCCTTGAGGTAGATGCCTGGTGATGGGCCAATTCCTCTGTGTCCACCCCTCTGCACAGACATTTGGAAAAAAGACAGTCCACTGGAAAAGGAGAGGGCAAACCCCACCCAGAAGTCATGCATGCTGTGTAATTCCGTTTCTGCAAAGAAAGGGGCAGATTTTTTTTTTTTAGGTCTCTTGACTTTTATGAATTCTCTGCCTTTTTTAAGTTAAAATAACTAAGAATTAGGCTGGATTAAAAAGAAGAAAATACTCTTCGGTTAAAAGAGAAATGCCTAATGGAGCTTCAAACCCATCCCGGCTACTAAGTAATCAAGCCTTAGATAACCGGCAAAACCATTCACCTGTGCAAGACATGAAATAATGAAATAATACAAGGTAGTATGTTTGTTTGGGGCCGAGGGTCCTTACCTGTCCGCACGGGTACTTCATGCAAGTATTATATCCACCACAGTTCCAAATCACCCATTCCCTACATCCACAGAGGACACACTGCCTTATCTCCTCCACCACAGCCCCTGTTGAGAGTTAAAAAAAAAAAAAAATCCGTACAACAGGAAATGACGTCAGCAGTCACGTGGGCGGCGCTCCGCCGCCAGGGGTCAGGAGTGCGGCTGCGCAGAGACAGAGCGTGCAAATGCCCAGGGGCGGAGCGTCCAAGGTGAACTGGACAGAGACTGTGTGCATGCTCGGCCGCGAGTTTTCACAAGCCCTCACTCCCGGGCTCTAAGCGGGTGTTTGAAAAGGATCCTGGGAACAAAGTGACGCTGTTGGAGTTCAAGGGCAGGAGAAGTGTGCTGCATAGAGTCCCTGAAGTCTTCTTCTCTGCAGGAAGACCGTATGCCAGGTTTGTGGAGCAGGGGTTGGGGGGTCTGAAGGCCGGGGGCACAGGGGGTGGGGGGAGCATCTGTCCGTTGTTAAAGAAGTTTTTGAAGAGTGGGACGAGTCCATAACGTGAAAGGCACCATCAGCTCCAGGCTGATCCCACTGGGGCTTCCGGGAAGGAAACCAGTGTATTACTAGACAATTCATTCATTGGTGTCGGTCTTTGGGAATGGACGGGGCTGACGGGTCCACGTGGTGGTAGAGGATGGCATAGAACAGTACTGAATGTGGAGCCAGGTGGCACAGGCCTCCTTGGCAGCCTGGCTCCCAGCATCATCCGGCAGCTCTGAGGCCTCAGGCCCAGACTTTCTCCTTCCCTGTGAACCTGCCCTGGGCAGAGGGCCTCAACCCAGCTTCAGCTGGGGCACCCAGTTAGAACCTCGGCCAAATTACTACAATAAGCACTTCTGGTTAAAAAAAAAAAAAAATGTGGAAGCAGTTTTTTTGCCTTTAAACAATATGGACTCAATGCTCTAACGTGGGGTCAGTGGGAAGGAAGAGGGGCAAAGGTCACCTATGAATGCAGGACAATAATTGTGTTAGTCTGAATAGGAACACTTAGACTTCTAGTAAACATATCCGAGCTACCCATCCCTGGCATTTCCATCATGGAGAGCCACAGTGATGAACAGCAAATTGTCATTGAACAATTGTTGTCAGGAGAGCATTAGCAGCAGCTGTTGGAATCAGCCAGCAAAGTCTGGCTGCATGAGAAAGCTGTTCCAGGCAGCATTAACAAAGTTTGTTAAGTAAAATGGTTCTGAGCTCTGGAGTTGCACGAGAACTAAACCAGTTTGCACATGTGGTTGGATGGGGTGATGCCCGTGAAATGGCAGGGAGGACTTTGGTAAAATTGGAAAGGAAAGCCGCTGAACTTCGAGAAATTTCTTCTGGGAGATCTGGGCAAGATTTTTTAAAAACCTTTGTAATTTGTCTTCATAGACATTTACTTTTCTATGTTGACTGTTACAAGCCGCTGCTTTTGTCTTGTGTGTGTTATAGGTAAATACGATGATGACTGAGCTATTTCTAAATAAATACTTCTGAGTTGCAGAATTGTCTTTCCTCCATGTAATCATAATATTGGCCTTTTATAATAGAGTTGGCCATAAAAGGCAAGCACTATTGAATTTAATTCCCTTTGTTATCTGAATCTGAAGCTAGAAGTTACTGTCCCCAAGGATTTCGTGGTATCTTGGTAACAGTCACGTAAGAAACTAGAGTTGAGGGGGAAGTAATTTCTCCACTGAATTAGCACTATTAGCATGGTGACATGCTCTGCAGGTCCTCCTCCAGATATGAAGGGCTCTTTCTCTAGGCTGCCGGGAGAGTTACCCCATGATAACTTGTAGCTCTCAGCTCTTGCAAGGACTGCCTTAGCCAAAATCAGCCCGTTTTTGACTGATCAAGGAGCAGGCATGGAGGTTCCTTCAAGAGACCCAGTCCCCTATCCCAACTCTGGACAGCTCTAAAGGGCCACCCCCAACTGCAAAACTCTCGGGAAATCAGTAGAGACATTGCTGGAATTGTCCCCTTCTCTCCAGTCCTCCTTTCTTTCCCACCATTCATTTAGTATAGATCTCAAGAACATTCCTTACTAAGCGCCATACCCTGCATGGTAATCTGGGCTTCTAGCAGCTTCCCAGGGAGTGCAGCCTGTGATGCTTTGTGCCGGGCATGATCCATCACAGGAAACATGGAGGTGAAATTTGGGAGCGGTAGAAAACTCACCCGTGTGTTTCCTTTACAAGGATCAGTTCTGGGATGCCAAAGGTTGAATGGCTGAAAACAGTTACCTCGTATATTTTTTCTGTTTTTATGGTTGTTGGAAACAGGAAGGGAAGTTTGATATTGGTTATACTATCATGGCTGAAGCCGAGTGTGAAGTCACTTTTCTGTCATAAACAAAGGTGAAATGGTAGACTTGAGTCAGGCATAAAGTCGATCACTGACCTCTACCTGGGGCTAGCATTTCTGATGGAATAATAGATATTGAGTTCTTAAGTAATACTTGAGAGAAAATGAAATTACTGAGGAAAGCCAACATTATTCTGGATACACAAGGATTTTTTGCCTGGTTAACTGAGTTACGGGGATCCGCAGAAGTGATTTCTGTTTTACAGTCTGTAGGGACATCTTGGTAAGGACGTCTATGTAGGGACAGGTAACCCTCTGATGACAACATGTGATTAGAGTTAGATTTTTCGTCTTGCCCTTCTTTAGTAGACTCTTGTAGAACAACCTCTTGTGTTCTGAGTTGTTTTTCTTCATTGACTTACATACTGACTTTATGCCATCTGTCAGGTCACTGCATCTACCATATAAATTATGAAAACTCACAGATACCCTGCATATTTACTTAAAACCCTGTCATTAAGATCCGTGTTGTAGCTACTCTCACTTCCCCAAAACTGGGTGCTTATATTCCTATCCTAATTATTTTCCCTTTTGATCTTTGTTTCTTTTTTCTCTGCATCAATATATGCATCTGTAGGATAAGGAGGAGAATATTTCTTGATACAGGGAGATGTCCTGTATCTTCCCCATTGTGGAAGCCACAATATCTAAAATTATCTTCCAGAAAACCCATACACTTTTATGGTGCGCCTGAATAAAGGAAAAAGGAAAATCATATTTGGTAACTGTGTTCCATATTAAGATAAAGTCTATCGGTTGAATTGTCTTTTTAATGCATTCCTTTAAGAAACTCAAATAGATTGCATGAGGACATACTGACTGAATAATTTTATTTTCCATCTCCAATTTGGTGCAGCTGGAGACAATTAAATGTATGGAGAAAGATAGAGATGCTAATATGCACTGCTCTGATCCTGTCATGGCACCCACAAAGGCATTTTTCCTGGAAATGCTTATGTGAGTATGAGTCACATGATAAGAATGGACTTCCTGATGTACTAGAAATATATCTCTAACAAGATTTTTTAAGCTCCAGGGGCTGTCAGAGAAAAATCTTTCGGGTTATTAGTTGTTCATATTCTGACAGTAAAAAGTGTTCTCTTGAGACTCCAGGAGCTCAGTGTAAGCCTGACATCACAGGACTGGATTTCTCCCTGAACAGACCCTGTCTGTCCTCTATGAGAAGTCAATCCTTAAGACACGGGAGAGGAGCTTGAAGAATTGTGATTACATATACCACTGTATCGTCTCCACAGTAAGAGGACTCCCTCCCCTTTTTAAATTTCTTTTGGCACTTTTAGAATTTTGTAAATGATCACATAACTGTAGCTTTATGATGCAGATTTAGACAAGTGTTTTGATTTCTAATTTATCCATTGTATAAGAATGTTGTTTTAGTGTTTTTATTTAATTATAATCCACTCACACAAATTTGGGATGCCGTATGAGTTTAAAACGAGGAAATGCCACCAACATAATTCTGGCTGATCCATGCCAGTAGTATAAGATATGCTGTTTGCATTACTTTGCTCCTTACCACCACCAGTATTAAGTGAAACATGCTCAGTTCGCACATCTGAGAAGAAAGTCTGTGTCTTGGCTGAGTTCAGTGAGAAGGGACATCTTGCCTTGCCATGTAATGATGAACTGACCATTCTTAAGAAAGGGAGAAGCACATGTTAGGAGGACCAAGCCAACAAGGTCTAACCACTTGTAGAGGGAGGAAGAGGCAGGAATTCTAGGTTCATAGGAATGCAATGTTGACTGTCTGGGGAAAGAGAATTAGTACTAGGAGGACCCATCTGCTTCCCAAAATTCTCAGGATGTGTGACCTGGGCAGCTGCTCAGAATTGTACCTGCAGAAGAACTCCCTGCACAGCTAATGTGTGTGTGTGTGTGTGTGTGTGTGTGTGTGAGAGAGAGAGAGAGAGAGAGAGAGAAAGAGAGAGTGTGTGAGAGTATATGAGTGTGGTGGAAGGAGGTCTAGTTCATGCTCTATGCAGGAAGCTGTATACCCAGCTTGGGGCTGCCTCCATCCAAAGGGTTCCATGACTTCAAATTCTTACTGAGGAACCACATGTAAAGGCAGAGGCCTGCCCTGTCCTCTCCTCATTACCCTTCCTCTCTCCTTTCCTTCTCTTTCTTCTGCCTCCCCTGTCCCCCATCTTCTTTCCCCCTGCCTGTCCCCCTTCTCAATCCTGTTTCCTTCCCTCGCCTTCCTTCAAATGCCAAAAGGAGCATGACCTGGATAAGCCAAGTTGAATTTGACTTTATTAATGACTCAAAGGCAAAGAATAATTAAAAAAAAAAAAAAAAAAGAGGCTTCTGGGGCACCTGAGTGTCTCAGGCTGTTAAGCATCTGCTTTCAGCTCAGGCCATGATCCCAGGGTCCTGGGATGGAGCCCTGGCCCTGCTCAGCTGGGAGCCTGTTTCTCTCCTTTGCCCTCCACCCCGCTGCCCCACTTTTGCTTGTGGGCTCTCTTTCTCTCACGGATAAATAAGACCTTTTTTTTTTTAAAAAACGAGGCTTGGGGAGAGAATGAGGAGGGAGGAATAGATAGGGTGTATTAAAATCCAGATCTGGGGATTTGGATAGGGTTGGAGTATACTGAGTAGACTGACACTGTGATGAAAACAATATTGGAGCAATATTATCCCGGCAAAGCCATACAGAATGACTGAGCCCAAGGAGAGACTAGAGAGACTCATTTTCCCCTAATGAGTGAATTATGAGAAAATATTTGTAAGGGAGGAAAGAACAGTTGGACTTTACTGGACCATACAGAACTGGTCAAGACCACACTCCAGAAAATCAAGTGAGGGTCAGTGGTAACTGAATTCCATAAAAGAGCATGTTTTACTCTATACTGTTACTGGATTTTATTTAACTTAGAACAACCACCCACATGAGCACATTAAACAGGTATGAATCGAACAGAAACAATATTGCAGGATCCTGGGTATATGTGCTTCTAATGTGAAGGAATAGAAAGTTTCTGCTGAGTCTAATACTTGTGAACTAGGAGTATTAAGTCCTTCCTAATTATAAGAACACCAGATTGACAGGTTAACGGTAAAGGAGTCAAGCAAGTAACTCAGTGGAGGCAGCTCCCTTCTTTCAATTACAATTTCTTCCTACAAAAATTCGATTGGCAGAAGTAAAGTGAAAATGTTAGGTCTTGTAAGGAGAGGTCTATTCTCATATGATTTAAAAGTTGGATTTCCAAGACTAAATTTCGGCAATCTATTTCCAGCCTTTGATACATGTTCTTTAATTTTATTCTTTCCCCTTATAATTGAGCACACAATTAACTTAGTACTCAACTGGAGCTAAAAAAAAATTTGCCATTTTGTAATACCCAGTTATTTCAATCCTTTGTCTCGGTTTTCTGAAGTTTGGGAGACCTCCGCTCATCACGTCTTCTGTTTATCACTTCATTCTTGTGGTAAATGAATAGGGCAAATGCAGTAAAATAGTTAAATAATGAAGAAACGCTACTGTGAAAATTGGCAACACTGACAAAACAGAACTGTTAGCTTTCAGGCAGTGCCAGTGGAGCTCAGAATTCTTATTTCTGACATAACGCATGGAGTCTAAATTCAGAGCACTGGAAGTGGTTTATAGACACCAGTGCATAATGATGGGAAATAAGGTACAAGTTTGTGAAAGATGGACAAAGTTGGAGAACCACCTGTGGTTTTGAAAACCACCCTTCCAATGAAGCACATACAGTGTCTCCACAAAGATGATGGGCTCAGCCTATAGAAGAACCTAGAACATAAAGAGATTAGAAATATATTCTTCTAAACATAGAAATTATGGTTATTTTAATTTACCAGCGCCATATCCATATCCTGGGTCATACACATATGCATACATATGTGCATATATACATACACACATATGTAGTCTCTGAGAAATGACAGCAGGAATAGGGAAGATGGTCATCTGGAGTTAATCTTCACCATAAATTAGAACTGGTTCATAATATAAAAGTGATAGGATCTTTTGGAACAGTGACTATCATTCTGAAGAGTCTTAAAGGAAAAGAGAGGCATACAGAGAATTATCAGATATGTATAATAGACTTTAAGAGTGCAGAGTTCCGTGGTTCAATGAAAAATGTCTGGGGTATACTTCTGAGCCCTCTCCTACAGCCTTTCTCTTCCCTCTTCCATAACAAAATAGTTCTGTCTCAAATCTTCAATTACCAGTCTTAAATTCAAGAGTCCTTAATACACGACTAACAACAACCACAAACACTCATCTGAGATTCAGTCTCCCATCTTCACCTTCTTTCTGTAGTGGTTGAAGGTATTGAACAAGTGCATGGGTATTGAGATTTAGAATAACAAGATTCAAATCCCAGCTCTGCTCTGCAATATGTTGACTGTGCAACTCTGGGCTAGTGAGTTAATTTCTTTCCAAATCTGTCTCTTTATCTGGGTATTGGACAATACACATACATCAAAAATTTTATGTGAAGATTAGTAAAATCTGGGGTGGTACCTAGCACATGGTATTCATTCATTTCTTCATTCACTCATTCATTCAGTATGTGTCTACTGCTTACTACATACCAAATATCCTGTAGGCGATAGTGGTACAAAGGCAGCAGGATAGGTATGGTCCTGTCTTAACAGGGCTTAGAGGCTTAGAGGTGAGACAGTCGGGAAAGAAGAAAATCTCTGTAGTGTTTTAATGTGATGGGAGGTTTGTGGGATGATGGGGACACTTAAAAGGCTACAGACTTTTTTTTTTTTTTAAAGATTTTATTTATTTATTTCACAGAGAGAGATCACAAGTAGGCAGAGAGGCAGGCAGAGAGAGAGAGAGAGAGAGGAGGAAGCAGGCTCTCCGCTGAGCAGAGAGCCCGATGCGGGACTCGATCCCAGGACCCTGAGATCATGACCTGAGCCGAAGGCAGCGGCTTAACCCACTGAGCCACCCAGGCACCCAAGGCTACAGACTTTTAAGAGCCATAACAAGGCTCCCAAAGGCAGAGAAGTCTACATAAGACTAAACTGGGAATGAGCTTAATGAAGGCGGGAAGACAGAGCAGAGGAGACAACATGTGCGAAGGCAAAAGAGCTACATTCCATGCCTAGAGAATCTGTTTAATTCTAGAATACTGAGCAGCAAGTACAGAGAGGCAACAGCTGAGGCGGCAGCAGGACACAAGCTCAACATCACGCAGGATTTATGAAGGAATTTCTGATTCATCCTGAGCTAATGAAAAGCCAGTAGCATATTTTGAGCAAAGGTGACATAATTGTATTTTTTAAAAAACCAATATGATGGAGCCGGAAGGTGAGAACTAGTGGAGGTAGGAAACCAGCTGAGATGTTTGGCCTCATTCACTGGGTCACCCTTCACTGATAAATACATTTGATAGCTTGGTTCCCCTGGGCAAGTCCACCCATCGCCTAGTATCTGGTTATCTGCTCAAGTTCTCTAAAGGCTTTCTGCACCAACAAAAAAAGAATCACCTTCTGATAATGAGTTCTACAGTTGGTCCAGAGGCCCATACTTTACCAGATGGTTTTGTATGGCATAGTTTAGCAAATTAAATTCCTTGTCCTTCCTGTTTCCTAAACTGTGTTATCTAATCACTGGTAAAACCAGTTGTGAGTCAGTTGTGGGTAAATTCTTCAGGTACAGGGATGCTACAGTAAAAATGCCTGAATCTGTTCTTTTAACATCCTGCTGTTTCCCCTAAATTGTTTAAGACTATCAAATTGCTCGAAATATTATGAAAACAACGTGACTTAAACTAGCTTAATTTTCTTCGATTGCTGCTATAACCCTTCAGACAGGTAGTTTCCTTGCCATTTTATCTCAAAGTCTGCAGCAATACTCCAGGTGGCTAGAGGCAAAGTGGAGTGGAGAAAATTGATGAATACAAATATTATGGGATAGAAAACAGGATTAGGTAATAGATTGGATATTGGGAGAGGGAAAGTTAAGTGGATAGAAAAGAAAATAACCTAAATACAACTGTTTAAGGGCTTAATAAATACAATTTTCTCTTCCACATTAAGTCATATAGAATTGGATGTCCAACCATCACATCACAGTCAATGTATACGTTAGAGATTGCTTCTCTAATCATTTCACATCATACCCCTCTAACTAACTGACTTCTTTTAAAAAAAAAAATCTTTTTTTAAGATTTATTTATTTATTTGAGAGGGAGAAATAAAGAGAGAGTGGGGAGAGGTGGAGGGAGAGAGAGTCTTAAGCAGACTCCCCGCTAAACACGAAACCCGGCTCAGTCCCACAACCCTGAAATCGGGACCTGAGCCAAAACCAGGAGTTGGATGCTTAGCTGACTGCACCATCCAGGTGTCCCTAACTAACTGACTTCTATTCATGGTTCTTAAGAATCAACCAGTTTGGAAACAAGGCCCTCTTGGACTCTTGCATATTCTTTTTTCCTATACATTTATCTCCCCCAGAATATTACTAATTCATGCTTGAATAAATAATGTGGTTTTACATTTGGTCTTCCTGGTTCAGCTAAGCTGGAAGCAAACCTTAAAAAAAAAAATTATCTAGTAAATACCCTACCACCCACTCTCATATGAGTCTTATAGATAATTCTGCTAAGAACCACACAAGTTAAGTGAACTATCTAACATTGTATGACTAGTAAGTTCTAAAATGAAAATTATAGCCAAGAAAATCTCTCTGGCAATGCCATGCCTTTTCTATCACAACCCACCTATATATTTGTCTGCTTTCAGATTTATCTTTTTCAGACACTAATTTCAGCACCTCAGAAACTGCCAGTGGCTCTCCTTTGTCTGAAAACACAATCCTGATTCTGTCATCAAAGGCTCTCAATTATCTGGCCTTACCTAACGGGCCATTTTTTCCCCCTACACTTCAGCACAGACCTCCACATTGCTCATTCCAGAATCATTCTCTCCTGCACACACCACACTTGTTAGAGGCTGTAACATTCGCTTATCATGCTTACAATTCTAAAATTGCCATTTTTTTTTGTCCTTAGCCCCAATCTCTCCTTTTCTTTCAAGTCCGTTGACATGCCTTTCATTTTCTTCAAAGCAACATTCTTTTGCTTTCCCAAGAATAATTGATCTGTAATTGATTATTGCTTGTATCAGACATTTGGACGAAAGAGTCTTGTACCTTGCTAAATACTTACTTGGAGTAGATAAGTTGTCACTTTCAAGTTATTTTCAAAATGCTTGAGGAGGGCGGTGATCACACCTGGCATTCCTTTAATGCTCTCTTTAGCAAGCACAATGCTCATCATTATACTGCTCATCCAACGAATTCTTGTTAAATGAGCAAAGTGAATTTTCACCAATATTGTTAAAGAGAAATGTTTTCATAGCAACCTTCAATTTCTTGGCTTTTACTTGGGACATCAGCTCTGTCTACCACCATCTACTGAGAGCAAATTTGCACTGCTGGGAGAGGGAAATAATTTTTTTCCTCTCTCAAAGTAAATCCCTGTGTCAACTAATACCATGTTACTGTTCAGATTAAATTAGCATCTCAAACAACCTTACATACTCAAGAATCTTTGCATCCTAGAATTCATATTTGACCCCATCAAGAAGAAGTTCTCTAACACAGAGAAACACTTTTGTAGAAAGTATTTACATAATTTAAATTAAATTTGGGAAACTGGCTATTACTTTGCCTTGTTTGACATAATTTTAGAATTTGTAGAAATTTATAAATACAAGTTCATCACTTGAGTTTGACTGAAGTACCTGTAGTTATTTCTGTTAGACATTGAGGATCAAGAGCATATTTCACAGTGTAACCGAACAATATTACAGTTGTAAAAGGATATTCAAATTACAAGTTCCACTTTGCTTACCTTTTCTACAAATATAATCCTCCATATTTCTGAGAACAATTTTAGAGAGTACTGTAGACCATTAGGCCTGGAAGACAATGTTAGTGGTCATATAGTCCGGCATAAAATTTTACACACAAGGTTATTCCATGTGAATCAATCTCCCCCCAGAATTCTTGGTTAGAGGTGATAATACAGGACAACATAAATATATTGTCTTATTATGATTTTTCTTATTACTTTCTGATTGACCAAATGAAAATTAAGTTATTCATTTGTTTGCGTGAGATACCTTCTTCCTTTCTAACCACCGTAGAATGCTGCCTCAAGGCATCTCAAAAGCCAAGAGTGCCATCAGGAATCTTAACAGTATTGTTTGAGAATATAAGATCAAAAATAGCCAGAAAATACATAAAAGAACATTGCTGAAAGGCATGGAGAATCAGTAAGTAGAAATTCCCCAGAAATTGAAAACCCCACCCATATGCCAAAGAAACTTACATGAGAATATTCCTTTTCCATACTTATTTTTTCATTTTTCTTCCTACACATCTAATATCCTTGCCTGATCAAGTAGCTAAAATTATTTGCTATCAGCTGCATTTTCACCAATTTCTCCTCCACTTCTATAGTTTTCAATATGATCTTCTATAGTTTTCAATTGCTTTGTCTTCTTATTTATCTGATAGAAGTCCTAATAACTGTCCACATAGCCCCTGGGAGGTTGTGAGATTTCAGTGGACTAAATAACTAATCAATATGAACTGTTTGAAAAAGTTAAAAGTCCATTAGAGCTGTAAGATATTATTATCATTCCTCTCTTAAACACTAGTTACCTTACCTTGTTGGAACCTAGAAAAAGTAATTGTCGTTGTATGTTACAAGATTATAGGAATGCAAGAAATTATGGAAGAAAGGGCGGCTTTAGATGTATCTGCTCAGCTCTATCTGCTGGACTGAAGCAAAAGGAGCAGAGAGATCATTGGAGGAAAAACATTAGTATAGAGGTCAGGAAGTTGAGGTGGCCTAGTAGGCTGCCTGGCTTGGCCGTTACCAATCTCGGGCCCCCGCCCCCCGCCTTATTCTTGTTTGCTTTTACTCAGTCCCATCAGAACTGACCCACCTCCCTGACTACCCCAGATGCTTTCTCTTTTGGTCTCCAGTGTTTTCAGAAATGAAAACTTTTTTTCTTCTCCAAGTGACCTCCTCCCTTCGGCCTACATTTCTGGGTTTATCTTGGATGAATAGGTTTCTCCATCCAGAGCCATTTGATTTCCCCTGGGGAAGACGACGACTCTTGTTTACCCACTGCAGAGAGCCAATTTTCTGTATACACACATGTGTGCCTCAGTGTGTTTCTATGAAGGTGGCCGCTTGTTGACGCAGCAGGGGTAATCCTCTCTCTAAGTGCAGGTGTACATGTGTTGGTACAACGTGTATACAGACCACAAGGTGCACAGATGAACTACAGCCAATCATCATCTGTTCTAAAACACTGGCCAGATTGAGTCGTGGATTAATGCTTACAGACGGAAAGTAACCTACTTAATCCTAGTGTCTGGAGCCATTTCTTCAGTGTTTTGCCACACTGTAGTATTCTTGACAGAAGACATTTATTCGTCCTCTAGGAGTCTGTTCTACAGCTAGTCCTCGATGATTTTCTGTGGTTATTCTAGTCCTTCCTAAGAAACAAGATAGTGAAATGAATACTTTGATGTGCGGATGTGATGTGTAAATGCAGAGGCTTTAAATTTTGGATTGACAAAACTGAAAAGCAGTAGTGAATGCCACAAAGCTGAAGAAAAGTTCAGTTCTGTGCTTTGTTAGAATCACTAGGCATAGAGCAAAGAAGACAAAGTGAATATTAGATATAGATTTTTTTTAAAGGCAAACAGAGCCAGACATTCCCAAATCCCTATAACCTAAGAATTGAGCTTAGTTTGGGTGCAAAAATAAAATTTGAATATTAGAATCAAATATTTGTAATATCTCATATCTTTCATCGTTTTAATAATTGAACATTGACATCCTAGGGGATTTCTCCAAATCTGAATAACTTAAATATCATTGACCTATTTTGCAAAAGAAAAAAAATACACTGAAACTCAGTGTTTTCTCTGTATTGCACATAGAATTACTATATTCATGGGCATGTTAATTTGGAGCTCTGTGTTATTCACTGTGACTTTATAAATTTGTTTCCTAGCTCAAGCCTGAAAGTGCTGATTACTTCTTGCTAGCCCTGTCATGCAAGGTCAACAATCAAGAGGTAGTAAGACTGCTAAGAGACTATCAGGCAAGTCAGGTCAAGAGGAAATCTCTCTACATACAGGAAACCAAGACCCCCAATATAATATAAGATCCAGTAACATAAATCTGTCAAAAAAGAAAACCCATTAAAATAATGGCGATGAATTTTTCAATTCACTGTACTTGCCCAGTATAAATAGAAATGATATGAAATAAGATATAAGGTATATATTGTCTATCTTCTTCCTCGAAACTCAATTATTGTCTTTGAACAGCCCAAGTTAAATTTGGTTTTTACCTTTTTGTCTTAAGGATATATACTTTGTCCCACTTATGCTCTGAGCATCAAAAATGGCTTTTATTCTACAGCTGAAATGTCATTTTGCCACTCTAATAATCTAATTCAAAGGGTCCTCTGCAGAATCTGAATTCTCAGTATTTTCTTTTATTTCTCCCTGAATTTTTCCATTCCAGTTGTGAAACTTGAAATTGTTGCTTCCCTGAACATTTTTAAGACTTAACAATGTGCTGTTAACATCACTAACATAATAAAATGTGTTATCTTTTAAAATGTTTAATTCCTGGCCCTTAAGGGGTATTTTCTCCATCACTTATACATTCACTCATTCCACAAAGACAGTGCTCAACGGTACAGTCTAGATCCATAATTTAGAACCAGAGAACTTGAAGATACCCACCATGCATCTGAAGGCACCCACAGGTATCCAGACTGCAGTTAAGAGATGCTGTATTGTGTTAAAGCTACTGCGTAAGGGGCCGACTTGAGAACAGAGTCACAGACACAAATGCACCAGTGAAATAGAAGCGGTACGGCACTACGTCGTTCTGTCATGGTCGTTAAGATTTTGGGGAGCATGCCTTCACCTTTATTTCCTCTAAATAAAAATCACGTGCGTGTATAAAGGGACATACATGTAAAGAAATAGAGAACTTGAAGGTGTGGGAATATGTGAACAGTTTACTAGGAGTCTCATGACCTCCAGTTGAGACCCTCTGTTCTGTTTAAGATCTTTATTTCCCTTCCATTAAAATTCTGGTTTCTACCTCCTACAATCT
The DNA here is from genome assembly GCF_902655055.1 of Lutra lutra. Taxonomy (NCBI): domain Eukaryota; kingdom Metazoa; phylum Chordata; class Mammalia; order Carnivora; family Mustelidae; genus Lutra; species Lutra lutra. The sequence goes on along the minus strand of NC_062288.1, from coordinate 98,679,385 downwards.
GCCTCTGGTTGCCCTGGATAAATAGTCCACCTGGTTTATTCCTCCCATCGCTAGCTTTCTTTCCCGTCTAAGTATTAATATGTTTAGCAACTGACTAAATATGGGGTCTTTTCTACGTCCTTTATGTCTCTACTTAAATTTCTCAACATATGGAACACATTTATAATAACTGTTTCAGTGCCCTTCTCTGCTAACTCTGACATTTGGGTCAGTTTCAGTAGCTCCTCCTTATTCATATTTCTCTGGCTGTTTGCCTGGTTAAGATGACTGGATATCAGAAAGAATTGTCTCTTGTTGGGTGTTGAGTATTGTTTTATTCCTGTAAGTATTCTTGAGCTGTGTTCTGGACCAGTTATATTCATTGGTAACAACTTGATCCTTTCAGGTATTGTTTTTAGGGTTTGTTAGTTTGACTAAGAGCAGTGTTGATAGTCGGGGGTCAAGACACCCTACTATATAGGCAGTACACTTTGGAGTACTCTCTCAGTACCCTGTGACTCATAAGGTTTCCTATTTTGGCTGGTGGCAAGGGGTACTAACTATTCTTGGCTCTGAGAGCAAGACAGTGCCTCTAATCCTTTTAGGGCCTTCTTTCTCTGGCCCTGGGTACTTTCTCTGTATGAGTATGCTGGTATACTCATCTGAAATACACAAGGGGGACCCTCTGCAAATTTGGGGGTTCTTCTCTCTGTCTCCTTTTTGTTGCCTGTCCTGCAAATTCTAGCCACCTTGATCTCCCTGGGCTTAGATAGGTGTCCTCAAGTCAGGGACCCTGTCCTCCTAACATTGGGATGTGGACATTCCCTCTGGCAGCAAGGTGGGGTGGGCGAGGGGATCACAAGGCTTACTTGATTTGTTTCCCATCTCTCAGTGATTGTTGTTCTTTGTTGCTTGATGTCCATTATCTCAGAAACCATTGTTTTATTTATCATTTATTGCTTGGTTTTCTTGGTTTTTTTAGGAGGGAGAGTAAATCTAGTTTTTATTATTCCATCTTAACTGGAAGTGGAAGTCTGTTATCTTCTCATTAAAAATTGAATTGGGGGTGCCTGGGTGACTCAGCCAGGTAAGAGTCTGCCTTCAGCTCAGGTCATGATCCCAGGGTCCCAGGACCGAGCATGCATGGGGCTCTTTGCTCAGTGTGGAGTCTACTTCTCCTACACCTCCTGCCCTTCCCCTGGCTCATGCTTGCTAGCACACTGTCTCTCTCTTGAATAAAAAAATAAAATCTTAAAAAAATAACAATAAAAATTGAGTTGAATTGAGTTAAATTGAATTGAATTAAAGTCTAGGAATCAAAGATACATAACAAAATAATTTTGTTCATCAGTAGTACTCATCACTGTATCATTGTGTAGGCGAAGATATTATAATAGAAGAAAATAAAAATTATTGCTCTCTGAGGTCATTTAAGACACTCATTTAGGATGTGTCTCTTTGCACATTGTCTCCAGCCAGAAGCCATGTTTCCAGCTAAAACTTCAGGATTTCCGTTACTAAAAGGATGAGGAGAAAAATCAATGCCAGGGACAATGAAGAATTTTGGCCCCAAATACTAAGAAAATTAATTTAAGAGTCTTATATTCTGTACATAATTTATCTTTTGTCAAAAATACCTGAAGTGGTTTTAGACTCTGGGAAGAGAAGTAATTAAAAAAAAAAAAAAAAGCTCAGGATTATAACAAATAATTAACATACTCAGGATTTTCAATTAATCCATATTTATTCCACACTCGAATCTAACAGTAGGCTGCTTTGGGATTTGCCTAAAATTTTGTAAAAGACTCATTTAAAACAGAAAGTAAATGCTTCACAGTGAATTTTCTATATCTTAATCTGTTGTTGTGATTTAAAAAATAGATGAATGTGTAGGAATTCTCAAGCTTCTGTTATTTTTTAATATGCCATTGTACACCATTCATTTACTCAATTCTTCAGGCCTGGTCACCTAACAGGTAGCCTCTCTTAATTTCACCAGGTCCTAGACAAAAATGAATCAAGGAAACAAAACTCATACAAGGCTGATTTGAGGTCCACTACCCCCTCCTTTATTTGATGAATATGAAAATTTGATGAATATGAATATTCCAAATGCCAGGAAGACCTATGTATGTAGGTGTGTTAGCCTACATAAGAGAGCAATTTAAAGATACCCCATGAGTGTATGGAAAGGACAGTGCTATCGACAGATGTGCCCAGTGCCAGACAGAACCTTTGGTTTTCCTGTAATGCATTTGGAGAGGACTCCCTTGCAGCATTTCTGGAAACAGAGGTTTGGTTCTCATGTTTTTCTTCCACTCATGTCTTCTCACTCCCCAGCCAAGGACCCCACTTGGTTCAATAACATCCGCACCTAGATACAAGGAATAGTTGGGTCTTTTTTATTTTATAGAAAGCCTCCAAGGGCTTTTAATCCCTTTTTCAATTATCTTCGGAGAACCAGTACTTCATAGTAGCAGATTTCCACATTTTAACCTTCTAACAGCACAGGGAAGGGAAGTAATTTTCCTTCAAAAACTTAGTCTTTAAAACAAAAAGTTACACTTACAATTTTCTATTCTCTCTCAAATTTATGAAGCATATTTTAGTCAGAATATAGCTATGGCAAGATTCTTAACATACACTTTTAAAATCCCACATTGATGCTGAATTCTAAATGGGGATGCGTATTTTAAAAGCTCCCAGGGCAGGGAGCAAAGATGGCCAGGGAGTAGGAGGACTCTAGGCTTGCCCTTCCTTCAAACACAGCTAGATAAATATCAAATCAGTCTGAATACTCAAGAAATTGACCTGAGGGCACACTGTACAGGAAGAAAAGAAGCCACTTTATGGAAGGCAGAAAGTATGGAGAAGTTTCTCTTCTTGGGGGAGAAGCTGATCGAGGGTGCTGCAGAGGGGAGGGAGCCCTGGTTGCAGAGAAAGGCGAGAGAAAGTGGAGGACACAGGGATAAATATGAGGGGAAGCCTTGCCCAAAGTCATTGGCTCAGAAATTCAGGGGCTGAATTTCTGAATTTTTGCAACTAGCAGGGCTCAAAGATTGGAGTTTCAGAAGTCTGCAGTGTGGCTGTGACAGAGACGTAAGGATGTTGCCCTAATCCTGGAGCAGAGGCGGACAAGCAACCCCATGACCTGAGGATCGCCTAAGGAGCAGAGGGAGAGACTCTTCATAGGTTTTGGAGCACATCTGAGAGGGTGGCATTGCCTCTCTGGGGACAAAAGAAACTTCAGTGCTATTTCTCTCCCTCACTCCTCAGGAGAGGTACAGAGAAACCTGCTGAGGGAGGCTAACCTGCTCGCTCCAAATCCCATGCCTCCGTGCTCTACTGCAACTACCTCTGTGGGTCAAACCCTCACCTGTCCCAGTGCAGCGGGGCCTTTCCCATAGGACAAGTACAGATGTCCACCACACTAAGTCCCTGAATTTTGGAATTTTCAAAGTTGACAGGCCTATCTAGAGCCCACGGTCTGCCTCACTGTTCCAAGCAGGAGTGACCCAGGGACAGACAGTATGAAATCAGTGATTTGAAAAACACCTGTGATGCACCAGGGGAAATTATTCGCTCTTCTGAAAGTACTTCCCTGAGAGCAGCAAGCATGGACTCCACTCTCCAGGGACAGAGGAACAGGCTGGCACCATTTCTGTCCCTTGCCCCTCAACATAAACCAACTTCAGTAAGTAGCACAGCACCAACACTGTCTGCCTAACCTGCTGACACCAAGTCCTGCCCCCTGCACTCTCCTGGTACTGCTTTTCTAGGGAGTCTCCCTAACTACCAACGCAGAGGGCTCCTCCCGCCAAAGACCAGCACAAACTCCTGCACACCCATGTCTACCGACTGTAGAGTTCTTCAGAGCTTCAGTTGTAGTGGAAATAGCATCAGATCTCTTTTAGTAAGCATACCAGAGCACACCTAGTTAAAACTCAACACATTCTGGCCAAGTTCCAAACATTCCCCACTGTAGATAAGGAGAAACTCTGCAGAGAACTGATGGGAGGGATAGAGCAACCATAACACAGAAGAAGAGAGTGCACAGCACCACCAGAGACATTTCCTGAAGCACCAGGCCCTAGACATTATATGACCTCTTCTTCATAAAGCCATTACTCTCAGGAGCAGGGAATATAACTGGCTTTCCTAACACAGAAGAAGACAGAAACCTAGACAAAATGCAAAGGTGGAGGAATTCATTCCAAAATAAAGAACAGTAAGAAGTCATGACCAGGGATTTTACTGAAACAAATATAAATAATATGCCTGATCCAGAATTTAGGGCGGCAATCACAAGGACACTATCTGCTTGAAAAACCATAGAAGACATCAAGGAGACCCTTACTGCAGAGACAAAGAGCTAAAAACTGATCAGGCTGAAATGAAAAATGCAGCAACTAAGATTCAGAACTAACTGGATATAATGACCATGAGGATGGAAGAAACGGAGAAATGAACAAGTGATGTAGAAGATAGAATTATGGAAAATAATGAAGCCAAACAAAGGAGGGAAAGATAAATCTTGGATCATGAAAGTAGACTTCGGGAACTCAATTATCCATAAAGCATAGTAACATTTGTATTGTAGGAGTCACAAAAGAAGAGAGAGAAAAGGGGGAAGAAGGTTTGTCTGAGGAACTTATAGCTGAACACTTCCCTAATCTGGGGCAATAAACAGATATCCAAATCCAGGAGGCACAGAGAACTCCCATCAGAATCGACAAAAGAAGGCCAATGCCAAGACATATTGTAGTTATATTTCCAAAATACAGATAGAAAAAAATCCTAAAAGCAGAAAGACAAAAGAAGTCCCTAACTTACAAGGGAAGACCATTAAGGTTAGCAGCAGATCTCACCACAAAAACTTGGCAAGCCAGAAGGGAGTAGCATGATACATTCAATGTGCTGAATGGGAAAAATTTGGAGCCAAGAATACCCTATCCTTGGGAAGCAAGGACAAAAATGAATTATTGGGACTTCATCAAGATAAAAAAGCTTTTACACAGTAAAGGAAACAGTCAACAAAACCAAAAGACCAGGACAAAATGGGAGAAGATATTTGCAAATGACATATCAGATAAAGGGTTAGTATCCAAAATCTATAAAGAATTTATCAAACTCAACACCCAAAGAACAAGTAATCTGGTCAAGAAATGGGTAAAAGACATGAACAGACATTTCTGCAAAGAAGACATCCAAATGGGCAACAGACACATGAAAAAGTGTTTGAGATCACTCAGCATCAGGGAAATACAACTCAAAACCACAATGAGATACCACCTCAAATGAGAATTAAGTTATTCAAACTGATTCTATGAGGCCAGCATTACCCTGATTCTAAAACCAAAGACTCCACTAAAAAAGAGAATTACAGGGGTGCCTGGGTAGCTCAGTCGGTTAAGCATCCCACTCTTGGCTTCGGCTCAGGTCATGATCTCAGGGTGTTGAGAAAGAGCCCTGCATTGGGCTTGAGACTCTCTCTCCCTCTCCCCCTGTCCCCTTTCTCGTGCTTGTGCTCTCTCCTTCTCTCTCTCTCAAAAAAAGAAAGAAAGAAAAAAAAAAGAATGATAGGCCAATATTTGCTCTGATGAACATGGATGCAAAAATTCTCAACTAAATACTAGCAAATGAAATCCAACAGTACATTAAAAGAATCATTCACCACGATCAAGTGGGATTTATTCCTGGGTCACAAGGGTGGTTCAATATCTGCAAAATCAATCAACGTGATACATCACATTAATAAAAGAAAGAATAAGAAACATATGATCACTTCAATGGATGCAGAAAAAGTATTTGACAAAGTACATCCATTCATGATAAAAACCCTCAACAAAGTAGGGATAGAGAGGAATATACTTCAACATAGTAAAGGCTATAGATGAAAAAAACCCGCACCTAATACCATCCTCAATAGAGCTTTTCCTCTAAGGTCAGGAACAAGACAGGAATGTCCACTTTCACCACTGTTGTTCAGCACAGTAGTGGGAGTCCTAACCATAATAGTCAGACAACAAAAAGAAATAAAAGGCATCTAAATCAGGAAGGAAGAAGTCTGACTTTCACTATTTGCAGACAACATGATACTCTTCATAGAAAAACCAAAATACTCCACCAAAAAATTGCTAGAACTAATACATGAATTCACTAAAGTCACAGGATACAAAATCATTATATGGAAATCCATTGCATTTCTATACACCAATAATGAAGCAGCAGAAAGAGAAATCAAGGAATTGATCTCATTTACAATTGCCCCAAAAACCATAGGACACCTAGGAATAAACCAAAGAGGTAAAAGATCTGTACTCTGAAAACTATGGAGCACTCATAAAAGAAATTAAAGATGACAAAAGAAATGGAAAAACATTCCATGCCCTCGAATTGGGAGAGCAGATATTGTTAAAATACCTATATTCCCCAAACCAATCTCCACATATAATGCAGTCCCTATCAAAATACCACCAGCATTTTCCATACAGCTAGACCCAACAATGCTAAAATTTGTATGGAACTGCAAAAGACCCAGATAGCCAAAACAGTCTTGAGAAACAAAAGCAAAACTGAAGGTATCACAATTCCAGACTCTAAGTTATGTTACTAAACTATAGTGATGAAGACAGTATGGTACTGGCACAACAACAGACACATCTTTCAATGGAATAGAATAGAAAGCCCAGAAATGGACTCACAATTGTATGTCAGTGGAGCAGGAAAGAATATCCAGTGGAAAAAAGAAAGTCTCTTCAACAAATGGTGTTGGGAAAATGCCACATGCAGAAGAATGAAATTGGACCACTTCCTTATACCATACACAAAAATAAATTCAGTATGGATGAAAGACCTAAATGTGAGGGATCCATCAAAATCCTAGAGGAGGACACAGGAAGCAACCTCTTTGACATCAGGTATAGCATTTCTTACTGGATACATCTCCTGAGGCAAGGGAAACGAAAGCAAAGCTAAAGTATTAGAACTTCATCAAGATAAAAAGCTTCTGCGCAGTGAAGGAAACAATCAGCAAAACTAAGAGACAACCTACAGAGTGGGAGAAGCTATGCACTAATGGCATATCACATGAAAGGCCAGTATAAAAAATCTATAAAGAACTTAACAAACTCAACATCTAAAAAATAATCCAGTTAAAAAACGGGCAGAAGACATGAACAGACATTTTTCCAAAGAAGACATTCAGATGGCCAACAGACACATGGAAAGGTGTCCAGCATCACTCAGCATCAGGGAATACAAGTCAAAACCACAATGAGATACCACCTCCCACCTGTCAGGATGGTTAATGTAACAACACAGAAAACAACAGATGTTGGCAAGGATGTGGAAAGGGGAACCCTCTTACACTGCTGGTGGGAATGCAGACTGGTACAGCCACTCTGGAAAACAGTATGGCGTTTCTTCAAAAAGTTAAAAATAGAACTACCCTACAGTCCAGGGGTGCCTGGGTGGCTCAGTCATTACACGTCTGCCTTCAGCTCAGGTCATGGACCCCAGGGTCCTGGGATCAAGCCTTACATTGGGCTCCATGCTGAGTGGGAAGACTGCTTCTCCTTCTCCCACTCCCCCTGCTTGTGTTCCCTCTCTCTGTCTCTCTCTGTCAAATAAATAAATAAAATCTTTCAGGGAAAAAGAAAACTACCCTATAACCCAGCAACTGCACTACTAATTATACCCAAAGGATACTAAAATACTGATTTGAAGGGATATACACACCTGAATGTTTATAGCAGCCATGTCCACAATAGCCAAACTATAGAAAGAGTCCGAATATCCATTGACTGATGAATGGATAAAGAAGATGTGGTGTGTATATATACAATGGAATATTACACAGCCATAAAAATGAAATCTTGCCATTTGCAGTGATATGGATGGAGCTAGAGAGTATTACGCTAAGCAGAATAAATCAGAGAAAGACAAATAGCATATGATTTCACTCATGTGGAGAGTAAGAAACAAAACAGATGAACATGGGGGGAAATCTCAACTATAGAGAACAAACTGATGGTTGCTGGAGGGGAGGTGGGGGGAAGGTTGGAATAAATGGATGATGGGGGTTAAGGAGGGCACTTGTGATAAGCACCGGGTGTTGTATAGAAGTGTTAACTATATTGTACACCTGAAACTAATATTACACTGTATGTTAACTAACTGGAATTTAAATTTAAAAAAAAGACACTTGTTCCAGAATGTTCTTGGGCATCCTAAAACAGAGGAAGTCAGAAGCCTTGAAAGACAGTAACTGTCTCTTCATAATCTGAGACGGATAGGTGCCAGGGAGGGTGGGACAGGGTTCAGAGAGAAACTCTGGGGCTACTAGGAATTTGAGTTCTTATGAGGACAAGTATAATCTAAGGAAGTGGATGGTGGATAGAAAACTAACTAAATCACTGGAATAAAATTTTATACTAACTTGATACACTTTAGGTCTGGGGGAGGGGCAGGAAAAGGGCATTTTGAAGTTCGTGGCTGAGAACATGTTTTTGTTCTATGGTTTTAAGCTTTCCATGGCAGAGATCTTTACTAATAGTAAAGAATAGCCACCACTTGGATCTAGGGAATTTAAGCAATAGCATAGACACATCCCTGGCCACATGCTAACTAAGTCCATTTCCATGGAATTCAGGCCATTATTATTAGCTAAAACTGTCTAGATAGGCTGTTCCATGTCCCGTGAGAATGAGTGTGTACCATCTTAGTATGAGAGAAAACTGTGCTCCTGCTTTATATTTTAGATCTACTTTTTGTGCCTCTACATTGTAAACCTATCTTGTATGATTTTCAGTAGAACCAGAATGACATTTACACATCAGTACAGCAAGCCCGTAGAGCCTCATGATCTAAGCCTGAGCTTTGAAATCAGATAGACTAGCCCTGGGGCTTACAGACTTTGTAACTTGAGATAAATTACTTAACCTCTCAGATGCTCTGTCTCTCTATCAGGAAAGCCAGACCAAGGGTAGTCATTCTGTAATTAAATAAATATTAATTGAGCACAGGTCTGTGTCATACTAGAGAAGGAACAGTCAACAAAATAGATATGCCTCCTACTCTTTTGAACCTTATAGTGTGTAGCATCAGATTACGTTTCTTCAGAAGGATTTTAGATGCGACACGATAGGCAGAAAACTCTTAGCAGTGACTGGTGTATAATAATTGTTCGAAAGCATGCTGTTTTAATGTTGTGGGGTTTTTATTTTACTTTATCTACATTCAATTAATTAGCATACAGTGGTGTGTTCTGATCATTATTTCCTTCACATGACTAAAAAAGTGAGCTACTTAGATAATGTGATTTCCAAAGTACCAAGGAGGCCCATGTACAACTAAAATACTCTTCCCACTCGATGCTAGACCATAGCAAAAGGTCCAAATCCAATATTACATCTGGGTTATGGGCAACAGTTTGTTCTGGGGCATAAGTGAGCTACACACTGGAGGAAAAATGTTTTTAGCTTAGGTTTTGGAGGAAATTGAAATTAATACATGTCACAAAATGAATATTGTGGGGCTTGAAGTTATGTGTTCACATGTGAATAAAGTAGTATTTTATGATTTGAAAGGCATTTCAAGCTTAAATGTCTGCCGCCAGGAGACAGGAAATCTAGTTGCTTCCAAACATTGGAAATTTTACTAAGGTTTTTGTATGTATTCAGAATAACTTAAGGTGGAGTAATGATTACAAACAACACATTCATTTAAATCAATTCTGTGTCTTTTAACCACAAATGCAAATTGTAAACCATCACTGCTTCCCCCCTTCCAAGCCACTGTAATTTTAGACTATCCCCAGTTATCTGAAATGCAGTTCACCGACTTCCAACAGAAATACCAAAGTTTACATTTAGGTTGTTACTTTTCAGCTGAGAAAAGCAGCAACAAGTGTACCCTCACCTCTTTACACTGACTGGCAGGAAACACAACAGAGAAATCATCACCATCCCAAAGGCAGAGCATGGTCAAGTTTAAGCTTATTTGAGAAATTTACTTCAAATACGGTTACCCAACCAATGCTTTTTTTAATCTAGTTTACTAGGTCAGGATATCAGCTTTCTTATGAGCATTCAGAGGGATTTTTGAGACAGAAACTGAATATACAAATGTTTCCCCCCAGGACGTTGCCTAGCTTTCCTTAATTAAAGCTGATTCTTTCTTAAAGGAAGAATCATATTTCTGATTTTATATTTTCCTGCATCAAAAAAGGGACTTATCAAATGTTTGGTTTCCACAGGGGATAAGCAGAGAAGTAAACCCAGGAAAGGTTTTACATCCCAGGCCCTGGGAGAAATTCAGCAATGGCTGTGAATAAGGGGGGTCAGTCATTTAAATGCTGAAGCTGCCTGGGAATTAATTACATTCCATGTAAGCAAGGGATCTAGCTATTGTTTGAGAAAAGTGCAGTATGTTGTTATCCGTTGGTTGATCTTCCTAACATAACTGAATTAAGAATATTGTTCCATTCAAACATTCCAGGTGGGAAGAAGTGTTCTTAACAATTTCTTTTCTCTATTCAGCCCTACTCAACCTGAAGGATGTACATAGTAAGAGTGTCAGAATAACATGGTATTCTCCATGATGGCATTCCATCCTTAGATGGATAGTAGCATCAGAAATCTATCAGGGAGGAGATGTAGACTGAGCTTTGAAAAGCACCCCAAGACCTTAAAATCAGTGAAGGAGGGGCAGTATGCTACCCTCCACCAATATCTGCAAAACTCAGCTTAGAGACTTCTGGGAGATGTATTGATACTGTCCCTAGAGTTGAGGCACAGATTGCCTCCAAGAGAAGGATGGTGTCCCAGTCCTTAACGCTGTGATAATTAGTTACTATATTACAAAATCACCTGAAAGCAAATTATGCTGGAAGGAGATGGAAAAAGCCATGAGGACATAGGTAAGTAGGAGTAGCAGCATGGAGACCTGCACCTACTTCACACCAGGGGCTGGTCCAGCACAGGTGGAATCCACAGAGATTCCGCTTGCCGCAGGGGAAGGCACAGGCCGTGGCATTAAATTTACTACACCCTCTCTTCCTTTCGTGAGGTTTGGTAAATTGCCTAATTCCTGTAAACTCCACTTTACTCATCTCTTCCATGTAGACCTTAAACTTCCTTCACATAGCCCACTGAAGGAGGTGATCCGGATAAAGCAGCACAGAGATTGGTCCATAATTAGCCATTAGCTCATGTTCATTGCCTTCATTATCATTACTGTTATTATTGGTGGGAGAGGCTGAAGCACTCACCAGAGATGTTGGGTCTAGCTCTAGCAGAAGGGAGGGGGGCTTCCCTTCAACACCCCTGAGGCCCTCCAATGTTCTCTGCTGAGTCATCAAAAGACTAATGCCTGTGCTCTAGCTTGGAGCAAGAGGCATGGCCAACCCCAGACTCTTAAATGCTCTGATCCCCTCTGTGTCCATAAGAAATGCCCATCAGGATTTATCACCCACCAAAAAAAAAAAAAAAAAAAAAAAAAATCTTCTGGATATCATCCAAGTACACAAAGTTTTGAATTCTCTCTTTTTTCAATTCATAAAATGTGTTTAATGCTTATTTAATGACATAGCTGAAAACACTACAAATTGGCCCAGGAATCGAGAGCTATGAATGCACCATGTAATTTTCTTACATATTTAAATGTTTCTTTTCTCTTCTCTTCCTTGAAAAGAAAATGAATGCAAAAAGAATTACTGAAATGGGCAAAACCTAAGCATCCAGCATTAAAAATTTCACAGTTATGGGGCAGTAATCTTATGATGTATAATCTAATCATATGAAATATAATTTCTAAAATAAAGACCATTTTGCATCCATCTAAAAAGTGAAAATATTGCATTTTCTAAGCACCGTGCATTAAAAATGTGAGCTCTTAAAGTAAATTTAAAACTACAGATTTAGACCTTTTGACCTCACACTTCCAAAATGGAGGAGTCAAAAACAATTGATTACAAGCATTCCTTTGTCCCAACCTTTGGTTTTTCACAATTTCCATATCAATGCATTGAATGCCATTTTCTCTCTTAACCAGTACAATTAACTAGTGGAAGCATTACCAAGAAATCTGTCAAAGAATCTTTCCAAAAGACTATGTTCTAAGAATCTCAGTCCATTTCAAACATGAGTTTATGGAGCAGTTCAGAAAAATGGCATGTGGAAAAGAAATCCAAAATGAACAGAATTTAAGATTGTGGACGAACTTCAGCTTATTTACATGTAAAGCAAACCCAGCCTGTGTATATTAAAATTGCAAAAACAAATAGATTTTCCCCCTGCAATTAGAGAGTTGTCTGTTGCCATCTGTTAAAATCAAATTTTAATAGGGCACAAATAATGAAACTAATTTTGAGTGTGTACTGATAATACTGTGGATAGCAAAATATGATCAAATTTTAAGTGACTGACTTATTTAAAAAGTAAATTTAAAAGGAAAGATTTCTTTAATTACAACAGAGACTGGCCAAAGGCTTGTGAGAATGAAATAGTATCAAGTCCGTCAAATGGTTAGAAAGTTGATACAATGAAATACTTTCTAAAGATGATAGCTCCCGAATTACCTTGATGCAGTGAAAATTCCTTTTAAAAATTATAAAAAGTAACTGGGGTGCCTGGGTGGCTTAGTGGGTTAAAGCCTCTGCCTTCGGCTCAGGTCATGATCCCAGGGTTCTGGGATCGAGCCCCGCATCGGGCTCTCTGCTCCGCGGGGAGCCTGCTTCCTCCCGTCTCTCTCTCTGCTTATCTCTCTGCCTACCTGTGATCTGTCTTTAAAATCTTTAAAAAAAATTATAAAAAGTAAGATACAGGATTTAGGAAAATTATGTTGATAGAAGTGGGTTGAGATGATAAGCTGTTGGTTGGCAAAGACCTGGCATTGCATTCTTTCTTTCTTTCTCACACCAAGCACGCTGACATACATACACTGTGAACTTTCACTGAGTGTTTGTTGCAATAAACCAAATTCGTGACTGCCAAAAGCCAGCCGCTGAGAGATCCGAGAGTTGATGTAGGCACAGTGCTAGGGCATAGGATAGATATCGTAGGTCGGGGCAGGAGTACATCAGCTTCTGTATTACGTCTGAAGAAGAGAGGGTTAGATAGATACTCACAGGCTTTTTACTCATTTATTTACTCAGCCATTCAAAAGAAAAGAAATATTTACCAAACTCATCCAGTGTTCCAGAAGATATCCTCAGTCCTGGATACTGTGTGCCAATCAGTTTAGTAGTCCTTGATCTCCAGGATCTTACCAAGTTAAAGTTTCACCTGCCCTCTGACCACCTAAGCCAAAGGATATCCTTCCTGAGAGAAGAGGAGGGTGGAAATTTCTATTCCTAAATCTGATGTCATTCCTTTGCTTAAAATCCTTTAAGGTTTGCCTGTGGTTTAGGTTAAAGTTCTACCTGGGCACTGCTCACAAAGCCCTTCTTCAGCCTCCCTCTGCACACCTTGTAACTTGTTGGGGTTAACGGAGAGCATGAACTCAGCCATAAATAGCTGGTTTGCTAAAATGTAACACAGAAGCCACTGGGGGCAATGGAGAAGGACATAGGCCTTTGGAATGCCAAGGCCTGAGCAACCACTCTGCAGTAGGAATGCTGGAGGCAGGGATGCCTTTCCCCTAAGCTTTCTTAGCCTGAAAGGCCGCCCTGTGATCTAAGAGATGGATGCATTGTCCCTTGGGCTGTGTTTAGCAGAACTCATCGAACACGCAGATTAGCCTACCGCATCTTTCTGGTACACAGATCCTCCCAGTTTCAGTAAGACTCCTTGTCACACATCAGGTGCTTGAGAAACAGTGGTAAGGATTTGTGATTATCCTGAAGGACCAATAAAAGCAGGAGCAAAGATGAGCAAAGGGTCTTGTCTTTGAACCTTGACTCCTTTGCCTTCTCCTCTCTTTCATAGCAAAGTTTGGAGAATCTTTTTACCCATTGGTACAGCAATTGCTGGTCATTCCCAGCAATATCTTCAGTTATGCTCCCTCCTTTCACACCCTTTGAGAAAGTGCAATCAGCTCTTTGGTTCCTCAGAAGCCTCTGCCTGAGCTGATCCCTTCATCTGGAATGCCTTTCCCTGGATTCTCCATCATAAAAATTGTCTGCTTCCAGTTGCTATTTCAATTCTTGATTCTGCTTCCTGTGGAAGAGCACATATGCGCGCGTGCGCACACCCCACACCCAAGCATGCACCATTGCCCTTTTCCAGTGCTCTTACTCTGTTCCCTTATAATCCTTGAGCTTCTTCATGGTGACTATCACTTAGGTTTGCAGTCAGTGGTGGTTTTGCCTCAACTAAGTTGCAGGAGGAAATTCGTCTTACTGAATATTATATAAATAGCACTTACTAACTCATCTGGTCACTAATAGGTTCTCAGTAAAAATCCTTAGATTAGAACAGATGCCAAAAATACCAAGAGATCATTCTGGAAAAGAAGATGTTTCAGAAATTAAATAGGATCCTTATGTTCTAGACCTTTCATGTTTCAATTAGACCTTTTCCTATCTCTATGCCTTTTACATCTTTGAGTTAAATATTTCTATAAGCCATATCGGTATAAGCTGCGACATAATTTCAGCCAAATTTAGAAAGAGACCAGATATTTGTGCAAAAGTCATAGAGTAAGAAAAACATAGATATTTGAGGCTCAGTGAATCCTAGAGGCAGTCTCTCCGTCCTCAGTGCTGAGGGAGGGTTCTAAAGGATCTACTGGTCACTCAGAAATGGAAAGCACAAACATTTTCTACTAAGTTGCTAAAATTCCCTCCTTGCAGAGGCCTGAATGAAAAACCATGAGTTGGAAAGCCCAGAGACATCGTGTGGTGAAAGAAAAGAGTGGTTAAACCATAGAGATTGATTTGCTTTAGATGAACTATTCTTAATATTTCCTTTGTGTTGCATAAATTCACAAGAACATTATTAATTGAATAGAGTTGATAGTTTCTGTGATATTTTTTCCTGCAGTAATAAATGTGGCCCAGAGCTAAATTAAGACATCCTTCCACTACTTTGGGCATAGCATTTTTTCCCGAACAGCTGGTTTCTGTTAATAGGCATATCCTTCCTGCCAGAGCAAGCAAATTTGTAATCCCCATCATGCTTGCTGGTAACTGCCCCAGAGCACATAATCACAGAGTACGCTCCCATTGCTTTACAGGGATTTTTTTTTTCTTTCAAAGTTGTACTTTGGGAGGCACACCATCTATTTTGTACTCCAGTTTCATGCCTTTCTTTAATTATAGCATCTGATATTTATGGTAAGAAAAAGAAAATACAGCTAAAGGTGTACAATTGCCTGTTTAAAATATGTGAGCTCACAAATCCTCAAAATATAAAAAGTTCTCTGAGACGCTATAGACACATATTTCAAATTACAAAAGTGTCTCTTACCATACAATTAGGAAATATTAAAGAACAGACTCTGGCCATACTAGATTCAGATTTAGTAAGCTCTGAGATGGCCTGACAAGGAGGGGAATGACCGCCTTACCGTAACCTCAAATTTCCACTGCCTATTCTTTGGGAGTATTTGGTAATGCATTAAGATTGGGATTTCTGAGTTGTACTTGGTTTTTATTTTTCATTTTAGACAATGATTCTATTCCTGATTTAGCTGCAGGAAAGCACTAATTGGGCTTAATACTTAATTCAAGTAAATCAGATCTCGAGTTGGTCCATAGTTTCCATTTGAGCGGATTATTCTGAGGACACATATGTTTAATTTGAAATATTTTCATTTTAATTCAGAATGTATAGGTATTTGGGTTGATCATCTTTTCCACATATAAAAGCAAAACTCATTTAAACAGAATTTGTAGGTAAGTATTTAATCTATTCAGGTGCAAATAAAAATGTTTTCTATCGGGACGCCTGGGTGGCTCAGTTGGTTAAGCGGCTGCCTTCGGCTCAGGTCATGATCCCAGCGTCCTGGGATCGAGTCCCACATCGGGCTCCTTGCTGGGCAGGGAACCTGCTTCTCCCTCTGCCTCTGCCTGCCTCTCTGTCTGCCTGTGCTTGCTCGCTCTCTCTCCCTCTGTCCCTGACAAATAAATAAATAAAATCTTTAAAAAAAAAATGTTTTCTATCACTTAAGCATAAAATACATGAATATAATTTTTAAAGTATATAGGAAAGGTTTCTTTTCAAAATATGATCAAAAGTTGGAAAGAGAACTGAGAAGAGTTTCATCAGCAACTGTAGGTAAGATCAGGCAGGAATAAGTGGGGAAATAATGCACAGTGGTCAGATTGAGGCAAATGATTTCAAGATGGATTTACTCGCCGCCCACCCCTGGATGGGGGTCAGACTGTGGTCTGTCTGAGGGATATCCAAAAGGCATTGCTGGACATGAAGAGGACACTTCCTAAAGATAAAAATTTTAATTGACAGGAAGAGAAAAAGACTTAAGTTCTTATTATGTAATAAGAGTCAGAAAATAGAAACAAAAAATTGACAGAAGTAGGAGGAAACGTGATCAACAGTCATACTGTGAGACTTTTCAACAAAACAGTTGCGCATGGGTGTAAGAAATTTGAATAACATGATTCACAAATGCAACCAAATTATATAGTCATCTGTTTATAAGTTGCCATTCTTCCTAAATGCATGTGGAACATTAATCATAATCAACAAATTCTGGGGTATTGAACAGAATTATATAGATTGTGTTCTCTGATCACAGAGAAATAGGTTGGAAATCAGCAATAACTGTCGAATATCCATATCTTTAGAAATTAACAAGCACAACAGCAAATATATCCCAATATGTTTAGAAATTTATATAAAATGAGAAAATTTCAAGAAAACACTGTCATGAACACTTAAACAAAAATAAAGAAAAATCTGAACAGTCCAATGTCTATTCAAGACATTGCTCCCATGATTATAAAACTTCCACCAAGAACGCTCTAGGCCAAAATAGTGTCATCAGTGAATTCCGCTAACATTTAGGAAAAAGTAATTCAACTCCTAAACAGACTCTCTCAAGACAAAAAAAAAGAGGGAGGATTTCTCAATTTATTTCAAAATTCACTCTAGTCTGAATATAAAAACTGACATAAACAGAAATGTTGAGCAAAGTACTGGCAAATCAAATCCAGAAAATATTGGAATAATACAATATGACCAAGGTTGGTTTTGCTCCAAGAGTACAAGGTGTTTTCATACTAAAAAGACTCCATGTAATTTGCAACATTATGAAAATAAAGGAGAAAAGATATGGCCATTTCAACAATTGCAAACAAAATATTTGATAAGTTTCAGTATCTGTTCATGCCAAAAGCAAAAGTAAAACCTTAGTAAACTACCAAAGAAGGAAATGTCCATATATAGAAACCAATTTCAGGTCAATTTTATATATTGGTTATAAAAATAACCACTTAGCAGGGGTGCCTAGGTGGCACAGTTTGTTAAGGATCCCACTCTTGGTTTTGGCTCAGGTCATGGTCTCAGGGTTGTGAGATCAAACCCTACGTCGAGCTTGATGCTCAGTGTGGAGTCTTCTTGAGGTTCTCTTTCTCCCACTCCCTCTTCCTCTCCCCCGCATTTGCACACACACACTCTCTCTCAGAAATTAAAAATAGATAAATAAAATATTTTTAAAAAAACACTGAGAAGATTTTTGCAAGATCTATAACCACAGAAGCTCTATCCAAGTATATACAAATTAATAAGTAAACAACAAATAAGGAAAATAACTTAAACAGGTGAACTACTTAAATGAGAAAGTCACAAGAGATATTTAATTGTCCAATAATGTCAGTAAAATTTTTAAGTTTCTGTAGTCATCAGGGAAATGCAAAGTATAAATACAATATGATACCAATACCCCAAAAAGAGCTAAAAAATTTTTAGTTGAATTACTAAGTGTTGGCAAACATGAAGCCAGAGGAACTCTTTACCTCTGATTAGAGGGTGAATTTTAAGAAAGGTGTTTGCCATTATCTACTAACACTGAAATACATTTTGACCCAATATTTTCACATTTCTTTTTAGATAATTCCTAGTAGAAGGACACTCACACATGCACCCAGAGGTCAGACACAACAGTGTTTGTAACAACATTATTGATAATAAGCAAAAACTTAAAAACAACCCAAATGCCCAATAGTAGTAAAATGGGTAAATTTATTGTGATATAGTCATACAACAGAAACCACATCAATGAAAACTAATACAGCTAAATGAAACAGAACAGTTCTTATACACTTAATATTGAACAAACGAATGCAGGCACAATGCAATTCATACAGTAGATTACATTTAAAATTATGCAAAAATAAATCTGTAGTGTTAGAAATCAGTATTCTTATGATCTTTAGTTAGAGGGAAAAGCTTGTGGTTGTAAAGGGCATGAAGTGGGTTTCTGAGGGCTGGTGATGTTCCATTTATTAACCTGCATCATGTCATGTCACATGTTTAAGTTCACTTTTTTTTTTTTGGACAGTCAGAGATCACAAGTAGGCAGCGAGGCAGGCAGAGAAAGAGGGGGAAGTAGGCTCCCCTCTGAGCAAAGAACCCAACGCAGGGCTCCATCCCAGGACACTGGGATCATGACCTTAGCCGAAGGCAGAGGCTTTAACCCATGGAGCCACCCAGGCACCCTTAAGTTCACTTTTTGATTCTTTGTTGAGTAGTACGCTTATGATGTGCACTTCTCTGCGTGTATGTAATTTGTACATTAAACTTCAAGAATGCAATTTTAAATAATTTATTAGAGATTACCATTTTCAGCAGTATGCTGCAGTAGTTATTTGGGGGGGAAAAAGTCCTTCCAATACAAAACTGCTAAAAACATTAGAAATAGTATTAAAAATCTTGGGGTGCCTGGGTGGCTCAGTGGGTCTCATGGGTCATGGCGTCAAGCCCTGTGTCAGGCTCTGCACTCAGCAGGGAGTCTGCTTAAAGATTCGCTCTCTCTCCCTCTCCTGCTCCTCCTCCTGCTGGCTCGCATGCTCTCTCTCTAAATAAATCTTTAAAAAAGAAAGAATATTACGCATCTCCTTATAAATGCATTACAAGAAGATAAGGGGCAGCTACAAAAACTAGAGAAGAGGGGGACAGTGAAAACTGGAATAGTAAGTGAGGCAGTGACAGTTTTTGCTGTCACTAGACCTTGGGATGTTTGATCATTTCATTAATGAAAGGGCTTGATTGCCCCTACAGAAGCTTGGCATTTGACCTAACATTCTCACAACGAGGAAGGATTTCTCCAAAGGCTACACTCTCAGGGAAAAGATGGAGTAGGAATGTGTGTGCATGTGCATGTGTGTGTGTACATGTGTGTTCACAGGAAAGAAAACAAGGAATTTTATCAGCTTTACCTGTGCATTAGATAGAAAAAGAAAAAAATAAATTGTCTCCTGAAGATATGACATGATACCTTCAAAAAGTTTAGAGTTCGAATTTATGAGTACACATAGTGCTGAGCCCAGAAGGGGTATGTGAGACACATACCAAAGACTCTGGAGTGGACAATGTAGCAATTCATCTATAATCTCACATTCTATCTGCTTTGTTTAAAGTGCATCCCACCTACCAGGTGAGGAAGGTCTTTGGAACTAGCACATTGCCAGTTCAGCAAGGACCCAGGACTCACCTCGTGTCACCACCCTCCCCCACCCCACCCCCCCCATGCTTCTTGCCCTTTTCTGGATCATCTTCACTGTCTCCTAATCCTATCTTGGGCTAAGCAGCCAGTCTGTACCCATCCATCTGTGATTTCAGAGAAGATCCTAGGACTCCAGTGTTTTTTTCAATTTAGCAAGACTGAATGACACAGTATAATGACAGTTGACTCCTCCACATGAAAATCAACCTTGACCCATGCACTGTGTAGCCTTCCAAGAGGGCGCCTTCCCAGGGAGACCCACCAATTTATGGTCAGTTTTTGTGAAACTGTCTTCCTCACTGCGACGGGACAGGGTGTGGGAGTATGTGGGCCATGTCCTTTTGGCACCCCTCTGGCTTCATTTAACCAACACATGAAGCATTCTAGCAATTTACATTGTCTTGGGTTGACTCTTCCAGTCAGAGGGGAATTGGCCCATTTGGCCCATTTGACTAAAGTCATGTGGTACTTTTTAAAGATTTTATTTATTTATTTGACAGACAGAAATCACAAGTAGGCAGAGAGGCAGGCACAGAGAGAGGGGGAGGCAGGCTCCCCGCTGAGCGGAGAGCCCGATGCAGGGCTCGATCCCAGGACCCTGAGATCATGACCCGAGCCGAAGGCAGAGGCTTTAACCCACTGAGCCACCCAGGCACCCCCATGTGGTACTTTTTAAATGAAGAACATGTTTTTAGGAATCACCTGTCAGAGGTTTCAAATTGTAATTTCATCAGTTCAGCCTTCTGTGCAATAGATCCTGCCCTTCTGAGAAATTCCATCCAAAGCTACTAATAAAAAGTGAGGAATTCTGTTACAGGAAGGCTTTCCCCCCAAAGTCTCCTGTTTCTCAGAACATGGTGGGCAACCTAGTCTTCCAGTCAAGTTAATCTTCTCATCCTTCAAAATACCGTATTATTTTTTTCAGCAGCAGTTCTCACAATATTTAGCACTCTGAACGTAATTCTAGTTACAGGAGAGTAATGTCAATGTTACAGGCAATATTATTCCCCTAAATTAGCACTCGGTTCTTAGAGAATATGCCTCAATAAATCTTAGCCAAATTTATGGATTAATGCTAATTTACCAGTCTAGTAGAATTTTTATCAGTGAAAGATAAGTAGGTTAGTCTGATGTTACCTGTTCTTAGTGAGCACTTGGTGTTTCCTAATCTTACCTTCTACGTTTTCCATTTGTTTTCACAGAATTTATGGGATAATCTATTAAGTGATTTTGGTGGGTACTGATATTAAGGTTTTCTAATTTGCATTTTCCAAATTGAGTTTGATGATTTTTGATAGGGTTTCTGATTTGAATTGGTAATTTCACAAACTAGAACATTTAATTATTTCTAGTACTGAAAAAACACTTCCCTTTACCATAATCTCAGGTTTTAAGAGTTGCTGAAATCACTTGGATTTCTTCTATATAATGGACCTTACGGAAAAAATGGATTAAATACACTGTTAGTACATTTTGCATGATCTTGCTATTTTATTACTTTTTATAAATGTGGGATTTAAACCTTATTTGAAAATCACTTTGTTTAGTGAATAAAGGAGAGGCAAAACCACAGTGTTTTTCTTTTACATTCCCTTTGTCAACAGTGCTGAGTTTTGTTTTTTTTTTTCCTGGTTGGTAAGTACACATTTTTTTTTTAAATTTTATTTTTTATAAACATATAATATATTTTTATCCCCAGGGGTACAGGTCTGTGAATCGCCAGGTTTACACACTTCACAGCACTCACCATAACAGTGCTGAGTTTTTATTAAACACTACGTATACTTGTGTCAAAAAGATGCATCTTTAATACTGTGCTACCTACCATTTGTCATTTATCTTATTGCATTAAAAAGAATTGTAAAGCATATAATCAACTTTTTTTTGATGTTCTCAAGCATCAAATAATTTGCTTTTTTAAAATCGTAGATACGACTGGTATGTATTTTTGATATTTTTTATTCATTTTCATTGTATATATACCCCCCTATCCTGTACTTTTGATTTTTTTTTTTCTCCACACCCATGTTTGTCAACTATTCCCCTATGCTGTTCACCTCTCCACTTTTGATCTTCTTTGAAGAGCACTTTTGGAAGAAGACCAGAACACTCCAGTCCTAAACCATGAATAATTCATCTTATACAACTTTAGCCTGACCTTCCCTGGCTCCCAGAGACTCCGCCATTCAGCTCTCATTGATTTTATGGTGAAAACTGAGGCCACGTACACTCTCTTCTTCACATCCAAGAATCAATGTCCCTCCACTTATACAACTTCCAGGCACAGAGAAAGTATAGAACTCTTATTATATTCATGGACTTAGAGAGATAAAGGGAAACTTGGAGGTCATTGAGTCTAAGTCTTTTCATTTTGCCGTCGATGATCCTAAGGCCAAGAAAGGTGTATCCAGGAAACCCAAAGACCCAGAGATGTCTACCCCATTATCCTTTTAATTCATTCTTTTCTAACATTAAAAAAAAAAAACCCTATTATTTACTTCTGTTGTTTCCTGTTTTGCAAGATGCTGCTTTGTCAAAAATGTCTTCTCTTCTGGGGCACCTGGGTGGCACAGTCAGTTAAGCATCCAACTCCTGGTGTCAGCTCAGGACCTGATCTCAGGGTCCTGGTCTCAGGGTCATGAGGTCAAGCCTTGAGTTGGGCTCCGCGCTCAGCACGGAGGCTGCTTAAGATTCTCTTCTTCCTCTGTCTCTGCCCCACTCCCCTCTCAAATAAATAAATAAATCTTTTTAAAAATCTCTGTCTCTTTAATATATTCTCAGTGAATTCCATTGAACTGGAAACTTTTGTTCACTCCATCTGTCACTGTATCAATCATAAATGCATTAAATTATGAGCAAGGTGAAAGTACTTTTCTTACATTTCAGATTTCTAAATTTAGAGCTGTGGGGGGCTCTCACTTTGGTTCAGTAGCTCAAGGATGTCAGGACTGGCTTATTTGCAGAGATGCAACCTCTTCTTCCTAGTGGCAAGATGACAGCTTAGCTTCCGGCATCACAGGTCCTCAAGGCAAGAGGAAGGGCTAAAGACACAGTACCAGTCATATTTGCACCTTGTACCAGAAAGCAAAATTTTCCTCCCAATTCCATTCAAACTCCTTCCACTTGTATCTTGAACAGAAATATACTGTGTGGTACTCCTAAATGCAAGTGAGGCTGGGAACTGTAGTGGGTTTTGTTTTATGATTTTTTTTTAAGTAACTGTGCACATGGCTGTTCTTAACAAAATTGAGGTTTTGTTGGTAGGGAAGATAGAGACTGTATTACAAGTTGGCAATTCGCAATAGTCTCCGGTATTCTGGTACCACGAGAATAGAATCCACCTTCCTTCTCATGGCCTTCGAAGTGAGGGCCTTGATTCATCTGCACCTGTCCCCTCTTCAGCTCTATTTTGAACCTCTTTGGCCCTCACTACCTAACAAGCCTTCTTTCAGTGCCTTTAATGGGTCAGCTTTTCTCCTCAGGGCTTCCTCTGTCTGGCATGCTCTACACTGCTCTTCCCATAGCTGGTTCATTCTTAACCTCCGTCTTCTAGAAACTCTGGGCTCCTGGTGGAACATTATCTTCTTGGAGAAGCTTTCCTTGATCATACTACTCCACGAACATCTCCCTCCATTATTCTCTGTCAGCAGTTAGGGATTTTTTTCTTGAGAGCACTTACTACAGTTTGAAAATAATCTCCTATATTTTGTTAATGTTTGCTTTTACTTGTCTACTCGGCTGCTGGTGTTATTCATTTATGCCATTTACCATTCAGCAGAAGTTTCTCAAGCAGCAGTTATATGGCAAGCACTATCCTAGGTGCTAAACACAGCAATAAGTAAGATAAAAAGACCCTGACTTCATAAGGTTCACATTTTAGTGGGACAGAGAGCGATCACTCTGTGTCTTGTTTCAACATCTTGGCTGATGTCCAACAAATATTTATCAAATGAATAATAAACAAGGATTACTTGCCAGAAACTATACGTACACTGAGGCTACAATCCTTATTCTTTTGGAGTATACCACCTACTCATGATTATATTTTTAAATAGCTAGAATAGTTTTTGGCTTAAACAACCTACCACAATCACTCTTATGAATTATCATTGAAGACTAGTCTCTGCAAAAATTGCTCAAATTAAAGTTGAGTAATTTTATTAAGAACAATCTGAATAATTGAAGTAACTTACAAGTTGTTTAAAATATTTAGACAAGAGGTTTAATGAGGAGGTTGGAATTGATGGTATCTAAGTTCTATCATACTTTTTAACCTCAAGCCGAGAGACGATGAAAGATGGAGATGCTAGGATAAACTAAGATAATTTCAATGATAAAAAGATCAAGAAGTAAGGGGCACCTAGTGGCTCAGTGGGTTGAGTGTCTGACTCTTGATTTTGGCTCAGGTCATGATCTCAGGGTCCTGGGATCGAGCTCCGTGTTGGGCTCCCTACTTAGAGGTGAGTCTGCTTGAGTCTCCCCCTACCCCTGCCCCTGCCCACACACATTCTCGCTCTCTCTAAAATAAATAAATGTTTAAAAAACATCTTAAAGAGGTAATAGCAAGGGGCGCCTGGGTGGCTCAGTGGGTTAAGCCGCTGCCTTCGGCTCAGGTCATGATCCCAGGTCCTGGGTTCAAGCCCCACATCGGGCTTTCTGCTCAGCAGGGAGCCTGCTTCCTCCTCTCTCTCTGCCTGCCTCTCTGCCTACTTGTGATTTCTCTCTGTCAAATAAATAAATAAAATCTTTGGAAAAAAAAAAAAGAGGTAATAGCAAAGGTTTTAGTATCTAACCACTAGTATTTTAATGAGTCCAGGGAAGAAAATATGGGTCACATATGTTTCTAGCCCCTTTTGTCTCCTAGGGAAACTTTTTTACCATTAGATTTATTAAGGAAACCAAAAATGACATTATGTGTATTAGTAACAGCTCTTGCTCCTAGAATAATGAAGGTATGTGTACGGTGCTTCAGGATAGCTGATGATAATGTTATCACCCAAATAAATGTGGTTGTTCCAAAGGGGGAATTATTGGTTCTGAAATACCAATCATAACCTGGAGGCTAACAAAAAGTTCTCAACACTCCTAATTACTCAACAGGTGTCTGAAGAAGGGAACACACCTCATACTGAACTACAGGTTTATTATCAAGGCCATGACCCTGTTTCTCCATCTGTAAATTTAGAATAGTAGTACCGAGATTGCAAGAGTGTTGTAATTGACAAAGAGAAAGCGTTTTGCATCCAGCAGACTGTTAAACATGGATTTGCTGTTACAAACGTATACATAAAGCAAATATAACAATATATAAACTCATTGTTTATATGTAACAATATATATCTTACTATAACATATTGTTATATATGCATCTTACATATATGTATGTTATATATAAAACATATATATATTTATATTTATATATATATATATAAAACAGCAAATTCTTATTTAGCAGTTTGTACTATGCAAAGTGCTTTCTTTTTCTAATGAATATATTATTACTTTAACCCATTAAAAGACATATATACATACAGTTGACCTTTGAACAACATAGAGTTTTTGGGTACCAACTCTCCCCCTTACCTCATGCAGTCAAAAAACTGTGTATAAGGACGCCTGGGTGGCTCAGTGGGTTAAGCCGCTGCCTTCAGCTCAGGTCATGATCCTGGAGTCCTGGGATCGAGTCCCGCATCGGGCTCCTTGCTTGGTGGGGAGCCTGCTTCCTCCTCTCTCTCTGCCTGCCTCTCTGCCTACTTGTGTGTACTCTCTCTCTCTGACAAATAAATAAATAAAATCTTTAAAAAAAAAAAAAAGAAAAGAAAAAAACTGTGTATACTTTTTAACTCCCAAAAATCCTATCTACTAAGAATGTATTGACTGAAAGCCTTACGAATAACACATTTAGTTGACACATATTTTGTATGTTATATGTATTGTATACTATATTCTTACAGTAAAGTAAGCTAGAAAAGAGGAAATTTTAAGAAAATCATAAGGAAGAGAAAATACATTGATAATACTCTACTGTATTTATAAAAGAAAAAACAAGACTCATGTATAAGTGGACCCATGTAGTTCACATTTGCATTGTTCAAGGGTCAACTCTATTACCCAAGAAAATTGCTTGATCCTCTTACTGAATTCGACTAGAATTTACAACTAATCATATCCTGGTCTTTTATTGTTACTGAATTTATCCTTTGATTAGGTCAACTAAATTTACCCCCAAAAAGAAGAATGTAAATTTTGTTTGTTTCCGAGGCATCAAATGCTCTTTCTCATATTCACCTGAACAATTAAATAGAATAACTAAAATACATAAAAAGTTAAATAATAATGCAGGGTCACTTGGGTCAACTGAACTAAAAGCTGCATTTGGGTAAAACAAGATCTTATGCTTGTTTTTGTTCACTACAGTAGGTGCTAAATAAATGCCGAAAATTTTGACTAATTTGTTGATAAAAATAAGATTTTCTTAAACTCACAGAAGAGTATTTCATTCGGTCCATATGGTTTTCAACTACAAATATTCTTACATGATTTATGTGGTTTCATTTGTACATACTTCCTGTTAATGGAATCAGATTTTTTTTTAAACATTTATTTATTTATTTATTTGACAGACAGAAATCATAAGCAGGCAGAGAGGCAGGCAGAGAGAGAGAGGGGGAAGCAGGCTCCCTGCCAGAGCAGAGAGCCCGATGCGGGGCTCAATCCCAGGACTCTGAGATCATGACCTGAGCCAAAGGCAGAGGCCCAACCCACTGAGCCACCGAGGCGCCCCTGGAATCAGATATTTTAAGGTATTTCTTATTCAACTGTATATTGAATAACTATTTTGTGAGTGCAGTTTTTTCATTCCTTGGACCATTGCCAAAATTGTCAATAAGAACATGTGAACCACCAGTAAATGAAAAACAGTAAATTTACACAATCGGGCCTTCTAAGATAGTCGCATTCTATACCACAGAAATTCTTGCTTCAGGGAGTTTGGGTTCTACCACATGATGTAACCTTGTAAAAGATGTGTTCATAATAGAGAAATTCTGTCCAGTAGACATGCTTTCAGAATGAGTAATTCAGTCAGACATGTCTCTACAAATCTTTTTTCTGTTGGTTTTTTGTTTTTTTTTTTAAAGGAGGAGAAGAGGTGTCTGTAACCACCAGAAATAGCATGTACCAATCCAAAGAAAGATTTCAAAATTTGCAGAAAATTCTGAGGATCATCAATTCTATAATTTCAAGCACATATACTGAATTTTAAGTAGAAGTTTGATTTATTTTTGCTAGTATAAATGTATGAATGATAAGGCAGTGCTGTTTGAGATAAAATATGCTTTATCCCTGAAAATATATTCACATCTTTCATTCAGATTAGAGATAAATGCACACATCTGGGCCACTTTCTTTGTCATCAAGAGGAAAAGAGAAAAACTATTTTTCTTCTTTATTATCTCTTAAATATATGTAGCTATTGATATATATATGTAGATAAACATATAAATATACATTTATATGTCTCAATGAATCCTGATACTTTGACTCTCTACTTACTGTTTTTTTTCTGTGATTTCTATCAACTTTCCGTCTGTAGGTTCTACTTGTTCACTAAGTAATGCGCCTTGCTGACTCCACATATGCTCGTATGTTCAGTGTTGTTCTGTCCCCAGGTGTCTGTGTTCACTTGTTCATTTCAATCAAGCTTCTGCCAACAGGGAGCCCGGATTACTGGGGGTGTGGTGGCTGCATGGACCCAGAGACTCTTACCAGAGTATTACTGTTGATAACATCTCAAGAAGCTACTACGGAATTTGGAAATACTCTTGTCCCAGACATTTGGTTTCACCCTGCTTCTTGAACAAAAGTGGACAGAGAAGTAATATCAAAATAACATTTCCCCCTTCTCAGTTCTACCCACCATATGTAGGCCTGGCGTAGTCATGGCCCATGCTAGTCAGGGCACCTTCAATATGGATATAAGGAGGGTATTTTTCCCATTCTTTATTTTTTTATAAAAATGGTTAACATGTAAATGTTATGTATACATATACATGATTATGTGTAGGTACATAACATGATAATGTTATGTATACGTATACATAGTAAAATGATTACTACAGCAAAGCTAATAACATACCCATCTCTTGGTACAGTCACTTTCTGTGTGTGTATGTGTTTGGTGAGAGCCCCTGAAATCTCTCTTAATGAATTTCCAGTATATAATGTCATATTATACACTATTGTTATCAGGCTACAGATTAGAGCTCTAGAACTTATCCTACGTAACTGCTGTTTCTACCCTTTGACCAACACCATCTCCTCTGTCCCTCCCTCCCCACCCCTGGTAGCCCCTGCTCTACTCTCTGCTTCTATGAATCAGCCTTTTATAGATTCCATGTGTATGTGAGATCCCACAGTATTTTCTTTCTGCTTCCGTCTTACCTTCCTTAGCATCATGTCCTCCGAATTCATCCCTGGGGTCACAAACGGCAGTCTGTATAGGCAACGGAATATTATCTAGCCTTTAGAAAGGAGACTTTTTTTAACACAAAAAGGACTGTAGACTTAGTCTTACCGGAATTACTGGGCTTATATATGACAAATAAATCAATCTGAAAGGGTTGCCTAGATGCTTTCTTCTTTCCAGAAATATTTGCCATCCTTAGCCTAATTTGTGGATGCATATGTGAAAATATGAGATGGAAGGATATGGAACCATTGAGTCTTTCTTCCAAGACATTAAAAAAAATAAGGGGGGGGCACCTGGGTGGCTCAGTGGGTTAAAGCCTTTTCCTTCAGCTCAGGTCGTGATCCCAGGGTCCTGGGATCAAGCCCTGCGTCGGGCTCTCTGCTGGGCGAGGACCCTGCTTCCCTTCCTCTGCCTCTCTCCACCTACTTGTGATCTCTCTCTCTGTCAAATAAATAAAATCTTAAAAAAAAAAAAAAAACAGAGTGACATATCAGATATCTTCACTATATCCAGACAGTGCTGAATGCAATCAATATCAAAAGATAGTTTTTATACTCTGTCGATCATATTTCTTGAAAACAAAAGTCATCTGTTATCTAATACAATCTTCCATCAGAATAAGTTTTAATGATCTACAACTTGAAAATCAGAAAATTTTTATAATAGTTAAGCTTGGAGGCTTTTTATAGTTTCTTTGTCCTAAGGTAACCAAAGAAAGGTAGCTTCATAATTCACTTACATAGTTTAATTTCTTGCATTCTCATTCCTTCTGCCTACTTGTACCACCACAAATATACACAAAATCCTTAATTTTTGCTGAATAGGTAGTTTTTTTCATATTGAGACTATTCTATAAGCCTATAATCACGGTTTCTATTTTTCTTTGTGCTTTTTCTTTGCAATTCCTCAAGATGGTATTTGATGCAGAAGGTGGTACCAGAATGCTTTGCTCTTACCAGTTGGTGAATTAAATTGCCTCATTTAAAGTAATTCAAAAAAGGAGAAATTACATGGAACAGTGTAAGCTGAAGATCTGAGCATGAAGGAAGATCCTAGAATTTTAGGGTTAACTGTAGGACCTAGAGGAAATCTCTTTAGCTGTCTGGATCTGTGCCTATTTTAATAAAATATGGCAGCTTTGAAAAGTGTTTTTATAAACTCTAAGAACCCTAATACTCATGTACCATCTAACATGCTGAAAATATTGAAGGTGCTATGAAAGTTATAGCAAAATATAATGTATTTTCCTTCAGCATTCTTAGATGTGTGTGTGTGTGCACACGCGCGTGCATGTGTGTGTGGTAAAAAACACATAATCTAGCCCCCTAACAAATTTTAAGTGTACAGTACAGTATTGTCTTATATGCAGATTATTTAACAACAGATCCCTAGAATTTTCTCATCTTGCATAAGTGAAACTCTGTGGCCATTAAATCACAACTCGCCACTTCCTCCTCCTTTTAATTTCTGGCAGCCACTATTCTACCTTCTGTTTCTATGACTTTGACTGTAGACACTCCATTTAAGTAGGATCATGCTATGTCTGTCCTTTTGTGACTGGCTTATTTCATCTAGCCAAATCATCCATGTTTGTTTAGCATACAACAGGATATCTTTCTTTTTAAACGATAACTAATATTCCATTGTATGTATGTACATTGTATGTATGTCCATGTATATATGTAAACGATAACTAAATTTCCTTATCCATTCCTACATCAAAGAATTTAGGTTGTTTCCATCTGTTGGCTGTTGTAAATAATGCTACAGTAAACATGAAAGTACACATAGTTCTCAAAGATACCAGTATTGGCACGCCTGCACGGAACAGTCAGTTGAGCAACCTGCTCTTGGTTTCAGCTCAGGTTTGATCTTATGCCCAGTGTTGGGCTCCACACTCAGCTTGAACTTTGCTTGAGAACTTGAGAACTTTGCTTCCCTCTCTCCCTCCCCTCCTGTTTTGCTCCTCCCCTACCCACATGCTCATGCTGCTCTCTCTCTCTCTCCTTCTCTCTCTCCCAAATAAATAAATCTTTTTTTTTTTAAAAAAGATCTTGCTATCAGTACCTTTGGAAAAATACTCAGTGGGAGATTGCATGATCAAGTGGTAGTTCTATTCTTAATTTTTTTAGGAGCCTGCATACTGTTCTCCATAGTGGCTACACCAATTTACATAACCATCAACAGTGCACAGAGGTTTTAACAACTTCACATCCTCGCCAACACTTGTAATTCTCTGGGGCTTTTTGTTTGTTTGTTTTTTAATGGCCACCCTAGTGATATGAGACAGTATATCATTATGGTTCTGATTTATATTTCCCTGATAATTAGGGAAATTTTCATATACCTGTTGGCCATTTATATGGGAAACTTCTTTGGGAAACTGTTTATTTATGTCCTTTTCCATTTTAAAAATTGTGGTGTTTGTGTATTTTTTTGCTATTGAGTTGTAGGAGTTGCTTAAGTATTTTGGATATTAACTCTGTCAGAAACATGGCTTGCCAATATTTTCTCCCATTTCATAAGTTGCTTTTCTCACTTCGTCAATTGTATCCCTTGCTGTACAGAAGCCCTTTGATTTGATATAGTCCCACGTGCCTGCTCTAGCTTTCGTTGCCTCTGCCTTCAGTGTCACATCCATGAAATCATTACCAAAACCAATGTTTCCCCCATGTTTCCTTCTAGGAATTTTATGTGTTCAGGTCTTATGTTTAAGTCTTTATTCTATTTTGAGTTGACTTTTAGAGATGGTATAATACGAGAGTCTAATTTCGTTCTTTGACTGTGGATATCCAGTTTTCCATGCGCCATTTGTTGAAGACACTCTCCGTTATGTAGTCTTGACACACTTATCAAAGATCATTTGTCCATACATGTGTGGGTTTATTTCTAGGCTCTCTGTTCTGTTCCATTTTCCCATGTGTCTGTCTTTAGGCCAGTACCACACTGTTTTGATTATTCTAGCTTTATGATACTTTCTAAAGCCATAAATCAGTGTTCCTAAATCTTAATTGGTGATAAAAGTTTACAAACAGCCAAAATAATAGATTAATATTAAATAATTCAAAGATTAATATGAAAGGAAAAGAAAATGCTATAGAGATCAACAGATATTACTATTACTTGGTAAAACATTATAGAAAACATGGATCCTATGGTATGTGGAGAACTGTGTAAGTAAAACCCACTGCAGGCTCAAAGAGGACATCTTCACAGATATTCAGAGGTGTATGCAAGAATTTCAGACTCCATTTAGTGCTAGTTCTTTTTTTTTTAAAGATGTATTTATTTATTTATTTTAGAGAAGGAGCAAGCAGGGGGAGGGGCAGAGGGCAATGGAGAGAAATCTTCAAGTGGACTCCCCACTAGGTATGGACCCTGATGTGGGGCTCAATCCCAGGACCCTGAGATCGTGACCTGAGCCGAAATCAAGAGCAGGCCACTTAACCGACTAAGCCACCCAGGTGTCGCAGTACTTGTTCTTTTCTCAGTGGTCTTCGCGCATAGTCCGTGAATGGAAACCTCACTGTCTCTGTGGGCGCGGCTTCGGCTGCAGTTCTTTGAAATTGAGGCAGCTCTGTATTCCAAATCACTCACAGAGAAGTGATGCTGAATCCCTTGTTGTTCACTCTTTGCTTCTTATGTTCCCCTTTTCTTCCTAATTCCTTAGAAGTCCAAACTCTTCTAATACTCATGCCCCCAGCTAGATCCCCTGAGAGGCCTCTTGGTTCTGTCA
This sequence comes from Lutra lutra, assembly GCF_902655055.1. NCBI lineage: Eukaryota > Metazoa > Chordata > Mammalia > Carnivora > Mustelidae > Lutra > Lutra lutra. Next base: position 98,647,571 of record NC_062288.1, on the reverse strand, counting down.
TGGCATTCGTCTATTAGTGCTGCCTGTTTAAGCTCCTAGGGTGGCTTAAACCTCAGACATTGTTTTCTCACAGTTCTGTAGGCTAGAAGACCAAGATCAAGGTGTCACCAGTGTTGGTTTCCCCCGAGGCCTTGCTCCTTGGCTTGTAGATGGCTTTCTCACTGTGTCCTCACGTGGCCTTTCCTCCATGTGTGTGCATCCTTGTTCTCACTTCTTCTTCTAATAAGGACCCTCTCCTCCCCCACTGGATTAGGGCCCAGGCTATGACCTCATTTAACCCTAATTGCCACCTTTAAGGCCCCGAATCCAAATATAGTCACACTAGGGATTAGGGCTTCAACATAAGAATTAGCAGGGGTGGGGAGGGGTGGGAAGCATAATCCAGTCCGTCACCATCATATACTGCATTTTAGTTCCTGTCACTTAAAGATGATTTTACCTCCTCGTTTCTGGTCTTTCTCTCCTCCCCAGTTATAACCATTACTGGTATCTTGAGTATGTACTCACGTGACCTATCCACCATTTCTTCTCTCAGTTCCATGAGCATCTCACCTCCAGTCTGTTTTGCTTCAACCTGTCTATTCCCAGGATGTGTCACAATCATGGTAAATCCACTCCTCCAAGAGATCAGTTTAAACATCGAGTTCTTTGATCAATGATTCCTGTGTTTCCAGTTCACTGTTTCTACTCTTGGATCTCAAAGCCATTCTCCTTGCCTGTCACCATCCTATCACCTTCCTTCTAACAGAGTTTAGGTTCTGGTGTTCCCACAATCCATCATCATATTTTTACCCTTTGTAAACACTTTCGATTTTTTTTAATTTTTCTCCCTTCTTATTTGTTTAAAATGGATTATATATAATTTTTTTCTCTAGACTTTGAAATTAAAACCAGAACATTTATTGAAAAGTAAAATAACTGTAATTTCTTTTTTCATTTTAAATTCATAACTATCTAGATTAATTAGGTATTCCATTGTCTGGATAGCCTTCCTTATGTTAGTAAGATATTCCCCACATTTATAAAAATTGACCACATACCAAGTCATAAAATAAGATTCAGAAAAGTGAGTTTCTCTGCCCCAAGATAATTAAACTAGACGTAATAATGAAAAGTTGAAGTACATAAAACTTACATTTGAAAATTATGAAACACACTTCTAAATAACTCATTGAATCAAAAAATTAATAAAAACTTAAAAGTACAGCTAAGTAGTATTTTTAAATACTTTGCTTTATATTTCATACAGTGAAAATGTTTTAAGAGAACTGTATAGAAGGACAAACACTCCATGATTCCACTTACATGAGGGATACAAAGTAGTGCAACTCATAGAAGTGGAGAATACAACAGCAGTTTCCTGGGGCTGGTGGGTGGGAGAAATAGGGAGCTATTGTTCAGTATGTCTAGTTTCAGCTTGTCTAGGTGAGTAAGCCCTAGAGATCTGTGTATAACATAGTATCTGTAGTCAATACAGTGTGGGTCCAAATTTAAAAGGGTAGATCTCCTGTTAAGCATTTTTACCACACACACACACACACACACACACACACACAATTTTTTTTACCAGAAATAAAATGTTTTTACCTCCCACCCCCCAAAGAGGAGACTCTGTACTATGTCTAGACTAGACTATGTCTAGTACTTAGATTGTGGTGATGGTACTACAGGTGTTGCATATGCCCAAATCCATCAGTGTGCACACTATATCCATGCAGTTCTTTATGTATCAGTTAACTGCTTTGAAGAAGAGAACTTTATGGTTTAAATAGTTATATTATAGCATAGACAGGCCTTAAAACTAATTGGCTAAATTCTCATTTTAGAAATTCTTATCCTTGAGGGAAAAACAGTAAAAGATGATAGAAGAAATAATAAATACAGGGTCAGAAATAGAAGCCAATGATTCAATTGAAAAATAAAGTCAAACTTAGTTCTTTTAAACAATTAATAAAATAGCAAACACTGTATAAGTTTTAGTAAGAAGAAAAAAAGAGAGAGAAATCTCTACCTAAAAGGGAGACAGGGGCACCTGGGTGGCTCAGTGGGTTAAGCCTCTGCCTTTGGTCGGGTCATGATCTCAGGATCCTGAGATCAAGTCCCACATTGGGTTCTAGTCCTGCATTGGGCTCTCTGCTCAGCGGGGAGCCTGCTTCCTCTTCTCTCTCTGTCTGCCTCTCCACCTGCTTGTGATCTCTCTCTCTCTCTCTCTGTCAAATAAATAAATAAAAATCTTTAAAAAAAAAAAAGTTTAACAAGTGACAACTAAAATGTAAAAAAAGGGGAGACAAAACTACAGACATTACAAAGGTTAAAGAGACAAGACAGAGAGGAGTTTTGTTTCTGCTCTGGTGGTATAAATCTCTCTTTGTCCATTCCTTCTGTTGCTTTCAGCTATAAATTTTAGACAGAATCCAAAACAAACTACCTGAAAATTCTGAAAAGTAAAGAAAAACAGATTGTTCAAGATGGTCAAAACTTGGAGAAACAACTTAAATGGGCATGAATTTTGTGTGACTTTTCCATAAGAGCAGGTAATAGCTCTGGAGAGCGCTACCAAAACAGCTAATGGTCTAATAGAAACCCCACCATATTCTCATGATCAGAATCAAGGAAACCCTCTAAGAACAAAAGGGAGAGGAAAAAGAAGCTATGTCAGGAAATAGACCCAGAAAAGAACATTACCTAATTTTATATGTGAACTTGTACAAGTATCAGCCTAACTCTTGGGCAGTAAATGTATAGGATGGACCGAAATGAGAAAAGTAAAAACTTAACTGAGATTTGAACATTACTTACAGAATGAGAGACAGAATGCACTGTATAAACTTAACTATGGTTGCCTGCTAAAACAAAAATATCAATATTATCTAGAGATTATAACTAAATCCAGAATCTATACAACAAAACATTAAAAGCATCCAATAAAAAATCCAAAATTACTTACCATGCAAATAATGAGGAAAAATAAAGCTGATTTTCAAGAAAAGACATAATCTACATGTGCCAATTTTAAGGTGATCCAGATCTTAGAATTATCAGGCAAAAACTTTGAAGCAGCTATTATACGTATGTTCCATGATGTAAAAGGGAAAAAAAGCACTTCAAATGCATCAATGAAAGAAAATATTAGTAGAAAAATATAAAATATTAAAAAACTAAATGGAAATTTTAGAACAAAAACATAAAATCTGAAACTAAGAACTTACTGTATGCTCCCATTAGCAGAACAAACATGTCGGGTAAGCAGTAAACATGAAGATAAAACAAAAATACATATATATATGAAGAAAGAGAAAATATAGGACAAAAATCTAGAAAGTCTGAATTACCTCTAGGAAAATATCCATCATCTGATACACATGTAAGTGGGGTCCCAGAAAAAGAGGAGAAAGAGATTGGTAACCCCCAAAAAGGTGAAGAAATTATGGATTAAAACTCCCACAGTTTGGTGATAAACTTATATTTACAGATTGAAAAAAACCAGTGAACCCTAATCAGGATAAAATCAAAATGCCTAGAGACATCATAGTCAAGCTACTGAAATTAAAATGTTTTTAAAAAGTAAAGCATTAAAGGTAGCAAGAAAACAACACATTACATAAAGGGGATAGGGGAAGAGACAATTTGAATTACTGTGGATTGCCACAGAAATCACAGAGGCCAGAAGACTATGGGATAACATTTTTAAAGTGCTAAACAAAACAAACAAACAAACAAACAAGAAAAAAGCACTCCCAGTCCAGGATTCTGTATCCAGCAAAAATACTTTTTTTAGAAATGAAGGCAAAGTAAAGACATTTTTTGGTGAAAGAAAACCAAAAGAATTTGTCATTAGCAGCTAACTGTTTTTCCCACTGTATATATGTATGACTACTTATTAACTGGTGGGTGATGTTTATAGATGTAATAATATATATGAAAACTATAATAAAGTCAATTGGAGCATGGGAATAAAGGAACCTATCTGGTTGTAAAGTTTTTACATCTTAAATGAGGCAGTACAGGATTAATGCTGAGTAAATGTACATGTTTATTGAAATTGTAATAGAATACAAAAAATACTTAGCAAAAATATCCAATATATAGGTTAAAATAGCATACCAAAATTATTCAAATCCAAGCAAAGGCAGAAAAATGGGAACAAGGGAAGGAAAAAAAAAAAACTTGGAGAAGATAAATGTAAAATAAATAATGGTAGATAAATCTAACCATATAAAAAATCCATTAATGTTTTTGGTCTAAGAATTTCCATTAAAGGGCAGAGATTGACGGAGTTTTTAAAAAGCAAAACTCATTCGCAAGCTGCTGATGAAGGACAAATTTTAGTATGAAAATTCAAGTAAATTAAGAGCAAATAGAGAGTAAAAGATATACCATGCAAATCATGAACTTAAGGCCAGAATAACTACATTATTAAATGAAATGGACTTTAATACAAAGTGTACCGCCAGATGCAAAGAACAACATTCAGTGATCATAAGAGGTGTAATTGATGAGGAAATCATGGAAATTATAAATGTGTCCACCAATAAAAGAGCCCCAAATCACAGGGAGGATAAAAATGAACGAATTAAAGAGAGAATTAGGCTATTTTACAAACATAGCAAAGGATTGTGACACCACTCACTCAACAAATTAAGAGAAATGCAGCATAGGCATTCATTTCAAGTGAACATAGTATATTCACCAAGAGAGACCAAAAACAGAACTCCCTAAAATGGAACTTCAGACCCAGATGATTTTATTGGCTAATTGTATCAAATATCAAAGGGAAAGTTTTAAACTTTCTTTAAAAAAATATTTTTATTTGAGAGCAAGAGAGAGAGCATGAGCAAGGGGTAGGGGCAGAGGGAGAGGGATGAGCAGACTCCTTGCTGAGCAAAGAGCTCAATATGGGGCTGGTCCCAGGACCCCAAGATCATGACCTGAGCACAAGGCAGACGCTTAACTGACTGAGCCATGCAGGCGCCCCCCAAGGGAAAGTGTAATACAGACTTCCGTGGAAGCATTTTTTTTAAAGATTTTATTTATTTATTTGACAGGTCACAAGTAGGCAAAGAGGCAGGTAGAGAGAGAGGGAGAAGCAGGCTCCCTGCTGAGAGCTAGATGCGGGGCTCAGTCCCAGGACCCTGAGATCATGACCTGAGCTGAAGGCAGAGGCTTAACCCACTGAGCCACCCAGGCGCCCCTCGTGGAAACATTTTAAAAGAGGAAAGAACATAAGCTTAGTACCAAAAAACTATCAAAGATGTTACAAAACAAGAGTGTTGGAGACTGATAGCACTCATAAATATAGGTGATGAAAATCTTTAAATCCAATATCAAATGGATAATAAATTATGACCAGATAGATTTGATCAAGGCATACGGAGTTGGTTAGGCATTCAGAAGCTACCAGTGAAATTCACCACGTTGACAGAATAAATAAAAAACACCGATAAACATTTCTGTAGATGCAGAAAAGGCATTGGACAAAATTCGGCAACCATTTATGATAAAAGAGAAACAGAAACACTGGTGAGATTAGGATGTAATAGGAAACTCTCTCAAACTGAAAGATCCTATAGCTAACAGCATATGCAGTGAGGAATGAGTTAATCCTTTCCTTCTAAAGTCAGGAACAAGAAAAAGATGGCCACTTGTGCAAGGTCTATTTCACATAGTACTGGGAGGTTCTAGCCATCCTTATAAAGTAAAGAATAAAAGGTACAAACATAAGGGGAGGAGGAAAGTAAACCTGTTGCTATTTGCAAATGATAGAATTATATAGAGAGAAAATTCCAGAGAATTTTCAAAACATCTGTTAGTACTAATAAGAAAATTGAGCAAAAATCAATTTCTTTCTTATATGCTAGTAGCAAACAATTGAAAATAAAATTCAAAAAGTAATGCCATCGACACCATGAAACACTAAACATTAAATCTGATGAAAGTAGTCCAAGACTTTTATACTGAAAATGACAAAACTTTGCTGAGAAATATAAATGGGGATGGACTAGGGAAATAGTTATAAAATTTCATGGGCTGCAAAAGTTGAAATCATTAAAATGGCATTTCTCTCCAGACTGATCTGTCGATTCAATGCAATCCCAATCAAAATCCTGATAGGCATTTTTTTTGGCTGGGGCCTGAGGGGTTGACAAGCATTATGTGCAGTATGAGGGGACTTTGGAGATCAAAGGAAATGTTCATTGTTTTGATTAGGTGATAGTTTCATCTATTGTACACTTGAAATACATACAGTTCATTGAAAATCCATGAGGCCTTATGTTACAAAAACAAAAATATAAAGGCAAGGAAATTTTGACCACCTGATGCCCATACGTTTGAAAACTTACACAAAATGGGCAAATTCCTAGAAATCTATGAAATATAAAGACTAATATGAAAAAAATAGTCTGAATTTAAAGCTAACAATTATTGAATTTATTTGTTCAAAAAACAGTCTTTTCTCAAAGAAAATACCAAAAGCCAGATAGTTTTGTGGATGAATTTGATCAAACCTGTAAGGAAAAGATCAAAGCCTTCCTTAAACTATTTTTGTTTGTTTGTTTCAAGTTTTTATTTGAATTCCAGTTAGTTAATATAGAGTGTAATATTAGTTTCAGGAGTAGAAGTTAGAAATTCATCCCTTGGGGCGCCTGGGTGGCTCAGTGGGTTGAAGCCTCTGCCTTCGGTTCAGGTCATGATCCCAGGGTCCTGGGATCGAGCCCCACATCGGGCTCTCTGCTCGGCAGGAAGCCTGCTTCCTCCTCTCTCTCTGCCTGCCTCTCTGCCTACCTATGACCTCTCTCTGTCAAATAAATAAATAAAATCTTAAAAAAAAAAAAAAGAAATTCATCCCTTGCGTATAACACTCAGTGCTCCCCACAAGTGCCTTCTTTAATGTCCATCACCCACTCAGCCCCTCCTCCCCTCCAGCAACCCTCAGTGTGTCCTCTAGAGGCAGGAATTTGTTTTATGGTTTGCCTCCTTTTTTTTCCTACTCTTTAAAAGAAGAGTGAAAGGGGGACCAGTACCCACCTAATCTGTGAGGCTAGTATAACCAAAACAGGAATATTAGACACAGACAATACAGAAAAGGAAAGTTAAAAGCCAATCTCAGTCTTGAACATGGTGCAGAATTCCTAAACACAATATCATAATATTAGCAAAATGAATTCAGCAGTATATAAAAATAAAATATATAATGCCAAAATAAAGTTTAGGAATACCAGGATTGTTGAAAACCCAAAAGCCAAGGGGTGCTGAGAGTAGCTCAGTCGGTTGAGCATCCAGCTCTTGATCTCGAGGTAGTGAGTTCAGTCCTTGTATTGGGTTTCATGCTGGGTGTGGAGCCTACTTAAAACCCAACAAAACCAAAAATATAATTCAGAAAAGATTATGTGATTGGGGGGTGTGTGGAAAACGTATTATATGAAATTCAGTTATTTATTATTTTCCTTAATTATCCAGTAAACATAGAAGAAAACCTTTCTTTTTTATTACGTTCAATTAGCCAGCATATAGTACACCATTAATTTTTGATATAGTATTCAACGATTCATTAGTTGTGTATAACAGTGAGAGACTCTGGACTCTAGGAAACAAACTGAAGGTCACAGAAGAAAGCCTTCTTAACCAGATGAAAAGTGTCTTCAGAATTACAGAGACAAACATTATTCTTAAAGGGAAAATATTAGAAGAATTTGTCAGTAGTCCATTTTATGCTTTTGTAAGAATTATTTTAATAAGTAAACAAATTGCCTTTGTTTGAAATTAATGACTGTAAGAAAAATACCAAAATTTCAAAATATTATGTATGAGGTGAATGACATCATGAATAAGCTATATGCTATATAAAACATGACTCTGGTAATCTCTCTGAAAAGGGGGCTAAAATGAAGGGGTACTGGACCTAAATTGTAGAAAATCAGAAATGAGACCCTCACATTTGAGGATTCCCAATTTAAAAGGGATGTTGAAAAGAAATTGGATGCCCCCCCCAAAAAAATGTCTGTTAAGGTGGGGAGGTTATTAGAACATTTTCCCAGTTATTTGTAGCCCTATAAAGTGTATTCCATATAGGGTGTCATGTCACTTCTGATTAAGAGTTTGGAATTCATTCATTATGGTATATTATTTTGATAAAGAGATACATTTTTTTATTTATACCATTGATTCAGTCAAAAATTTAATGAGCATTTACTAAGTACCAAGGCACCATTTGAGCCATTAAGGTACATAGGGAATAAGAGAGACAAAAATATGCCCTCATGAAATTTCTATTCCAGTGAGAAACCTACCCATTGGAGCATACTGTTACCCAGAAATCATGGCAAGTTTGGAAAATAGTGCTGAACAGGAAATAAAAATCACTGATAGTCTGATGCAAACATATAATATAGGAGCAGTTGTCGATGGCGTATTGAAAGAAACATGGATAATTATCACAGCCCATGGCCAGAAAGTCTGGGTGGACGAAATTCTGCTGGCGGCGTAGGCCTAGTCAAGAAAAAAAAAAAAAAAAACCTTCACAAGTCAGAAGAGCGATTATATTTACTGAACTACATCCTGAATATAACCCAGTCACTTAAGGGTAACATAGCAGTGTTGGGTAAAAGCAATCCCTAAATATGTCAAGTGACAATGTAAAATGAGCTCGTTGCACCCTGGAAAATGCTTCATAATAAAAGATGCCCGACAAATAAGAGTCCTTTGCTGGGCTGGTAATTTATATTCATGAAGAGGATGCATCCAGCAATGATCATTTAATTAACAAATATAGAAGATTCTAAAGAGAAATGATCCTTCCCTGATGCCAAATGTGTCATCCAATATCAGTGTCACTGCTGAGGTATCAGGAACGTCAGATAAATCTTCAGATGCCTTATACTCGATGCAGAGGAAGTAATTTCACTTGGGGATAAAGCTGCCATTTGGCTCAATTACCTTCATACAGTCTAATTCTAGAAGGCAGGCAGGTTTCCTATTCAACACACTCTTTTAAGCTTCGAAGGGTTTCATCACCAGAATGATTTCCCTGGACATGAAATATGTTTCACTTCGGCATTAAATGCAGTTTAAAATCAAACAATCTTTGGGATTTAGGCAGTTTAGATCTCCGGTGAGTGGGGTTTTTTTCCTAAAACCAGCACAGCAGCAAAGAAATGTTGCCGTGGCACTGTATGACCGATCAGGTTTGAAAGACAACCTGTTATTTTATCAATATATTGGATATATTTTATCGGTGATATTTTATCAGTGAATTGTGGAATGAGTAATTTATGTAAGGTCAACAAAGATTTATGGTGAGCGGAAGACAGGCACTCAAACCCTGTGGTACTTGCTGTATTTACTGTTCATTTCTCCATGAATTCTGGGTGCTCCTTGTAACCTTTATGCCTTAAGCTTTGCATTTAAAACACCTTATAAGGGGCGCCTGGGTGTCTCAGTGGGTTAAGCCTCTGCCTTTGGCTCAGGTCACGGTCTCGGGGTCCTGGGATCGAGCCCCACGTCCGGCTCCCTGGGGAGCCTGCTTCCCCCTTTCTCTCTGCCTACTTGTGATCTCTCTCTGTGTTAAGTAAATAAATAAAATATTATTAATAAAATAAAACACCTTATAAGAAGGAAATGTAAGTTCATAGTCAAGTTTGTTTTTCAGCTTATAGGTAAGCGATGCCTTATTTTAAAAAAAAATACAGTAGTGTTATTACTGTGTATGCACAATGCAATATAAATTCGGTTTTTAAAGATTTATTTATTTAAGAGAGAGAGCAGGGGAGGCACAGAGGGAAAGAGAATCTCAAGCCAACTCCCGGGTGAGCACAGAGCCCTACTCAGAGATCAGTCTCATGACCCTGAGATCATGAGCTGAGCTGGAAACAAGACTTGGATGCCCAACCAACTGAACCACCCAGGTACCCCTATAAATCCCATTTTTAAAAGAATATTAAGTAATGCTTTGGACAAAATAGTTGAATTTTGATGAACTAAAGGATTTTACTATAGGGTGTCCCTCCAAATCAGATTATTTAATCAATAGTAATCTGTTTTTAAATGATTTTTTTAAAGATTTAATTTATTTATTAGAGAGAGAGTGTGCACACAAACAGGGGGAGGGGCAAATGGAGAGGGAGAGGCAGTCTCCCCACTTAGCAGGGAGCTGGATTCAGGGTTCTAGCCCAGGACCCTGGAATCATGACCTGAACCCTAGGACCCTGGAATCATGACCTGAGCCAAAGGCTGATGCTTAACTAACTGAGCCACCCAGGCTTCCCTTAAATGATTTTTAACTAAATATCTAGACATAACATTTAATTTTAAGAGGTTAAATTTAGAAGTCTTTTCTCAAATGCAACTGTTTTTGAGTCTGTTACTACTTTGCTAAATTAAATAATGCATTATATATAGAATATTTAAGGAGCGAAAAGGCAAAAAACATGAGTGGAAGTTTATGTCTAGGTGTTCCTGACTTTGAATTTCTAACTGAATACTTCATGATACTGTGTTCAAAATGTCTTGCATTATACATGTTAAATTTGGTCACCTTTAAGAACATATATTTTATTTTTCATGATATGCTCAATTTCAAATTGTGCTCAACCTCTATTTCTCTAATTAGCACTGCATTTTTTTCTATGAGCCTGTTTAAAATTATAACTATCTTTTGCATTGGATAATTACTTAGTCATAAGAAATTTCTTAAATATTATGCATGATACACTTTTGTCTATGAGAAAATGGATTTTTATTCTGCACCAGTCATTCTCTTGTAGGTCTTTTTTCATTATGTATGTCTTTTCATCCCAAGTGTTTTGTACCAGTAAATCCAGAAAACATTCTCACTCCCTATGTCGTCCAAAAGAATGGGGAAGTGAGGGAAGAAAAACCTAATTAGCAAGAAGACAGTTCATTCTAGCTACTTAATTTAGAAAAATAAAAAACTGTCTGCTTTGCTTCAATCTAATCCCAAATGGAAAAATTAAAACAAGGGTTCAGGGGCGCCTGGGTGGCTCAGTGGGTTAAGCCGCTGCCTTCGGCTCAGGTCATGATCTCAGGGTCCTGGGATCGAGCCCCACATCGGGCTCTCTGCTCAGCAAGAAGCCTGCTTCCCTCTCTCTCTCTCTCTCTGCCTTCCTCTCCGTCTACTTGTGATCTCTCTCTCTCTCTGTCAAATAAATAAATAAATAAATCTTTAAAAAAAAAAAAAAAAGAAACAAGGGTTCACTTTGATGAGCTGACAAAAGATGTCACAGGAGAATAAAAATATAAATTTTTTCACCTAAGTTTTTTATCAAATAAATTCAAATTCAATGATCATTATTTCTTTTATATACATGGCTGATAATGTGTTACTGCTAAGATTTGTATTTTGCAAAGTTTATTCAGGTATATAATAAAAAAAGAACCACTTGTAAACATTGTATTGTTTCCAACCTGTATAAATTAACAGAACCCTCATGATTTATACATGAGAACCTTTATTATTCATAAATTAGAAGAAATCACCACCATCTCCTATTTGCACTTACTGAAATTATATTCACTATTCAACCCTTGGCTGAAACTTTTTCATGAAGCTTTTACATTTCACCTGCATATTATCATAATCCTTAAGTATGTCTCTTTCCTTTGAACTTCTTCATCACTTCTGTGAGGAAATAAAACTTGGATTTCTCAGTGCTTGTGTAAAAAGCCTGGAGTCTTCCCATATGATGAGAATTAGCTCTGTATTCATTGGTTTAGTTAATTGTTCTGAGTTGTTCTGAGATCAGAAGGATACATCTCTTCCAGCCTGAAGTGGGTCCTTAAAGTAAGCCCCCAAGGTGTCCAGAGGATTCAGGTGCTATCTCCCTAATTATTTACAGTTCAGAAGGTATGAGCTCCAGACTTTGAGGCATGTTTAGGTCAATATAGTCAGAGATGCCCAGGGTTTAGTTGGTCTTTGAAAGACATATTCTCGGGGCACCTGGGTGGCTCAGTTGGTTAAGCATCTGCCTTCAGCTGGGGTCATGATCTCAGGGTTCTGGGATCGAGCCCCAGGTTGGGCTTCCTGCTCAGCAGGAGCCTGCTTCTCCCTCTCTTCCCTGCTTGTGCTCTCTCTCGCTATCTCTGTCACTCTCTCTCTTTCTCTCTCAGGTAGACAGACAGACATATTTGCAATAAAAAAGGGTTAGGATGAGAAGCCAGGGTCCTTTTGGCTCTTCTCCAAGGAACGGAAGTTCCCCGCCTCCCCTGACCTTTTAGGAGTGAAGGGCGATCTCTTGTTAATCCACTGTTCTCTTTTCCTGATGCATAGAGTATCCATCCAACTCCTATTTGAAGAATTTCCAGTGATCCTCTTTGCATGGTCAGAAAGGAAGGTGGGGAGCAGGGTGAGGGGCGGTGATTAATAAGGACGTAGTCTCTGACCCAGAACACCTCATGTGAGCCTTCAGGGTAAAATTAGCAAAGACAAATATTAACCTCAGTAAAACAAGTTTTTAACATTTTCTGATAACTTTTCCCCATCTTAGTTTCCTCCTCACTGTATTCCTTCACAATATGCATGCTTTGGACATTGAAGAAAGCAAGTGTTTGTCCCAGGCAGAGTGCTGTCAGTAAGTGTTTGTTTCGTGAATAAGGACTAAACAGGAAATGAGCCACTATTGTCAAGTTGGGATTTGGAGGGAGGATCTCCAAAGGGTGTTGAGACTGGAAATTGAACTTTGTAAGTAGCCATAAACAGTATTTGACCTTAGAAAAACCAAAAATCATTTACGTATGTAGAAAAAAATGCAAATCTTTAATTTGGGAAACATCTGTTCCTTATATTAGTTATTTATTAAACCAAGAATTTAAATATATTTAGATGCACTTGAAATTTTATTTAGCCTTTTGGCTTAGAATTAATTTTTGTCTTGTATAGCGCATGAATGGTTGAGAGGGTCTTGCTGTATTTTTTCTGTTTTAGCTTTCTTTGGTGTCACTGCTGTCTAACTAAAAAGGCCAATGTGTGTACTAGGCAAGGAGATCAGCTTGTATGAGGACTGAGGAAAAGCAGTGCAGCTGGGCCATGATCAGAACGGGAAAGAATAAAGTAGATCCGGCCAAAAAGGGAAGCCAGAGCCACACCCCATGGAGGTGGTAGGGTAGGTGAAGGTTTGTGTGGAAACTTAGGAAGGAAGAAAGGAGCCACTTGGTCCTTTTCTAAAAAACTTTTTACTTGGAAATAATTTCAAACTTAAAGAAAAGTTGCAGGAATCATGTAAAAATGCTACCCTTGACTCAGATTTCATAACATTTTGTCACATTTGTTATTTTTTCCCCTGAATTGCTAGACTGTAAATTGTATCACTCCCATATCCTGAAATATCTCCAAGGATTTCCTAAGAACGAAAGAATTACCTTGCACAACCACAGGACAGTATCAAATTCTGCAAATAGTAAGTGTTAAAAATACCACAACCCACGTACCCACGTTCTGCTGAGCCCCTTAACCCATGGCGGGCTGCATTCATTTTCTATCACTGCTGTAACAAGTTACCACAAATGTACTGGCTTAAAACAATACAAGTTTATTTCTCACAGTTCTGTAGGTTACAAATCTGGTACAAGTTTCCGTGGACCACGATCAAGGCGTTGATCGACTAGGCTCTGGGACCGTCTCCTACCTCACTCGTTTGAGTTGTTGTGGCAGAATTCAGTTCCTTGATACTGTAGGACCTTTGTTCATTTCCTTTCCTTGTTCATGACAGCCATTCCCAGATTCTAGAGAGCACTGCATTTAATGGCTTGTGGCCCCCTTCCACCCTCTTCAAGGCCAGCAAGGTTGGGTCGAGAACTGTTGTCATTCTCTCTCTCCCTCTCTCTCTCTATCACACACACACACACACACACACACACACACACACACACACACCCCGGAAGATTCTCCACTTTAAGGACTTGTAATTAGGTTAAGCCCACCCAGATATTCCAGGATGATCCAACCTCATCAACATCTGGAACCTTAATCACATCTGAAAAATCTCTCAGCCATGGAGAGTAACACTCCCCCAGGTTCCAGGATTAGGAAGTAGACATCTTGGGGTGGGGCCATTATTCTCCCTGTGACACAAGGCAAGAGTTCTGCCACTTGGGCCCCTACCACCTTGCATGTCTCCACGTGGTCCATCGAGGCAAGACCGACCTGAGTCCTGGCAGATGTTCTCGATTCCTCCCGGATTGAGGAAAGATATGCAGCTTTGGGAGAAGCTTCTGTGAAGCTGTTTCTCATCCCTCTCTCTAGTTTAGTTGAGCAAGGGGATTTCTACTCCCCACCACGCCTTATAACACAGCTGCAGGCCTCTGAGTAGGTCTGCATAACTACCAGGCTCCAGCTGACCCATGGGCTCCTCAGGAACCTGCCACCCAGGCCACCGGTTACCTAGCCCCTGTAGCTGGTGTCATCTTGTGAGACAAGGGACATGGGGAACTGACACCCTGGTGACCTTGTCTAGGGCATGTACGTAATAAACTGCCTGACTCCATTGGGCCTGTTGTCTCCTGAGTGGCCAGATCCACGCAGACGTGGCAAATCAGCTCAGCAGCTGCAGGAGCTATCCTTCTGGCCTCAGCGGCCAGTCTGCTCAACCACATCCAGCGTTGTGTTACCTTTTCCCGCCTAGGATCCGGTCCGGCGTGAAGCATTGTGCTTATTTATTATGTCCCCTTTACTCATTTAATCTGAAATAATTCTTTTACCGTTTGCCTCCAGAACAATGACATTTTTATTTTTTTAAAAATTTTATTTATTTATTTATTTATTTATTTATTTGGAGCATGTGAATGGGGGAGGGGCACAAGGAGAGAGAAAATCTCAAGTAGACTCTGTGCTGAGCGCAGAGCCAGATAAGGGACTCAGTCTCACAACCCTGAGATCATGACCTGAGCTGAAATCAAGAGTTGGAGTGAACCACTCAGGAGCCCCCGTTGGCATTTTTAGAGGACAGCGCTTCCATTTGAGTTTATCTAACATTGTCTCTCGATTAGAGTCAGGTTATGCATTTGGGGCTGGTGTGTTGAATGACTGATGTGTGTTCTCACTGCAACACGTCAGGATACATGTGACAGCCGTGTAACCATTATGAAGGATGCCCACTTCCATCTCAGGGTTAAACTAGTAGCCCCCAGGTTTCTCCAGCATGTTATTACCATGTTTCCATTTGCAATAAACGCTTTGATTCTGTGCACATATCCTGCTCCTCCTAAAATTTCCATCCACTAGTTTTAGCACCTGTTGAAAATTCTTGCCTGAATTACAAGGATGTTGGTTGCAAAACTACAGATTCCTAACTTCGTCATTCAATATGTTTTGTTATTTGGCATTCTGCTAAAAGGAAGAGCGGTTCCTTCCTAATTAGTTGTTTGGCTGGTTACTTAGATATATTTAGTTACAGTGAAAATCATGGAACCCTTATTTGAGGCTATTTAATTCAGTTTAGAGAATGGCATTGCTACTCTCTTCAATGTGATTGGTTTTAGGGGGGAATTTTCAACAGCTGTAGTGGGTTGACTTTGATTTTCTCTTTCCTTCTTACAGTAACTCTATGGATGTGATCTGCTTTTCCTCTTCCATCTCATCTTCTGAACAGAATTCCTTGTTCAGAAGTGCCCTCTTCAATTAGAGTGAAATACAACTTCTTTCTCAGATAACGTGGTTAGTGGTAGGGGCAAGTCGGCTTGTCTTGTGGTTCTCTGTTATTTCTGTGTCCTTCTGTTCCTCCTCGAACATCGCTGTCTCCTACTACGTGTTTATAAAAGATGCCCCCACTTTCTGTTTACCTTCTTGAAAATTGTTGCTTCCTGAAGCAACCACTTAGGTTCACACACTTCTGAGACCCTTCCCAGTAACCAGAGCTGTGCCTAGTAGCGTTCCACTTAGCCTGGGGCTTTCTCTGGGGTGTCACTTTAGTGCAGTTGGTCTGTGTCCTCAGGCTTCTGTTTGTTGCCACACAGCTCAGCAGACCAGTAGTGACATCTGTGGCTCCGGTGATAGTTCTGATGTTATTGATGCAGTGAATTTGCTGTGTGCTCCTTATTAACTTGAACGGTTTTTATAAAAACGTGCAAAGAAATGTGGATCTAGATAGCCGATCACCTGAGGAGAAACTGGAAATTCACATTAGACTGTGAGGCAGAGGGTTGCATTTTGAAAAGATCCTGACTGCTTTGAAGGAAGTAGATTATTAGACTCGAGACTGGGTGCAGGAGGTGGTTTCAGAGATGGTTACAGGGGTCTGCATGGAAGATTGCTCTGTTTGGATCAGAGGTTCTGGCAGGGAAGATGGAGAAAAATATAATCAAGAAATGTTTAGAAATTTTCACTGGAAAGACTTAATGATTGATTCGATGTAAGTCGTGCAGCATCCTAGCATGAGCCCCAAGTGTGCTGTTACCTCACAGCTTCACATGTATTCCCCCATTTAATGGAATGCAGATGACTGGGTGTGGAATGCCACACACCACACACACATACACACACACACATGCACATCCACATCCTCCTCCCCAAAACCTGTGAATATCCAACCTGCCGAAGGTTCTTTGCAGATGTGATTATATTAAGGATTTTCAGATGGGGGATTACTATGAATTATTCAGGTGGACCCAGGATAATCACAAGGGTCCTTATAAGAGGGACAGAAGAACAGGGCGCCTGGCTGGCTCCATGGGTTAAAGCCTCTGCCCCCGGCTCAGGTCATGATCCCAGGGTCCTGGGATCGATCCCCGAATCAGGCTCTCTGCTTGGCAGGGAGCCTGCTTCCTCCTCTCTCTGCCTGCCTCTCTGCCTACTTATGATCTCTATCTGTCGAAGAAATAAATTTTTAAAAATCTTTTAAAAAAAAAAAAAAAGAGGGACAGAAGAACAAACCAAGGAATGTGGCCAACAGTCTAACAGTGGAAAGTACAAGGAACAAATTCTCTCTCACCCTCCAGAAGGAAAGCAGCTCTGCCTACACCTTGATTTTAGCCTGGGAAGATCCTTTGTAGACGTCTGAGCTCTGGAACTGTGGCCGAGTTTCATGGTGGCCATAGCACAGTGACATTCCATGTCTCCCACAAGCTACCCCTTCACTTCCTCTAGAGCTCTGTGAAATCTTAGCTCATTAAGAAACCTTTCCTGATCATCCTATCTAGAATAATCCTCTTACTCTCTATCCAACGCCACTCTTTTTCTTAATAGTTGTTTCATCATTTGACCTATTATGCATTTTTGTCCATTGTTTTTTTATTGTTTTGTTTTGTGGGTTTTGTTTTTTTGCTGAGGAGAACAGACTTGCTTTTGACCACTCACTGTGTTCCAGAGTCTTAAAACAGTGCCTGGCCCATGGTGGTAAATATTTCCTGAATAAACTTATAAAATGAATGAACTATTGAATCACAATACTATTTTCTAATATAAATAAAACTGGATAAGGAGAGGATTTGGAGGGAAATAAGTTTAGTTTGGGGATATGATGAGTCAGATGCTTGGAGACACTGTTTTGAACTCAAGAGGGCAGTTAGTCCTAGACATGTAAATATGGCAGTCTTAGTCATGGTGGTTAACTGAAATCATGGAAGTAGATGGGCTCTTCTAGAAACAGTGTATAGTCCCTGATTGGGCATCATCGTGTGGGTTGCCTTACAGGTACTTCAACAGTTCTGAAAACATCATCTCCAAATACAGGTTTCCCCTTAACAATTTTATTTTAATTAATGGCACTGCCTAATAGGAATCCAAATAGAAACTTCAACTCTTCCCACTTTGCTTCTTCAATATTGAGTTAGCAAGATGGGAAAAGACAACAGTCTTTACAAGAGGGACCCAGGAGAGTTCAAGTCAATTACACAAATTCTGTTGATTCTAGTCACATAAATCTCAGAAGTCCGTCCATCAGTTCTATTCCTACTGCCCATGCCCTAGTTCATAGTTCTTCTCTTACTTGGCTTATCATAATAATCTGCCAAGCCATCTCCTAGCTCCTGTGGTTCTTTCTTTCTTTCTCTAGCTCCTGTGGTTCCAACCCTCTTTGCCAATTTATCTTCGTTTCATGAAACTAAAATTTAAATCTGTCATTTCCTGGAAAAAGAAGAACACCCTAGTATACTATATAAGATCTGTTACAGTTGATTTCTTATAGCCCTTGCCAGTCTTAGTTTAGATCTCATATTTCTACCCTCACCAGATACCCCCCAAAAATGCTGCTTCATCTCCCACATGATGAACACAACATGCTTCTTTCTGCTTCTGTGCTTTTGCAAATGTTGTTGTTACTTCCCCCTTCTACCCAGGTTCAACCCATCCTTCAAAATTCACTTCAAACTTAACTCTTGCCTAGAATCTTCTTTCTGCCTTTTTGACCAGTATTAGTTTCTCCTTTGTAGTCCCCCACTATTGTGCCTATCTTTATAGTAGAACTTTTCATACTCTTCTGAAATAATTTATTAGCATGCCTACATTCATGCTTTACAGAATTGTCCACACTGCAAAGTTTTGTTGTTTTGTTTTTTCTTTTTATCACATTTTTCTGGTACTCTGTGTGCCTGGCATAGTGCCTAGCCTTTATTAGATCCAAAATTAAAATGTTATGAATTAATAAAGTCAAGCCCACTAAATTATAGCTTTGGAAATAATACATGAAGGAGGTCTGAAGATGTTTCTTAAAAAGCCATCTTGTCTATGTTGACTTTTTATTATCTCCCTCTTTATTATCAAGAAGTACGGTACTGTGCAATATTGATTAAAAATGTTTTGCAATAATCAGAGAGTAAAAGATGGGAGCTAGTTACTTCAGAGTAAGGCAGTTATAGATTAAGGCGATGGAGATAGCAGTGGAGCAAAACTGAAAGTCATTAAGGTTAAGATCACAGATTGGACACCATTGTACACCATCTCGCACCTTCTCATTCTGCCGTGTGCTCCAGCCCGAGTGCTGCTGCCATTCTTAGGATGAATGATGGACAACACTTTGTCTCCACTATACTACATTCTGCCTCTGCCCCAGAGTCTGGAACCCTGCTGGGGAGCGGTGAGGGGGAGCCTGTGTGAGAGGCTCAAGGAGCATAGCAAGTCCAAATCCATAGGGTGGGGTTATGGAGCACTGGCTCTGTGTTCTTTTCATTATGTGGGAAAGCTTGTTCATTTTACACAGCTCCTTAGAAGTCCTGGGGTGGTTTAGCCTCAGTTGCCTACCATGGACAGCAGCATGTACCCTGCATTCGTTGTCCCTGTTTCTCCGGCTTGCTTCCCAGGCCCCCACTCCAGTTCCCCAAAAACACTTTCCCAAAATTACCTACTTGTCTTCAAGTCCTTCTCTTGGTTTCTGCTTTCCGACAGAAACCCTGACCAAGAAAACTCATATCAAAATTGTCTCTGGAAAGCAGACCCTCAAGAAGGAATTCTGAAACTGCTCAGATGGTCATGACTTGGGGACTGACACCCCTGACACCGAGTAGCCAACACTTAGTACTAAGCTTCATGGATGTGGTAGACTGAGTTGAGGTGCAGGTAAACTGGGTTAAGGTGCAGGTAGAAGGTGAATGGGATGGCTGTGGCAATGGACAGTGTGGGGCAAACATAATCATAAGAGTGTGGAGTTAGCCACTTTTCTTAACTACTTCAGAAGCCTTGAAAAGGAAGTTGACAGGATCAGAATTAGCCTACTTACAGCTCAAAGCATGCCGTGAAAGTCAGAAAACTTCCAACCAGCATGAAAAGAAACCTTTATGCTATGGTCTCATGAGACAAACCATGATGGAAAATCATGCCCAGGACATAATCGTGAGGGTGAGAGAATTATAAAGCAGACTCCCTACATAAGCTCAACAGCTGGTAGGAAAGTAGTGTGGTCCCTGAGATGAGGCTATTGGGTAAATGAAATTAAGATTCTTGAACTTCTAGGACCTACCGGAACTTGTTTAGGCTAGCAGAATTAACTACCCCCCATTGTTAGCAGAGGAAGTGTCCCTTACCTGGACAGCATGACAGCACCCTATGTGAAGTAGATGTCTTGCCACGTGCCACTTGTCTTTCTTTAGACCAATCCAGGTGGAAACCCATTGCTTCTGGGTTAGTAAGTGTGGTTGGAACATAGCACAGCCTCAACAGGGAAATACAGTGCTCGCTCCAAGAGAAATAAACGTCCCCTCTATTGTGAGCCCTGGCTAAGTAGCTATTGGTAGCAAACAGGAAGAGAGTAGCCATGCCTTGTGAGGGTGTCTGATCAGGAAGGGCTGAAATCTGGCTAGACAGTAGTGTATTGACTAGTATTCTCTCATGATTCAGAGGTTAATGTATTGACAAGAACTCTTAGTGCCAGCCTAAATGTGTTTGAGTTTGCTCCTTGAAGGTAAGACATAACACTGGCCTACAACAAATTTTGTAGAAATGCCAGAATTGCCCTAGCAAGTACCAGGGAACACCTCAGAGGTGTGGGAATGTCAGAACGAATTTGTGACCCAAGATTGGAGAACCTGCCATCTGATTATATTTCCCAGGAGGGCCCAGAGAACAAACCCTTCGCTAACACAATAAAGAAGGCACAGATACTGAGGGCTTGTCCACGTGGATGATTTGATGATGGCTGTTCTAGAATTAAGGTCTGTAGTGTCCGTGGGAATCCTGAGATTCTGGAATGACCACCATAGATGCATGCAGTTCTGTAATGGGCAGCAAGACGTAAAGTGACAACTAGGGTGCCTTGGTCCACAAAAGTCTATGACCAGGGGTAATATTCTGAGGAATTAAAAAGATAGGGAACTGATCATTTGTGCTGTTTAAGAAACAATTCAGAATTGTTTAACAGAATGTTAATGTCAGCTACCACACTGGAAAGTTGCCAAGTTTCATTCCGTTCCCAAATCTGATCAAGTTCACAGACCCAGAGCCCATTAATTGATGAGAAAGCAATGCTCCCTTAAGAAAGGACCCTGAAATGTTTCTACAAGTGTATACAATCAGTGTTGCCCCCGTTCTTCTCCCAAAGTGACTTTTAACCATTTGCCAGAGTAGGGACTTACAGAGGCCAGAGGATAAACGAAACCTTGGCCCAACAAGGTTTCACAGTGGGTCAGTGGGTCTGTAGACCTGTCATGTTGTCTTTTCCCCTCTCTTCCAGTGTATAACCGAAATGGATATAATTAGGATCTGACTCAATCCGGACCCATATAGGGAGAAGGGACCATTGAAGTCCCTGATATGTACGTTTTCATCATTATTCAACCTGTTATTTTTAGTTGAAGTAGTTAGAAAAAAAATTTACTTCACACAGATATTTAATTGGAAAAGGCAGATGTTCCATGTCCTGTTCAGATAATTGCTGTTCTTTGAGGCTACACCAAAATTCAACAAGTAGTGACTTTTTAAACATGAGTTGCAGCGTGGAATCTGAAACCATATCAGTGAACCTTTCATACTTGGTTACTTAATAATCCATTTGTCTGTCTTGCATTTTAAAGTCCTCTTTTTACCCATTCTTGATTTTAGAGCATCTTCTAAATACTGACCCATTTAGTTACACAATAACAAAAAATCCTATTTGTTACTATCATTACCAGTCTTCTCAGAAAGGTCTTTAAGGGTAGAGAAGCTGCAGCTCACAGCACAGATAAGCATTTTCCAGAATTCCGGTTGTTGTATGAAGTCTTCAATTTTGTCATCATCCACAAATTCCTTCTGTTCCTTCAGGAGACAGGTTTGCTTCATTCATTTTCAATGAAATGGCTGCCACGTTCCCACGTCTGAAAAACCAGCGTTGGTCTATCAGTTATTCTTTCTAGTAAAATGCTACATTGTATGGAAGAATGACTAGGAAACCTCAATCTCGTGAGTGCTGTTCCTGGAGACAATCTTCCAGCTTGGGTGTGCAGGAATATTGAATATGGAATTGAATATTGAAAATAGTAAAGTATAACACAAGTAACATCTTATGGAAAATAAGCTCTAGTTTCGAAACATAGTGAACACCAGAGAGACACTGTTTTACCAGATCAGAAATGAATACTTTCATTTCATTAGGACATTCTTAACTTCTCTCCCCTCTGAGTGCCTGGCGGTGGAGAGTACGAGTACAGGCGGGGGCTCGTTTGATCTGATGCTAAGGCAACAGCTGCATTGCCAGTCGCTGATGTTGGCATCACTGGTGCAAATATCAACAGAGTGAAAGGGGAAGATCACATCTTACATTATTATGAAAATAATTGGGAACAGGAGACACCCTAAAAAATATCCCAGAGACAGCCCCCGCCAAGGAGTCCACAAACCACACTTTGAGAACCGCTGTCTAAAAGCCAGTGAAGGCTGGGGCACCATGTAGAAATAGAGACTTGAAACCCCAGATGTGATCTTTATGAAGGTGCCACACAGAATAATGATCAGAAATTGCAACTCTTTTCAAGAACCCCCAGTGTGCAAGCAAAGGAGATTGAGCCCCTGGTGTTTCTTTCCACTGTGATGGAAACAGCCCCAGGTCCTAGCAGACAAAGAAGGCAGTTGTTGCCTCGGAGGGGAAGCCAGTCACCGCTCTCCCACCAGTAATCACAGATAACCAGAGGCCGGGGGAAATTCACACGTACCTTTCCCCATCACCCTTAGAGCAAGGAACATTTGTGGGAATAGACGTTGAAGAGCCGCTGAAATGTCACAAAGTTTCCAAAGGTCGGTATGCAAAATGAGATCTAATATGAGTCTAGTAATGGCTCCTTCTTCCCCTAACAGGCTTGTAATTTCTTTGGCAAGGAAATACATCGTTGGAAATACATCAGTGCCTCCACAGTCCCCAGCACAGCGCTGTCCCTGTAATAAGCCTTAGATAAATAACTGATTACTGACTTATTGATATAATAAAATGCTGAGTTAATGTGTGCGTGGGTAATGGTGGGGAACCTAATGAAGCAAATATGCCCCAGGCAGAGAGATTTCATGCAAACTCCCACCTAACACAGGTATGCACTTATGATCAAGTTCTCCTAATTCCATTTCCTTGATTTTTTTATTCGCAGAAAAAAATCTTATTTTTTAATATATTATCATAGACACTCCATACAGTTTGTCCTGTTCTGTAAAGAGTACTCAGGTGGCCTGTTCTCAGTTCAGCCTCAGTCTGAGCCCTACAACCCACCTATGTCCCAAAGCAACACAGCGGGAGGTTGGCCGGCACCTTGTCTCTGAGGCACGGCAGGTGGTGGCAGGCAGTTCTGAAGTCCTTGGAAGGGCCATGGCAGAGAATCAGCTGGAAGAGTCTAGCACATCTCGTGTTACGCAGCGAGCAGCGAGGACTTGCAATTTCCTAGGCATTAGGTGCTTCAAGAGTACCTCCCTCAAAGCGCCGTTCTGCTGCTGTGACATTTAGCAGACATTTCGAACTTGAGAGTGCATTCCGCAGCTCTGGAGGAGGCTATGCAGCATTGAACCAGCACGCACAGTCTGGTCCCCAGTGGAGGAAATACAGTTCTTTCTCGAAGGCCCTTGCCTCTGCAGACCACTGTGATTGACTACGAGAACCCAAAGAAACTAAGCAACTTAGTGAATGTTAGCCTGTGTACAAACTCTCTAGGGGGCACCTGGGTGGCTCAGTGGGTTAAGCCTCTGCCTTCGGCTCAGGTCATGATCCCAGGGTCCTGGGATCGAGCCCCACATCAGGCTCTCTGCTCAGCAGGGAGCCTGCTTCCTCCTCTCTCTCTGCCTGCCTCTCTGCCTACTTGTGATCTCTCCCTGTCAAATAAAGAAATAAAATCTTAAAAAGAAAAACTGTCTAGAAGAAGATGGACATTTTATCATATGTATGTATATGTACACATACATACATTTATACACACATACGTATTCTGCATATTTTATATATATTTACTTATATGTAATATCCTCTGATGTTTTCATATTTGTTTTATTTTCAAAAAATGAAAATCCCATTGCCAGCCTCCGTCATTAGCAAAGAAAGCTAAGATTTGAAATGTAGTTTTAGGATCAGTGGCTGTTCCTCCCTCAGGCTTCTGAAATTCCCTCTGTCAACTGCTTGTAGGTGAGCGAAAGCCCTTTAGCAGAAGCAGATGTTTTATGTACAAAGCCAGTTGTCTTAAACAGTTGAAACAGTAATTTTTAATGCCTTTACACAAAAGTACAAAAGAATTCCCCATTTTGGGGGGTGGAGATTTGAGCTTATGGGGTCAGTGGGTGCCATCACACGGTGTGGAGGAGGATGGAGTATCCTAGGGGGACAAAGGAGCTTTAAAGAGAGTAAAGATCAGAGAATGAACTGCCTGGATCCCCCAGCTTCGTCAGACCAATTCAGAAAGTCTAAGTTCTTTGCAGTAGTGCTATACAAGACAGGCTGATGTAAATCACTTTCCCGAAGCATGTTTGCCTTCCATTCATTCCTTGTTACACAGAGCTGTCCTGATAACGTAGTCACTTGGCATTTTCCCTGTTTTTAGGGAAAAAAAAAAAAACATTTTAACTTGCGATGCTTGATTTTTAAAATTTCTATATGTACACTAAATATTTCGATTTTGGTCATTTCTCCTTTATGGCAAGTTCTGTAAATGAGCTGAAAAATCCAAATTCCCTGGTAGTGCCGCCAGAAAACCCACCTGTTTGTTCCTTTGTTTGTTTCTTTGCATTGAGAAACCAGGGCCACACACACCCTCCCCTTCACCGTCCCAGGGAATCTCCGTCCCGTCTTTATAAACAAGGGCTGCTGAGGGCCAGAAGCCTCTGAGAACAAAACACAGAAGAAGAAAGCAAGGACGCAAAACTGCTGTGAGGCCTCTGATCTTTCTGCTTCAACAAACCCCTCTGCTTGGAGCTGTCAGATGTACCCCCGGAGCTTGCTTACAAAGCCTTGGCCCAACTCCTCAGAGATTTTCCTGTTCTCCCCTTCCTTCTCTCTTCCCTCCTACCACTTGCTCTCTCTCCACATCTCAGCCAGACGGCCTGTGTCTCTGTCTCTCGTCTTCAAACCGCTTATTCAAAAACTCCACTTACTCGAAAATTGTTAATCCACGTGTCTGGAATTGACTTCTTCTGTCTTAACGAAACCTCTGGGGCTTCTAGAAGAGCTCCACAAGGGCATAATAATAGAAAAAGAGGTGTGAGTGAGCCCAAACATGTTCTAGGTATGTTCTTTATGTTCTTTATTTTTTTCTTTCCATGGTAAGAATCAGAAATGGAATGCATGTATAATATACAAAGAATGGAATAGAATATGTATTTGCATTACAGTTGGTTTTTAATGGCCCAGCAGAATATAAAATCGATAACCGATCACGAAGTCAGAACTCCTGAGAGCTCCCTCCGTCGTCTTCTGTGTGGCTCCTCCACCTGGATCCCTCTGCCCTGTCTGCACGCACTGGGTTAGGGCGCCATGACACATTTGACCCACCATTTGCAATCCAATGGCTCACACCATCCTTCTATAATTGCATTCTGAAATTTTTAAGAGAGTCATCATTTTCTAAATCCTTGTAGAATTATTCCAGCTTGAAGAATAATTCTGGTGGCCATATGCCCAAGTGATTTATTCTCAACTTCATCTTAAATATTCTCACAATCATTTTTCTCCTTTAAGTTTTTTTTTCTTACTTTCATATTTTTGCTCTTAACTCTTCCTTCCCCTCAATTCTGTCTAGAATAACAGTTTAAGGTTTCCGTACCATTGCCTTTTATCCTTATGCTTAAATTTTTTACTGCTTCTATACTAATGTTTTTAGGATTTGATCTTAGCCTTTATTTCAAATTGAATCTATTTTAACTGAAGTTTTAAATTTTAGCTTTAATGTTTAAAACTTTCATATTAGAGCTTAACTTCCATATGTTTATGGGAACATAGGAGTTAGTAACGTAGCCTCATCTGTTTAACTTTTTTTCTCGTTTTATGTTCTTACAAATTTTTAAAATTTATTTTCCCAGTTGTGCCTCTTATCCTTTTCTGTACCTTTTTCATAATATTTGGTGAGAACCTTGCTCCACTTCTGTGCAAATTGTGTAATTATTCTAAATTATCAAAAAGATAGAGGAGGGTGTGGGTTTCTTTCTAGAGTTGTCCTTATGCTTACTTCTCTGGCTTTTCCATACAGATCTAGACCTCACACTTCTAATGATGAACGTTCAAAAACAAACTTGAAACATTCAGCTTAACCTGTTGGTTAATCCTTAAAAGATTTAGTTCTTCCCAGGTAGGCTTTCCTTCATAACAGTCTCTCACCTTATGCAGAAAGAGGTACATTTTGACATTTACAGTCTGTACCTGTTATATGCATGTACCGTGAGCCTAAAGGTTTTGTAAATTCAAAGCTAGGGCAGGACCCACAATTCACTGCCACTGGACTGAAACTTGAAAAACCAGATTGGTTATAGACCTGCTGGTGGTTGTTTGTGATTAGTAATATAGTAGAGAACCAGAGAAAAATTCTAGTTACATTTGCAAACTCAATCAATTTTCTTGGTCATGCCGGTTCTGTTCTCAGAGGGACCATCCAAGAGTCCTCCAAGTGTCGGAGTCCACTGACCCCCTTCCCTCATTAGAGGGGTCAAGGTGAAGATTCCAAAGAAAATTTGATCCAGATTCTGAGAGATGGGTGTGTTATGTGGGGAACTATACTATTGGACAATCCCAGGATGAAAAACATATCAAACCCTGAGGAGAAGAAACATTTTTGCTTTAGACCACATATTTTGGTTCTCTCTAGGAAAATTCTGTATCACAATGGACAAAGACATTCTTCCTAAAGGAGCACTGAATATTCTTCTGGGGAGAATATAATACCAGAAAGATAATCTAATCTGTGAAGTTCTAGATGAAAATGAAATTATTCTTGATTTTTTGCACTTTATATCCCTCCTGTTGAACCTATGTAGTCATTGTCTTATCCTGGAGTTAACTTGGGTTTCCATATAAGGACCAGTGTCAATGACTATCTTTTCATGTGCTTCTTGGCTATTTTAAGTATATTCTTTTGGTGAAATAGGTGTTCAAATCTTCTACACATCTTAATTGAGTTTTTTATATTCTTATTCTTGAGGTATATGAGTTTTTAATGTTTTAACACAAATGATCTGTTAAGTGCCTATTTTGAAAATATATTTTTCTATCTGTGGCTCTTCATTTTCTTAAAAACCCTCCCTGGGTTATGTGTTTTGGTCAGGAGCACACAGCAAGACAGCTTGATTCTAATTCCACCATTGTTTCCAGTAAGCCATTATAAGAGCAGACTTTCCTCTGCTGATACCTCACTGAGTATTTGAGAAACATATCACAGATCAGGAGTTTGTAGTCGGGGAGGGAGCAGTAATCTGTAATTACTGTGTTGTCTCTTCAGAAGAAATCCCCTTGGAAATTTCCCAAGTGGAAAGACTACCAGGCTCAAGTATTAACTTGTTTAGTTTTGTTTTGTTTTGTTTTGTTTTGTTTTTTTAAAGATTTATTTATTTGACAGAGAAAGAGATCACAAGTAGACAGACAGGCAGAGAGACGGGGAAGCAGGCTCCCCACTGAGCAGAAAGCCCGATGTGGGGCTCGATCCCAGGACCCTGAGATCACAACCTGAGCCGAAGGCAGAGGCTTAACCCACTGAGCCACCCAGGCACCCCAATCCCTTTGTTTTTTTATACAGTTTATAATGCAATAAATCAATCTCTTTTTTTAAGTCCTCAGGGCACGTGGGTGGCTCAGTCAGTTAAGCACCCAACTCTTCATTTCAGCTCAGGTTGTGATCTCATAGTTGTGAGATTGAGGCCCCGGTTGGGCTCTCTGCTGGGCATGTAGCCTGCTTAAGATTCTCTCTCTCCCTCTCCTTCCGCCCTTCCCCAACTCTAAAAATAAATAAATAAATAAATAAATAAATAAATAAAATTTTTAAATCCCTCAATGTGCTAAAACACTGATTCAATATGTAAACAAATTTAAACTTTAATAGAACACAGAAATAAAAACAGCTTTGCAGAAATTTCAGTGGTCCAGTCCTGTAAAATGGTAGTTTATACATAAGCGCAGAATTTTGCTGAATTAACAGAACCACTCATTTAAGACCATAACAATGACCTGAGTGTTAGTCTCATTTCTATAGGAACATACATGCTAATAGAACATCCTTAATCCATAAAGACCACGGATACATTTGTGCTGATCATTTTTATTCTCCCACTTCATTCCCCGTGAAGTAACTGGCCAGGCGTAGAAGGATACACAGAGTGACCTAACCAGGAATTCAGTCAACCCCTTTGGTCTAATGCTTCTAACCAACTCACTGGCTTTATTTTCCTCTAAAAATAAAATTTATTAAAATGTTTCCTAATGATCTGAAGGAACTTCTACTTATATTTACAGTTACTAATTTAAGACAGTATCAAAATCACTGAAAAGTATCTTATTTCCTAAACAATTAACTTTAAAGGAAATTGCAACTTATGATTTGCCAAGAAATTGTCACATTCCAAAGAAAGAAAATTTTATGATACATGCATAGTTTCTCCTCAACTGAGACAAATGCATATTATTTCAATTACATAAAAGCAAGTTGTTTTCTGAGTTCTTGCAGTGCTTTCTAATTTTAAAAAATTTCATTTAAAAACCTAATTGGTTAAAAAAAAAATCTGGGGAAGATTTTCTCACCCAAAAACTGATCAGTGAGTTCTCTGAACATGGGCTTCTTTTTATCCATACTGTTGGCATGCTTCCAGTTACATAGATGCAAAGGATAGTCTGTCCTAAGTTTTTAAAAGGGCAACTCAGTATGTACTTCTGTCAAAATTTTAGACTCATCATTTTATTATATAATCCATCCAAAATGCATGCCACTGTTTTCCTTGCTAAACAGCACACTTCTCAGGGCCTTCTCAGGATTGTGGGTCATTTAAAACTGGAACTACATGCGTACTTTGGGCATGGGCATTCCTCAAATGGGCCCAATTCTATATTTTATTTAAATGTAAGTTTTTATTTTTATCAAAATTATATGCCTGTGTTTTAACTTAAATATTTCTGTAGTATTGTTATATATATATATATACATATATGTATATATATATATATAAAAAAAAAATTTCCTGACCAATTCCACTCTGTCCCATTTCCTCCTCTCCTTAGGTTGCCACATTCAATTCTTTCCAAGCTGACATTTAAAGAAATTACTTGGATATTATTAAATAACATGCTTACTAATTCTTGATTATTCAGTTTCAGTTTCTCCAAAAGAATACCCATTACAGAGGTTAAAGATGAAGCTTTATTTCCTCCCCCACCCTTCTGAACTTTCCTGTTTCTCATATCCATATCCTCCCAATATAGTTTTATCATAACATAAATCAATATTCAACATTTACATTGATAGAACTATGTAAACACTATTCCCAGCTGAGCTGCACAGTAAACTGTGATTGCTCAAGTTCACTGAATACCTTTTTGTTTTTCCTGGAGTTAATAATTACACAATTGTCTAATTTTCTAGGTAATTATCAGTTTAACCTGAAAATTTCATCCAGTCCTGTATCTCCCCTTAGTAAATAAAGGTAGTCTACCAAAATTGTAGACTCATCATTTTATCGTATAATCCGTCTAAAGTGCAATCATTCCTTCTGGAGTCATCTGGGCAGTTTCCATAAGGACTGGTTGCTTGCTAAGCTTTTATCTCTCCTAGAGATTCCCTTTTTCTTTCCTCTCTATGAGTTTTTCATTCTTTTTTATCCTATACCTTCCTCATTCCTGGGTTACTTTTTTATTTTGATAAAGGATTTTTTTTGTTGTTTTGTTTTGTTTAGATTTTATTTATTTATTTATTTTAATTTCATTTCAGCATAACAGAATTCATTGTTTATGCACCACACCCAGTGCTCCATGATTTTTTAAAAAATATTTTATTTATTTATTTGACAGAGAGAGAGATCACAAGTAGGCAGAGAGGCAGGCAGAAAGAGAGAAGGGGAAGCAGGGTTCCTGCTGAGCAGAGAGCCTGATGCAGGGCTTGATCCCAGTATGCTGAGATCATGACCTGAGCAGAAGGCAGAGGCTTAACCCACTGAGCCATTTTCCATTATCCTCCAAGATAAGATGTACTAGTAATAAATTTTTGAGAATGTACACATCTAAGAATACCTACTTCTTTTCATACTTGATTGATAATTGGCCTGGGTATAGAATTATATATTGGAAATCATTTCTCTTTGGCATGTTGTGTTCTAGCTTCTGGTGTCTAGTTGGGTATTTTTTCCCCCCAGTGTTCTGGTATGTTTTAATAATTTGTTTTGGCGAGGGTAAAATTTTGCCCATTGTTCCAGACATTCATTGCGCCTATTTGTTTAATAAGTCATGTGTTTCAGTTCAGGGAAAATTCTTTAAATCATTACCTGATACCTCTTTCCCTCCATTTTCTGTTCTGTCTCTTTCTGAAACTTCTGTTATTTATATAATGTATCTGCTGTTCTGGTTCTCTAATTTATTTATTTCTCCCAATTTTCCATTTCTCAATTCTGTTTTCTGGGAAGTTAATGTAATTTTATTTTCCAATCCCTTCTCTTGAGTTATTTTTTTCCTGTTGTCATATTTTTTTAATTTTGAGAAAGTCATTGTTTCCTGTGTCACCGTTTTTAACTGCATCTGTTCTTGTTCCATGGTTATAATAGCTTCTTTGGCTCTTTGAGGATATTCAAGATGATGATATTTTTTAAATAATCTCCTATATGTGTGTATTTTTAACCATTTCCTCTCTGTTTCCGAGTTTCCTTTTTCCCTTTCATTTATTTAATATCTCTGTCTCTGTCATGGAAGAGCTATCTGCGACAAGTCTCTGTTGTCTGTTCTTAAGAGTGAAAAAGGAAGAATGGACTCATTCAGCATATGGGCTAAGACTCACAAGCATGAATTTTGTTGTGGGGTGAGCAGGGGCACCTGGGTGGCTCAGTCCACTAAGTGAACTACTCTTGATTTCTGCTCAGGTCATGATTAAGATCCAGCCCTGTGTTGGGTTCCCTGCTCAGCGTGGAGTCTGCTTCCCCTTTTCCCTCTGCTCCTCTCCCTGCTTGCCCATGTGCTCTCTCTGTCTCTCTAAAACAAACAAACAAACAAACAGTCTTTATTGGGGGTGAGCAGGCTGACACGTTTCATTGGAGAATCAGTGATGTCAGTACCTTTAGAGCTTTCCTCTTGATTGATAAGATCTGCAGAGAAGATTCTTCCATGCTCCTGTTCTAAGGATAAAAGCCTGGCTATTAAATTCTAGGAACCATGTAAGAGAACAGGACTAGACGTTCTCAGTGTCATGCATGCCCACATTCACTTACTCGAACTATATACAGTACAGAATCTCCATTTTCACTTGTAACGGGTGTTCCACATTGCAGAAACACTGCATTTTACCTACTGAAGAAACGGAGTATTCTGCTGGGGTAAGGAAAGCTTTAGAAGTTCTTTTGCTGGGTTATACTTCGGCATGCTCTATACTTTGGGTGCCCTACACATATGCTAAGAAATGCTGTGTGAAAAGCTCCTGTTGTTAGTTCTGCTCTAATTAATTACACTACTGCGTTAAGTTTGGAATTTGGAAAAGGAAGAGGGGCCAGAAGAGGTTTCAAAATTGTCTCTGCATGAAAGTGCATTGTGTCCAACATGCTTTGTCTAATCACAAGTAGGAAGAGCCTAGCGACCACAACTAGCTGGTGTGAAGTTTGTACCACCTCTGAACCTCAGGGTTAGCTGGTCTGTAGAAGCTCCCACCCTCTTCTGCTCCAACTCCCAGGGCCCACCCACTTGACAGTAGGCAGTTAGGCTATACTGCCACTGGGTGGTAGCTCACGGTATCATTCCTAATGTCTCCGCTACAAATTACATTTTGAAAGAGATTCAAGATTTATCTATTAATGTTTCTACTCATATTATTTATGAATTTAAAGTACAGATATTTAAATGTGCCCCAGGAAGGAATACAGCTGACATTGACTGGGTTTTTTTGATAAGTAATTTCTAAGGGAAACTTCACATCCTTCTCAAACTCATCTTCGTTACCAAAAACAGCTTAATCTAACCTGTTCTTTGTACAAATATCATATAGAATACTCCTTCTAACAATTCTTGAATTCTGAATTTCAAAGCACTATTTTAAATATTTACCTATGATTTCTTAGCCTTCAAGTATTTTTGCCTCACAAGCCTGGAAGATTTTGAAATCTTCATTTCTCCTAGTATTTCATTTCTGCCAGCTCTTGTACTCTTCTGATGTGCTAGTGATATCTGGATAAATCTTCCCACACCTCATTAGACCAAGAGAGACCATGCCAGGAACCAAAACCTAAATCAGTCAAAAGCCATTGTGAGAATAAGTAATACTCAGCAATAAAAATGAGCAAACTATTGATACATACAACTTAGATGAATTTCAAGCCAAAAAAAAAAAAAAAAAAAAGCTACGTCCAAAAGTGATATACTGTATGATTCTATTTATATAACGTTCCCAAAATGACAAAATTATAGACATGAAAAACAGTTCGCGGTTGTCAGGGGTTAGGGATGGCAGGAAGAAGGAGGCAGGAATGACTGTAGAAGGCTAGGAAGAGAGAGATCTTTGTGGTGATGTGAATAGTTTTATGTCTCGACTACAGTGGTGGCTACACAAATCTACCTACGTGATTAAACGATACAAAACTATACACATACAGTGTACCAACTTCAGGGTGCTGGTTTTGATATTATAGTAAAACTATGTAAGATAGAACCATTGGGGGAAACTGAGTGAAGGGTACCAGCAACACTTGGTACTATCTTTCCAACTTCTTGTGAATATAAGATAATTCCAAAATAAATTTTTTTAAAAAATTTTAAAAAGAAGAAAAGAATAATGAGGGGCGCCTAAGTGGCTCAGGCACTTAGGCATCCAACTTTTGATTCCGGCTCAGATCATGATCTTAGGGTGGCGAGATGGAGCCCCACGTTAGGCTCTGTGCTCATTTGGGAGTCGGCTTCTCTCTCTCCCCCATTCCTTTTGCACCTCCCCTCCACTCATGTGCATGAATGCATGCATTGTCTCTTGCAAATAAATAATTAAATCTTTTTTTAAAATTTTTAAATAAATAAAAAGAATAAAGAATTCAGTTTCTTTTAATAATTAAAACTTTAATACCTGAAATTTAGACATTAGAAATTGCTTTGAAATGCACCATCGTTGTGGGCACCCTATGTTCTGTTCTGACTAGAAATGAAGTGAGGCAGTAAAACTCCCAAATTCTAGGTAGGAACAAATGAGTTTTATCTTACTACATCGTGTCCCCCATCAGCATGGTGCAATTCATTTATGCAGTTTGAGAATCCATGTACCGTAATCTCTGTATTGAATTTGGAGTTTATCTTGAGTCCTCATTTCTAAATTTGTGACTCTTTTGGACTTCTTTTCTTCCTGTTGAAATGGCACAGGTTTTTTTTTTTTTTTAATGCTTTAAGCTTGAATATCTATATTCAATAATATGGTACCTTAGAATTTGGCTTTCTTTTTCTTTATTACTTGTCATATAGTTTTATTACTTCTTGAAGGATTGTTTTCTTTTATTGTTTTGGGCTAGAGACTGTTAAAAAAGTGGCAGCAGTTGCTCAGAATAACAACAACATTTTATGGAGAAGTTTAGAACCTTTATTCCATGAAGAAAAGTCATTCTGAAGTTTTAATGGTGCCCCTATCAATCATTACAGTTATGTTATTTTTTGAACCTGTGCCACTGGAAAACAATGTGTGATATTCCCCCAAATCAAATTTTAATGAATAATGACTTGGTATTTACTGCATTGTTATTGTATTCTGGTAGCTTTGATTTAAACTTGAACCATATCAGCCATATATTTAATTGATAACAAAAGGCATTCCCCAGCCTAAAAACTGACTATATTCTATTCACAAATTGATGATTTTTTAAACATAAAATTTATGTTCTCGTTGTAACACTGTTACTTGTAGTTGATTCACAGATTTATGTACAGTCAGATTTAAACCTAGAATTGGATTACTACAACCAGAACTATCTTGGACCTATCTGTTGTCTTTAAAGGTTTGTTGATGTTGTTCCAAAAACCAAACAAATGCACAGTTCGTTCAGTAAAATGTGTTCAAACAACAAAGGAAAACATCTCATATTTTCTCTTATTATATTCTCTAACTCTCAAATTTCTTACAATGTTGCTCCCACTTTGTCCAATTCTGGCCTCGTGCTGACCCCCTAACTTCAGTGGGAAGTCAGGCTTCCAGCAGGAAGTCCTGACTCCATGAAGGTAGCACTGCGGGACCAGAAGGTCAGCTGGAATCCCTGTGGTCCTCATCTTCCTTGCCAGTCATCAGATCAGTGGCTCTCAGCTTAAAATGCACCCTTCGATATCTGTTCAGTGATATTGCTATGTCATCCTTTGGAGCGTTTCTCTTGTAGAGCGGGCACAACCTCTGAGGGTGCAGGGGGGACACTCCCCAGGGTCTCTGGATGCAGCTCGGAGTCTCCGTGTGGGTGTGAGGATAGCAGCCTCGCTCCGCCAGAGACACTCATGCTTCCTCATCCATCCACCTTGCAGCCTCCACGTGGTACGACCATCCCATGCGAACCTGAGCCCCTCTAAGGGGACCAGCACTGCAGAAGCCTCCTCCCCCAGTTCCCTCTGCAGCTCCCACAACCCCTATCCTCTCTTGTTCCCTTGAATGTTCCTCCTGAGCCTCCAGAACCCTGTGGCTCTGCAGTCCTGCCCCTACTTACTAATCACCCGTTCCCTGCCTGCCAGTCCCACTCCTGCTGGGCCAAAGCTGTGAACTTCTTCTCCACTATAGCAGGATAAAGAAGGGAACAAATGGAATGGGCAACATGAAGGAGACAGTAAACCTAAGAGGAGGTTAATCCTAAAAGTGAGGTGATTGGACATATGTGCACATGCGTTATTCCCTTCTTTCTGCTCAAGAACAAAGAAATGGCTGTACCTAGGAAAGAAGATGCAAACAAGGAGATTGTATCTGTTGGAATGAGAGAGCTCCATGGGCTGCCAGTCAGCTTCTAAATAACTCACCCAGTAGGCAGTGAGGAGTGGAGGTTAATGTTTCAGGAGGAGAGATTAAGAGCCTTCAGGAAGCTTGAAGGGCTCCTTGGTCTCTTGGGGATGTCCATGGATGGACTAGAGCAGATATTTGTGTTCCAGTGTCCAGACTGCCTGTGTATTTTGGTGGGGAAAGAAACTATGTTTGGTCAGATCTGTTAGCTTCGTTTAGCATTATTTGTACGTTATAACATTGACAATATAGCCCAAGATCCAGGAAGTCCCAAGTTTTTCTTGTTGTTATATCTCAATTCAGTCTCAGAGAAGGAAAAAATACCTCTGATGTGTCTCAGAAATTAAACAGAATACCAGCCTAGACATCATCGGTCAGTGATTTTTAAAAATAAAAGCAGACAGTTCTACAATGCAGATTGTCTGAAGAGGGAAGGGGCTCTTTGGGAAATCGCCAGAGCCCATCACTGAATCAGAAGTCCAAATATAAGTTGGATGGCTGAGCTGGAAAATTATAGAAAGGGAGCAAACCACAGAGGTCTTATCAGCCCTTGAGTTCTATGATTCTAAAATCTGGGTGGGGGGATCTGAGCATTAAAATAATCACAGTAAAGTTCATTGAGTTCAATGTTAGCCTGTAATTCTAACTTACTGTTTGTGTGGCACAGATGCAGTTCCATTCTTTCCCAAAAGGAGGCACCCTATGTCCTTCAGTCAAAGTATAATTCCAATGCAGAATTGACATTCAGAAAACATGTGGGGCGCCTGGGTGGCTCATTGCACTGAGCCTCTGCCTTTGGCTCAGATTGTGATCTCAGGGTCCTGGAATCGAGCCCCGCATTGGGCTCTCTGCTCAGCGGGGAGCCTGCTCCCTCCCCACCCCCGACCTACCTCTCTACCTACTTGTGATTTCTCTCTCTGTCGAATAAATAAATAAAATCTTTAAAAAAAAAGAAAACATTATGTGATTTGAGAAGGCCCTGCACTCCAAATTGTAAATAATAAAGGAATAGTTACCCCTCAGTTTAGACACTGACCTCTGGGTATTGTTCTGTTTCCTACCTGTCTAGTAAGATGAAGGTTTAGGATGAGATATGGAAGCATGAATTTAGCTCTGAGGAAAATACTACTGTTATTTATAACCATTGGAAGAATTAAAAGGAAGGTGGGTTTGGTTTTTTTTCTTAAGAGTTTTAAAATAACAGTCAATGCATACAACAGACTACAAAGTAAAAACAAACATTTTACTTCTGACATGTTATTTATTAAATTTTGTGCTTTATTTTTAATAAAAAATAATTTAAACATAATCTCTTGAGACAAACCGCTAAAAGTTAAACTTTCATAGATTCATTCAGAGAGTTAGATGGGAATTAGTCTTCCATCATTTATACTTCCACTTAGATATTTCATCAATATATTTTTCAGAGTTCACCGATGACCCACCTTGGTGCTCACAGAGCATGGCACCAGCATGTGCTTGGAACTTTTGATTGCTTCAAGAGAAGAAGGGATCGCAGATGATGAAGTGAGTTTTTAATCAACTTTCTTTTATAACACTTGTCCCCCTATTGCTTTTGGCCTCAAGCTTCCTGTTCTCCAGAATTTTTAAACTAACATTTTATCTCTTTTTCTGCTCAAGTATAGCAAGTTTGTGTCCAGTTCTACATGAAATTAAAATATGTCACCACTCTCCTAGAGACTTCTTATATTACTTTTATAAATGTGTCCGTTTTCTGTCATGAATAGGCAAGGACTAGTTCTTCCCTGAATAGATGGTATTGATTCACTAAACCCTAAAGATTTTTGACCTTTTTAAAAAGTGATTCCCACTGCACAGGATATTTTGCAAAATGACAAGGACTGCTGTGCATGGACATGAAATCAGCATTATTTAAATGGAGCATATTATCTGGGGAGATTCAAAAATTGTATCATGTTAACTAAGGGACATTTTGAATAATTTCAGTTGTGCTTTTTCTGAAAACAGAAATAATGTAAAACATAGGACTTCATGATGTAAATTGAATCTAAAATCAGCAAAGGGATTAATAAGTTGATATTGATATAAATTAGCTGTGAAGCTGAATAATGCTTTGGGGTATGAAGAAAAGAGTAAACCAGAAACTAATTAGCAATGAATGATCCAAATGACTATGTAGAATTAAGACTTAAAAGTACTTGTGATTTAGAGACAAAAGATCCAAGTTCTAGTCCCATCTCTGCCACCTGATGAAATTTTCTTGCCTCCAAGGGCACAGTTTCTTCACAAATGAAAAGAGGGGGCTGAATTAGATGATCGTTAAAATTGTCCCTGGATTTGGCAATCGATGGCTTAGCAGGCTTACATGTCATCCAGTAATAAACTCTGGTACAAGCAGGTTAATTTAAACAAAAGTTCTATATTCATTCAATCAGTAAATATTTATTAGGCAAAAATTATGTCAAAAGCATTGAAATATATGTAATAGACATTTGAAATGGCAAGTTTGTAGAAGAAAGTTTGAGCTTGACCTATCTGTACCTCATCCCAGTAGAGGTATCCTGAAGACTATGGAAAGGCATGTACAGTTTGGGAGAGGTTGGAAGTGGAGCTTGGGATTGGTGGGAGATCAGCACGTGCTTCTCTTTTGTAATTGGTGAACAGTTAGTACTAGAGGTGAGCACCAAGAGTCGCATTACTGAGGTAACACACAGACCCGTTGTTCCGTCTGACATATGGAGTCTGGTGGCAGATAGTACTGCCATTGATTCCTCTTTCTCAGACACAAATGACTTTTCTTCTTCTCTCCTGTATTCTCCATAGCTGTCCTCCTTATGTCTCTCATTTGAAATGTCTTACAGCTATTAAAATAATTTCTCAAGAGTATACACACTTCAAAAGTAATTTTAGTAACCTAAAGGGGTTATCTGACAACAGTAGAATGTCGGGCATCAGTGATAAGCTCTTGGAGGGATATTTCTATGAGGGAAGTATTACCAAGGCCTTAAAGTTACATCATTTAGGTGAGCATAAACTCTGCCAATGCAAAGTGCATATTCTTGTGTTTGCTTTTGTTCTTTGTTCTTGAGATTAACCTGGTACTCTCCTACTCACTTCTACTTTCGGTATAGACATACACAGGCAAATCACGTATGTATTTGCTAAATTGTTCAAGTACTTCCGATTTTTCAAGAGGATTTGCATGCATGTATAACCAAAAAATATTCTTATAATTAATTGTACCATGAATAGATTGTTGTTATTTATAAGCTCTTCATATTCAAGTAAGTGTATCATAGAGTATAATTTCTTTCCCTCTCTGTATCTCTCAGTAGATCAGTCTCTGTCTCTATCTCACTAAAGCATTCAGTTAAATATGCTCAACAGAGTTTATCAGATATGTGAGAATAATGAAATCGTTCATCCATTTATTAAACATATGTAAGTTGAGGTCCTAATATGTGCTAAGTGATTGCTTAACTTTTTAGAAATATAAAAGTGGGTCGGGGCACCTGGGTGGCTTAGTCGTTTAAATATCCAACTCTATGTTTACCTCAGTACATGTAGAAAAAGCATTTGACAAAAGTCAACATCCATTTGTGATAAAAGCTCTCAACAAAGTGGATATAGAGGGAATGTGTCTTAATATAGTGAAGTCCACGTATGGACCTACAGCTGATACCACACTCAACAGTAAAAAATGGAAAGCTTTTCCTCTAAGATCAGGAACAAGACAAGGATCCCCACTCTTACCATTATCATGTACCTTATTATAGCGCTGGAAGCCCTAGCCAGAGTAATTAGGTAAGAAAAAGAAATAAAAGCCATCCAAATTAGAAAGGAAGAAGGAAAATTCTGTTTGCAGGTGATGTGATCTAATATGGAGAAAATCCTAAAGACTCTGCAAAAAAACTCTTGAAGCTAATAGATTCAATAAAGTTGAAGAATACAAAATCAATATGCAAAAATAAGTTGCATTTTTATATGCTCACGGTAAACTATGTGAAAAAGAAATAGAAAAAATGGTCCCACTTATAATAACATCATAAGGAATAAAATACGTGGGAATAAATTTAACCAAGGAGGTAAAGACCTGTACACTGAAAACATAAGACACTGATGAAAGAAATCAAAGAAGACACAGATAAGAGGAAAGATACTCCACATTTACAGATCAGAAGTAAAATTTTTAAATGTCCATACTACCCAAAACTATTTATGAGTCAATGGAATCTCTATAAAATTTCAATGATGTATTTCAAAGAAATAGAAAGACATTCCTAAAAACTGTATATAACCACAAAGTCTCTGAATAGCCAAAGCAATCTTGTGAAAGAACAAAGCTGGAGGTATCACACTTTCTGATTTCAAATTATATTACAAAACTATTATAATCAAAATAGTATGGTATTGGCATAAAAACAGATATAGGTGAAAAGAGATAATGGCAAACACAGACCAGTGGAACAGAATTGCGAGCCCAGAAGTAAACCCACACATATACAGTCAACTAAAATTTGACTAGGAAGCCAAGAATAATCAATGGGGAAAGGGTAGTCCCTTCAGTAAATGGTGTTGGGAAAACAGGGTATCTACATGCAAAAGAATGAAATTGAACCCCTATCTTAACATCGGTCAGAAAAATTAACTTGCAGTAGATCAAATACTTAAATGTAAGACCTGACACTATAAAGCTCTAGAAGAAAATATAGGGTAAAGCTCCTCAGCTTTGGTCTTGACAATGATTTTTTTTAATATGAAAATGAAAGCAGAAGCAACAAAAGAAAAAAAATCACCAGGTGGGACCACATCAAACTAAAAGGCTTCTGTACAGCGATACAAACAAAGCAAAAAGGCCACCTACAGAATGGAGAAAATATTTACAAATCATATATCTGATAAGGGCTAATATCCCCAATATGGAAAAACTCATCAACTCAATAGCAGAAAAACAAATCATTAAAAAATAAGCAAAGGACCTGAATGGACATTTTTCCAGAGAAGACATATAAATGGCCAACAGCTACATGAAAAGGAGCTCAACGTCACTGAACATCAGAACGATGTCAGTTACAACCCTAATGAGATAACACCTCACACCTGTTAGAATGGCTGTTACCAAAAGGCAAGGAAAACAAGCCCTGAGGAGGATATGGAACCCTCGTGCAGTGTCGGTGGGAAGGCAAATCGGTGTAACCCCTGAGAAAACTAGTACTGAGTTCTTCAAAAAGTTAAAAATGGATCTGCCGTAGGATGCGGGAATCCCACTTTTGGGTGTATATCAAAGAAAATGAAATCATGGACTCAGAGATGTCTGCAGCCTGCTCATTGCCATATTATTCATAATAGCCAAGACATGGAAACGAAATGTACATCAACAATGAACAGATAAAGAAATGAGGACAATGTGATTTTATATATCCACATAGGTATAGATGTTTATCAGCCATATTATTCAGCCCAAAAAAAGGAAGGAAATCTTGCCATTTGCAACAATATAGATGAATCTTGAGGGCATTATGCTAAACGAAGTAAGTCAGACAAAGAAAAGACAAACATAATGATCTCCTTTACATTCAGAATCTTAGAAAGCCAAACTCATAGAAACAGAGAGTAGACTGGTGTTTGCCACAGACTAGGGGTCAGGGGACGTGGGGTGTTGGTCAGAGGTTACAAACTTCCAGTCCTAAGATGACTAAGTTCTGGGGATCTAATATAAAGAATGTTGACTATAGTTACCAACACTGTTTTATATACTTGAAAGTTATTAAGAAAGTAGATTTTAAATATTCTCACAACCAAAAGAAGATAATTTGTGAGATGGTAAATGTGTTAACTAATTTTTTAGTGGCAGTCATTTTATAATATGTACATCTATCAAGTTGGCATGTCATACATATTAAACTTACACAATGGTATATGTCAGTTATATCTCAATAAAGTTGGAAAAACACAAGACTCTCCCCATTGATTTTCATGGCAGTAAAACTTTCAGTGACTTCTGCTATTAACCAGAAACCATTCAGCCCCTCTGAAATCTATCTAAAATAATCCCATCTAACATTGAATGTAAAATCATGTTGTATGTTGGAAATTAGAAAATACATTTTGATTTGTGTGAAGTTTTCTTTGAAGACTCTGACTCAAAGAACAGTGTGTAAAATAAAGAGAACGAGTGAAGAAATTGGCCTTATGAATGACAAGTAATAATTCAAGAGTCATAACCAAAAAAAGAACCTGTAGTCAATTAAAATACCAGAGGCTACTTTCTCTAAAACTCTGGAAGTAAATAGAAATGCCTAGGTCCAGAAATAAAAGAAGATAAGGAATTATATAATGAAAAGAACTTTCATTTTTAAAAATGTGTTACATCTTTGGCATTTGAGTGGTTTCTAGTTTGTTTTGCTACATAAACATATGTTTACGTGAATGTGTTTTGTTTCTTATTTATATCAGTGTATAGTTTGACACCCTCCCGCTATCCACGCTTATGGTGTGTGTTACACAGGAGAATTCTGTGTATATGAATTTCTCTTTGTAGAACTCTAATCTCAATAGATTTTTCCCCCTCAGTCCATGATGCCCTAAGGATTGCTTCCTGGTCAGTGTTGATTTAAAAAGATACCAACTGTGCGTTTATCTTTCATCTCATGTTTGACTTTTCAAATGAAATGACCCACATTTGGGAACAGCGGGTTCTTGTATTTGGGTTCACACTGAAGGGTGACAGTCATTCCAGGCCCTCAGAAATAGTAGAGACAGAAGCATAGCTTCACCACTCATGGCTTTTTCTCCACGGCGATCCAAGTACATATGCATCAGTAGATTACCAAAGAGACTTTATGAAAAATTGTTAAAATATAACTCAATAGAAGTTGAGACTTTCAGGCAAGTGAAATATTAGTCCCAAATGGAGAAAACGAATCAGCCTCATGTGGTTTTTGTAGATTTAAACAAGAGAATTAAAGTATCAGGGACAAACTAAGTGATTCTCTGCCTGATTGTACAGCACAGTCTTCTGGAAAACTTTAAAATTCATACACTCTAGTCTCAGAGATTCTGATTAAATAGATCTGGCTTGGAACCCGGGGATCTGTGTTCTTAGCCCATCAGAGGTTCTGATGGGTAATGGTAACAAATTAGCTTAATAAAGGTTACCTTTATTGCTTTCTAGGATCCACATTTCCGTGTGTTCCTTGTTGCTGTCCCGGGTGCTGTTGGAAGTAAATCAGTGTGATCCTAGGTTTAAGCTGATGCACCCCACAAGCCTTCACTTTCTTACTCGTACCCTTTTCACTTACTTTTCTTGGGTCATTTTCACTTCCCCTTCTGAGCTCTGAGTCGGAGCTTCAGGAAACATTCGGGCATCAGCCCTTGAAGCCTAGATGGTTGCCTGTTTACTAATCTGTGCCCTGTTACCTTTGCAGGAGGCTTGAAAGCCTTCATCTGAATCGTACATTTCCTAGAATATTTTATGACAAAATTGATCTAGACCCTACTCTGGCATATTTGTGCCACGAATTATTGTGGTTGATATTGTAATTTTTAATTTTATGTAACTCTTCTCAGAAAATATTTAACAAATTTAAATACCATTTTTAAACCTCTTCCTCATTCCTGACAAGCCTCTGTTCTTCAGGACATCAGGAAGTGGGAATCTATCCGTTACATTGGGTATGGCTGCATGTAACAAGAACCCCAGATAAGAACAGTCTAGATAGTACGGATTATTTTTTCTTTGTGTAGAAGACACCCAGAGACAGGCATAACAGAACTGGTAGGGCAGCTCCATTATAATAAAGGGTGCAGGGTTTATGAACATGTTATAGCATTCCAGCTGGTGGCTTTTATTTCAAAGATTATTTTGTCGTGTAATACTGTTGGAGTTCCAGTGTTTGCTAAGCATTTCTGTTACCTGGTAAGGAAGGGAAAGCAAATAGATGTTTCTCCAGATAAGCCAGTTCTCTCTTTAGGCAGCCTCAAGGAAGTCCCAGCTGTTCCACATAGTTATGAGGCTCTCATGCTGCAAGAGAAGTAGGGCAGTGTGGTCATTTAGCTGGGCACATTGCCATCCAGAAGAAAACTGGAATTATTTTTACTAAGGAGAAGGGGATAACAGGTATTGGGAGCAAATGGCGGTCTCTGCCACAGAGTGATAAATAAAATAAATACTGTTCATGATGCCATCACAGTGAGGTTTCCAACCCCACTCTTCAGTGTACTCCCTTTCATGTCATGTCTGGCCAATAAAACCTGTGTCGTGGAGGACATAGCTGGGGGAGTACTGATGGTGGCTTCCCCTGAATCCTTATCCAAGAAGTTGTTGGAAATACAACCAGGGAGAAAGAGGAAACACGGGTCTCAGTAGTAATCACTGTTACTTACTGATCACTTCGTTTGTGTTAGGGGAATTACATGTGTTGCACTATTGAGTCCTTACAACAAAACCAAAGGATTATCATTCCTGTGGTACAGAGGAAGAAACTGAAACTCCGAGGAGGTTCTGTTACTCAGGCTGGGCTCGTTACCCCTGGTCTACACGCCGTTGCTGGAAACAACCGTCATATGGCCTGTTTTAGAGTTGGGAGTCACTGTGAGGCCAAAGGTAAATGCAAGGTTCTAAGCTAAGAAATATTAACCAATGCCTGTTAGGGGATTTCTCCTTGGCATCTGGCATAGAGGGAAGTGACGTCCCATAATCACTACTCTTCAGAGCAGCGTTTCACAGCATACTCTTCCATTGGATATTAGGTGTTTGTTGATTAAAAAAAAAAAAAAAAAAAGCTATACTGAAATGAAAGCTATACTGAAAAGCTATACTGTTTGAGGAATGTTGGGTAAAATCAAGTTAAGCTGGCGCTTTCAGTGTCCAAGAGAGCTCAGAGCTTGAACCGAGCTAGTGTTCCTTCTCCTTGTACTCATTTTGTACCTTCTACTCTTGCCCATATGCACGTAGGAAGTAAGACCATAAGTAGAATTTCCCTTTTTTAACATTGTGCCTTTTTTTCCATTTGGCTAAGGCATTTTTCCTTTCCTCACCCTGTCTTTTCCTGGGTACCGTCTCTAACTATATCTGGTTTTCTTTTCATCTTCTGTTTTAACCATAATCAGATCATAAGATACTCATTTCTCTGTTATGTTTCCCATTCAGAAACATGTTGTATGCATCCCTTCAGGTCAGTAAATACAGATCAGACTCATTTTGTGATAATTAAGTGACATCCGATAGGATTACCAATGACATTCAAAATACCTAACAATTGGTATATGTCAATTATATATCAAACCTGGAAAAAAATGTTTTGTTTTTTTCTGGACATTGAACAGTTAGAATGGTCATCTGCTCTAAAAAAAAAAAAAAAAAAAAAAACAAGGAAAAAAAAAGCAAAACTAAAAAACCCCTGCTTTATTGCAGTTGGTTTTCAAACCTGCTGAGCAATTTCTTTGCCATTTCCATTTGAATAAATATTAATGTTTCTGGGCTTTT
Organism: Lutra lutra; assembly: GCF_902655055.1. Lineage (NCBI taxonomy): Eukaryota > Metazoa > Chordata > Mammalia > Carnivora > Mustelidae > Lutra > Lutra lutra. The sequence goes on along the minus strand of NC_062288.1, from coordinate 98,603,122 downwards.
GTCATCATGAAAATAATTCAGTAAATTTTATTATAGGGTAATAGTCTTATATCCTTTTACAGAATAAAACTGAAACGATCTACTAATTAGCATTTACAATCAGTACCTTTATTTCTATAAGAAATGACTACCAAAAATGGGATTGGTGTATCAAAGGAAACATATATTTTTAAATTACTAATTTTGGCTGTTACTGCCTGACACCCTCCAACTACCAGTGACAAAGGAGTGCCTATTGTTCACTTTTTGGACAGCATTAATGTTTATCACTATTTTTTGACAATCTAATGGGCAAAAAGTGGAATCTGTATTTTTTTAATTTATATTTTCCTGCTAAAATGGAGGATAAACATCTTCTCACTAATTTACTGGCCTTTGGATTTCCTCTTGGTTAGTTGCCTAGTTATATACTTTGCCAAATTTATATAGTTTTTCTTATCAGTACGTAGGAATTCCTTACAAATTCTGCACATCGGGGCACCTGGTTGACTCAGTCATTTGAGCGTCTGACTCTTGATTTCCTCTCAGATCATGATCCCGGGGTCCTGAGATGGAGCCCTGGGTCGAGCTCTGTGTTCAGCAGGGAATCTGCTTAAGGATTCTCTCCCTCTCCCTCTGCCCCTCCTCCCCCTTTTGATAAATAAATCTTTTGTAAAAAATTCTGCATATTAACCTTAATCTGACATAAACACTGTAAATGTTTACCTACAGTGTTGCTTTTAACTTATGCTTTCTTTGGATTTACACAAATTTTAATCATTCTGCAGTCAAATTTACCTCTTGTTTAAGTTTTAAGGGTTGCTTTCTTGCATTAAACAGTATCCTTCATTCCACGATTTCTAAGTATCTTTCTGTGTTTTCTTCTGGACTTTCTGTTTTGTTTTAATGTTATTATCCATGCTACATTTCATTTTCTCCATAATGTGAGGTGGGAATCTATGCTTGTGTAACTCTGCACGGATGGCCATCTTTGCCAGCACCACTTATGAAATAAGTCACTCTTCAATAACTGAATTAAAGTAACACATTTGTCACATATTACATGTCCTCTATACTAGATATATTTCTGGGCATTGTTTTTCCAATTGATCTATTTAGCTATTCCCTTGCTATTATCATATATCTTTATTATCCTGATTCCATAGATAGTTTTAGTATCTAACAAGCCAAAAATTATTTCACTGTTTACTTCATAACTTTGGGAGCTATTCTCCAATATTTATTTGTCCATTTGAATTTTAGATTTGGTATTCTGTCTCAAAAATAAAAACATGTGAAGTGGCACTTTGTTAAATGCATATATTTGGGGATAGAAAATTAATTTTTTATATCCTGGAATATGATATGAGTTGACATTGTTCAGATCTTTTTATATTTCTTAATATAGTGTATAGATTTTTGTATAGAGATACTAAGCAGTCTTTCTTAGTTCATTCCAAGGTATTTTAGTTTTGTTATTGTTCAATTTTTTTTTCATCTTCAATGCAAACAAATTATTTCCAGTACAGATAAAACCTAATGAATTTTATAACATTTTTTTATTCAGCCAGCTTACTGTCTTCTTATATTAATCTTACTAGATTTATTCTAAGGTGTATATTCTTAGTAAGTCAAAAGACAAAGCAACCCAAGAGAAACAAAAAAGTATTTATAACAAAAATAACAGATAAAAATACATTTCTTAACACAAAAAAAAACTCTTAAAAACCAGTAAGAAAAAAAATGCAGTGGACGATTTTGTAAAGAATATGAAAAGGTAAATAGAAGAGGCAAACACAAAGAAAAACAGAAATGGCCTGTAAACATTTGAAAAGATATTAAAACTCATGACACTAAAGAAATGCAAATTAAAATAAATTACTATCACATCGGTAAACATTTTACAGGTTGCAACTGCCTAGTTTTAAAATGGTAATGAAACCGAGATATTCTCATGGCCACTTTTTTTTTTTTTTAAAGATTTGATTTATTTGTTTAAGAGAGAGAGAGTGAGAGAGAGCATGAGAGGGGAGAAGGTCAGAGCTGGGAGCCTGATGCGGAACTCGATCCCAGGACTCCGGGATCATGACCCAAGCTGAAGGCAGTGGCTTAACTAACTGAGCCACCCAGGTGCCCACTCTCATGGGCACTCTTAATGGCAAATTCATTTTAAATTAAACTTAGTTGGTACTACCAGTTTGGTTACCTTCAGCTCGGTCAAACTATGACCGAGTTTCTACAGGCCAGGGTTAAACACAGGGTTAAAGACATAGACAGGGAGGAGATTGTATAACGGAAGAAGAGAGGTCCCTTCTCTTTTCTATTGCTCATGTCTGGAAGGACCTGCAGTGCAGCTCATTACCAGCAGAACAGACACCTTTCCTGTTAGATAATCATGAGAGCAGAGTAATGAGAATGTGCAGGTATCTTCCTTAACCCATGCAGATGCCCCTCTGATGCCTACCTGTTGTTTACCTCACTCTAATCATTTCTCTCCCTTCCTTCTTTCATGTTCCTTGTGTCTTTTCTGCTATTTCCCCTTCACCCCCAGAACTCAAGGCTATATTTGAAGGAATTATATAAGGGGTTCTGCTGCTTAATCCATTCAGTGAATCACTGGAAAGAATGAGATATTCTGACTCGTAAGAGTAGAACATCTAGGGGCACCTGGGTGGCTCAGTGGATTAAAGCCTCTGCCTTCAGCTTGCGTCGTGATCCCAGGGTCCTGGGATCGAGCCCCACATCGGGCTCTCTGCTCAGCAGGGAGCCTGCTTCCTCCCTCTCTCTACCTGCCTCTCTGCGTACTTATGTCTGTCAAATAAATAAATAAAATCCTTAAAAAAAAAAAGAGTAGAACATCTATAAGACCTTAAATTGTTATAGACAGCCTTTTATAACGTAAATCGACTACATTTACTCTACTAAAAAATGCTGCCTAGTTCTTCCAAGGTGCTCCTCACTTCAGGACTGAATATGGGGCAAAAGAGAAGTGAAAGTAAACCTTGTCTTGACCCAACAATACTCTGTGAAATACAGTAAAACAGGTTAGAAACCAGAATCTTGCCATTCTTCTCTGGCTGTTTCTATATTATCTCAACTCTGGCTCTTAAAAAACAAATCTTATGGGCTCCAGAAAGATCAATTATATTCTTCCATTTAGTAACTGAGTCACATACTGACTAAGGACAGTCTGGGAATCACTGGAAGGACAATGTCTTCGACATTCTAGGATCTAGATTATTGTTCACTGTTGAAGGGTTGTCACAATTCCTTCTCATCTGGGAACAACAGCTCAACAGATAATAAGAGGTGGGAAGTCGGGCAGGGATACAGCAGAGGATCCGTTTCACGAAAGTCACCCTGCTCGCTCTTTAAGGCAAATGGCCTCCGTTGAAGAATTTCAAGCTTCAACTGTAAGGACAACGGTAGGGTAAATTGGAAATTATTTCATTTTAAAATGCATGGTTTTCACAGGAACTGAAGGGGAAAACTATAGGTCAAAGCTCGATGTGCTTGAGAGAGCACATGAACGGAAAACACCTGTGTGGCGTTGTTTCCCCCTCCTGTAGATACAAATGCCTCACCTCTCAACTCATTGTGGTCATTTGGTTTATTTCCTGGATTTTGTGCCTTACCAGAACCCATCATTCAGGTTCAGGCCAGCACTTCAAGTGTAATGAATGACTGGAGCTTTTTTTTTTTTCTTTTAAAGCCATTTTTTTCAATGTCCTGTCTCCATAGCCAGGAACATAATAATTCAGGTTGAGGATGTTAAGGATTAGCAGACAGAAGTGTGCAGTCACTAAATCATTACATCAAACTCTGGGTCTTTGCCTTTCCATCCAGTTGTCTTTAGAATTCTCTACCCAACTTCCCAGTCTGTCCATTAGCCATTGCTCAGAACTCAGCTAGCATCAAGGAACCTTGTCCATCTCCCAGCCTTCACAGCCTTCTGTATCCAAGCCAGGTTTTTAATCATAGTATGTATTATTTGAGGCTTTTGGGTTGTGGTGTCCTAAAGCAACTCCAGAAAAATGTAAAGAGTAATTATAAAAATAGAAAGGACGTGAATGTAGCCATCCTCAAAAATAGAAATTGAACTGAAAAGAAAGATGTTGAAGTCTCTTTCTCATCTTGGCTTTTTTTTTTTTTTCTATTTCTGTTTTACTGTTTTCTAGCTCTACTGGCCAGTATTATCTTTTTTTTTTTTTTCTTCAGTCTACATACTGTATTATGACTGCTACACAGTTCTACGGTTAATTTTACAGTCCAGCCTCATGCAGAGATTCATGACCATTCAGAGCTCACTGCCATCCCGGAAGAGGATGCCTGGCCCAGCTAGAATCAGGTGGACCCCAGGATCAACCCTAGTAGCTAAACAGCAAAGTAACAGCCTAAGCGTCAGGGTCCAAACCCCGTGGATAAAGGAAATTTTTCAGAAAAGTGGGCAACATTTTAAGCAGGAAAGACATCCCAAAATTGTTTGCTATAATCCATAATATCTTCTTGAACTTACTTCCCTAACTTAACCTAAATAGAATAGAAATCATTTGAGAGTTAGTATGTATCTCATCATTAATTTTTCACCACATAAGGCTTGGAATGTGCCACATAGTAAGTGCCTGGTATTGTTTATTAAACAAATTCTCTTTTATTTAGCCCTTTTGAATGAAACATCCATCCAGGTGCAAATGGATGGTCTTATCAGAGCCTTATGAAACTTGAGTCCAGATCATAACCTTACATGGACTCTTTGTGGAAGGTGGAGCAAGATAGTATACTTTCAGTGTCCACATGAAAGTATCTTTGGCCATGTATTGAGATAGTATAGCAAAGTGATTTTTAAAAAATGAGCCTTGGATTCAAGAACACTGGGGTTTGAATAAGGACTAAGCCTCTTTCTGTTTATATGTTGTGGGCTAAGTCATTTAACTTCTACACCTCAATTTCCTCACCCACAAAATAAAGATGATAATAATTTCCATAGGAACATTTAAATACTGAAATAAGCTAGTGTATGTAATCGCCTTATAAGAAATAGACAATCAAATGTGGGTGTTTTTCCCTCTTCTTAGCATAATGCTCCTAAGCAAATTGCCCACTATGTAAATTGCCCACTATGATGCTATGAAGTGCTTAAAAGGTAAATATATTGAGGCTTAGGAGGCATAAATCAAACCAAGGATTCTAGGAAGACTCATTATTGAAGGATAGAAAAATTACAGCAATGAAAAGATTACTGAGATTGAAAAAAGGTTTAGGCACAAAGAATTTAAACATTTAGAACTTGTTGACACTATGGGTCAGATGGTTCAGTTTCCTCATTTAAAAGACAAGTATGGGGGCACCTGGGTGGCTCAGTGGGTTAAAGCCTCTGCCTTCAGCTCAGGTCATGATCTCAGGGTCCTGGGATCGAGCCCCGCATCGGGCTCTCTGCTCAGCAGGAGGCCTGCTTCCCACCCCCCGCCACTGCCTGCCTCTCTGCCTACTCGTGATCTCTGTCTGTCAAATAAATAAATAGAATCTTAAAATTAATTAATTAATTAATTAATTAAAATAAAAGACAAGTATGTGGGGCACCTGGGTGACTCAGTGGGTTAAGCCTCTGCCTTCAGCTCAGGTCATGGTCTCAGGGTCCTGGGATCGAGCCCCACATCAGGCTCCCTGATCAGCAGGGAGCCTGCTTCCCTCTCTCTCTCTCTCTCTGCCTGCCTCTCTGCCGACTTGTGATCTCTCTCCATCAAATAAATGAAATAAATCTTAAAAAAAAAATACAAGTATGTGATGTTTATGGAATTGAAGTTAAGTCCGCAGAGTGACATAATAGCTAGTGGTGGAACTGGATTTCCTGATGACCAGTGCAGGGTTCTTTGTGAGAGTAAGGAAGGCACGACCTGTGCCTATAGAAGATAACGCACAGCTGCGTTGTCCTGTCAGTCCACATTGCCAAAATTCAAGATTCATGGGATGATTCAACCTAATACCTACCATCCTTAATTTTCTCAACTGAACTGAATTCACTTTACACTCTACTTCAGTCAGGCATTCCTTGCCATTCCTTTGGTTTCACAGTTGACCTTGCATTCACTCAAAACTGCTCTGAAACCTTTAATCCTATAGCCAACCCCATGTTCAAACTTCTAGTCCTTTCAGAGCTTGAATTCCCTTTCTCCACTGCATGTTCTCCTGGAGTTCTTGACATCTTCAGCTCAGTAATTCCTTCCATTTCCCCCCCCCCCAGAGCATCTTCCCAATGTTTTCTGTTCTTTCTCTTTTGGCCCAGATTCCAAGAAACTCCATGGGGTTTTTGTTTGCCAATGATCTCACATCCCTGGGACCAAGTCCTCACACAATACTATTTCTAATAATGACAGACAACAAAAACAGAAACAGCGTATTCCTTCTTTGCCCCTAGTACTTGGGTGCTGAGCTTTGCTGAGTAAAAACTCAAAACTGGGCAGATTAGTTCAATTCTCAGTGTATGGATTATAACCCATCTGGCACCTCCAACTTTCCCTGTAATGATAATTTCAAAGTCATTTACTCAGTTCTTTTTGCATCCTCAGAGAAGCATCAAATGTCCTGTTTCACAGAGAAATAGAAACCATTATGCTAAACCAACTCCATTTCCTGCCCTTCTGTTTCCCTCCCATGCACATCTTCTTCTTCGCCTCTTACAGGATGAAACATTTTTCCATCAGTCCAAAGATATCCCCCCTACTGTGCTCTGTACCTCATCTCTTCTGACTCTGGAAACTTCAAGCCACCATTTTCCCCTTCAACTCTGAGGAGGAAGCATGTGGTATATAAACATAGTATTTCTCATCTTAAAAATGACATTATAGTTAACTTTAAATCCTCCCCTTAATACCTTGTAAATTCCATGTAATGAGATATTTGACCACTATTTGGCCATAAAGAGGAATGAATTTCTGACAAATGGTACGACATGGGTGAACCTTGAAAAAAACATTGTGCTAGGTGAAAGAAACCAGACAAAGGGCCACATGTTACGTGAAATTTCCAGAGTAGGCAAATCCGTAGAGCTCGATAATTAGAGCTTGAAGGAAGTGGGAAGTAGGAATCAACTGCCAGCGGGTATGGATTTTGTTTTGGGGGTGATAATGTTCTTGAGCTCATAACTTTGCCAATGTACTTAAGAAAACCGAATGATACACTTTTTAAAGGATGAATTTTATAGTATGTGAGTCATCTCTCAGTGAAGTTTTTACTTAAAAAGGAGACAGTAGAACTGCTAAATCCCTTATTATTAGGCCAGCTAAGCAAATGGAACATCAGTATTTCTATCTTTAAGGCATAAACCTATGACCAAATTACAGCTACCTAGAGAATCCACTCATGATAGAGAATTTGCAATAGGAAATGTAACTGCAGTAAATCATTCAGTAACTGCCTGATTAAAAAATGAACTCAGGCAATAATAGAATATCAAAAATGTTAAAAAAAACTATTTTGTGTATCAAAATTAGTAGAAATTCATTTTATGTATAGAAATTAAAATAGATATACTTTATGCTAATGGAGATTTGGGGGAAAATTATCATTGGCCATCTACGTAAATTGTCCCTAGAAAAAATTAAAAGTTACTTTAAATGCAGTGCAATTTTAAATAAAATGTAAATAAGGTGAGATGTCTATAAAGTCCCCAGGATATTACATTGGACTTTATATAACCTAACAAATTTTCTTACGGACTTAAATATAAAGATAATTTTTCTCAATGAAGGAAATAATAATTAACTTCTAAAATGCATCATTGTTTCAAAAAAGAAGAAATAATGTAGCATCATGTATGCCTCTTCCGCAACTTAAGAATTTCTAACGAAAGAAGATCGATTGCTATTTGTTTCTTTTGGCTTCGAAGATGAGGACCACTTGTCCAATAAATGGACATCAAAACTTCAAGGAATCAGAGGCTATGTTCAAGTGAATCGATTTGCCCTAACAGAGAATGGTAATGGGAAAAGTGTTTTATATTTTACTCAAGTCCAAATATCTTGAAAAGATTTCTTTTTGAATTTCCGTATTCTCAATTCTGCCAGTAGGTTGAAATGAGGATTTACCTTTTTGATCAGTAAGGCTCATAAAGTATTCATTCACATAACCTCCCTGTTCAAGGCTCCTGCCTTTTCCACGTCTGTTCACTTGTTCAACATGGGATTTAAAATCGAATTATTTTTAGTTGAAAGATTTTTTCTCCCTCAAGACTTTTTTCCAGCCCATAACTCTCAGTTCTCTTTCTTCAACAAGGATTGCATTCTCTTTTTGTCTCAGTAATGGATAGAATAGCAGAGTCCCTTAACTCTAGCTGCTCAGATATTCTGTTTTTCTGTGTTGAAGGCATTTTCCTCGGGGGCTTCTGTAATCATGCCAGAGCCTACAAAGTAGGTGATACTGTGAGGTGAAAGGAAGCTCAGCGGGCCATCAGAAGTAGAATCCCACCCCCCCAGTATTACCTATCGTTTTGCCAACAGAGAAACTGTATCTTGATCTACATAAAATAGTTAGAGCTCAGGGACCCACTGACTCAACAACAAAATGAACCAAACAACAAAAAAAGATACATAAATTAGAACGTGAACACATTTGTTTTTGATGAGAAAGGTCTCTGTCCCCTACTCTCAGATCACTCAGTCCTGTCTTTTCACTGGAAGACAAAGTATATGAAAACAATAGAGCTAAGCAGTGAGTAAAAACACAGGAAAAATAAGAAAGGTGGTTTTAATTCAATTTTCTGATCATAAAAGTGATTCTTGGTTTTGGGGCAAGATGGAATAACAGGGATCTGATTTGCTATCCTTTCCTGTGTAGTTTCTACATGGTCTTCAAAGCTACATTAGGCGTAATCTCCAGAAGCCTCCGTAGCTCATCCTGTTCTCTATTCATTGCCCGGTGTTCATTTTTACTTTACCATATTGTAATTTTCCATTCACTTGCCTTTCCCTAACTGGGCTATGAGATCTCTGAGCGTGAAGGCTGTATCCATCATTTACATACCCTCAAACACGGGCACGTAGTTGGCTGTCAATAAATATTAAATAGGGAGGGCAAAAGGAAGGGAGGGAGGAAGGAAAGAAGGAAACTATATATGTACGATGATGCTTAAGAAAGATTCATACTCAACAACTCTAGATTCCATTGTAATTCTTTCCTTTCTTTTTACCCTTAAATGCTCTAAAAATTATTAACTTTTTCAGCAGTGACTTTAATTTAGGCTAACTAATTCTCGCTGACATTTAAGGAAGCACATTTAAATATAATGATGAAACTAGTTTTTTTTTTTTTTAAGATTTTATTTATTTATTTGTCATAGAGAAAAAGCACAAGCAGGGGGAGCAGCAGGCAGAGGGAAGAAAAAGCGGGCTCCAGCAGGGAGCCTGATGCAGGACTTGATCCCAGGACCCTGGGATCATGACCTGAGCCAAAGGCAGTTAACGGGCTAAGCCATGCAGATGTCCCTATGAAACTGTTTTTAAATTTCAATGTAGAATGGGTTGTTTCTGAAAAGGTTTCTGAGGACCACAGGTGTAATTTTTATACATAGATTTTTTTTTTTTGGTAATAGGACTACAAACAAGTTTCTCTTAGATTTTTTGTTTTTATCCACCTCCTCCTAATAAATCTGTCAACATGTACAATAAACTGCCATTTCCAAATTACTATCACTTATTCAAACCACATCACCTTTATGTCAAAAATAAAACCTCTTCAAAAAACAAAATCTTACTTTTAAAATACTATTTTTCTAAACGCTACAGAAATATATTTGTATTTGAAAAATGGTATTGAGATAGGAATTCATAGTAAAATAAACTCCAAAACAGTTGAATGGTTAAACATGAAAATTAAAATTCTAAATCCTTAAAGATATATTTAAGGCTTATCTAGTCTTTAAAAATAGAACTTTTGTAACTTTGAGAGTAGATTATTTTAAGAAATAATATAAAAGTGTTTAACACTTAAAAATCAAAATAAAGGGGCGCCTGGGTGGCTCAGTGGGTTAAAGCCTCTGCTTTCAGCTCAGGTCATGATCCCAGGGTCCTGGGATCGAGCCCCACGTCGTGCTCTCTGCTCAGCAGGGAGCCTGCTTCCTCCTCTCTCACTGCCTGCCTCTCTGCCTACTTGTGATCTCTGTCTGTCAAATAAATAAATAAAATCTTTAAGAAAAAAAAAAAAGCATTTGAATCCCAAAAGTTGATTCAGAAGCATCTTAAAGCTATAGTTATCAAAAATATATATAATATCAGTGAGTCTGATGATAAAATTTATATGTGAACTGAAACTCTTATATAAAGTAGGCAGAAGTGAAAGGTAATACTTTAGGAGATGATCTACAAAGACTTATTAAAATAGTTATAATCTTTGATTAAATATTTATTTGTTGGTATTCTGAATTTATTATCCAAAAGTAAAAACAAAACCACATGCATAAAAATATTCAAAACTGGTATTTAGTATGTAACATTATTGTATACTATTATTTGTATAAAGAACCAGAATATCTAGCAATAGATTTTTCATTAAATACAAATATCATAAAAACAATGATTAGGTTTGAAAACATGAAAACTACTTAGCAAAGTGGAATATGTTTATGCTGCAATGTTGATTGAAAAAAATAGGATATGACAAGTTCTGCAGTACAATTATGTCTGTATTAAATTATGTATGGCCACAGATAGATCTAAATGGGAACCTGAGAAATCTAAACATTTGATTGACTGGCATAGCAGAATCATAAGTTTATTTTTATAACTGACATAATCAGTTTAGATTCTTGGTTACACAATGTAATGTAGGCACTAATTTTTCAAATGGAATAACAGAAAGCTAAATTGAAAAGATTCTTTCTTGGTAAGTTTCTTGAAGCCAGACTAGACAGTGTCTGTGGCTAATGTTGCCAGATTTAGCAAACTAAAAAAACAGGGCTCCCAGTTAAAGATGAGTTTCAGATAAACAATGAATGTGTTTTTGTTTGTGGGGGAAAAAAATTTATTTTGGCTGATTTTTATAACTGTCCTGAAAATATTTCCCTTCAAAGAGAATTAAATTCTTTGCTTTTTTACTGTAAGTATGCATATTTAAATATTTGGAATAGGGGCACCTGGGTGGCAGAGTCATTGAGGCATCTAACTCTCAGTTTTGGCTCAGGTCATGATCTCAGGGTCCTTCGATCTGCCCGGGTAGGGCTCTGTGCTCAGCGGGGAGTCTGCTTGGGTTTCTCTCCCTCTCCCTCTGCTCCTTCCCCCACGTGAGCTTGCGTGTGCGCGCGCGCGCTCTCCCTCTCTCTTAAATAAATAAATAAATCTTTTTAAAAACAAAAACAAAAAAAGGGCTCCAGGGTGGCTCAGTTGGCTAAGCAGCTGCCTTCAGCTCAGGTCATGATCCCAGAGTTCTGGGATTGAGCCCTGCATCGGGCTCTCTGCTCAGTGGGGAGCCTGCTTCTCCCTCTCTCTCTGTCTGCCGCTCTACCTACTTGTGCTCCCTCTGTCAAATAAATAAATAAGTCCTTTTTAAAAATAAATAAATAAAAATAAATATTTGTAACATGATTTTACTACAGAAGTATTTGTTGTTTGTTTGAAATTCAGATTGAATGGAGTGACTAGGATTTTGTCTGTCAGCTCAACTTGTGCTACTTAGTAATCCATACTGACTCCAACCATGAACCATTCGTATTAAACAGTTGTGCTCCTGTGTGAGAAGTAGGGGAGACGGGTAGGGAGGCAGATGAAACAGTCACAAGAAGATGCAGCCTTGGCTCTGACCAAATACAAAAATGTTTAAATTTATTGCCATAATGCGTCTTCTAGGAAAGCTTTATTTTATCCAGAGGGTCAGGAATAAGAACAGATTCTGACACCAAAGTGAGGAAGAATGATGAAGGAGATTGTGAAAACTGAGATCATAATAGACAACAGGGACAGTTATGTCCCCGTATTTTCAGGTTTTCCCAGCTCAGCTGCCCGAGACCAGTCTACGTCTTGATTAAGCCACCGTAACAGCCCCTCATATTGTGCAGTTTGTATTTCCAAACAGCCCAGCTCAGTAACGCAGTTGGACAAGATCCAGAGTGGTTCCGGAGCCACTGTCCCTGATGGAGCTTATCAGTACTTTGCAGATTATTTACTTTCATCAGCATGACGCTCATGGTCAACTCTGGCTGGATGGCTCGGTAGAGAATGTTGCCTAGAGAGCAACGTACAACAGCTTCCAGATTATCGCTTTATCAGCTAATGAGATGTTTCATGGAAATTTGGTATCCACTTTCTTCGGGATAGATTATAAATCTCAGTCTCTTTTGTCAGAGGTATAAACGGCCTGGGTGAGTGGGCTGGCGGCCGCAAGGACTCTGAAGCGATAGTCTGTGGTGTCACAAGCCTAGAAAGAAAGCTAGTGCGGCTGGGACGTAGTGAACAAAAGGAAGAGTGACAGGTGAGTGCAGACAGGTCGGGGCCAAATTCTGGACCAAGTGTTTGGATACCATCTGAACTTGCATGTGCAGCCCTGGAGGGAGGCAGAGGGGGGTTGGATACAATCTGATTTGGGGCAGGTAGCATAGTTTTATTCTTATCAGTTGGGCATTTTCTAATGGTCAGCTCACTCCTAGGTTACTGTTGCTGTGAATAAGGGCTACAGGTCAACTCTTCTAAAAATGGAATCATGGAGGGAGTTTTTTGTCAGACATCCCTCAACTGGCTTGTATTTAATAACCCTATGCAATTCTGTTAGTCAGTTTGATAAATGACATTTTATAAACAATATGTTGCTGAACTCAAACCATGATTATTTGTCACCTTAACTATTGCAGAAGTCTCTTAAAGTAATTGGTGTTCCTGTTTCCACTTTTGCCCTCCTCCAATCCATTCAACACCCAGAAGTCAGTATAATTTTCAAAATGTAAATCAACCAAATCGCAAATGTAATTTCCATGCTTACAATGTTCTAATAGGGGGGTTCCTGGGTTTTTTTCTCAGGGTGTAAAGACCGGAAAAGATCATCACTCCCATCCATATATTACACAAAAGCTAAGCAAACTTCAACTTCATAGCTTTAAACCCACCAGGTGTGGAAGGAAAGGCATATTCACTGCCAGGCATAAAACCTTCTCTATTTCAGTCTCCACTATCCTACACAAAATATCCATTTTTCAACAAAAATCATGAGGTATATAAAAAGGTAACAAGGAACAACGTATTGCCAAATGACAAAGCAATTAACACAACCATGCTCAGGTATGACACTGATATTGGGACTACCTGACAGGGAATTAAAAATAACTCATTGGGGCGCCTGGGTGGCTCAGTGGGTTAAAGCCTCTGCCTTCAGCTCAGGTCAGGATCCCGAGGTCCTGGGATTGAGCCCCGCGTTGGGCTCTCTGCTCAGTGGGGAGCCTGCTTCCTCCTTTCTCTCTGCCTGTTTCTCTGCCTACTTGTGATCTCCGTCTGTCAAATAAATGAATAAAATCTGAAAAATTTAAAAAAAAAAAAACCTCTGTCATTGGCTCCAAAATATTCTTATGAATTCAAGATCAGATGGCAAATGTCACCAGAGAGACGAAGGAAGGAAGGAACGATGGATGGATGAACGGGCGGGCAGAAAAAGGAAGAGGGATGAAGTGGGGAGAGAGAGAAAAAAAAAAACAGTAATGGCAGTGAAAAATGACTTTGTAGACATGTTATAGCTGTGAATAGTCAGTAAACTTGAAGATAAATCAATAAAAAGTCTTTACCAGGACTTAGCTATCGCAACTCAACAGTAAAAAAGCAAACAATGCAATAAAAAATGTGCCAAAGAGTTGAATATTGCACCCAGGAAGATCTATAGATGGCAAATAAGCATAGAAAAAGATGCTCAGTGTCCTCAGTGTAAAGCAAAACCACAGTGAGATACCATCAAGTACTTTTTAGAATAGCAAAAAAAAATTTTTTTAGTTGTTCATACCCTGTACTTACAAGGATGAGGAGCATGAGAATTCTCATACATTGGAAATGTGAAATGCTACAGCTTCTTTAGAGAATACTTGGACATTTTCTTAAAACTAAGCATGTACTTACAATGTGACCCAGCAGTCCCAGTTCTAGTGTTTACCTAAGAAAACTGGAAACAATGTTCATACAAATACCTTTACATAAATATTCATAGTTTTGGTTTTGGTTTTGGGTTTTTTGGCTTTTAGGGTTTTTTGGGGTTTTTTTTTAAGATTTTATTTATTTATTTGACAGACAAGAGATCACAAGTAGGCAGAGAGGCAGGCAGAGAGAGAGGGGAAAGCAGACTCCCCGCTGAGCGAGAGCCCGATGCAGGACTCCATCCCAAGATCCTGGGATCATGACCTGAGCCGAAGGCAGAGGCTTTAACCCACTGAGCCACCCAGGCGCCCCAGTTTTTTTGTTTTTGTTTTGTTTTGTTTTTTAGAGAGAGAGCCTGTGCTCATGCAAGGAGGGTTCAGGAAAATGGTCAGGAGAGGGAGAGAGAGAATCCCAGGCAGGCTCCATGCCCGGCTTAGAGCCCAATGCATGGCTTGATCTCAAGACCCTGAAATCGTGACCTGAGCCAAAATCTGATTGAGCCGCCCAGGTGCCCTTCATCATTCTTATTTTTAAACTCCAAAAACTGGGGGTGCCTAGGTGGCTCAGTCATTAAGCGTCTGCCTTCAGCTTAGGTCATGATCCCAGGGTTCTGGGATCGAGCCCTGCGTGGGGCTCCCTGCTCAGTGGGAAGCCTACTTCTCTTTCTCCCACTCCCCCTGCTTGTGTTCCCTTTCTCACTGTCTCTCTCTGTTAGATAAATAAATAAAGTATATTTTTTTTAATTCTTTAAAAATAAACTCCAAAACCTGCAGGTAACTCAGATACTCTTCAGATGGTAAATTGTATTTTATTTGTTCTCAAGCAACCACTTCCAGAGTTCAGTTATGAACGAGTCCAGGTTCAGACAAAATTATAACCCAAACCTGTGGCTGAAAGCTACTGTAGAGATTTTTGATCTGGCTTAATGCCTCTTTTAAAATTTTATCAATTAATTAATAATCCACCTTATTCTTGAAATATCATGGTTACATACAAGCATTTCTTTTTATTTCTTTTTATATGGGTCAGGTGTTGCCTGGAAGAAAAGTGGAGGAAGTAGCTCAGAAGATTTAAAACTATGGCTTTTGGATTCAGCCCCTCGTTTAACAAATACATATCAATGCTTATTATATGCCAGAGATGTTTCTGTGAATGAGACACTCCCCTGCCTTCATGGAGCTTGTATTTTAGAAATGGGGACAGTTAACAATAAAAAATTTAAAATTTAAAAATCATGAAGCAAACAGGGACATTTCAAATTCTGATCGTGTTGTAATTAGGCCAGGTGATGTAGCAGAGGAAGAGTAAATGAGAGGAATTTGTTTTAGGTTCAGTGTTAAGGCTGTCTGAGGGTTGACAGCAAAGTTGCGATGTGAAGGAGAAGAAGGAACCAAGCCAGTTAAGACCTGGGGGGGAAGATGTTCCAGGAGTTGGACGCCAAGCGCAATAGCATGAAATGGGAGAGAGGGATGCGGGCCGGACCCGTGAGAGCACTGAGTGACGATGGAGCCGAGGCAGAAGAGGTGAGGCATAGCCACAGGGCGTGGAAACCCACTTCTGTTTTACTGTAAGTACTGCAGAGGCTACCAGAAAGTTGTTTGCTTGTTGCCTTTTACTCTCTATACAGCGAAAGATACTCTTCATGACATACAGTCCTTTGGATTTTGGCAAAGGCATGACATCACGCACTGACCACGCTCACGAAGCAGACGCCTTCTCATGCCTCGGATGGCTCACATGGCCCATCTGTTGTCAACTGTGTCCCCTCTGTCCCTACCTAGGGTTTTGCCCTTTACAGGATACCATGTAGACGGAGGCATGCGACAGGTAGTCTTTTGGAATAGATTACTCTCTATCTAAAAAATATATATATATATTGTAAATCTCGTTGTGAAACACATGAGAGCAGAAACTATTTTGTTTGGCCCGTCCTAGTATTTCAGATGTTCAGCACAGACCCCTACGCACACCGGCCGCGCAGTCAGTGTTTGATGTATGCAGTAAATAATTAATCCACACAATTCCTCGATAGACAGACCCGGTGTACAAATGCGAAGCGTGGTGTAAAGATGCTGTGGGTTCTGCTGTCAGCTCTGCAACTAATTAGTGCTGTGACCTTCACCTTTCTGATCCTCAGTTTCCATGGAAGGAAGGAGCTCAGTTAGATGAGTCCTTGGGTCCTCTCCGAATCTCTTGGATTTTCCCCTAGGTTGTGTTCAGAAATTTAGTGTAAGACAGTTTTGAGAACTGGAAAGGTTTTTCCTGCAGAGTCAATGTTTCCAAATGAAGCAAAATCTCTCAACTGTCCCAAGAAAACCTGGTCTATCCTGAATTTGATGTATTGCAAGAAACCAAAGTGTGTGTGTGTGTGTGTGTGTGTGTGCGCGCGCGTGTGTGTGTGTGTGTGTGTGTGTGTGAGAGAGAGAGAGAAGCCAAGGAATATAACAATACAACACTGGAAATTGAATAAGACTGAAAAAGAATAAAATTGAACATAGTTTATCTAACCAAACATAGTTTATCTTGGAAGCAGCTCCTTGAGGCAAAGTAATTTTAATTAGTGGAGAATGAGCTGGTAGATGGAAGCTATTTTAGGAATTCTGAAAATGTTCTGAGCATTCTCAAGGCCTTTTATGTCCCGACGACACTGTCTTGCTTATTATTATTACATCTAATATTTCTAAATGTATGACTTTTCTTTTTCTTGTTATAATATAGCTCTCTGTCATAATTTTTATGCTTAACAGTGGTGCTAAATTGTTCTTTGACCTTCTCAACTGAAGAGAGAAAGATTAAGGTGATTACAGATTGTCCCAAGGCTTGTGGGTGGCCGGGAAGGGGGCCAGGCAGAAGACAATTAACAACAGTAACAGTTCGTATTGGTGGTGTAAGAAAGTAACTGTTAACAAGGAATTAACCAGGCTTGTGGCTATAAAAGAAATAGGCCGTGGGATTGGTGGGATTACTGAAGACAAAGAGAAGGTAGGAAGGAGGGGCTGAGTCTAACCATCTCCACCCTGGGCCACATCAGTTGAAGATGCCATGCTTGTGTTCTGAGGCAACTCAGAAGGAAAGGTAGAGCCACTTCAGGAGAGGGGATTGGAAACAGTTTTCCCTTTCTTGTTCTTCAAGTCTTTCCACTGGTTCCTTATAGAATTGGCCTTCCTATCTTCTTGTGCTGTTCTTGTGGTCTACTTACTACCACACGGAATCATAATGGTGCTATCTACTATATCTATATATCTGTATCTATATATCTATATATGAACGATCGTACATAGTCAACTTTCAGAGTCACATGGTATTCTTGTTAACATTTGAAAATTTTCCAAGTCTTGAGTCCTCTGCCTGTAATATATTGTAATGTAAATAGGCAATGTCTACTTACAACATATCATTATAACTGTAGAGTTGTAAGGGCACTGTACATTTTGAGGTAAAAAACCTAAATGGGCTAAATGACAACCCCGTTGTTGACAAAGTAGCTTCTGATGATATGGAAAAAATAGCCATAAGGCAAGTATCACATACTTCGCTTGCAGATTTCTTCTATATGAAAATAGAAACAGGTCTATATATCCGGTAAAAACCAGAAGACATCTAAATGTTATCAGCTCACTCCCCCTTTGTTGAATGGGTCTAATGTGATGTTTCTCAAAGTGTGGTCCCCAAATCTTCCTGTATCACAATCGCCTGTGTGCTTGTTAAAAAGCAGATGCCTGAAATCTACGCTGAGTCTTTGGAGATGAGCCTGATATCCCGAATTTCAGCAAGCTTCCTATATTACATTTATGTTTGCTAAAATCTCAGCGTCTCCCGTGAAACGCAGGATCCTGTTGTGTCAGAGCAGGCGCCACGCCAGCGCTTGGCATAGAGTTTACCAACCACAAAGTAAACTGCCCTTCCTCCCTCACTGCAACCCCTGCAGTGCTCCCAGACTCTTCTTGAAGATGACAGAGATTAGATGCTTCCAAGCACTCAAAAGCCCAAAGGTTAATGAGGCATCTCATTCATATTTCATGATTGCTGTTTGCCCTTCTCTGCCTTTGGGACACACAATGGAAAAGTGCAATCAATAGAATAATATCAGGGGCACCAGACAATTAGAAGATACCAGAAATAATCCATAGACTCCGACTGTATTTAAAGCAAATGCCCTGAATTAATAAATTATCAGCAGAGATCATTATTTCCTCAGAATTTGTCAATGTGTGGGAAAAAAAAAAACCTATCTATATCAAACTCTTGAAATAAATAGCACCTACAATTTCTTTGTTCAACATCCCATCCTCACATGGCTGTTTTCGTAATGTCTGCTCTGTTCCTTGTCATTGGGGCCTTCGTTCTACTACTTTGTTCTTTGTGCTCACAGACTAAGTAGAGCTCTTTACTCTCAAGCTAATATTCTCACACAGGGGACCATGATGGAAAAGACAAGAGGAACTCAATATGTGTGGAAGACGAATTCCTCTAACATTCACTTTCTAAATTCTCTAAATCTCCGCTACATTTTAAAGTTCATTTATTAGGTAAGGTTTTTCTTAAAACCTTCTGGGAAAAGGCTACTTTATTAATTACTATTCATTGCATTCCTGCTTCTCTGGAGCCCTTTAGCTCTCCTATACAGTCCTTTGTTTCATATTTAAAAGTTGATTTAGAATAATAATAAAAACCATTATTGAGTATCTAAAATATCCCAGAACTTTCGTATGCATTATTTTTAAATCTTAAACAAGCATTTGCCCAGAATATGGTTCTCGCAACTCAAGTCTTCCAAAATGTTCTTTACAAAGAATAGAATTTGGGGATTAGGTAATTTAGGAACTGTTTCACATGGTGTCTTGACTTCCCAATTCCCCAAACACCTCCACATATTAAATCATCTGAGGAAATCTACAGTGAAAACAAAACAATGCAAAAACTTTTTTTCCCAGAGTTGCTCAAGTTGACTTGATCATGAAACTTTAAGGTTTAAGTGAAATCACTTTGGAAAATGTTGCCTTAAGCCAGATTTGAAAACATGTTATATTATTATTGATATTATTGTTGCTATTACTCTTACATAAGTTTAGAACATTAAGGCAGTGGAAAAAATGATGACTTGCACAGAGCCATACCACCAATGGGTAGCAGAACCAAAATTGGGACTCAGAAATCCACTTTGTTCTCACTATTTCCACTGTAGGCTTTCTTCTCCAAAACATTTCTGAAGTTCTATACATTCAAAGAAACTCACATCTACCCATGGATATTGTATGTTCAAGACAGAAATCCTCATTTATGAATTCTTCATAATTCTCCTGGGGGAAATAAATCATTGGATCTTATGTAATAATGAAGTATAAGGAATTAGCACACAACACTGGTTTGCCCTGTAACCATTGCTTAACGTGAAATTTTAAGACAAAAGTTTTGAAGTAGTGATCCATCCCAGGGCAATTTTTAAAGAGTTGGAGACCCTGAGGCCGAATTTAGCAAGAAAGCATACTTCAGAGCAGAGAATCAGGGAGAAACCTTCACAAGGGAGAGGAGGAAAGGAGGGACAAAAAGAGGGAGGCAGAGAAGGAAGACAAAGAAGAGGAAAATTAAAGAATTAAATTTGAGATGAGTGAGATGGGGAGAATAGGATCTGGAGTTAACGAGATCAAAGGACACGACACCTCCCTTCCAGGAAAATGTTCTGCCTAGATGTCTGCATAGGGAAGTCAAAGTAGCATAAACAAAAATGTTCATTACAGCAGTGTTTATAAGAAGAAAATGGGAACAGCTTAGGTCCAAAAATAAGGAAGTGTTTAAATAAGTTACGATACAGAATATGGAGTAAGGTTTATATGAACAAATAGGAAACAACTACAAGGTATGTTTTGTTCCATTAAGAAGCAGTCCCAGAATAGTATGTGTAGCACGATCCAATTTGTGAAGGGAGGTGGAAAGGCTGAGATGAAGGAGGTTGTGAAGGGCACCTTGCTCGCACACCTGTGTTTGTTACTGTTTGTGTTTAATAGCAACAGGCATGTAGTCCCGGGTTACTTTTCTTATTTAAAAATAATTTTAAGAGATCGAGTGGAGAGTGTATGTAATGCAGACAGAATATTCTAGTGAACTAAACGTCATCTGTATCCTGACAACCTGAATTAAACTGCATTTCTGCATCCTGTGATCTGGGGAACTGAGCTTTTCTTAAACTTATCCAAGTCTTCACTTTACCAGCATAAAATAGGGATAATTAATATGTGTCTCTCGGGATTCCAAGACTTCAAAGACTTATATGATGTATATGGAGGTGCCCAGTATATGGTATTCAGCATTAATAATAGCAAATCACTTTGGAGAATTAAAAGTATATCACATATTTTGCTGTGTGTTGTATCTTTTTTTTTTTTCATTTATCTGCTCCTGGATGCAAGTCCCTTAAAGACTTGGCTGCTCATAATATTAAATCTCGGTCTCTTCTGCCATATTCACTTACCACTACCTAGTAATATCTTAGGATATTGCAGATTGGGGAAATAAAGTAGAATTATGCAAATTTTGAGCTGGAATATATCTTCCAATTCACCTAGTCTGATTTCCAGTTTTACTACAAAGAGAACAATTGCTTATCATGCTAATTAGTCCATTAAATTTGTCAGATTTATAGTGTGCATCCCAAGGTCCTTTGTCTTAATGCTAACTCAGGTCTGTCCTCCTAGGAGATCTTCCCACTTAACTCACACCATTGAGCTTCATTTCCTGGTAAAGAGATAAGTTTATTTTAATTTTTTTAGAGGCAAGAGAAAGTTCTTTATTAGGAAATGTATCAAAACCCCAGCCTCCTGAGTCAGGTCTGGAGAAGAAGCTACTCCAGCACTGGCAGAAAGTACCCAGGGAGAGCACTGGACCAGACATTGTTCCTCAGAACCATAAATAGAATAAATATTCACAGAGGTCCCAGGAAAAGTCAGACTGCTCTTCTCTCCATGAAGAGGAAGGGTCTTGGGGTCCAGCCCTGTCCTTACCCCAGGGACTGCGGACTCCCAAGAGGCATCACATAAAATCTTGACATTAAGGATTCAGAGTCATAAACCTTAGCAGTTGATCTGAGGAAGTGGGACCCCCAGGTCTGAAGGAGCCCAGCTGTGGTCTAGCAGTGAGGGGAGGCCCCTACAGCACTGGGCTGGTTCAGCTCTCCCACATAAAGGGGTGATACATTTAGAACATGGAATGTTGGAAAGCATGCAAGTTGAGAACCATCACTGCGTAAACCTTGAGAAGGCTGAGATTGACTGGAGTAGAGAGGGAGAAAATAAGAACATTGGTTTGAGAGACACACTTCTTCTGTTTAGCCAGTCTTGAAATTCACTTGCATCATGTCACTTACAAACAATGTCGTGTTTACTTTGGTACCTATGTGTGTCGGACAGCTGTGCTAGTCAAGCAATACAAGGAAGGAGAGGCACACTGACAAGATATCCCCTCTTTGCCCTCTTTGTATCGAAGGTGATAGAGACCACTGGAATATGACGAAATATTTTTAGTAGTGATATTTCAGAGTTCCATTTTCAAATTTTGGGCATTTCATCACAGATTAAAAATGACCCCTTGGAGGGAGGGGGGTTGGGAGAGGGTGGTGAGGTTATGGACATTGGGGAGGGTATGTGCTGTGGTGAGTGCTGTGAAGTGTGTAAACCTGGCGATTCACAGACCTGTACCCCTGGGGCTAAAAATACATTATATGTTTATTAAAATTTTTAAAAAATTAATGAAAAAAAATGACCCCTGAGGTAAATATCCTAACGAAGTAGGTCTTTCATGTTTCAGGGCCAGAGGTGGAACTCCTTGTGAAGCAAATACTTCTACTTGGGGCATCATGCACTATAGGAATAAGAGCATAAAAGAGATTTTTTTCCCCCTATTTTGAAATATTTTCAGACACAGAACAGGAACAAAAAATGAACAAGCAAAACATTAGAGATCTAAACGTTGTATCTCTGATCACTACCCTGCTTTGGCATTATTCATTTCTTGAATGAAGTTTTGACTATAAAGTAAGTATCCTTAAACTCTATGATATTGTTTACAAGTATCCAAACTCCATATAAATCGTACCATTCTTTATCTGGCCTTATACAGCTTGCTTTATTTGCTTCAGCTTTTGTTTTTACGATTTATACATACTGATACATGTAGTTCTGGTTTATTTAGGCTGCTTTTGTTATTACTCACTTATAAGAATATATGATAACTTAGTCTCATAACTATGAGTGTTTATATTGTTTTTGGATGAATTGCAAACAGCATGGTAATAATGTTCTGCTTTCAGTACGTCTCTACACCTGTCTGTCTCTACATCTCCTTCAGCTCATGGAGCTGAATTACATAATCGCTGGTCAGAGGGCATAGGTGCTTGATGCCGCCAAATTATTCTTCAAACCCATTTGCCAATTTATACTCCTACTCACACCTACATAAGAGATTTTCTGAGGTTCGAAAATCCTCACCAATACATGGTGTAGGGTCCAGCTTTCTAATTTTAAAGGAGCTAGTTTTTCCTTTCTTTAAGTATGCATTATGGTAATGAAATGTAGTTTGTTTTTTATACTTCGAGACTCTGCAGATAGCAGAAAGAAGAGATGAAAAGGAGAATTGGACATAATTGGGATAAAATAAAAAATAATAATAAAACTTTGAAAGACATCTAAATATAAAAAATGAGGAAATATTAAACATCCATTTCAAGGACTTTGTCATAAGTGGCATTATAAATTCCCTTTGCAAGTCAAAGGGATGCTCCAAGATAAAATCTTTTAATGTGTATGTGTGCTTTGTGGATCATATACACTTCCAATGACAATTGTAAGTCTCAATACGTAACATAAGTCAGAGCAATTAAGTATGGTAAAAGAGATATATTCTTGTGTTTACTATTTAGAAAACATATTAGAACTTAATATTTTGATACATTTGGAGTTTTATTCTGAACATTGTCTTCTAACACTCAGTAGCTTTCTAGAGGGTTCTTAAATTTCTCATTTTGATCCTTTCTTTCTTGTTTACCAAGTTACAAAACTCTTCTAATGGTCTAGGATCTAAAGAAGGTCAAGAATCAGTATTCCTTTCACTGGACAATTAGAGGTCCATGACTGTGAACTCGGTGTTGAATGCCAGACTTCATTCAGGATGTTTTCACTTGGGCTTTTCACAGGCTGGTATTGATTTCCCTCTTCACTGCAATATCTTTTCATGTAGTAGTGCCTTGAGCAGAGCAGAGATCCAAGAAGAATTTGAATTTTTATCTGCTGAATACTTATTTTCAAAATTTTTACATATATTGTCCTCTTCCTTCATATCAGTTGGGCAGGGCTAAATCATTTTCCCTCAGAATCATATTTCATATTATACGTTTAGAATTTCAAATAGGTAAGGGATTGTGTCAACCATCACAATAACGTAGAGGGAGAGGAGTTGAATAAGCTAAGGAATGCTCCCCTCCTGACTCCCAAGTCGTTTATAAGGCTTCAAACTCCTAAATAATTTGCTATAGCCCACGTTCCTGCAGGTTAATGGTGTTGATTTGTCGGCACAAAGATGGGGGCAGTCACATTAACCAAGCTTACAAAAGTAACATATAAAATAAGAACATCAATTTATTGATTCACAGTGCAAAAAATGACTACAGAGGGAAACCATCACTCAAATCCTTTGGTCCTTGTACTTTTCCCTGAAGACATGCCACAAGAGAAGTCAAGTTGTCAGGGTCTATGGTGAACCTGGAAACCCTATCCTTAAATTAATATAGTAAGTGTAGAAATTCAAAAACAAAACAGAACAAAAAGAAAAAAGATAAAGGTGCTCATGCTTGACCAGAACAACAATGTCAGGGTTAAGAAGAAGTCATCTAAGAATCCTAATCATTTTCCCACAGACCTTTCAAGATACTCTATCTATTGAAGAAATTAGAGTTAAAGTCCTTCCCATAAGTAAAACTCCAGATTCAGATAGTGTCACTAATGAATAGTATCAGACATTTAAAGAAGATTTAAGACCAAGCCTACATATACTCTTCTCTTTTTTTAATTTAATTTAATTTTTTATTAACATAATGTATCATTTGTTTCAGGGGTACAGGTCTGTGATTCATCAGTCTTACACAGTTCACAGTGCTCACCACAACACATACCCTCCCCAATTCTCATCATCCAGCAACCCCATCCCTCCCATCCTACTCCCACTCCCACAACCCTCAGTTTGCTGAGATTAAGAGTCTCTTATGGTTTGTCGCTCTCTCTGATTTCATCCATTTCATTTTTTCCTCTCTTCCCCATGATCTCCTGCCTTGTTTCTCAAATTCCACATATCAGCAAGATCATATGATAAATGTCTTTCTTTGATTGACTTATTTTGCTTAGCATAATGCCCTCTGGTTCCAACCACGACTTTGCAAATGGCAAGATTTCATTTTTGATGGCTGCATAATATTCGTGTGTGTGTGTGTGTGTGTGTGTGTGTGTGTGTGTATCACCTCTCCTTTATCCATTCATCTGCCAGTGGACATCTGGGTTCTTTCCATAGTTTGGCTATTGTGTACATTGCTGCTATAAACCTTCGGGTGCACGTGCCCCTTTGGATCACTACGTTTGTATCTTTACAGTAAATACCCAGTAGTGCAGGTGCTGGGTTGTAGGGTAGCTCTAATTTCAACTTTCTGAGGAACCTCTACACTGTTTTCCAGAGTGGCTGCACCAGCTTGCATTCCCACCAACAGTGTAGGAGAGTTCCCCTCTCTCCACATCCTTGCCAACACCTGTCATTTCCTGACTTGTTAATTTTAGCCATTCTGATCAAAACTACGTATATTCTTCTTGAAAAGTGCAGATGACTTATTTTATGAGGTGAGCATTATCATGATACCAAAACTGCACATAAACATGACAAGAAAGGAAAATTGAAGACTATTATCCCTCATGGCATAGATGGAAAAATCGAATCAAGCAATATGTAATAAGGGAAATATATCCTGACCCAGCACTTTTATCCCAGGAAGGCAAAGTTGGTTTATGTTCAAGGGTCCATCAACGTATCAGCAGACACACAGTAAATGAAACATGGTATATCCATACAGTGGACTACTTGTCAGTAAGAAATAGAAATGAACTATATGCTACCATGTGGATGAAACTTAAAAATATTTTGCTAAGTGAAATTATCCAATTACAAAAACCATATATTGTGAAATTCCATGTATATGAAAGACCCAGAATAGACAAAGACATAAACACAGAAAACTAATCAGTAGTTGCCTGGGGCAGGGGAGAGAGAGGAGAGGAAATTGGGAGGGAGTGGAGAGTGACTGCTATTAGGTACAGGATTTCTTTTTGGAGTGGTAAAAATTATCTAAAATTGGTAATGGTTGCAGAACTCTGTGAAAGTAAAAACCACTAAATTGAATTATATGATACATAAGTAAAGCTATTTAAAAAAAAAATCAGTGTAATTTACCATATTAGCAAACCAAAAAAGAAGATCATACAGTCATCTCAATAGAGGCAGAAAAGCATTTTCCAAGATCTAAAATCTATTCCTTAAAAATCTTCAGCAAACTAGGAAATGAAAGGAATGTCCTCACTTGATAAAAAGTATCTAGGACAAACTTAGGGTCAAACATCATAGTTTTTTTTCCCCCCTACTTGTATCAGTGATACATCAGTGATAGGAAAGCTGATTCAGGAGCCACAGGTTGTCTGCTAAGGATCTTGATCCCACTGGATGTAATTGCATAATGAATTTTGAAAAGATGAAAGTGGATTTCTACTTCAAAAATAGACTCTGATGTAAACATTTGAGCAGTAACAAACATTTATAATCTGCAAGTAACATTCTCCTATCCAATAAATTAAGCAATCGACATTGCCCAACTGAGTATACGTTTCCCCCCACTATGCATGATAAGACTAGTTTCAATGTGAATGAAAATCTGTGCTGTGTAAAATTTACAGTTTGGGGGAACATCTTTATTGGTGTTGGGAAGGAAGGCGGTGCTCACAGCCACAGCGGTTCAGCCCAGGTGTCAGGTTACGCAACTGCATGGTTGGCACTCATTCTATATGGGGGAAGAACTGAAGAATAAAATTTGGCATGGACTTAGAAACAAATGATTTTTACCAGACAATACGAGAGTTGTTAGTGAACACCTTTTTTAAATTGTTGTTCCTCTTTTTTGACTTCTATTTTCTACTATTTGTGACACCAGGAAAGTTGTGCTTTTTCTTAGCAGTTGGGGATTTTTTTTTTTTGTTTCATTTTTTGTTTTGTTTTTTTTTTTTTTTGTTCTTCTTAATCTCACAGACACTATGAACTGTGTCATCCATTATATTCCCTTTTGGGTTGGTTACTTTTAGTATATATGCATAATCTTGCTTCCAGATTTTGTGTAGCTAATACATTCAGCCTTGTTTTATTTAATTTTTCTCCCTCCAGTTTTCACTCTGTCTCTATTTCCTCAACAATTTATTTTTGATGTTGTTTTATCTTGTCAGGACATGGGTTTTTTTTAAAGATTTTATTTATTTATGTGAGCGAGAGAGAGGGAGAGAGAGCACAAGTCAGGGGAGAGGCAGAGGAAGAGAGAGAAGCAGGCTCTCTGCTGAGCAGAGAGGGGCTCTATCCCAGGACCCTGAGATCATGACCTGAGCCAAAAGCAGATGCTTACCTGACTGAGCCACCCAGGCACCCCAAAGCATATATTTTTAAGCTGATGACAGCTGACATCATCCTGCCATGTGAGTTTCAAATGCTGTTATCACTGAACCCAACCCAGCCGGCTCTGGGAAACAATGTCTTCCACCCTCTCCAGATGTTGGAGAATGGGGAAAAAGATGTGGCGATACATACAAAATCTTCCATTTCCTTAAGACAAGATTGCTTACCAATTTCTGTTTCTAGCCAATTAATTCAGTGTATAGATCATCTTGCTTTCTTGTAGTGCTGACACTTTGTACATAGCCATACTGAATGTAGGGCAGCACTCTGATTTTTTTTTTTTTATTGCTTCAAAATACCACTGACATAAGGCTATTATTGTGGTAGACAATTACTTCTCTAAAGAAAAGGGTGCTCCCTGTGGAGGAAGATTAGACCAGAGTAAATAGTTCTCTATTTCATGCCATTTTGTAAATTGCTTTAATTCCTTATCAAAATAAAACAAGCGTATGAACATGCAGTTAAAAATCTATCTCTGTTCCTGTTGCTAATGTACAAATCTGTACAAAAGTGTTTAAAGGAAAAAAAAGCCAGAAAGACTTTCTTCCTCAATTGATTTTTGGGGGAAAAAGAAAGTAGGCACGAAACCAAAGATGTCATCATACTGGCATAAATTTAATAATCTGGGAATACAAAGTATTAGTGAGAAAATGGAGATAGGTGATTTCAGACATCACTGTTGGAAGTGTAAATTGGCAGATACATTTCAGAAAACAATTAAAAGTTATCTTGTAAAGTTGAGCATTCACATACCCTGTGACTTGAAATTCTGTTCCTAAGGATAGAGACTAGAGTTGAACTGTCCAATACAGAAGCCACCAACCACCGTGGCTATAACATTTTGAATGTTGAATAAGTAGAATAAAATGCCCAGTAGTAATGAGAAGGCCTGGGGTTCAGATCATGATCTCCAGTACTATTTTCCAACAAAGGGAACCAGTATTCCTTGAAAATGACTGATTCTAGAATCGGGCAGGAAATACACTAGATGAGCCTGGAACACACACACACTCTCTCTCTTTCCGATGGGGTGTGTCCAAGAGACACAGGAAGCAACTGAAAAACTCCTGATGGCCAAAGCTGGAATCACCTGAGCAATACACTGAATTTGATTATTCCCAAAATAGAGAAGAAGTATCTGTATGAGTTAATACTGTATATACTATTGAATACAAGAGTATATGGAAGAGAAAAGAGGAATCTCCCTTATAGAAGAATTCCAAAGGATTCCCACTCCTCATGTGTGGGCTACACATAGCAACTCTATTCCAAAAAGTACAGCGTGGAAAGGTAGCGCAGGGAAGGGGGATAAAGGGTAAATGTTACAGAGGATAAACCTGACAGACGCCACCTCAGCCCAGTGATCAAGGCCAACCACAGCAGTGAGTGCTAAGTCGTGTTCACAGTATTCATAGTATGTACCCCTGATAGGACATGATGAAAACGGCACTCTCCTTCTGTCGTCTTCTTCCCCAAAACCCACCACTCCAGTTTCATTATGAGGAGAACACCAGAAAATCCCAATAGGGGGACACTATACAAAATACGTGACCAGGACTCCTTAAAATTGCCAAGGTCATCAGAAACAAGGAGAGTCCCCGAAACTGCCACAGTCACAGAGTGCCTAAGGAAACACGATGACTGAATTTAATGTGGTTTCCTGGATGGTATCCTAGCACAGAAAAAGGACTTTAAATAAAACTATCACAAGCAAATTGTAATATAAGTGAATATTAATAAGTCATGGACTTCAGTTAATTATAATGTATCAGGAAACAAACTGAGGGTTGCTGGGGGGTTGGGGAGTAGAGATAGTTATGGACATTGGGGAGGGTATGTGCTATGGTGAGTGCTGTGAATTGTGTAAGAATGATGACTCACAGACCTGTACCCCAGGGCAAATAATACATTATATGTTAATAAAAAAATGTATCGATATTGGTTCAGTAATTGTTAGAAATGCACAGTACTGATGTAAGGTATTTAAAATAGGAGACATGGGGTGAGGGACATATGGGAGCTCTACATTTATCATTTTTCTATAAATCTAAAACTGTTCTAAAAACTGCAGGGTTGTTTTTTTTTTTTTAAAGATTTTATTTATTTATTTGTCATAGAGAGAGAAGCGAGAGCGAGCACAGGCAGACAGAGTGGCAGGAAGAGGCAGAGGGAGAAGCAGGCTCCCTGCCAAGCAAGGAGCCCAATGTGGGACTCGATCCCAGGACACTGGGATCATGACCTGAGCCGAAAGCAGCCGCTTAACCAACTGAGCCACCCAGGCATCCCTGCAGGGTTTTTTAAAAGAAAAGATATGATCAGAGAAACAAAACACCAGTTATAATATATGAGGAAACTCTTAATGGCATGTACTGTCCTCTTTTTCCACTAATCTTTACATCAAAATAAATTTATTTTAATACTCCATGGATTGATCTTTCTTGGAAATTAAAGGCATAAAATCAATTTTGTAAAAATTTTAAATTAAATAAAAAATTCAGTTTCTCAGTCACATCAGCCATATGAAGCCGAGAACTTGAAAGCCCCTTGTGGGTATTGGCTGTGATACTGGATACTGTAGACAGAACAGTTCCCATCATTGCAGAAAATCTGGTTAGATGTTGCTGCTCTGTAGAAACTCTACCTAATCTGTGCACCGATATACATAAGCATGTTGACAGCATTGTTTATGGTATTTTTTTAATTGTAAAAACAAAACAAAATAATTCCCATCAACAGAAGAATGAATAAGTAATGACCTATTCATAATGTAGAATCCTACCCAACAGTGCAAATGAATGGATTGTAAATTCGTACGTCAACATGCATGAATCTTTTCAATGTTGAGTGAGGGGTGCCTGGGTGGCTCAGTGGGTTAATCCTCTGCCTTTGTCTCAGGTCATGGTCTCAGGGTCCCGGGATCAAGCCCCGCATCAGGCTCCCTGCTTAGCGGGGAGCCTGCTTTCCTCTCTCTCTCTCTCTCTCTCTTTCTCTGTCTAATAAATAAATAAAATCTTTTTTTAAAAATTAAAATGTCAAGTGAAAGAGGCAATTTTAAAAGTCACATATATTCTGAAATCATTTTTAAAATTCAGAAACAACAGCACCAAATAATGCATTGCTTACAGATACTTGTGCATCTGGTAAAATTATGAGAAGCAAGAAAATGATAATCACAAAATTCAGTTTGGATTGGAGGACAAAGGAGACTTAATTGGGAGGAATATTTGGAATTTCAGTGGCACTGGTGAGAATGTTTTTGCCGAGGTTGGGTGGTGGTTCCAGATATGTCTGTTCTGTTACTACGCTTCACAGTCTTCATTTTTATTTCATAAGATATCTTGACCATATCCTCTCTCTGTCAGAGCCTTATCTGATTTCTCCTTTTCTACGTAGCATTTACCCATTTTCTCTATTACGGATTGTTCATTCCCATTATCAAGTGTTGCTCTACTAGAACAGTTGAAATGAAAACTTGCTGGCTATCACGGGTTTTACTGTTTGTCTCCTGACCCTGTAAATGGTTTTCATGCTTCCAGATTTGCATTACTGCATTTTAGTCTGGGTTTGTAGCCTAATTTAGCACTTCAAAACTCAAAATGAATATTAATATATGCTTCTCAATTCAGGGGACATTATCTTGCAAGTCAAACGAGCAAGGCCGATTCAGACAATCTGTTGTTTAACCTTGTGTCATCCAAATATTGACTGTTCTTCTAATGGAGCATCATTACCTAGAAGAATCAACAGCACTTGAAATGCACAAAATGTTTCTGAACTCAGTAAGACTTTATTAATATTCTCCTACAAAATGCTGTTGACGCTGTTTCATTCATATTTCAAAATCCTCTCCTTGATTTACTTAACTAAATCTCTACCCACTCTTTCCAATGCTGTATTAATTACTAACTTCCTTTTATATCCTGCTAGGGTTTCAAAAAATAATAGGTGGGCGGGCGCCTGGGTGGCTCAGTGGGTTAAGCCGCTGCCTTCGGCTCAGGTCATGATCTCAGAGTCCTGGGATCCAGTCCCGCATCGGGCTCTCTGCTCGGCAGAGATCCTGCTTCCCTCTCTCTCTCTCTCTGCCTGCCTCTCCATCTACTTGTGATCTCTCTCTGTCAAATAAATAAATAAAATCTTTAAAAAAAAAAAAAAAAGGTGGGAAAGCCTATTTGGAATTATGTTTTTAGTTATTTCCCATGCTGGTTTTCTGAATTACTATTTTTCTCATTCATATTTTAAAACAAATCATGTATTTAACCACAACAGATGGATATTCTGGTTATTTTTAATGATACATAAATTTTTGAATTAGTTAGCCCATTTAAGTTTTGATTATAATGTTTAAAAGTGCCCTATTCAGAAATTAAACGTAAGGAGAAACCAAATCAGGTTATTAGAAAAATAAGCAGTCTTTTCCAGTTAGCTAAGCATTTCTCACAAATGTAAATTAGAGAGAAAAGAAACTCCATAGTCTAAAGGTGTAACCAAAGCTTTCCACTGTGATCGTTGTTCTCTTGTCTTCTTATGTATGACCTGAGGTATATGCTGACTCTTTAGTAAAAATAGTAGATATCTATCTTCAAACAAAAGAAAATATTTTGGTCCAGAAATTATAGTACAGTTGACCCTTGAACAAAGTGAGGGTTAAGGATCCCAACCCACCCCACCCCCAGAGGCAGTCAAAAGCCCACATAAAACTTTTCACTCCCTAAAAATTTAACTACTAAAAACCTACCATGCACTGGAAGTCTTACCAATAGCATAAACAGCTGGTTAACATATATTTTGTATTTCATACATATTATATGCTATATTCTTACCGTCAAGCAAGCTAGAGAAAAGAAATGTGATTAAGAAAATCTCAAGGCAGAGAAGTACATTTACAGTACTTACGGTATTACTGGGGGAAAAAAAAATCCACATAGACCCACACAGTTCAAGTCCCTGCTATTCCACGGTCTCCTGTAACCCATACCCACTTTTAAAAAAAAAAAGATTATTTCATTATTTATTTATTTGAGAGAGAATGAGAGAGAGCCCACAGAAGGAGCGAGAGCAGATTCCCTATTGAGCAGGGAGCCCGATGTGGGGCTCGATCCCAGGACCCTGGGATCCTGACCTGAGACAAAGGCAGATAAGATCTTAACCGACTGAGCCACCCAGCAGCTCCTGTGCTCACATTTCAAACTGCTCATGTTAGGGACCGAAACCAGCCTCATTTCCACTTTGACAACGTTAAGAAAATAGGAAGGTGAACACTCACACACTTGTAAATAAGTAGTAAAAGTTAACTAAATCTGTAATAAATCTCCGTCAAAGACAAGGCCAACAGAACTGGACAGGACGCCTGTAAGCCGTCTCTGCCAAGCCCCGACCCACCTAAAAGTAGACAGAAACATTCTTTTGTCATTGCCTGTGTCTAGGCCTAGAAGCAACGAGAAGATGGTTCCAAGTCCTG
Organism: Lutra lutra; assembly: GCF_902655055.1. Taxonomy (NCBI): domain Eukaryota; kingdom Metazoa; phylum Chordata; class Mammalia; order Carnivora; family Mustelidae; genus Lutra; species Lutra lutra. The sequence continues at coordinate 98,570,854 of NC_062288.1, read as the reverse complement.
CAAAGCTCTGAGGTTGCCTAAGACATACTTTGACCCGCCGGTAATTCATTCCATATATCAGGTTAGAAACTCCAAATTCCAACAGACACATAGGCAGAAAGTGGAGGGAATGGGCAGAGGCAGGATGGAGAGCTGTGATTTCTGCAGGTCGGGGTGGGGGGGACGGTGGGCACTCTAGAAGCAAGGGCCTTAGCAGCCGTGTTTACTGAGAACAGAACTTTCAATCTTCCAATTTCTTCGTATTTGTAAAGAGCCAAGTGTTTCGGTAGACGTGTCCACACCAGTTGAAAGCAAATACGCTTCTAATAAAATGGACCACCTAGACAGCCTTGCCTGCCCCCAACCTCCATCCCAGCCCCAGCCTGGCACCAACAGCATACACTGCTCCCAGGACCATTTGGCTCCCCTCATCTGCATGGTAACAATGACTCTGATACTGTATTACCCCAGCCCAAGGGCCACAGCCGACTGGACCGTGGGTGGAAAGTAGCTGGGCCAGTAAACTTCTTCCCCAGGTAACGTGGACTTGGGAATACAACGTCGGATCAGTCAGGTTAGTTTCACCACAGAAGAGGCGTTCTAGGAGGGCTAATGACAGCTGTTTTAGACCATCCTAGCTTCCCCAGCAAACTGCCTGTCTGCAGGGAGGCTAGCCCGGAAGGGAAGAGGAAGAGGGAGGAGATATAGGAAGGAGGGAGAGGAAGAGGAGGGGAAGGGGAGGGAAAACAGGATGGGGAGGAGCTGGAGGAGGAACAGGAGAGTAGGCGGGAGAGGGAGGAGGAGGAAGGGGAGGAGGAGGAGGGGAGATGGAAAGCAAAGGCAAGAGCAGAGACGTCGCAGAGTCCTAGCAGCATTTCCTCCCTGGCCCACCAGTTCCTGTTGCTTGTTAGATTCCAAGCTGCATCTCTGGATCTTCATATTAAACTTTGTTTGCTTTAACGTAAGTGACCGAAGTGAATTTGTGCTATTTAAATCCAATACAGTTCTAGGAAATGTGTGGAGCTTGTTATGCAGAGAGAATTTAATTATTCTTGACACCTCAACCTGCCCAGGTGCTACAAATCTACAAAGGAGCTTTAGCTACTCCTCAATGTACAAATATTCTCATTTCAAAACGGAGTGCGCTGCTCAGAGCTGTGTCAGGGGGAGGACTGTCCCCTCAGTGCTGTCTTCAAAGTCACCTTCGAATGCGGCTGTCACGCAGCTGCCGTCCATTTCCATCTCTCACACCCGTACCCCACTGACCCCTTCACAAACCAAACTTGGGCTCATTCCTCCTTCTGCCTCCGCTTACACCAGACCTGCCCTGTGCCCATGGGAGAGGGCCGGGAAGGGGCTGGGTGTTCCTGGGGCAAGTGTCTGGGCGACCTATTTCAGCTTACTCCTGTCCTCTGGCCCTTTCTGGACTCTGTTCGGGGTGTACCTTTCCCATCTTGTGATCGCCCCCCCACTAGGCCGGCCAGGCGTTTGAACTCTGCTGATCCCATCGTGGCTCACAATGAACGTTCTAGATACAGAGCCACTTGATGTCACATGACAAAGTGTTTGGTCTCTATCAAGGCCCAGTAACAGCCCAGGAACTGTCTCTAAAGCAACATAACTCTTCACTGGGGTTGGCAGGGACTTGCTTCCAATTCCAGGGTCTGGGTTACTGTTTTCTCACAGGGCTTGCCCTGAAATTCACTTTGAGTCTTTCCCACCATTAACACCCGTAGTATCAGAGGGTCTGTTGGATCATGAGACCCAAATGCCGGTACACCTCAATCTTCCACTGAGCCTTTTCCTGTTACAGGGCCACTTAGTGCTGACACCTGCCATGCCATGCGGTGTCCGAGGAGGAGTGACATTTCTGGGATTCTTATGTCTCCTAACAAGAGTATACCCCATCGGGGCGCCTGGGTGGCTCAGTGGGTTAAAACCTCTGCCTTCGGCTCAGGTCGTGATCCCAGGGTCCTGGGATCGAGCCCTGCATCTGGCTCTCTGCTCCGCGGGGAGTCTGCTTCCTCCTCTCTCTGCCTGCCTCTCTGCCTACTTGTGATCTCTGTCAAATAAATAAACAAAATCTTTAAAAAAAAAAAAAGAGTATACCCCATCTTCTGGGGTCCTCAGTGAAGTATTAAATACATGTTCCAAGAAAGAGCCACTAAGCAAATGCTGTTAGCTATCAAGTTCTACATTCTGGCCCCCTTTTCAAGCCCTTGGGCTGAGAGGCAATATCTTGCTAAGTGGCAAAGAGATTCAGTGACATAATTTTAAGGAGGTCTGTGGCGGTCATTCATTTCCCCACCTGTCTCCATAGTGTGCAAATCATTTGTCACAGAGTGTGCTCTACACTTCATGATTATGTCTCTACTCAGGGCTTCCTTAAATGTGGATGATTCTGAACTCTGAATTTCTAGACTCAGTCTTGTCCAGGGTAAACCCACTGCCCCCTCCACATTCCCTCCTATTCTAGTACTTTCCCCCAACCTAGTCTTTCTTCTTGGGGCAGGAACATCACACAGAAGGCATATCGGAAATACTAGCAGAAATCACAAAAAGCCTCCAGCAATGTGAGATGACATTTGAGGCTAGCCTCGATGAATGAGTGCGTCAAATTTCTATAACCAGAGAATGGAGTAAGGTAGGTACAGGCAGCGGCAAGAAAAACAGGGAAGCTCCAGAAAGATGATGAGATGTGGCTTGTTTGAGGGAGAGCCATGGTCCAGTGAAATGCGATGAGCCTTATCATTGTCCGATTAGGTGGGTTATTTGTGTTGTATTTGTAAAACTATCCTAGAGCCATTTTAAGGAACAAACTAAGAGCCATCGAAAAACTAAACATTGTGTTTTATATTTGGACTCATCGTCATGGGGGAAAAAAAGACGGTTACTCTCCCAGGTCTTAGATACAACAGGTCAGTTAATTTCTCACAGGACATGCAACCTTGTTTGCAGCATGTTATTGTTCATCCACATCAAATTCATTGAGGACTATGACCTTAGTGCTTTCTGCCCCACATTTGTGGCTCCAACCCTATAATTTTCTGGCTTTCACTTCTTTTTTATTTCCTTTTCTTCATATTCCATCTTTCCCTAGTGAATTACTTTCCATTTATCTTGATTAAACGTCACTCTATTGATTTCTATCCTTTTCTGTAACTTCTCAGAAACCTGCTGTATCTTAACTTTGTTTTCTGTGATATTAGATAGCCCTCCTGGCTCTGGGTAACATTTAGGGAAGCTCTAAAATCCAACAACATAGAGTAGCCTCCCTTTCAAATTTTGGGTACTATATTCTAACAGGATGAGAAAAACGTGTGTGTGCATATTTTATGTGAGGATGGTATTGTTCCAATAATTAGCTCTTGCTTCACTGTATAAAATTATAATATTTAGGAGTAATCTAAAAAGCCAAACTTTAATATATGCCTTCCTTTGCAATGGGAGAAAATAAAGAGAAAAGTTCACATTCTAATATCAAGCTGTATTTACTATTTGAGCATTATGATATTAATGTATAATTACTTTTGATTTTATTTTTCTGTGTGTCAAATATTATACATTCATCCATTTATGTAATTTTCATGAGAGCCCTAAGAATGCACACTTCAGTAATTTATTCAGTGTATGCGGCAGGGTGGGATTTGAACCCACATATTTCCGACTCTTCCTACTATGTAGAATGCTCCACTTTTAATTTATTCAGGCAACTGAATAATTATTTTTTAAGAGTCTCCTATTTTCCACCCACACTGCTGGATGTTGGAGATATAGTGATAAACAGACAAATTTTCAGCTCTCATAGATCTGGTCTATGATGAAGACAAGTGTCTCACTTAGTTTCATCCATATACTTTTCTTTACTGCACAGAAAAACCACCAGACACGAGCTCCTTACAGACCTCCATGCGCCTCAAAACATATTGATACCTCCCCATCTTGACTTCTCTCCATTTCACTTCAGAGCGAGAAATGTCTATCCTCTTTTCTTGGACCCACTGTCAGTAGCCAAAGCCATGGTTTTGATCCCGTGCCCTTCCGACATTTCTGGAAATTGTTTTCCCTTAGTTATCACAAGCCTCTATCTCATCTTCAGTATCTCCCTCTCAACCGATTGTTCCATTTGTTGACATTCTCCTCCCAAAAAATATTTTTTTGTTTTGTATCTTTCTCAAGCAACTGCTTTCACACTTGTCCTCAGCAATAGCTTTAACAGCTTTTAGACTTGTTTTGACACTTCTGCGCATCCCATTATTTCTTCAAACCAATACGATGTGACTTTTGCCTCCCCTTCTTCCCACTTGAAAGCAAAGGGAGATAAATACAGAGTGCCCAGTCCCTCCCTCCACCATGTTCTCCTTCTGAGGAATGTACTTCGCTTGGCTTTGCAGGGTGTCCCTGGGAGATGTGGCTGTGGTCACACATACTGATGGTGTCCATCACCTGTCACTTCCCACTCCCCTGCCAGCACATCTGTACTTTGCCCACCCAGTTCCATGTCTCAGGTCTGCTCAGAGAACCCAAATTAAGAAAAGATTCCAGTGGATTCTTGTCGATTCCAATTCTTTACTCTCTCCCCAAATCTTTCTTCCATGCCCTCTGTTCCTCTTTTAAACCTCATCTCTGGCTCCTGTGCTGACTTGTCTTGCTGTTTCCACCACCTTCCCTCTCTCCACTATCCTTACGGCATGGAGTACAATTTTTTCTAAAATGTGTACCTGCTCATGTCACTCTTCTACTTAAAATCTGTTGATGCCTTTTTTATTGCCCACAGAATGAAGTTGATGCCATTGATGCGGACTGTTGAGCCCCTCCTAAATTCGCACCAGCCTACATTTTTGGTCTTACACACTGCCATACTTCCCATGGTCCAGCCACATCAAATTAATTATACTTTCCCTAAACACACATCATTTATCTTCATAACCCTCGTCTTTGCACACAGTTTCCTCTTCTTGGAGTGCCCTTCTCTCTTTCCCTCCTTCCCTTGCCCAGAAACTCATTTGTTCTTCAAGACTCTATCCAGATGCATCTAGAAAGTATTTAATAATTTCCCTACATGTGGCTCTACGTCTAATGGGATGGTGTAGCACTCTGCTCAGATCTCTGTCCTGCGACTTACGTTTTATTGAAATCTGTGTTCACACACTTGTCTGTTTCACTAGCTGGTGAAGTCTTCCAGGACTAGCCCAACGCTTACCGATCTTGTTCCTGAACACTGGCAATGATACCTGGCTATAAGTATGTGAATAAATGAACGAATGGTAGAAATTACAGTTAACTGACATGAAAGGAAAGAAGCACGTGGGATGACTCTAGGTTTTTTGCTAACCCGTTCCCTCCATCCTCCTCCTCCAACACCACCACCACGTATAAACTAGAATTATAAAATTACTGAAGTATATTTAATTTTAAAGCAGTCTCAGGTACAGCATGATTTTTGAAACAAGGCCATTCCAGCCCTAAAAACATCTCTCAGACTACCTCTCCAATGCATGAAAAGCTTTCATTAAAGACACAAACCTTTCATTTCAACACTAGGGGAAGAAATGCTGAAGTTCAAATGACTTGGGAGTTAACACATTTATGCAAATTAGTTTTATTGCTAAAGTAAATTGTATCAAATTTTAATATGAGGAGAGGACTAAAACCCAAGAAGACAATGGATCTCTGAAGAAATGGGGCTACTGGTGCCCTGAATCCATTCCTTTGTATTGAGACAAATGAAATTTATGCAGAGAAGTTTTATATTGTATATTTCCACACATTCTCCTAAGTTTCAGATTCTTTCTTCTTCTACCACCAAAATTTGTCGAATAATGTCTCATTGCCTTAGGACCCTGCTCTGCACTTCTCCATATGGCAAATATGTGACCTCTTTTATAGTATTTCATTTAACTCAAATATTTACTGAGTGTTGTTTATATGCTGAGTATACAAGGATAATATAGCTAACATTTCCCAGTATACTGAAGCCTACTTTTTCCAAACCCAAAGTGGGCCTTTATTGCCTCCAGGGCGAGTTGTTATGGTCAAACCAGTTTAAGAGAGCCGCCCCGAGCTTCCATAGAATATGAAAGTGATTTGAAAGAATGTGTCATATAACAGGGAGGATATTTCCCTTCCCTTAAACTTTACCCACCCTCCTTTCCTTTTTTTAAGGCGATTTTATTTATTTATTTGAGAGAGCGAGCAAGAGTGAGAGAGTGTGTCTTTGCACACACACAAGTGGGGGAGTGCAGAGGGAGAGGAAGAAGCAGACTCCCCATTGGGCAGGGAGATGGATGAGCAGGGGGACCAACCTGGGGCTGGGTCCTGGGGACTCCAGGATCATGAGCTGACCCAAAGGCAGATGCTAACTGACTGAGCTGCCCATGCACCCCACCCACCCTCCTTGCCTTAGACCACAAAGCTTCTGTACTGAGGATAAAGAGGGGAAAGTGATAGAACACCCACATAAGTTTAAATATTCAAGAGAAGAGGGCTTGAAAGAAAGAAGATCCAAAGTCTGCCCCTGTTGTCAACAACCCCAGGCACGTATATGCATTCCTGTAGTGTTAAGGGTTGTTAGAGAAAAATAGTGTTAAGGATTATTAGAGAAAAAGAGCAGCGTGGCCAGAAACAGACCCCAGGGCTTCCCCCCGACCTGACCTGGTATAGAGTAGGAAAAAAGAACACATTTTCCTAGTCCTAGAGAATATCAAGGAATTATCAGACATTGAGCCACACCTGAGAATGTCCTGAACGCTGCATGACATAGCCCCATGACAACCTATGCGGTGTGAGAAGATGGGACAGAGCCAGCCGGAGCCGGTAGGAACCAGTTTTCACACTCATCAATCTCCCGAGATTTGTGGGCAGCCTCGGGAAGGGGGATGCCCCAAATTGAGGACATCTTCAGTTAACTGAGGTCAAAATTCTACCCAACAGAAGAGTGAAGGCAAAGATAAAATAAGTTTGATTCATGGCAAATGAAAGATACATTTCTTGTAAAATTGAATTTGTGATCTAATATTTATGCCGGTACTTCATCACTTACCTAGAGTAGTGGGTGACTCTAACAACACAGCAAATTATAGGGTCCCTTCCTGAAAAGGAGTCTGGAAAGAGAACAGCTGTTAGACCCAGCCAGGGTGACTCCTGTGTGTCCCCCCTCGTGCTGTGTGTTCATGTTTACTGTGGCTCAGAGATACTTTAGAGATGTTGTCTCTAAAATGAGGATGGGGTTTTAGAATTAAATGAGGGGTAGAAGTTAAAATCCTGGATATGGGTTACAAGCTCAGGAAATGTCTTTTCCTTTATTTCTACAAAAAAATTTTTTTCTTAATTTAGAGACCATATTTATGTTAAAAAAAAAAATCATGCCTAGGTGTAATGATAGATCCTCTAACTGCTTAAAAAGTATGACTGAATTTGTCACTATGACTATGGGGAAAGACGGTCCTATTCTACTGATTGTTTGATGACAACTCTGTCCCTCCTACCCAATTTCAGAATGCTACCCATTTCACCCTTTTCCCAAATGTCTTAGGTGTTTGAGTCAGAGTTTAACCTGAATCACTCTGGTTGCAGCGGCCACCGGAACTCATCTGGACTCAGGGTATGGTCCTGATCACAGTATAATAGAGGGAAGCTTTTTATTTTTGCTCAGAGTGGTAAGATTTTGTGAAACCGAATTTGAATCGTAAAGTCCGTTTCATGCCCACCTGTTTTAAGCACTGGTCTCTTCAGATGAAAGAAGTAAAATGAGATTTCTAATTTACAGCAAGCGTTATGATGCACAAGGTAGCCATAGCTTTTGGGGAAGGAAAGTGAGGACTTGACACAGCGATTTAGGATTTTTATAGTTAGTATCATCTTCTTGTTAGTGGGTCCACTGGCAATCATAATATCAGGCCATAAAAGTTGGTGTTAACTTTACTTTGCTATTCCCAAATTTTTACCTTATTTTTTTTCTTGTTCAAACAATCACTGACAATGATAGCGTAAGTGGTTTGTAGAGATCAGGCAACCCAGGGACAGCAGTGTGGCTGTTTCAAGGCAGAAGTCCATGGACAGGTGGTTTTATTTTCTCCCCACAAAAATGTCTACTCTGCCTTTTCTTCTTTTTTTTCCCTTTGTTTCTTGTTACTGTTTGTTTCCATTTTTCTTTTTTAAATCAGGGTCTGACTTAGATCCAGGAAAGTGCCCAAATCTAAAGTAAATTTTTGTATCTGTATATAGGTGTGTAAATCGCATCCCAGTCAAGATACTGAACATTCCCAGTTTCCTTATAGCCCTCTTCGGTAACCACAACCATCCAAAATAGCCACCATTCTGATATTTATTCCCACAGATGACTTTTGTTTGCTTAATTTTAAACCTAGCATAGACGGAATCATACAGTATACCATCTTTTGTGTGCATGAACACAGCTGCTGTGAATGGTCTTGTACGTGTCTTTTGGCAGACGTATGCACCCATTTGTGTGTGCTTATCCAGCAATTAAATCACTAGGTCACAGGCTATAAATACTTTATAGATCTATCTACATCGGCCAGTTTTCCAAAATAATCGGTTTATATACTCAGCAGCAATGTGTGAGTTCCACTTGTTCCCAATCCTCACCAAGACTTGGTAGAAATGTTTTCAGTGAATTTTAATTTGAATATATCTAAGGTCTGTGGGAATCTTTCTCGGTCCATATACCTTCCCCTTGTCCTCTATCTAGCCATTTCATATCCAGAGTTTCAGTTCATGGCCCTTGAAGGTTTTTGAGTTAGACAAATAACTACTAATCTCATCCAGTTTCTTATTGATCAGATTAAGAAAACTGGTCCCAGAAAGTCTAACTAGCTAACCCAGCATTGCATAACTAGTAACAAGTCTTGAAATAGATCTTAGACTGGACTTCTAGCCCAAGCCTCTTTCTACGGGATGACAGTGCCCCCCACTGATACTCAGCCCCCCTTTTAACTCTTCTCCCCACCTGCTAAATCCCTCTTCAGAAAACCTTTTGAAAGACAAGGCACCCTTCAATCATAGGCCTCACTTGGAACCATGTTGTTGGCCTGTATCACACCACTTCCTGTGCTTCTTTTTTTGAATAATAAATGGAAAGCATAATTTCAATTCTGTGTTGCAGAGAAGGCAACATGCTGTAGACTTAAAAAAAAAAAAAAAGGAAAAGAAAAGACTGGGATGGGAATCAGCTGACCACCTGCCAGTTTTCACAGTCTTATTAAAGGAGAGAGGAGCCTCCTGATAATGGGAATGGGTCATTTTCATTCTGCCTCCAGGGCTATGTTGCCGCATTTGCAAAATCTCCATGGAAAAGTATAGTGGTTTCCTGGCAAGTATTTCTTCCTAGTCTCCACCTAATTCATATGTTATAACCATTTGCCTGAAAACAGGGAGGGGTGTCAACGATGTTATGTGAATAAATATGGTATGATTTGAAATAGGTAAAGACTATTAAAAAAAGGTTGAAAAGTAACCAAATATACTGTGACGACATCTATTGTTTTCCTCAGTTTCTTTTTATATGAAATGAGGAGTCGGCTGAATTATTTTTAAGATTGCCTCCAGCTTGGTAGTTCTATGAATGGATTAACCATAAACATAATTTATATGATGGAGGGAAAACATAAAGCAAACCCAGAGTTTATTTATGAGGATCTAGTTTGAGAAACGGACTTAATTATGTAAACTGGAGACAACTGTCATCGGATGAGCTGGCATTTCCATTAATTGGTCATTGACATGAACTTGTCTCATTATTATGTCATCATCCATCACTCTCCTTCTCCCGCCTCACCTGACTTCCAACTGTATTTGATTAAACAAATTTATGTTTAGTATTTGACAAAGAAATACTTTCTTTTCTTATGGAGTTGCGCTGTATCAAAGTGATATATTCCTTACTGGTTTATCTGAGAAATATGGGATCAATTATTATGCTATACAAGAGCAAAAATCTGAAAGCAATAAATCTATCTCAAATGAACAATATAAAATTGTATTTATAGAATCCAAAATGAAATTAACATTAGTCATCTTTTCACACAATGATCTGAGGCATGCTTCTTTTTCCAAAATGGTCTGAAGCAATAGAGTAAAAACTCAGGAAGAACTTTTGAGATTTCTCATGCCTAAGAAAAAAATTTAAGACTTGTAAAAAAGCTAGATTAAAATTACCAGGGAGTGTTTTGATTTGTTTTGACAGTTTGGGTACTCCAGTGATAAGACATTCAGTACCTTACTTAGGAATCACCTTTCCCCCTTGTCATACGAGGATTCATGTTTTCTTTAATTAGAAATTGATTAGAAGCCTAATAAAGCTTGATGAGTGGTAGCAAAATCCTTTTGCAAAAGGCTGAACTCTATCTACTCACACAGTTTCTTTCCTTGTGCTCACTCCATGTCCCCAGTCCATTTCTGAAAAGAGGATGGAGAGAAATTCAAGGTATTTTTCTTTGTACAGTTTCTCACTAAATTTTTAATTACTAGGAGCAGTTCTAATGGGTAGGTCAGAGTAACCGAAAAAGTGTAAATAATCTTTTTTTGTACAGAGTGAATAAATTTGAAGGTTGACTTGAAGTTTCTAGAGATTTGCAGAAATGGAGGCACACGGGCTTTTTTGAGATAAATACTTGAGTTTATACCAACAGGAGTTGTAGTTTGTGATTCACTAAGACCAAAATCTTCAACCCTCCCCTTAGGGACAAATACATGCTTAAAAACTCAGAAATGTAGATTGTGCGAATCAGTAAAACAGTATAAAAATCTCTCAGCAAAGGCTGTTGAGTAGAGTTCACAGTCTAACCGTTCCACACGGTGGTGTAAGTGATAGTACTGGGTCACCTTTTTCTCGTAGTCAGGCTTGGGATTTATCAGGGGTGATTTTGAGGGACATCTAGAGAGAGAGCTAGAGGGAAAACTTCAGTGGTAATGAGCAAGCAAGAGATGTTACTTTTCTTTACCAGAGAAATCAAAACTTATGTGGAAAAAAATATTTTTTTCACAGAATAGATATTTCTGTGGAAAAAAATTTTTCATTTTTCAAATGAAAAAGTCCGACTGTCAAGTAAAGCAAGCAAGAGCACAGTAAAACACAGCGCAAACGAGATACAGAGCTGTGCCCTCGCTGGAAGGTCCTGTTTGGGTTCAGTGAGGGACACACTCAGCGTTGGGTACCACCAGATTAGTTCCGTGAGGAACAGACAGGGATTGGGGTCATGATCAGGTGTCAGAGCAAGTGAGCAGAGGCAACAGGAAGGAGTGGGGTGGCAAACAAGCCTCGAGAAGCCGGGTAGGGCAGAAACGCTCGGGGGGGGGGGACGACCAGAGGGATTAAAGTCAAGGAAGTAAGAACAGCAAAATGTATTTGAGAAGACATCAGAATTTGGTCTTTCCACAGATTTTTATTGTTCCCATGGTTCAGTGCGGTAGCTGATTTATCTGAGGAAATGACAGGCATCCCCTTGCTGGTCATTCTTCCTTACTAGAAGGATCTGAGGCCCAGAGGAGTGGTTTTATTTTCATCTAAATAAACTTTTTCTAAGTCAATACTGGCTCTAGTCACCCTAGGCAATCCAGAGCCTATCCAAGAAGCCAGTGGAGGCAGAATCCTTTGAATCTCCTAAAACTTTTATTGTTCACTTCTTCCCCAAGATAAGAGTTCCAATCTAATACCTATGTTCTTACCTGAGATCCTCATGTAAACCAGAAAAACATTCAGAGAGTCATACAGGCTCCATGCTCTGTGTGGGGTTGGCTGGAGATTCCCTCTACCTCTCCCCCTCCTGCTCATGCTCTCTTTCTCTCTAAAATAAAAAATAAATAAATCTTCAGAGTCATAGAAGCTAGAGATAGCAAAATATGCAGCTCTAGGGAAAATAAAAATAACCAGTTGACTACTATGTGTCAGCTCGAGGGTCCAGTGGAAATTTGAACCTCGATCCAGAAGGAATCTCAGTGAAGCTAGAAAGAATGAAAACATTTCTTAAATGTCCTAGGAGGGAAAAGTAAAAGCCATGAGGCCGTGTATAGGCCAGGTTTGGGAGGCAGACCAGAAGGATTTGCTGTAAATTTCAGTGATTGTATACCAGAAAGAATTTATACTTTTAAAAATCTTTAGGTACTGCAGTTTCTGTTTCAAAATATCCTTCCTAACCACATGAAGGGATTAGGGAAGAAACGAACGAATTCATGTGAATTTTTAAAGCAGTAATTTTAACTGGATATTTTTAGGCTCAAGACCAAAGGAACTCTACACTGTGCCCTCATCAGTAAACTTGTTTCTCACGGCGCATGGCTGGCAATCTTGAATATACTTAAATATATTCTAATGTTGAACAAATAAGTAAATAGTTTATAGATAATGAAAGCCATGAAGAAGTGGCAAAGAGAGAAAGAAAAAGACTAGAATGAATTGTGCACTGCTCGATCAGGGTTGGCAGTATTGGCATGAACTCATGGCCTTTAGATGACATAGGAAGAGACAAGATCTTCTCGTGGGCGTAGTTGGTATTGATTCATGATTGCCTAATACTGTCTGCTGGGAGCACCAGAAGCAGTAAACACCCAGTAGAAATAAACACTTCTTAGCACCACATCTTGGTTTAGATACACTGTTCTTCAGTAAAAAGAAACATTTAGAGAAGTGGTTAATTCCAGGTCTGGGGCAGGGAAAGCACAAGATGAGCCTGGAGAATCCTGACGGGCTATAAACTAAGGATTGCTCCAAAAAGAATAGGAGTCATGATGAGACAACCCAGGAGCCCCCTGAGAAGCAGCGAATAGCCCAAACTGGAACATTCTGGGATGGATGATTGGGTGGATGGGTGGATGGATGATTGAGGTTATAGCACATAGAATAAAATAAGTATGAATTAGTAAATGTGGGAAAAGAAACAGCTCTTATTTATAGCAGAATTATTTTATTTTTTTAAAGATTTATTTATTTATCTGACAGAGAGATAGAGAGCACAGTAGGGAGAGCAGCAGGCAGAGGGAGAGGGAGAAGCATCCTCCCCGCCAATCAGGGAGCCCAACGCAGGACCCGATCCCAAGACCCCTGGATCATGACCCCAGCCAAGGGCTGCTGCCCAACCAACTGAGCCACCCAGGCGCCCCCTATAGCAGAATTATTTTAAATATATGTGGAAGAAATGAGGAGAGTAGACCATTACAATACCACAATAGTTGTGCAGGCAAGATCCAGCCATGGTTGCTAAAATTAGTGGGTGAAATTTTGAGAAGCTGTAATTTCTCAAACTATCTCCCCAAGATATTTATTAATTAAAAAAGCAAGCTAGTTACCTCAGAGTGGAGAACCCAGCAGATACCACCCTCACTTGGGACAATAAGGCAGAGTCATCATGCGCTCCCCGAGAAGGTGTGCTGGGAAGGGGACATGGCTTCTGTCACTTTCTTGCCAAAATATGCATGACCTCAGGCTACTCTGGAGAAAACAGGGGAGGAAGGCAAGTTGAGGAACATCTACAAAACAACTGGCATCTTCAAAAATGTCCACGTATGGTCATATCTGAGTAACTGTCACAGATTTCAGGGGACTAAGAAAACATGACAAGTGAATGCGGCTTGTGCATTGAATCTTAGAACAAACAGAGGACTTTAGGGGAAAAGATGGTGAGATCCAAATAAAATCTGTAGTTCATTTCATAGTATCATGCCAGTGTGAATTTCTTGGTGTTGATCATTATATGGCGGGTATGTTGTCTTAACTTTGGACGGAATTCGGTGAAAGGCAGAAACTCTTTGTACTATTTCTGCCACTTGTATGTAAGTCTAAAATTATTTCAAAATGAAGGTTAATGATACTTAAGTATGTGTACATACTTAATGATGTCTGCTGTCTTCTCCCTAAAATTGGATCGAATTGCATTGAAATGAATTAAACTCCAAGAATCTCAAAGACAGAGGAGGGAATGATACGAGGAGAAAAAAATAAGACGACTATCTGTCCTCAGGATGGAATCCACTGGGAAGGACCCAAAGGGGTGGTGTCAGGCAGTGTCAGGGATGGGGGCCCAGCTTCAGCCTGAATTATATCCCACCAAAGAGCTTCCGACTCTTTGGGCTGTGGAGCAGTGTCCCCCAGAAGAAAATTTACATCAGGGACTGAGGAGAGTCTGGAAAAGAACTTATTCAAAGGCAGCGTTTCTCAAGCTTCAGTTACTTTGTGTATCATTTGCATAATTCCTGTTAACTCTTACACCTCCTGAATGATTGTTCAATCATTTTTATAACATTGATCTTGAAATGACTCACTTTTTTAACTTGCTGTCATCTCTTTGCTACTTAAAATCATCTTTGGCCCCGTGACTGATGCAGCTGGTTGAGCATCCGACCTCTGGTTTCAGCTCGGGTCATGATGTCAGGGTTGTGAGATCAAGCACCGCGTCAGGCTCCACATTCAACCCGGTGTCTGCTTGAGATTCTCTCCCCCTCTCCCTCTGCCCCTCCTGCTTGTTCTCGCTCTCTCAAAATAAATAAGTAAATCATTAAATCATCTGGCATGTCACCAGTGGCTCACAGAATATGATAGAGAGGCAGCTGAACCTTCGAGGCTGTGTAGGAAGACTGCAGGTAATGCAGAAGCTAAGGGGACTCTTTTCCATATGACACATCACACACACACACACACACACACACACACACACATCACTGTCTCTGCAGAGGGAAACCTAGAAGAGGAGCCAGGCATCCTTATAGTTTTGGCATGGGAGCTGCTGGGCTTTGGGGCATTGAGGGATCCAGCAAACATAAGTTAGCTCTAGAACCTCTAGCACATAGACTATCAGGAGAGGGGGTGATGGGTTCCTGGTGTGGCAGAGACAGTCAGAAGGGGGGGTGTGGTGTTGGCACTTGGCCGGTGGAGGAAGGCAGAACCAGAGGTGGGAGCATCTGTAAGAGGCTGTAAGGCCCTCTCAGGCGGTGGGGTGTCCTGGAAACCACACTGAACAGGCTGGCACAGGAATGAGGCAAATGACTGTGTCACAAAGTGGCAGAACAAATGTGTATCATGAGTAAATGTACGATACCTCCAAGAACTCAGAAGTAACTGGGGGCCGACATGTGTGACTTCATAGGCTTGGAGGTACTGCACTAGAACTCGGGGTGGAAAGCAGTGAGAACTAACCTCACAAGTAGTAGCTGTGATGCACAGTTACGAGAGTGTAAATGGATAAAATCATTCTACACACATCTTGGCAATACTGAGTGAGATAAAGTGTGGGTGCATCTTATGATCCCTTCTTATGAGAAAAATTCCTATGTGGTCTTATAAGAGGAAATGTTCAGTACAGCTCGAGTTGTAATAACATTAATTTGAAAGCAATCGAGGCGTTCATTATCAGATTATTGGATACGTCTAGTAGGGGCATACCATGGAACGCTAAGCAGCAGTCAGAAAAGGGAATTACATGTGTGTAACAGCACGTGGTTTGATCTTAAAGACAGACTTGAGAGAAAATACACAAAAAATCGTGTAATAGCTAGCACTTACGTAACATATATTATGTGTCAGGCACTGTTCTAGGCCCTGTACACTTAGGAACTCACTTGCTCCTTGCACAAAGCAATGGGGTAGGTACTGTCCTTGTCCCCAGACTCTAATGTGAGGAAATTCAGATACATAGAGATTAAATATTTAATGATTTGTGTAAGATCAAATAGTTAATAAGTAGGAAAAAAAATAGATATATTCAGACCCAGGCCACCTGCCTTGAAAATCCACACTAACTATAGTCATCGTACTGTACATTAACCACTACACGATACTGATACTCTCTGTCAGTAAAAAACAAGAAGCAACTTTGAGCTAAATGCACAGTTACAATTTAAAAAAACGAGTACATCCCCAAATTAGAGTACAAATATACAAAGATACATACATTTCTAAGAGCATGTAACAAGAAAGAGTAAAATGAATGCATGTGCCTCTCTGGGGTAGACAGGTAAGGGTGAGTGAAGAATAGGGTAGAAAGGGGAAAATAAACCAAATGGATGAAATAATGTAAAATAAACTCCAGAAAGTATGAGTAAGGCTTAGAACTGAGGAGACAGGCAGGGGAGTTCTAAGAAAAAGCAAGGAGGCCAGTGCTGGGAGTGTCTGATCAGCATTGTCCAGACCACGAGAGAAACAAGCAAAGCCTGAAACTGATGGTCTACCACATGAATCAGGAGGCCTCAGTCCGTGAAGGAGCATTACTCTAGGATAGAGACTCTTCTTTCGTTCGGATGTACTATATAATATTCATTAAATTACTGGTCCTTTTATTCACCCAAGCAGAATATTTGTAGAGTTGAGGTTTAATGGACATACAACAATATGTTAGTTTTAGATGTACAACATGATAGTTTAGTATATGTATATGTTGCACATGGATTGCCATAATAAATTCAGTTACCGTCCATCACCATACATTGTTACAAACATGTTTTTTCTTGTGATGAGAACGTGAGGGTCTGCTCTCTTAGCAACTTCCAGTTGGACACTAGACTACTGTTAACTTAGCCACCATCCCTTCCATTACATCCGCAGGACTTACTTGTCTTACAACTCGAAGTTTGGATATTGTGACCACCTTCATTCACCCTTTGCCCACCCCACGTCCCTATCTTCCTCTTCTGGTAACCACCAGTCTGTTCTCTGTATCTCTGAGTTTGGGGGTTTCTGGGGGTTTTTTGTGTGTGTTTTTTTTATTTTTCTCTTTTGTAGTTCCACATGCAAGTGAGATCATAGAGTGTTTGTCTTTTTCTGTCTGACTTATTTCACTTGGCTTAATGCCTTCAAGTTCCATCCATGCTGTTGCAAATGGCAGGATTTTCTTCCTTTTTATAGCTGAATAATATTCCCTTGTATATATATACACCATATCCCCATTACCCATTTATCTGTTGATGGACACTTAGGTTGTTTCCATGTCTTGGCTCTTGTGAATAATGCTGCAATGAGCATGGGGTGTATATAGCTTTTCAAGACTGATTTCACTTCCTTTGGATAAATACCCAGAACTGCAATTGTTGTATCATAGGGCAGATCTATTTTTAATTTTTTTTAAAGATTTTATTTATTTATTTGACAGAGATCACAAGTAGAGAGGCAGGCAGAGAGAGAGAGGGAAGCAGGCTCCCCGCCGAGCAGAGAGCCCAATGTGGGACTCGATCCCAGGACCCTGAGATCATGACCTGAGCCGAAGGCAGCGGCTTAACCCACTGAGCCACCCAGGCGCCCCTATTTTTAATTTTTGAAGTAGTCTCTGTATAATTTTCCATAGTGCCTACGCCAATTTACATTTCCACCAACAGTGCACAAGTGTTCCCTTTTATCCACAGCCTCAACAACACTTATTATTTCTTGTCTTTTGATAAAAGTCATTCTAACAAATGTAAGATGATATCTAACTGTGGTTTGGATTTGTATTTCCCCGATGATGAGGGATGTTGAGCATCTTTCCATGTACCTGTCGACCATCTGTATGTCTTTTTTGGGAAAATGTCTATGCAGTTACTCTGCTCATTTTTAACCAAATTGTTTGGTTTTGATTTTTTTTTCTTTTGAGTTATGTGCATTCTTTATGTATTTTGGATATTAGTTCCTTGTCAGATATATGATTTGCAAATATTTTCTCCCATTTAGTATGTTGCCTTTCCATTTGATTGACAGTTTCACTTACTGTACAGAAGCTTTTTAGTTTCATATAGTCTCACTTGTTGATTTTTGCTTTTGTGTTTACTTTTGGTGTCAAATCCAAAAACTCCATGCCAAGACCCATGTCAGGGAGCTTTCCCCCTTTGTTTTCTTCTAGGGGTTTTATAGTTTCAGTCTTATATAAAGCAGGATAGTTTGACCCCAAAATTTTATCACCATATGCCTCATATTCTATACCTTTGACCTATTAATTCTTTGTTCTTTCTGTCAAGAATTAAATAGTAGGTATTAATCTTACATCTGATTCATAATGAATCTTTCTAGTAGCAATAATCACTATAGAATAAAACGGATGACTAAAGTTATGCACTTAATATTTATTAATGACTACAACGTGTTGGAAATATCAAACATTTCTTGCAAAAATAGATCTCAAAATTTGGCTCAAGAAAATTGGGTACCTTTTGTACACGGGAAATAGTAGACACAAAAGAAAATGGCAGTAGTGGAAATTTTAATCTCTAGTATTGGACTAATGGATGGATTTAATCTTTGTTGTAAAATTTATGCAGAAAATTGTTTTCAACATACTTTCATTAAAATAAAAATAGAACAGAAGAAAATTTTTAATGACTTTTACCCTTGCTTTGTAAAAAGTGATTAAGTAATTTAATTATAGTTAGCTCCAGGAAATTCTGAAAATTCATCCATGATGGTAAAATATACATTTAACATATCTGTAGTAATAGGAAACCAACCCTTCTTAGGGTCACCAGGGAGAACATCAGGTTCTCACAAACTTCAGGGCAACACCAGACACCACGGTTATTTTGACACAGGGTAGGGCAGACAAGCCCATCCAATTATATGTAAAAGTGCTGGAAAATTCAATTAAAAGTTTAGATTTCAGAGCAAATACTGTTGGCTAAGGAGAGCAGGAAATGTTTTCTGATCTGAGCCTTAAATGATGAATAAGATTTTAATGGGTGTAGAGCATGGGTCAGAGGAATAGGAATCTTCTGAGACAGTTAATGAAATAAGGAAAATATAAGACATGATCAAAAGTCAAAGGGCCACCTGTTTGGCTTGATCATAGGTGTTATGTAGGGAAATATTAGGAGATGCAGTGGAAAAAGTAGGCGTACGCCAGACGTCAAGGAATCTTGAAAACCAATCTGCATAGTAAGGATGCTATTAGAAAAATCATTGAATGGCCTAAAATTTTTGTCTGTTTAATAAGCAAACATCAATTTTTTTTTAAAAGGAAGCCCTCAAGGGGCGCCTGGGTGGCTCAGTTGGTTGGGCGACTGCCTTCGGCTCAGGTCATGATCCCGGACTTCCAGGATCGAGTCCCGCATCAGGCTCCCAGCTCTTTGAGGAATCTCCTTCTCCCTCTGACCTTCTCCTCTCTCATGCTCTCTCTCACTCATTCTCTCTCAAATAAATCAATAAAATCTTTAAATAAATAAATAAATAAAAGGAAGCCCTCAAAATCCAAGATGCTTTGGAAAAAAAATATTAGAAATTATGCCCTAAAAGATAGGATCCAATGATGTAATTTTGTACTTTCACAAGTCCTAGGAAAATACCACACTAGCAAAAAGAGAATCCTCATAAGGGCCTTGTTTGCAGAATTATCTCTCTTCCCCAGCAAATGGAATAAATTTCCTGCTCAGAATCTATCCTACTTTTTGACTCAGCTCCAACCCAGCAGCAACTCTGCCTTCAGTGCAACCTTCCAAGGACTTGGGACTTCTGTCTCTAGCTGTCACATCCTGCTCAGGGCTCTTCCTCTCTTCTGCCGAACCAAGACAGCTGGGGTTGTAGTGGGAAGAAGCCTGAAACAGAGGACAGAGTTCACTTCTCAGCTTGGCCACTCTGGAGCTTTGTAATCCGGGTAACTGCCTTCCCCACACTGAGCTTCATTATCTTTCCCTGCAAGGTGAAGGACTTGACCTGGGATGACCTCGCAGTTTCCTCAAGGTCTGACTTTTCATGTCTCGAAGACGTTCCTTTAATAAGCTTCCCTGGCGTTTCCAGAGCCACTTCCTGTGGTGCAACACAGAAAGTTCTTAAAAACAGGTGTTAAGAGATCAACGATTGGGACAAAATTATAAGTACGTTAAGCCAAAGTAACTCTTTCTATATTCAGTTTAAAATACAGACCTCAGGAATTTGCCTTGTTTCCATATACCTTTAAGTAAAATACAGCTGAGCTACCTGGGCACGGCCTAGGGGTGCTCCAGCATCATTCTGCGGCACAGATTAGAAAGCAAACGAACAAATATCTAATTCCATTCTCTTCTTTTCAGTCTACTTTTAATACTAATCATGGCAGAAATAAACATGGTGATCAATAATATAGAGATTAGGACCAGAAAACACATGTGTTTGACTATCATCACTACCACTTACTATGTTAGTCGGATCAAGTTAGTTAATTTCCCTAAGCCCCAGTTTCCACATTTATAAAGTGATGTTTTGGGAGGATTTAACAAGATAATGTAAATAAAGTCTTGACATATAATAAGAGTTCAGTAAACAGAATGGAATAATAATGTAAAACATGCAAAACAAAATATCGACTCCCAAAAAGGAATGGCTTTTAATATGGCAGCTTCCCCTTAAAAAGTGTCTAACCTGAAAAAAGTTACCTGCTGACATTTGCTGTTGTCTAATTAAGTGGTTCTCAATATTGACTTCATGGTAGAAACATTGGGAAGTTTTCAAAACTACCAATTCCCAAGTCCAGCCCCACACAGTAAATCAGAATATCTGGCTCACTTAGGTGAGGAGGAGATGGGCTGGAAAAAAGGGCTACTCAGTTTGAGAGCTCTCACATCGCAAGATCTAGACATAATTTAAACTTAGAGACTCAAATCTAATTGGGTTGCATCCTCCCATAAATACCTGAAATTTATAGACCTGGACTAGTTTATAGGTGAACTCATGCTCTGTTTTATACAGTGAAAATCCCCTGCAGAAAAGCAGTGATTTTCCCCCAAACCTGGAATTCTTCTATATTCTGTATATTGTGGGAGAATTTCCTTTTCAAATATGCTAATAAATGTCTAAATATGGAGTTTGGAATCAGTTGTCTGTCATCTAGCTCAGACCTAAAAGCAGAAAGCAGACCTGGATGATATATGATGGCAAGATTAATATCACAAATCGGGGCGCCTAGGTGGCTCAGTGGGTTGGGCCACTGCCTTCGGCTCGGGTCATGATCCCAGGTCCTGGGTTCGAGCCCCGCGTCGGGCTTTCTGCTCAGCAGGGAGCCTGCTTCCTCCTCTCTCTCTGCCTACCTCTCTGCCTGCTTGTGATCTCTCTCTGTCAAATAAATAAATAAAAATCTTAAAAAAAAAAGATTAATATCACAAATCATACTGGTCAGTTTTAGCATATATGCTGGTGTACTAGTATGTGATCTGGTAATAGGATGGAGTAACCTAGAGAGAAAAAAAAAGCTTTCAAGGTTTTTACTCTCAGTATAAAATGTTTTTTTGGGGGGGCGCTGGGTGGCTCAGTGGGTTAAAGCCTCTGCCTTCAGCTCAGGTCATGATCCCAGAGTCCTGGGATCGAGCCCCGCATCAGGCTCTCTACTCAGCAGGGAGCCTGCTTCCCTCTCTCTCTCTCTGCCTGCCTCTCTGCCTACTTGTGATCTCTGTCTGTCAAATAAATAAATAAAATCTTTAAAAAAATAAAAATAAAATAAAATGTTTTTTTTTATCCCAATTTGATAACGATATTTTGCACTTTGGAGTTTTGTTTTTAAAAATACATTTTGGGGGGCTGCCTGGCTGGCTCCGTTGTTAGAGCATGCAGTTCTTTTTTTTTTTTTTTAAAGATTTTATTTATTTATTTGACAGAAATCACAAGTAGGCAGAGAGGCAGGCAGAGAGAGAGAGGGAGAAGCAGGCTTCCCGCTGAGCAGAGAGCCCGACGCGGGGCTCGATCCCAGTACCCTGGGATCATGACCTGAGGCGAAGGCAGAGGCTTTAACCCACTGAGCCACCCAGGCGCCCCGAACATGCAGTTCTTGATCTCAGCGTTGTAAGTTCCAGCCCCATGTTAGGTGTAGTGATTACTTAAAAATAAAAGAATCTTTAAAAAAATAACTAAATTTTTAGGAGCAATAAGGGCCCCATAACTAAATTAGAAAAAATAAAGATAAAAATGTTAACACTTCACGTGACTATTTCCATTTCAGTTTTGAAAGCATACTAATATTTTGGTGATGACTTTTGTAGGCCAGCATACTTTCAGGCATCATGAGCCTCTCCTGCTCTGATGGAGAGATAAGATGACTACACCATTTTTCCAGTAAATTGCCACTGCTCAAAATATTGAACTTCCGTATATCATTATCTATATTTAGAAATGACACATGGTACTAAATAATATTATCACTTCTCTGCAAAACAGGTGATACTCTTTAGGAATTAACTTGCAGATTTGCCTTTGGGGTTCCTAGACTCTGCCTTCTCTAGCACATCTTGAATTAAATTGGCATAGCTAAATATATCACTATCAATCAGCAAAATGTCATATCTTGATAAATTTTTCAAAATATAGTACCTTTGGAGATGAAGCAGTTTGCATCATAAATAAAGATATCTTTCACTAAAATAATAGCAAATGTAACATCCTGTGATTATCACAATGGAGATTAATTTAAAAGATTCCCTAAAAACAACAACAAAAAAACCCAGGACAGGGAGTAGAAACAGTACTAGTCAGAGTTAGCCCCTGATCTTCGTCTAATAATGTGACTCTGGAGAGATTACTTAAATTATCTGGGCTTCCATTTTCTCCCTCTATCTCTCAAATCCTTTCAAGCTTCAATATTCTTTAATTCTTTAATTATATGTGCTGTCATGTTTATAATCAAGAGAACCGAAATCTCATTTCCGTGATACACGAAGTGAGTGAGTTTCTCCTTGGTTATGTGCTGATCTTTAACGTGAGAATTCTGGTCTGCTAGGAACTGCTGTGTCTCCATTAAAATGAATAAACTTACTTCCTAGCCTAAGTTACTGTTCTGTGATTTGGGACAGATCTATTATTTAAGGAAAAGGTTAAGCTTCTGTAATAAGGAGGCCCCAGAATACAATGGCCTAAATAAGAGAGAAGTTTATTTCTCTTTCATATACCATTGCAGGGGACCTGAGGCAGTGGGGAGGACGGCTCTTTTTCATGAGATCATTCTGGCATCCAATTTCTTTCCCTTATGGTACTCTAGTCCTCCAGGGTATTGTCCTCATCCTAATTTGGGAGTTGAAAATTTCCTTAGTAAAAAAAGTTCTGATTTCAAAACCTCAGTTTTCAGTGAAGAGAAATACATGGAGAGGAAGTGATTAATCCAGTCAGGGCTAGATCAGTCAGATCTGGATGCAGGCAGATCGAGAAGACAGCCAGTTGGGGTTAGCATTAATCGCACACTTACCACCTTCAGCAACATGTCTCTTCCATCACCTCCAGCACAAAGCAGCCACTACTTAAGTACAATGGAAAGATCAGTGGCTTTAGAGTAAGCAAGGATTTCTTTCTCTCTTGAGCAAACAACATTATGTTGCATCCTTATAAAATGGAGATGATTCTTATTTCATGGAGAGGTTGGTATGAAATCACATAATGCAGGAGTGCCTGGGTGGCTCAGTGGATTAAGCACTCAACTCTTGGTTTCGGTTCAGGTCATGGCTTCTGGTGTTTGAACCCCTCTTCCAGCTCTGTGTTCAGCAGGGAGTCCGCTGGAAGAATTTCACCCTCTGCCCCTCCCCCCACTCAGGAGCTGGCAGTCTCTCTTAAATGAGCAAATTTTTAAAAATTTTTATTTTTTTTTAAGATTTTATTTATTTACTTGACAGACAGAGATCACATGTAGGCAGAGAGGCAGGCAGAGAGAGAAAGGGAAGCAGGCTCCCTGCTGAGCAGAGAGCCCAATACGGGGCTTGATCCCAGGACCCTGGGATCACGGCCTGAGCTAAAGGCAGAGGCTTTAACCGACTGAGCCACCCAGGTGCCCCGCAAATTTTTTTTTTTTTTAAAAGGAGGTCACATAATGTAAATAAACTCACTTACCATAGAACTAGACACATAGTAAATGCTACATAATGCCCCTCACCCTTCCTCACACAGTTATGGAAGAAAGTATTTTTCCATGCTCAAGGACTGCATTGTGGTAGCAAGATATTCTACCACAAACATCTCTTAAACGACCAGCCTTCTGAGCAATACAATGTTTCGCATTCACACAGTCCTCTGCAGTTATCAAACCACATGTGCACATGTGCACATGTGCACATCTTATCTCATTGGCTATCACCCCCGGAGGCAGATAGTGCTGGAAAAATCTCTCTCCTTTCACAACCATGTGCAAACCACTGCATCACAAGTTGCCTTTCCAAAGCCTCCAATACACATTACACTGTTTGATGAGCACAACTTCATGAAGAAGGAAGAGCAGGCGTCATTGTCATCATTTTATATGTAAGAAAACTGAATTTGGGAGAAGTCATTAGTTCAATTTTTTTTTTAATCAGAGTAAGGAGCTAAATTTATATATGGTCAGTTCTCAAAAACTGTTTTTTAAATAAAAAAGGAAAGGGATAAATCTGACTCCTGATTTCAAAAACTATTTTATCTTGAAGTCTCAGAGAAAACTATATCCCCCAGTTCAGACACGATCCTGAATTTTAAAAAAATATAGATAGATAGATAGATAGATAGACGGACCAGTATATTTTGCACCTCAGTACCAGAAGGTACCTGAGACATTATCTGAAGTATTAGAGCCCCCAAATCAGAGGTTATCCTCAGCATTTCTCTCTGAAAAGACAAAGATGGCCGCGTCTGTGACAGTGGAGCCTGCCTGACTGTTGTTACTACTCTCCTCTCCAGCTACCCCAGCAGGCTGTCAGTCAACAGGATGGGCCCCAGGAGCTGGAGGTGCTGATCCACCACAGTAGCGCTGTGGTCTCCCTGGGCCGTCTCTCCCCCTAGGGCTGCAGACTCTCATAGGTCTTTGACTCTGGAAACTCCACCTCCAGGAGCTCACTCCTTTGCAGCCAGGAATGCTTTGAGCTGCAGGGATCTATTGTTATCAACTAGGGGTCTATTTAAAAGACAATGTGAGGTGGTCACTGTTCTTGGTCCAGTGGCTCTGTGATAGCAGCTACGGTACTTCCATGATCTTCCTGGCCTTTAGCTGGTCCATCTCCTTGCATCTGCACTGCAGTCCTCACATGCCTTTCAAGACAACATGAAGTTGGACGCCTGCAAACATCCGCTTGACTGTATCCCTCCCTGGCCAGAATTCTATCATGTGGCCACTCTTACCTACAAGGAAGCTAACCACCTATGCTAGAATAGTATCTACTTTCCCTAATCTCAGGGGAATGATGTCTGGATGTTTGGGTCATGGGGAACTAGCTTTCTTCTGATTTCTTCCTACTATCTTTTTCTTTCCAAAGTAAAACAGGAAAAAAAAAAAAAAGACTAACTCCTGATCATTGTTTAAATTGGTGAATAAATATGTACCAATACAGAAAAAGTTCAAAAATATTTTGTACATACACACATTCAATGCCTAGAAGATAGTCTGGAAAGATTTTGTACATACACACATTCAATGCCTAGAAGATAGTCTGGAAAGATAGTCTGGAAACTTCTGACAGTCATAACTGTGGGGAGAAACATTAACTCCACTTATTTTATTTAGTTTTTAAAAACATATCCAAGTGTCACTTGCATGTATCTTTTAAAGAAGATACCCACCAAAGAATTCATGGAAACCAAGTTCTTGTTTTAATTGTCACCCATCTTCTTTGTGAATATTTTCTCTCTATAGAAAAGATGCTTCCATAGAGGCCATCTATATGTTTAGACTCTATCCGAGTGATTTTAATGAGATTGATTTCCTAAAAAAATCTTTGTCCTCTGTACTCTTGAATATTTAAAACCATAATTTAAGTAGAACAAAACAAACTTAGTTATGCCATGAACTCCTTACATTAATTTCTTCTTCCTAGATATAACATATAAGGCACTAATAAGATTTATTCTATGATGTTTAGTCAAACTAATAATATAACACATTTAAGTGCCACATGTACTACAGGAAAGAGAATAATTATGTGTAATGAATCTATAAATTACACAAAACCAGTGGGCTGCAGTTGAGCTTATTAGTGATAAAGAAATGGCATAATAAGCTCAACAATGGAGTGATGTTCCATATGGGATTATTAAAACAGCAATTTTTGAAAGAGTATAAATGGAAAACTAAAAGTACAGTTAGTTGCAGAAAAATATTGATTGCACCCTGTAGTTTTATAAAGAAATGAAAAAACAAAAACATGTAGTTCTGTGATTGGCTATTAAAATATGATGCAGATGACATTTATAAGCCAAATGTCATTATACTTAAGAGAATATCACCAATGGGAACAATGTGTGCCTCATCAGTACCTATAAATTACATCAAACTCTTCCAGTTGGATGCCTTGCAGCTTGTTCCCTTTGAAGAAAGAAAAAGAATTTGTTAAAAAGCAAAAAAAAAGTATATATACATTAAAAATTGGAATATTTGGGCAGTTTGATATAGCCTGCTTCTAGAACAATGTTGGCAAATATGAGGCGCACAATAGCTATTGTTGAATAGATTACTAGATTGAAATACACACCCGAAAATGTTATCTTAGGGAAATGGGATTCAAAGACATGTTCATTTTTCTTTCTTTGTTTATTTTTCTCTGCATCTCAAATTTTAAATGATTATATATTTCCTTGTCATCAGATAAAATAAATGATAAAGCAATCCTTAAAACAAAGCAACTTAATTAAGGCAAGAACCATTTGAAAACCTACTGGGTCAGGTTACAGGGTCAGGCAGTTAGGAATAAATCATACTTGGGGTTATCTGAGGGAGACACCAAAGAGGTGAGGACAACAGCAAAGAGAGAACTGGATATAGGTCTTACAGGTTCAGATTTTATGCATGTTTTCACTTAGCCAATATCCAGGAACATGTTGCCCTTCTCTGAATATAAACCTGAATATCTTTTCACTCTCCTGGGATTATGGTCATGAATGAGCCAGTAGCCTCAGGTCCTGGGGAAGAGGAAAAACAAAAAAAACAGTTAACATGAAAGACAGATTGAAATGCCAAGTTTGTGCTACA
Organism: Lutra lutra; assembly: GCF_902655055.1. Lineage (NCBI taxonomy): Eukaryota > Metazoa > Chordata > Mammalia > Carnivora > Mustelidae > Lutra > Lutra lutra. The sequence continues at coordinate 98,544,032 of NC_062288.1, read as the reverse complement.
TATGCCTATATGGTCTGAATTCAGGCTCTCCACATAGAATACATCCTCCAAAAACAGTAATGTAAAATTGACTTAAAGGGGGAAAACTACATGAGTCAATACCTTAGTGCAACTTCATGGCTGTCCTTTACTGTGAACCGCTAAAGATGATACTTTCAGGTGATGAGTATGGATAAGGATTACAAAACATGTGAAGAAATACAAAGACTAATTAGGCAAGGCAAAAAAAAATACAAATGGGATAACTCATAAGAAGGTGTTCAAATAGAATAAAACAAACTGGAGAAGAAAAACTTTACAACAGGATTATTAAAGAGTACAAACAGACACCATGCAGAAGAGTACCTTTCAGCAGAAACAAACAGTTACAAAACAAGGAAAGGAGAAAATGTAAAAGAGCCAAGGTAGGAATCCTGTGTTTGAAACATAAAGTCACTGAAATAAAAGTAAAATACGTAGTATACTAGTAAGAGTAGAATAGATACAGTTGAAAAGAGAATTAGTACATTGGAAAGACAAAGTACGTCTCCCTGAATATAGCACAAAGAAATAAACTTGAAAGGCTTAGAGAACAATGAGAATGAGAAACTCCAGCATCTGTGTAAGGGAAGTTCCAGAAAAAGAGGAGAGAACATGACTGAGAGAAGATATATAATACAACAATGGCTGGCAGTTTTCTGGAAATTAGTCAAGAGAGAAGCCCTTGGTCCAAACAGAGCTAAGTAGAATTTTTAAATCTACACCCAGATACACGTAGGGAAAGTCAGATCATCAGAGATGGAATCAAACTATTTAAAGCCACTGGAGACGAGAACAATTTTTTTTTATCAAAGAACTAAAATCAGACAAGTAGATAACCAGGCAAAGACCCCACCAAAAAGGAGAATTTCAGACCAATATCATTGATGAATATGGATGCTAAGATTCTCAACAAGATCCTAGCAAACAGGATCCAACAGCACATTAAAAAGATTATCCACCATGACCAGGTGGGATTCATTCCTGGGCTATAAGGATGGTTCAACATTCGCAAATCAATCAATGTGATAGAACAAATTAATAATAAAAGAGAGAAGAACCACATGGTCCTCTCAATTGATGCAGAAAAAGCATTTGACAAAATCCAGCATCCATTCCTGATTAAAACGCTTCAAAGTATAGGGATAGAGGGAAATTCCTGAACTTCATCAAATCTATCTATGAAAAACCCACAGCAAATATCATCCTCAAGGGGAAAAAGCTTGCAGCCTTCCCGTTGAGATCAGGAACACGACAAGGATGCCACTCTCACCACTCTTGTTCAACATAGTATTAGAAGTCCTAGCAACAGCAATCAGACAACAAAGAGAAATAAAAGGTATCCAAATTGGCAATGAAGAAGTCAAACTCTCTCTCTTTGCAGATGACATGATTCTTTATATGGAAAACCCAAAAGACTCCACCCCCAAACTACTAGAACTCATACAGCAATTCAGTAACGTGGCAGGATACAAAGTCAATGTACAGAAATCAGTGGCTTTCTTATACACTAACAATGAAAATACAGAAAGGGAAATTAGAGAATCGATTCCATTTACTATAGCACCAAGAACCATAAGATACCTGGGAATAAACCTAACCAAAGAGGTGAAGGATCTGTACTCGAGGAACTACAGAACACTCATGAAAGAAATTGAAGAAGACACAAAAAGATGGAAGACCATTCCATGCTCTTGGATCGGAAGAATAAACATTGTTAAAATGTCTATACTGCCTTGAGCAATCTATACTTTTAATGCCATTCCAATCAAAATTCCACCGGTATTCTTCAAAGAGCTGGAGCAAATAATCCAAAAATTTGTATGGAACCAGAAGAGACCCCGAATCACTAAGTAAATGTTGAAAAACAAAAATAAAACTGGGGGCATCATGTTACCTGATTTCGAGCTTTACTACAAAGCTGTGATCACCAAGACAGCATGGTACTGGCATAAAAACAGACACATAAACCAGTGGAACAGAGTAGAGAGCCCAGATATGGACCCTCAACTCTATGGTCAGTTAATCTTTGACAAAACAGGAAAAAATATACAGTGGAAAAAAGACAGTCTCTTCAATAAATGGTGCTGGGAAAACTGGGCAGCTATATGTAGAAGAATGAAACTCAACCATTCTCTTACACCATACACAAAGATAAACTCAAAATGGATAAAAGACCTCAACATGAGACAGGAATCCATCAGCATCCTAGAGGAGAACATAGGCAGTAACCTCTTCGATATCAGCCACAGCAACTTCTTTCAAGATATGTCTCCAAAGGCAAAGGAAACAAAAGCCAAAATAAACTTTTGGGACTTCATCAAAATCAAAAGCTTCTGCACAACAAAGGAAACAGTCAAGAAAACAAAGAGGCAACCCACGAAATGGGAGAAGATATTTGCAAATGACAGTACAGACAAAAGATTGATATCCAGGATCTATAAAGAACTTCTCAAGCTCAACACACACAAAACAGATAATCATATCAAAAAATGGGCAGAAGATATGAACAGACACTTCTCCAATGAAGACATACAAATGGCTATCAGACACATGAAAAAATGTTCATCATCACTAGCCATCAGGGAGATTCAAGTGAAAACCACATTGAGATATCACCTTACACCAGTTAGAATGGCCAAAATTAGCAAGACAGGAAACAACATGTGTTGGAGAGGATGTGGAGAAAGCGGAACCCTCTTACACTGTTGGTGGGAATGCAAGTTGGTGCAGCCTCTTTGGAGAACAGTGTGGAGATTCCTCAAGAAATTAAAAAATAGAACTTCCCTATGACCCTGCAATTGCACTACTGGGTATTTACCGCAAAGATACAGATGTAGTGAAAAGAAGGGCCATCTGTACCCCAATGTTTATAGCAGCCATGGCCACGTTTGCCAAACTGTGGAAAGAACCAAGATGCCCTTCAACGGATGAATGGATAAGGAAGATGTGGTCCATATACACTATGGAGTATTATGCCTCCATCAGAAAGGATGACTACCCAACTTTTGTAGCAACATGGACAGGACTGGAAGAGATTATGCTGAGTGAAATAAGTCAAGCAGAGAGAGTCAATTATCATATGGTTTCACTTATTTGTGGAGCATAACAAATAGCATGGAGGACATGGGGAGTTAGGAGAAGGCAGTTGGGGGAAATTGGAAGGGGAGTTGAACCATGAGAGACTATGGACTCTGAAAAACAATCTGAAGGGTTTGAAGAGGTGGGGGGTGGGAGGTTGGGGGAACCAGGTGGTGGGTATTAGAGAGGGCATGGACTGCATGGAGCACTGGGTGTGGTACAAAAATAATGAATACTGTTATGCTGAAAATAAATTTTAAAAAATGATTTAAAAAATAAAAAATAAAAATAAAAAAAGAAAAGAAAAAAAAAGGCTTAAGGACCTATAAACAGTAACAAAAATCAAGGAAATACCAGAAAAAGTATTATCCAGAATATGTAAAAGATAGTAAAATGGTTAAAGTAGGAAATGATAGAAAAAGACAATGGGTAGAAGAGGGAATACTAATGGAAAGTAAATACAAAACGTTGCTCAACCTCAACAATAATCAAGGAACCACTGACTGGAACATAAGATACCATTCTTCTTCCCTCAAGTCAAACGTAATTAAGTCTCCTCGTGTAAAGTGCTAGTGAAGATATGAGGAAAAGAAATTCTCATACACTGCAGGAGGGAGTGAAATCAAGTAGGGCCCCTTCGGAGGATAAATAAGCAGACTGTAATAACGTTGGCAACACTCATAACTTTGAACCCTGCCATTTCATTTCTGGACATATAACCTCTTCCCACAGAATCCTTGCCCCCACCCCCACCCCCAAAAAGCTTATATATTCGCACAAGGAAACACATTCAAAGATGTCTTCTGTGGTGTATTTTTAATAACAAGGGGAGATTAATGTAATTGTAGGTAAACATGAGATTGAACAAATAGCAGTATCCTTGTGATAAAATACTTTGTAGCAATTAAAAAGAGTAAACTATATTTATATATATTAATATAGTTTGAGAGCAGCATAATGGCAGATTATAGAAGGCAAATACAGATTAAGATACATATATATGCACATACATACACACACAGACTTATTATACACATAAAACACAATATGGAGTATATGTTTATGTATGTATTTTGCTTGTTTGTTTTTAAGGAATGGTAGAGCAAACATCATAGAATTTACTCCCAAGTTCAGAATTATGAGTGGCTTAGTTAAATCCCTAATGTTTTACCTCAGAAAAAAATACTAAAAGAAATTTGTGATAAAATATTAACATTTGTCAATTTCGGGGAGGAAGTAATTGTGTATTATTCTTAATCCTCTATTTTTTTTAAATATCCTGAAACTTAAAGAAAGTCATCATTTGTTATACAAATGATGTCAGAAATTTGTGGTGGTGAATAATAATTGAGAAAATCTAGGATCATTGCAGATACTGTCACAAGTCATTTGGGGGAATCTTGCTTGTTGGATAGGGCTTTGAGATCTCTAGGTTTTCTTTTTTTATCGAAGAGGTAAATTAGAATGGCTTAAGCTTCAAAAAGAAACTTTTTGTTAGTTTACCTTAAATAACTCCCATCTGAAATATTTGTTGGTAGCACATAAGCTTGGAAGAATTCTTTTGTTCCCTGTTCTCAGGCAGTGAAGTTTTCCCTAAGAACATTTTGAAGCAAAAACCAGACACAAGGCCATGCTCTAACGGCACCATTAAATTGTTCAGCGCTTGGTCTGGTACTTACAGTAATACTTAAAGCATTCCCCCAAGACCCATCAGAATAGAGCTGAGATATTATGTTCATTCAAACAAATGTCTTGCAATTTACACCTAATGAAATTTTCTAACATTGTTTCCTCCACTCCTCCCTCGTTAATCAATTAAGGAGTAGAATTAAAATACCAACTGTAGCATAATGCAAAAAAAGTTTTCCAGCATTCCATAACTGGGGAGTAAGCAATACATGTTTTTTTTTAAATGTGTACAATATATCAGAAGTGGACAGAGGACATTAATGTGAACTTGGGGGAGATAATACAGCTAATATTGTTCAGTAGCAGATCTTAGATTTGTTTTTCTCTTTGATTTTGAAATTATTGGATACTTTTATGGACTTTGCCAGTAAAATAATTCCAGTTTTATTGCTATCCATATCCTGTGGTTTTATTTCCTAATAAAAAGATGTGTAGTGTTAGTGTTGTCCTGAAATGTAATTGATTTCTGAGAGGTATAATTTGCTATCTGGGAAATGGTCTTGTGAATTTCTATAAAATAGTACATGGATGAATGAGATGCTGAGAAAGACTGCTGTGCCCAAGAGTAATAATGGAGATAAAAATTATTTTTCATTATTTCAGTATTGGGTAGCTTTGAGTTTAATTTACTGAGCTTTTTAAAGCTTTTATCAAAATTGCATATTTCAACAGAAACCTTCAAAAATTCGTTTTGATGTCGTGAAATTTTTTCATTCCTCAAATCATTATGCTCTCAGTAATTTTATTTTATTTTTATTTTTTTTAAAGATTTTTATTTATTTATTTGACAGAGAGAGATCACAAGTAGGCAGAGAGACAGGCAGAGAGAGAGAGGAAGGGAAGCAGGCTCCCTGCTGAGCAGAGAGCCCGATGCGGGGCTTGATCCCAGGATCCCAGGATCATGACCTGAGCCGAAGGCAGAGGCTTAACCCACTGAGCCACCCAGGCGCCCCACTCTCAGTAATTTTAAACTGAGCCCACCTTTTTCTCCCACCAGAAATGCAGAGAGATTTACTTGGGATAAAATCAGTGATCACAAGAAATTTCACTGGGCAGTCCTTAAATATGACAATTTCTGATTTGTTTAGGGTCTAACCACAGGAACCTGTGAAACATCCCAAAGAATTTATAATATTTAGTGCAGGCTCATGTGAAGGACACATCCTAAGCATTACGGGAGGCATGAACACACAAGATCTAACTGGGAGGAAAGCTTGTATCAGCTCTTATTGTAGCCCAGTTGCCAAAGACAGAAGGAGTCAGCTCATCTCCCATTCCTGCCCACAGAGCCCAGCCCCAGCCATCAAACCATTCAACAGCCTAGCAAGGCCACTGTGCTCTGCTGGGGCATCATTTCCTTAAGTCCCAGTTTGGGAGGAGCCCCAGAGAGAAAGCTGACTTTGTGTGCTTGCTTTCTCTCCAAAGTCACACCTGCACTTCTGTTGTCAAATTGCAGAAAACAGTTGCTTTGAGTATCTTTTGCCGTGCTATAGTTGTTCATGATCTTCATGCCCGCTTCATGGTCAGGACTGGAAGTCTGTTCTCCTCTCTTCATAGCCCTATAACTCTTAGATCTTTTTTCCTTCTCCTCCCACACTAAGGCCCAAGTGACCCAAGGGCCAGACTTACATATTTGCCTATGATATAGACTGAGGGCCCAGTGAGATGTACATTGAATGAAACTAAAGGGACCAAAAATTTACATATGATGGATGGCTCAAAGGTTTTTCCAATCCTGTTTTCCTTATTTCCTCTGAACAAAGATGATTTTGTTTTGGATTTCTCTTGAGAATAAGAATAAAATGATCAGAGGTAACAGTCTCTGTATGCAGATATACAATCCTCTGTCCACAATTCTGAAAACCACCAAAACTCGATTTTTTTTTCCAATTTTGTGCCAAAACTCATTGGGTAGACAAACCAGACCAGAAGTGGCACGGGTAGTCAGCTACGTGTCCGTGTCCCAGCCACGTGCACTAGTAATGATTATTGATTTTTGTTGTCTTATAAATTTTGGTTTAACTGAACAATGAAAATGCCAAGAGAGTTAGAATTTGGGTGACATTGAAAAGAAAAGGAAGCATCTGTCATTATCAGCTGTGCCAAAAATGGAGTTAATGGGCATCTGTAAAGCATCTTCCTGAAGAAAATAGTGTGGCAGCTGCCACCATCGATAATTTAGAGGAAGGTGAAGACAAGATGCTCAAACTTTATGGTGACAGTGATGACAAGAACCACTGGAAACAGGGAAATCTTTTCAGAAGGGAGCAAGTACATAGCTGTGGGTTGATTAAAGCGTTCTGACTACAAAAAAAAATTTTGTAAGCATACCATTGATCAGTTTGCCGACAAGCCACCAACCATGAAACATAGACTATGATCATTTTCCAAAGTATGCTTATCAAATGTTCTGCCTAAGTAAATCATACATATTTTTCTTTCCGTTCTTCAAAACAATAGACTATTAGGAAAATGGGACCTCATCAAAATTCCCACACAATGCTGATGTTTCAGTCTTCAGCACTGTTGTTCTCCTGGAGAAAGGCCAAACAATGCCATGCTGGGACTTGACTTCTAGAATTAGGCTAGCCAGAACACTCCACTAGCATTCCAAAATTTTATGTTTAATGCATGTGAGTTAGTGAAAATAATTTAAAAAAAAAGGACTGTAAAAAATGTTGACTGTAAGTCAAAATTTGACTTATCATATCAAATAATAATATGTGAATTTAGACATGTTTGTATTTACTATATCTTAGAAGTAATTATGTTGTTACTAGAAGTGAGTTTTGGGAGACACCTGGGTGGCTCAGTCAGTTAAGTGTCTGCCTTCAGCTCAGGTTGTGATCCCAGTGTCCTGGGATTGAGTCCCACATCAGGCTCCCTGCTCAGTAAAAAACTGATATACTCCTGTACTGTTACAAGTTTTCTTGGAAAGCAGTAAATAGATATTGAATCATAAGAATGTTCATATATCAATTATTTAAAATAATGCTGGTGAAAAGAATAGTCTCATAAAACTTATTTAGTATCCAACGTGAAATGACAATATCACATAATAAATGTTCACTATAATTGCAACTGTCAGTAAAAATCCAAAATCTTGCTCTGACACAGAGATTTAAGAGAAAGCTAGAGCCTTATTTATCAAAAATAATCAAAATATTACCTGTGGATATTTTCTCCGTTTTTTAAAAAATGGCAAAAAGGAAATTATTTTCAGACTCTAGAGGCCACAGGTAACTATTGAGCCCTTAAAAAGTGACTAGTCCAAACGGAGACATGCTATAAACATAAGATATACTCTGGATTTGAAAAGTTTAGTATAAAAAAGAATGCAAAATATATATCACTAATAATTGTTATATTGATTACATGTTTCAATTATAGTATTTAGCTACGTGGGGTTAAATAGTATATTGTTAAATTGAATTAACTTGGCCTGTTTTTATGTGAAGAAGTCATTAAGCATGATCCGGAACTAAAGAAAGCCCCTAGGCAAAGGATTGCAGATTCCTGCGAAGGGTGTCTACAAAGCTACAGGGGCCGGTACAGTGGACCGGGGAAGCTATGGGCAGGGCACCTTCTGCTGTGAGAATGTTTGATTGGATCCATCAGTATTACTGAGACTTCTTCTGATTACAAGCAGAAAATTCAATTCCAACTATATTAAGTAATAAACAGAATGTATTATTCTATGGAACTCAGAAGTGCACAGGCAGTCCAGGTAACTTCTGATGCCATAATTCCCCAATTCAACAATGTCACAAAAATCCAATGTCCTCCTGTATGCAAAGTTGGATTCATCCTAACAAGAGCCCCTTGTGGCAGTATGATGGTTGCCAAATGATAATGGAGAGCTCTGTGCTTAAATTACCTACTTTAAGACCAGCCAGTGAAAGAGAATGTGTCCTTTTCTTTTTTTCTTCCCTTTTTTTTGGTTGTTGTTGCTCTCCTGGAATGAAAAGGAAGTTTCTTTCCCAAAAGAGGCTAAAAAATAACTCTCATTATCCTTAATTGCATCCCAGTTTCATCTCTAAACCAATCGCTGTTGCCAAGTGTTAAGACGAGCTGAATGACTTCAGGCAGTCAGGGATCACCACCTGTACTTGAGAGCTTCAGGCTAGGGGTCAGTCCTGCCCAAACTGTGCAGTTGGGAAATTCGGAGTTGTTTAGAAAAGGATAAAAAGTAAAATGGATGCTAGGGATGGACCCAACAAATAAGCACTCTGCAACCTCAGGCATAAACACAGAGGCAGGAATTCTGATGGGAATTTTAATTAACATCTTAGCATGAGAAAAAAATACCCACGAGGGAAAATGAATATATAAACTTTGTTAGACTTTTTAGGAAACTTTGTACTATCTCCAGGTTCTTTGCTATCTATCTCGGTTTTGTTGTTTTTTTTCTCATAGTCTAAACAATATAACCCTTAAACTTAAGAGGCCTAAGTATTCCTTTTTTTCATCATGAACAAAGGAACTCGTGAGGGGATATTGAGCTAAAAAGCTAGGAGACTGACAGAAAGCAAAGCAAGTATTAAGAGTTTGGAAGGACAAACATTAATCTCTCACTCCATACTTCTGCTATCTGTCCATGTCTTCACTAGATTTATCCAAGGGAAGTAGGATTAAAATTCTCATTTGTGAGTGGTTATGACATGGTCTGCCTGCATCACACCAGCTGGGAAATTTGGTTTGTATGTGTTAAATGAGTAGAGCTGCCCATATGCTTCCTTTGTTCGTAATAAAAAGTAAGGTGGTAGGTATTTCTACCGCTAATTCTATTTCTGTTATTTATCTTTCTTTTTTTTTGTTAAAGATTTTATTTATTTATTTGACAGAGAAGTGAAAGCAGAATGTCTCTAAATTTATAGCATATTTTTCCCATACCTAGGATTTTTACCCTGAACACTGAAAAATCTGGGAATGTTTATTTCCCCACTCTTAAGTATCCAACAGAAATCTGTGTGCACGATTACCGAAGACACATTCGAGAATGTTCATTGCAGCATTATTCTCAAGAGCCCCAATCCAGAAACCACTCAAATATCTATCAACGGTAGAATGAATAATTACCTATCACAGTTGATTTATACCATAGAATTCAACATAGCAATTAAAAATGAGGGGCGCGGGGCACCTGGGTGGCTCAATGCGTTAAGCCGCTGCCTTCAGCTCAGGTCATGATCTCAGGGTCCTGGGATCGAGCCCCGCATCGGGCTCTCTGCTCAGCAGGGAGCCTGCTTCCTCCTCTCTCTCTGACTGCCTCTCTGCCTGCTTGTGATCTCTCTCTGTCAAATAAATAAATAAAATCTTAAAAAAAAAAAAAAAATGAGGGGCGCCTGGGTGGCTCAGTGGGTTAAAGCCTCTGCCTTCGGCTCAGGTTGTGATCCCAGAGTCCTGGGATCAAGCCCCACATTGGGCTCCCTGCTCAGCTGGTAGCCTGCTTCCTCCTCTCTCTCTGCCTGCCTCTCTGCCTACTTTTGATCTCTTTCTTTCTGTCAAATAAATAAAATCTTTAAAAAAAAAAAAAAAACTTTTAAAAACGAATGAAACTTGGGGTGCCTGGATGGCTCAGTCGGTTATGCAACCAACTCTTGGTTTCAGCTCAGGTCATGATCTCAGGGTCATGAGATCAAGTGCCTTGTCTGGCTCCACATTCGGGGAAGCATCAGCTTGAGATTCTCTCCCACTCCCTCGCATTCCCCTTCTGCTCCTCCCCTTGTTCTTGTGCTCTCTCTCTCCCAAATTAAAAAACAAAAAACAAACAAAAAAAACCTTAAAAAAATAAATGAACATTTGCTATATACAGCAACACAGATAATTCTCATATACATAGCTTTAAGCAAATGAAGATGACATAAAAGAATTCATGCTCTATGATTCCGTTGAAATAAAATTTGAAAATAAGCAAAATTGATCTATGATGTTAGAAGTCAGGATAATGCTTACCTCTGGCAAAAAAAAAAAAAAAAAATGGGGACAGCGTGTGGGAGGGAAGTAAAACGGGGACTTTTGAGTAATATTCTTTGTGTTGATTGAGTAGTGGTTACACGGGTGTGTTTATTTCATAAAACTCAGGCTGTTCAGTTATGATTTGTACTTTTCTATACATAAGTTACAGTCAAAATTTTAAAGGGGGGCATTTTTCATAAGGGCTCAGCAGTTCTGACAGAATTTAAGGTCAGCAGACATTCTGGCCTCTGGAAATGCTAAAACAGAGGCAAGAAAGTGACATAATCCCAGTGTTCCCTTTCTCTGCCTCTCCTCCCTGCTTCTCACCATTCCTCTACTTCTCTCTCTTTCCGTCCACTCAAGTCCACTTGCCAGAGTAAGACAAATGAAGTAGTAAGAGTAGTTAATAGTGTGGTTAATATCATTTATTCCTAAAGGGTTTTCTTAATGGAAAATGTACAGGGTTTGAAATTCTCTTGTTGGTTTTATTCCCGGTAGGGATTAGAACAGAGCTGATATTTTTAGCCTCTGTCTACAGGCAGGGTAAGCGCTTATTCTGATTGGTGTTGGCCATTCCAGATTCTTATTAAATAGCTTGAAGATGACCTCTGGCTTAGTTTTGTTTTGTTTTTTTTTTTTAATAAAAGAGAAAAGAAACCCTTCATGTCAAAGCAAATAGACACTAATTATAAATTTAAACTTTAAATTTTCTGTAATGAAAAAACTTTGATCACTGAAAGAATAAAATAAAGCAATCTGACAGTTTTCTACGCCAAAGGGACTACAGGTGATAGCTAGTAAATTGAGAGATATCTCTAATGTTCCAAAGCAATTTTCTAACGCCGGAATCGTTCCTTCACACACCTGCGAAAGATTCAGAAGCCCGTGGGGAAGTAAACATTTATTTCAAAAATAAACTCTAAAGTTTGGAAATAAAAACAGACAAGCCGTTTTCGTCTATAAGAAAATGTGGCTCTACGCTACCAGAGGTACTGTAATCAGAATTTCAAAGAGCGGAAATAACAGGTGACAGCTTACTCAGAGACACTCCAACCAAGTAAACTGCAGAACAGGTGTCATTTACATCCATTACGCACAAGATGAGCAGAGAAAACTAGAATAAGGAGGCAAGGGGTCTCACTCCAGGTTGCCCCAGACTCTGAATTTTCTCCTCTGTAAAATGGGAACAAGCACGCATGCTCTATCTTGAGAAACAAATGATCGAGGCGAAAATTCTCACGAAGGAAGTGACTTATAACTTGTATTTGTAGTTATTATTAAAATCTTCTGAGGTCTCTTTCTCCTTTTCCTTGTGCCTCCTCATTTTCTTCCCCCTTTACATTTTTTTCTCCTTCTCTTTTCCTCTTTCCTCCTTGTCTTTACGTTTTCTTTCTTGGTTTTTTTTTTTCTTTTTAAGATTTTATTTTTTAAATAATCTCTACACCCAGCGTGACACTCCAACTCACAACCCTGAGATCAAGGTCACCCGTTCCACCCACTGAGCCACGCAGGCACCCCTACCCTTTTCTTTCCTCGCTCCCTTCTCTGTCAGAGACATAACTATCCATAGCATGTTATTTTGATGAACCATATGGTATATATGTATTTGTATTTCCCTCTTAAAAATCAACTAAACTGTTATTTTTACTTGTTTGCAACCCAAAATTAATTTTTAGTTTCAAAAGGTGATTGGTTTATAAAAGAAAAACAAAAAACTTTCTTTACCCTAATCTAAAAGAATCATCCTTGGGTTTATTGAAATTAAAAGATTTTGTTTGTCAGTGAACAATATTTCAGGGTCACAAGGAGCCAACCTATTAGTGATTTTCCTTTCGGGGACATTAAACCAAACACCACCTCATTTCCTTTGGCTGCCCTGTATCCTACCCTTGAGTGAGTATGTATCTAGCATGCCTCCCCGCTCTGTCCACTTCCTGAATGTTAAATGAGATCCCGGGATCTCTGATCAATGTTAATCAATCAATAAACACTTTCTTAGCATTCATAGTATGCATAGCTTGTGTTAGATCTTTGGGAAAGTAGAGTTAAAAGAGATGGGTTTCTGACTTTAAATATCTTGCTACACATTTATCCTGGGAAACAGTATAAATATAGTCTTCTAAATAAGAATAGATGCATTAGGTCTCATTCTCTCTTTCAATAAACATAGAGAACCCTCTGCTCGGTACTATCGGCCTGGTGAAGATACAAGAAAATTAGGAGAGGATCACCAAAGTGGAGGCATGTGCCATCTAAAAGGAAAGAAAGGCAAATAAATAAATGTAAAAAATGTAATAACTATCATAATAGCAGATCTGGAGGAAGGATTAAATCTACCTGCGGGAGTTAAGACTTCACCACGGAGGGAGCATCCAGCTGAGGCGGAGGAAGCTCATGTGGGGCAGGAGAGAAGAACAGGTAGATGGAGTGTGTCTTGTCATGTGTTGGCTTCTCTTCCTCTGTCCACTCCTCAAATGCTGGTATCCTTCAGAGTTCTCTAGAGGGTCCTCATCCCTTCCTCTTCTGAATACCCTGTTAGAGTGCTTTCGTCCCACTCATAACTTCGATGCCGGGACTCCAAAACCTGCCATCTTCAGCCTAGAAACCATGTGTCTAGAAACCATCTAGAAACCATCTGTCTCTTCATTGTTCCACTCTTGTCCACTCTCAGTACTAGAGATGCAATGATATTTCCTAGATAGGAATTTACTCGACATTTTCTCTTTGAAACTTTCAAAGTGTTTCCATTGGTCTTAGAAAAAGTCCAACATCTTTTTCCTAATAAGACGCTGGACCACCCGGTCATTGTTTACCCCACCAGAGATCTTTCTTGTTCTCAGGCCTTCTCATACTATATCCTAGCAATACTGAGTCTCCTTTAATTCCTCAGATCAAACATCATTTTGGGGCTTCCCTGCTTGTGGGCTTTCCACCTGCAACACAGTCTTCTCCTGTACTTTGTCCAGGGTCAGGCCTTCTCATTCTCCAGATGTCGGATTAAAGGTTTCTGACCCCACAGTGCAGGCTGGCTCCCATTCCGTGGGGTCCCCTCCACGGCAAGACCTCAGGGGGTGAATATGTCAGTCTTGAATAATGTTCTGCCACTTGTCATGTTGGTTCTCAACATGTGCAAGGAAATGCAGACCAGAGCTGGTGAAAATAAAGTCGGAGCGAGAGAGAAAAAAGGAAGAAGGGAGCAGTTTAAGACAGCACCAGGCGCCTATAAACCACACGAAGGAAAGCTCACCTAGCCAGAGGGCACGTGGTATGAAGTCCAGGGAGCAAGGGCATAGAAACTGCTGAGCTGGTTGAAGAGAATGTTCACAAGTTTGTATCAAAGGGACTGGCCAAGGCACCACCCATGTCGCAGCTAAATCCAGTTCTTTTCATTCAGACACTCCTTTGAAGAGTGGGATTTCAGTCACCTAAGTTATTGCCGAAGATTCTTGACTGTTTGCCGCTCCTGAACAATCTTTTGTTCGGTTCCCACTGAACTCCTGGTGGGCTTAAACCACCACCCAGAATCCACACAACAGTACCGGCTGGCGCAACGTGCTTCCTGATTTATAGTAAGACGTTTGTTCAAATAATGTTCCCATCCTAATGAGTTGATTATTTCTTAAGATATCACATATTTGGGGCGCCTGGGTGGCTCAGTGGGTTAGGGCCTCTGCCGTTGGCTCAGGTCATGATCCCAGTGTCCTGGGATCGAGCCCCGCATCGAGGCCCGCATCAGGCTCTCTACTCAGCGGGGAGCCTGCTTCCTCCTCTCTCTCTGCCTGCCTCTCTACCTTGTGATCTCTGTCAAATAGATAAATGAAATCTTAAAAAAAAAAAAAAGTATCACATATTTAGTTAAATAAATACTTAATGTATCTCACTGGACTTGTTCATGTAAATCTCTGAAAAGTCATTGGATCTTCTCTTCCATCTTGCTATCTTTGGAAATCAGCTGACATATAAGGACAGAGCAGGGCTATAATAGCTATAAAAGTCTTACCTAATCATCACTTCTTCCACAGACAGCATTATCAAACAGGTGTCATTCTGGAGAGTGGCATGGAGCTGTCCTAGAATTGTCTCTAAAACTAAATAAATTACTGAAATGTGCTAACGTAAAATAAACTTAGGGTATTTCTTCCTTTTTTTTTTTCTAAGTTCTGCAGTGTTCGGGAGATCAATTTCATATGTTTCTGTCGATGGACTAGTGGAATGTCAATAACTGAGAAAATGATGAGAGCTCAGTACTCATAGCCAAATAGCTTTTCAGCCTGTGGCCAGGTAAAGCAAACAGCTTGGGACCCACTTACTAAAAAGGTCCCAACCAGATGAGGGGGCATGTTATTATTCCATTTCACAAGGAGAGGATCCTTCTGGGAATGGAGGACGTGTGGATCAACACAGGACACTGAGGGAAGAATCCAGTTCCAGGATCTAGGGAACAGGGTCGGCCTAAGCAGAGCTTCTTTGTGGGGATAACGAGGCTTCAGGTAAGCCTCAGTCACTTAAAAAACATGAACTGGACACATTTCCTTACTGTCAGTTTCTGTGTTCTGCCTTCTTAATGTAGGTCCTGCTTTTGATAGGCTGTGATCTTGAGATCCTGAAGTAGCTTCCACATCTCACTGAGCTACATACACAGTTCAAGTTGTAACTTTCAAGAAAGTCTGTGACATAGAGAGTTCAAACAAAAGTCCTGCCTTTGAATCTCATTGGACTTTTTTTGGCTAACTTGAGACAAATGTCTTCACCAACCATTGTGACCAAGGGTATGGGATCTATTGATTGGCTTAGCCAGTTGGGTTTTAACTTAGGAATTGACAATCAGTTTCCTCTCATCTGACTCATTCGACTAGAAGATGTGGGATATTGTTAGGAAAGGAGCAAAGAAGGCTGCATTCTAGCAAAGCATCCAAAAAATATCCTGTTTCATACCACTTCAGTGACATCAAACATTTATTGTTTACATAGAATATGCTGGGCACTGTACTAGGTGCTGGGCTGGGGGAAGATTTGGAATGAGATGAAGGGAATGTGCAAGTTATAAAGATGAGTATGACATGGTTACTGACTATGGGGAACCCAACCCTCTGCTTGGGGAGATAAACACGGTAATGATTTTCTTGGCAAATCATGGCAGGAGTTGGCAAAAATGGGTTCTTCATACAATCACACTGGAGACAACTGCAGGACAAACTGGCAATGAATCTGGGTCCCCTTTCTGCCTTCATGTCCATGGTTCCCACATCCTATGTACTAAGGTCCCTCTATGGTGGCATATTTTGACAAAGCAGAAAACATCCAGATTATTGTGAGATTGTTGTAAATAGATGGGGAAGGAAGCAAAGATTTTCATTTTAAATTTTGAAAGATTTTATGAAACCAGTGACTGCCTAGGATAACAGCGCTTATTTATTTAAATCACCCTCTATGTTTTCTTTCATAGTTTACTTTAAATTTAATTTAAACAGTAATTATTCTTTCCCCAGCATTATGTCTCCCCTCCTGCTGATGGTGTTTTTAAATAATGACAAAATGACATAAAAAATTCAATCAAAATGGCGATTTTTTCATCACTATTCAACTAGAATTATGTATTAACTGTGAAGAATGGCCTTTTTCTCAGCATGAGGAGCGTTACTAGAATCTATCGCCAAGATTCACAGGGTTTCCCTTAAAATACCAAGTCTTGCTTATGTTTTATAAAGTCACATTTTCTGTGCCTGGACCATAACCTAAGTATGTGGTTAGCCCATGCATTGCCAAAAATGTTGCAGCACTCTGTTAGGATTTGTTGTGACACGTTAGAAAATATCTGCTATAGGAAACCTGGTTGGTTAGAGGATTCAAGTTAGAAGAGACACGAGCTTCTTTATTGCCCCCTAGCGCCACTGTTCAGGACAGAATGAGCGACCACAGGAACGGGTAAAGCCATTTTAGACAGGAAAATAGAGAAGAAATAAGCCCGTAAGGATAAGCATAAGCATCCTAAGAAATCCCTCTAAAGAAGAGAAGGAGGGGCGCCTGGATGGCGCAGTTGCTGTAAGTGGCGAACTCTTGATATCGGCTCAGGTTACGATCTCATGGTGTGGGATCAAGCCCCAGGTCGGGCTACAAGCTCAGCATAGAGTCTGCTTGGAACTCTCTCTCCCTCATCCCTCCCACTCATTGTCCTCTCCCTCTCAAATAATCTTTTAAAAAAGAAGAAGAAAAGGAGGAGGAGAAAGAGCGGGAAGGCTAGCAGAGGCATACAAACCCCAAAAAGTTAAGTGCTAACAGCCCTGTTAGAGAAGAAGTACAGAATGAAAGAACATAGCTTGGGGGGTGCTGGTGAGAGAACTTGGGGTGCACTGGAAGGGAAAGAAGGCTCATGGGTCCCCTGGAGCCCCAGGGGAGCACCCTCAGCAGGTAGCAGGATAAGGGTTTCGCCTTTGTGCGTCCCAGTCTGGGGCTTAGCATGCGTGTGGTTAGCCCATGCGTGTGGTAGCTTAACTAATGCCAACCACCCCTTCTACCAGCGTCCAGCCCCACAAGCTAATCCCTACAAACTCAGTTTGGAAACTTTGGAATTCATATATGGTCATGTCCGTAGGAGGGTTGCTGCTAGTGGACGAACAGCAGCACAAAGTTGTAAATTAAACACCCAGTCCCCTTTCGTCCTCTTAATTAACTCTGAAATGCAGATTATTACATAACTCTGTCTCACTCCTCAGTTGTTTTGTTTGGGCTCATAGTCACTCATAATGGGGCCACTACATTTTCCTTCTCGTCTGTAACAGAAAGTACTTGGCATCTCATCCTAGCAGAGATGCCAGTCGTACATGACTACCTTCACTTCTAGGTTCCAGGAGTTGTCAAGATATCCCTGATGTTGTGCAAAGAAGTTCTGCTGAGGTTAAAGTCTGTGTGTCTCGTGTGGAATTTTCTCCTGTTTTTGCCCTGAGAGTGAACTACATCTGTCATCCTTCCTCAGTATCTCTAACTTTGGTGAGTCCCGCATCCTCTAACCAGAGAATGTAAGCAGGCTTCTGTGTTTTGACAGGCTGGCCAGGTTGGTAGGTTATTTGGAGTTATGTATGTTAGTAACCAAAAACATTTTAATAATTTTTCTAGATATATACATATAAACTTTTAACAGAACTCTTTATTATTTTATCAGAAAGTATTATCAGGGGATTTCAAAAGAATAGCCTTTCAGTATCCCCCACATAAACCATGCTGCCCGTCTTACTATGTACACGGTCTCCTCTCCCTACCAACTCTCTCAGAATCCTTCATACTTTCTCCTTAAGTGGCCACATGTTAATTTTATGCCTACAAGCCTATTAAATGTTTGATTATTGATCTTTCTGCATTTGAAATCCACGTGCCCCAGTGATGCATTGAATTTCTTAAATTGTGGCTTACCAGAGGAGAGGGAATTTGTCTAATTCTACCCCAAACAGCATCATATTTGGGCAAATGTATTTAGTAAGTGCTTTTTATAATTTTATATATATATATATATATATATATATATATATATATATATATATATGCCAGGGCACCTGGGTGCCTCAGTCAGTTAAGCATCAAACTCTTGGTTTCAGCTCAGGTTATCATCTCAGGGTCATTGTAAGATCAAGTCCCGTGTTGGGCTCCATCCTGGGCGTGGAGCCTGCTTAAGACTCTCTCTCCCTCTCCCTCTGCCTCTTACCCCACTCACTCACTCACTGTCTCTAAAAAAAATAAGATAAAAAATAAAAAATATATACATGCAATATTATGTTCACAGAATTATTTCTTCCCAGTATCTTTTAGGTCACCTACTGTTCACCTGCCTTTACACTGAACTTTTCAAAATCTCTCTTAATAGTGTTCCTGGCATAGAGGACAAGAAGCAGCAGTCCTTTAAAAAGGTGGGGAAAAAATAGCACGCAGGGTCCCCTTATCTCTGGATGTGTCCCTGGTCACAGAATGAGTTTCATTTCTCCAGTATGCAATGCAGATCACATAGTTTTATAAGACACACATTTCCCCTGAGAATTTAAGATGACAGCTTTCTACTCAAGCCACCGACTTCCACATCTCTGTATGTCAAAAATGCATCTCTTCTTTTTTTAATCTCTTATTTTACAAATGAGGGAATCGAGATCTTTAGAGGTTAAATGGCTTGTTCATGGGGACACAGCTAATTAGCAGACTTGCAGACATCATTCATCAACCTTAAAATGTCCTTTCAGTACGTTACCAAGTATAACCTATTATGTTAAGAAAGCTCCTTTCCTACGAGCTAGGAGTTCCATCAATACTGCCCACCTTCCTTTGTAATTAACTTTTGTTTTATCTCTCTTAATAGAGTCCATAAAACAGAGGACAAACAGCAGTAGGTATTTTTAACCTGTTATAGTTTCTGTATGTTATTAGACCAACTTTAAAACAACATAAAATATTTAAGAAGCAGCCATAGAGGCACCTGTGTGGCTAAGTTAGTTAAGCATCTGCCTTCGGCTCAGGTGGTAATCTCGGGGTCCTGGGATCAAGCCCCACATTGGGCTCCCTGCCCAGCAGGGAGCCTGCTACTCCCTTTCCCTCCACTCCTCCCCTCTGCTCTTGCTCTTTCTCAAATAGATAAATAAAACCTTTAAAAAAAAAAAAAAAAGAAAAAGCAGCCATAGTCTCCCCAACATTGTAATACCACAAGTAATGGATATGAGGCTCCTTCCCAAACTGTTTTTTTTTTCTTTTCCTTTCAAATGTATTTTAACTTTGATGGATTCTCTTGAAAACATTGAAGATCTTCTTGATCTGAAGAAATTACATTAAAATGAATGAACATTGGCATCTGTACTTTTTTTAAATTTATTTTTTTTTATTAACATGTAATGTGTTATTAGCCCCAGGGGTACAGGTCTGTGACTCTCCAGGTTTACACACTTCACAGCACTCACCATAGCACATACCCTCCCCAATGAAAATAACCCCACAACCCTCTCCCTACCCCCCAAACTTTTTTTTTAATTTAGCAATACATACTTTTTAGAAGACTATAGAGTATTGGTTATATGTGAACTTATGTGTATTATTGTTCTTTTTTTTCTCTTAACATTGTCTTGTTCCTTTTTCTATTCTGCTACCAAACAGTGCAAACATTCCTACAAAATGACTGCCTGATCATGATGCAAGAGGAAAATTAACGTAACCTTTCCCCTATTCTTACACACATGGGGTATTTCTTGTTTGTTGCCGTTGTGAGTAATGCAGGAGAGAACACACTTATGCGAGTAGAAGCACAGCACACAGGGACAGATATCCTCCTGCCAAGTGAAAATTCTGGTTCAGATTTACCTTCTGTGAAGAACAACATCCAAATATTGATCGTTGTTTTGACACAGAATATGTTTGCTTTGCCATGACAGGGCTGGGGATAGAATGAACTTCTCTTTGAAACAAATGTTTTTCTTGGATGGTGGACTTCTTTATTGAACTGTAAGCTCTGGATGGGTAAATAGTCTCCTTTTCTTCAATTTAGACAAGGATAGGCAGTTATAAATTATACTATTTTGTACAAACTATTGGCCGAGTCCTTAATATATGTTATCTAGAATTTTCCCAGAAACTCTATAAGGCAGGTGCTGTTATTCTGTTTTATAAATTTACAGATGAGGAACCTGAGGCTCAGAGAGCTTTAGCAATGGCAGGAGCCGACTGCCAGGTAGTTGACTTTGAGCCCACATTCTTGACGTTGGACTACCTCGTGTCACATCCCAGCTGAGCAGAGATGAGAGGGAACGATACCCAGTTGTTTTATTTGCACAGATTTGTTGAGATGTAATCCACATGCTATATGATTCACTGTGTTCAAGTGTGCAATTCAATTTTTTTATTAACATATAATGTATTATTTGTTTCAGGGGTACAGGTCCGTTATTCATCAGTCTTATAGATTCACAGATACATGCGACCACACACCATCTATTTTAGAACATCTTCATCACCTCAAATAGAAACCCCATACCCTTCAGTTATCACCCTTTCTAATCCTCCAATACCTAACCCTAAGCAATAATTAATCCACTTTCTATACCTGTGGATCTCCCCATCTGAACTTGCCTATCATTGGACTCAGACAACACATAGACTTTTGTGTTTCTGGCTTCTCTCGCTTAGCATAACATCTTCAAGTTTCATTCAAGTTGTAGTATATGTCAGTACTTCTTTCCTTTTCATGGCTAAATAATATTCCATTGCATGGATATGTCACATTTCGGTTGTATAGTGGTCCACTAATGGACATTTGGATTATTTCTACCCTTTGGCTATTATGAATGGGCCTTAACAAACATTATATACAAGTTTTTATGAGGGCCTGTGTCTTTATTTTTCTTGGCTATCTATCTGAGAATGGAATTCCAAGGTCATGTGGTAATTCTGATTAATTATTTGAGGAGGTACCAGACTTTGCAAAGTGGCTGTACCATTTTACATTTCTACCAGCAGTGTATGAGGGTTTTTATTTCTCCACATCCTGACCAACACTCCTTATAATCTGGCTTTTTGATTCTAACCATTCTAGTGGGTGTTTTTGACTTCATGTTCTTCTGGCCTAGAGAGGCCAGAACTATATTCAGATGGATGTAAAGACTTATGTCACTGTCTCTCAACTCTACCTTTGGGGATAAAGCAGATCTGACCACTCACAGAAAAAGCTCAAAGCCAAGGAAAAAATCAAAAGCAAGGCAACTCAAAACTGCATTTTGTGTTTGTCAGACACATAGGCTTAAGAGTAAGGAATATTTACACAATCCACGTATCCACACATCACTATTTATCACTATGACCCTTATGAACTTATTTCAGTTGCAAAAGGGTAGTTATCCCTCTATACCTCTATCCACCCCCACCTTCACGTCCTACCCCTTCATCCAAAGTCACCTGTGGATTTAAGAACATCAATTCTCTAATATCTCATGCTATGTACTTTTCAGGATTCCTAGGCAATTTATTCAACATGAATACATTTACAGATCATCTCCTATAGCCAAACCCTGACTATGGAAGGTGTTCGAGCTCCAGTTGTGAATATAAACCAAATAAAATCCTTGCCACCTTGGGACTTACCGTATAGTGAGGAAGAAGTTATCGATCAAATAATCACACAAATTAATATAAGTCCACACCTGTGCTAAGTGCCACAGGGACAGGTACTTAATTTGTGCAGGGGATGTGAGGAATCAGGTTGGCAGAGCAACTTTATGTGCAGGGAACGTTTATGACAGTGAGATGTTGAATTTATGGCAGTGTGTTAAGAGTGTCACTTGATTTCAATTTTTCTCAAACCACACTAATAAATAGCTTCCAGTGAGGCTTCTGGGAGCTCAGATTAAAACAGAAAGTATTTTTTTCCATACAATAAACAAAAATAATGTTACTAATATGAAAGCTCCTGTTCTTTTTTTTTCTTTTCCTTAAGATTTTATTTATTGGTCAGAGAGAGTGCACGCAAGCAGGGGGAGCAGGAGAGGGAGAAACAAGGAGCCTGACATGGGGCTTGATCCCAGGACCCTAGGATCATGACCTGAGCCAAAGGCAGATGCTTCATTGACTGAGCCACGTAGGTACCCCAAAAACTCAAGTTATGATAGACATGTATATTAGCCTCACTACTAAGCTACCTTAAAAATTCAAATGTATTTCCATGGACCTGATCACACAAAGTCTATTTTCTTTATGTTTGTTTATTTTTATTTCTTTTCCTTTGTTTCAGATTCCACTTGTTCTTTCAGGTGTTTATTATTTCAGTTTTTGTTTTACTATTAAATGTTTATTTCACATAATGGCTCTTTTTTTTTTTGAGCGTTTGAAGTTTTATCTGCTGTTTTATCTACAAATGGATTGAAGTTTATTTTCAAAACAAGACAGTTTCTCAGAGATTTCTAATTGGTATAAGGAGAAATGGCCTTGATCTTTTCTAAGTTTCTATCAAAGCTGAACTAGGGGTGCCAGGGTGGCTCAGTTGGTTAAGCATCTGCCTTTGGCTCAGGTCATGATCCAAGGATCCTGGAGTCGAGCCCCACGTTGGGCTCCTTGTTTGGTGAGGAATCTGCTTCTCCCTCTGCCCCTGCCTGCTTGCCCTCTCTCTCTATGTCAAATAAATAAGTAAAATTTTTATATTTAAAAAAAAAAAAAAAGCTGAACTAGACCTCTAATCTACATATCTATTATTCCCTGTTGTTTTAACGCTGTTCTTTGGAGGACTGGGATTCCAAACAAGTGGACTTAACCTGGATTTCCCCTGGCTTTCCTACATCTTAACGCCTGATGCTGTTCAGCTGAGGTAGGCTCTGAGGTCAGATCTGAGCCTGAGTCCAGACTCCCTTATCTACCGCAGATGTGATCTTCAGTGGCCTGTGGGACCTCTCTGAACCTCAGTGTTTTCATGAAAAAAAAAAAAAAAAAAGGAATACTTCTGCAGGGTTTTAAACATTTAACAATAGAATTTATATAAAATGTGTTGTACATTTGGCAAAAAAAAAAAAATATTATAGAAGAGTAACCTATTGAAAAATTACATTGTTTGTATTTTCCACTGCTGTAGATTCATCTGGAATGGAGGAGAGCTTCCTTCCTTCCTGCCAGGAGAGTTACAAAGCATTTCATTTCCACATGCTAATTGCTTTTGACCAAGGAGAAAGGTAAGCAAGCTCTTTGGGTTACTAGGGTCTGAAACCTGGCTTCTTCAGAAATCAACCCCAGGGGCACCTGGGTGACTCAGTGGATTAAGCCTCTGCCTTTGGCTCAGATCATGATCTCAAGGTCCTGGGATCGAGCCCAGCATCCGACTCTCTGCTCAGTGGGGAGTCTGCCTCCCCCACTCTCTCTCTGCCTGCCTCTCTGCCTGCTTGCGATCTCTCTCTCTCTGTAAAATAAATAAATAAAATCTTTTAAAAAAAAGAAATCAAACCCCAGCTGATTGGCAATATTGGTGAGGGAGAAATGGGTATGATGAAATGCAGTGTCCTGTTTTATTTTATGGGAGAAAGGGAATTTGAGAGGTAAAGTCAGCCAGTCCTCATCTGGGTCCGTGAAGTCTAAAGGAAGTCTAGGAACATAGTGGGTGGTGCCCGGAGCCTGCTGTGATAAGTACTTTGAAGCCAGAAGGGTTCCCCAAATGACGCTGGGGATGCCCCTAAGTGTGGGGAGCTGTTTAGGGAGGCTTGTGGCTGCCCCCACCCTCTGCTTCACTGTGTGGACAGAACCTGCTGGGTGCAGAGTTGGCAGTGGTCCCCAGCAGCAGTCAGGAGGTGACGGAGGTTACCAACCACTCCCCATTCACAGTATCTCTGAAAGCATCGTAGCAGTGGTGGCAGCCAAAAGCTCCTCCCTACCGAGAAGTTAAAAAGATAACAGAGCTCTTTAAGTATCTGGGAATTCTTGAAAAATTCTCAGATACTTAAAAATTTAGAAAAAAATTTAAAAACATTCTTGAAAAATTCCCAGAGGACAAAAGATCACCACCAAAACTACTAAGGGACATCCCGCCAATTGTGTGTGTGTTTGTTTGCACTGGAGGACAGGATGGGAGCATTCCGGGCTTTTTGCAACTAAAGCGGAAAAAGAAAAATGTGGCATTATTTACGCTCTGAGTGATGGGAGGCAGTTCCTAGGCACTGCATATATCTACAGAAGGACTAAGTATCAATCACTTGATAATGAGAAAAGCCCCTATGTTATTTTGGCAACAACATTGAAATAATAAATGCTCAGGGCTCCTGGGTGGCTCACTCGTTAAGCATCTGCCTTCAGTTCAGGTCATGATCCCGGGGTCCTGGGGTGGAGCCCCACATCAGGCTCCCTGCTCAGTGGGGAGCCTGCTTCCCCCTCTCTCACTACCCCGCTTGTGTTCCCTCTCTCGCTGTCTCTGTCAAATAAATAAATAAGGTCTTAAAAAAAAAAAAAGAAGAAGAAGAAGAAGAGGAAGAAAGAAAAAGAAATAGCAAATACTGGGATGCCTGGGTGGCTCAGTTGGTTAAGCATCTGCCTTCAGCTCAAGTCATGATCCTGGGGTCCTGGGATTGAGGCCTACATCGGGCTCCCTGCTCAGCAGAGAGTCTGCTTCTTCCTCAGCCTGCCTCTTTCTCTCTCTGACAAATAAATAAACAAAATCTTAAAAAAAAAAAAAAAAAGGAAGAAAGAAAGAAATAGATGCCTATATGATATTTTATTATTTTGCCTTTGTGAGTCCTTTTCTCAAATAAAACCCCGTGCTTTCGAAAACAGGCATAGAACCATAGGAAGTCTGGCTCTCCTGGTCTGTCACCACCCCCCTCCCCCCAGTCCTTGCCTATCCCCTTTCTCTCTCTCTCTGTTTCTGTCTCTCCTTCACCTGTTCAGTTCCTTTTTCTCTTTCCTTTCTTTTCCTCCATATTCTAGCTCTTTCTTGATCTCTCCCCTCTCTCCATTTCCCATTTTACCTTCCATCCCTTTCCACCCCCTTCCCCATGACTTCTCCTTCCTCCCTGCCACTCACCTCCTCCTCCTTGCATTGTACTTGCCTACTCCTGCCATTAATCCCACTCCTTCCCCCACCTTGCATTGACTTCCTCAAAATAGAATTTTCTTTAAATAGAATCTGCAATGTATGCAGATTCATCCATGAGGGAAAACTCACTTCAAACCATCAAGAGCAGGAAGTTTCCAGTGTTAGCACTGGAGCGTCTTACATTCGGACAATGATTCTGAAATCTGCTTCTGTCTGTGAAGGAAACTTGATATTTCAATAAAAAGTGCCTAACATGGGCGCCTGGGTGGCTCAGTGGGTTAAGCCGCTGCCTTCGGCTCAGGTCATGATCTCAGGGTCCTGGAATAGAGTGCCACATCGGGTTCTCTGCTCAGCGGAGATCCTGCTTCCCTCTCTCTCTCTCTGCCTGCCTCTCCATCTACTTGTGATCTCTCTCTGTCAAATAAATAAATAAAAAATCTTAAAAAAAAAAAAAGTGCCTAACATTATCTACGTAAACTTTTTTTAATAGCTTATCTTTCCGGTAAAACAAAACAAAACAGACATGGTCACTGGTAACAGAAAGGGTTCTTTGGGGCTGATTAAAACAGGGACATATTCTGATAAAATATCTGGTGAGGTAAAAACCATAACACCTTAGTGTAATAAGATTCTGTATTAAAGTAGCTGAAGTAGAAAAAAGTATATGTAATATTCCGCCTACCTAAGTAATTATGACTTACAATTTCTCTTACTGCTGTAGCTTCAACGCCTGACCTTGTTTACCCTTGGAACTTCTGTTCTAGAGGCAGAAAGAGCCCTGTGTGGGCTGCGGAGAGACAGCAGGAGGCCTGACTCTTACAATGGTGTTGATTTGAATAGATGGACCAGGTGTTTCTTTTCGCTCTTTTAAGAACTGGTATTTTTTCCAAGAGGCTAATCAACCAAAACAGTAGAGTCCGTGTGCATGCAGGGGACTTTTTACCTCGAGACCTTTTCAACAAATGCCTAACAGGACCTTAAAAACATTTCCTAATATTTAAAGTGAGTCCCTGTGAACAGAAAGTTCCCAGTGAAGAGAGCTAATGCAAACACTGGAGGGAAATGTGAAAGAGGAAGGCTTCCACATTCTTATTAATTACTGCCCATTTATAAGACAAGGAATATTATCACGACAGCCTCATGATTAGGTAAAGAGGATGCAGTCTCCGAAATTGTGAACTTTAAGGGCTTCTCAACATCCAGAATGTTGCCCATCCTGGCCTACCTGATGTTTCACAATGAGAAAGTAATTCCTTTGGATAAGTCTTCCTGTCTCCTATTAACTGAATATATTATGTCAGAATGGCTAAATCAGTAAAGAAGAACTGAAGATAGTTTTTCTAAAAGCAGATTCTGTATCAGTGCTGTCTAGTAAAAACACAGCATGAGTCATATATGTAGTTTTAACTTCTCTATGAACCATGTTAAAGAAGTAAAATTAAACAGAAGCAGGTAAAATTAATCTTAATAATATATTTTATTTAACCCAGCACAGAGTATTGTCATTTAAACATGAAAAAAATAGTAATGCATTATTTCACATTGGGCCAAACATGAAAAGACAAATATTGTATGATTCCACATACATGAAGTATCTAGAGCAGAGAAATGCATAGACATAGAAAGTAGAATGGTTGCCATGGGTTTAGGACTGAGGAATGGGGAGTTGTTTATTAATAGGTACAGAGTTTAGTTTGGGGTTATGGGAAAATTCTAGAAATGGATGGTGATGGTGATTGCATAAGATTGTGAATTACTTAATGCCACTAATTATATACTAAAAATGGTTAAAACAATAGATGTTATTTTATATATATTTTACCACAATAAAAAAAAAAGAAAATTCACTGCTATAACTCCCTGTTGATAATATTCAGCCTTTTAGGATGCCTGGGTGGCTCAGTCGGTTAAGTGTCTGCCTTCAGCTCAGGTCATGATCCCAAGGTCCTGGGACCTTGTGGCTTCTTGCTCAGCGGGGAGCCTGCTTCTCCTTCTGTCTGCCACTCCCCCTGCTTCTTCTCTCTCTCTGACAAATAAATAAATAAAATTTTTAAGAATAATAATAATATTCAGCCTTTCAGCTCTGAAGTTATCTACTTTGGGAAGATTAGCTTCTGCGTGTTGTTTGATGATCATAGTTTAGGAAGTGTTCAATTATATTATTAATTGCAAAATTACACCTTTTTTTCTATATGGTGGAGTGTTGGGTGGATTATGCAACAGTGAGTGGGTTCAACTTTCAGTTGCAATCAGGGACGCTGGGGCCAACTGAGACTCAAATACGGTGCTGGAAACCTGGACTCCTGCTATGGAGACAAGTGTGCTTGAAAGGAGGAGAGCAGTTCAGTTCAGTGGAAGAGCTGTTATTTTAAAAATACAATACGTGAAATTCTGGCTCTTGATGAGACATAAAAAGTGCTTTATAATTAGTAAACAGACAAAAAGAATTGCTGGGTTTTTCTTTCTTTCTTTCTTTTTTCTTCCATAATGACTCCCAACCAGGGCTGTACTCAGCCTGTCAAGAGGTGTGGGCATTTGACGTGGAAAAGAAGGGAGCATTTTTCTAACTTAAAAGTCAATTAACTAGTACATAAGTACTGAGCTTTAGGATAACCTCATCTTGAAAATCAGAGCAAAGAGCACCTTCCATTATGAGAGAGCAAGTTCCCAGGTTCCCTGTCACTGCGTGCGTCCTGCCCACAGGAGAGCTGTGATGCTGGAAAGCCTGTGCTCAGCTGTTCGAGAGGCCTGTGTTCAAGCCCCAGCACCGGCATTATTACCTGTAAACCATTAAGAAGTTAGTTAGACACTTTGAATGTCTTTCTCACCTGTCAGATGGGGAAATACTTACTCTTCAGAATTGCCTTGAGGATTCAAGGTAATTTACATGACGTGTCTGACGTCATTAAATGAACCCTATTATTATTCTCCTTTTGGAAGTTAGCTTAGGACTTATCAACTTCTGGGCCTACTTTTACTTGGAGGAGAGTAAAAACTTTATTTGTGCCTGTACTTTGTAGCATAATTACAACAGTAATTAAATGATTGTTTGTTTAATCCCTAGCTAAATGCCTCTTTCCCCTGCAACACTTTTTCTCTATAACACTTTTTGTAAACTTCACGAAGTCAGGGGCCATCTGTTTTCTTCTCCAGTGTATTCTCCGATCCTTGGGAAATCATGCAAATAGATAAACAGACATGGAGAAGAGAGAATCCTCCGGCTGGGTTGGTATCCGAGGACTGTAACTGTAATTCTGAGAGTAAGAGCTTCATGTTTTACCAGACCCAGTTAATCTGGGCTACTAAACACAGGGATGTGGGTTCCAGCCCCTTCTGAGATGACATCTCTGCCCCGCCACCTTCTTTTTTTTTTTTTTAAAGATTTTATTTATTTATTTGACAGAGAGAGATCACAAGTAGACAGAGAGGCAAGCAGAGAGAGAGAGAGGAGGAAGCAGGCTTCCTGCTGAGCAGAGAGCCCGATGCGGGACTCGATCCCAGGACCCTGAGATCATGACCTGAGCCGAAGGCAGCGGCTTAACCCACTGAGCCACCCAGGTGCCCGCCCCGCCACCTTCTTCACCTGGTTTATACTCTACATATGACTTACCAAGGTGCGTAAGCTTGGTGCCTACCACAGGGCCCAACACATAAAGGTATTCAACAGATACCTTTTTTTTTTTTCAGATTTTATTTATTTATTTGACAGAGAGAGAGAGAGAGATCACAAGTAGGCAGAGCAGCACACAGAGAGAGGGGGGAGCAGGCTCCCTGCTGAGCAAAGAGTCCCATGCAGGCCTCCATCCCAGGACCCTGAGATCCCCCTGAGGGGAAGGCAGAGGCTTACCCCACTGAGCCACCCAGGTGCCCCTCAACAGATGCTTTTGATAAACCAGTATAAGTCAACCTTCTTCATGTACCAATGTGAAGGGTGCCCCTGACTTTGTAAACTTTAATGGGACTGTTCATAGAGTCTATTACTTTTTAACCTAAACAGCCATAGGAACGTCAATATGTTGCTCTTCACATAGGTGCCAATGTAGAAACAACACTGGGTCAGGTTTTGGAAAATGTGGCTTTTAAAGCACTTTGATTTTGGTTTGCCCATCTCCAAAATAAGAAAGTTGGAATAAATGAACTCTAGTTTCCTTCCAGATATACCATTATTGATTTTTAAATATGTATACTTAAGGAGAAAATAGTAAAAGATAATAATTAAAACAGTGAGGAATTTTTAGTGATTTAAAGCGGTGTAATAGCTTCTGGTCACCACAGTGTTCTGGGCAATGTATTTATATCCACCAAGTCTTAATTAATTATTCAAATCAACATTGAAGATCCTGGTCCTAATCACTCTGGTGTCAAGTGAGAACTCGGGCAACTTGTCCATATTGTTTCCCATGGATGGAGGCTCCTTAAACCTGAGCAAGGATTCCTTTGTCTGCCGTGTTGACAATTTAGACACTGGAAAATAGAGTTTTTGGAAAGCAAAACCATAAATCTATCCACCCCACCATTCAACTCCTTATTGACCCATAAGAGCAAACTGTCCACATAGATAATTGGGTGCCTGTGTCTCCATCCAGTATCATCTAACATAAACCAGGAGTACACATCATTGCACCCTCTAAGAAGTAAGCAGAAAGTTATCTTTCTTGCTTGCATCAGTCCTCTCTGGAGTGTTGTTTAGCTTTGTAGATCTTTCTTTCTACTCCCACTTTCATGGGCACTGATCCATGGAAAGAGATGTAACCATGACCTAATAGCAGCCGTCTATTCAATAAGGTATTGTCCATCACCAGCAGACTTTGCAAAGAGATGGGAGTCTCTTCCCTCAAGCTGTCCTTCTGTCTTTCCTTTCTGTTGCATCAGAATCCCCAAGATTAGGTCATTGGTGTGTATATGGACAATATAGTTATAGTCAATATTTTTAGCAACTGGCTCTGTGGAAGCATGAATCTATAAGAAAGGATGAGAGTATTTATTGCTATGTAGGGTCCTGGAGGTTCCCTGATATGCCAGCAGTTAACCATTTACTTGCTTGAGGAGGTCAGTGTTCCTAGGGATGAGTCTGGCTGGATTGGTAGGCAAAGGAACATTTAGAGGACCTCAGGGAAGTATAATAGGCAGGAAGAACTTAAATATTTTAACAATTATTATAACCATTACATTGTATGCTGATGGAGTATCAGCCTTGAGTATATGTGATCGCTCTACTAAAGAGTTCAGACAATTTCAAGAGTTAATTACAATAGGAAGGAAAAGGTTAAAGCTCTGGGTATTGGACTTTTCCTCGCAGCTCCATACTAAAGGCAGATACACTATAAATCCTAATCTTCAGGTTCCAAATGCCCACCTCCTCCCATCCTCAGGATTGCGTCACCTTTCTTTCCCAAGTAGCTCCTTAATCTTTCTTTTTGAATTTCCAAACATTTTCCCATGGGGAAGCCTTTGCCTCCGACTACTGAAAGAAACCTCTTCTCATGAATCATTCTTCCCTTTGCCGGATGCCATGCCCAAGAGTGAACCGAGCAGGCTGGAAGGATCCCGAGGAGGATTAGCCCAGTGGATAATGATACCCATCATCTTTAAGCAGCCAGGGTGAGAGTGGCCTCCGATACTACTGGAAAGCAAGGGTGGGATCCTCTAGTCTAAGCTTCTTTTTAATATTCTTACCAATGTGATCTATAGGTCTCCCAATTTTTAAACTTTATTACATACTCCTTAAAATAACGTCTAGTTTTAAGTAGATTAAAACTAAATGGTTAACTCTCATTAACCATTTTCACACTGCATAGTTGCGGAGAACTGAATTGTGCCCCTCAAAAACTCATATGTTGAAGCCTAACCCTCAGTGAGACTGTATTTGGAGTGAGGAAGTTATTCAGGTTACATGAAATCATCTGGGTAGAGCTAGGGCCCAAACTAATAGGAGACACCAGAAATCTCATTCTCTCTTTGCCATGTGAGGTCACATCAAGAAGGTGGCCATCTGCAAACCAGAAAGAGAGCCCTCACCAGAAGGTACATTGGCCTGCATATTGATCTTGGACCTCCCATTTCCCTATGGCATTTTATTATGGCAACCTGAACGGAATAAGACAATAGTCCAATCCCATAGTGAGAAAAAAAAATTTTTTTTTCTCAATTCGCATGGGACTGCCATAGCCTTTGTACTAAATGTTCTCCTTTATTCTGCAAAAGCAATGCTTTGTTTTCTTTTGTTGGGAGATTTTTATCTCTGACCTAGTAGCCTATTTCAGTTATATGTTAAAAAAAAAAAAAATGCAAACGTTAGTTTTAATGGTTGTTTTCTAAGCTTTTGAAAAGGACCTTCTGATGAGGGGGATGGGGGTCCAGGAGGTGTTTCACTGCTCATCCTATGTGCCGCACTCATACTACTATCTAAATCTACCTAGCTACTTCCTGCTCCCAAAGAGCTTTCTCTTGAGTTGTCAGAACTCTAAGACATAAAGAACTTTGTTTCATTTCAAAGCTGTTAAAATTGAGTCTCAGAACAATGAAGAAATTTGCCCCCAAATCCCAACAGAATAGTATATGATGCAGATACTAAACTAAGTGCTCTTTCTTTGGGTATAACACTTTTTCCACTCTACTATTCCCAACAAAAGAAAATAAAGCAGTGCTTTTGTGGAATAAAGTAGAACATTAGCACAAAGGCTATGGCAGTCTCATGCGAATTGAGAAAAAATTTTTTTTTCTCACTATGGGATTGGACTATTTGACATCTAGGAAATCAAAATAAGTCTCCACTTGGAAGCTAAAGACTGAAAGTTAATTGTTGGGAGGCTAACAGTAAGGATAAGTTACCCTCCTCCCCGTCCTGAGTAGAGCAATAATGAAGCCAACAGGTAGGGAGAAGGAGGGAAATGGAAGCTGACTTGCTCTCAAGTCTCTGTTTTAGAGGCTCCTGAGATCCCTTGGGAAAGCTGCTTCTGCTCTTTCTGAAATTTGGTTTCTGCTCTTCCTTTATTTCTAAAAGCCAACATTCTGGAGGTTGAGTTTGTTTGTTTCTGGTATTTTTATTTTCGTTTTATGCTTTTTTTGCTTAAGCTAAGTCAAGTTGGGTTTGTGGCTTCCAATCAAAAGCCTCAACTGATACAAAGACCCACACATCATTTTAGTAGCAAAAGTAGGGGAAGAGATTCAGTTCACCATAGTCCTATAAGGAAAAGTAAAAGGTACAAAAATAAATTTTAACATTTCTTAACAAGACCTATTCCTCACTTAACTTTAAAACATTATTTCACAAAGAACAACTGAATTCTGCTTCTGGAAGGATACTTGGAAATTATTCCAAGGCAATATTTGAACACTGCCCTTGAGCTTTTTACATCGGAGGACACAAAGGCCCAGAGCCTTTAAATGTCAAGCCCAGTTCTGTCTCTGTCAGACTCTGTCACCAGAGTCCAGGTGAAATGTTTCCTTCCATGCAAATATGGTAGCACTGTCCAGGAGTATACTAAATGACTACTGAGAGTAACACACTGTGCTAGTCACTGGGGAAATCACTGTGCACATAATTTATGATATCCTACAAAGCAGGTTGGACATCACTTTTATCTCTCATTGGCAGGGTTTCCATTTTCTCTCCATCTTTCTGTCTCTGTCTCTCCATCTTTTATCTATCTGTCTAATATTTTTACCTTCTCCCTGAGTTTTCCCCCCAGCCAGGTGGTTGTGCATTCCACAAGGTCTATTTATTTACCT
Source organism: Lutra lutra (assembly GCF_902655055.1). Lineage (NCBI taxonomy): Eukaryota > Metazoa > Chordata > Mammalia > Carnivora > Mustelidae > Lutra > Lutra lutra. The sequence goes on along the minus strand of NC_062288.1, from coordinate 98,511,034 downwards.
GTCTTTTGTATCCCCTGTAGTTCCAAGCACAAGGCATCGAAACTGAGATTGCCTGCTGGAGAGTCATCAGGCTGCTGGTGATACCTGAAGTGCTCCATCTGAATTATTTTTCTGAAGGACCAACATTTTTTGAAATACCTGTAATTAGAAGGCTTGAATGGGATAAGAAAGAATCTGGGGCACCTGGGTGGCTTAGTCGATTAAGTCCAATTCTTAATGTCAACTCAGGTCACGATCTCAGGGTCATGAGATCAAGCCCTGCATCGGGCTCACACTCAGCATGGTGTCTGCTGGAGATTCTCTCGCTCCTTCTCTCTCCGTTCCTCTCCCTGCTCATGCACATGCTCTCTCTCTCTCAAATAAATACATAAATAAAATCTTTTAAAAGGAGAAAAAAAATCAATGAAAAAAGAGAGTTGTAGTTGAGTCCTTCACACTTTCTGGTCCCTCTTCCAAATTCCTTCCTCCCTTCCATCTTCTTCCCGTATTTGCCCTGGCTAACTCGTCCTCACTCCACTCCCAGCTAACATCTCTTTCCCTGAGGAAAGCCTTTTCCAGACCCCCAGAGTAGGCTTATGATTTCCCATAATAAATGTCCATTACACTGCATATTTCCACATTTATGGTGCTTATTACACTACTCATTTTTTATTAATATTTGCAATTCCCTCAAAGATGAAGCAAGGAGCTCATCTTTCTTGTTCTGTGATTTATTAGTGATACCGACCAGTACTTGGCACATAGAAGATACCTAACAATTGCTGTCTTTATTGAAGGAATGGAAATTCATTTTCATAGAAACCAAAACACAGAAAACAGGAAATTTATTCATTAATATGCCTATTCAGTAATTAACCAAACGCTCAATAAATTTATAGAGCTGTTATATTTCTGACACCATGTTATATGGAGATTGGAAGAAAAAAGCTACTGATCCCTGAGAAAGATGCTCCCTCTAACAGGGGAGAGTCACTTCCACAAATTCTTCTAAGCGAACGTGATCATTTCTAGATAAGCATATAGCCATGTGAAATTGTCAATGTTACCAGTGATATAGAGAAGTCAAGAAGAATCAAGTATATGAAACACGTTACATATGTGCTTGGCATGGAATTAGTAAATTTAAGATTTGTAATTTTCTTAATTGTTTGATATGTTTAAGCTTTGTCTTCTTTAAAAAGGTGTATACTTAATTCTTGTGCTGGGATGAGTCTGTATATAGTGCTTCAGATTTGTTTTAAAAGAGATTGTAGACCAAACTGCCATGTTCTGTTTAAAATACTTATTCAAATCCTTCAAAGTATTTTATATAACTTTTAATCCATCAGCAAATAGTCATGATATCCTATTTGCTCAATATTATACTACATATAAAATACAGCTCTAATTTTAGATTAAAAAAGTGATAACCATGTAAAAATATTCCACCAGGAAGAAGATAATAAATATCTCATTATTCTCTTCTATTTATATGTGTATTCCACCCACTCTAGTGGATAATGAAGCGGCTGTTAAAAGTTCAGTAAAAGATAAAATACTAGTGATCCTGAACCCCAATTTAATTAGGCTTGGCCAGGATTTATTATGAGTGTAGAGAGACCGTCGAGCAAGTTTAAAGAAGTGAAGCCCAGTGGAGATTATCTATGCAGTGTGCATATGTATTTATAACTCCACTGGGCTCTTTTAACTCCACAAATAACTTTATTTTTCTCTTGCCCAAATAACTTTCTCTTCTGGAAAAAATAAATTTCCTGAAACAATAGGAACACTTATTTTTAAGTGTAGGAACTGGCTTTATCATTGGTCAAAAGAGGCCATAAATCAAGGCATCCTTGTTGTTTATTTGAAATCTATGACTCACAATCTGGTGGGTTGAGAAGCTTGTCCTATTGAAACAGTCATGCTGCTGCTGCCCTTAATCCTAGAATTCACATGATCTAAACTGTCAAGGCTCCACTAACTTGTGAAATTGTCATTATTCCTTTTGGGGACAGCCGTACTGGCCCGTATCTCATGGTAAGATAAAGTGACTACATTATATTCTGGGAGTACAGCTGTTCCCTCAGTCAAGACACAGGCTTCTCTAGACCGTGTACGGTCAAGTCCCTGGAACAGAGTGTCACTTCTGGGAGGAACAGCCCATCGTACGGTTATAAATGGCTGTGAGGAATCATAGGACAGGTTTACCAACATTATATTACGGATGCCAGTGCTTTCCATCGAGTGAATTGTCGGACTTCAACTGCCATCTGTTTTGCTGGGATATATTTCACACCCTTTCTCTGGAGACAATTAACATGATTCAGCATGCTACAGGAGTTCACCGGGCGGAGGGAAGAGTTCCAGGCAGTTGAGACACAATTAATTAAATAGATACTCAGAGCTTTATAATTCTATTAGAATCCATTGTCATGTCAAAAGTATCTTCCAATATTATGCTGAAAACCTGGAACATTCTGTCCTTGAATGTTCATTACAGTCACTGAAAAGGGCTAAGGGAATTCATTTCTGTTTTGTTTTCTCAGTCTTTGTTTGAACTTCTAACCAACCTATTTTTTTCCATCCTCCTCTCTTGCCATAGCTGGGGTAGTGAGTATTTATACAGCTGTTCTCATCCCTGAGCTGCTGAATAAGGACCTGATTATTTCAAACAACTTTTGTAATTAGCCTTCAAGAAGCAAATTGCTAAGTTATGTACAGTATCTGTGATTACAATAAACTGTTCTTTTTTATAACATTTCAATGTGGGCTTTAATTGGCAAGCCCCAGCAGCTTGGTGAGCATTCTGTGAACTCACTCAATATATTGAAAAAACAGAAGAATATTTGACAATCAATAGAACAAATACAGTACTTTTAGCTCAGTTTGGTTTTAAAAGGATCTATTAAATATAAAAAAAAAAAAAATTAAATCCTAAAATGCCGTGTTGTACTTCTTCCCCGGGGGTAATTCTGTGACTCCGAAGTGGGAGTGATAACTTAGCAAGCTCAGTAATTCAGGCAGATAAATCTCCCAGGCTCTGCCATGCTTTGATATTTCTGTATTTAACATTCACTCTGCAAATACTTAGGCAAACACTTAGGATCCCTTAGAACTGTTGTCAGGTACCCCTGGGGAATATTCCTATCAGCTCCTGTCAGATGTAGCCACCAAAGATGATGCTATGGGAGACTCCTGATGGGCAGAGCTTGGAGAATGAGCTGCCTAACTGGAAACCCACTGCCCTGGCCGGGAGAGAGGCCACATACACTGGGGGCGGTGACTGGGCATGTTGTTTTCCCTTCTCTTATTTCCACAAGGAAGTATTTTCCGCAGTCAGGTACTTTGTACTCTGTTTTCTAGGCGTGTTCAGGTGGCTTTAATTAATTCCAGGTCACTTATTGACCTTACCTTTATGACTCAGAAATGGAGGACAAGAGACCAAATAAAGAACAAAAGATGATTGCATTGCTCTTATCACTCAGGGAATCACTAGGGTTTGGGGAGCTGTGAGCCAGGAACTGTAGATGAAAACCAAATATATATGAGGAATATGTTTGGGACCAGATGACCCAACATATATTTCTTACAAATCACAGTATTGCAGGAATCTAAGAGGTGAAATCTAGCAGGCATCCATTGTCTCCCCTTTCTTCATTCCTTCTTTATTCTAGTATAAATACCTTTCGGGATACCTGGGTGGCTCAGTCATTAAGCATCTGCCTTCGGCTCAGGTCATGATCCCAGGGAATCGAGCTCCACATCGGGCTCCTTGCTCCACAGGAAGCCTGCCTCTCCCTCTCCCGCTACCCCTGCTTATGTTCCTTCTCTTGCTGTGTCTTTCTCTGTCAAATAAATAAAATCTTTAAAAACAAAACAGAACAAAACAAACAAACCCTCTCTTCCTTTCTCTCACTGCCTGTCCCCAATCCAATGGTTTAGATAGTTACAAACCCCAGTAACATGCCACAGAAGTGATGCTCACTGGCCCTAAGGATTCTCCAGACCCTTGTCCAGAGATGGGTGCTGGACTCAAGCAGGTCTGGACCCCTCTGCAGGGGGTGATCTTCATTCTGGGAGGCGTTGGTGGGCACTGGGTGCTGAAGCTCTGGAAGCCCCGGGCAAGTCCTCTCACACAGGAGCTGAACATGGAAGAAGTAAGGCTGCTGGTAGACCTTCTGATGCCAGTCACAAAGTTGTCATAGTCCCTAAACAAGAAGCAGAACAAGAAAGTCATATTCAAGATGAAGCCATGTCCAGGGGAGGACCAGCTCCAAACGGTGGTATCCAGAGCTCAGCAGAGCAACGAACATGGACTAAGAACCCTGTTTGAGGATATCTAGAAGTTTCTGCAGCTCCCACACAACTCTGAGAAGAGACTGAGTGTCCTCAAAAATAACCGACTTGGTTGGTCTTGAGTCTGTAGGTACACCCTAAATCAGGATTTTGGTAAAAGTGGTTTATTGTACAAGTGATTTCAGGAAGTAAAGTAAAGAAGTGGGAAGTAAGACTGGAAAAAAGATGAAAAGTGCCAGTAAAGATCAAGTTACTGCTCTGGACAGGGGACACCAATCTTTTTTTTTTTTTTAAGATTTTTATTTATTTATTTGACAGAGATCGCAAGTAGGGAGAGAGGAGGGAAGCAAGCTCCCTGCTGAGCAGAGAGCCTGATGCGGGGCTCGATCCCAGGACCCTGAGATCATGACCTGAGCTGAAGGCAGAGGCTTTAACCCACTGAGCCACCCAGGCGCCCCACCTTCTGAGTGACCGTGTCCAACACAACAGACAGCAAGGGATCTGGATGTTTATCTGCCAACTCTTCTCCCTCTTTAATTGAGGGTCAGTCCTTGGCATTAACTTCCTCCACACATTCAACTAGCCCACAAGCTTGTTCATGGGGCCAGAGGATGCTCTGACATAGAGAAGCATAGAAAGTTGAAACTGTCTATGAGTGCCTGCCCATGTGGGCCCAGGGAGAGTATGTAGGACACCAGGGAAGTCAGCTGCAATTCGTCACCACTCTTGGGGAATAGAGTTCTGATTATTTTATTTGATTTACAAAAATAAAGATTCTAATCAAAACGACAAAGTAAGCCAATTCATGGAGACCACTTCTTTTCACCCCAGCTCCAAATATAAGAAAGTGCAAATGCAAATGTTTCATTTAAGAGTGGTTCATTAGCGCTGAGCTTTCAAAACAATGTCTGAATGAAAAAAAGACGTCTCCAGGTAACACCTACAGAACCCTTGCAGTGATGATTTGAAGCAACATGGTCCATGGGAATAACCAAATATGTGATTTAGGGTTAGGGCTGTAAAACTTGAGTGAAGGCTACAGTTTTAAAAATGAATCAGACAGATCCTAGATGTGAAAAATATAGCCACTGAAAGAAAAATGAAGAAATATATCTTTTTTTATTTCAAGTATTGTAAAGCAATGTATACCTGATACAAAGAGACAAAGATGACTTTAAATGCAATGCAGCACTAGAACCATATCTTTAAAATTCTGAGAGAAAAATTATGGAACAAGAATTTATTGTATATTTGGCTAGATTATGAATCCATATGGTGGCAGAATTAAAATAAAATTAGATATACAAGGACCTTAAAGGTTATTGTCATATGTCCATTCTTCGAAAGATGCCTGGAGGTGTACCCCAGCAGAATGAAGAAGAAAACAAAGACAGAGAGGACAGAACTTCCCAGTAACAGCCATTAAAAGAAGGTCTTGGGTCATAGGCATGCACAGGCCTGGGGAGCAACCAGTTTATATTAGCATAGGGGGCAAAGAGCTCCAATATCAATAGAAAAGGGGAAACAACATCTAACAGGTAGTATGACTGGAAAGAGAGGGCATTCCAGAGAAGATGGGGAAAATGACAGAGAAGTGAAAAAGTGTCCTGTGTTCAGGGAACTTACAATATTTCAGAAGTCAGAGGTGACAAGAGACAAGTCTGGAGAAGTGAGCAGAGCAGGATCACTCAGGGAAGTTATGACATTCACAGGAGATGTGCTGTTTCCCCAGGCCATCCCCCATCCTGCTCACCCAAGAATGACAGTCAGACTGCCACACAACCATACTCGTACCTCTCTTTTCAATCTCTTTGGTTTTTTTCAGCGGGATTCTGTGTGTGTGTGTGTGTGTGTATGTATGCATGTGCACTTGTATTTGTTTAATTTTAATACCAATACCGTTAACATACATTGTTATATTAGCTTCAGGTGTACAATATGGTGATTCAACAATTTTATATATTACTCATCACAATGAGTGTTTTCTTAATCCCGTTCACCTATTTCACCTGCCCTCCCAACCCCCTCCCCTCTGGTAACCATCAATTTATTCTCTATAGTCAAGAGTCTGTTTTTTTATTGTCTCTTTTTTCCTTTGTTTATTTATTTTGTTACTTAAATTCCATGTATGAGTGAGATCATAGGGTATTTGTCTTTCTCTGACTAACTTATTCCACTTAGCATTATACCCTCTATGTTGTTGCAAATGGCAAGATTCCATTCCTTTTTACGGCTGAGTAATATTCCACTGTCTATATGTATTCCACTTTGTCTTTATCTGTTCATCAGTTGATGGAGACTTGGGTCGTTTCCCTAATTTGATTCCACACCAACCCATATTCAGATGGCCAAAGCCAATAGAGGAAAAATTTGAAATAATCAGGTGTCCTCTTTCATGACATTTTTTGTGTCCTTTGCTTCAGTGACTGGATCTACCATCTAGAGTCTGGGATTTTTGCTTTAATCTCTCCCCTAGCAAAATGAACTTTAATAGAAGCTTCCAAACTTAATCATTCATCACTTAAGAGTACTATAAATGAATGTGCTGTTATCATTTTAAGCTTTTTTGAAAATTGTGAAGTAAAAGACTTTGCTTTCTCTTTAGTAAGCTGTTAACAATACGCTGATGTGATCCAGTCAAGGAAATTTTTCTGAACTTACACAATATTGTCATCATTTAAAAAACAGTTAAACCGGAGGAGTCAAGATGGCGGAGAAGTAGCAGGCTGAGACTACTTCGGGTAGCGGGAGATCAGCTAAATAGCTTATCTAAAGATTGCAAACACCTACAAATCCAACGGGAGATTGAAGAGAAGAAGAACAGCAATTCCAGAAACAGAAAATCAACCACTTTCTGCAAGGTAGGACTGGCGGAGAAGTGAATCCAAAGCGACGGGAAGATAGACCGCGGGGGGAGGGGCCGGCTCCCGGCGAGCGGCGGAGCAACGGAGCAAAATCAGGACTTTTAAAAGTCTGTTCCGCTGAGGGACATCACTCCAGAGGCTTAACTTGAAGCCCAGGCGGGGTCAGCGCGGCCTCAGGTCCCGCAGGGTCGCAGAAGGATCGGGGGTGTCTGAGTGTCGCAGAGCTTACCGGTATTAGAACGGGGAAGCCGGCTGCAGAGACAGAGCCGAGGAGTGACTCTCAGCTCGGGGTTGCCTGGAACCGGTCGCGGGCTCGGTCAGCTCGGAGCGCGGCCGGAGGCCAGGGTGGCGGGAGTCATTGGGCGCTGTTCTCTGAGGGCGCACTGAGGAGTGGGGCCCCGGGCTCTCGGCTCCTCCGGGCCGGAGACCAGGAGGCCGCCATCTTTATTCCCGTCCTCCGGACTCTACGGAAAGCGCTCAGGGAACAAAAGCTCCCGAAAGCAAACCCGAGCGGATGACTCAGCGCGGCCCCGGGTAAGGGCGGTGCAACTCCGCCTGGGGCAGAGACGCTTGAGAATCACTACAACAGGCCCCTCCCCCAGAAGATCAACGGGAAACCCAGCCAGGACCAAGTTCACCTACCAAGGAGAGCCGCGGAATTCCAGAGGAGAAGAAAGTAAAGCACGGAACTCATGGCTTTCTCCCCATGATTTTTTAGCCTTGCAGAAAATTTAATTTTTTTTTTCTTTTTCAATTTTTTTTTCTTCTTCTGCTAAATTTTTTTAACTTTTACCGTTTTCTTTTTTTAACGTTTTTTAAATAGTTTATCTAATATATATATATTTTTCCTCTTTTTATATTTTTTCTTTATCGGCTTTCTTTTTTTTAATAGTTTTTTTTTTCTTTCTTTCTGAACCCCTTTTTATCCCCTTTCTCCCCCCTCACCATTCGGGATCTCTTCTGATTTGGCTAAAGCATATTTTCCTGGGGTTGTTGCCACCCTTTTAGTATTTTACTTGCTCCTTCATAAACTCTTATCTGGACAAAATGACAAGGCGGAAAAATTCACAACAAAAAAAAGAACAAGAGGCAGTACCAAAGGCTAGGGACCTAATCAATACAGACATTGGTAATATGTCAGATATAGAGTTCAGAATGACGATTCTCAAGGTTCTAGCCGGGTTTGAAAAAGGCATGGAAGATATTAAAGCAACCCTCTCGGGAGATATAAAAGCCCTTTCTGGAGAAATAAAAGAACTAAAATCGAACCAAGTTGAAATCAAAAAAGCTATTAATGAGGTGCAATCAAAAATGGAGGCTCTCACTGCTAGGATAAATGAGGCAGAAGAAAGAATTAGCGATATAGAAGACCAAATGACAGAGAATAAAGAAGCTGAGCAAAAGAGGGACAAACAGCTACTGGACCACGAGGGGAGAATTCGAGAGATAAGTGACACCATAAGATGAAACAACATTAGAATAATTGGGATTCCAGAAGAAGAGGAAACAGAGAGGGGAGCAGAAGGTATATTGGAGAGAATTATTGGAGAGAATTTCCTCAATATGGCAAAGGGAACAAGCATCAAAATCCAGGAGGTTCAGAGAACCCCCCTCAAAATCAATAAGAATAGGTCCACACCCCATCACCTAATAGTAAAATTGACAAGTCTTAGTGACAAAGAAAAGATCCTGAAAGCAGCCCGGGAAAAGAAGTCTGTAACGTACAATGGTAAAAATATTAGATTGGCAGCAGACTTATCCACAGAGACCTGGCAGGCCAGAAAGAGCTGGCATGATATATTCAGAGTACTAAATGAGAAAAACATGCAGCCAAGAATACTATATCCAGCTAGGCTATCATTGAAAATAGAAGGAGAGATTAAAAGCTTCCAGGACAAACAAAAACTGAAAGAATTTGCAAATACCAAACCAGCTCTACAGGAAATATTGAAAGGGGTCCTCTAAGCAAAGAGAGACCCTAAAAGTAGTAGATCAGAAAGAAATAGAGACAATATACAATAACAGTCACCTTACAGGCAATACAATGGCACTAAATTCATATCTCTCAATACTTACCCTGAATGTTAATGGGCTAAATGCCCCAATCAAAAGACACAGGGTATCAGAATGGATCAAAAAACAAAACCCATCTATATGTTGCCTACAAGAAACTCATCTTAAACCCGAAGACACCTCCAGATTTAAAGTGAGGGGGTGGAAAAGAATTTACCATGCTAATGGACATCAGAAGAAAGCAGGAGTGGCAATCCTTATATCTGATCAATTAGATTTTAAGCCAAAGACTATAATAAGAGATGAGGAAGGACACTATATCATACTCAAAGGAACTGTCCAACAAGAAGATCTAACAATTTTAAATATCTATGCCCCTAATGTGGGAGCAGCCAACTATATAAACCAATTAATAACAAAATCAAAGAAACACATCGACAAGAATACAATAATAGTAGGGGATTTTAACACTCCCCTCACTGAAATGGACAGATCATCCAAGCAAAAGATCAACAAGGAAATCAAGGCCTTAAATGACACACTGGACCAGATGGACATCACAGATATATTCAGAACATTTCATCCCAAAACAACAGAATACACATTCTTCTCTAGTGCACATGGAACATTCTCCAGAATAGATCACATTCTTGGTCCTAAATCAAGTCTCAACCGGTATCAAAAGATTGGGATCATTCCCTGCATATTTTCAGACCACAATGCTCTAAAGCTAGAACTCAATCACAAGAGGAAATTTGGAAAGAACCCAAATACATGGAGACCAAACAGCATCCTTCTAAAGAATGAATGGGTCAACCAGGAAATTAAAGAAGAATTGAAAAAATTTATGGAAACAAATGATAATGAAAACACAACAGTTCAGAATCTGTGGGACACAACAAAGGCAGTCCTGAGAGGAAAATATATAGCGGTACAAGCCTTTCTCAAGAAACAAGAAAGGTCTCAGGTACACAACCTAACCCTACACCTAAAGGAGCTGGAGAAAGAACAAGAAAGAAACCCTAAACCCAGCAGGAGAAGAGAAATCATAAAGATCAGAGCAGAAATCAATGAAATAGAAACCAAAAAAACAATAGAACAAATCAACGAAACTAGGAGCTGGTTCTTTGAATGAATTAATAAGATTGATAAACCCCTGGCCAGACTTATCAAAAAGAAAAGAGAAAGGACCCAAATAAATAAAATCATGAATGAGAGAGGAGAGATCACAACGAACACCAAAGAAATACAGACAATTATAAGAACATACTATGAGCAACTCTACGCCAACAAATTTGACAATCTGGAAGAAATGGATGCATTCCTAGAGACATATAAACTACCACAACTGAACCAGGAAGAAATAGAAAGCCTGAACAGACCCATAACCAGTAAGGAGATTGAAACAATCATCAAAAATCTCCAAACAAACAAAAGCCCAGGGCCAGATGGCTTCCCGGGGGAATTCTACCAACCATTTAAAGAAGAACTAATTCCTATTCTCCTGAAACTGTTCCAAAAAATAGAAATAGAAGGAAAACTTCCAAACTCATTTTATGAGGCCAGCATCACCTTGATCCCAAAACCAGACAAGGATCCCAACAAAAAAGAGAACTACAGACCAATATCCTTGATGAACACAGATGCAAAAATTCTCGCCAAAATACTAGCCAATAGGATTCAACAGTACATTAAAAGGATTATTCACCACGACCAAGTGGGATTTATTCCAGGGCTGCAAGGCTGGTTCAACATCCGCAAATCAATCAATGTGATACAACACATTAATAAAGAAAGAACAAGAACCATATGATACTCTCCATAGATGCTGAAAAAGCATTTGACAAAGTACAGCATCCCTTCCTGATCAAAACTCTTCAAAGTGTAGGGATAGACGGCACATACCTCAATATTATCAAAGCCATCTATGAAAAACCCACCGCAAATATCATTCTCAATGGAGAAAAACTGAAAGCTTTTCCGCTAAGGTCAGGAACACGGCAGGGATGTCCGTTATCACCACTGCTATTCAACATAGTACTAGAAGTCCTAGCCTCAGCAATCAGACAACAAAAGGAAATTAAAGGCATCCAAATCGGCAAAGAAGAAGTCAAACTATCACTCTTCGCAGATGATATGATACTCTATGTGGAAAACCCAAAAGACTCCACTCCAAAACTGCTAGAACTTGTACAGGAATTCAGTCAAGTGTCAGGATATAAAATCAATGCACAGAAATCAGTTGCATTTCTCTACACCAACAACAAGACAGAAGAAAGAGAAATTAAGGAGTCCATCCCATTTACAATTGCACCCAAAACTATAAGATACCTAGGAATAAAGCTAACCAAAGAGACTAAGAATCTATACTCAGAAAACTATAAAGTACTCATGAAAGAAATTGAGGAAGACACAAAGAAATGGAAAAATGTTCCATGCTCCTGGATTGGAAGAATAAATATTGTGAAAATGTCTATGCTACCTAAAGCAATGTACACATTTAATGCGATTCCTATCAAAGTAACATCCATTTTTTTCAAAGAAATGGAACAAATAATCCTAAAATTTATATGGAACCAGAAAAGACCTCGAATAGCCAAAGGAATATTGAAAAAGAAAGCCAAAGTTGGTGGCATCACAATTCCAGACTTCAAGCTCTATTACAAAGCTGTCATCATCAAGACAGCATGGTACTGGCACAAAAACAGACACATAGATCAATGGAACAGAATAGAGAGCCCAGAAATGGACCCTCAACTCTATGGTCAACTCATCTTCGACAAAGCAGGAAAGAATGTCCAATGGAACAAAGACAGCCTCTTCAATAAATGGTGTTGGGAAAATTGGACAGCCACATGCAGAAAAATGAAATTGGATCATTTCCTTACACCACACACGAAAATAGACTCAAAATGGATGAAGGATCTCAATGTGAGAAAGGAATCCATCAAAATCCTCGAGGAGAACACAGGCAGCAACCTCTTCGACCTCAGCCGCAGCAACATCTTCCTAGGAACATCACCAAAGGCAAGGGAAGCAAGGGCAAAAATGAACTACTGGGACTTCATCAAGATCAAAAGCTTTTGCACAGCAAAGGAAACAGTGAACAAAACCAAAAGACAACTGACAGAATGGGAGAAGATATTTGCAAATGACATATCAGATAAAGGGCTAGTGTCCAAAATCTATAAAGAACTTAGCAAACTCAACACCCAAAGAACAAATAATCCAATCAAGAAATGGGCAGAGGACATGAACAGACATTTCTGCAAAGAAGACATCCAGATGGCCAACAGACACATGAAAAAGTGCTCCATATCACTCGGCATCAGGGAAATACAAATCAAAACCACCATGAGGGGGCGCCTGGGTGGCTCAGTGGGTTAAGCCGCTGCCTTCGGCTCAGGTCATGATCCCAGGTCCTGGGTTCGAGCCCCACATGGGGCTCTTTGCTCAGCGGGGAGCCTGCTTCCTCCTCTCTCTCTGCCTGCCTCTCTGCCTACTTGTGATTTCTCTCTGTCAAATAAATAAATAAAAATCTTTAAAAAAAAAAAAAAAACCACCATGAGATATCACCTCACACCAGTCAGAATGGCTAAAATTAACAAGTCAGGAAATGACAGATGCTGGCGAGGATGCGGAGAAAGGGGAACCCTCCTACACTGTTGGTGGGAATGCAAGCTGGTGCAACCACTCTGGAAAACAGCATGGAGGTTCCTCAAAATGTTGAAAATAGAACTACCCTATGACCCTGCAATTGCACTGCTGGGTATTTACCCTAAAGATTCAAACGTAGTGATCCGAAGGGGCACTTGCACCCGAATGTTTATAGCAGCAATGTCTACAATAGCCAAACTATGGAAAGAATCTAGATGTCCATCTACAGACGAATGGATAAAGAAGATGTGGTATATATACACAATGGAATACTATGCAGCCATCAAAAGAAATGAAATCTTGCCATTTGCGACGACATGGATGGAACTAGAGGGTATCATGCTTAGCGAAATAAGTCAATCGGAGAAAGACAACTATCATATGATCTCCCTGATATGAGGGAGAGGAGATGCAACATGGGGGGTTGAGGGGGTAGGAGAAGAGTAAATGAAACAAGATGGGATTGGGAGGGAGACAAACCATAAGTGACTCTTAATCTCACAAAACAAACTGAGGGTTGATGGGGGGAGGGGGTTGGGAGAGGGGGTGGGGTTATGGATATTGGGGAGGGTATGTGCTATGGTGAGTGTTGTGAAGTGTGTAAACCTGGCGATTCGCAGACCTGTACCCCTGGGGATAAAATATATGTTTATAAAGCTGTAAAAAAAAAAAAAAAAAAGAAAGGATGAATACCCAAGTTTTGTAGCAACATGGACGGGACTGGAAGAGATTATGCTGAGTGAAATAAGTCAAGCAGAAAGAGTCAATTATCATATGGTTTCACTTATTTGTGGAGCATAACAAATAGCATGGAGGACAAGGGGAGATGGAGAGGAGAAGGGAGTTGAGGGAAATTGGAAGGGGAGTTGAACCATGAGAGACTATGGACTCTGAAAAAGGATCTGAGAATTTTGAAGGGGTGGGGGGTGGGAGGTTGGGGGCACCAGGTGGTGGGTATTGTAGAGGGCACGGATTGCATGGAGCACTGGGTGTGGTGCAAAAAATAATGAATACTGTTATGCTGAAAAAATAAAAAATTAAAAAAAAAAAAAAACAGTTAAACCAGAAAGGAAACTTCCTAGGGTTTAGATATAATTACATATTAAGTATAGTTTACATATTTACATATATAATAAGTTTATACATAGTAAATATGATGTACATTTAATTACATATTAAAATAATATGATAAAATCATACTTTTAATTTTAGCAAAATTTTTAAAATTTATAATCATATAATTAAGAGAAATGATAATTTTATAGTGAGAACATTTAAATATGTTCAAAATAATAGCAATATGATTATGCTGTACTTAACAAATTAAAATTAAATGCTTTTTTAAAAAATTGCATGTTTTGGTTTTCCCAACACTTATCTTTATAGTGCCCTAAGTTTAGACAATGATAAAACACCTTAATACCACTGCCTTTTCATCTACAGTAATTTCAGCATTTGTACTTTTCTTTAACCCAGAATTCACTACCTCATACCACATAGAAACTTTTCTTCAGTCAGTCTATATAACATACCCTGATAGGAATAGAAGCAAATTCAGGACTTTTCAGTTTCAAGACTGATTCAGTGATGAGAGATAGGCTGTTCTGCTGGGGCATATCAGACAACATAATATTAGAATAGTTCTAAAACTTTACTCTGCATCGAGCCTGTAACAGCTAAAAACAATCACTAAAGTTGACAGATTTAGCCATGTTAAACTTTCTACTTTGTCGAAGTAATGACAAATGTCCACTTTAGAAGCCAGGGAAACATCAGATATCTTTGCAAAGCAAATACATCTTTTCCAACACAATAAATACTAAACTCACAGCCCTTAAATGTAATGCTTCCACTAATATAAATGTAAAACGTGTATAAACTGCTCTGTACACTGTAAAGTGCTATTACACAGAAGTATTATAAATGTCATGAAGTGAAATAAAGATAAGGGTCAAATCTTAATCCCAAGGAATAATGTCATCTCTTAACAGAAGCAATTACAGTTCAGTAACAATAAAATAATGTCAAGGTATTTCTAGATCCCCTAAACCTAGGGACTTAGACTGAATTTACAACCTAATCACTTGCGAATTCCTCTTGTGCCAAAATATGTTAATATATGTAATACATAGATATGCACATATATTTCTTCCAGAGATGTGTTAGTTTTCTTAAGTTGACTTTTCCATAGGATTTTTATTTTCCCCATTAGTCTTATATCCGTGGTTGATAACTCTAGAGTGAACATATGATGTATTATCTAAACCAGGACACTTTTGAGAAGAAAGGAGGTTCTAACAGACATAAGCATATCCTGAGGATCCTGGGACACGTGGTTACCCCAGTGTAGGGAGGAGCAGTATGGCTTCTAACTTACATACTTCTGCAGCTGTCCATGTATTGAGGTTTGAATTTTTAAGCATGGACGATCTAAAACATGTTAATCATCCTTCATTTAGCTTTTTCAGATAGTTCACCTTTTAAAATTGTATGTTTGAACAATCGGAGATTTATTTGTACCTATGTATACTACATTTTCCCAATTCTCTTTGGGATCAGTTTAGACAAATAAAATATAAAGGATTATGTATGTCACCAAAGAGTCATTCATTATTACAACTATTTAACCTCATTAATTCTATAATTTATCAATAAGCACTATTTATTACATTTAAATCATTGTCAAACCATAGTATATTGTAGGAGACAGAAAAAAAAAAAACATACAATCAAAACTCGGCTTGGTAATACAACCCTAGAACTATATACCAATAATTGGTAAAAGCCATGCCCAAGAAGAATGGGTAAGGATTAAGCTGAGTCTCAAAAGAAAGTTCATTAATTGGATAATGACATTTCAATTGTCTTGTGTAAAAGTGTGGAAGAATTCAGAAGTGTGGCATGTTAATGCAAGGAGATCTAAGATCACATCAGTGTGACCTAATATGCTTTCGATGGAACCAAAGTTAAGTTGAAACTCAACCATGAAAGGTATTGGGTAAGGCTGACGATAAGAATACATATGGAAGATGAAGTTCTAAAGATGATAAAAAAAGGTGAGAATTACATTTAGTTAAAATTGACCTTGAAAATCACTTATATTGCCCATAAAGTACAGTATTCATTTCTTAAAAATATAATCCTCTGTGGTGTTCTTGTGCACAGTAAGACTTGAGAACCTACTAAATTCCCTATAGGAAGGACCAAGTGAAATTGATATGCAGATTATCCGGTCATTCAAATCTTTCTACTTTTAAGATGACTATAAAATCTGAAGGATAGGGAACAATTCTCTGCTTGCTTGCCTCCAGGGGTTATCAAAATCTGTTTTAAGTTTAAGCCTCTCTAACCATAATTCAAGCTAATTTGATTAGATGATGTGACTTCACTGTGTTGATTAGATTCATTTAATACAGACTGTACAGAATACATTCCGTATAGAATATGTTACAATAAACTAACTCTAAACCCAGAATCTATAATTTACCGTGAGTTAAATTAGATTTGTCTATCAAAGAGACACAATTTATATAGCAAACTTTAAACAAATTTAAGTTTTCTAAGATTAACTTGTGAATAACTTTTAGATTAAATTATTCTCATTCGATTGCAAAATTTTAATTAAGATATTGGCATTGAAACCTCTACTTGATAAACACTCTGTTAGGAGTTAGTCACCAATGTGCTTGAAAACATGTATTTCTTTGTTTAGAAATTTTTCCATAATGTACTTTTTCCTAATTCAGCCTGACTCTGTCTTTCAAACTGCCCCTCCTACCCCTGTGATATTAATTAAGTAGGTGCTATTTTAATGTTGTAGGCTTCTCCATTTCCAATTAAGAATGATATTAGGCAAATCAAATTAAAAGTAAAGCAGAGGCTGCAAAACTGAGTTAAGATGTATAAGACTGCTGATAAGGTAGGAACACAAATAAATAGATTACCATGTTGTGGCTTTTTAAAAGGACTTACTTTAAATGATAGATCACTCATATCATGAGTATTGCAAAGAAAGGCTAACATCTACGAAAAGTCATTTTTAATTTTTAAAATTACCTAAAATATGTTTAAACTACTAACACAGAATGTAAAATGAACTGGAGGTAGATACTTTCAAATGAGGAACATAGAGATAAGGTGTTAGAATAAATTATCTATTCTGTCTATATTATTTGGCTTTATCTTGATGCTTTTAAATTAATTGTACTGAGCTAATGGAAGTATGAAATTAGCCTTATTAAAAAAAACTTGAGATCTAGAGTCAGTAAATATTTATTGAGTGTCTACCATTTAATGATGCAAGACAAGGCATTGGGAATGTCTTTATACACTCAAGATAATAATTTGAGACATTTTTTAAAGAAACTTTCTAGTATATTCCATTGGAGGAATGCATTTTTTAATTTCATATTTCTGTTTATCCCACCTTGCTCTGCAAAAGGGTTTAAAGCTACCAGTATTTGAGGGGACTATAAGGGATGTATGAAAACAATACCATAAGTCAGTATATATCATATAAACTCCATAAGCATCATACAAACAAAAATACTATTGGATTCTGAAGAGAACAAACCACTTTGGTCTTTGATGATCCAAGAGAAATCTTTAATGATGTAGTGCTATTTGAATCTGGCTTCAAAGGACAAATAAGATTTTTTTTTATTTAAATTCAATTAGCCAACATATAGTACATCATTAGTTTCAGATGTAGTGTTCAATAATTTATCACTTGGTGTATAACACCCAGTGCTCATCACATTATGTGCCCTCCTTAATGCCCAAATAAGATTTCAAATAAAGGGGACTACAAAAACAGACTATTTCCTATTCCAAAAATGGATTACTACAAGGTAACAACAACAGGCAAGCCTGTGATGCATTTGAGTAGAGTGAATTCACCTGTCTTTTGTTGACGATTGTTTAATGGGTTGGTTGGTTAAGAGAGGGGAGTAAAAGATGGGCCTTTCATTGGTTTTTCAAACACTGAGTTCAAGTAAGGGAAATGTTGAGATTAGAAGGACTTGTGTAGAGAAGATAGGCTTCAAAACCAAACAGACCAGAGATCAGTATCAGAGCAGGTTACTTAACTCTTGAGAACCTCTATTATTTTGTCCTCTAAAATGAGATTAATAATTGGTTACTACAAAACTTAAATGCCATGTAGAACATCTGGCCCATAGCTCTGGTGTGATTTTTACTATTGGAAAGCTTTGAATGCTAATTAAAATAATGTTGTTGAGGGCTTACAATGTGCCAAACTCTGTTTTAAGCATTTGACAAGTATTAATTTACAAGAGAGTGGAAGTAGATTCTCCAAGGTTATAGCTAGAGCCAGGATTTGGATACCAGACCAGTACTAGGAAAGTTGTGACTGCCAAGGTTCTGGAGTCAGATGCCTACATGTGAATCCTCCTGATTCCACCACTTTCTAGCTGAGTGACATTGTCAAGTAATGACATTTTCATGGTCTCAATTTCTTCTTCATGTGGAAAATACACTTACTCCTTTGTAAGGGTAAGTCTGTGTTACAGTAAAACTTTCTTTATCAAAACAAACAGTGGTTGGACTTGCCCTTCCCTCTCACCTCCTCTTCCCCCCATCATAGTTTGCCAACCCCTGGTCTAGCCAACTACCATCTGGGTGATGTTTTGAAAATCATATAACTCACTTTTCTAACTTCACTTTCCCCTTCTGTTATTTCAACATGAAAGCATTATTGTGAGGATAAAATTAAATGCAGTGCGTAGAAATGCTTTGTAAGTTCAAACTACTGTAGACTTTGGATTCCATATTGTAAAGTCTACAAAATGTTAATTGCTGAAATGGAAGATGTCATCCATTTCTATTGAAGAGCCATGGATCCCCGTGTTCCACTGTTTCAGAAACTCGGAATTCAATGATGTTTGAAGTGTTTCCTTCCTAAAATTTATGGGATCCATGACTAGTCTCAAAGTTTCCAGTAGTTTATTTTTGATCTTTCATATCAAGCCTGTTCTTCCTACCCTGGGTTCTTGTGGGATGTATTCTAGAACTAATAAAGTAAAGACAGTGACCATTGACATGGAGTTAGTGATACATGGTGAAAAGAAATCAATTACAGGAAACATTTGCCCATCGTAGTTAGCAATATCCTGTTTGATTTGGTTCATTCTTTCAACAAATATTGATTGGGCACCTATTATAAAGCTAAGCACATCAACGTCCTTGAGATACAAAGAGGAATAAGATGAAGCCCATAGTCCATGTGAAAAGACCAGTTACATGAACTATACTGTTTGAGAATATGAAACTCTTCCACCCTGAATGGTTTATTAAACAAGCAATCTTTGAGCTGGACATGCAAAAATTTTGCTAAATAGAAGATGTGTGTGCAGTCATGAAAGAACATGTTGCAAGAGGGCCATGTTTCAGAAATGGCATTCATTTGCACACAATCTTTTTAACTTTTATCATGTCTACATACCATGTTCTGTTATTCATGATTTCTATTTAAATCAACACATAGTTTTAAGTTTGAGTAAATTTATTTGCAAAGAAAACCTCAGTTTTGTTGAACCAGTTACAGTTTTCTCAGATACAAAAATTAAAACAAATTTGTGATTATATAAATAAAAAATAGCAATTAAGTTTTAAAATGTTAATTCTTATCCCATTAAACATTATTTCCTTGACCACCAGTGATGTGCATTTCACTTTGGGTAACATTTGTTACTTTGGGTAACAGCATTTGGAGGACTGGTGAATTCAACCAGGGATTTGAAATTACCTAATAAAATCACAGAATGTTTAGTCTAGAAGGAATCTTAGAAGCCATGTAATCTAATTGCCTACATTTTACTGAGACCTAGAGGGAAAGCATTTTGCCCAAGATGGCAAAGATAAATCTTGAATTGAGAACTTACAACTTCTAATCTAATGTTCTTTCCGGTGCTCTGTGGCATTAGATTTAGCTTTCAATACTTAATGACTTTGATAAATAAATTTATAGATCTCCAATTTTAGCATGAGTCATCTAGAAACTTGCTTGGGGGGAAAAATGCATTCAAGATGCCCTATTCTTTGGTAATGACATTAATAATTTTAAAAAACACTAATGAGATTTCTAATTTCACTCAATACCACCGTTAGGCTAATGCCCAAAGATAAAAGAGTGAATAATGGCCTTTCTAAATAAACATGCCAAACACAAGATGTGTTCGTTTCTGCTGTCATGAAAACTCCAGCAAAATAACTGCAAAAGATTATTTAAAAAAAAAAAAATGTAGCCCTCCCCGCAAAAAGAAAAATGAAAGGAGGAAACAGTAAATAGCAGGTAGCAATGGGATTTTCTGATAAAGAAAATAAGGGACTAAGCGGATACTGAATTAGCAGAGTAGAGACATAGCTAATAGTGAAGTGCCAACAAGCCAGGACATGGAAAAACCAAAAGTGAAAATGGAGGGCTCCCAGCACACCTGCATTGAGGGTGTGAAAAACGGAAGCAGAAGGATCAGTTGAGGGTCCGCATAAGGGGCAATTAGACCCTGCTATCTGCTTGCCAGTCCACATAGCCAGACAATTCGCCCTTCTTGGGTAATTAAATCAGCAAGTCCCCGGTCTTGGGACACCAGGCATAGCCGACAGCCATGCTTAAACGATGGGGTTAAATAAAAGTGAGCCTACAGGTCAGGGGAGACCCCCTTCCTTCCTCACTACTGTTAGTCCCAAGATAGCCTAAGCAGGCTTTCTGAGGAAAATAACCAGGACCGAAGAAAGAACCTGCAAGTACTGACACACCAGTATGCTAAACAGATGCACGGTCTTCCCAGTCAGTTCACTTGGAGCGGACCAATCCCCCCGGGCAAAAGTGCCTCCTACCCTCAGACTGCCTTTGCAATAATTCTGTTTTATATATGCGTGGGCAAACGGTCACCAGACATATTAAGGGGAGCTTTAGCATAAAGGAGAGTGACAAAAATTAACATAAAAATCATTTGAAATTGAGAGATAAGGAACTAGAAAAACCTAAGTAAAATTTTATTGAATGATTTCCAAGAGATAGAAGATAATTGCTTTCATTAAACAAAATCAGATTAAAAATCAGAAAAAAAAATGAAGAACATTTAAAAAATCAATCAAATTGGAAATGATAGAGTAGGAAAATATTTTTTAAATCAATGAAAGGTTGGGAGTTGAAAAGAGGAAATAACTCCCAAAAAGCAGGATCAAAAGACATATTAATAGGAAATAGGAATAGGAGAGAAAATATTTTAGAAAGTAGATTTCCCTAGTGAGACTTATATAGAATTGATCTATTTTAATTATAAAAGGGAAATTTCCCCAAGTAGCAACTTGGGTATTTCCCATTCACATCATATATGTTTACATTAGGCTTGCTCCAAATTGGATTATCAAATCTTTTTATTGAGAACAGAATGTTTTAAATGTTTAAAATAGTCAAGTGGCTGGGGCACCTGGGTGGCTCAGTGGGTTGAGACTCTGCCTTTGGCTCAAATCATGATCTCAGCGTCCTGGGATGGAGCCCCGCATCGGGCTCTCTGCTCGGCGGGGAGCCTGCTCCCTCCTCTCTCTCTCTGCCTGCCTCTCTGCCTAGTTGTGATCTCTGTCTGTCAAATAAATAAATAAAATCTTTAAAAAATAAATAAATAAATAAAATAGTCAAGTGACAACCATATGAGCATAGTGTCCGTGTGTGTGTGTGTGTGTGTGTGTGTAATCTATCTCCACATCCTACTCCTGCTTTCTCCACTTCAACCCATTCGGTTCTCATTGCTTAAAGAAGCCTTCTGTGCTGCTCATTGGGAACTCCCATTTCCAGCTTGTGCCGTGCTTCCATGAGCGGCCTTGGGGGAAAGGAGGGAGGAATGGAGGGGAGCACAGTATGGGGTTGAGGCTACAGAGGTGTGGGGTGGGGGGTAAGTAAGAGCCATCCGATCAAATGAGTAAAGCCATCTCTGGTGATCTTATGTAGAAATTTCTGTAACAATCCCCCAATAACATGGCCACCCACAGATGCCAGGGGTTTGATCACTATGAGAGGAAACCAGAGCTGGCCACTGGTAACAGCAGTAAAGACAGATTTTCTTCAGGAACTGTTGCGATGGGAGAGAAGAGACCTCAGTATAGAACGGGGCTCAGTTCCAAGAACAGCATGGACAAGTGGGAGTCCAGTGAAGAAACAAGTGTGGGGGGTGGGTTCTCACAAAAAATGGATTCCACAGGGTAGAGATGGAAGCCCAAAGTCAGCACAGAGGGGCCTCACTGAAGTTTGGTCAGGGAGCGGTCCTTTCTCACTACCTTAAAATGAAATTTGTGTTCACTCCCCTTGTAGCTTTCCCACACCATTTTTTTTTTATAAAGATTTTATTTATTTATTTGTCAGAGAGAGAGAGAGAGAGAGAGCACAGGCAGACAGAGTGGCAGGCAGAGGCAGAGGGAGAAGCAGGCTCCCCACAGAACAATAGCCCGATGTGGGACTCGATCCCAGGACGCTGGGATCATGACCTGAGCCGAAGGCAGCGGCTTAACCCACTGAGCCACCCAGGCGTCCCTCCCATACCATTTTAGAAACTGAGGTAAGCATGTGGCATTCCAGCCAGCTAAGACCAATACGTAGAAGCAAGAAGCTTCCACAGCCTATCCGCCCTGCACCACACTCTCTCTGGTGAGTCTTCCTGCATTGTCTATTCCCCAAAACTGAGAGGTATGTGTGTGCCCAGAAGTGCCCTGGTATAGAGCCTAAGAGCTCAGACTTGGAGCCAGAGGGTGTGTGTTCTGATTTTGACTCTGCCACTTGCTAGCCATGTAATCTTGAGAAAATCACCTCATCTCCCTCCAGCTTGGCTTTGCCATTTGTGAAACAGAGATACTCACTACACAAGACCTCACAGAGTTGTTAGATTCAAGATTTTATATAAAGAGCTTGGAACGGTTCCTGGTACATAGTAAAGGCTACCGTTGTTAGCCATTACCAGCACATTTTCTTGATGTTGGAGTTCTGGGGAATATGGGATCTGCCAACCCTCACTCCCCCATGCTCTCCTCCTAAGGTTTCTCCATCCATCTGCTCCTTTGAACCCATCTTTGCTCTCTCCCAACCACATAATTCTTTCCTATTTCTCTAGATTAAACCAACGACATATTGTAAAATAATAAATAATCCAATATAATCTTACAAAAAGGGTGGGGCAAACCTGAATCTTCCCATCAGTGAAGCAAGCCAGTTGTTCTGGAACCTTGGAAAACCAGAAACACTATTTTTAACGGGTACTATATTTTGCTGAATATTTTAAAAATACAATAATGTGAT
The DNA here is from genome assembly GCF_902655055.1 of Lutra lutra. NCBI lineage: Eukaryota > Metazoa > Chordata > Mammalia > Carnivora > Mustelidae > Lutra > Lutra lutra. Next base: position 98,487,916 of record NC_062288.1, on the reverse strand, counting down.
TTAGGGAAAAAATAAAATACAACTCAGAGGTTTTTAATGAAAACCAAACCCTTTGCTCCAACATGCTAATCCTCTAACATCTTTCCCAAGAGACAAACGTTTTTGACTCTTAATATCTTTCTTCTTGTCATTATCTTCCTACTCTATATAATATGCTTACATTAATATCTTATTTTTTCCATTATATGCTTTTGTGCTGTGAGTGAGGACGTAGTTCATATACACCAAGTCCATCTCCCTCTCCCCATCTGCCCTAGCACAGTGGTATCGCTCTTTAGGTGAAATCAGTAAACCATGGTTATATTACTACAAATATGTATTATAGTTTACTACAAAGCAAACTAGTATACTATGATTCTTTTCCCATTTTTTTTTTTTAAGAGAGAGAGTGCATGCCCTTGTCTCATGGGTGGTCGGGGGTGAGGTGGAGGGAGGCAGAGGGACAAGGAGGGAAACTTAAATAGACTCCCAACTGAGCACAGAGTCCTGGAGGGACTCCATCTCATGACCCTGAGACAGTGACCTGAGCTGAAATCAAGAGTAGGACACTTAACCCACAGCCACCCAGCCACCCCTTTTTCCATTCTTTTTTTTTTTTTAAAGATTTTATTTATTTATTTGACAGAGAGAAATCACAAGTAGGCAGAGAGGCAGGCAGAGAGAGAGGAGGAAGCAGGCTCCCCACTGAGCAGAAAGCCCGATGCGGGGCTCGAACCCAGGACCTGGGATCATGACCTGAGCCGAAGGCAGCGGCTCAACCCACTGAGCCACCCAGGCGCCCCTCTTTTTCCATTCTTATAAAATCATTTGTTCCCCTGGAATTTCAGATGGATTCTTTATCTGTTCTTCCACTGTTTGTCCTTTCCATATCTGAAAGGGTTTCCAAGTTCTGGGTCACAGCATATATTCTTCCAAGAACCAGAAACTCTCAGTAGTTTCTATTTTAACTGTAGCATTGTCTTGCATTTTCATTTCCGTGGATTTCTGAATTGTTCCAGAAGGTAGAAGCCACTGCACTACGTTTTGTGATTCATCTTTTTCAGTTCTGTCCACGCGTCGTCTTTGCTTCTTTAGGGCAATCGGGCCACCATGATTTGACCACCTCTGACGTCCTGTGACGGAGGTTAGAGCTCAGGCTTAAAGTGCTTAAGTCTACCACTTACCAAATAGGTGATCTTAGGCTATGTAATCACCCTGGCCCTTCAGTTGCCACTGTGCATTAAGAAATGTATTAGCGTATTCTTCAAGAAATACACATTTCCTTATTGAGCACGTAACGTGTCCCTGGGCACTATTCTACGCTCTTTACATGCATTTTCTCATTTAATCCTCATACCAATTCATGAAGTAGATAGTAACATAACCCCCATTTTACATCTAAGTAATCTGAGGCAAATGGAGTTTAAGGACTCTGCCTAAGGTCACCCAGCAGCAAGGAGGCTGAGTTCCTGACACAGACTCTCCCCTCTTACAGCGTGCTTCCCCTTAGTACGAAGGTGCGTCTCCACCAACAGCTCCCCATGAAAATAAACCCTACGGCTTCTCATAAGCACTACATGTCCCAGGATTTATCTGTGAAGGATGGTCAACCTAAAGGAACATTCTGTTAAAACAAACAAACAAACAAAAACTGATCGGCTGTGACTAGTCTCTAGACGGAGCCCGCCGCCAGCAAGGCGGACCCGTGAATAGAGGGACTGCGCTCACTGTGGCTGAGAGCTTCCGAGAGCCTTCTCCCTTCCATTATTCCCTTCACCGCCCCAGACGGTAGGCAGAAAGTTCGAGTCACACCTCCAGAATCCCCTGAATGGCAACCTCCTACCCGGGTCTCTCATTACCAAGAAGCAAGCCTATCCTCCTTAACCTACCTACTACTTGGTTTATTGAAAAGATTGCATGAGGAGTGCCTGGGTGGCTCAGTGGGTTAAGCCTCTGCCTTCGGCTCAGGTCATGATCTCAGGGTCCTGGGATCGAGCCCCACATCGGGCTCTCTGCTCAGCGGGGAGCCTGCTTTCCCCTCACTTTCTCTGCCTGCCTCTCTGCCTACTTGTGATCTGTCAAATAAATTAATTAATTAATTAAATAAAATCTTAAAAAAAAAAAAAAAAGGAAAAGAAAAGATTGCGTGAGAGTGTGAGTCCCCAGATTACCAGCCGTCTGAGTCACTCATAAAGCATCTCCATGATGGAGGGGACAAGCAAACTTATAAAATAGACACACACCTGTATTTCTGGGCCTCCCATCTAGAGATTCAGATTCCAGAGGTCCAGGGAAATGACACCTTAACATGGTTTTTAAAGATTTTATTTATTTATTTGTCATAGAGAGAGAAGCGAGAGTGAGCACAGGCAGACAGAGTGGCAGGCAGAGGCAGAGGGAGAAGCAGCCTCGCTGCCAAGCAAGGAGCCCAATGTGAGACTCGATCCCAGGACGCTGGGATCATGACCTGAGCCGAAGGCAGCTGCTTAACCAACTGAGCCACCCAGGCGTCCCTTAACATGGTTTTTAAAAGCTCCTCTGATGACTCTGCTGATCAGCTGGGTGTGGGAAGCACAGCTCGAGGCTCCTGGCTCCATCCTCGCAGGAGACGTCAGCTCTGCCCTGCTTTGCAGCTTCTCCCCTGCAGCTCCGCAGTCAGCTGGTCTCATCCCCGTGTCTTTCTTTGCTTCTTGGGATGCCTGTCCGACTGTTAACCTATATATTTTCTACTTAGATCATCACTGAGCTAAAACCACAAGTTTGTTTCTCAGCAGGCATTACATTGACCTGTGGTATTTGCCTTTTAAATTGATTTTTTTTTCATTAGCTCTTTATCCTTCCGTCAGTTTTCCATATTAATTCCCATGGAACTATCCCCAGTTCTCATTTTCTTTCTTTCTTTCTCTTTAAAGATTTTATTTATTTATTTATTTATTTATTTATTTATTTATTTATTTGACAGACAGAGCTCACAAGCAGGCAGAGAGGCAGGCAGAGAGAGAGAGAGAGGAGGAAGCAGGCTCCCCGCTGAGCAGAGAGCCCGATGTGGGGCTCGATCCCAGGACCCTGAGATCATGACCTGAGCCGAAGGCAGAGGCTTTAACCCACTGAGCCACCCAGGCGCCCCACCACCAGTTCTCATTTTCTACTGTTTGCTTGGCCCAGACCTTTACCTCAGCCTTTTGGTTCCCCTTAAGTTGCCTTACCTCCTCGAAGGTCCGGGACCCTTGCAGAGGACGTGGCCACCAAATGGCCATAGACACATGTTTACGGGGGCGGGGGAGGGGAATGAGGAGAATGCGAGACCCAGTTAGCTGATCCCCTTGCTGCTTGCTTCCTGGCTCTGCTTTCTCAGCGGGAAGCCAGCAAATTGCAGAGAGTGGCAGGAAAGTTCTGTGAGAGCAGGAGCGGGGAGAGGACCAGAGCACGGGTAGAAAAGTCATTATCAGAAGATTGATACCTTGTACTTCAAGACTAGAGAAAGGATTGACAAAAATAGATGGAGAGAGAGAGAGATCTTTTGACCCAGGTTAAGAGTGGTTAAGGGGCTTGTGCTGGGCTCTCAGGAAATAGGACATCCATGACCTGGAAAGTGGGGTTATTTGCTCTGCTACAAGTGATGCAGAATTCGGTGTTTGAACTAAAATTCCTCATTTGGAATATAAGCCGGGTCCTGAAAAAGCTGTGACTGATGGGATGTGAGGAGTAGGGAGTAACCTAAAGAGAGGCCTTTCATGCTGGGTGGGCCAATATTTTGTTCCTCATTCCCACCCTCCCCACTCCCCACCCCCGTGAGTGGCCACGGCAGGAGGCCTTCTGATTTGACTTCAAATCCCATTGTTGATTCCATAATATAACTCTAATGCTTCAATTTCGGATGTTTACCAGTTTGTATGTGTTGCAAATAAAGTGGAAACACTCCGTGGACGGTTAGCACTGCATTCCCAATTTATGTAATTCTGAGTTGGCCAGGCTGTTGAGTTGTCAAGCACCTGACACCTTCTTTTCACCTGGAGGGCATCTCTGCACGACAGGAAACACTGGGACTGGCTGGGAGGGGGAGGGAAGGATAGAGCAGGGCTGGGGCTAAGAGGCCTTATTCCTTTTTTAAAATGTCACAGAACAAAAACCAGAGCTCAACATAAATACCACAACATAAAAACATGCTGTGCCCCATCCTGAAAGCCCTTCTGCCCTGCCTGGCAAACTTTTATTTACCTTCTACTTATGCCTCAAAGCCACTCTGTAATAAGCTATTTTGTGGTCTCTCTGGGCATTTCTGGTTTTTTTCTATGCTCCCACACCAGTTTGAACTGACTCTATAAAGTACCCTGTTCATCATGATGTATTTTGAATAATTGGCTTCATCTATCTCTCGATTATGTGTTGAGTTTCTCCCGGGAACTGTGTTTTATTCACCTTCCTAGTCCTTCAGGGGCAATGTAGTGGCAGACAGGGAGGGGAAGGCTCACAAATGAGCAGTGGTAAGCAACTGGAAATAAATATTTCCATAAAATATTTTAATGATGTAGAGACATGAGACCCTACTCTGGGACAGGCTGAAAATGTAGCTCTGGGATTAAATAGACTGAAAATTCAGTGGCGAGATAAAGGTAGAGGAGATTTGTCACAACTCTCAGAATCTTGTCAGTGTGTTAAATTTCCACTGGATGGAGGGTCAGAGCTCTGGATTTGGAGTCAGACAGCGTGGAATTTACTAGGTCTGAGGCCTTCGGCAAGTCACTACCTCTCAAAACTTATCTCCTGGTCTGTAGATGGGGGAAGTTAAGGAAATGAAATAAGCACAATCCTTGGTATGCAATAAATATTGTTGTTATTGTTATTATTGGTACAAGAAAGGAAAATACTGTCCTAGAAACATAAAATTGTCAGTCACTAGCCATGCATTATGAATGTCTGAAAATCTTGTATAAAACTGAGAAGTAGAGGGGCGTGTGGTGGCAGAGTGGGTGAAGTGTCTGCCTTTGGCTCAGGTCATCATCCCAGGGTGCTGGGATCAAGCCCCACATCTGGCCCCCTGCTCATTGGGGAGTCTGCTTGTCCCTGTCCTTCTGCCTGCCGCTCCCTTTGCTTATGCTCTCTCTCTCTCTCAATCTCTCTCTGTGTCAAATAAGTAAATAAAATCTTAAAAAAAAAAACAAACAAAACTGAGAAGTAGAGACTACATACTAAGCCAAGGCTATCTGTGTGTCTGTGGTCTGCAGGGATGTCTACATGCATGGGGGAGGTTGGTGGGGGGAAGCTATGGGTAAGCAGTGATTGCCAAGTTACAGTTCATCATGCACCTGTTAGAATAGAACAAAGGGCTTTCCTGAACCTTGTAGACTGAACTGTGTTCCCATAACATTCACAGATTGGAGCGCTAACCCCGCATGTGCTCTGTATTTCGGGATAGTGTCTTTAAGGAGAAAATTAAAATTAAATGCGGTCCTATGTGTTGGCTCTCTCATCCAAGAGGATTGAGATCCTTTTAAGAAGAAAAAGAGATACCTGGAAGTCAGGCACACAGACCAAAAAAAAAAAGGCCACGTGAGGTCACAGTGAGAAGACAGCTGTCTGCGTGCGGACCACAAAGGGAGACCTCACCAGAAGCTGCCTCTGCCGGCACCATGATCTGGGACCTCCAGCCTGTGGAACAGTGAGAAAATAAATTTCTGCTATTTAAGCCACCCAGTCTGTGGTATGTTGTAATGGCAGCCTGAAGGAATTAATACACTGAGTAATAGTACTCTTCAGTTCCCCACACAAATTTCCCTCTTTCTGGAAGCAGGAATTGGGAGACCGTACAGCCTGGTCCTTCATTCTCAGTGGAGGCCAGAGGGGAAGCTCTCACATCAAAGGCCTTCTCAGTGCTTATCTGGCAGTGAATATTTATGACAGTTTCTTTTTATCTGTTTAAAAAAAAAAAAAAAAACTTTCTAAGGATGCAGGAAGAGCAGATGTGAAGCCGTGGTTCCTATCCAAAGATGCCAACTCTGACGTCTGAACTTTTTCTAGAACAAACTCCTCCCATGATTTCCCCAGCCTGACTCAGGAGGTGGTTCTAAAGTTGGGCTGAACGCTTAACTGAAAATTGAATAGTGTCAACTCGTCTTTTTTTTTTTTTTTTAAGATTATTTATTTATTTGACAATGTCAACTCGTCTTATTCACACTGGTTGACTATACATACATACATACATCGGCTTTAGTTTGCGGCAGTTACGGAGGGGAGGAACAATAAAGCTAAAAAAGAAAAACAACCAGAAGATACATTTACATAAAGTCACCGAAAAATAAAATGATCAGGAGCCTGCCCTGAAGTCTTTAAATTTGCTAATGAAGTTTTCAGCATTACCTTCCTAATGCTGGCTTCAAATACACAGATGTACTTTTTATTTTTATCCCTTTTTTAGCAGGTTCAGTTTTTACTTTCTCCCTTACCTTTAGAAGAAGCATCTGTTTGGGATTTCTCCTGTTCCCAAGGCTATAGCTGGAGCATGGAATTAGCTGATGCGTGGAGGGGGTTGCCATGTGCTTGTACCCCCCAGACCCCCAACCCCCCACCCCGAGGCCATTAAGTCTGCTGCTGACTGCGCTGACGAAGCAGCCAGGAAGATCAGGCAGTCTCCAATTCTGCTTAAGTCAAGGAACAGAAAAATAAAAAGGAATAGGATCTGGCCCACCTGCCTATTTCCTTTTCTAAAAAACACAGAAAACTCACTTTCTTCCAAAAGCTTTGAGTTAGAAGACTGAGGGAATACCAGTCATGTATTCATACTTTTCTAATATGTCTTCATACTTCTTCATACTTTTCTAATGTTTTCATACTTTTCTAATACTTCACCTTTCTGGAGATTTACCTTGATTAATTAGTTGTTTTCTTTATCTGTTTACTGAATAAAGAAACCCAAATAACAGTGTCACTCATTGTATTGTCATGCATTGTGGAAAACTCGAGATGAGCTTTTTTTTTTTTTTTTTGCATTAAAGTTCAACAGTGAAACAAACAAAAAAAGCACCTTGATAGCAGGCGTGCATCACTCTCTAGTTTCCATTTCCTGAATATTGGAGGAGGGAGGACATGATGACACCTGCCATTTCTCCTGTAACGGGCTTTTCCTAGGTTAATTTTGCCCATTTTCAGAAGACAGTTTGTGGGTTGGTTTTTTTGTTTGTTTGTTTTGTTTTTTTTTTCAGAATTCTGTTTTGAATACTTGCTTTCTACAGTTTCGCATGGCTCAGTCCACGCTCAGACCTTCTCCCATTTTTTTTTTTTAAGATTCTATTTATTTATTTGACAGAGAGAGGGAATACAAGCAGGGGGGATGGGAGAGGGGTATGCAGGCTTCCCCCGAGCAGGGAGCCAGGACCCTGGGATCATGATCTGAACTGAAGGCAGATGCTTAACCACTGAGCCACCCAGGGGCCCCAGACCTTCTCTCATTTAAAAAAACTGAGAATAGGGGTGGTACTTTGGGATTCTGTTCAGTACTTAATTCTTTTGAATATCACCAGTTTAGTAAAGCTTTTAAGAATCCAGAAGAAAAATGGTCTTTTTACAGTCAGACTTGTCTGTCCAGAAAAAATAGGATTCTAACTACAAGTGGAATTATATATTTTGTAAATTTGATAAAGAATATTTTTAAAGGATTAGAGTTGATTTCTAAGCCTTAATTAGGGAAGAAAGGAGGACAGATAAACACGATCACCAAGAAATTATAACCAAATACAAAAATAAGACACTGAAGCAAAAATCATTTTGGCAAGCCACAATATGGCAATATGAAGAAAAAAATGAGAATCATGGAAGAAAAAAACAATTTAAAACTAAAAATAAATACCTGGGATAGAGTGAGATTACCTAGATATCCTATTGGCAGGTATTTGCACGTAAAGAAACTGGGAGAATAGAAATGGTGTTGAGAAACTCATGCACAAGTAACCTTAGAGATGATCTAATTTTTCATTCTCAATCTTCCTACTAAGGAATAATGGCCAATCCAATATTACGAAACAAGTAACAACTAGTAAGCTAACTAAAATTAGCCAGCATTTTTCTCTCTGGAAATAAGTCCTGGGTGGAAAGCATAACTTGCTTCAGGGTTTTCTCCATTTCTAACAGAGAAGCAAAGGATAGAGTAATGTTTGAAATTGGGGTTTATATTTAGGATTTCTTTTTCCTTCCTTTTTTCTTTCATATTTCGATGTCGCAACCAAGTGTCCTTAATCTAGATACAGTGGAGTCAAGTAACTGCTCTAAGCTGAGTTAACCCTTAAGTGTTTGGTTTTATATTAGGGAACTGGTGATTTAGACACCTCCTCTGGACAGATGGGAGAAAGACACAAACCAGAAAGACAGATTTTGCAAAACTGTGGTGGCCATGACTCCTTCTTCCCATTCAAACATCTTTAAGCAGTTAAATACTTCTTGGCTTTGTTCTTTTATGCCATGAGTACGCTGTAAATTATTAGAATAATAAATAAATTCAGCAAGGTTACGGGATATAAGATCAATATGCAGAAATCAATTGTGTTACTATATAGTTGCAATGAACAATCCAAAAATTAAATTAAGAAAGCAATTCCATTTACAATAACATCAAAAAGAATAAAATGCTCGGTAATAAATTTAACAAAAGAAGTGCTGAACTCTGAAAACTATAAAGCATGATTGAAATTAAGGAAGATATAAATACATAAAAATATCAATACTCCCTAAACTGATCTACAGATTCAACACAATCCCTGTCAGAATCCCAGCTGATTTTTTCATAGAAATTGATAAACTGATTCTATAATACCTGTGGAAATACAAAGGACACAGAAAAGCCAAAACAATCGTTAAAAAGAAGAATAAAGTAGGAGAACTCAGACTTCCTAATTTCAAAACTTACAACAAAGCAACAGTAATCAAGACAGTATGGCGCTGGCTCAAGGATAGACACACAGACCAAGGAAATAGAATTAAAAGTCCCGAAATAAAGTCATGTGTCTGTGGCCAACTGATTTTCAACGCGTGCTTAGACCATTTAATGAAGAAATATTCAGTCTTTTCAACAAAATTATGTTGGTAGGAGTGGTAATCACATGCAAAGGAGAAAAAGAAGAAACTGGATGCTTATCTCATACCATAAACAAAAATTAACTCAAAATGGATCCAAGACCTAAATGTAGGTGCCTAAGGTATAAAACTCTTAAGAATAAAACAGAAGGTGGGGCGTGTGGGTGGCTCAGTCGTTAAGCATCTGCCTTCGCTCAGGTCATGACCCCAGGGTCCTGGGATGGAGCCCCGCATCCAGCCCCATATTGAGCCCCACATCAGGCTCCCTGCTCAGTGGGAGGCCTGCTTCTCCCTCTCCCACTCCCCCTGCTTGTGTTCCCTCTCTTGCTGTGTCTCTTTCTGTCAAATAAATAAAATCTTAAAAAAAAAAAAAAAGAATAAAACAGAATGGTATATCTTCATGACCTCAGATTTGGCAAATAGATACTTTGGGGGTCTTCAAACTAAAAACTTTATGTTTTAAAGGACGGCATGAAGAGAGTGATAGCCCACAGAATGGGAGAAAACATTTGCATTTCATATACTATAGGGACTCGTATCCATAATATGTAAAGAACTCACAACTCAACAAAAAGAGACAACAATCCAGTTTTCAAAATGGGCAAAGGACTTGAATAGACATTTCTCCAAGGAAGATATACAAATGACCAACAGACACATGAAAAGATGCTCAAAATCTTTGGTCATCAAGGAACCTCAAATCAAAACTACAATGAGATACTATATCATACCTACAAGCATGATTTAGAATCAAAAAGACAAACACTAACAGGTGATGGTAAACATGTAGAGAAATCAAAACCTTTAAACACTTCCGGATGGGAATGTAAAATGGTACAGCTGCTTTAGAAGACAATTTAACAGCTCCTCGAACAATTTAACATAGAATTACCATATGGCCCAACATTTCTACTGCTAGGTATATATCCAAGAGAAATTAAAATACATCTCCATAAAAACTTGTGCATGAATTACTATAACAGTGTTACTCATAAAGCCAAAAAGTGGGACTGACACAACTATCCATCAGCTGACAAATAAACAAAACAAAATGCAGTATATGTGTACAACAGAGTATTATTTGGCCATAAAAGGGAAAAATGGACTGATACATGCTGAACACCAATGAACCTTGAAAACATTATGAAAAGTAAAATAAGCCAGTTGTAGAAGTCTGCATACTACATGATTCCATTCATATGGAGTTTCAGAAAAGGGGAATTTGTAAGACAGACAGTTGGTTCCCGTTCAGTGGTTGCCTGGGGTAGGGGTTGTGGGAGAAAGAAAGGTGGTAATAAAAGGGGATATGGTTTCTTTTTGAGGCGATGCAATGTATTTTTTGTTGTTGTTGTTTTATTCTTTTCAGTAATCTCTATCCCCAGTGTGGGGTTTGAACCCACGACTCCAAGAGCAAGAGTTGCATGCTCTACCGACCAAACCAGCCAGGCACCCCATGACAATGCAATGTTTTAAAGTTGGCTGTAGTGATAGTTGTACATATCTGTGACTGTATGGGAAACCATTGAAACTGTCCACTGTAAAGGGGTGATTTGTATGGTGTGTGAATTATATCTCAATAAAGCTGTTTCCAAAAACTTTTAAGTGCACCGTATCAGTAATCTGAAAAATAAATGAAATTATACCATAAAATGCCTGATACATTATGCATTTTCATTTAATTTTTCATTGCTCCAGTATTTCCAGAATTGTAGCACAATTATTTTTTCTAATATCAAACGCATCAATATCATCCTTGTGTCCCCAGAGCTTGCAGAGAAAAACTGTAACTCCTCAGTTTGGAATTCAGTGGTCTTCACAATCAGCTTTGTACTACCATCAGAAAAAATATTTAAATTTTTCAATATCAATTTAAAAAGTGATATGAGCACAAGTAAATAATTAAAACCATACAAAAAGGGATACAGTGAAAAGTGTAAATCTCCTACCTATTTCATATTCCTAGATTCCTTCCTTTCCGGCAACCAGTTACCAGTTTTCCTGTGTATCTTCCCAAGGATGTTTATGACTCTGTACCCAACCTATTGGCATATTGCACTCACTCAGCATCTAAGATGGACCATATTTATGATTAATCATGAGTTCATGTGCATAAAAGTTAAGTTTCCCACTAAAAGTACAATTGTACACTCAACTTCTTTTTTTTTAATTATTTCACTAATAGCACCAAAAATCCAGGACTTTGTACATTGTAGATATCCCAGTAAATATTTGTTGATGGCAAGATTAGAGGAAACTACTCCAAAAAAAAAAAAAAGGTCTTGGCTCTCTGCTGACAGTAGAGACCTTAACAAGGCAAAAGAGGTAGGACTGGGATAGAAGTATATGGAGGAAATGTTTTCTGAATGTTTTCATAAATGCAGAGGAGCAGAAACAGCATACTAACTTCCACTGAGAATCACCAAACTCATTATTGCTCTTCTAATAATATTACATACTAGCTGAGAGTAAACCATACTCCCCACATGGAAATTCATGGTCAAATAACTGTGCTCATAAAATGTTACAATTATACAAGCTTAAGCAGTATTTTTTGTCTTGAGGTCAGTGGGGTATTCTACTAGATTACAAGTTCATTTCTAACAAAGGAAAGATGTTCTTGTAGCTCAAAACCTAACAATGGGGGCGCCTGGCTCAGTGGGTTAAGTCTCTGCCTTCAGCTCAGGCCATGATCTCAGGGTCCTGGGGTCGAGCCCCACATCGGGATCTCTGCTGAACGGGGAGTCTGCTTCCCTCTCTCTCTCTGCCTGCCTCTCTGCCTACTTGTGATCTCTCTTTCAAAAAAAAAAAAAAAAAAACAAAACCTAACAATGAAGATAATAATGAAACAATTGCTCTATTCATATCTCTGTTAGTATTTGATTCTTGGTATTGAGAAAAATAATGTTTCTCTTTAAGTAACTTTTATAACGGTTTGTCTTCTTTTCACACCTTCTTATCACATTTTTTTCTTGATACATTCTTTGACTTTTTGGAGTTAGTCATCATTATATTTACTTCCTTTCTTATTTCTACACGTTTCATGACATTGAATGACAATCTTAACTTTTGTGCTCTGTTTCCACTTTGCTTCACTAATTAGGAACTAGGCAGATAATCCCTTGAAGATCACAAACACAAAAGTGTGATGGATTCATCTTGCATTATTAAGTAATAGTACTGTTTTGCAATTGAACCTGGTTCTCCAAGATCCCCCCCATCTTTATCTTTCCAGGGTACTATTGATGGCGGCACTGTGCTAATTTGCCTGGACAAAATGCTTGCAGTGAAACTAATAAACCTCCTTAATTAGTGAGTTGGGTGAATGAGCAGTCTGAGTTTATTAGTGTTTGAATGGTAAGATGTTAAAAACAAACAAGGGAACACCCAACAATACAGAAAGTAACAATTGCAATACCCAACTGATTTATTTAAATTTTTTCAGTTGTAGAACTTCACTTTGGTCCTGTATGTGTTTATTTGTTTGTACTGTGGTTAAAATAATGATATGGTTAAATGTTTCATTTCTTCTTTCCAGAGGGCAGTGACTAATTCCACATTTCATTTCAAGATTTCTTTTCAGCCTTGGGCTTTAACTTAATCTAATACGGCAAATAGAACAAATTAAAACTTGCCAATCTATTTCCTTTTCAAAAGAGTGGAAACATCCCAAATTAATTCCAGATTTTTGTATACTTTATAGAAACGTTTAGTGATTGACATCTGAGCTTAAACATAACTTCTATAACCTCATCCATCTAAACACATTAGTTTAAGAAAACATATTCAATAATATGTTTATTCAAGAGACCTTCAGAATGCTAGTCAACAAGCAATAGAATGATACATATTTGAGTACCTTAATATTTTTAAAATCGTGCTCATTACAGACAACAGAATGATCCATTGGTGAAACTCCTGACAGCAGACCCACAGATGACAAGCTATTTAGTGAACAATTTAGTGAGTGTCTCATTACCTTTTCCCCAATCACAGACATGTGAGTTCATTCTATTAACCTTAATAAGGTTGTTTTTGAAGCTCTTCTAAGATTTAAATGGGAACTCTGTCATATGTCAGCCTACAACGGAATCTAAATAACCAGACCAATAAAGCAGATGCAATGTGCTAAAAAGACTTCATCTGCTACAGATGAGTTAGGATGCTCCCTTTTGCTTAAGCGAAGCTATTTATAGCCTGTCGGAAAATGAAAACTTAAGCAAGGAATAGGTTTCTATATCCTCGGAGCACTGAAGCTCCTTCATCCTTCCAGGTTAGCGAAGCACATCTCTCTCTAGGGCTGACCTATATAATCCTTGCCCAGAAAGTTATTCTAAACAGGATAATTTGAAAACCCATGAAGTGTATACATTAAAATTTAAGTCACAAAGAGCTTTCATGTTTCTAACTGAGCCAAGACACTATTAAACAGTTGATTTTGTATGATCAGCACATCCAAAGGTTTGGTTCTTTACAAACGGAATATCACCTGTTTTAAATGCATTTTACTGCTGAATTAAATGCTATTCAGAAGATTCATCAATTTTTGTTCATTTTATAAAATAGTGGGAAAATACCAAGTCTTAGCAGTTAAGTCATCTTAACACCTCACCCTTCTATCCCATCTCTGACAACTAGCTTCTCAGCCTCTGCTGAAAAATGTTGAGTCACAGAAAACCAAATGCTTCTTTATGGGAGAGTCCAAGGTTTAAAAATTCTTCCTTCTGTTTAATCGAAAGCAGTTCTCAGCAAGTTCTGTTCATTCTACCTCTCGAAGAAACGTAAATCAGTCCAAATTCAAGGGGTAAATAAAACTGTAGATAACAACCAAAAAAAAAGTGCATTTCAAACTTGGGTTTCTTGAATCCTTAATTAAATAGCCCAATATATGTACCAGAACTTCCCAAGGCATATCAGGGAGCAAGGGAAGCCCTTATTTTTTTTATATATATATTTTCTTTATTTATTTGACAGAGAAAGATCACAAGTAGGCAGAGAGGCAGGCAGAGAGAGGGGGGGGGAAGCAGGCTCCCTGCTGAGCAGAGAGCCTGATGCGGGGCTGGATCCCAGGACCCTGAGATCATGACCTGAGCCGAAGGCAGTGGCTTAACCCACGGAGCCACCCAGGTGCCCAAGGGAAGCCCTTATATGAAGAAAAATATATTATTGGCATCAGAGAGATCAAAGGTATATTTGTGAATACTTTTCCTCTCACTTTTGTGGTCTTCCCTTTTGTGGTTTTTCCCTTTAAATTGAAACTACTTTCCACTGGGGATGATTTTCCTCTCTGATTAAAGCAAATACCATTTTTATTCCAAAGAGATGTTTGTTAGAATGAGCGAATATCTAATTGGTGAAATGGAGAGAGTAGAATGTTTTGGGGCTTTGCAGCACTCCAAGAAACCATTCCCCTCTCCAAATGTTCCAGGTGAGCCACCAGGGGGTAAAATACGCAGGGCTATGCCCACTGTTTATGAAAGCACATTGAAAGTTATTTGCGAACCGCTTTGCAGGGAATAGTGCCTTTAACACTAAACCCTGATGTGGAGTAGCCTCTACCTCTCTGGCAGGAATTTATGCTCAAGGTCACATATAAAATGCCTTTCTCTTTCAAATGCTGGTGTTAAAGTTGAATTCCGCCTTTGTTTGCACTGTGCAGAATCAAACAAAATCTCAGCTTACATAATAATGTATGCCCTCGGCACCTGAGACGTCCTCCTTCTGGGGGATGTGATAAATGAAGATTGCTTCTGGAACTTCGTTGCCAGAGGTAAAGGCTAAGTGTGAATGTGAACTGGATCCAGAGTCTGATGCTTAGTTGGACATTAAAACTGTCGAGGGGTCTTATAAAACATGCCTAGTGCTTGTTTCACTGGGCCAACTGGCCTTCTAAGTGTACTGACTTCCAAGTTTCATCTGAGACTCTACCTGAGCTCCAAAAAACGTGAAACTGTTGATGCAAGAGGACATAATGTTTGTAATAAAATATTGTGTTTGTCTCTTTTATACCTATGCTTTTTTTTTTTTTAATTACAAGACTCTTAAGGGTGTTGTTCACGCAGTCAAGCTTTGGACAGGCTTAACATTTAAACTCTGCTGGGAGTTTTAAACAACTTCACTCTGAACTTCCTATATCTGATAGATTTGTTATAACAATGTGTTAATTTAATGACTAACCAAATTACCTTTTTTAATCCTTAGGGTTTTTAAGAATTTATTTTTGGTGACATGACCCTATCACAGTATTAATTGCTTCTTGTGTTCTAAATAGGAATTCTGGGTTCTTTTTTATGAAGGCATAACTTTCTTTTTCTACTGATACTCATAAGTGTATGAACAGTTGCTAACAAAGTTTTCGTTGCCAGAGAAGGTAAGAATGAAGAAGTGAGGTAGTCGTTTTGGTGACTCGTGATATATCGGGAACTATATTCTGTATGTACCCTAGGAAGTTCTTCTTAGACTTTCTTGGCCTCAGATTCCCCATTCATAAAATGGATATAAAAATGTCACATTTTATCAAATGTGAGACACTGTTGATTGTGCTGTACACTGTGTCACTAAGGAAAACAAAATACTACTTAAACTATAGCATGACACTTGCTTCTCCCTTGGGATTGTTATTTGATACTTATTGAAAGGTCTTTTTTAAGCCTTATTTAGACATATTTAATCATATTTCACACATTTGCTTCTATGATTTTCTGTGTGCACAATAATTCTCAATACACTTAAAAAAAAAAAGCTATATCCAATCTGTGAATTCACAGGCAGTGAAAACTGTTCTCCTGCCTACTACAGTTATAATCTACCATTAATTATAGATATTCCCATGGTCAAAGGTATAGCTTTGTGAAGAAAAAAAAATGTATCTTAGACTCTGTGGAGTATGGAATTATACTATCATCAATAATCTGATATATAATTATTTTGTGGTTTGCCTTGGTACTTGGAGCTATCAAAGTCTTCCAGGTACTATGGACAGCACCACGCTCCAATAAACTTCCCTCTAATTAAGTACACAGATATGAGTGGCTTTTAACGGTAACTCCCTGTGAGACTGACCCAGAAGGCACCCAAGTGTATAAGCCAGGCTATCCAACTTGCTGTCTTTCAACTTCTACCTCCTCCTGTGACAGCAAACCTTTAAAAAAATGATAGCTCCATTCTGTCAAGCTTTACAGATTTCAGGGCTTTATATAAATCCCATTGAACCTACATATTCTAACTTGACGGCCTCATCCTCGCTGAAGACTGTCCTGAGCTGTTTAGTCAGTAGAAGTATCTTTGGAATTGTTTGCCACATGCCTCCACGATTCACTTTCCGTGGCTCATAATTCAAGGTATACAGTACTGCAGACTTTATCCGTCTAAATTCAGTAACCTTCCTGGTTCACTCAACCAAACGAGGAAAACATTAGACCACATAATATAAAAATAAATCCCCTAGGTGTGATCTGTGAAAAGATTAGAAATGTTTGTAGTTCATATTACAAACTCCCTTTGCCTGTGTAATGAACACAAACCCAATCTGTTTAAATGCATCACTTTGGTGTTTTCAATAAAAGCATGAGTGAATTATTAAGGAAAAATAAGAAAAGCTAGGGTCTGCTGTTGTCAGGAGTAGTACTTGTATTTCTGTTCATGAGAATAAAATTTAAAACGTATCCTTTTAAAAGCAACACGTTTAAAATTCTGTGGGTGTTACACATTTTGAGACATTTACTGACTTTATACTTACTGTCTCTCCTCAACTTGTAGCTTCTCAAATTGATTAAGTCTTCCTTTAAGTGACCTAGCCTCGCATTATTCCAAGGGGAGCCCTGACAAAGGGACTTTGGGTCCTGCCCCTGATTTTCATCTTGAGATGTGCTCCTCTACTGCCCTCTACTGTAAGTATCAGTAATTTCTGCAAGGCTTCCAGAACGTGTACTGTCACTAATGGAAAAGCAGAATATCAAGTAAAAGCTCTGCTTTGGAAAGAAAAAAAAAAAAAAAAAACACAAAGATAACCTTTTGAAAGTGGTAATTTTTCATTATAAGTTACCACAAAAAGGTTCTATTTTAAGTCACCATTACTAGAACAATGCTCCAAAAATATGACAAATCATGCTAAAGAGAGTTGGCTATATTTGTAGCAGCAGGAGGGAATTATCTTAGAATCGCATGTTGGAACTTTTTCATTCACTTCATGGTAAGTAAATGAGTTAAAACATGAAGTGTAGTAAAGTTCATAAACTGACTTCTCCCAATTTCCTTTTTCTAAATGTCTCCTTTCTTTACTGAGGAAAGGTATTCATTTTTCCTCTTTTATTGAAACTGGAATGTAATATATGGTGGGCTATTTACTCTTGTTTATTTTTTTAAGATCTTATTTATGGATTGATTTGTCAGAGAGAGAGCGAGAGAGCACAAGCAGTAGGAGAAGCAGGCTCCCTGCTGAGCAAGGAGCCCAGCTGGGACTTGATCCCAGGACACTGGGATCATGACCTGAGCCAAAGACAGACGCTTAACGACTGAGCCACCCAGGCACCCCTACTCTTTTTTATACTTGGATCAATTGCACTTTAACAAAAGTTGATTCATACTAAGACTCTTGATACTTTGTTTTCTTCTTTCTGTTCTGCCTTCCTTTCTTCCTTCAACAAATATTTTTTGAGCAACTTGTACCTTGTTGAGAACTGGAACAAGATTGGTTCCTGTCCCCATGGAACTTACAGTCTATAAGGAGAAAATAGACATGTAACAAGCAATTGCAAGAATAAATATTTAATTATAATTTTTCAGAACAACATTACAGAGTGAGTAAGTAGTATAGGTAAAGGCCCTGAACTGGGAGGAACTCAAGAAACTGAAAAGGACCTGAAAGGTCAGCATGCTAAAGAAATGTGGTAGGTAAGGCTGGAGAATGAGGCAGGAGTAGAACATTCTGGGTCTTCCAGGACACGTTATAGATTTTGGCCTTTATCTCTATAGTAGTTGGAAACAGTCAGTCATTTTAGGCAGAGGAATGATATAATTTAGACTGTGTTTAAGAAAAATAATGATGTCATCTGGGTGGATGCAGATTTTTTTCAGGGGATATCACCTAAGTCCAGTGAAATAGGATGGAGGCCTGAAAAGAAAGGAGGCAGTGGATGAGTTCGAGAAAATTTTAGAAAACAAGAAGGAAAGGATTTGGTGTGTAGTTGGAGGAGAGTGTATAAAGGAAAAGTTGTGGAGTTGAACTAAAAGGGAAGAGTATTTCTGAAGTATAGGAGGCTTGTAAATTCATCACTAGGTGTGCTAAGCTTCCTCTATTATTCAAAAGAAAACTGCCCCATTCTTTATCTTCTCTGCTCACACAGCAGCACACATGCAAACATGTAAAAATTATCACATTTTACAGTAATTTCAGGCACATTTTAGTTATACATCAGCTAAACTGATATAGAAGACTCATCCTCCCACCATATATATGCTGACATATTAGATAATTTAAATATACAAGTGTGTGAATATGTATACGTAATTGTATTTGTTTTGTGTATGTATGTGTATATTGTGTATAGATTTGTATACACACACACACACACACACACACACACACACACATCTATGCATGATGATTCAGGTGCTGCTAATAAGGATTCAGACCCTGCTATGAACCTTACAGTCAGGGACCAGAACACTAAAGCACATTTGGGACTCATGTGGTGGGCCTGCACCTTCCACTCATGAACTCAGTCAGGAAAATCATAAGGTAGCTTCCTTGTACTTTATTCAGTGTATTAAAGAGAAAGGCAATTAAAAACCAGCCATGAATAAACTATCCTGAAATTTCTGCCACACAGCAGTGCAAAAAAATGTGAACTGAAAATTTAAAGTAAAATCTAATTCAGAAAAGTTGAAATCCAAAGAATGTTTTCATAAGCAAACACAATTGCTGTTTACATATGATCAAAACTTTTAAACCATAAAAGAAGCAAATAACAATGTGAAAGAGTCAGTAGAAGCAATAGGAAAATTAAGACTTAAAAATTACAGATGACTTAACTATCTGAAAAGGACTATAAAATAAGCTTAAAATAACTGAAAAGGTGAAAGAAAGAATGGATTTCATAACAGTATAAAATGGTATGAATAAAATATCAGATTTGAAAATTTTTTTTAAATATTCTGAAAATATCAAAAAATTAAGGGAAAATATCTTCAGGATATTGTTAAGTAGCAGAAGTAGAATTTAAAAGAGAATTATTAGACCATCCAAATAGAATTGTTAGACCACAAATAGAAAATAAAAGATTTATATTCTAGAGACATCTAACCAAAAAAGATCTGACTCAGAAATAATGGAATTTCAAAGTGAGATGTCCAAAAGAATGGTTCTGTGGATAATGGCTTGAATGAGGAAAGAAAATGAAATCAATCACCCATTCTATCCTGTGGATCAACAGCCAAAAAGTCTTCATCATAAGCACAGAACTTTTGAAGATATTTCTGGGACTTAAGGTTTAACTTTCAACTTTATGAAAAGAAGTTCCTCCCATATAGAAGAATGTGGCACAAAGATCTGCTTTTCTGCATAAACAGCCAGAAAGCTGTATAAAATATATGAAACAGAGCAGAAATGTGATGCCTGAGAGAAGAGAAACAAACAAGATGAATTTATCATCATTTCAGTTTTCTATCTGGAAGTTTGCCACATTACAGGCTAGATACAAAACAAACCAAAACAAGTAAAACCAACTGCCTCACTGAGATGAAAAGACAGACATAAAATTTGGGGAGGCTAAGGTGGCTGAGATTTTCTGGGCCAAGTACCAAGGAACCATGCAGAAAAGAGCTTCAGAGATTTGCATAGAGATCACTTCAAATCTTTGGCTGAATTCGGTTCTGGTCATGCATTAAGTAAGGACTCTACAAAGACCAGCCAAAAACAACATCTAGAAAACTATACACTAAAAAATTCCCAGACTTCACACAGGGTTGGAAGATATTGGAATTCCTATCAGCCAGAGAGGGACAAATCTGTTAAATACACAGGACATTCACTAGAGACTTCAGAAGAATCATGCCTAAGTACTGGGACTCAATAGTCCTAGAAGAAAGGCTACAGAACTACAGACCCATTCTAACAAAGCCTGAAGACAAACATCAAGAGGATGAAGCAGATCCTCAAGTAACTTAACTGTCTGCCAAGTATAGTTCAAGATCTTTAAAGGAAAAAAACAGAATTCACTCAACTCCACAAAATCATAATGTCCAGCACCTAACCAAAAATTGCTAGACATGCAAAGAAGCAGAATCAGCTGACTCATACTAGGAAAAGAAAAGACTACAAAAAGATCCCCCATGGCAGAGATGGTAGAATTAGCAGATAAAGACTCTTAAAAAGCTGTTCTAATTACGCTCAAGGCTTTATAGGAAAATGAAAGATGTTTTTTAAATAGTAAAACACTAGCACTGAAAAATACAATATCTGAAATGAAAAATTCACAGCGATGGTGGTGTAAGATGTCCCTCATATTTGTCCCCTTTCCTAAACAAAAATCCACCGTCCATCCAGACAAAAGTGCCCCTGAGGGAGCTGTGGGATTCCAGCACCATACATCATGGGATCCAGGAGGAATCTTGCCTACCATGCAGGGTAACAGGCAGACAGACTGCAGGAGCAGGTGTGGACTCTGCAGCCGTTCATGAACCAGCTCTAGCCTCACTCAGCTATGATCTGGAAGCCCCTGGAAAACACTGTCTTAGATAATCACCCAATCTGAGAGAGCATTTGTGGAAGTACAGGTTTCCAGAGTTCACAGTCCAGCACACCATTAGAGCAAAAAACCACGAATTTGGACACATGAATTTAGATGGGTAAGAGGAACAGCTTGACTTTACCTACCTCATCCTTCCCACAAGGCAGCACAGCTGAGGGCCCTCACCCAAAACCAAAGATTTTATAGGAAAAGAATAACATTAATAATTCCTCATGATCATATATGCAAAATCTTTAACAAAATACAAGCAAGTCAAATCTAGTAATCTATAAAAAGGATAATACATCATGACCGATTAATGGAGTTTAAAATGTGAACATTTTAATAACAAGCCGTATGATTGTCATATTAACTGAATTAAGCAGGAAAACCATATAATTGTAATCTTAAATCATGTAATCATATAATCTCAAGTCATATAACCTTAACCTGTGGGGGGAAATAGACATCTCACAAAATTAGCTCATTTATGGTGAAAATCTCAGCAAACTAAGTAATAGAAGGAAATCCCTCACCTGAAGAAAGCACATTATGAAAAACCTACACATGGGGCACCTGGGTGGCTCAGCAGGTTAAAACCCTTTGCCTTCGGCTCAGGTCATGATCCCAGGGTTCTGGGATCTAGCCCCACATCGGGCTCTCTGCTCAGCGGGGAGCCTGCTTCCCTCCTCTCTCTCTGCCTGCCTCTCTGTCTACTTGTGATCTCTCTCTATCAAATAAATAAATTTAAAAAAAAGAAAAACCTACACATAACCTTGTAATTAATAATAAAAGACTGAATGACCTACGCCTAAGATTTGAAACAAGGCAAGGATGTGTCTTCCTTTTGAAATTATATCGGAGGTCCTATCCAGTACAATAAGGCCAAGAATAAAGATAAGTAAATACATAAAAGACATACAGATTAGAAAGGAAGAAACAAAACTGTATTGCAAATAAAATAATCAGATTTTCACACAATATGATCTGTAAATTCTAAGAAATCTACAAACATGGGGCGCCTAGGTGGCTCAGTGGGTGAAAGCTTCTGCCTTCGGCTCAGGTCATGATCCCAGGGTCCTGGGATCGGGCCCCACATCAGGCTCTCTGCTCAGCAGCAAGCCTGTGCCCCCCCCGCCACCCGCCTGCTTCTCTGCCTACTTGTGATCTCTGCCTGTCAAATAAATAAAAATAAAATCTTTTGAAAAAAAATCTACAAACAAGTTAAATGACTTAAAGTAAATTTAACAAGATCACAGGATACAAGACCAATGTAAAAAATAAATTCTATATACTAACAAACAATTGATGTATAACAGTTGATGTATAAATATCTCATAAGTGGCACAATCCTGAAGTATGTGTTTCCCAGCATTTAACATGGGATGTAGCTCCAATGTCCCATAGATATAACTGGCTTGTGCACCCTTCTGCAGCAATTCTTTAATAACTCCACTCTTGACAAGTGCTTCTGTACCCCCAAATAAACAACAGTTGACCCCCCAAACAGGTTAGGGGTGCCAACCTCCCGTATAGTTGAAAATCCAGATATAACTTCTGACTCCCTAAAATCTTAGCCTACTGTTGACTGGAAGACAGATAACATAAATGGTTGATTAACACATTTTGCATGTTATCTATATGAAATACAATATTCTTACAATAAAGTAAGCTAAAGAAAAGATAACATTAAGAAAATCCTAAGAAAGAGAAAATGCATGTGCAAGACCGTACTGATACTTATAAAAACAAAACCCACATATAAGTGACCCATGCAATTCAAACTCATGTTGCCAAAGGGTCAGCTGTGCTTATACCCCAAATCCCCATTTTAGGTTCTGTTCCTGAGAAACTCAAACCAAACCATGTGGCAGTATGGTATGGCCTGGAGTTGAGGACATCATGACCAAGCCCTTCAGTGCCTACGTCCTGAGAAGTACAGAAAATGGATCTTCTGCTTACAGATAGGCCCAGATTTTAAGTAGGTGAAGTTAGGGACTATAGTCTTGGAGGAGGTTGGAGAGGAAGAAAATCTTTAATCAAATATGAGATCTAAGTTTTACAGGGAATAGTCCAGAATTTTAATAACGGAGCCTATTTTAATATCTAGTTTTTAGACTTACAGTGAATTTTAGTATTAAAATAGACTTCAATACTTAGTTAAAACATACAAAAATATACTATCATACTATATGCTCTAATATAATTAAAATACACTAATTTAATATTTAATTAAAATATACTTAAGTTCATACTAAATACTAAATACTAGAAGTGACCAAAAATGATGAATTAGGGTGATGTCCTAAATGAGTCTCATATTTACCAGAAGATAGAGATGGGTAAGGTGTGGGGTCTGTGGTTTTTTAAACAGAGCATACCTGGTGGTAGTCACTGAAAAATAAACACCGTACATAGAAATACATATGAGTATATAACAAAATATAACATAAATGCTGCTTAAGTGAGCTGTGTCTGTTCCCTGGAGCATGCGTATATATTTAACCACCGAAAAAATAGAGCATGAATTTGGGATGGTGTTTCTGAAGGATGGTTGTCAATCCATCCAAATCACCTGGATTGTCTGGATTTCTGGGAATGTGGCCTCAAAAATCATTTTTAAACAAGCTCGGGGCACCTGGGTGGCTCAGTGGGTTAAGCCTCTGCCTTCGGTTCAGGTCATGATCTCAGGGTCCTGGGAATGAGCCCTACATCCGGCTCTCTGCTCAGTGGGGAGCCGGCTTCTCCCTCTTTCTCTCTGCCTGCCTCTCTGCCTACTTGTGATCTGTCTGTCAAATGAATAAATAAAATCTTTAAAAAATAAAATAAAATAAAATAAAATAAACAAGCTCATCAGGTGAATCTTAAGAACATTACAGTTTAAAAATTGTTCCACATATTATCCTGTATCTTGACTTTTTTTTTTTTTAAAGATTTTATTTATTTATTTGTCAGAGAGAGAGAGGGAGAGAGAGCGAGCACAGGCAGACAGAATGGCAGGCAGAGGCAGAGGGAGAAGCAGGCTCTCTGACGAGCAAGGAGCCTGATGTGGGACTCGATCCCAGGACGCCGGGATCATGACCTGAGCCAAAGGCAGCTGCTTAACCAACTGAGCCACCCGGGCGTCCCTGTATCTTGACTTTTTTAGAGATATTTTCCTCCTACTTTATTCTTCTTTGTAAAGATTCTTTTGGCTCTTCTGTTCTCTTTGTAATTCTGTATGTATTGTAAAATCAGTTTGTCATTTTCTAGAGTATATAGAGCTGCTTCATTTCATTTAATCATTGCATCAGATTATTTTGTATTCTTTAAATTAATTTATCAATCTTTCCTCTATTTTGGACATTTTAAACTTTTTGCCATTTTAAACCATGCAACAGTTAACACTTGTGTACACACATCACTAGAAAGTGTGCAAGTCTTATTTTCAGGCAGAGTCTTAGAAGTAGAAGAGCTGGATCACAAGGAATGTGCATTTAAAATAATGATATAAATGATAAAGTTCACTATCAGAAAGGGAATTATCCACTTAGAATACATAAATGTGTATGAAAATGCCCATTTCCCCAAGTCCTCTTAAGCACTAGATATTATTCATCATTTCCATTCTTTAATTTTATAAGGTTTATTGTTTTCGTTTCTATTTCTGCAATTATTAGAGAGCTGGGTATCTTTGATGTATTTATTGACATTTTTTTTTCCTTCCCTGAACTGCTTTTCTCTGAACTGCTTTGTCTTTTTGATTGGCAGAGGCTCTTTTTATATTCTGGTTAGTAAGTTTTTGCTTGATATTCATGCTGCATAGATTTCTTCCCCATGTGCTGCTTGTCTTTTTAGGTTGTTTTTCTCTTTATAAAAGTTTAAAATTTCTTAGTCAAATCTGAGTTGACTTCTGAGTTGAGTTACCAAAGAAGACCTTCCTCATCTAAATATTACTTTTTAAAATCCTTACTCCAAAAGGATTTGACCTTTATATTTAGCTTTTAATACATTAGAAATTTATCTTTATGTGGTATGAAGTAGAAATTTATTTTTATTTATTTCCATGTATAGATAATTATATCAAGATACACTTTTTTTTTTAAAGATTTTATTTATTTATTTGACAGAGAGAGATCACAAGTAGACGGAGAGGCAGGCAGAGAGAGAGAGAGAGGGAAGCAGGCTCCCTGCTGAGCAGAGAGCCCGATGCGGGCCTCGATCCCAGGACCCTGAGATCATGACCTGAGCCGAAGGCAGTGGCTTAACCCACTGAGCCACCCAGGCGCCCACAAGATACACTTTTTAAAGATATTTATTAACTACATCACTATATTTTTTGTGTAATGTAAAATGTCACGTTTATCATAAACTCAATTCCCACACATGTAAGTGTGCTTCTGAACTCTATTTTGTTCTATCAAAATACCTGTTTCTATGCTCATGCTACCTTTTTATTTTCTATTTTTAAATTTTTTATTTTTTTTTTTTTTAAGTAGGCTCCACACCTAGCCTGGAGCCCAACACGGGGCTTAAACTCATGACTCTGAGATCAAGACCTGAGCTGAGAGCAAGAGTTGGGGGCTTAACTAAGCCACCCAAGTGCCCCACCTCATGCTACCTTTTTAAAATTACTGTCATGACACATATTTTTCTTTACCTACTAGGAAAATCTCATTTTATTTTAAAATAAAAGTTATTGGGGTGCCTGGGTGGCTGGGTTGGTTAAGCTTCCAACTCTTGATTTCGGCTCGAGTCAGGATCCCAGGGTAGAGAGATCAAGCCCTTCTATGGGCTCTGCACAAGGTGTGGAGCCTGCTTAAGATTCTTTCCTGTTCTCTATGCCCCACCGCCCCCCTCTATGCACACTCTCTCTAAGGAAAAAAAAAAAGAGTTATTCTTCTCCTGGTATACTTACAAATCAGTTTGTAAAATTCCTTAAAAATCATCCCAACTGCTCAGAAAATCCCAAATGCTCAGAAAAAGAGCATTAAACTTATTAGATTTATTTGAAGATTTTTTTAAGTGATAATGAGTCTTCTCGATTAAAAACATGTATGTCTTACTATTTATAAAAATCTTTTATAGAAGACAAGATGATTTTTTAACATTTAACATTTGGCTGGCCTCCCAAATTCTATAATTTATTCATTGAAAAGCACATAGTCAAGACTATGGTAGATAAGCTAATAAGGCTTTTAAATCCTGAAGAGTGGCAGGCTATATGACACCCCCAAATATACCATTGTGGCATAAGGAATATTTTGAATTAAAGGCACTTGAAAAACAGCACGTTCTAGAAGAGCACTCTGACCTCTTTCTGAAAGCAGGAGCTCAAACTCCCATGTGAAAGCTACCCTCTCTGTACCAGGAGAAGAGAAACATTCTTACCACCAGAGACCCAGAGTGGAGGCAGAGAGAATTCTGTACAAATAGACCTTGTTAAAATAGCTCATTTTCTGTTAGCCTCCCTATACATTTTACATTTTACTTACTTTTCCACAATTGCCTTTATTTGTTAAACCCACTTTGAAGGCATTTGGGTTTTACTGCTTCTTTGGGTCTTCATTTACTTATGAGGGGGCCCATGTTACATAAAACCTATATTAAATAGTTTTGTATGGTTTTGCCAGTTAATCTGTTACATTAATTTAATTCTCAGGCCCAGGTGATGACCATAAGAGGAAACAGGTGAGGTTTTGACCCTGCCCACATTTACACATATATTCCCTACATTTATGTTATTCCTTTTAAATTCATTTCCCTCCCCTTTCACTTGTCCTCTCCCATCTCAGTAAATAAAATTACTATATACCTCACTGTAAAAGCAAAAAATAGAGGAGTCAAATCTCTCATGTCCCATATTTGATGCATGACCAAGAAGAGCTGATTCTGACCCCAGAATATACCCCAAATCCTTTCACTTTTGTGCTTCTCACTCCAGACATCATTTCTTAGCTGATGCCTCTTGTGGTTCAGACTAAAGTTGGATTGTATAAAACCAAAGCTTGGCGGGGTGGGGGGATTAGATAAGAATGGCTTAACCAAGATAGAAGCTTATTGTTCTTTCACAAATATAACAGTGTTTGAAACAAGATAAGAGTTTGTTCCCTTTTGGTACTGAAAGCCAGGTTATTGACTGCTAAAGCAAGAATGTTTTCTATTATGTAAGTGGCTTCTAACATATAAGGTGTCAATGTCTGGGAGTTCATGGAGTGTCCAGGTATTTCTAAAGCCTCTCATTCATTATTATCCATAGGTTAACACTGAAAAGAAATAAATAAAATAAAATGAAAAAAGAAAGTATTATCCATAGGTTAAATAATGTCTAGCTCATATTTATCCTATGGCATAATGGATATTTTTAGTGATATGCCACTCTTTTTGTGGTTAATAAGTAAATCCTGTACAAATATGCATACATATATAATATATAATTATACACATATACATATATATATATAGTGTGTGTATGTATGTGTATATATACACACATACACGCAATTATATAGGGCGTGGGGAGAGAGAGGCAGAGAAAAAGAGCTTACTATGCACTATATACTATGGCCCTGAGAATATAGCAGTGAACAGATTAGGCCAAGTTCTTGCCTCGTCATGGAAAACAGGGTCAATAAATAAATGAACAAATGTTCTAAAGAAGAAAAACAGTGTCTAAGATAGTGACTGAGGGAGGTAATTTTTTGATGGAAAATTAAAGACTCTTTGAAGACGTGACATTTGAGCTCGAAATGAGCCAACGATGTGAAGAACTTGGTGGGCCAGGGAGACGAACATTCCAGAAAGAAAATGGAACAGAAAGGACTTGTTCTGTTTAAAAAGCATGACAGAAGCAAGTTTGGTTGGATCTTCATGTGTAAGGAGAAGAAATGCTGTAAGATTGCGTATAGGCAAAGGCCAGATTATTCAGGGCCTTTTCAGTTTAGATTTTCTTCTTAAATCAGCTGATGAGTTTAAGCAAGCAGGGACACGATCTATTTTATGGTTTAGAAGAACTTTGGCTACTCTGTGGGTACTAGAGGAGAGAGGCAGACAGATGAAAGAGGAAAAGAGACAGTGGTTGTTATGGAGTCTGGATACGGCAACCCGGGGTTGGCTAGCCTGCTCTTAACATTGGATCTTTTTCTATTTAGCAATAGTACCCACTTTTGTGAGTTCTACTGCATCCCATCTAAAAGACTGCATTTTCCAGCCCCCATTAAACCAGATGGGCCACGTGATTAAGTGCTAGCCAATTAGGTTTGACTAAAGTATTGTGTGAGACTTACAGGAAGCCTCTAACGATGTTAGAGTTTCACCTGAGCCTGAGCTCCAGTGAGAGAGTGATGGCTAAGAAACTCCCCCACCTTCTTGTTTGCTGAACACCTCTTCCCCACCTTTTTGTGTTCCAGGAAAGGGGTTACTTCAATGAAATACCCTCCCCATATGACTTCGATAAGACTCCCATAAGATTCTCAGATGATTCCCTTGTATTTAACTGATAAAGAGACCTCTATCTATTTATTAAGAGATCCTCCAATTCTCTCTCTTCCTTTTTTTTTTTTTTTGAGATAGAATTGATGTGTTCCAGGTATATCCAGCACCTCATTCTTTGTCTCATGAATGATTAGATGATATTAAAAATGTTTGCCTGAAAAGAGCTAAACACAGAGATGTTTCCTGTTCAGCTGACTGAGATTTCCCCCTGTGTGCAAAACGGTCCCAACTCTAAATCATCCCACTTTCAATTTATCTATGCCTCCCCATAAAATCTAAGGCAAAATTACACTGTGATGACATGTGGATCTTAGGATCTAGGGTGTGCTCCTTGTTGCAATAGCCTGAAAATGTTCTCCTTAATTGTCTGGTGCATTTTGTCTCTCAGGTCTCTTTATATGGCAGATAATATCTTCCTTGCTCTTCTTCCTTCCTAATGCTTGAAATGTATAAGGTGAAGGCTGACTTCAGGCAGCCTTCTTGTGCCACAAGGTGGCATACATTTAAAATGAATCCTATTGGGGCGCCTGGGTGGCTCAGTGGGTTGAGCCACTGCCTTCAGCTCAGGTCATGATCTCAGGGTCCTGGGATCGAGCCCCATATCGGGCTCTCTGCTCAGCGGGAAGCCTGCTTCCCCCTCTCTCTCTGCCTGTCTCTCTGTCTACTTGTGATCTCTCTCTCTGTCAAATAAATAAATAAAATCTTTAAAATAAAATAAAATAAAATGAATCCTATTATATCAGACTATGGAAAGGGCTATAAAAAGAAGCATAAAAGAATGTAATGAAATTATAAGCAAAATGAGATTAATTGTGAGGGGTTTGAGCAAGTCTCAGGGAAGACTTTTCAGAGATGATACTTCATGTAGGTCCTAAAATAATAAGCATTTTTATTGATGGATGAGTGAAAATGACAAGCATGATAGAATCTGATCCAAATTGCCCTCAACAGGTTGAATAAGTGAACTACTAAAATTTGGTCTTTGTTATGTTGGGGCCTCCATTTTAAGGTAATGAAATAAAATATAAAAGACCTTAAACTAGTGACTGCAACAAAATAATTGGTCAATAAATGTAAATTTGCTTTATTATTTAAAAGTTTTGCAATCTGGGGTGCCTAGGTGGCTCAGTGGGTTAAGCCTCTGCCTTTGGCTCAGGTCATGATCCCAGGGTCCTGGGATAGAGCCCCGCATCGGGCTCTCTGCTCAGCAGGAAGCCTGCTTCCCCTCCTCTCTCTCTCTCTCTCTCTCTGCCTGCCTCTCTGCCTACTTGTGATCTCTCTCTCTGTCGAATAAATAAAAATAAAATCTTTAAAAAAAAAAGTTTTGCAATCTGACAAACTTATCTCACTGTTGAAATTTGTAATGATAAAGGAAATTTCAACCTTTAATGTTTGTGGGCCTTGCTCCTGGGCTCCCAGGGAAGCTATATTTTAACATTTACTAAGGTCAAAATGACCTTGAAGAACCCCAAAGCATGGGCATTATTTGTGCTTCGGGCATACATTGTACATCTGCTTTGTTCACGCCTAAAAGGAGCATTCTGAACACAGAGGTTAAGAAGAAGAAAGAAACTTCCCTGGTTCCCATGATGTCAAAGTCCTACAGCCCTGCATACACTAGAAACTTAAGGTCTACAACTTTCTGAAATGTCTTTTGTCTAATGATTTGTAACTTTTTATGGTAAAAGTGTGTATGATCCTATAGCAAATGTTCCTTTGCCAAAGCACTCTCTTGCTAAGATTGTGTATCCAAGGCAGTTGTCCTGACTTGGGCTCAAATAAAACTCCTTTCTTTTAGAAAATCTGGAAGGTTTGTTCATTTTCTGTCAATGGTTGTGTTCTTCACATGTTTATTTGCCATGTGAATATTTTCTGTAATTTGCCTATTTATATCGTTTGTCATTATTTCACTGTTTTGCTTGACGTACTGATGGATTTGTAGTTCTTCATGTCATCTGGATAGAGAAACCACTTGTCTGTTATATGTGCAAATATTCTCACTCCATCTCTGGTTTGTTGTCTTCTTAGTTTCACTGGTGGCATCTTTAAACAGGTAGACTTTTGAAATTTATTGTAGTTAAGTATTTCAGCTTTCTTTTAAACAATTTTGGGAGACACTTGGTCTAGATTACCCATAAAAACTTTGCAAAGATGTAGGCTACAGCTATCAACAGTGAAGTCTTCAAGATATATGTGGAGTACCATGTTCATGGAGCAGGACAAACATTTGCTGTCAATCTGTATGTGCTAGCACCAACCCAGGTGTTTATCTGTACCAAATCATTTGATCCTTACAGAACCCTTCCAAAGTAGGCAGCGTTGTTTCTGTCTTATACCTGAGGAAACTGAAGTTTCAATGTCCCATAGCTAGTAGGTGACATAGTTGAAATGGCCTGTGGGCCCCAACTATAATTGCAAACTCACAATATTAATTAGCAGTTTGGTTTAAAATTGTGTATGAGATAGGTGTACATTTGGCTTAAGAGAGGTCAATGTGAAAAACACCTGAAAGTTCTATTTGATCTGGCAGCTAAAAAAGTGAAGGAACATAGACAATGTTGTACTCTTCTATGATTGGATTACACCTGGAACATTGTGAGATAAACAGTCAGGTATTAGTTAAAGCAGTTAAAACAGATTTTATTTAGTAACTACCAATAGCAGGAGAAAAAGCTGAGCTCCATTCTTATTTGTGCAGAAGTGATTTGAGTGTTTTAAAGGGAGAATAAGGGAGGAAGAAGAGGAGGACCTAGTAGAGAAGTAAAAAATTATAAAGGGTTGGTCAGTGTCTATGTGATTAGGACACACATTTGTTTGCTAGCTAGAAGCTAGGATTCTGTTCCCCAACAGAGACAGGGAAACAGAGGCCCAATCCCTCCTGATGATTATATTCCAAAGAAATGGCTCTCAGGTCCTGGAGAGAGAGGCAGGTGGGGACAGAGAGAGGAGAGAAAGAGGCACTTCTTTTTTTTTTTTTTAAAGATTTTATTTATTTTTATTTGTTAGAGAGAGAGCATGAGCACAGGCAGACAGAGTGGTAGGCAGAGGCAGAGGGAGAAGCAGGCTCCCCACCAAGCAAGGAGCCC
The DNA here is from genome assembly GCF_902655055.1 of Lutra lutra. Lineage (NCBI taxonomy): Eukaryota > Metazoa > Chordata > Mammalia > Carnivora > Mustelidae > Lutra > Lutra lutra. Next base: position 98,456,589 of record NC_062288.1, on the reverse strand, counting down.
GATGTGGGACTCGATCCCAGGACGCTGGGATCATGACCTGAGCCGAAGGCAGCCGCTTAACCAACTGAGCCACCCAGGTGTCCCAGAAAGAGGCACTTCTGAGTTGCTAGAGATAATATGTCACAATTTTAAGCCCTTCCAGAGGTAAGAGGCTATCATCAGATTTTGGCCAGAACAAACAGTAAATCTGGCAGCCGTAATGTTGGGAACAAAAGACGCCCTCAAATTAGAAAGTAATAACTGACAGATATGATGAGTTCCTGATGCCACGGGAGGAAACACTAACATTTTAAACAAGCCGAATGACCATGAGGAACAAAAGCAGTCACACAGCCTAAGGTGACAAACTTGCACAAAATTCAGCAAAATTTGCAAAAAGACTCCTGTAACCCTTTGTGTCATGCTCTCCAATGGCTGCCACATCCTGAAACCACCGCCAGAAATATCGAGCTATATTCTGCTCCTGAAACTAGTAGTTTGGGACTTGAGTCTAACCAGGTTCCATAAAGGCACAGAATTTGCGTGTTTTGCATATTTAACCTAAGCCTAATCCTCCCTCTTCAGAGCATAATCTTAGCTTGTAACTCAAGATTGCATTTCCGTATTTGCAAACTGCATGATAATACGATTTTTCCTTGTCTCTGACCAGATTTTTTGTTGACAAGCATTCTCAGGCAGGCATTTTATGGGGGTGGGAGGAGCAGCACTGGGGTCAATCTGGGGACAGGGCTTGTGCAACTAGAAGTCATATTAGAAGTTGGTCAGGTGTCATACTTAGTCTTGCAGAGGTCTGCAGGAGTTGCTGTGTGCTGAGAAATGTGCAGTTCTCACTGGTTCTTGGAACCACAATTTACGAGCAACATTAAATACAGAGAATAGGAACCAGGATGGTAGAGTCTGAAAGTCACATCACGTTAGAACCTTGAGAAAATTGAGCTTAGCCTAGAAAAGGTAAAGTCTGGGTAGTTGTCACGAGCACACTATGGAGGTGCACACATGAGTTGTGTCTTTCCACAATGTCAGCTTTATTCCATCATAAAGCAAGATTAACATAATTGTAAAGCAGCTTCAAGATTTCAAACTCAATGGCATTTTGCTGTGTGTTTAACTTGGCTTCTCACACATCACACGAAGCAAAGTATAAGACAAAGTCACCCGCCAAGCAAAATACAAGGGGTAGGAAGTTAACAAACCAAAGTCAAAGTCCGTCTGGGAGTGTGCAGTTGAGATAAAGCCTCAGTCCAGTCAGAGAGAGCTGTTGGCACGTGCTGCTTATTGTGTTCAAGCCATGGAGAATGTTCAGAGATCAACAGGGCAGAGCCTTTGGTGGCAATTACCTTTTTGATGTGGTCAGCTGTGAAAAGATCATTATCTAGAAAGTCTGGTCATTTCTTGCAAAGATCCTCACTCTTTAAAGGCGTTTAATCGGACTTTGTGCCTTTGCAGACCTCTTCTGGTTTTCCTGGTTATCAGTTATCAGAAAACCAGTTTTCTTGGTTATCATTCTGGGTATCCTCAGCTTGTGTTGTTTTCAGTGATACCTAGTTTTAGCTACAACGCATTTGGCTGCATAAATCATGGCTTAACACGGTCACTGTTGGATATGAGTGACTCCATCTTGCTTTCCACTCAATACATTTAAGATGATTATGAAGACCAGGGATCCCTCCAACATGTGGTGGTGCTAGGAGTTGGGAACAGTGACAGGTACAGTGAGGGGATTTTTGCCTAAAGTGAGAATTTTTCCGGTGATTAGGATTGCTTAGATTTGGAAAAGCTCCATGGCAAAAAGAGTGAGCTCTCCATCCTACGAGTGTTAAGGAACAAATGGATCTGCTAGTAGGTGGCTTAAAATTTTTTCAAACTAAAAATTTATTGACCTTCAGGCGCCTGGGTGGCTCAGCGGGTTAAGAGTCCAATTCTTGATTTCAGCTCAGGTCACGATCTCAGGGTCCTGGGATGAGCCCCGAGTCCTGCTCAAGCTTATCAGAGAGTTCTGCTTGGGGATTTTTCTCTCTCCCTCTGCCCCTCACCCTGCTCACAGGCTGTGCTCTCTCTCAAATAAATGAATCTTTAAAAACAAACAAACAGGGGGACCTGGGTGGCTCAGTGGGTTGGGCCTCTGCCTTCAGCTTGGGTCATGATCTCAAGGTCCTGGATCGAGCCCCACATCGGCTCTCTGCTTGGCAGGGAGCCTGCTTCCCCCTCTCTCTCTGCCTACTTGTGATCTCTGTCAAATAAATAAAATCTTTAAAAACAAACCAAAAAAACCCAAACAAACAAACACAGAATTTTATTGACCTGAGAGATGAAATAGTAAGTTTTGTCAGCAAAATGCGTTTATTCCAGAATAGCAAAGAACTGCAATTCAGGGCCTGCAAGCTATGGCGAAACCACAGGTAAGCCCCACAAAGGAGAGGACCGTTATTTCAGGGAGGAGGAGGAGGGTGGGAGGTTGCTTTGAACTGAAAGTTCCTGGAGAAAAGGAAGAGTTCAGGATGATGAGGGATCTCCTTGGTCGAGCGTGCTGGGCTTGCTAGCAGGTGCGACATCCATCTTCTTCCAGTTGGGGCCTGTTATTGTTACGTCCTTCCTGTTGGAAGATTCTCCTGTTGGGGTAACTGACGCTTCTTCCTGTAATTGGCGATTCTTCTCATAACTGGCAGGCAATGGCACGGCCTGAGGGCTCCACTAGAACGAGGGTTCCCCTTATGAGTTTCGACACCTTCCTCTGGTTAGGCTCACCGGGAAGGGAGAAAGGACAGACGCGGGTGCGCTCGGGATGCAGGCGGCAAGCAGGGATCAGAGAGAAAGGGGACCGGGAGGACGGGCTCCGGAAAACGGGGAAGGTTGCCCGGCTGTGAGGCCAGGCTGAGGAAGGGTGACCGAGCGGTTGCTGCTTGGTTTTGAGCAAAGCGCGGCCTCCTCACTGACCGCAGCGCACAGCACTGCGCAGCGACACCCGCGCCAGCGGAGCGCAGAGCTGGCGTAGAAGAAACCTGCGGCAGGAAGTTAGCTGGCGGACGGCCCAGCGTCGGCGACGTCGGGGGCGCGCGGCCCGGCGGGAACGCGCGGCCCGCACCGGCCCACGGCTCCGGAAGGGGGCGGGGCCGCCTCGCGCGCCCGTTACTTAAGCCTGCGAGCGCCTGCCGCGCGCCGTCGAGGCTCCTCAGCTGAGCTCCGAGCGGTCGATCGCCCTCGCTCCCGCAGCCCCGGCTCCGCTGGCCGCGCGCTCCACCCGCCATTGTGTAAGTGCGGCCGCCGCTCAGCGCGCCGCCCGCCATGTGGGCGCGCGGGCCGCGGGATGGGGCGGGCAGCGCGAGGAAGGGGGGTGGTGGGCAGCCGCGTCTGGCTCTGCAGTCCCCGGATGGTGGCGGTGCGCGGGGACAGGGAGGAGGGAGCGGCTCCCGGAGGCACGCGCGGCGTCGGCCCGCCCCGCAGGCCGGCCTCCCTCTTGGCTCCTCCCCGCGGGGCCGGGCGGCGGGACCCCCAGCGCCTGGGCTCCCTGGAGCTCCGCCCGGAAGCCGCCGCGGGAGCGCGGGATGGACGCGGCCGGCGTTCTGGGGGGGTTCGCGGACTGTTGAATTAGCTAGGAGGCATCCTAACGTGGCGTTTCTGTTGTTTTTAAATGCAGAGGCCTGTAGTCTGATATGGAGCATGCCTTTACCCCGTTGGAACCCCTTCTTCCCACCGGTACTGTACTCTTTCCACGTTTCGCTGTCACCTGCCCCTGCCTCTGAGCCCTGAAAGGTTAAAAGGGCCGAACTCTAGACCCAGAAAGGTTTCCAGTCGGCCTCAGACTCCCGAGTTCTGAGCCGTTAGGCATACTCCTCAGCCTCTCTTCTGCCTCAGTTTCCTCCCCTGAAGTAATAGGGATAGATGTCAGTCCTTGCTACAGCGTTTTATCCGATGCGCGCCACCTGGAGAAGAGGGAGCGTCACGTGCGACATTAACCCTTAGGCCTCAAGAGCAGCTCGAACTACTCTGCATCCAAGGGGGTTAAGATCAGGCGTTACTGCCCGTCTTGCATTTTTAATCCATTGATTTTTAATCCATCGAAAGCCCCAGAGCTTATTGAATACAAGCTTGTGGATTTTTATCGTTTTACCAAATGATCGTCATTCAGAGTTATAGATGGGAGGTATGAGTTAGGGTGATAGCATTGTCATGTGTTGTAATTGACTTATGTGATAATTTATTAATAAGAAGTATATTTCTTTACCAGTTTTTCTTGGTTGTGTAGAAGTCCTGTTTTATCAGTGCATAAATTTATATATATATATATATATATATATGTATGTATATAATTTCCTATAGACACTTGAATGATTGGGGCTGGTTAGAGTATTGAATTTGATTTGGACTTGTCCAGTTGTTTCATATCCTGAGAATATTGATGGTAAAACAAAGAGTAGAAGTAGGGGACCTTGACTTCTTACTCTTCAGTCATTCAGTATGCTGAGTTTTTCACATATACCTTTATGTCTTATTTGCAAGTAAAGGAAAGCAGTAACAGAAGGAGAATCTGAACACAAATCTGTTTGACTTGGTTGAGAGGTTGAGTGTTTATTATTGTAAATAGCTTTTCAGAAGTTGAGAAAAGCAGTGGCTTTTCTATGGCTTTTCTACTGTGAAGCAAGTTCATAGTAACCCAATGGCAGCCAGACTTGCATTTCTGTGAGTAAACATTTGATCCCTGTGGCATGTTGATGTTCAGTTTTGTGAAAACCTAAGCACTTCACTGCGATAAAGGAAATTTTCAGCTTTTAATATTTGTGGGCCCTGCTCGTGGGCCCCCCCAGGAAGCTAGCTATTCTTCAACATTGACTAAGGTCAGACTGACTGCAGAATCTCAGGGTATAGGCTCTCTTTGTGCCCAGATCACATACTGTACATCTGCTTTGTTAAGCAAACAAAAAACAAACAGGTACACCAAAGAGGGGCCTTCTGAACACAAAAGAAAAAGAAACTTCCCTGTTTCCCTTAAGATTAAAGTCCTACAGCCTATTCTAGAAATTTAAGATAAGGTCTGCAACTTTCTGAAATGTTCTTTGTCTAATTATTTGTAACTTTTTACATAAAAAAGGTGTATAACCTTACATCAAATATTCCTTTGCTGGAGCACTTTCTTTGCAAAGATTGTGTATCCAGGGCAGCTGTCTAGGACTTGAGCTTGAATAAACCTTTTTTTTTTCCTTAGAAATTCTAAAAGATTTGTTCATTTTGTGGCAACATCTGACTGAAGATTTCTGGTGTTTTCTAGGTTGAAGAGAATATATCCCAGAGATAGTGTGGTATAGTAAAGCTTAGATTGAGGAATCAGTCCCTGGGTTTAAACCCTAGTTTTGCCACTGTTTACTAGTGTTAACAAACATTCAGCTGAGTGAGTTTTCAAGATGTAATTGGCTGTATTTGATTCATGAAATCCGGCAGTATCCCAGCTAGCAAGTAGAGGGGAGCTCCAAAGGGCTACAGAAAGGGAGAGGTTTTTTTGTTTTTGTTTTTCTTTCTTTAAAGGTGGGAAAAGGAAATCAACAGGAAAAAGGATTATTTGGGATGAGGTCACCTTCCTTTGGGAAATGGACAAAGGCCCATGTAACACATGACCTCATTGTTGCCAACCAGATAATTCCTAACTGAAGACTACATTTCTGGGTGAGGTTGAAACTGCAGTTAGTTTGGCCTAGCGTAAGTGACTCCATTTTTGAGCCTGTGGTTTTCTTTTTAACACGAATTATCAAACCGTATTTCAGGTTGTTTACTGATAAAATATGAATAATTAACAGCATTGTTAGTATAAATTGGTTGTAATACATATAAAGCACTTAGCATCAGTAGTGATAAGCTGTTCAGCAGTAAGTCCAAGGGGAAAACAAAATGGCAGTTGGATCTCTGGGTCAGTGATGAGATGGGAAAATATTGGGAGCAGTAGAGAAAAACGGGCAGTTCCTTGCTCTGTTTTTATCGAAGGTTTAGTGGAGAAGGTCCGGACGCGTTAAGTCAGACATTGGTAAGCTCCTCTGTGGAGCAGGGCATGTAGAGTAGCTGTAAGAACTATAATATCCTTGGGACGCCTGGGTGGCTCAGTTGGTTAAGCAGCTGCCTTCGGCTCAGGTCATGATCCCAGCGTCCTGGGATCGAGTCCCACATCGGGCTCCTTGCTTGGCGGGGAGCCTGCTTCTCCCTCTGCCTCTGCCTGCCATTCTGTCTGCCTGTGCTCGCTCGCTCTCCTCTCTCTCTGACAAATAAATAAAATCTTAAAAAAAAAAAAAGATTTATTAAAAAAAAAAAAAAGAACTATAATATCCTTTATGAAGCACAGATCCATGGAGACAGAATCCAGTGCGCCCTTGGGATTCTCTATGATTTAGTGGTTCTCAGAGTTTCTTCCTCCACTAACAGGTGAAAAGAAAGTATGTAGGGATTTCTGCCTCCTCTCAGGTGTTGGCCTTGAAACAAAGGCCTGAGGCAAGTTTGCGGTAGACTCCAGATACCCAAGAGATACTTAAAAATGGAAGCGTGTATTAGGAGAGACCAGTGCAATGACTGCCTTTTGCAATGATTCAGCAAATATTTAAGCGTCACTTTACACTAGCAGTATTCCCTTCATCAGACAGATATTTAATACTTGGCTAGTAGAGAAGTAGCTTTTCAGTCAGTAATTTCTGTGAATCTGATTTGCAGATGTGATTTACCTGTAATGCTTACTCAGATTTAATATAGTGGGCTGTCCAATGGTTAAGCTGGTTTTAACCAATTGCCAGGTGGACCAAAAGGCAAGGCTGATCTCTCTGGGATTGCTAGCTCAAAGGTTTTTTTTTTAATCTTTGTGTGTGGTGGGGGAGGGTAACTAAAGTAAGTGCTTATTAAAAGAAACACTAATGTAGATGAGAGTTTTTTGTAATCCCTCTTCTAGGAATAACCATTAACACTTGGCATATATTCTAAATATTCATTTTGGTACATATACCTCAGCATATTATGATCCTTGTTTTAAAGAAAATGGATTCATATTATAAAATCTTTTGTAATTCACTCTGTTGGGTCAGTGAGTGAAAATTTTTTTTTTTAAGTCCATCCAATTTACCAAAGATTATCATTCTAAAATTTTGTTGTTGTAAATTATGTGTGCATATATAAATAAGACCTATTTACCCTTTTCGTGCAACTTTTTTCACTTATGTTGTTATGATCCGTATGTATATGTATCCTAAGTTTTTTTTTTACCTTAATTCCAGTGTAGCTAACATAATTAGTTTCAGGTGTACAATATAGTGGTTCAAAAAACAAAGAAAGTGATGGTTAGATGCCACAAACTAGGTGGTAGTGACTTTATATATGGTTGTTGTCAGGCCAGAGGGCCTCATCCATCCTTGTCAAGGGAAGTATCGACCTTCTCTGCTTTCATACAACACCCCAAGTTTTGTTTTTTGATAGCCGGTATGGACTTAAATGAACTAATCTTTCTTAATAGACATTTAGGTTATTTGTAGTTTTTTTTTTTTTTTTTAAGATTTTATTTATTTATTTGACAGACAGATCACAAGCAGGCAGAGAGGCAGGCAGAGAGAGGAGGAAGCAGGCTCCCCGCTGAGCAGAGAGCCCGATTCGGGGGCTCGATCCCAGGACTCTGGGATCATGACCTGAGCCGAAGGCAGAGACTTTAACCCACTGAACCACCCAGGTGCCCCAGGTTATTTGTAGTTTTATTATTACTGTCTATAATGCGTATCTTTGGTCATATTTTTTTTTTTAAGATTTTATTTATTTATTTGACAGAGAGAAATCACAAGTAGGCAGAGAGGCAAGCAGAGAGAGAGGAGGAAGCAGGCTCCCCGCCAAGCAGAGAGCCCGATACGGGGCTCGATCCCAGGACCCTGGGATCATGACCTAAGCCGAAGGCAGAGGCTTTAACCCACTGAGCCACCCAGGCGCCCCATGGTCATATTGTTTTTGTGTGTGTATATGTCAGTAGCATGAATTCCTAGAAATGGAACTGTTGAATGACAGGGTATGTTAGCATTTCTGTTATCAAGAGGAACTGACAGCTGGCTATGTATTTTCTTTGGTAGTAGGTGCTACAGGGGTACAGAAGTGAAAGGTGTGATCCCTTTAGCCATGAGTTAATGGTCTGGTTAGAGAGTTGAGAACAAAATAATATGGATTCTAGTTCAATGTTGAATTACCTATTATAGTAAAGGGAAGGGAAGGGAAGGACTCAGGAGAAGGAGAGGAGGGCAGTTTGGAGTAGTCAGGAAGTCACAGAATGTGTAGACCTCAGTTGTGCCTCTGCAAAAGCACTGGACTTAAATGGAGAGCAGGCTCGAGGGAGTGGAAGAGTAAAGGAAGTGATGTGCCCTGAGTGAAAGTTCCGAGCTGCCCTTGACCAGGTGTGAGTTCACCTGGTGGTGTGTAAAGAGAAAGGAGGTCTGAGTAGGCTGGAGAGTGCAGATGGAGATTTTGGTTGATGAGTGAAGGCAACATCAGATTGTGGAGAATAGAGAAATTTAATGCAGGATAGGAGATAAGAAATTCTTCTGAAAGTTTCTGTATTCCACCCCGCCCCCCGGCCTTGGAACATTCTGTACAAAGCTGTCATCCGTGTCATGGGTTTGCTAATCATATATGGGTTAAAGTCCTTCTGTTGGACTTGAAGATACCTGGAGTTCTGATTCCTAACTACTTTTCCAGAATACATTTTATCCTTCCCTGTCTGTGACCAAGCCACATGAACTACCCATGTTTACTTATATGAACATTTGTTCCAGCTTTAATACTCTTGCCTTAGCTCATGCTAAATTCATCCCCTAGAATGTTCTTTTCTAAACCTTAGAATTAGTTTTAAGTTTTAGCCATTTGGTTGATGTGTAGAGGTATTTCTGTGATGTTAATGTACATTTCCTTTACGGCAGGATACTTGTTTTTCGAGTGTTCATTGGCCTTTTGTAGATCACTTGTGAAGTGTTTTACTCTTGCCATTTTTCTGTGGGGGAGGGTTTTTTATTCTTTTATTTTTATTTTTAAGTGATCTCCATACCTAATCTGGAACTTGAACTCATGACCCTGAGAGTCGGCGCTCTACTGATTGAGCCAGCCAGGTGCTCTGTCTTTCCTTTTTTACAAATAAATTTGTAGGGATGCCTGGCTGGTGGAGCATGTGACCCTTGATCTGGGGCTTGTAGGTTTAAACCCCGTGCTGGATGTAGAGATTACTTAAAATCTTTTAAAAAATCAATTTGTAGTTTTTAATTCTAAAAATTGAGGTATAACTGACCTAACATTGTATTAGTTTCAGAGGTACAGCTTAATGATTTGATATATGTATATACAGTATAGGAAAATGATTGCCAAGCAGGAGTTTCTTATATATTCTGGATGCATTTCCTAAGCTTTTTTTTCTCATCAGTGATATACAGAGAATGAGACTTTCCAAGGACAGTTGTTGGGAAGATTTAAGACTCACATTTTAACACTGATAAATAGCAAGAATACATTTTTATTTTTCTCATTTCCTTTTTATCTTAAGATTTTTGTTTTAATTCATGGTAAACAATATTTAGCTGGTATGGGCATACAATTGCTATTTTAAACTCTCTAAATATAGGTGACTTTTCTTTTTTTTTCTTTTTTCTTTTTTTTTAAGATTTTATTTATTTATTTGACAGAGAGAGATCACAAGTAGATGGAGAGGCAGGCAGAGAGAGAGAGGGAAGCAGGATCTCTGCCGAGCAGAGAACCCGATGCGGGACTCGATCCCAGGACCCTGAGATCATGACCTGAGCCGAAGGCAGCGGCTTAACCCACTGAGCCACCCAGGTGCCCTATAGGTGACTTTTCAAAATTGTTTTATAAATAGGGACTTTTTTGGGCTTTGTTCTTGTCTGTGATCATTTCATTTTTTTTTTTTTAAGATTTTATTTATTTATTTGACAGAGAGAGATCACAAGTAGACGGAGAGGCAGGCAGAGAGAGAGAGAGAGAGAGGGAAGCAGGCTCCCTGCCGAGCAGAGAGCCCGACGCGGGCCTCGATCCCAGGACCCTGAGATCATGACCCGAGCCGAAGGCAGCGGCTTAACCCACTGAGCCACCCAGGCGCCCCATTTCATTTTTTTTTATCATGAAGCTTATATTCAAGCTTCAAGCTGTATGTTTGAAAATAAAGTTGATTTATTTTAAACACCTGAGAGCTAAAATAAAAGTGAAGAGTCAAACCATCTTCAGAATCATTTCACATCTACTTATTTCACAAAGGTAAGGCACAGCAGATGGAGAGGTTTTTCTTTTGGCTTAATAAAAAGATTGATATTTAAAAATTTTCATATTTTTACAACGTAATACATATGCAGTATAAAACTTTAGAAGGTAAACAAAAATGAAATAATGCCGTATTCTAGTGTCTCCGAAATTACCAGTTACTGCCATGTATATGGATAAGTGGTGTGTTTATATCTATATCCCTCCAGATATTTGTTGTGTATAATTACACAATGAAGTATTTTTTTTTTTTTAAAGATTTTTTTTTTTTATTTGAGAGAGAGACAGTGAGAGAGAGCATGAGCGAGGAGAAGGTCAGAGGGAGAAGCAGACTCCCCATGGAGCTGAGAGCCCGATGTGGGACTCGATCTCAGGACTCCAGGATCATGACCTGAGCCGAAGGCAGTCGTCCAACCAACTGAGCCACCCAGGCGCCCCACACAATGAAGTATTTTTAAACCTAAGTGAGAACGTACTGCAAGTTGTTTCATTCAAATGAAACTCCACTTTTTCTACCTAAAATTTTGTAGTACTGTCCATATTTAAATCTTCCCATTGTTTCAAAATTAACTTCTCCTTTGCTTGTTTCCCACCTGTTCATTCTTCAGTTCTAGCTCAGTTCCTCACTTTTTAAATCCCCCTTAACATTGAATATTGACCTTCTGAATCACTTTTATATCACTCTTAAGTGGATCTTATGGAATAAAGAATATAGCAGTTAGATATGAAACATTATTCACTTAAACGATATATAAAAAAAACTCTAGTTTTAAAAGTTCCATTTTATTTTCCTCACCTAGTTTATCATAAATAAATTTTATGCTAGAAAGCCCTTTATCTATCACTTGGTATTTCTTTGCAAAAATATTATATACATTTAAATTTTTAGAAGATTCCTGTGAACATAATGCTTTTGGGAGTTATTTCTTCTAAATGGAATTACCATGGTTGCGATTTATTCTGAATTTAATCACCATTTTAAGTATTGTTAGTACACACTTGATCAAGTCACTGTAATTGTATTAAAAATTTTTGTTATAACTAACATTACATAACACTACACTAGGCATAGTTTTAATGCTTTAACAGGGTGAAGCCTATACAAAGTTTTGGAACTAGAGAACTAAGGTTTGAATTTTAGTCCTTTACAAATTATGTGACATTGGGTGTGTCACTTAATTTCTTAGAGCCTTAGTTTCTTTATGTAAACTAAGAATATATCCAAACATGAAGTCTTTGGGCAAATTTAAGATAACGTATAATAAGCCAGTTAAAGAAGTAAAGGTCTGGAGCACCTGGGTGGCTCATTCGGATGGGCGTCTGCTTTCAGCCCAGGTCCTGATCCCAGGCTCATGGGATCCAGTCCCGTGTGGGGCTCCTTGCTCAGTGGGGAGCCTGCTTATCCCTCCCTCTGTCTGATGCTCCCCCTGCTTGTTCGCGTATGGGCACACACTCTCTTTCTCTGTCTGACAAATAAATAAGTTAAATCATTAAAAAAAAAAAAAACTGTAAAGTTCTATGCAATGTAAAATACTTTCCAGTAAATGAACTTTATTATACCGAGGATTGCATTTTGGACTCTATGTTCTTTCTTTCTTTTTCTTTTTTAGGATGGAAGAGTGGGGGTGGGGGGCACAGAGGAAGCGAGTGTATCTTTAGCAGGCTCTATGCCCAGTGGTGAGCCCAACTCAGGATTCCATCCCGTGACCCTGAGATCATGACCTGAGCTGAGATTGAGTCAGCCACTTAACTGACTGAGTGACCCAGGAGTCCCCCTACCTTCATTTTTCTAATTCTTAAAGGAGATCGCTACTTATTTTAGTAGATGTGTTCAGTCCTATTGGGCTAGTCTAGCAGAGCTATTTGTTCCTGAATTCTGTATTTTTTTCCATGCTGCTTAAACTTAATTATTTATAGATGCATGAAGTTATTAATAGTAGACATACTTTTTTGATACCTCATGGTTAAATGGTAATGAATCCAGGAATATCCTGTTCAGTATATTCATGCCATCTCTTATGTTTCTGGAATTTAATTTCTATCGAAAATGCTTGATTAAGTTGACAAGAGACATGATAAAATCTACAGCTGACTATTAGCATTCTCCAACTTATTAGTGGATAACTTAGGAATTTCTGGGAAATCACACCTAGAATTCTGACTTTTTTGTACTGATAAATGTATCCTGGTCACTTATGTCAGTAATTCTCTGTATTGTGCAGCAATGGACACATCTCAGGGAATCTTGGTGATGACATTCACATGTACCAAACATAGCTATAAACTATGAACTCCCTTCCTTAATCTACTCAGCAAATCATAATAAGAGTAACTCAAGGGTGGATTTAAATCCTCTGCATTTGCATTTTGTTTTAAAATTAAAGATGAAACATGCCTCACTATATAGTAAGAACACATTTTTTGGTTACATTTCTCAATTACTTAAGCACTCTTTTTGGAAATTTTGGGTTTGGTGGTCTCTCGGTCTGTACTGTACAGTAGCCTGGCCGTTTGCTGCACATGGCTATTGAGCACTTGGAATATGGCTAGTGTGACTGAGGAACTGAATTTGTAACTTGTGTAAAGGCCAAGACTCCACTAAGAAAGTGGAAAAGTTTTAAGTGTTTAGGGCAGTGTATTAGTGTACTAGGGCTGCCACAGAGTACCGTAGACTGGGTGGCTTAAGTGATAGAAATTTATTTTCTCCTAATTCTCAAGCTGGAAGTCCAAGAGCAAGGTGTTGGCAGCTTTGGTTTCTTCTGAAGCCTCTCTCCTTGACTAGCAGATAGATGCTTTCCTTGTCTCTGTGACCTCATGGATTGCTGGTTCCTCTGTCTGTTACTTGTGTTCTAATCTCCTATTCTTTTTTTTTTTTTAACTTTATTTTTTCAGTGTTCCAAGATTGATTGTTTATGCATCACACCCAGTGCACTCTATGCAATACGTGCCCTCCTTAATACCCACCACCAGGCTCACCAACCCCCCACCCTCTCCCCTCCAAAACCATCAGTTTGTTTCTCAGAGTCCACAGTCTCATGGTTTGTCTCCTTCTCTGATTACCCCAACTCAGTTCTGTCTCCCAATGTCCTCCGTGTTATTCCTTATGCTCCATGAGTAAGTGAAATCATAAGATAATTGACTTTCTCTGCTTGACTTAATTCACTCAGTGTAATCTCCTCCAGTCCCATCCATGTTGATAAAAAAGTTGGGTATTCATCCTTTCTGATCGCTGAGTAATATTCCATTGTATATATGGAGCACATCTTTATGCATTCATCTTTTTTAGGGCATCTTGGCTCTTTCCACAGTTTGGCGACTGTGGCCATTGCTGCTATGAACATTAGGGTACAGATGGCCCTTTTCACTACATCTGTATCATTGGGGTAAATATGCAGTAGTGCAATTGCAGGGTCATAGGGAAGCTCTATTTTTAATTTCTTAAGGAATCTCCACACTATTTCCCAAAGTGGCTGCACCAACTTGCATTCCCACCAACAGTGTAAGAGGGTTCCCCTTTCTCCACATCCCCTCCAACACTTGTTTACTGTCTTGTTAATTTTGGCCATTCTAACTGGTGTAAGGTGGTATCTCAATGTGGTTTTGATTTGAATCTCCCTGATGGCCGATGATGGACATTTTCTCATGTGTCTGTTAGCCATTTGCATGTCTTTTTTGGAGAAGTGTTCACGTCTTCTGCCCATTTTTTCACATGATTATCTGTTTTTTGGGTGTTGAGTTAGAAGTTCTTTATAGATCTTGGATATCAACCCTTTTTCTGTAGCGTCATTTGTGAATATCTTCTCCCATTCTGTGGGTTGTCTCTTTGTTTTGTTGCCTGTTTTCCTTTGCTGTGTAGAAGCTTTTGATCTTGATGAAATCCCAAAAGTTCATATTCGCTTTTGTTTCCTTTGCCTTTGGAGACATGTCTTGAAAGAAGTTGCTGTGGCCGATGTGGAAGAGGTTACTACCTATGTTCTCCTCTAGGATTTTGATAGATTCCTGCCTCATGTTGAGGTCTTTTATTCATTTCAAGTTTATCTTTGTGTACAGTGTAAGATAATGGTCAAGCTTCATTTCAAGCTTTACTACAAAGCTGTGATCACCAAGACAGCATGGTATTGGCACAAAAACAGGATACATAGACCAGTGGAACAGAGTAGAGAGCCCAGGTATCACCCGCGACTCTATGGCCAAATAATCTTTGACAAAGCAGGAAAAAATATACAGTGGAAAAAAGACAGTCTCTAATCTCTTATTCTTATGAAGATACCAGTCCTATTGGATTAGGTCCACCTATATGATATATTTTACTTTATCCCTTTAAAGACCCTATCTCCAAATATAGTAACATTCTGAGGTACAGGTATAGGACTTCAACAGGAATTTTGGGAGGACATAATGTAGCCCCATACAAATGAGGTATGTCAGTTTACTTTTTCAGCTGAAAATTTTTTTTGGTTGTCTTGGTCCATAGTTCAGAATTGTTATGACTACCAAATAAGAGGTTATTAATGTCACTCAAACAGAATATAGCTGGTATATGAATCAAAAAGTCAGTTTTGGTCTTGCTTAGTTGCTGCTTTGTGCTTCTATATAAAGTTCATTTAATGGTTTTTGAATATTTGTTATGTGCCATACTTCAGTAGATGCTGTAGAAAAAAATTTACAGCCCTTACTGTGAAGAGTTCAGCCTGCAGCAGGCCATTCAATACAATTGAAATGTAATTTTATATGTAACAAACTTCCCCAGTAACCTCGTTGAAAAGATAAAACAAACGAACTTGATTTTATATATTTAACTTAACATCTAAAATGTTATTTCAGTGTATAATCAGAATAAGCAATTATTAATGCAATAGTTGACTTTTTTTTTTTTTTTAAGATTTTTATTTGAGAGAGAGCATGAGTGAGCCTGAGCTAGAGGGAGGAGCAAAAGCGGAGGGGCAAGCAGACTCCCTGCTGAGCAGGGATTCCCAGAGCCACAGGGGCTCAATCTCAGAACCCTGGTGTCACAGACTGAGCTGAAGGCAGACACTTAACTGACTGAGCCACCCAGGAGCCCCAAGAGTTGACTTTTTTTTTTTAACTAAAATTTTCGAACACCAGTGTGTAGTTTACACTTGCAGCACATCTGAATTCGTATGTTAAATTTTCTTCAGAAATACTTCATCTGTATTTAATGATAATTTGTGATACCTATATATTAAAAATTTGTCCTTTTATTCATATAAGCAAGGAGCAACAGATAGACTCATAATTTTGGAATATATTCCATATACAGAGAATAAAATACTCCTTTCCAAAGGAAAAGCCTTTGGAAATGGATATTGGAGGTAGAACTGAGACTAAAACCTGGGTTTTCTGACAACATATTTTTCTTAAAAATCAGCATGGCATTTTTGTATTTAAATTAAAGCACTAGACCTACTTTGAAACTTGGAAAACTTGGAGTTTCTTTCTTTCTTTTTTTTTTTTTTTTAAACTTTGTGAATGGCCAAGAAATCTCTGGCTAAAGCTGCTGCTTAAGGATTGTGATATTTTTGTTATCTGGGGCTAGCTAAGATATCTGGGAGACAAAGTAGTGGATTTTCAAGTTTCAGGGGTTAATCCTCTTACTTTACTCTCCTGCTATATTAGAAATCCATCCCAGGTAGTTGTCAGGTCTCTTAAATGTTCAATGGGAAATTTACTTCTTTTGACTAGTCACACTTTCCTTAGTGTATAACCTATTTAATTGTTGGAATTCTGTTTATTCTTATATTTATTTCTAACTTGCTAGGACTTGCTGCTATAACTATACTTCATTTCATGTGGTTGGTATAGTTTTTTTCCTGTACTTTAGTTGATTTTCATATCTACTTTAGTTTTTGTTGTTCCTTTAATTAGTGTCATTATAGTTGATGATAAAAATGTTTGGTTTATCCTCATTGTTAATGGGCAAATTGTTTCTTTTGCCTTAAGTAATATCTCATTAACTTTATAAGCCAGCTTTTCCACATCATCTAGAGAATCAATTTCCTGTGTTTTACTGGTATTAAGTCTCTGTAGCATCCCCACCTCATCTTTCCATATTAGCATTTTAATAGCTATATGCTTCTAGAAGCTAAAGCTTCCAAAGTAAGTGTAAAAATAATCTTAATTCTTAAAAAAAAACCCTTGTAAATTGATACATTGTAGCATTATCAGAATTTATGGTATTCTTCTAGATGAACCCATTGAAAACCCCAAGTAATGTTATGAGGGCAGTTTTAATATTCACAATGCTAAAATATTATGGCTTGATCACACCAAAAAAAAAAAAAATATGGGTTTTGATATATTAATACCAGATGTCTTTTGGGGATTTCTAGGAAAATGAGGTGTTTGTGCACTAACGTGCCATCACATGAATTTTATTATCTTTTTTTCTTGGTTAAATCCATCAGAAAGAGTTACTCTTTGTAGGTAGCAAACAGATGCTCAAACAAATGGATTTAATTCTGAGTAGTCCTGTATTTTTATCATACTATTGTCTTTGAAGGTATTCATTTATCACAATGGAATAGTTTCTTTTGTTTTTATGACTTCCAGAGAATTTAAGCCTTCGATTTACTTTGAGGTCATGTGTAAGGTTGAGGGTTGTGGCCCAATGGCTGCTGTTTTTTTGTTTTTTTGTTTTTTAAAGATTTTATTTATTTATTTGACAGACAGAGATCACAAGTAGGCAGAGAGGCAGGCAGAGAGAGAGAGGAAGGGAAGCAGGCTCCCCAACCAGCAGAGAGCCTGATGCGGGGCTCGATCCCAGGACCCTGGGATCATGACCTGAGCTGAAGGCAGAGGCTTTAACCCACTGAGCCACCCAGGCGCCCCATGGCTGCTGTTTTGAGACAACTTTATTTTTTATTTTCAAAGTAGGAAAACTGTTGTTGAAATTTATTCCTAATCTAGTGAAGATGTTGTGAGTAGTGAATCCCATGTGTAGGGGTAGGGGGCAACTTTAGGAAACCTAGTGTTTGCAGGGCGGTTGTGTTTTCTTTAGTGTCCCTCTGAGATAGCCATTTGGCTTCTTTGCTTGAACGCATTCAGGTAGCTCTATTGAAAGAACATATAGCGTTGTTGGACAACTGATAAAAATGTGTATTTAAAATAGGCTGAGGGCGCCTGGGTGGCTCAGTGGGTTAAGCCTCTGCCTTCGGCTCAGGTCATGATCTCAGGGTCCTGGGATCGAGGCCCGCATCGGGCTCTCTGCTCAGCAGGGAGCCTGCTTTCTCCTCTCTCTCTATGCCTGCCTCTCTGCATACTTGTGATCTCTTTCTCTCTGTTTCAAATAAATAAATAAAATCTTTAAAAAAAAATAAAATAGGCTGAGATAGACTTTTCTTTTTCTTATTTTCCTACAATGATGGTATGGGAGACTTTTAGTTGATTTTTATGTAGCTGCCTTCAAATACTGAAAAACCTTAATCAGGCTTTCTTTTTTTGTTTTTCCTCTTCCCCTAGACTAAATACCATAGTCATTTGTCAGTGATTATTTGAGTCCCTGTGCTAGGAGCTCTTCTAGGTGCTGAAAGACCTACCAGCAACTTTCTTTAGATTCATACTTTACGGATCCACTAGCCCAGTAGAGGTGTCAGTAATCCATTCCTGGAAAATCAGGTGTTCTTGTCAAGAATGCTTATTGGGTGCCTATTTTCTTTTCTTTCTTTCTTTTTTTTTTTTTTTTTTAAGATTTCTTTACAGTAGTTTTAGGTTTACAACAAAATTGAGAGGAGGGTTATATAGGTTTCCCTTGTGCTCCCTGAACATGCACAGCCTCCCCCATTATCACCACCCACCAATCACAGTGGGACATTTGTTAACAACTGACAAAACTTGGAGTTAACAACTGTTAACAAGTTAACAACTGACAAAACTTTGTTGAAGAGGCCATCTTCGATCCATGTATTGCTTATGCTCCTGTGTCAGAAGATTACTTGACTGTATTTGAGAGTCTGTTTCTGGGCTGTCTTATTATTTTCCACTGACTTATTTGTCTAATCTTTTGCCAATATCACACTGGGAAAGCTTCAAGTTTCTTACCATGCTTGCTGTAAGTACTTTGTAGGTAGTCTTAATCAAGTTGAGAAAGTTCCTCTCTGTTTCTAGTTTACTGAGAGTTTTTATGGTGAATGGGTGTTGGATTTTTTTCAAATGTTTTTTCTGCACATAGTCCTATAAAACTATTTTTCTTTTTTACTTAGTTGATATAATGGATTACATTCATTTTTTTCAGATGTTGACTCAGCCCTGCATACCTGAAATCTAACTGTTATGTATAATTCTTTTTATACTTTTCTTGGATTCATTTTGATTTTATTTTGTTAAGGATTTTTTGCATCTGTTCATGAGCGAGATCGGTCTGTAGTTTTCTTAAGATGTTTTTGTCCAGTTTTGACATTGGGGCAATGCTTGCCTCATAGTGATTTAGGAAGCTTTCCCTCTGCTTTGATCCCCTGAAAGAGATTGTGTAGAATTGGCATCCTGTTCTTTTCACATGTTTGGCAGAATTCACCAGTGAACCCATCTGGGTCTTGTGCCTTCTCTTTTGGAAGGATGCTAACTATGGACTTCATTTCGTTGATAGATGTAGGCCTATTCAGATTACCCATTTCTTTTCTTTTCCTTTTCTTTTTTCCTTTTTCTCTTTCTTTTTCTTTTTTTTTTTTTTTAAGATTTTATTTATTTGAGAGAGAGACAGTGAGAGACAGCACGAGAGGGTAGAAGGTCAGAGGGAGAAGCAGACTCCCCATGGAGCTGAGAGCCCCGCACGGGACTCAGTCCCAGGACTCTGGGATCATGACCCGAGTGGAAGGCCGTTACTTAACTAACTGAGCCACCCAGGCGCCCTACCCATTTCTTTTCTTTTTTTTTTTTTTTTAAAGATTTTATTTATTTATTTGACAGAGATCACAAGCAGGCAGAGAGGCAGGTAGAGAGAGAGGAGGAAGCAGGCTCCCTGCCGAGCAGAGAGCCCGATGCGGGCCTCGATCCCAGGACCCTGAGATCATGACCTGAGCCGAAGGCAGCGGCTTAACCCACTGAGCCACCCAGGCGCCCGACCCATTTCTTTTCATGTGAGTTTTGGCAGATTGTGTCTTTTCAAGGAATTGATCTATTTTATCTAAATTATCACATTTTGGGGCATAATGTTATTCATAGTATTCCTTTTATATACTTCAAATTTTCATTGGCTCTATAGTGGTCCTTTATTTCTGTTTCCCATTATTTTAAATTGTAGATCGGCAGGATATTGAGAATCTTAAACCAGGAATGGTTTGAAAAATCATCAGAGGAGATAGGTGCTTTAGGATTCCTAAAAACAACAACAAAACAGGAAAATGGAGCTCTGTATACCTTTCTTTGCATCTAGTAATTTCTAAGAACTTGCTACTTGGATTGAAGTCCCCAGATCAGCATCCTTGGTTTGCCCGAGAGCTTGTAAGAAGTGTAGTCTCGGGTTCACTTTAGACTGACTGAAGAATAAGAACCCGTGTGTGTTTTTGTTTTTTTTTTTTTAAAGATTTTATTTATTTATTTGACAGACAGAGATCACAAGTAGGCAGAGAGGCAGACAGATAGAGAGAGAGGGGGAGGCAGGCTCCCTGCAGAGCACAGAGCCCGATGTGGGGCTCGATCCCAGGACACTGGGACCATGACCTGAGCCGAAGGCAGAGGCTTTAACCCACTGAGCCACCCAGGCGCCCCAAGAACCCGTGTTTTAACAAAACTCCTACGTGAGTCTCATGCTCCAAGGCTTGAGAAGCCTGGCCCAAGAAACATCAGATTGTTTTAAAATAATGTAAAAAACAAAAAAACAACAACAACAAAAAAAACAACTCCTATCACAATTAAGGAGGTTTATCCTTATTCAAGTGTTCCTTCAAGTAGTTGCAGAACAGAAGTTTTCTTTTGAGCTTTATTAGTTTCCTTAGATGCGTAATGTGTCTAGGACACACACCGTGGCAAAGAATGGCTCACGTGACAGAGACTGTGGTGCCTGCCTGTGCGCCAGAGGTAGCTGAAGTGCGTGTCCCTTTATTGGCAGTCTGTGTGCGTTTCAAAATACCTGCATGTGATCCTGATATTCAGTAGCATTGGGATGGTAACTTGAGACTTTTCTCATATTTTTGTTTTGATATTCAGTACTTATTGTTCAATACTTATTACCCCTCTCTGTAGAGGAAACATACTCGTACACGTATTTTGAGATTGTGTAACATTTTATTCAGTGAGCCAGCATTTGAGTGCCTACTGTACGTGTGACATCATGCTAAATTCACGCAACTGAATTCTGTGGCACAAGCCTTTGTAGAGGTTGTAGCCTAAGAGGGCAGAGGGATAAACCAATCAGAAATTAGAGTGCACTGGAAGAGACGTCATAGGGGAAATCCTGGGTATTAAGTGGATTATATAGAAAGGACGGAGAGACTCAGTGAGGGCTTTTGGAAAACCTATTTTAAGCTGGGAAATCTACATAAGTTATTTTACATGTTAAAATTTCTGTAGTTACTGCTGTGATAGGTTTAGATCTTAGTCCACATCTGATTATATGTTGAATGAAAATTTCTGGGAGTGGAATTATGGAATCAAATATCTGAGCCTCAACAGTTTCTAGTATATGTTACTAGGTGGCTTTTCTGCAATGTTATACCAAGTTGTATGGCCACTAGCAGTGTATTCTACTGTCCCTTTTAGTGTACCTTTGCTGGCAATGCAAGCTCTCCCATTCTTGATGGAAATACTCATGGCTATAGCTGCCCCAGCATCCTTCCTCTTTCCTGTTGCGATTTTTGCTTTGCTCCTATTAGAACCAACCATAATCTAAAACGGAGAGATGGCCTAAGACTTGTAAATGAGCAAAAGAGATTACTGGGTGACTTTTCAGTGAAATGCTGGGCTTGTCTAGTGGATCCTCTGTAACTATATTTGGGGTATAAGCCTCTTGTTCATTTTGTTTTGATTAGGTTATTGGGCAACTCTACAGGGGAGGAAATTGAGAAATAGTTGTGCAAATGATTCTTAATCATGCCTTTCCCTCTCCCACTCCCCCCACTTGTGTTCCCTCTCTTGCTGTGTCTGTCAAATAAATAAATAAAATCTTAAAAAAAAAAAAAAAAGTTATGTCCAGGCAACTTGGTAGTGGTTTGTGCGCTCTGGTGCCCATTTTGCAAAACTTTTTCATAGTAGATGCACAATTTTTGCATCCATTAGTAAATTTGTTTTGGTAATCCTATTTGCCTTTATTCAAATTTTTATTGATACCTTCATTAATGAATGAGTTGAATAATAGCTTTTGCATTTGTTCGTTTTCTATTTTCATGAAAGTCAGGGTTTTAAAGTTTTGAAAATTACACTTCAGTACCAGTTAAATTCTTATTTTGTTAATTTAAAAGGTGAATTAAATAGATAAGAATTTCTTTGAACTGTTTAGCTTTAAGTGATCTATCACAGAATGTGAGTAATGAGTGAAAATGCATCTGGAAAGACCTAGCATAGAGACTTGAGGGAGAATGGGCAAAGTGGACAGGGAAACACAACTAGACAATGCAATTGTTAACTAGTGTTTTTTGGTGGGGGAAAGCGTGTACAAGCAGAGAAGTAGCAGACCACACAGGATTACCCAAGCTCTTCTTCATGGAGAAGTGTCTTAGGGTGGGCACAGCCAGTTTGGGATGTGCCATGGAAATGGCTTCAGAAGAGGAATTTCACCTCATAATTTTCCACATATTTTCTGGGACCTCTAGGTTATTGTGTAATACCACAGAACTTCAAGTTGTTAGCAGGGGCGCCTCGGTTGCATGGCAGCTAGTTTCAGCTGGTTCTTTCATTGTTAACTCTGGTCTATTGGATTAGCTCCTTGCAAAGATATGGAAATAAAGGGGAATGAACCTCCCAGGCCAACTGTATTTGTATTTGTGCATATTTGTTTTCTAAATGGATGTGGTACTTAGTAACTTTACAGTTACATAATTGTACACATTTTATTATTCAAGTGTAATTCACATATACTATATTTCAGGTGTACAGCCCGATTCAGCAATTCTGTACATTTCTCAGTGCTATCAAGATAGACGTATTCTTAATCCCCCTTATCTATTTCACCCATGCACCCACCCACCTTCCTTCTGGTAACTATAAGTTCCTATAGTTAAGTCCGTTTTTTGTTTGTCTCTGTTTTATTTCTTAAATTTCACATGTGAGTGAAATCATTCAGTATTTGCCTTTCTCCAACTGGCTTCACTTAGCATTATACCCTCTTGGTCCATTCACACTGTTGCAAATGGCAAGATTTCGTTCTTTTTTTTTTTTTTTTTTAAAGATTTTATTTATTTATTTGACAGAGATCACAAGTAGTCAGAGAGGCAGGCAGAGAGAGGGGAGGAAGCAGGCTCCCCACTGAGCAGAGAGCCCGATGCGGGGCTCGATCCCAGGACCCTGGGATCATGACCCGAGCCGAAGGCAGAGGCTTTAACCCACTGAGCCACCCAGGCGCCCCAATTTCGTTCTTTTTATAGCCGAGTAATATTCCTGTGTGTGTGTGAGAGAGGGAGAGACAGAGAGAGGTGCATGTCCCCTTGCTGGCAGTCTGTATGCTTTCAGTGTGAGGTTAGGTTTTTTTTCGTGCTTTTTGAGGTAGGCCTGTGTTGCTTTAATTTTCCCTCTTGGAACAGCTTTTGCTTGTGATGGGGTTTTGGAGGATAGGTTAGGTTCAGTAGGGTGGAGCCCAGAGCCCCAACAACCAAGAAAGAATTCTTGAGACATCTTTGGTACAAAGTGGCGGCTCATTAAAAGTGTGGGACAGGACACCTAACGCTCTGAGAGACTGTGGCTTTACCTGGATCCACCGAGGTCCCCTGTACCACAGTCCCCTATGGCTGCCGCACAGCCCACCCCAGTCCCGACAGAAAACTGAGGATAGACTCAGCCCTAGAAGCCCACAGCCAGGAACGGAACAAGACAGGTGTGGGAGCTGGGGAAAGGGGGTCCTGGGAAAAGGTGGAGGTGGGCAGAAAGAGCTGCTGCCCTGGGAGGTCGTGAGGGACGGCTGATTATATACAATGGGGTGGGGGAGGTAAGGGAAAAGGGAGGTTTCAGAAAGAGCTTTCCTATGCTAAAGAAGACTCACAGAATACCTGTGGCCTGGCCATAAGCAGGCATTAACATTAAGATGGGTGGGAACTCCCTGGAGGAGCATTGCATTCTGCCCATTTCATGTGTCTGTCAATGGGCTGCAGATTATAAGGATATTTAACTGGATCTGCATTTTCTTCTGGAAGCTAGGTTATTGATAGAAATGCTTTCTTCTTGTAGATTGTTAAGACATTTGTAAACTGAGGGAGACTCCTGTCTTGCAGGTTTGTGATCTCTATAAGTTTAACTACTTGTTTCTCCTTTCCTTAGCTTTAGGGGGACCAGGAGTGCATGAGGAATGTCACATAGATCCCATGCGGGGAGGGTTTGTGGGGTGTCAGCTTCTGCTTTGTCCTCAGCTTGCCTTCTGTTCCCGCATCAGCTGCATCCCTAAGAATTTGGACCATTGTGTTTTCCTTTTCATTTGTCTTCTTGTATTTTTTTTTTTTTTAACTTTATCTCTGATTTCTTGGTTGGTACATCATTTAGTAGCATGTTATTCAGCCTCCATGTATTTGTGCTCTTGCCAGATTTTTTTCTCGTGGTTAATTTCTAGTTTCATAGCACTGTGGTCAAGAAAGATGTGTGGAATGACTTTAATCTTCTTAAATTTGTTGAGACTTGCTTTGTGGCTAAATATGTGATCTGTTCTGGAGAACATTCCATGCACACTTGAAAAGAATATGTATTTCCACTGGTTTGGGATGGAATGTTCTGCATATATGTTAGGTCTGTCTGGTCCAGTGTGTCATTCAGAGTCACTGTTTTCTTGTTGACTTTTCTGTTTGGATGATCTGTTGATATGAGGTGTTAAAGTCCCTTACTGTTGTTTTACTACTGTCAGTTTCTCCCTTTACGTCTGTTAATAGTTGTTTTATGTATTTAGATGCTCCCCTGTTGTGTGCATAAATACTTAAAATTGTTAAGTTCTCCTGTTGGATTTTTCCCTTTATCATTATATAGTGCCCTTCTTTGTCTCTTGTTTAGTCTTTGTTTTATAGTCTATTTTGTCTGAAATCCATATTGCTACCCCAGCTTTTTTTCCCCTTTCATTTGCATGGTAAATGTTTTCCCTTCCTTTCATTTCTATTTTTTTTAAAGATTATTTATCTATTTATCTGACAGAGATCACAAGTAGGCAGAGAGGCAGGCAGAGAGAGAGGGGGGGGAAGCAGGCTCCCTGCTGAGCAGAGAGCCCGATGCGGGGCTCCATCCCAGGACCCTGGGATCATGACCTGAGCTGAAGGCAGAGGCTTTAACCCACTGAGCCACCTAGGCACCCCTTCCCTTCACTTTTAATCAGCAGATGTTTTTAAGTCTGAAGTGAGTCTCTATTAGGCCATATATTGAAGGGTCTTTCTTTTTAATCCATTGAATCACCCAGTGACTTTTCACCAGAGCATTTAGTTCATTTACATTCAGAGCACCTACTGATGGGATCTACTTACTGCCATTTTGTTACTGGTTTTCCTGTTTATATTCTCTCTTCTCTTGCTCTCTTCGCTTTCGGTTTGATGGCTTTGTTTGGATTCCTTTCTCTTTATTTTTAACTATTATATATATGCATTTGTGATTACCACTAGGCTCATATGGAAGATCGTATTACATAGCAGTCTGTATTAAGTTGATGATTGCTTCTATTTGAACCCATCTAAAAGCACTAAATTTTAACCCCCCACCACATTTTATGTATATGATGTCACATTTACATCCGGTTACTCTGGAAATTCCTGACTAGTCCTTACAGGTGTAGTTGACTTTCCTGCTTTTGTGCTTTACCCTCCATATTTCTTTTATAAATGATTTGTCTGTTACTTTTATTAGGTTTGTATTACCTTTGAAATTTTTCCTTTCCATAATTTTCTTTTTTCTTTCTTTAAAATTTTATTTATTTATTTGACAACGAGAGAGGGGGAGCGAGAGCAGGAATAGGAGCAGGTGGAGTGGGAGAGGGAAAGCAGGCTTCCCAAAGGGAGCCGGATGTGGGGCTGGATCCCAGGACCCTGCTGAGCTACCCAGGCACCCCCCTTCCATAAGTTTCTTAATCCTGACTATGGCCTTTTCTTTCTACTCAAAGAAGTCCCTTCAACATTTTGTGAGGCTGGTTTAGTGGGGATGAAATGAACTCCATTAACTCTTGTTTCTCTGGGAAACTCTTTATCTCCTGTTCTGAGTGATGGTCTTACTCGATAGTGTCTTGCTTGCATGTTTTTTCCTTTCAGCATTTCAGTTATATCTTGCCACTCTCTTCTGGCCTGTGAAGTTTCTGCTAAAAAATCACAGACAGCCTTTCCCTTATATGTAATTGTTTTCTACTGCTGCTTTTAAAATTCTGTCTTTGTCATTACTTTTTGCCATTTGAATTATGTGTCTTGATGTGGACCTTCTTGAGCTAATTTTGTGGATGCTCTGTGTGTGTGCCTCTTGGATCTGGATTTGTGTTGTTTTTTTCCCCCCCAGATTTGGCAAGTCTTCAGCTGTTATTCCTTCAAATAAGTTTTCTTCCCCTTTTCTCTCTTTTCCTTCTGAAATCACTATACTGAGGATGTTGATGTGCTTGATGATGTTGGTGAGCTCCCTCAACCTGTTACCATGTTTTCCTTTTTTTTTTTTTTTTCTTTTTAGCTTGGTTGCTTTCCATGACTCTTCAGCTCACTGATACATTCTTCTGCTTTCTGTAATCCACTATTGATTCTTTGTAGTTTATTTTTAATTTCAATTATTGTGTTCATCTCTGGGTTTTTGTTTTGTTTTGTTTTTGTATTTTCTATCTGTGTTGAAGGTCTGAGATCCTCTTAGTAAGTATCTTTATGACCATTACTTTGAATTTTTTTATCACGCCTATTGCTTATGTCCATTTCATTTAGTTCTGTCTCATTGTGTCAGTTTGCATGTATTAGGAATGTCTGTTACATCGCCTGATCTTAAAGTACTGGTCTGATGAAGAAGAGATCCTGCGGTGCCCTGGAGCCCAATGTCCCTTGTTCACCAGAGCCTGGTGCTTCCGCACTGCGTCCTCTGTGTGTTGCATGCACCCTGCTACTGTGGCTGAGCCTCATTTGACTTCACTTAGCCGCAGTGACCCACTTTGCCTGTCGTGGCCAGGTTTGGTCCCTGTGCAGTTTTGACCAGTCTGGGACCGTAGTGGGTGTGTTGGTCAGCAGTCAGACCAGATGTCTGCCTTTAGTCTATTTACTGGGCTGTGATTGCACTGAACTAGAGGGTTCTCTCCCTAGATTGTCTCTTGAGAGGCTTTTGTTGGTGGGCAAGAGGCTGGTAGTCAGCCCAGATGCCTGCTGGGGCTGGAGACAAACTGATCGGCAGGGCATTCTCTGTATGCCGGTTATCAGATTCAGTTGCCAAGACTGGGAATTACTGGTGTGTGTGGTCATTTTTCCCTCTCCCCAGGGCAAAAGTCATTCTGAAGTGGGGCTGGTTCTTGCTGGAGCCATTTGAGGGAGGAAACAGGGCGGGAGCCACTTTGAGATGGACTCCTGCTGACTGAGGCGTGTTGGATGGAACAGATAAGTAGGCCAACATGGGGTGGGGATGCACTTTGTAAGCAAGGGAGGTGGAGTGTGATTTCCGGCAGGTGTCTCTCTACCTAGGCTGGGGGGGCAGTGGTGTGAGAGAAATGGTGTCTACCTTTTTTGTTCTTGGAGAAGTCTCTTAAAGTCCCTGCCCCTCGAGCATAAATTCTGGGATTAGTGGTAAGTCCACTATAGGTACTTTTCAAACTGCTACTTCTATGCTCTGTCTAGCTGGGATTGTTATACTGTCTTCTTAGAGGTGTGAATTTAGTTTCCTCTTGCCCTCCAACTCTCCAATAGCTGAGCCTGCTCATTTCTGAAATACCTAGAGTTCAGTCCCGCCAGTTATTAAAAACTCCGAGAGTTCAGTCCCGCCAGTTATTAAAAACTCCGAAAGTTCAGCCCTGTTGGTTTTCAAAGCCAAATGTTATGGGGACTTGTCCTCCCAGTGCAGGTGTCCCATGTCTTGAAAACTTGCTGTGGGATCTGCTCCTCTCCCTTGAGCTTGTGGTGTTCCTCCCTTTTGTAGTGCGTCTGGCCAGGAGTTTGGTTCCTGACCATGACTCTACCCCTACTTTTGGTTCGCCATGTTTCTTCCTCTCTGCAGTTGAGTGGAAAGTCTGTTCTGTCAGTCTTCGAGTTCTTTTCTGGGTTGGATGCACAGATGTGGCTATTGTGGGACAAGATAACCTTAGGATTCTCCTATTCTGCCGTTGTCCCAGAAATCCATGATTTTACACATTTTAGGCTCTGTATGCTTGATCTCTGTGTGTTAGGTTTTACCTGTTGACTAAAGAAGATGGCTTTTTTTTTTTTTTAAGATTTTATTTATTTAATTGACAGGCAGAGATCACAAGTAGGCAGAGAGACAGGCAGAGAGAGAGAAGGAAGCAGGTTCCCTGCTGAGCAGAGAGCCTGATGTGGGGCTCAATCCCAAGACCCTGAGATCAGGACCTGAGCCGAAGGCAGAGGCTTAACCCTCTGAGCCACCCAGGCGCCCCGGCTTTTTGTTTCTTAAACTAGAGTGTTGCAGTCAATTCTGAAAGTGTCCTTTCCCCCCAAATTTAAATTTTTAAAAAATTAACTGAAATGTGGAGATAGGATGAGATGCATGTGGGACTGAGGTGTCCAAGGAATGGAAAGTAAAAGCTGGTGTATCTGTGATATGGATGAGTGGAAAGGCTAGGACCATTGATAGAGGGGCATCAGGAATAGAACATGACTGGGGAAGAGTGAAATGATGATGGGAGTTTACAGGTGTCTAGTGCTTGAGGCTTTTAAGTAAATTTTATAATCAGACTAGCTTGGGGGTAGAATCCTGATGGAAACTGATTACTTTTCGTTCAAAACTATAAAATAGTTTACATTTTGAATTTCTGCTTTCCCTTAATTGATTCAGATTACTATTATCATAGAACAGTTAGTTTTTGAAAGTAATACTTTGCTTATTAATGACTCACCTGAATTAGTGTTACCTGCTTCACTGGCTCTGTTAGGATTTGTCTTCAGTAATTCCTGCTGATGAAAAAGTCTCATGTGAAGGGAGCCCATACGCATGCCAGCTCATACTAATGTCATTCATAGAAACAATTCAGCTGAAATGTGCATTGGACTCTGATATCCGATACTGTGAAAGGATTATGCATATTGAAGTATTGTATACTTGAAATCGATTATAAATTCACCCTTTCTATTACTGTTAGAGGAGTTACCGTTTCCACTCACCAGGTAAGAACAATACCTGAGGTAAAATCTAACATTACACTTTTGCCCTTCAACTGCTTTGTGAAGTGTAAATGGTCTATGTGTAGCCAATCTCCTTGTTACAGAATTGAATCATTTTTATGGAATCTAAGCTGGAACTGCTGATGCAGCTATTAACCGACACAGAAGAACCACTCAGTTGAGAGGAGCACTTTAAAGATAGTCGAGTTCAGGAGGGAGTTTTCTGCTCACTTGTACCACACTATTTGAGCTGTGTGTGAGCTGCACTCATTTTTATCTGTTTGTGTTTGCATAATAGCTGTTTATGTTTGTATCGTCAGTGTAAAGATGATGGTGATTACACATATTTGCTGAGAGCTTACTGTATGCGAGGAACTGTTCCAAGAGCTTAATATGTATTACCTTGTTTGTTCTTAAAACCTTTCTTAAAAGGTTACTCTCATTTTAGAGTTGAGAATCCTGAAGTACAGAGGTACCTTGGATATCTTGCCCGAGATCACACATAACTTAGTTACTGGCAGAATCATGGTTTAGGCTTGAGGCTGCCTGTCTGCAGAGCTTGCTACATAGGCCCTATTTGATAGTGATTCTGTATGTGTGCGTGTGGAATGTCTCATAGCGTTTATTATCTGTCTTTTGGAGGCTTTTCTAGCCTCTCTCTTCTCTCTAGGACCACTTTAAACTTGCTCTCATCCCTGCCTGTGAGACCAGCACTGTTCTTAGTTGGAAAAATAGTCTATCAGTTAGGAATGCATATTTGGGTATAAGTCATAGAAATGCTAATCCCATAGTACATTCAATGATTAGGGGTTTATGTTTTTTAAATAACAAGAGATCTTGTATGTAGGTGGTTGAAGTTGATGCAGCTGCTGAATCCTCTTGATAAGGACTCAGAGCTGTTCTCTGGGCTCCTCCATTCTTACCTGCTGACTGTTGACTTCATGCTTGTTAGTCTCATGGAGGCAAAATGATTTTTGGAACTCCAGGTATTTTTTAAGATTTTTTTTGTTTTTTTTTTTTAAGATTTTATTTATTTTATTTGACAGAGATCACAAGTAGGCAGAGAGGCAGGCAGAGAGAGAGGAGGAAGCAGGCTCCCTGCCAAGCAGAGAGCCTGAGAGCAGAGAGCGGGGCTCCATCCCAGGACCCTGGGATCATGACCTGAGCTGAAGGCAGAGGCTTTAATCCACTGAGCCACGCAGGCGCCCCAAGATTTTTTATTTTTTATTTGACAGAGATCACAAGTAGGCAGAGAGGCAGGTAGAGACGGGGGCGGGGGGGGGGGGCGGGGGAAAGCAGACTCCCTGCTGAGCAGAGAGCCTGATGTGGGGCTTGATCCCAGGACCCTGGGATCATGACCTGAGCCAAAGGCAGAGGCTTAACCCACTGAGCCACCCAGGTGCCCCTGGAACTCTAGGTATTAAAGATGCATTCCAAGTAGAAAGAAAAGGATGGAGGGATTTTAAAAGGGGACAGCCAGCCTTGTTCATCCTTTTATATTAAAAAAAAAAAAGAAAGAAAGAAAAAGAAGCTTTTCCAAAAGATTCATGCAATTGACATTTTTGTTTTATGTCCTTTTGGCTGGAACTAGGTCACATGACCAGTCCTAGAGACCAGCTACATGGAATCAGGTTATCATGACTGGTTTAGACCAGTCACAGTGTGTCACCTGGAACTGCAGGGACATAGGACCACCGCATAAGTTAAGGTTGTGTTGATAGAAGAAAGGTTGAGTGGGGGGTGGATATTGGGAAGACAGTTGACAAAGTTGACCGTAGGATGACATCTAAGAACTCTGGTCCTGTACTCGGGATTTGGAATCATTGTCATTTTGCTTATAGTTAGGATCTAAGTGCTCTAGTCCTCATGAAAATTTCTAGGGTATACTTGTCATATTTTATCTCAGATAAAGAGGCTTAATAGCTGCTTTCCTTAAAAGGTTTTTTTTTTTGTAATACTCAAAGAGTTTAGTTTTTTTTTTTTTTTTTTAAACTGGGAATTTATCTTTGTCTTTGTTTCTGTCCATTCCAAAGCATCTTAAATATGAGAGTCTTACTGAATTCCAGTCCAGGAATGAGACATTGGTATTTGTTGACAATTTTCTCTGATATCTTTTTGTTTCAAAGGGTTGTCTCATTCTAAAGTTGAGGAGGGGCAAGGGTCCTCACATAAAGGAAGTGTAGGTCAAGGATCACAAGGCTGTATCACTTAATGAGTGGTAACTGATGTGTACACTGAGTTTTTGAAGGGCAGTGACGTAAATTACTCATCGTTATGTCTCCTGAACTAAGTGTTCTGCATGTATCCGAGAAGGAGGTAAGCTTCAAATCCTTGCTTTTCGTGTACCATGGTTTCTTTTCCCATCCTTGATTAGTGGCAAAACGCAAACTAAGAAGAGCCTAATAAGACCCAGCCTCTAGCTAGACTTGCTCTATTCCTCGTCTTAACCCTTGGCTAATAGCATCTGCTCATGAATTTGCTACTCTGGCCTTCAGTTTCCTATGTTATCCACTAACTCTCACCCCCCGCCCCCCCACCCCCCTCCCGGCCCCATCAACACACACATTTGGGAATTTTCTTCTCTTGTAAGGCCAGCTATGTTTTTAGAGAGAGATTTTATTTACTTATTCTTTTTCATCCAGCATTTTGAGGTGTTTATAGTAAGAGGCTTGGTATAAGTTTAGTCTGCCATGTTTCTAGGTCTTCTTTATCTTAAGGAGAGTATCTTAACACACACTTAAACCTTTTGTGGATAACTCACTGTTTTATCTACCATTGTGTTTATTAACCATCAACTTAGTGTCTTAAGACAATAATGATTCACTTTTTTCCCGACAGTTCTGCAACCTGGGCTATATGAGGGCGTTATTCTTTCCCTTAAATTGCCACCTCTTGAACCAGAGTGTCGGAGATCACTTTTTCACTTACATGTATGTGCATGTAATGGAATGCATATAGTGAAATGGCTGGAATAGGCCTGGCTGAGTGTCTGTTTGCACATAATGTCTCTAATGTGGGCCCGGGGCCTGCTCTCCAAGAGCTCCAGGAGGGAACCTGCCAGGAGAGTAGGCACCTACATAGAAGCAGGCATCATCAACATCCTGCTTGTATTGTGCTTGTTAATGTTCCTTTGGCTGAAGCAGTCACTTGACGAACTCAGACTATCAGGGCTGTGTTTCATTGGAGACTGTCAGTGTAACGGAGTGGGCTACTGGGTGCCTATACATTATATGTAATCTCATACAATGAATTTTGTAGTGGCTGCATTTTATTTCATTTTGTTTTGTATGCAGTTAGCTTTGCTATTAAGTCTCCTCTTCCTTTTAAATTACAACCATATTTTGAGGTAACAGATTTACCCCACAAGTTGTAAGCCTTGAGTTCCCATGTGCCTCTCACTCAGCTTCCACTGATGCTACCATACTTCATTGACCACAAAACTAAAAACTAACATTGGCACAATATAATTCTATTCATGAAACTACAAACTTCACTTGGTGTTTACCAGTTTTTCTACTAATACCCATTTTCTGTTACAGAATCTAATCCTGGATCCCACATTGCATTTAGTGGTCATGTCTCCGTCTTTCCAAGTCTTTCATAACCTGGATACTTTAGAAGAGCAATAGTTAGTTATTTTGTAGAATATTCTTTGATTTGTGCTTGTCTGGTCTTTTCTCATAACTAGGTTTAGGCAATGCATTTTTTGGCAGACATGCCAAAAATGATAGGCCCTTCTCAGGGCCTCCTATCAGGGGCATATGATGTCAGTATATAGTAATTACTGATGCTGTGCACCTTCTTCACACTTAATTAAAGCAACTTTTCCCGTTTTTCTACTAAAATTGTAGCTTTCCCTTTTCAATTAATAAATATCTTCAGGTAAATACTTAGATGGAAATATTGTTGAGATTTTGCCTCACTATTTTTGTATGCATTCGTGAATTTTTGTCTGCAGCCGTTAGCACTGTGGTGTTCCAATGGTAATTTTCTGTTTCTCTCTTCCTTTCTACATTTATTTATATCAGTATGAACTTGTCTGTTTTATTTAATACATTAGAATCCAACAGTATCATTTATTTTGTTAAATTTATTTGCTTAAATTGTTACAGCTTTGACCACAGAGAGCTCAGATTCATTCTCGAGTCCTTCTGATCTGTCTCCATCCTTTTTGAGTATATTTAATTTCTGGCACCATAGGGTTATCTTGTATTTTCCTTGTCCCAGCCCTGGAATCAACCACTTCAAGGAGCCCTGACTCCTCTTATTGGAGAATGGTATTTGGAAGCCAAGATCTTGGAACTGCCTGTGCTTATTGCTACAGGTCTATCAACTACTTAAAGACCCTGTTTGTGGAAAGAGCCAGGGAAGTATGTACACTAACGCATGCCTGCATACAGCTCTGTTCACTTCCATGTGTCTATTTGTGTGCACACTAAAATACACAAGTTAACGTGATATCTCAAATTAAGCCCAGTATCACAGGGCTCATTCCCTGTGTTCCTTATTTGCAGTTTCTGTGACAGTGAGAAACCTGCTTCTCATTATCCACAGTATGTTTACTTGTTTTTTAACCCTAGTGTATGTATAATGTGCTTCAGAATTGCTAACCCATTACCCTGTGAGAAACATTGTCGCTAACTGGAGCACAAAATTTATACATCATTCTTGTTGTCTTGAGCCTTATAGTATCTGGTCAAAATACTGTTTTCCAAAATGCTCTTTGACTTTTAATGTGCTATTTAACAAATAGTTTTTAGTTTGTCAAATGTAGGAGAAAATGAAGAAAAATAGGAAAATAGGGAAAAGATGAAGAAATTAGGGTTGGTTTTTGAGGGAAGTGTATGTGTGTGTTTCTGGTTTTTCTGACTTCTGATGCAGTTGGTAAGAGGTATTCTACATAGTTTTGATTCAACTTGATCAATTTGTCAGAGGTGAAGTAATACAATATTTCAGTTTCTTTATTTGTATATTTTACTGATATATTAAAACTGTTAAACGTAAGTAAGAATTTAAAAAAATTCCTCTTTGATATATATGCAAAAATTTATATTATAGTATGTATAAAAATGGCACATGATACATTTTCAGCCTGATCTCATTCACAAATTGTTTTAAAATAAGGTAACCTACTTTTTTTTTTTTTTTTACTGCAAAGATAGTTTTACTAGAATGCTATAGTATGCTTGCAGAATGTCAGTAGTATAATGCATTAAGTGTCTTTGAGTGGTAAAATTATTGTTGTTTTCTAGAAGAGGCAAATTTAGAAAAATTGAGAACAATAGTTTGTCTCTTGGTTACATACAGATAGGCAAATTAAAAGAAAAAAAAGGAATATTGGAGCCCAACAGATTTCTTATCTTTAATGGGACATCTAACTTGAGTAGTATTGTAAATAGAAATATACTTGAACTGAAAAGTCTTGCAAGAAGAGAGAGAATGATTATATCTTTGAGTTTTTAAAACAATAGTAGTTAAAGAAAAATGTCTCTGCACACTGTATCATTCTAGTCAACTTAAACAGCTCCAATAGGTAGCATCTGGGTAATGCCATATAAATAGCCAGTTTACTGAAAAAAAAAATCTGGAGTATATTACATTTTATGTTAAATAAATACTCTGTTAGAGAAAACAAATGCTGTCCAAGTATAATAAAATTGTAAGTATATTCATTACTAAGTGTTGGTACTATGCCTACCAGAAACAATCAAGTTTTAATGTATATCTTGGGAGGATTGCCAGGTAACAAAATTCAGTGGGTCCTATAAGGAATAATTGGTGCTTGGAGTTAATCAGTTACCTCTCTTTTAAAGAGTTCAGTTAAAATGTAAAGTACAAAGAGGGAGTTCAGAAAAGCTTTAAAAATTATTTCATTGTTTTTAATGACATGACTTAAAATTAGAAGTAAAACTGCCACCTGTATAAGTTACAGCAAGTAATATTAAAACAAAAATATGATTGATTATAGCTTCCTGGCCTTTTCCCTTTTCCTTCTTAGCTTTAAAATTTTTTTTTCCTTTTTTTCCCTTTCAAGCCTCTTTCCAATCTGTTCTTGAATTTTAAAGAGCTTTAGAAATAATAGGGAAGTAAAGGAGAACTCAAAACAGATTGTTGAAGTGGACAGAAAGGGCATGTGTCATGTATGTATATAATTTATTATATATGTGATCTTGAGAATTTGTTGCATGTATAAGATAAGCATAACAAACCTGTATATGTAAATACATATAGCACATACATATAAAATGTAGGTATATAACAAGGTCTGAAAATCGGTAGTAATATAAATTGTCCTTTTGTCTAAACAACCATCTGCTCTGTTTTAGTCCTGCCTCATCAGTCTTTTATGAATAGACAGGATTTCTATGTAGAATTCTGCCAATAAATTATGTATCCCAATATGTTCCCTCTGTTTTTGATAAAACTAGACAGTATTTGGAAACACAGAAACCCCATCCAAAACTAATTACTGTAAAGTTACCAAATAGGATTGCATGGTAATTGGTTGTTAGCTGCTTTGTTCTGCCATGGAATAGCATAAGGGCAAGCAATGGCTATGGGCTGTGAGCATTTTGTAAGTTACTGGATATACTTGCTGTGAATTTTATTTATTTATTTATTTATTTATTTTTACTTATTGTGAATTTTAGTCAGTGTTTGGGTTTAATGCATAGCTAAGGATTTTTGGCTTGGTTTTATGAAAACAAATTAATGGTGAAGGGTTGATCTACCGGAGTGTCGGATTTTACTCTGTGAAAGAATATTGTTTTCCTGATTAGCTTTAAGTAACAATAACTTTAAATTCATTTAGACAACTAAATTTACTTCATAGTTTTAAACTCAGAATGTATTTTTTCCTGGAAAAGTTGTAATGTTGGTCAAGGTCTCAGACTAGTCTTTAAAAGCCCACTTAATGCATTAATGTAGCAAGATTGTCATAATTGTAGTAGTGAGATGTTTCTGGCTTCTGAAATTCAGGCAGGAAATGTGAGATGGGGACTCTGGATAGGGCTGTGGTGGGAGGTTTGAAGGGTTCCCTGCTGTGGTGGCATTCAACACTAGAAGTGGTGGCTTTTCCATATCCGGGCCCTAAATCCTGTTGATGAGTACTTACTGCCTGGGTCGAATGTTCCTACTTATTTTTCTTCACTGGGCCTCGTTTTATGTATTAAAGCTTCACTTGCCAAATAACTCATAGGCTACATTATAATTTAGTTTTCTTTCACATAGTTCCTGCGCATGAGCAATTGTAACTTTCAATTGTGAAAACTAATTATAATATGAGACTGAAAGCTGAATGTTCTTGTAGCTTGGAATATATTGACAGCTTTTTCTTTGAAAATTAATTTCTTTTATCTTTGTTCAGTATCTTAACTTAAGCTTTTTAAAATAAGAACTAATTTTCAGGAGAACTGTTCTTTCCCTTAACATCAGAATCCCACATAGTGATAGCAGGCTAAATTTCCACTGAAAGTTGAAAAGTAATTCTCTTTTTTTAATGGCAGCACTGTCAAACTAGCGGTGGAATGATGGAAATAATTTTTGTGGGCTGTAGCTATTACTGTCCTACACATGTAATTTCAGGTGTATTCAGTCTATGCAAACTTGAAACCTAGGCAGCTGATCTGGTAGTTCGCACATGCCAAGGTTTTAAAGTTGATTGTGTTTCTCTTGAAAGTTCCCATGCCAGGTTTCTAAGGGATGACAGAATAAGCTGAGTTACTCTGCAGTGAAAGGTTTTGTGATTTTTTTCTCTCGTTGGTTTCTCCTCTCCATAAGAACAGCAGAGTGGAATTTCTTCCAAAGATTTAACCTTCAAAATCCCTTTCTTCAGTCTTTCCTCTAAGACTCTTTCAGTAATTCTGTGGGTGGGCCTTGAGAGTACAAGACTTCTTTGCTATAGAGAGAAATGGCAGTCTTGGGATGTGAATGCTATTCGGGAAAGTTTAGTTTAATGGTGATCATATAGCTACAGTTCTAGCTTATTCGGACTCTAATTTTTGGCCAGGTTCTGGATGACCAGCATTGAAGTGGATACCTAAGTTCAGGTGGGCATTACTGTTGTCTAGATTTTGCCCCGTACATCTTTATCCTTATAGGATGGATACTTCTGTGTTTACTCTCTTCTTTTACACTTCTGACTGTTCTTGAGGTGTTCAAGTATTTTCTTATGGCCTCTTGGGAGAAAGTATGTAGTCATACTGGATGGGGAGTTGGATCAGATATGCTCACTTCGAACCCAGGAGCCTGTGGCCCTGGTCTGCCTTTGCAGGGCACATTGCTTTGTCTCTGGTCAAAGGAGGCAGTTGGGGATTCTGAAGAGCTTGGCTTGGGTGATGAAGAAATTAGATCTGTTTCCTTTGATGAAAGGGCAATGAGAGTGAGAAGTATATGACAAAGTATGTGGTGGAGAGTGGCTGTTACCTAAAGGGATTCATCCCTGATGGGCTGAATTGATCCTAGGTCACATCCTAGGGCTACTGCTCTGACTAAACCGGAAGAAGTAGCTAATGTGTTGAATAACGTATTTTTTGGTGAAGAAGTCGTGGGTTTTTCATTTGATGTAATTACACACGTTGTATTTATTACTGGCATTTATTCCTGAACCTTTGAATAGACCTCCTAGAGAACAGTAACAATGTAAAAAGTGACATCTTTGAAATAGAGGACTGGAAAAACACCCTTAGGCTCTGATATTGTACAGAGATTAGTTGTTAAAGGAAAAGAATTAATAGAAGTTGCATATAGGGCCGGAATTTTTCAGTAATTCGAGGATTCAAAAAAATTTTTTTTAATGCTTTATAATGTGAAACTTTATGATAATACAGGTTGGGGGAGAAGTAAGTATGTTTCCACCGCTCCTCCAGGGTAGGTAGAGAGGAGTGAGTGTAATTTGCTGTGAAAATATTTGTATTTGGTCCTCCAGTGATGTTCATATGTATTTGTGTGGAATCCATTTTAAGTTTAGTTACGTACTTAGCTAAGGAGCACAGAAATGAGGCTCAGATTGCAGAAGGATAAATTATTTTAGTAGTCTGTCAATAACCACAAGAGTGAAGATCAGCTAGCCATTTTTCTTTTATACTCAGAATCTTCATTACTATAAAACTTCCCTTTAAAAACATCTTTCATAAATTTAATTAGTTGTTTACTAACCAACAAATACAGAGCATGGACTTGATCCCCTTGTTGAAGAAAAAGAATCTGTGTAGTTACATAGTCCTTGAATTTCATGATGAGTTGGGATTACTGACATTTAGTGTGTATGTAAAAAATAAAAAAAAATCCAAAAACATATATGTTTTGGATTATTTCAGAAATATCTCTTTTATGTTAGTTAAAATAGAATAATTTTATTCTTAAAAAATGACCTTTAAAGTTTTTTTTTTCTACCGATTTTCATTAGAATTGAGAATTTATGTTCCATCAAATTACGTTAAATTTGCATCATGATTAGTAGAGGTTGGAAATAAAAAAAGTAAGTTGATTTTTCTTTTTCTTTTCTTTCTTTTTTTTTTTCCAACCAAAAAGACTGGTACAACTACATGGTTTTCTTCCCCTTTAGAAATATATTATGAGCTACAAATATGTGGAAAATGAAGAATACGTTAAAACTTGTAATGAAGGGAGAAGAGCATTTTTTCTTCAGCTCCACATTGTTTAGTAATTTTGGAGTAAATGCGGAATTAATACTCTAGCCAGTCCTATTTGAAGAGGGAGGAATATTTGTGGATATGTCTAAAAGGTAACTGCAAGCAAGTGTTTGGATCTTTTTTGAAAGATAAAAGGTGATGAAGCTAATGTTATGTAGTTCCAGTAGCTTAGTACTGGCAGCAGGAAATGGGCTGTTTGTGAAAATAGCATGAAATTTAATTCAGAGCATCTGTCTAATTTATCAGCAAGAACAAATTGCTCAGGTTTTAAAGTGTATCTATTACTCTAGGAGTCCATTATTGACTTGTTC
Source organism: Lutra lutra (assembly GCF_902655055.1). NCBI lineage: Eukaryota > Metazoa > Chordata > Mammalia > Carnivora > Mustelidae > Lutra > Lutra lutra. The sequence continues at coordinate 98,417,967 of NC_062288.1, read as the reverse complement.
AACCTAATGTTTGCTCAAAACTAGAGAAAGTTTGCCAATCTTCTTAAAATAAGCCAAATGAACCTCTTACATTTTAAATATTAATTAAATTTTGAATTTGTACCTACTAACCATAAAAAAATAAATGAAAACTTGATTGAGGTATAATAACCAGAACCAGGAAAGTGTTGAGCCTGGTCAGTTTTCACATATTGGATGCACCCTCTGTCCTCAGCCCCTAAAACCTCTTGCTCTGTCCGTAGCAAGGACTGTGGGAGACCTCCATAGGTCTCTAGATTGAGCAGTGTGGAGTCATTGCTGGCTGTAATGTGAGCATTTTCATTGGGTGGAAGTGAAAACCTGATAGTGTAGTTGGTTTAAAGAGAATTGGATATCAAGGGGTTGGGGAAAAAATTAACAGTTCTCAAAATTTTGAAGGATTTTGCATTAATGTCAACCAGAGAAATGGAGAGGTAGCATTCGGGGTGTGTGTGTGTGTGTGTGTGTGAGAGAGAGAGAGAGAAAGAGAGAAAGCATGGAGAATTAATAGCATTATGTGAGCTAATAGGAATGTTTATATAGGAGAAAAGAGGGAAGAAGCACAGAAATGATGGAATCGCGTGATGAACTCTAGTCCCAGAGGGAATGGATCCTGGGCATGGGAGGAGTTGGGTGGAGGAGCTTGAACAGTGACTTCTGTAGGAAGGAGAGCAGTGATGATGTAAGTGGGCAGATCTATTTGTGTGACTTTGTGGAAGTTTTCTGACTCACTTCTATCACTGAAGAATGGCTAAAGGTTATAAGGTAAGAGTGAGAAGGGGGCTAGAGGGGAGAGGAGTGAAATAAGTAGTCTAGATGAGCATGGGAACATGTGGACCTTGTGTGGACCTGTGTCCAGTCATTCAGTTTGGGCCATCTCCCTGCCCCTGAGAAGCACATCATGACTGAATATTTATTCATTTGGCTTGAGATGGAGTTATTTGGTGACTAATGGGAATAACCAATTTCCATGTATAATTCAAAGGTATTTAAAATGCCTCCAAGCTCTGTAGCTCTGCGTTGTAAAAATTGGAAAAGGGTCTTTCAGTCAGTGTCTGCCCAGCATTCAGTCCAAGAATGTGCAGGATTTCATATAGGGCAGTGCTTAGGAGTGGGAAACTCTGGGACCAGGCTCCCCACTGTTAGTTCTGGGATTCTGGCCATCTGAACTGTCCTGTGTAGTTTTCTCATCTTAACAACTGGAAAGTGAGAGAGTACCTCCCTGCAGTGCTTGGAACAGTTAGGGCTCAGGTAATGCCATTTATAAATAACGATTATTCACACCTTTCTGCTTCCACATTGTAGCTGAAGGAGCTTTTTAAAAATTTTCTTTGTGGAAGCAGATAGTGTCTTTTGGGTCAGATTTCTTTCTCTTGGTTGCTCCAGCTTATCTGCAATATGTATAAATACAAAACTCAAATTCAAGTTTACTTTTTCCCATTTAGTAAGGTGGGTCCAGATCCAATCTGCTCTACTAGTAACTGGCACCTTTCTCCTGCCTGAGTTGACTGGTGCGCTCTGGTGAAGATCTCTTCCTCATGGTGTGGGAGAGGTTCTGGTGATACAAATACTTCTGGGATGTTTCTTGGTGGGTCTGCAGTAAAATTAGCTAAACACCAAGAACTGGTTGAATAAAGGAGAACCAAAGCATGAATATGTTTCTTTATATCATGATTAAAACAACTTATGAACTGTTACTTGATTTTGGGGTGGGGTGGGGAAAGACTATCTCTCGATATTTATCTTCTAGTGGAAACCTCACCTAACCTGGTGATTTTCTATATTTTAAAAAACCTCAAAGAATTTATAGATAATCAGAGTATATAGAACATTTTTGTGTTTCACCAGAGGGGTAAAACTGCATTGTGCACAAAATGTGCTGTTTTACTGAGACTAGGAGTGCTAGTTAAAAGGAAACATTTTTGTGAAGTTGTTCATTGTGATTGAGTCTCAGTGAGCCTTGGGGCCATGACGGACATGGGAGCTCATGGAAATATTTTTTTTTTAAAGACTTTATTTATTTATTTGACAGATCACAAGCAGGCAGAGAGGCAGGCAGAGAGAGAGGAGGAAGCAGGCTCCCCGCTGAGCAGAGAGCCCAATGCGGGGCTCGATCCCAGGACTCTGAGATCATGGCCCGAGCCGAAGGCAGCGGCTTAACCCACTGAGCCACCCAGGCGCCCCAAGCTCATGGAAATATTTTATGAAAGCAGGAAATCACTGGATATTGGACCTGGTTCTTACCTCTTTTGTTAAGAAGTGTTGATCATCTGCTGAGTGCAGAGCTCTGTCATGGGTGCTAGAGGGGAGACAAAGCTTTCTGGCCTTGAGGTATGGGGTGGAGATGGTATAAATTTTTAGGATTTATGCGAGCCAGATTTAGTCGGTTCTCCCCGTTTTCCAGCCAAGCAGCAGAGTATGCAGATGCAGCTTCATACTCTGTGGTGATCATTAACTGATGCTGTGATTTGTCAGCGGACACGTAGGATTGCAGAAGGCTCACGTCTGCCTATAACTTGTTAAAGGATCACTGAGCTTAGCCGTTTTAACCAACTGATTACACAGCAGTTACCACATAGTTACATTTTCAAGTTATAGAAAAATTAATCAATTTAGGAGTTTTACGTTGTAGGTGGGGAGGAGACATGACCAATTCAGAAACTTCCATTTACCACCAAGCAGTCTTCAATATTTGATCTTTTCTTAAACCAGTATTTTTATACATGCCTTATTGGTTGTGTAGAATTTTTTGGATGCTTTTCTTCCTAAAATAATATTTGGTCATCCTTTTTAGAATTGCCTTTATATGGATTATAATTCCATTTTTTAAAAAAGACTTTTATTTATTTATTTGAAAGAGAGAGCATGAGAGGGGGAGAGGTCAGAGGGAGAAGCAGACTCCCCGGTGAGCAGGGAGCCCAATGTGGGACTCGATCCTGGGATTCCAGGATCATGATCTGAGCCGAAAGCAGTTGCTTAACCAACTGAGCCACCTAGGCACCCTATAATTCCATTTTTGATAATATAAAATTTCAAGTATTGAATTTTATTTTGCACTTATTTGTAATTTTATTATGGCCATAAGAAAATGGGTGAGTGCATGACTCAAGATAATATATACTTACAAAATGAATATAATCTGTAAAATTACCCTTAAAATGATATCCAGAATATTATATCATTTAGTATGACAGGGTGTCAAAATAAGGACTTTTTGGATAACATTTAATACCTAATGGAAATGAATAATAATAAAGTCAGTAAAAATAAAACACTATCTGATTCAGTGATCACTAGGAATATTGAGTTAATTTTTATTTCAGTGTAAGTTTTTTTTTTTTTAAAGCTAGACTTTTTTTTAAAAAAGATCTTGTTATCTCTGTCAAATAAATAAGTAGGCAGAGAGGCAGGCACAGACAGAGAGAGGGGGAAGCAGACTGCCTGCTGAGCAGAGAGCCCAATGCGGGGCTTGATCCCAGGATCCTGAGATCATGACTTGAGGATCCTTGTATCATGACCTGAGCTGAAGCCAGAAGCTTTAACCCACTGAGCCACCCAGGCGCCCCTCAGTGTAAGGTTTTGATGTTTTGTGTTTGTGTGTCAAATATATTGTCTTGTAAGAGAACTATTTTTTAAAATGAGAATTATTTACTTTTCGTTTGTATATTTTGAGGTAAAGGATATGCTGCTATCAAACTTTTAGCTTATATACTTTGAGCTCTATTAGAGGCCCAGTGATGACTATTTTATTTTTTAAACGTTTTATTTATTTCTCAGCACAAGCAGGTGCAGGGACAGAGGCAGAGGAAGAAGGCTCCCCACTAAGTAGGGAGCCCAGTATGGGGGTTCTTTCCCAGAACCCTGTGATCATAACCTGAGCCAAAGACATATGCCCAACCAACTGAGGCACCCAGGCATCCCCTAGTATTTTAGCAAGCGGACCTAAAAATGGCACTGTAGGAAATTCTACTACTTCCCATTCTGTCAATCAGAAGTGTTTGAGTTACCTACTCTTGATCCCAAACCCTGTTAGGTATCTTAAGAATTATGGATCTGTCATTAGTATTGGGCATATATATCCCTAGTAATCTGTTTTTGGAGGAGTGGTACCAAGTTGACAAAATATATCTGAAATTAGTAACTTTAACAAGGTAGTTGAGATGAGGTCTGTTAATATAACTGCATTAGTTACTTTCTGGTTAATACTTTCCTACTATGGTATTTTTTTTTTTCTATTTTCATACTTTTAGATTTATGGGTCCTTATATTTTAGCTCTTATAAATAGCAAACAGCTGGTTTTTGGTTTTATATACAGTCTATCTTTAAACAAGAAGCTAGAAATATTACTTTGTTTCTTAACTATAATTACTGATAATTGGTACTTATTCCTCCAATTTTTCTTTTTTTTAGAATGAAAGTTTTGTGTAAATGTGTTTTTTTAAACTTTGAAATAAGTATAGATTTACAGGAAGTTGCAAAGAAAATCTTTATATATGGAGGTCCTGTGTACACCTCATCCAGTTTACCCTATAATGGTAGCATCTTATGTAAATATAACAGATGTAAAAAACAATATCAAGACTAGGAAATAGACATTAGTACTTTCCACAAAGCTTATGCACATTTCACCAGTCTTTTTTTTTTTTTTTTTAAGATTTTATTTATTTATTTGACAGAGACAAGGAGAGAGGGAACACAAGCAGGGGCGGTGAGAGAGGGAGAAGCAGGCTTCCCGATGATCAGGGAGCCCAATGCGGGGCTCGGTCCCAGGACCCTGGGATCATCACCCAACCCGAAGGCAGACACTTAATGACTGAGCCACCCAGGTGTCCTGCATTTCACCAGTCTTACATGTATTTGTGTGTACATGTGTGCGTAGATGAACATGTGCTTAAGTCTACAGAGTTTTCTCTCGTGTATGTTTCTGTAACTGCCACCAAATTCAAGGTACAGGACTATTCCATCACCACAGGCTCTCTTGTGCCACCTGCTTTAGCCTCACCTTTTTCTCTTTCTCCCTCTTTTCTAGCCCTAACTCCTGACATCCACTCATCTGTTCTCTGTTGTCCAATTTTATCTTAAGAATTTTAAGTGGAACACACCATATGTAACTTTCTGAAATTTCCTTTTTTTCACTCAGTATAATTTCCTTGATCCGTTTGAGTTTTTGAGTGTATCAAGAGTTAATTCCCTTTTCCTGCAGAACAGTACTATGATAGAAATGAAACTTTTTTAGCCATTTATTCCACTGGGTTGTTTCCAGTTTTTGGCTATTTCAAATAAAACTGCTATGAACACTCATGTACTGGTTTTTATGTGAACAGCTCTCATTTCTTTGGGATAACAATTGCCCAGGAGTGCAGTTACTGGATTTTGGTAGTTGCAGGTGTAGTTTAAGAAACTGAAAACTGATTATTTGTTCTCACTAGCAGCATATGAATGATCTACTTTCTCTGCAGCTTCCCAAACATTTGGTTTGTCACTCTTTGTATTCCAGCTATTCGGGTAGGTATGTAATGATAATCATTGTGGTGTTAATTTGCATTTGCCTAATAGCTAGTGGTGAACATCTATTTATGTACTTATTTCCTGTCTGTGTATCTTTTTTTTTTTTTTTTTTAAGATTTTATTTATTTATTTGACAGACAGAAATCACAGGCAGGCAGCGAGTCAGGCAGAGAGAGAGAGGAGGAAGCAGGCTCCCCACTGAGCAGAGAGCCCGATGTGGGGCTCGATCCCAGAACACTGGAATCATGACCTGAGCCGAAGGCAGAGGCTTAACCCACTGAGCCACCCAGGTGCCCCTGTCTGTGTATCTTTGAGTGAACTGTCTATTCATGTTTTTTGCCCAGTTTCTACTTGGATTGTCTTTTTTGGGGGGGGGGGGGTAATTGTTGAATTTTGAGAGTCCTTTCTATATTTTAGATACAAATCCTTAATGAGGTATGTGGTTATCAGGTATTTACTCCAGTCTGCAGCTTGTCTTTTCATCCGCTCAACAGGATCCTTTGTGGAGCAAAAATTCTTAATTTTGATGAGATACTTACCAGTTTTTCTTGTCAGGCATCATGCTTTTGGTGTCAAATGTGACTTTCTTTGTTCTTTCTTGTCTAGGAATTTTGTTGTTTTTCTAATTTTCTGGTAGATAAAGGAAAAGTCAAATGTTTGTTCTGCCATTCTTAAACAAATTGACTATCAGGGTAGTCCGAAATCCATATGAGGAAGTTTCTCTTTGCAGGAGTGCTCCAGGTAATAAGTAAGAGTGAGGATAGAATTAGAATCTCACTGACCCCTAATAAGCAATGATAGAATTAAATAGCAGCAATAGAATTAGAATTTCAACCCCTAACAAAATAATGGATGTAGACTGTGGCAATACCACAACCAAAGAAATCTTAGTCCAGTTGGCTACAGATGGGGTACCTTATGACAATAAAACTTTATTTCTCACAATTCTAGAGGCTGAGAAGTCCAAGATGAAGGTGCCAACATGGTCATCTTCTGGTGAGGGCTCCCTTTCCAGTCCATAGCAGGCGGTTTTTCTTTGTGTCCTCACTTGGTGGAAGGGCTGAAGGATCTCTGTGAGATCTCTTCTATAAGGCACTAATCTTATTTATGAGGGCTCTAACCTCATGACCTAATCACCTCTCAAAGGTCCCACCTACTACTAATGCCATCACTTTTGGGGGAGGCTATCTCAAGGGAAATGGTAGCTGCTGGTACTGTATTGATACAGAATTTCTGGCTTTAAAAACGTTAACCAAAATAGCAACCAAGAATAGTCAATTTTAAAGAATAACTGGGTGATGAACATTAAGGAAGGCATGTGATGTAATGAACACTGGCTGTTATATAAGACTCCTGAATCATGGAACTCTACCTTGAAACTGATAATACACTATATGTTAATTGAATTTAAATTTAAAAAAATAAAGGGGATTGGATAGTTCAGGTGTTCTTAGATCTTAGAATTTGCTTTGGAGGTAGATAAATGTTAACTTTATATTATAAGTTAAACATACCAGTTAGAAATGTTAAGATAAGCACAAAAAGAACATACATGGGGTATGTAACTTTTATTGACAAAGCCTAACATTGGGTCAGTTGGCAAGGGAGAAATAACCATGTTCAGCTCCACTGTCATAGAGCAGGCAAGAAAACTAGATTTGGAGCTAGGGATGTGGGGAGGAGGTAAAAAATTAACTGATACAAACTACCAGATTACAAGAAATTTAAACATTAGAAGAGCATTCTATGTGATACCATTAGATAAAATCAGCAAAATCCAGAATATGGGATGAACAACCCAGTTTATTCAGCAAATTGCAAGGAAAACAAAAAGAGATGGAAGGGAAACCTGGATTAAAACGGACTTTTGTGTGAAGCTTATTTAAATTGTCAATTGAATGAACCAAATATAAAATATATATATATATTTTTTTTTTGATGCAAGAGGAAATTTGAATACAGTGTAATTGATACTAAGCAATCATTTTCCGGATGTGACAATGGTATTGTGGATATGTCTTGCAGGGGGAGAAAAACTCCTCTTTTAGAGATGCCCACTGAAATATTTACAGATGAAATGATACTATGTCTAGGTTGAACTATGTCTAGGGTTTACTTCAGTATTGTTTTTCTTGCCGTTGTGTTGAAAAAGCTGAAAGAATGTGAACACCATTTTTTCTTACAGTATAAAAGTTATTACTCTCCAGTAGCCCCCTTCCTTAGCTGTGTACAGAAGTCATCAATCATGAATGAAGACCTGTCTTTAAAATTATATAATTTTGAATCTTGTTCCTGGATTTTGTTTATAATGAACTGTTAGAAATTTATGATGAAGAAAACTGTCATTTACCGAGTCCTGTTCCATGGTTACATTCATATGCACGTATTTTGACTTGGTAGTTTATGATGTGAACAAAAGTGTCTTGTGCTTTATAGGATAGTTAATATTGTCTTAGGGAAGGAAAGAAAGTCAGTGATCATTTTCAGCAGTTTGGTTGATGTAGACATATGTTTTCTACCCATAAGCCTGAATATGTATTCTTCTGACATGTTTACTGTTTCTATAAACTATGGTATTCTTAAACATTTCAAAAGTGTGACTTCCATAGTATTTATCCTCTGCCGATAGATTATTTACAGCATAAACTAGAGTTATAAATTCTGAGAAAAATTCATATGAAAACAACTACAAGTTCCAAGGGTCCATATTTTAGATACCAATCAGTGTTTTTATTAATTCCTGAAAAATTTTGAAATAACGTTTTTTTTATAGTCAGTTTTCTAGTATTCCTCAGACCTGTATGATTTCAGTCTTGATCATTTCATAGATAAAAGTAAAGAATTGGAAATATATGACGTTCAAATGGCGTGATATAGGTAATGAAATCAGCGCTTTCCTGGATTGATGATACTTTTGGTGGGGGAAGGGCTGAGCAGAGGCAGATATGTATTTTTTGTTAAATTTAACTTTTTAGGGGCTTCATAAATGGGCATATACAGCTAATTCTTGTGCCTTAAACTATGATAATTTACTTTTCTTGATGCTGTAAATAGCAATAATTGTGAATTACCTCAGATTTTACCCCACTGGAAGCTAACAAGTCAGCTAGTCCCAGTTTTGTAGACACTAGTAAAAGACATGAGGCTTTATTACTCACAGCAGTAGCAGTAGTCAGATGATTAGTGATTTTTATGTCAGTTTCCTGGATCTCCTTTCCCACAAGATGATGTGAAGAGGGTCAGAGGACACCTGTTTGGGCTGTGGATTGCATCACAGACCGGAACCGAGAACTTAGGAATCTCAAGTTTTTTATAATGAGAAGTAAATGCCCTGGAACGAGATACTACCTTTATTTTATGGAAAGCAAGTATGCCTGCACTTTGTTCCAGAGGTGATACCATCTCTTCTTACAAACTATCCTTGAAACGATAGTCTAGTCTGGAGTAAGAACAGTTGAGACATCTCCCTTTTAAGACAGGAAGAAACATGAGAGGCCTGTGGAGATGTACTCTCAACAGTATCTACTTCTGTACTGTTTTGGCTTCTGATGAACTTTCACATGAATTACCCCACTCTGTCAAACAATCCTATTAATCAGATCAACACTCAGACCGTATCTGTTCAATTTTTCTCATACATAATTTAACCAAGAGCACTGTCCATAATACTTCAAACAGTCAGAGGGGGCCAACCTGAGCTCGACCCACTGGTAGTACCCCAAGAGTCAGTAAAAATACAGTTCATGAAGGCCATATTGCCCAGAGCTGTAAGAGTAGCCTCGAATTTGTCCTGTAGAGCAGAGACACCTTGTCCACTTTGCTTCTGCACACTTGGTGCTGAGCTTGAACAGCTGCAGCGGTCTGGAGGACGCTGGGTCTCTGTTCAGCCAAGAGCCACATGAGCTGGTGACTTGACTTCAAGTGGCAGGGTTGGGAATAGTTTACCCCAGAGAAGTAGCTGCCGCCTTTTCATGGAAATCTGAGATGTCAAGTGGGAACCAGTCTAGCTCATTCTTGAGTATATCATTTTTGTTTGTCACAGGACACTTATGGGTCCTTCCCAACTTGATAGTAATTGAGTTCAAGTTGAGCCATCCTCAAGAGTCACAGGGCTTCTGTGGGTCAGTTAGTTTCAGTGAGAGCCCAGCAGCATGCTCATCGCTGTTTTGTTATTCTTGTTGTTGTTTTTTGTTTGTTTTTTTAAGGATGCAGTTGGTAAATGTGGCATAAAGATGAGGAATCGAAAACCCCAGGGCAGGTCTCTAGTTGGAGGCTACTCCCTGCCTTGCTTAATGGTCCAGTTGGTAAAATCATTAGTCACAGAGACGTGTCACTCAGAGGTCATTTGGGCTCTGGAGCCCCAAGGGTTGAGAGCACATCACAGATTGTCAGATGATTTCCTGTAGAGCCTCTTTGTTCAGGCCACTGTCGATGGCTGCTGATTCGTAGATTAGCAGACTCAAAGTACCAAGTAGAATGCTCAAGTGCGGCACGTAGTGCACAGAATCTGGTAAGTTTGGGGCCCCCTTTTGGTGGTGGTAGCGGGAAATGAAGAGCCAGTGGATTTCATTGACTGCCAGAGGGATTGAACATGGATTGGTCCACTTAATCCCAAGAATGTAACTAGGGAAAGCTCTTGTATCTTGTGAGAGTTTTTAGCCACCCTTGCAGGCAGAGGTGTGATAACACCACAGTCAGGACTGTTGAGAATGAGGCTTCACTTGTAACCAACAGGATCTCCTTTATAGTGGAAACTTTGGGTGTCAGAGGACACTAAATCCCAACCCACCTACTGTACTGGTAGCAAATAAGGTGAGGAGTTTAGATTTCTCTAGAGGTATATTTAGAGGCCTTGTACCTGACTGTAGATTGCTCTTGGGCTTTAGCTGACTGTGGAGAAGAAATCATTGGTAATGCCCAAGACAGTGACCAAGGGGCATCAGTACAGTCACAGTACTGGAATAGTCTAGAGCAACAGTTGAGTTTACTCAGTGATTATTCCACTCTAAGCCTCCAGCTCCTGTTAGCCTTTGCATTGACCACGTGTGGCTGTTAATTGTGTCGAGATATTATTTCCCTTACTGCTTCTGCTTCCTGTAAGTCCTTAACTACGAATATGATTTTTGCTTTCCCTCCTGCGACACTAGTTTTAAAGATTTTATTTATTTTGAGAGAGAGAGAGAGAAAACACACATGAGAGAGCATGGGGGGGGATGGGAGGGGCAGAGAGAGAGAATTTCAAGCAGTCTCCATTCTGAGCATGGAGCCCATCATGGGGCTTATTCCCACGACCCTGAGATCGTGCCTTGAGCTGAAATCAAGAGTCAGGCGCTTAACCAATTGAGCCACCAGGCGCCTCAGTCTGGGACACTATTTTGTTTCAGCTGGTCCACTACAGGGAAGAGGGAGCAGGAGCAATTTGAATGTTCGATAGTTATTTACATGAGGTTTTTCCTCATCTGGATAAATCTCTAGCCCTTAAGGATAGGGAAGTACAAGCCTTTCACATGTAATTCCTAGTACACATTCAGATTTGGAAGCAACAACTACAGTATGTAGGGGAGCCCCCTCTGAGGTCCCCTTCTATCTCCCAAGTGTCTTGACTATACAAATACCCTTAAAAAGATCGTCCAAAACAAAGGCAATCAGTGCTTCACTTGAAGGTGACAAAGGTGTAAGCAACTTGTGGAGAATTGTCTCCTAACAGTAAATACTACCTTGACATGGTGTCGCCTTCTACGGTGCTTATAGTTTGGCGTTCTATTTGTTTTATTGGAATGCAATCACATCTTTTCTCTCTTTTCAAATTTTCCAAAGTTTTGATTCAGCGATGTTGTTTAAATTTTTATACTTCAGTATTTTTACCTCAAAGTGATGTGAGAAAGGATTGGCCTATTTTGTGTGCTTGCTTTGATTGATACATACTCAGATTTCCTTCCCTTTCGCTTTCAGGAACCCCTGGCTTCAGATTTTCCTTTTTTACTCACTGTGTCTTCTAGATTTTTCCCACTCCTTTTAATGTTTCTTATTGTAATATTAGTTATTCGGTAAAGTTTTCTATTGATAATTATTCTGTTCTCAAACATGACTGAACATCGATTACATGGCAGTCACCTTCTATACCCTGAGGCCATAGCAATGAACAAAAGAGGTAAGATTCCCAACTTTGGTAGACTTTGTGCTAAGTCTTCATTATTATAGTCCTCACACCAGCTTAACGGGAATGGCATTATCTCCCCCTCACCCCCTTTTGAGCTCTGACATCTCATGGTGGCTTGCCCTCTTCACCTCTGACCCCGCAACCCGCCCCCCCCAACACATTCTTGCATATGTGCGCGCCTGCCATGTTCAGGCTTACCTGAATTGTTCACAAGGAGAAGAGGAAGAGGTAGTAAATACATACATATTTTAAAGAATAAGTTTCTTCCCAAATTTGTATGCATATTTCGTGTGTTAGCATTTTTTTTTTTTTTAGGGGACATAATCCACAGTGTTCTTGAGAAATCAGTGACTCAGTGACCTTATTTGGAGCACACAATGAAGTAAAAACTGAATAAAAGTTATAGCTAGGTAGTTTTTCTTAGAGTAAGAGAGATGTTTTTCTCCCTTCTACTAATTGAACCAACACATTTGTTAGACATTCACTTTTTATTTAAGACAAAGTGTGACCATCTTCCTGGAATCTTACAGAAGGAATTCTGCAGTGTGCTAGTGATTCTGGGCCAGGCCAAGAATGTTGCACGAGGTGATCTCCACTCAAACACCACATGTTACCTATAAACAATGAATGGTTGTACATATGTGCCCTTGAGATAGTCATCTCAATGTTATTAGTGCATGACATTCTTTGGTTATAGGAATATTAGAGAAAACCTACTAGCCACATTTAATATTCAAAATGGAGTTCTGAGAAATTAGTAAAATTGTTCACTCTAGAGAGGGATAACTGGTTGGGAGTAGACTGGAAAGACTTCTTTCTCACCCTGTAGTAGATCATAACTTTTGACATTGATTCCAAGTACATTAATTATTCAGTTAAAAAATCAGAAAAATATCCCTACAATTTTGATCAATTGCAAATAATTCTAGTTTGTTTCTCTAAACTGTTCTTAATGACCTTTTATCATTTGTTCCTACAAAGGAAAGGAAAACACACATACGGTTATACAGTGGGAACTTGCCATAAGATTCAGTGTAAAAGTGCCAAGAAATTTACTATATTCCAAACCTTACATTGTTCTTAGAAAAATCTCGAGTGTTTATATTTACAGAATATTTAAATATCTCGCTATTTAAAATTTGTTATTCCAGGTTTTTACAAGTTTGCCCCATGAGACATAGCAAATGATAAATATTTAGCAAAAGAAAACAATTTTTTTTACCAGCCAGTGGAAGAAACTAGCACTAGACCCTCTATAGTTTACAATATTTCATGGATTCACATTATAAATTTGTCTTCAGAGAACAAAACTAAATCTTATTTGTTTTAGTATCTTCACCAAAAATAACAAATACTATAAGTGTTCACTATTAAATGCCAACTACTTACATGAATTTTGAACAAAAGCATGAATGAAATATAAAAGCGAACCAAGTCTCACAGTCGACTGAAAAATTTGGAACAGAGTAACTTACATAATTGAGTAAATACTTGCTTTCAAAGAAGGTATTAGAGACACGTTACCAGATGCTAAGAAAAAAACTACATCTTCATTTTTACTTAAGGAATTAAATTTCTTTTTTTTTTTTTTTTTTTTTTTTTTTGGTAATATTTTCCTCAAGAGGAAAATCTTGAGTTGTGTTTTCTCTTTATTATATTTATTATTAATGGATTTCCTTATACACTCTTTTCTCTTGTAAGTATTCTCTGTAATATTTCCTTTTCTTTTTGGAGGTTTCCTTAACATAACTTTTATATCTATAGGAAAGTCTTTTTTTTTTTTTTTTTTTCCCAGTGACTATTCTATTCACTGCTTGGGTTGATTTTCATTATAATTATAATTTCTGCTTGTCCCTCCGCACTCCTCCTTCCTGCAAGACTTTCCTTCCTTCCTTCCATTGTTACACTCATCCTCATAATATCCTCAGATCTCTGAAGATCATCCTTAAGGAAGTTCTTTTGATCCCTGCAATCACCTCAAGGTGGGAGTTGTCTAATTCCCTGCTCTTTTTCTTTAATATTTATCCTTAGGTATCTCTGAACTTTTTCATTTAGCAATGAAAGATCTTGATTGGTTTAGGCAAGTGTGGGTTTCCTTTATGATTGTATGGGCTTATATATCTATACGGGTTCTTCCCTGAAGGAAATTGTCAGAAATTCAGGCCTTGTGATTAGAAATTAATACCTTTTAGGGGACACACGAGTTTTTATTGCCAACAGTGGTGTTTTAGGGCCCAGGATGTGATTCAAATACATGGGATCTTCCCATTTTTATCCAGTTGTTTCAGACAATATAGTTTTAAATTTGAAATCAGTTTTATAATTCCATGCAGATATAATTTTTAATTCCAGCCAGTTTGACAAATGGATACAGATTAATTCTTCAGATTAATACTTTTGATGAAAATTTTCAGAATAACCTTGGCCCTGAATGCACAAATGCTAATCCTAGGTTCATTCTTATACTTTTACTTTACTTTATTTCTCAGTTAACCTTATGTTAATCATATGTCTTCTGCTAAATTCTGGTATATTTGAGAGCAGATACAATGTTTCTATCTGTAGTAACTATGTCAAGCTCATAAAAATGCCAACTATAAGAAAATATGGTTATATAAATAGATATGAGAAAATTGAGGCCCAGAAACTGACTTTTTAAAAAAGCTACAGGTACATATTGAGTTTTCTGTTGCGTGCTGCAGGTAGAATTATCTTCCAGACCTTATGGAGCCCATGTCCAGGTAATGATGGTGAAATGGAACTCAAGTCCAATATTACTTCTTGGTCTACTTCACCTTGCTCTACCAAGAATTAATGAGAATGTGTAGGAGGGTTATAACAGGTAAATCCATTATATTGTTTGGGGTCAGAGTATATTTGTGCTCAGGAGACTTTCCTATTTGGTAGCAAAGATTAGATCTATGACTGGGGTGCCTGGGTGGTGCAGTCAGTTAAGTGTCCTGACTCTTGGTTTTGGCTCAGGTCATGAGGTCAAGCCCACTGTGGAGACTGCTTGAGACTTTCTCCCCTTTCCTCTACCCCTTCTCCTCCTGTCCCTTTCCCCTGCCGCCCAATAAATAAATCTTGAAAAGATTAGGTCTATGATTTCTTTTATGTTGCTTCCTGGGTCCTAATATAGATGTTTATCAGTTCCTGTTTTCCTCCTCTCCCTGGCCTGCCCCACTGTGCTGCGAAATAATATATTTAACCTGGGGAGAGGCCTGCACATAGCTTTTCTTTTTGTTCCATTTAGTCTGTTTGCCATTTGGCCTAATCAGTCTGTCTGACTTCCCTCCCATATATACCATCCCAGATTTATCCTGATGCACTTGAACTTTCTTTACATATAGTTTTATCAAAGTCTTTTGTAGGTGTTCCCCATTTTTTTCAGGGTAAAAAAAAATCTGACCACAAACTTACGTGCCTGTCTTCTGCTTGATTCTTGGTTTTCTATTTTTTGTTTTTCACTCTATAAAAAGTTGTATAGAAAAGTGAGGGAGTCTTGCCATGTATAACCCTACCACTCTTTTAGGATTTTTTACTTCTTACATTTTATTTTTTAAAGATTTTATTATTTGGCAGAGTGAGAGAGCACAAGCAGGGGAGCAGCAGAGAGAGAGGGAGAAGCAGACCCCCCCCACCCCCAAGAGCAGGGAGCCTGATGCGGGGCTCAATTCCTGAATCCTGGGATCATGTCCCGAGCCACAGGCAGACACTTAACCAATTGAGCCACCCAGGTGCCTCTAGGATATTTTATTTTTACTTTCTTCCTCATGTCTAATAGGTGTTGAAGAAAAATACTCTAACTCTTAAAGGAAAAAAATTATTCAGTGACCTTCATTAAAGCACAATAAGTCTTTATTCAAGGGAGGGGCCATGGCTGTTGGTGCAGGGACCACTTTAATGGGGTCTTAGTGTGGGAGACTGATGCAGCTCCGAATACAGCAGGAGTGGGTGGGAATTTGTAGCTAAGGAGCAGGATGGGGATCAGTGGATGGAGAATTTCTGAGAGGAAATATCCAGGGTGGGAAGATTCTGGCTTGAATGGTCTAACAGGATTCTTGCTGAAGGCAGGCCAAGATGATGACCCAGGGGATGCTGGCGGATAATGGATATGATCTGGTCTGGAAGGTGATCAGATATTGAGGGTATGGTGGGGCTGGTCTGGGGGCGGGGGCAGTTCTGTTTAAACTGACTCAGTAGGATTCTTGCTAAAATTGGGCAGTGTGGAAAGAGCATGGAAGTCCAAAAGTCTGGGGAAGCCAGAAAAAGAATTGAGTTAGTCTGAGTAGAGTTTGGGCAGTGAGAGAATCTCAGCCCTAGGCAGTGTACCATTTGCGTCTGAGACTCTTCTTATTTTCTTGTTTGACGACTTAGAGTTCTTATAAACTCAACTTCAGTTTAATCTGATACCATTTATATATTATTTGCATTTGAAGAACACCAAATTCGACTTAAAGCTTTATATTAGCTGTATTTTGTTCACTGCTGGTTTTAGATCCAATGTGTATTAAGAATAATTTGGCCATGTGTGTGATACAGTATAGAATACAGTAGATAAATGAACTATAACATGAAAAATCAACAATAACCATGACAATTCTGGTTACCTACAATGAGTATCTGCTCAGTACTCCTTGAAAGTAAAAATTATTTTTGTTTTTCTTGCAAACCTTTCAGCGTCTGTAGGAGCCTTCATGTACTAAGTCCTATCTTCGTGTGATATAATCCTTAACCTCCCATGCATTCTTTCCAGTTTTTTTTTTTTAACTTTAAATATGCAGTCCCTAATGAAATGTTAACAAACCCAGGGGTTTGGAAATGATCCATTTTTCCAGATTATCTGTTCTTTTGTTTCAAGGCAATGTTTTAGTACCTTTCTGTTGAAAGTTTTACCTTAGATATTATTTCACATTATTTATTTTAAAGTTTGATTTATGTATGTATGTATGTATGTATGTATTTAGAGGCAGGGGAGGGGTGAGGGGTGGGGAAAATCCCAAGCAGACTCATGCTGAGTGCAGAGCCCACTGGGGCTCAGTCTCACGGCCCTGACTGAGATCATGACCTGAGCTGAAATCATGACCAGAGCCAAAATTGAGTCAGATGCTTAACAGACTGAGCCACCCAGTGGGGGCCCTAGATTATTTTCTAAAAAAAGAAGTTCTCTGTTGGGGCGCCTGGGTGGCTCAGTCGTTAAGCGGTTGCCTTCTGCTCAGGTCATGATCCCAGGGTCCTGGGATCCTGCTCAGGCTCCCTGCTCGGCAGGAAGCCTGCTTCTCCCTCTCCCACTCCCCCTGCTTATATTCTCTCACTGTGTGTCTCTCTCTCCATCAATTAAATAAATTTAAAAAAATAAAAAAATAAAAAGTTCTGTGCATATACAGAATTTCAAAGGAAAACACTAATTGTTTGTATTTTTTGTTGGTACTTACTGAACTGCTACTTTATGTTTCGTGTTAAGGCCCTTTCGAGGAGGCATAAGATTCTTTTGTTAAGAAACTTTCACACTTTAACGGTCTCTAGCTGTTTCTGCTTTTCAATGGATTCTAAAGAGGTATAAATTTTTTCTGTCACATTTTAACCTTCCTGAAATTGGAATGGTACCTTTCATTCAGTGTCAGCGAAGTGACAGTCATGACCTACTTGTATGAAAAATCATTCTTGGAAACATTCTGGTAAGCTCTGGCTTAGATTTGACAAACATATATTATTTTAAAAAAATCAATAAATTCATTATACATAATTTGGGAAACAAATAATAAGAAACCTTTTTTTAAATAAGTAATCTCTGTGCGCAATGTGGGGCTCAAAGACATGACCCTGAGATCAAGCATTGCATTCTCCCAAATGAGCTAGCCAGGTACTCCTGGGAAACATTTGTAAAAGACTGATAGAAGGAAGAATAGTAGTATTAAAAAGAAACTTTACTTACATTAGTATTCAGGAAAATTCCAAACATTCAAACAACAGGATTTTTTTTTTTTTAAAATTTTATTTATTTATTTGACAGACAGAGATCACAAGCAGGCAGAGAGGCAGGCAGTGAGAGAGAGGGGGAAGCAGGCTCCCGACTGAGCAGAGAGCCCAATGCGGGGCTCGATCCCAGGACCCTGGGATCGTGATCTGAGCTGATGGCAGAGGCTTTAACCCACTGAGCCACCCAGGTGCCCCAAAACAACAGGACTTTTAAATGCTGAAATCTCCACCAAAATTGTCCTTTATCCTTGGAATTCCCTTAATTTTTCTCATCTGTTGTGGCTTCTTTGAAAGTTCTTAAACAGCCTCTTACTCTTGGAAACTCAGTGGTTGTTGATTGGTTACTGAGTATCTCCCACTTAGCCTTTCCTGAGTTGTTTTTGTTTTTGTTTTTCTAAATCACACTCCGGGCCTCAGACCGCTTGGGATTTGTATGAAGTCTTGTCATAAGTAGGAAATCAATATAGGTATGGAAGGGGCAGCTTAGAGGTTACCACTGAGGCTTCCGTGTGAAGGGCAGGCCTTATTCTGCCACTTGGCAAGTTACTTTCTTTTTCAACTCTTAATTTTTCCTTTGACAAAATGGGAAAAGTAATAGAATTTACAGGGATTAAGTGGTACATATGAAATACTTTGATTTCCAACTTGCATTTTCCTTTTTATTCCGTATTCAGTGAATACGTATGAAGTCTCTCCTCTGGGCCAGGCACCATGGATCCAGCACGGAGCAGTAAGAGATTCACGTCCTCCTAGAGCTTCTTCCTCGTTGGGGAGAATCTCTAGTACTTGGTACATAGTAAGCATTCAGTAAATGTTACCTTCTTGTATAACAGTCTGTGTAACAGTATAACTTGCTGTATAATAAAATAATAGCACCTCATTATTCTTTTGAGGCTGACAATACTCCGGGAAATGAGAGCTCTAATTATCTCCTCACACAGCCCTATCTTATGGCTCCTGCCATATCCGTGCTCAAAGGGAGGAACTGCCAAGACTTCCAGATGACAGTTTGCTGTGCTGGCACCTATTATTCACATGCTGATGGGATAAATTCTTGGGCTTTTATATACTTGGGAGCAGATTTAACCTGTCTTCTTTAGATTTCACTCATAATCTTATTCACATTCTTTTTAGCTTTTTGAGCACTCTGTAACTTCAGAAGCCCTACCTGCTGAATCATAATGGTGAGGAACATGAGTTGATTAGCACAAATAATGTTAAGAGCTATTTCATTTTAATTTTAGTGTGTCAAATCTAAAGACATTCATTGGCTTATAGCTATCTGGAACACCTTGACATTGCTCTAAGCAGTAAGGCCAATAATAGCCATATCAGAATGGAGATTTTTAAAACTACTCATTTTTTGAGTCTTCAGAATCTTCAGCTGAAATTAATGGTAAGGGGAAGGTGGTGATCATTACTTAAAATGGCCTAAAACATATTTTACTATGTGCCTAGTACCTCTGTCTCTGGGTTTTTCTGTGGCCATTATCTTTGTTAAAAGATAAACTAAGGCACATTAAAATATTTCAAAAGTGTATTGAAGTAAATATCTCCTTGAATCAGGCAGCCACAGACTGAGGTAGTTAGCAGTGTTCTGCTGCAAGGGGCTAGGGGCATAGCTTTTAGAGAGCAGCCATGGAAGCAAGGCAAGGAAATTACTTGAATCACCACAGCTTAAGTGGTTGCCTCATATGGGAAAGCTGGGTTAGGTGTTTATGATTAGTTGTTCTTAAATTTCATTTACTTAGGTGCCAGTGCCTTTACAGTTGAGTCTGGCTTAGGCTTTCATTTCCTTATGTAGACTAGCAAGTCATTAGAGCTGCCCCAGTCTAATGACCTTCTTCAACTCTGCTTTTTCCTGTTCATAGTATTGCTGGGGTGGGGTGGGGTGTGTGTGTGTGTGTGTGTGTGTGTGTCTTTTTGCATTTGGTATTTTTTTCTGCAAGGAGTGCTGTACCTCTTCCACCCGGGGCATTATTGCTAACCTTCAGGAGTGCTGGAATAAGTTTTGTGACTAACACCCCCACCTCAGGGCAGAGAGGGGTTATGATTCCCCTTAAATGTGGGATCTCTTTGTACTTGGCAAGTTGATTTGTTTTATTAAATCTGTTGTTCTTTCGACTGTTTATTTTGAGACTTAATTTCTTCATTCACTGCAAAACATTAACGTCCTTCTTAGTATCATTGGTCCCTAATGGCATCACAGGGAAATAATCACTTTTAAATATAAAGATTAGTTTCAGTTAGAAAAGCAGAGAATATTATGATCATTGCTGATTAATACCTACTATGTTTTATTCTGACATCTTGATTCCACAAACTGCAATCTGATTTATTTAGAAGCCTTATTACATTCACAAATATTCATGGTATTGATATAAAGAAATAGCAAGACTTGCTTAAATACTGGTTTTGATTGCATTGATGATGTCTTTGAGATAAATCGTTTTATTGACAACTAAAGAAGGAAAAAAATGCCAGTTACACTCTGACACAGTGCTAAGATATCGCTGATTCTACAGTACATTTTGTTGCCTCCTAAAATGCGTGTTAGAGATGTTAAAATGTGCAAAAATGTTTATTTTGAAATCAGTGAAATATGGTAATGCCATCTATACCTTCTAAGGAAAGATTTAAGACCTTCGTCAAGGAACAGAATGAGAGATTGGTTCCCATTTGCTCTCCTTTCCTTCATTTGCCTTTCGATATATGTGCAAGTGAGCAGTGAGATCCACAAATGCCACAGAGCTGGGAGATGGGGGTGTCAGCCTGAAAATGAGAAACAGCAGTGAGAGGCAAATGGGGGTTTATTTGGGCTTGGAGAATTGCAATTCCGGGAGCACAGAATCAGGGTGTTCCTGTTTTAGAGTGAAAGCAAGGGGTTTTTATGAGGAGAAGGAAGGGGGAGCAATTATATGAAATAAGAGAACAGAAGTTTTCTGTGGGTGGTGTAACCAGCTAAGCTGCGTGGGGTTATGTGTTGAGTGACTGCTGATTTTTATCTTCAGAAAGTCCCTGTCAGTATTGTGATCATGTGTCTGTTTTGCTGACTTCTCAAACAGTTGTCATTTTTCCCAGTCCACAGGTTTCCGCCCTGTGTAAATAAAGGCGGGTAAGGTGGTTTCTCTCCTGGGGCCACTCCGGCTCCCTTTGAGAATGGCTCCAGTCATGTCAGTTTTTCAGGGGACTAGATGAAGAATCTGAGAACCCACCAGATTATATAATCTGCTTTTGTGATGCTAAACATAACCTACAGATAAAATAAGAGAATTATAAGTGGATAATTGATAAATCATATTTCTCATTAAAATTAAACGTTTTGTCCTCCCAGTTCTAGGGGCGCCTGGGTGGCTCAGTGGGTTAAGCCGCTGCCTTCGGCTCAGGTCATGATCTCAGGGTCCTGGGATCGAGTCCCACGTCGGGCTCTCTGCTCGGCAGGGAGCCTGCTTCCCTCCGTCTCTCTGCCTGCCTCTCTGTCTACTTGTGATCTCTCTCTGTCAAATAAATAAATAAAATCTTAAAAAAAAAAAACGTTTTGTCACGTTTGACCTTTTTATAATAGGACGTTTTATTGGAAATAACACAAGCCACCCTGTATAGTGATTTGGAGCGAAAAAGAACCTTGGACGCATATTGAGGTATTAGTTGACTTTAGAACCTCACTTGAGGGGTGCCTGGGTGGCTCTGTCAGCTAAGCGTCTAACTCGTGATTTTGGCTCAGGGTTGTAAAATCGAGCTCTGTGTTGGGCTCCATGTTCAGCACAGAATCTGCTTGAGAGTCTCTCCCTCTGCACTTCCAGTAAACTGCTTTATTTATTTATATTTTTAAAGATTTTGTTTATTTGAGAGAGTGAGTGAGAGAGTGAGAGCGTGAGCTGGTGCACACAAGCCGGGGGAAGGAGAGTGAGAAGAGACTCCCTGCTGAGCAGGACCTTGGGATCATGACCTGAGCCAGAGGCAGATGCTTAACCATTTAATCACTTTTAATGAAAAAAAAAATTAAGTGTTTAAATAATGAGGTCAGGAACCTATGTTTCAAACCCCAAATTATACTCCTCCTCCTCTTATTTAGCTCTGGCCAAATTCACTTTGCCGACATTTCCCTGAGCTTTCAGGGTTAGTGGCCTGAGAGTCTCTGCACTGGGCGTTCCTTTTCCCACAGGGAGCCTTGGGCCCATCTCTCACTTCCTACTTTCATTTCCCCTCCTCAGAGTCTAGATCTTCTGTAGTGAGCTGCCCTTTCCTTTTCTACTTCGTGGACTTATTTGTCTCCTTAGTATTCAGTATTGTCTAACATTCTATGTATTTTACTTATTTTGTATATTTTTCTGTCTCCTTGTGAGGAGCGTAAAGTCCATGAGGCAGGATTTTCACTGCTGTATCCCTTATACCTAGAACAGTTGTAGGCATGTAGAAAGTGTTTAGGCATAACTGGGGAGTAAGTAAAAACTACAGTGGCACTTGTGGTTATTTTTCTTATATAGAAGAGGTTGAATTAAATCATTGATTAGATAAAACAGTGAAAGATTCCAGATTGACTACAAAAATTAGTCACTGGAATTAGGCGTCACAACTGAATGCAGTCAGTAGAGCTTTTTCTGGCAAGTAAAACGAAACAAAAACCAGTTTGATTATGGTTGTTCCCTCCCCCCCTTTGGTACAAAATTACTTTCTGTTTACTGAAACATTTCATTCTGTGTCTCTCTGTTATGATAGAAGAATTATTAAACTCATGAGGTATTAAAATTCCTTCCAGGTTAGATGTAGGACATTAAAGTTTTATTTACCGTCAAGAAATAGGGAATTTTATTTTTTTCTTTTTTAAAGGTTTTATTCATGCTGAGACTGAGATAAAATAGTACAAACCAGTTGGTGACTGCAGTTCGTTGAATTTATATAAAGCTGACTCGACATACTTTGTCTTTTAAGGTTACCAGAAATCTAGGGATTCAAAGCATCGTTCTTTTTCAAGAGCAGTGATTGCAAGGGAGGGTCTCCAGCTGCTTACTAAGTACTCAGGAAATTTGCAAGGCACTTGTTAGGTTGTAAATGGCCACAACCATTTGCAGCATGGAAACTGGCAAGTGCTCGAAATCAGGGCTTCCTCCTTCTTTAGCTGTTTGGGCTACTAGTTCATGGTGTAAGTTTGCTAATACTTATCAACTTCTAAAGTCACTGGTATTCCCTTAGATTCCGATAGGCTTTTTTTAAAGGCCTAGAAAGGAAAAGTTATAACTGGTTTCTTGGACATGTGCCCGGGATATTAAAACCATTCTTTTTATGTTCTGGCAGGGGAAAGAGGGGGAAAGGTTCATTTCCTCCTTTTGGCCCACATCATTTCCAGATATATGTGTGGGTGGAGCAGTTGTGGTGGGTGTGGTTTATGTGGAAGCTTGGCATTGGCAGCTGGAGTATGAACGTTACTGATGATTAACTGGCCTGTAAATCTTAGGAGATTTGAGTGCCAATGTCTTATTTTATAGTGAATGACAAAGAAAGAAAAAGAATTCAGTTTATAGCTGATTTAGAACTGGAATATAAGGCTCATTAAGTGAGGGACACCTGTATTGAGCCTCTTAATGGTATTTCTTTACATTAAAAGACAATTCAGAGATTTGTATTTCTGTTCATATAGGTTATGATGTTACTAGAAGCAATTTTCTAAGACCTAGAAAGTCTTAAAGAGTAATGGAAAATTAGAACGCTCTAAAATTGAGTAAGTTTGTGAACATGTGTGCATGTGTTGAGTTCTAGGGGTGACTCTTTAGGGATATAGGAAACAAACGATGGTTGTTTTTTTTAAGTTCATATTACAAAACAGTTAATTTCAAGATTTCTTTGTGCCAGGATCTATGCTCAATTTTGAAAATAAAAGGGATAAGTAAATTTTTTTTCGACATGCCTAAAGTGTATAACCTGTTATTGTATAACTATTAATAGTGAAAAGAATTAAATAGTATGGTTTAAAGATGAGAATAATTACTGGGGGAAAAGAGAGTGAGAGGGAAAGGAGTAAAATATTTGCTTTAGGTTTTGAAAAGTAAGTTAGGTCTTTATTAGAGCAGACAACTGTGTTTGAGTATTGATTTATTTTTTTCAGACATCATACAACGCTCTTCATAGGTGTTTTTTCACTGAATCTCCCATTATTACAGCCTACACTTTGTGGACTGAGACATGTTAAATTTCTCAAATAACTCAAAGTCTCACGTATAATAAATGACAAACTTGGGATTTGAAGTAGGTCTGTGGGATCCCAGAGTCAGTGTTCGTAATTACTGCGATATTCTGAAGAGCGTGTAAGGCCAAAGGAAATCCACGAACAAAGGCATGAGATCTGTGGAGTTGCCTGGTGTGTCTACAGAACAGGGAACCAGTGTAGACCAGGCCAGTAGACTAGAACCCGGGAGGAGTTGAGATGGTAACTGGAAAACCTAGGGCCCAAGGCAGTTGCTGACAAAACAGGATATGCTCTTCAGTCACTAATACATTTGGTCAGTGTTCCTGAACACCTCTGTGTGCCAGGCATTTTGCTTGATGTAGGAGATCTGGAAATGAACACAGAGCCTCACCTTCAGAACCTGAGCCTAGTAATGAAAGCAGTATTTTTGGTCAATTTCTTTTCTTTTCTTTTCTTTTCTTTTCTTTTCTTTTCTTTTCTTTTCTTTTCTTTTCTTTTCTTTTCTTTTCTTTTCCTTCCTTCCTTCCTTCCTTCCTTCCTTTCTCATTTATTTATTTACTTATTTGAGAGTGAAAGAGAGTCCTAAGCAAACTCCGCACTGAGCACAGAGCCTGACATGGGCCCGATCTCATGACCCTGAGATCCCACCTGAGCCAAAACCAAGAGTTGGACTGTTGGACACTTACTCAGCTGTGCCACCCAGACACCCCTCGGTTATGCTTTCTTGCTTTGCACACTTGCCTAGAAAATTTTTCTTCACTTGATCTTCAGATAAATTTCTTCAGTTTTATAATTTCATAGCTATATTTAAGTATATATATCATATATGTAGATGTATATACCATATATAGTCAGATACCATTATACCGTATATATATGGGTTACACACATATATATAATTATAACCCATATATATATATATGGTATAATGGTGTGTATATATATATATATAAAACTATATATAGTTATATATAATTATATATGTATAACCCATATATATGGTATAATGGTATATATATATAGTTATATATATATAATTATGTATGTATAACCCATATATATATATATGTATAAGTATATATACTATGTATATGGTATACACTCTTCTAGAATTTATTCTATGGTATGAGGTAGGACATTTATACCATCTGTATCTTCAGTTTTCATCTAAGTTGGAGGCCTCATTGTCTTCCCTGTTGAACCACTGGGTTGCTCTAATTTAAGTGCTGCAGCTCTTGACTTAAAAAGTGCATTGTGCATGCTGTTAAAATCCTTTATAAAGATTGGTAAACAAATACTAAATGAGTTTGTGAGTAAATGAACCAAAATGAAAAGATTGCTTTTTTCTAACCCACATGATGGCTGGTGTTACTCCCCCCACCCCACCTGCCTTTGTCAACTTCTTTTCTCACAGAACAGAACTATCATGATGAGGTTTATCCCAGCCTGTTTTCAGTTTTTAATCTGATTTATTCTGCCATTTTTGCTCACAAATTCCCCCCTCCCAACCTCCTTCTTGAAGGCTTTTAAATGGAGTGCAGAGTTGATTTCAGCATTTATATGATATAAAGACAAATACAGGAAAAGTTAATGATTTCTCTCTCCCCCTTTGGTTCTCATTCTCCTAGGGTAATTGGTTTTTACCTTATTACACCTTTTTCTATTTTCATTTCTGGCAAATGTCAACCTCAAAAATAAAATAGCCAGTTACTTTACCAGCAGAATGAGTTTATCAGGGAGTGGCAGAGAAATTGCAGTTGGGGACAAGTAAACTGTGGTGAACCCTGGGCAAGTCTGAAGAGGGAAAGGCAAGGTCAGCTTTTACTAGGTTTAAGGAAGAAATTGGGTCGAGTTATTGTGAATGGAATTTCATTGGAGAAGAACAAGAGCTCGAAGTTGTGGTTTCTTGCTGGCTGCAGGGAGTGGTTAGTGCCTTGTTGCCGGGCAGGAAGGGATCTTCCCTTACCTTTCTTAAAGGCGGGAAATAAAATTCCTATGAGAAAAGTGCTCTTCCATGTAAAATAACTCTTAACCTTCTGTCTTTCTGCTGGAATTGCAGGCTGAGTGTGGGAGGGAGAGGGGAAGGTGAGCACACCTGCATGAGAGCGCCCCCTGCAGGGCTCCTCACTCCATTTTCAGTGAGGTTTCCTTTACTGCTGTCAAACTTTTGAACAGTTCTTTGTGAGAACAGTAGGAAAATACTAACAGAATTAGGACTTGGGTACATTCTTAAATGTAACACTGATATATAAAAATCTTACCCTAAGCTTTGAGGAACAAATATTTCCCGAGTTTTCAATGACATATTTCAATGCTGAGGGGGTAAACACCGTATGTTCTGTTTTATAAAGTAGAGTGAGTTGCATCTTTATTTGCTGTCCTCAGTTTCTGGTTGTTAAGCCTCCTTCCCCAGCTTCTTACTAAACACTTAAAAACTCTCGGTTTAGTAGTATAAATTACTTGGTAATTTGGGGAGGAAAGATTGCCAGATAGTGGTCCACAAATAATCTTTTCATTTTTACTCTAAAATTCAAATAATGTACTATTTTAGTAATTCTCCATTTATTCCAGTGTGGTGGTCAATGATTGTTGGCCAGCATCTTTGGGAAAGAGGGGGATATTACCTGGTATGTTCTTTTTGTTCCATTGGTTAAAATTTTATTTCACTTTTTTTTTAATCTTGTAAGCACAGGGTGCTAGAATCATAAGATACAAAAGATTAACAGATAAAATTAATGCTCCCTTCTATTTTTGTTTTGTAACACCTTTCCTTTTTGATAGATGCACTTGGCGTTTGCAAAAATGTATGTATTTTCTTTTTCTTTTCTTTTTTTTTTTTTTAAAGATTTTACTTACTTATTTGACAGAGATTGACACAGCGAGAGAGGGAACACAAGCAGGGGGAGTGGGAGAGGGAGAAGCAGGCTTCCTGCTGAGTAAGGAGCCTCTTGCGGGGCTTGATCCCAGGACTCTGGGATCCTGACCTGAGCTGAAGGCAGATGCTTAATGACTGAGCCACCCAGGTGTCCCAAAAATGTATCTATTTTCTTGATAAAACACTCACACAAATAGTTGTAGCACATATTCATTCATTCATTCCTTCATAGCACCTGGCTTTTTCTGCTTTTATGTTGGAGATTGTTTGGTACTAAAGGATACAGAGCTGTCCCACTATGTGGGACATAGCATAAACCTAAGCTAATGCCCTGTTTCTCTTCTTTTTTTTATTAAAAACAAAAGCAAACCTTTGGATAGCCTTGTTTATAGACTGTTTTGTGTATAGATCGTTTCTACGAAAAGACAAAGCTGGAAGTTGAGAAACCTGTGGTGTTTACCTGAACCCTGCATAAGGGCCACTGAAATTATTAGTTGTTAACATGTGATAATGTTTATCCTTTTCCTGGTGCAAGTCATTTGTTGTCAAAGCTCTGCCTACTGATAGAAGTTCTCTTGAACTCTTTGAATACACAGTGCTTATGAGCTAAAAGTGTTTATTTACCTTGAGTTTAGTAAGATTTCTTCCAGGGCGGTTTTGCCTCCTGATATGGACTGTTTGTGTGTGTAATCAGAATTACTTCATGGTACATGGTTCTCTGAAATTAAAATCTATTTCTTCCATTTATTTTTTTTAATAAAGAGTGAACAAAAAGACTTATTCAGAAGTGCTTTGGTGGCTCGATTGTGTGCTATGTAATCACTGTCAGTTTGAGAAGGACATTGATTACATGTCTAGTAAACTCTGAAACTTCAAATAAATGTCATTTGTTCTCTCTGCAGATAGAGGCCTCCGAGAATATCAGACTGTGGTTTGAATACATACAAATTTAGCTTAATTTGGACTTATTTTGATTATAAATATCGGTATTCTTTTGAGTCAGAAATCCTGTGAAAGGAATATTAAAAGTTCTCTATATTGTCATTATTTATAATATTGCTACCTATGAAGCCCCCTCTGCCCCAAGCAGTTCTCATGGTACCTAATCAGGTCCAAATAGAAAATCTAGAAAAGATATTAAGAAAGGGAGTATTTATTGGCATGTTGAACCTTGTTGGCCTTCATTGATGGCCAGTTTAAGGGATTCTGTGCTTTTTGAGATAATTAGAAATAGTTGAGTTTGCAGGAGTACCTAGGAATAAAAGGTAGGCCTTCTGTTTTAGAAGCATGTGCCAAACTTAAATGGATTCTGCCTTCAGAAAACGTTATGAATTGACTTTTCAGGTGTGAGTACTGCCCTGGACTAGCTGTCAACGTGTCAAAACCAGTGAGAGGGACTATAATTTTTTAGTATTTCATGATGAACCCTTGAGGTTATGACACTACATCTACAGTGTGCTAGGAAGTGATTGATTTATTGATTGACGGGAAACACAGTTTACTGCGGCCCAGGTCAGCAGGGCAAAGGACAGTTGATGGAGCAGCTTTGAATTTTGTCAGCAACTTGAAAGCCATCAATATTCCAACATGAAGAACTCTCCTTTCTTCATTTGGGTTACAGTGAGAATGTTTTTTGGGAACAAGTATATGACTAACCTTTGCAAGAGTGAAAAAATATATTTCTTGGTATGGCCTCTTTTATGTCTAGAAACTTCAAGATTTTTAGACTTAATTTCCCCTTCCTGTTCCCCCTACTTACACAATAGAAGCTTACCAGGTATAAAATGCTTTTCTGGCATAGTGGATTCCAGGGAGAATTTATCAGGAGCATTTTGTTTTTAGGGACATAGTTTACAAAATGAGGATCCTCAAACTTGGACAGAACCATTTTGGTTGCATTGTGGGATGCAGTGCTCTTCACAGAAACTGATTTAAACATTTCAGATCTAAATATACTTTTAACCTGAAGGTTGAAAGATAATAACTATATAAAGAACAAGGTTTATAGGGTTCTCAGTGTAATACGTGGATTTTTAATTCCCTAAATAGGTATTAAATATAAACCTCCATTTAACTTGAAGAGCCTTAATCTAATCACATGAAAAAATATTTCCAATTTCTTTATTTAGTTGCATCTCTGCAGAGCATTTCCGGTTGTTTCAGATTTTTCTTAATTTATAATGATCAAGATACCATTTATTCTTGGTATTGGAGTGCTGGCCAGAGCAATTAAGCAAGAAAAATATATAAAAGGCATCCAAATTGGAAAGGCCACTGTAAAACTGTCACAGTTTCCAAATGACATATTATGTATATAAAAGCCTAAACACTCCATCAAAAAACTGTTAGAATTAATAAATTCAATAAATTTGTAAGATTCAAAATCAACACACAAAAACCTGTTTTCCCCCTAATAATGAACTATCAGAGATATTAAAATAGTTCTATTTACAATTGCATCAAGAGGAATAAAATGCCCAGGAATAAATTTAACCAAGGAGGTAAAAGACATGTGCACTGAAAACTATAGCACTGTGATGAAAGAAAGTGGGGAAGACACGAATGGAAAGATACTTCATGTTTATGGGTTAGAAGAATTAATATTGTTAAAATTCCTATACTACCCAGGAGAACATACAAATTTAATGCAATCATCCTTATCAAAATTCCAGTGGCATTTTTCACAGAAATAGAAACAACAAACCAAAACTTATATGGAACCAGGGAAGACCCTGAATAGTGAAAGTAATCTTAAGAAAGAAAAAGCACGAGGGATCACATTCCCTGATTTCAAATTATATTAGAAAGCTTTAGAAATCAAAACGATATGGTATTAGCATAAAACCAGACACAGGGTCAATGGGAAGAATAAGGAACCCAGAAATAAACCTATGGGGACGCCTGGGTGGCTCAGTTGGTTGGACTACTGCCTTCGGCTCAGGTCATGATCCTGGAGTCCCGGGATCGAGTCCCGCATCGGGCTCCCAGCTCCACGGGGAGTCTGCTTCTCTCTCTGACCTTCTCCTAGCTCATGCTCTTTCTCACTGTCTCTCTCTCAAATAAATAAATAAAATCTTTAAAAAAAAAAAAAAAAGAAATAAACCTATGCTTATGTAGTCTATTAATTCATGACAAGCCATAAATATAAAATGGGAGACAGACAGTCTCTTCAATAAATAGTGTTGGGAAAATTGTACAGCCACCTGCAAAAGAATGAAAAGGGGCCACTATCTTACACCATATACAAAAAATAAAATCAGAACAGATTAGATTAAATATAAGACCTGAAACCATAAAACTCCTAAAGAAAACCTAGGCAGTAAGCTCCTTGACATTGGTCTTGGTGATGATTTTTTTTTTTTTTTTTTTTTGAATCTGATACCAAAGCATTAGTTGGGACATCAGTCTGTTAGAATTAATAGCATCACCAAAAGGAAAAGACAACATACTGAGTGGGAGAGAACAACTGCAAGTCATATGGAGAAAAGGAAACCCTCATGTACTCTTGGTGGCAGTATACATTGGAGCAGCCACTATTGAAAGTTGTATGGAGGTTCCTCACAAAATTAAGAATAGAACTGCCATATGACCCAGTAATTCCATTTCTGGGTATTTATTCAAAAACAAAAATACTAATTCAGAAAAACAAACACCTCCACGTTTGTTGCAGCATTGTTTATAATACCCAAGAAGTAACTTAGTGTCTATTGATGGATGAATGGATAAAGAGTTATTGTATGTATATACACAATGGGATAACTGTATTTAGCTGTTGAATTTTAGAATGGAAGGTCACTGATGACTGAGACAATAGTTATTTCCAGGAGGTGGTGGGATGAAAACCTTATTGAAGTGAGTTTTGCTGAAGACTGAAACAAAGAGATGGGGGTAGAAGTGAAGGTAGATGGCAGAAAGACCATCTAACTTAACTCTTCAACCAGGGCCCTTTGCTTATGGAAGGGGGCACAATTTATTATTATGCTAGTGCAACTGGGGTATATTGACTGGTCACTCTTGGTGGGTAGAGCAAGGGATTTCTCAGGAAGTATCCGTTTATGTCTACTCCTTACTTTCTTGGAAGCAGGTTCTTATACATGACTTACCGGTGCTTAGTCTATTGCTAATTTGATGAATTTAATAGACCGGTATGAAATATTTGCTCAGAGCTTTTATTAATAGTTCTGCTTTTTCCACAAGCAATTTATTTCCTCAACAAATTGGCTTGACAGTTTTGATTTCCCTGTGGACACTTGAAAAAAAAAATCTTGCTCTTAAATATAGAAGTTTGTACAATGTGAAAATGAAATTCAGTACCTAGAGTCTATATTGTTTAAATATATATATATATTTTTTATTTTATTTTTTTAAAATTAACTATTTGATAGAGACACAGTGAGAGAGAGAGAATGCAAGCAGAGGGAGTGGGAGAGGGAAAAGCAGGCTTCATGCGGAGCAGGGAGCCCGATGCGGGGCTCAATCCCAGGACCCTGGGATCATGACCTGAGCTGAGGGGCAGACACCCAACAACAGAGCCACCTAGGCACCCCTAGAGTTTCTATTGTTTAACTGAAATACTTTTAGGGATGAGATTTGTAGTAGTGGTCCTTAGTCCTGTGAAAAATAGCTGTTACATATAATGACTGGCATGTGTTTTGTCTTATAATCAATTTTATCTGATTCCAGTAAATTTTTAAAAACCGAGATCGAACATTAAACAGTTGCTAACTTGCTAATGCATTTCGCTAATTTTATCCATTGCACATTGTGTTTTATTTCAGTGTATTTTTATTTAGGGTTCTGGTTTCAATTCTTTTTTGATCTCATACCATAGTGGTTAAAGAAAAAAACAATTTGTATTTGAATAAGTTGCAAATAACTATTGTGATATAAACAATATCTGAAATAAAACATTTCAGAAAGCAGCAATTAAAGGTATGATAAATACGAAATAAGTTTTTAAAAATAATGATGCTATTAGGGCACCTGGAAGGCTGTCATTTTAGTGTTCAACTCTTGATCTCAGCTCAGGTCTTGATCTCAGTGTCATGAGTTAAATCCCATATTTTTCTAACATGGAGCCTACTTTAAAAAAAAAAATTGTGCTATTAATGATGGCTTTCTACTACCATTAGTTAATATTTCAAGGCACCATACAAATGGTTCTCAACTTTGATTATTTGTTAGACTCTGTTATGGTGATTCTGAAAAGAGCATGTTGTACAGGCCCAACTGCCAGCATGTTGAATCAGAATTTCTAGGGAAGGAGATTAGCTTTTTAAAAAAAATCTGTGATGCTGGTACACATCAGGTTGGTAACTACTTCTCTGTATACTTAAAGGTAGATTAATTCATTTATAATAATTGATGTAAATCGAAAGTTTATATCTTACTGTCATCCTCTTTTCTTTCTCTCCTTCCTTCCTTTTCCTGTCATTCTTTTTTTTTTTTTTTTTTAAAGATTTTATTTATTTGACAGAGAGAGATCACAAGTAGACAGAGAGGCAGGCAGAGAGAGAGGAAGGGAAGCAGGCTCCCTGCTGAGCAGAGAGCCTGACGCGGGACTCGATCCCAAGGACCCTGAGATCATGACCTGAGCTGAAGGCAGCGGCTTAACCCACTGAGCCACCCAGGCGCCCCCTTTTCCTGTCATTCTTTCCCTGTTTCCCCTTTTGCCTCCCTCCCTCCCTTCCCCCACCAGGGCCTCCCTAAACTGGTAAGATTGTATTTGAAGCTTAAGAGCTAGTTTTAGGAAGTAGGAATGATTAGTTCTGTCATTTTCATGTACAGTTATGCCTTTGTGGAATTCATATTATCTTCAGTTATGTGTTGAAGAATATTTTTAAGCTACTCAGCGATTTGTGAAGATGAGTTCATGTAAAAATGTGTCATTTTACTTTATTGGGCACAGGTAAAGTGCATCATTCATAATATATTGAGAGAGAAGTAAGTGCACTGCTTATGCCTTTGTGTGGAGCTAACACTTTTTCGTTAGGGAATTTCATTTATAACAGATAATTCATGATCCTTTCCTGCAGGGACAGGTGAGGCGCTGGTGTGCTCTTCTACATGTTAAATATCATTAAGTCTTAGTTTCTTTTTCAATGAAAACCAAACAAAACAAACTTTTACACCTGAGCTGTAAGAATGGATTTTTGAAATCATTGATTTAGAGATGTGCATAGGCTCTACCTCTGTATGTATATTAACAGAACCAAAGTTAGAAATAGACAGCAATACAATAAAAGCTGGGGAATTTAGTACCCCACTTATATCAATGGATAGATCATCCAGCAGAAAATCAGTAAGGAAACACTGGCTTTGAAGGACATGTTAGCTGTACTTAATGTATATGTGTAGAATGTTTTATGCAAAAGCAACGGAATACACATTTTCCTCTAATATATATGAAACATTTTCCAAGATAATTCGTGTGTTAGGTCATAAAACCAGCCTTAATAAATTTAAAATGCTTGAAATTATATCAAGTTGCTTTTCTGACCACAGTGGTATCAAATGAGAAATTACATGAAGAAAACTGAAAAATTCACAAATGTATAGAGATTTACATGCTGCTGAACAACCAGTGAGTCAAATCAAAAGAGAAACACCTTGAGACATGTGAAAATGGAAATGTAACATACCAAAATCTATGTGGGAAAAGCAGTTCACAGAGGGAAGTTCATAATGATGAATGCCTACCTCAAGAAACAAAGTCTCAAACAACCTAATTACACCTCAAAAAACTAGAAAAAGAAGAAAAAATGAAACCCAAGGTTAGCAGAAGGAAGGAATTAAAGCCTAGAACAGAAATAAATGAAATAGAGACTAAAAAGACAACAGAAAAGATGAATGAAAGAGCTCATTCTTTGAAAAGATAAACACAATCGATAAGCCTTTAGATAGACTCACCAAGGGAAAAAAAGTATTCAAATAAAATCAGAAATGAAAGAGAAGATGTTACAGCTGGTACCACAGAAACACACAGGATACACAAAGGATAAGAGACTAATATATTCCAACAAATGGAACAACCTAAAAGAATAGGTAAATTCCTAGAAACATAAAACCTACCAAGATTGGGTAATGATGAAATACAAAATGTGAACCAATCAATTACTAGTAAGAAGATTGACTCAGTAATCAAAAACCTCCCAGCAAACAAAAGTCCAGGACCAGAATGGCTTCACAGGTTAAGGTCTACAAAAACAATCAAAGAAAGTTAATATTAATCCTTCTAAAAATCTTAGTGAAAATAGAAGAGGAGGGAATTCTTCCAAAGTCATTTTACAAGGCCAGCATTACCCTAATACCAAAAACACAAGGATGCCACAAGAAATGAATATTACAGGCTAAATATCCCTAATAAACAAACATATAAAAATCCTCAATAAAATATTAGCACATTGAATTCAACCATATATTAAAGAGTCATACACGTGATCAAGTGGGATTTGTTCCAGAAATACAAGGGTGTTTCATCCATAGGTTGGTCAATATGACACACCATATTAACAAAATGAAGGATAAAAATCCCAAGAACATCTCGAAAAAATGAAGAAAAATGATTTGACAAAATGTAACATCCATTTATATAAAAACTCAAAGTGGGTATGAAGGAAACATACTTCAATGTAATAAAGGCAGTATGTGACAAGTAACACCACCCTCAACTGTGAAAAGCTGAAACCTTTTCCTCTAAGGTCAGGAACAAGACAGGGATGCCCATTATTGACACTTAACATTCAACATAATACTGAAAGTTCTAGACACGGCAGTTAAGCTTCTTGAAAAAGAAACAAAGGCCTCCAAGTTGGAAAGGAAGAAGTAAAATTGTCAAAATTTGCAAATGGCATGATATTATATATAGAAAACCATAAAGACTCCACCAAAAAACTGTTAGGACTAATAAATGAATTCAGTAAAGTTGCAGGGTAAAAAATCAGTACACAAAAATTGTTTCATTTAAATACACTAATAATGACCTATCAGAAATTCAGAGAATAATCTCATTCACAATTTCATTAAAAAGAATAAAGTATCTAGGAATAAATTTAACCAAGAAAGTAAAAGATCTATATGTTGAGAACTATAAGACATTGATGAAAGAAATTAAAAAAGACAAGATATTCCATGCTTGTGGACTAGAAGAGTTAATATTGTTAAAATGTCCATACTATTCAAAGGAATATACAGATTTAATTCAATCCCTATCAAAATTCCAAAGGGGGAAGGTGTTTTTCACAGAAATAGAACAGACAATCCTAAATTTTGCAGAAGCACAAAAGACCCCACATAGCCAAAGCAATCTTGATAAAGAACAAAGCTGGATGCATCACAATCTCTGATTTCAAAATATATTATGGAGCTATGGTAATTAAAACAGTATTGTAGGGGCGCCTGGGTGGCTCAGTGGGTTAAGCCGCTGCCTTCGGCTCAAGTCATGATCTCAGGGTCCTGGGATCGAGCCCCGCATCGGGCTCTCTGCTCAGCAGGGAGCCTGCTTCCTCCTCTCTCTCTACCTGCCTCTCTGCCTGCTTGTGATCTCTCTCTGTCAAATAAACAAATAAAATCTTAAAAAAAAAAATAAAAAATAAAACAGTATTGTATTGGCATAAAAACAGACACATAAGTCAACAGAGCACACTCGGGAACTCAGAAATAAATCCATACATATCTGGTCATTAATTGATGACAAAGGAGCCATGAATATACAGATGGGGAAAAAGACAGTCTCTTTAATAAATGGTGTTGGGGGGGCGTCTGGGTGGCTCAGTGGGTTAAAGCCTCTGCCTTCAGCTCAGGTCATGATCCCAGGGTTCTGGGATCGAGACCCCTGCTTCCTCCTCTCTCTCTGCCTGCCTCTCTGCCTACTTGTGATTTCTATCTGTCAAATAAATAAATAAAATCTTTAAAAAAAAAAAATAAATGGTGTTGGGAAAATTGGACATCCATAAACAAAACAATAAAACTTGACCACTTATCCTACACCATACACAAAAAATAAACTCAAAATAGATTAGAGACTTGAACATAAGCCCTGAAACCATGAAACTCCTAGAAGAAAACTTGGGCAGTAAACTTGACGTAGGTCTTGGTGATGATTTTTGAATCTGATACCAGAAGCATGAGTTGGGAGATCAGTCTTGAAAGTTTCAGTGCAGCAAAGGATTACATCACCAAAATGAAAAGACAACCTACTGAATGGGAGAAAGCAATTGCAAATCATGTATTTGATAAGAGACTAATCAAAATATACAAAGAATTTGTACAATTCAATAGCTTAAAAAAATAAAATCCAATGAAGAAATGGGCAGAAGACCTTTTTCTACTTTTTTTTTCTTTTAGAGTTTATTTTTAAAGTAACCTCTACACCCAACAGGGAGCTAAAACTTAGACTCCTGAGACAAGAGTCACATATTCTACCAACTGAGCCAGTCAGGTGCCTCTGAATAGACCTTTCCAAAAGAAGACACATGCATGGCCAACAGGTACAGGAAAAGATGTTGAATGTCAATAATCAGTGAAATGCAAATCAAAACTGTATTATACATTTTCATACTGCATCATTCTTTTCAAAAATGTCTTCACAAGATAACACCTTAGTGAAAGTATTGGTTTAGAGGAGCAGTAATGTGGAGAATAAAATCTTTCCCTTTCTTCACACTGCTCTTTGAGCCACAAAAATGCTGAGTTTACATATCAAAGAATCTGTGACAGAAGGTAGTTTCATTCATTCATATACATATACAGATCATATTGTTGAATACCTTTTTTTAGTGGTACAGACCTTGTCAAATGTTAAAGGACATTTGGTTTATCCAGATTACTAACTTCTTGCCATTAACATCCTATTGAGTCCTTATTATGTGTCAGGTTGTGACTTAAAAAAAAAAAAAAGATTTATTAGAGAGGCAAGTTGGGGGCAGAGGGGGAGAAGGACAGAATCTCAAGCAGATGCCCTTCTCCCCAGCGAGGAGTCCCACAGTGGGTTGGAGGGGGGAGGGTTGAATATCACCATCCTGAGATCATGACCTGAGCCAAAATCAAGAGTGGAACCCTTAACTGACTGAGCCACCCAAGCACCCCCCCAGGCTATGAATTTCTTACATTGATGTTCCATCCATGTTGAATGAATGAATGGGCAATAGTTTTCCTTCCTACATTTTGATGCATGCCTGTTCGTCTTTAAAATTCTCTTCTAATTCCTATCTTGATTGTCTCAGCACAGCCTGATCGTTACAGTAATTAAAATTTAGTTTCCCTCTATAGGATAGGGAAACCCCAAATAATAGTGATGTAAAATGGAAGTTTAGTTTTCTTCACATGAAAGAAGTCTGTAAGTAGGCAATCAAGTGTATGTGGAATGGAAGGTTTGCTTCATGGAGTCCTGGGGTACCCCGGCTCCTTCTGGCTATTGCTCTTGTTTCGATGGTTCTGGGTGGCTGCTAAAATTTTATTGAGCAACTCCTCAATCCTTGATCCAGAGGATGGCAGGATGGCAGGAAGGAGCAAGATAAGGAGAGGATGGAGCCCCTTCCATTTTAAGGAGACTCCCTAAAAGTAACTTTTAAAGGTCTGATATATATCTCCTTGGCCAGACTTAATCTTAAAACTACTTAAAAAAAAAACAGAAAGCAAAACAAAGTAAAAACCAAAAATGAAGCAAAATGACCCCCCCAATCCCCCCAGGATTCTGTTGTTAAAGAAGAGAAGGTATCCTGTGGCAGTTACTGGTCTCTGCCATAGTCACTCATTCACAGTGATGCTGTCTAAAGGAGCATCCTGGATTCCCTTTATCTCTCAAGTGATTTTGCCAATTCTCAAGCCTCCTGTCATCACTGTCTTGTTTATGCCTACTCCTGCTTGCCCTTTCCAGAAGTGGTGGGAAAGTCCTGAATCAGAGATGGACCTGATGTCATCTAATTGCTAGTGAACTCCAAATGAATCTGTAGTTGTTTTTTTTTTTTTTTAAGATTTTATTTATTTATTTGACAGAGAGATTACAAGCAGGCAGAGAGGCAGGCAGAGAGAGGAGGAAGCAGGCTCCCCGATGAGCAGAGAGCCCGATGCGGGGCTCGATCCCAGGACTCTGAGATCATGACCTGAGCCGAAGGCAGCGGCCTAACCCACTGAGCCACCCAGGCGCCCCTGAATCTGTAGTTTTAAAATTATGGACTGTCACCTTCTGTAATCCACTTCTTACAGTGA
Source organism: Lutra lutra (assembly GCF_902655055.1). Lineage (NCBI taxonomy): Eukaryota > Metazoa > Chordata > Mammalia > Carnivora > Mustelidae > Lutra > Lutra lutra. The sequence goes on along the minus strand of NC_062288.1, from coordinate 98,380,034 downwards.
TTGTCTTAAAATGGTTCACATTGTACTCTAATTTCGTACTCTCACTTTGGTTTTGATTTTACAAATAAATCAACCATACTCCGCCTCTGCCTCGGTTCTCCGTGTCTCTCCATGTCTTCATGTACCTCGATCTTAGTAGGTGCTGGTTTTCATCTCCAGGATGTAAGTCTGAGGAGGGCTGCAAGCTCAGTGGTGCCCGAACAGGAGTGTTTTATGCTCTATAAATGCCTGCTAAACGAATGAATGAATCCCAGCCTCTCTCCCTCTTCTCTTCGGAGTAGAAGATTGTTTCTATATTTAAAGAATCTTCTCTCGACTTTGCTGCCATTTCCTCTTCGTTTCTCATAGCTGACTTTTTATTTTTTAAGAAGAGGCACCTCTCCTCCTGGTTTACTAACGCCTTGTTCTCTTCCCTGAGTTGAGGCTCCCCCTGTGACTTTTCAGATTTTGCTTTGAGATTTCCCCCTCCTCATTGGCCTTTTCTGGTTGTTTAGTCTCTGTGACATCTCTAAGAGCACGCTGTGGTATTGATGGCACATTCTGGGAAATATGGTCTTTGTACTTTTACCTTTCTGGCTTTTCCTTCTGCATTTCCTTTGTTGATGTGCTTCAGCTCTGTAGTGGTGACTGGGGAGCCAAACAGTACGATGTTGCTTTCCTCCTTTGTTCTTTTGTCTCTGCACTTTGCAGTATCTCAGGTGCTAGGCTGCTCTTTGACCTTGGCATGGTTACGAAATAGACACAAATTGCTTTTAGTTCTCATTGCTGCATCCCTTTTAAATACTTCCTGGGAGCCTCAAACTCCTCTATTTAAGCAGTACATCTGAAATCTGGGATGCTGGTCCTTGCCTTGGGTTCCTGTCAGTAGGGCATTGCTTCTGAAACTGCGTGGTGGTTACCTTAATGGTAACGGATAGCAGTTTCCTCTGTGGTGTTTTCCTTGTCTGGAATGCCCCTTCCTTTATTCTTTCCAACTTCTCCTTCTCCTTCTTTTTTTTTTTTTTTTTAATTTTCCTGTAAAGATCAAGTTCAGGGATCTGCATTTCACAAAGATTTTTAGGGTGACACCAGACCTTATTGACTTTCTGGGCTTTGAATTCCTACCATACTCATCTGTGTATTACCTGGTCCTCTTCAGATGCTTGTGTCGTATTGTATTGTAGAATAAATCCTCTTTATTATAAATGTTTTACCTCACAGATACTCTGTAATCTTATTCCTCTTTGTACTCTCAGTGACTGGTTTATAATCAGCCCTTAAGGATGCGTGCTGTGGATGATGGCATCCCCTTTTCATTTCCTTATCTTGTTCCATTTCTAACACTGAGATTGCTTAAAAAATTAATTTTTTCTTATCACCAAACAAACATCTCTCTTCCATAAATGAAATGGAATGCTTGGACTGAGCTGAATGACAGGTTTTCAACAGCCTGATTGCATTTTACATTGCACTATTTTTAGTACATTATAAAGGGCTTGGAACGACTGTTGGAGAAGTAACTTTTCTGTCTTTTGAGTGTCTCCATCTTTTGAGTGTCATCTAAAAACTTGGAGTAAAAGAGTCATGAAAAGAGCTAGTGGGATTCTGTGCATACACAAAGTTTTGTATGGGGCAAGGGGGAGAGAGAGACTGGGTAGGAGAGAGAAAATGAATAAAAGAGTGTGAAAACATGTGCCCTCCCAGCCCCACTACTTGGTTAATAATGTCAGGATGATGTTGGACTAGCAGGATAGAAGACTAGTTGTGTCGAAGGGATGGATGTCCCATAATGATGAGAATTCATTTTAAGACCATTTTTGCTCCTCATCCCCTACAAAAAGAAGCTTACCCAATTGTTTTTATGATAATTTTTTTTATTACAAACCACTTTATTTTTTAAAGATTTTTATTTATTCATTTGACAGCGAGAGGGGAACACAAGCAGGGGCAGTGGGAGAGGGAGAAGCAGGCTTCCCACTGATCAGAGAGCCCCACGCGGTGCTCGATCCCAGGACCCTAGGATCATGACCTGAGCCGAAGGCAGATGCTTAACGATTGAGTCACCCAGGTGCCCCGATAAATTTTTTTTAAAGATTTTATTTATTTATTTATTTGACAGACAGAGATCATAAGCAGGCGGAGAGGCAGGCAGAGAGGAGGAAGCAGGCTCCCTGCTGAGCAGAGAGCCCGATGCGGGGCGCGATCCCAGGACCCTGAGATCATGACCTGAGCCGAAGGCGGCGGCTTAACCCACTGAGCCACCCAGGCGCCCCCGGATAAATTGTTTTTATAATCAATTCTGCAGCAATATGGTAATGTTGGATAGACATATTGGAAAAAGTCAATCTGGTTAAACTATGGTGTCTTTTAAAATTAAAGTATGAGAAATTAGCTGTGGTTGAAATTTAGCTCTGTGGAGATTGAAGATCTGGATTAGTAGAGTGTGATTCCAGACTCAAAATGAGGGGAACAGAGGACTCTGTTCACCTACTTATTTAACTTCTTTTATTTCCGTAGGGAAGTTGAAATACTGCCTTGTGGTTCTGAATCAACCTCTGGACAAATGTGTTCGTCATCTTTGGAGCAAAGGTAATCTTAATTAGCATATATATCTCTACTTTCTAATCTGTTTAGGACTAATATGACTATTAAATATTCCAGAATCTAACTACAATACCAAAAATTGGAACTTAGAACTAAGTGATATAATTACTAAGAATGGATCTTTTCTGTTAGTAGTGTCTATGGGGAGTTTCCACAGGATGCACCCCCAAGAACAGAATGACAATGTAGCATCACCACGCTATATTTCACATATTATGTGGATGTTAATCCTGAATGCTCACCAAATGTTTGTTAAGTGTAAATAGTTTTGGCACCAGCAACGGTAAAAAGCATCCTCAAGCCTAACTCATCCCAGTATTCAGCAATAAGATATCTGCTGGGTAACCACACTTGCAGGGGGAAAAAAAAAGAAAGAAAAGAAAAAAGACTAATAATATATTAGGATCTCAAGGGATGGTGAAAAATATAAACGTGCAGGAGTTTTGCAGAATTAATACTTCTGTGAGTTTTCCTATAAGAAACAGACTTTATTAACTATTTTTTACATTATTCTTTGATTTTTTTTATAGCATTAACTCTAGGTGAGAAAATAGTATTAAATATCATTTACTGTTTTGAACCTCTGCTTTTCCATGAAATCTTGAGCTTTTTTCAAAGGGATACTTCTGCTAAGGTTAGCAGTGTAAATTTTGAGCCAAACTAGATTGGCAGAAGAATATGATTCTTGATGTATCGATGTATATTCTAGATGATTCTCCTATTGCAGAATTCTTTTGTATCTTCAGCATCAATCATTTCTTGTCTTATGTGATTACCATGAAAACGCTTTATTCTAAATTTAGCTATCTTTATGTTAGCCAGCTGAAAATGTCACATTATTATTGCACTAAAAGTTGGAAGGCTATTTAACCAGTAACTTCACTTTCCTAGAACCTCTCACTTGCTTATAATTAGGTGGTTATTCAGGTGCCATCAGAAAGGTCTTTATGTTGTCACGTCAGTGCCTAGTGCTGTGTCTGGCACATAATTGCTTAGTAATTACAACCAGTGAAAGAATGAATTTAATTTGGTTCATATTGCTAATAAATACCAAAGTAAACTGATCAAGCACATTCTTTTGATCTGAACTTACCAGGTTTTCTTGTATTTTTAGGAAAGTGTGAACAGTTGTGTTTTATTTTACACTTCCTTAAAATAGACAAAATAATCATTAATAGGAACTGCTAGAAACTTGAGTAGGGAAAACTACATCTAGGAAGTCTCATTTTGGAGGGTGAAGGATCCTGTTTTGTTCATGGTGTGAAATGGTCTAGATTTTTGAGCTGACTGATGGTTCTGATGACATTAGTTTCCTGCAGTGAATTGGATTAGAAAAAGTTTCATGCCTGACATACACCAACTAATTAGTTGATTTGCATGAAAAATGAATGCTGGGTCAGTCTGTATACATGGAGAGAACTAAAGATATCTAATGTGACATGGTCTACAGTGGTTAGATAATGCTCATTTCCAAAATAACTTTTCTTTAGATTATTGAAATATACTTTCCTATATATGTCCAGGATGATTCTTGGCTCTCTGGAGCAATTAACCTTTACAAAAAGTGGGTCTGTTCATAAGTACCGAGGAAAGGTAGAATAGGGTTTTTTGTGATTCTTACAACAGAAGCCGTGATTTTTTTGTTTGTAGTGTCCTATTTTGTGTTGCTCTTCTTCCAAATAAAACTTAAAAAAGAAAAATAAAAAAGGTATTGGGTGCGTGAGTGGCTCACTCGGTTGAGTACCCAACTGTTGGCTTTGACTCGGGCCATGATCTCAGGGTTGTGAGATTGAGCCCAGCATGGGGCTCCTCACTCAGAGGGAGTCTGCTTGAGATTCTCTCTGTGTCTCCCTCTGGCCCTCCCCTCATGTGTATGCATGCACACTGTCCCTCTAAAATAAATCTTTTAAAGAAACTGGGTACTGAGGAGGGCACTTGTTGTGATGAGCCCTGGGTGTTGTATGAATCACTGAATTCTACTCCTGAAACCAATATAGTACTGTATGTTAACTAACTGGAATTTAAATAAAAATTTGAAAAGAGAAAACAAAAACAAATACCAAACAAATAAAAGTAAAAAAAGAAAAACAAGGAGACTTGGAGCTTGAGCTGCTGATGTTAACAGAAGAGAGAGGCCTAGAAAAAATAGAGGGCAGCCTTGAGGGCCTGGGCCTGAAGGCAGTGTGGCAGTTTGAGATTTCAGCACTTATAAAGGCTGGGAGCAGGCTTGCCCGCTACTTTGGCTTGTATGCGTGACTTTTTCTGTAACTTTCTGTAGCAAGTCTGAGAATTTGTGAAGAACAGAAATCAAGGGGTGAAATCCAGACTATTGTATCAAAACAAAGACAAAATTTAGAGGCTGCTGCACAGTGTCCGTCTTTTATATAAAATCAATAATTTAACTTTCATCTATGCTAAGGACTTCTGGCAAGTAGGGATTTTCTGAGATTCCTTTAAGGGGAAAGACTGTTTTGTAGGTTTATTTTGCCCTGCAACGTTTTTATGACATGTAATTTATTTTAAAAGACTGAAGAAGGGATTCAAGGGAGATTAAAGGTAGAGATGTTTTTAAATGTATTTTCTCTTTAATACTTCATGAAGTTTCAGTGTTTTTCTTGATTATAGGTCTTGGTCATTTTAATCCCTACCTGTCCCAGCAGTTTGTATACTTGATTTAATCTGGAGCTATAAGTACAGAGATAGGTGGATAGATGAAAAGGCAGATAGAACTGTAGGTAGTATCTAACTTTTCTGTAACTATCAGAGGTTATTGGCATTTGTGAATGGATATTGCTCTCAGATTTCTTAACTTTTTCTTTTTCTTTTTTTTTTTTTTGAGTCAGACTTTCTCTTCCAATAAATGTGTTTCTCATCCTGAGATATCTGGTAAGTGAAGAAAAATAGGGAAGTCTGTGTTTGAAGGATTCTGCTTATTTCTTTTGTAGATCAGTTATTCTCCACTTGGGGGCACCATACTTGTCAAGGTCTCCAAAGGTAGTAAGAGAGATCTGAGTTACATTAAAAAGAAATCTGATATTCACTTACCTAGGATGAGGTTTTAGATGGACCATATATCAGATTCCTAGGAGTTTGCCTTATTAAAGTGTATCTTCATTTTTAATGTGAGTTCACAGCTTTTCTCTGTCTTTTCCATTTGAGCCATAGAACATGGTGACCAGGTGAATTAGATTATGAGGAATCCGATTACAGTGATGCCAGGTACTTATGTACACAGTGACTCTCTTCCTCTAAGAGGAGTTAGATTTCTTCACTTGCTCGCTCTTTCTTTCGTTCTTTCTTTCTTTCTTTCTCAGTTCTCAGCTAACAAATCTTCAGATCATGCCAGGGTATAGTCACTATACCTGGGTTCATTGCTGATGAGACTTTAAGTTATAAAATCGGGCGGGTCTTTGAGGTTAAAAGGACACCCATAGAGCATACCTGAATCAAAATAGAAACAAGGCCTTTGATTTTATGACATCAGTGTTTTCCCTTCTGTTTCATTTGTAACTGATGCTTGCTGAGGCCATTCCAGGTCAGCCGTTGGGTCCAAAGCTGGGAATCTAATGGCGGGGTCTTAGTTGTGGCTGCAGGTGAGAGAAGGGAGCACAGACACAGGTGCTTCCTCAAGAAGGCAGGTCAGAGGCTCTCGGAGCCACAAGTCCTTAGAATGAACTTGCTCATCCTTGTTTCTTAAGTAGCTGAAATTATCATATATTTGATTGACTTTGACTATACTTTGGTCATGTCTGTATGCCTTTTGGTTTCTTTTTTAAATAAAAACACCTTCCATAAATCAGTTTTCAATAGAATCCTGACTTGCTCTACTAATTAACTGATCCTTTGCTAGTAAGTAGTATTGCCATCAGATTTAAGTTTTAAATGATGTAGGAATCTGCTGTGAGGCACCTTGCTTTGGTAGTAGTTTTGTTGTATCTTTCCTTTATAAATTGTGTACTCTAGGACTCAATAAGCTTCTTTATACCTATTTATTTGAGGTTAAGTTCAGCCAAAATAGCAAATTTATATAAGATTCCTTTTCTTTTCTTTTTTTCCTAGCCCCATTTTTCTATTCAGTGGGACCTCTACCTCATTTTTGGTATCCAGTGTGATTATTCTCCTTAAAATAAGAGAAATTGAATACATGCCATTTTTAGGTAGATTGGTTGAATTGGTTTGCTTTAATATTACTTGGTATCCATCACTGTTTTAATCTTATTAAATCTATTTAATCTTATTAAATCTATCCCTGTTAGAGGGATTTCCAGGGAAACATATTTTCTGATAATTACCTTACAATTTTGAAATCACCTTAATTCTATTCTGACAGCTGATTCTGGAAGGGCTTCTGGTCCATCTTTTTAAAAAAAGAGTGTGGTTCTACATACACTACATTTTTTTTCTCTCTCTCTCTCAGGCCTCCTCTGTCACAGCTATTTTTTCTTACGTGTTTAATGATTGATATGATAAAAAATGACATTTGTTATTTTCTTTCTTTTTGCATAACATAGATTTTTATTTATTCATTTTGCAAACTTTCTCTCATCCTTGAAAGTCCAGCACCAGTGCTGTCTCTTGCGAAGGAAGTCTCCCTTAACTAGCCTCCATAGAGAGATCATCTTAGTATTTGTATTGATTTTCTGTTACTTAGAAATGTCACCTTATTCATCCTTGAGGATAAGCTCCTTGAAAATTGATACAAACTGCTTTGCTTGTGGTGTTTCCTCTTATCTCCTGTGAGACCAGCCTGAGGGTAGTGATTGTAGGTTATGTTGGCAATTGCTGGAGACCAGTGTTGGTCTTTGGTGCTTTCTAGATCCTGGAAATACTCTTGCCCTGAGGTGAGCCTATTAGCAGATGCATGCTTGTGGGATCTCTCATTCACTCTTCTGATTCATCTTCGGTCCTCAGCCTTGGTTGGGTCCCTTTTCTACTTCTGTTAAACTCGAAGACTATCATTCATTTTTTTTCCCTCTGCTCTCTGGCTCCCAGATGCTTATTTGGTATTTCCTCGTATAATGACTTAGAACTCATATTTTCATTAATCTCTCGTTCTTTCCACATTGTTTATGTGCAAATGTATTCCTTTTTTTTTGCCTTTATGATTTTATGCCTTTGATGGTTGAGGTGCTAACAAATGTATCATTGTACTATTTTGTCTTTGTTCATTAAGTTATTATGGTAGGATACATCTTCTATTATATACAAGGATAGAAAATTAGGCAGTTCAGCAGTACTCCCTATCTTTTGACATTAGTGTCTAAATAGATTCATCATAAAGTCTTATTATAATACTCATAAAGCTTCCTTAAAATGATTTTGTTGTGAGAACTGTATATTAACTTTATTGTTGTGAATTATAAATAATTGTTTTTCTCTAGATTTCCATCCTTAATTATAGAACTATGTGTGCATTGTACAAATTTAAAGCATCAAATTTGTAATGAAAAAATCAGTCCTTATAACTGCTTACTATTCTCTTTATTGTTTCTTGCTTTTATTTTTTCCTTTTTAACTATTTCCTATGAAATGGTTTTCATAAGTATTTTTAAATATCAGGGTAATAGATGAAATGTTACTAATAAATAGGAAAATGCCCCTGAAATGATGAGTGCCAGGCCATGTGACTCTGTATGCTTCATGGCAGGTAAAATAGGCATTTTAAGTGTCTGTTTTTCTTTATTGTTTATGCCATTTAGTTCTGTGTCCTAATAGGTCAGTTTTTTTTCTTTTTTCAAAGATTTGTCTACTTGAGAGAGTGAGAAAGAGAGTGTGCACACACAGAGGGGAGGGGCAGGTCGGAGTAGAGAGAGTCTTTAAGCAGACTCTGTGCTCAGCGTGGAGCCCCATGCTGGCCTCTATCCCATGACCCTGAAATCACAACCTGATCCTAAACCAAGAGGTGGTCGCTTAACTGACTAAGCCAGTCAGGTGCCCCTAGTATGTCAGTTTGTAATGTGACCAGAAGATGGCTTCCGGATGAGCATGGCTGATTATGGTTTATGCCCCATAAACCATAAGTATTTATGGAGCTATTGATGTATGCTCCATGTTTAATCTAATACACACACACACATGCACACACCTTTTTTGCCTGATGTTGAGCCTCACTAGAGTGATCCTGCTGTGTGGTAGTGAGAGGAGCATGAGCAGCTTATCGACGGTGATCCTTGCCCAGGAGGCTGAGAGGCAGCCTTTGGGGTGAGCTTTCCTTAGTGAAACAAAGTAAAAAGGAAAAAGTCCCAATGGATTCTAGTTCTACACTAACTAGATGGTGGACTTCCACTTAAAGCCTAGAAGACATCCCCTCTGGATCGCTCTCCAGGGCTGAATGCAACGTCTTGAATTTCTTTTCTTTGTGTTCTGTAGATCAAAGTACTCAGGAATTAGATGGCCTTCCCTGAAATGCAGACCTTGTCTAGCAATTTGTAGCAATTTGTAATGAGAAATGAAGGTTTCTCTGTGGTGATTTTTCTCTGTTTCAGTTCAGTATATAGCTAATCCACTTAGTGTGAAAAACTTCTTGAAGAACAGGTTGGAGAAGCAACCAGAAATACATGGGAAGTTCACATTTTCTCCCATGTTGTATTGTCCGTTGTGCCCTTCAGAATCAGGAAGTATTTATTTTTACCTGAGTCCTGTTTTAAACCCTGTATACTGTTAGGGTTAGGTAAGTACTGGTGTTTCTGTGTGTATTAAGCCTTTGTCCCGCTTTGTTTAGTGACTTCTCTCTTGTAATAGGGTGTTTCAAAGTCAGCTATATCTGGAAGTTTATTTAATCAACTATAGATGAGTTAAACATTTCCACAGTTAGTGTTTGTGTACAATGATAGATTAAAAAATAACTAGAACTTTTCTGTAGTATTAATCTTTGGGGAAAGCTGAGCCTCTCTGAGCTTTTAGTTTTACAAGAGTAAAACTTGCTTGGAGTCTTAGGAAAGAAGCTGCCACTGGGAGGCAGAGAAGGAAGAGGGTGTAAGCAATGGGCTCTTTACCACCTCACTAGGAGACAGATGTTTGAGAGAAAATCTGATCCACATTCTTGGTATGTGTAGTCAACCTCAGTGGAGTATCAGAGGAGAAAACCTTAGGGAAAAACACTTATTTAAGCTACTAGAAGAGGAACAGTATTGGGAGGAAGTACTCTACTTTTGAACATGTTTAGTAGAACTGAACAGTGTGAGTTGTTTGATTCATCTAATGGCAGAGTCTCGATGGAAATGAAACCATGATACCTTCTCGTGAGGCTTCTTTGCAATCTAAGTAGTTTACATGAATTTAGCTTTTAGGAATAAGCTGGTTACAATTACCTAGATAGGTAGAATAGCATGTACATTCTTGTCATTTGAGTATATTGAGGCCAAGACCTAACAAATACGTTATCTGGGAAAATGCTAGGCTTTAGGGTACTCGGATTTTAGTTAGGATGATTTGGGACGCATCTGTTCTAATAATAAGTAGCTTAGTCATTAGACTTAAGAATCCTGTAATAGTTAAGCTTATCACAGTTTATTGAAGCACCAAATTGACACCATTTGTGTCGTTTTCTGTGCTTAGTGTTTCGCAGAACTTATGCTTTGAGCACATTTAAGTGAACATTGAGCCAAAGATCCAATGAGCAATTTGCATACTTCGTTCTGGTCCATTAAGTAAAACAGTTATGTACAAGCTGTGGTCCCTGTAAATAAGGCTAGCAGAAAAGATCTGTCCCAGTCATACAGAAACATTTGGGAGACTACAATAAGATTATTTAATATAGAAGACATTATTTAATATAGAAGACATTTAATATAGAAGACATGTATCAGTGGTACAAAACAAAATAAGTTTTGTTTGATATAAGACCAGACATCTATTTTACCATTCCCATCCCCAAGATGATGGTCCATTTCTATTAAATGAGATCTTTTATCATCCTGGGTATTACAAATATTATCAGATACTTAAGACTTCTGTGTTATTTTCATTCCCAGGATTCCCTCTTGTATCTTTGTTTTATTTTTTTTTTATTTTATTTTTTTAAGATTTTTATTTATTTATTTGACAGAGAGATCACAAGCAGGCAGAGAGGCAGGCAGAGAGAGAGGAGGAAGCAGGCTCCCCGCCGAGCAGAGAGCCCGATGCAGGGCTCGATCCCAGGACTCTGAGATCATGACCTGAGCCGAAGGCAGCGGCTTAACCCACTGAGCCACCCAGGCGCCCCTCTTTGTTTTATTTTAGTAACTATAATATCGTAGAGAGTATAGGGAATTTGTACCACAATTTCAGTACCTAATATTTGAAATACATTTGGGGCGCCCTGGATGGCTTAGTCAGTTAAATGTCTGACTTGACGATTTTGGCCAGGCTCTATGCTCAGCCGGGAGTCAGCTTGAGATTATCTCCCTCTCTCCCTCCCCATACTTGTGCTCTCTCTCTAAAATAAATAAATCTCTAAGAAAATATTTGAAATACATTTATAAATCTTGTGCTGTACTTCCTAATTCCATGGTACATAAACTGCTGCACTTGATATACTAAGGAAAGGTCATTTTCACATCAACTTTCACAGCATAACATTTTCTAATATGTTACTGAAACGCAAAAAATACCCCTCCATTACTTTGTTCTTTAATCCATATTTTTTTGAGCATGGTCTGTGTCAAGCAATGTACAGGGACTGGGATACCAATGAGAAAGACACAGGCCCTTTTCTTGAAGTGTGTAGAATCTAGTGTCTGATGTACCCATTCCCAGCTTATATTCCAAATAGTTGCTGTAAGGTGTTAGGGACTGATTGTTAGGGACTCATTTGTTTTCTCTAGAATCATATGCTGAAGCCCTGGTGTGATAATATTTGGAGATAGTGTCATTAAAGGGGTAATTAAGATTAAATGAGGTCTTAGGTGCGGTCCTAGTGCTGTAGGAGTGGTGTCCTTTCAAGAAGAATAAGAGACACGAGGGTTGGTACTCTGGGGAAAGGCCATGTGAGGACAGAGTGAGAAAAGGTGCCCATCTGCAAGCTGTGGGAGAGGCCTCAGGAAACCAGCTCTGTTCACACCTTGACTTTAGACCTCTAGTCTCCAGAACTGTGAGAAAATAAATTTCTGTTACATTATCTAGTCTATGGTATTTTGCTGTGGAAGCCCTAGCGATTTAATGCTGTTGTATACAAGGCTTCTTGGCAAGTGGAGGATTGTTCAACTCTCTGTTCTCTATAAAATAGCATTGATCTCAAAGGTTCTTTTTATTTGTAAGCCTGGTGCCAGGTGTTCTTATAGGCAGTCTTGATCTTATTGTTGTACCTTATAGCTTCAATCCGTTACCAGTACACATTGACATTCAATGCTGAATAGCCTCAGACTGATAGTGGTTCTCCTTGTTTACAGAAGACATTTCAGTAACTTCAGAAAAACAGTTGAAATACCATGTATATTAGATATTAATTTGATAGAAATAGATTTGGGAAATAAATTTTGTACACCTTAAGCACAGGAAAGAGTATGGATCAAAGGAAAGAGTATGGATCAAAGAGAACAAAACACAGATTTAAATAACTCAATTATCAATAATTATTTTGGGCATTAATTTATTACCCTGTATATATATTTTTGCTTTTCTTATAAAACATCAATTAGAAAGTTTCTTTGCATTACTTCAGCACCATTATAAACCTCAGTCTGGATATTTTGTAGGTCATTTAATCTCAAGGCCAACCTTTGATGGATTTTTTTCCCTCCTCCTTCATAGGCTGTAGTTCTTATATGATGTGGCCTGTTCGCAGTTGTGGTGGCCAGGCTTTTGCAATAGATTTGTTCATTGAAGAGTAAATAAGGAATTACAAATCTCACCATGGGACTCATGGTGATACTCTTACTTACTAGGTAAGATCATCTAGTGATGGAAGGATGTTTTAGGTGAGGGTGACAGTAGTTTTTTTTTTTTTTTTTAATGTTTTTTTTTTTTTTTTTTTTAAGATTTTACTTATTTATTTGACAAAGACATAGCAAGAGAGGGAACACAAGCAGGGGGAGTGGGAGAGGGAGAAGCAGACCTCCCGCTGAGCGGGGAGCCTGATGTGGTGCTCAATCCCAGGACCCCGGGACCATGACCTGAGCCAAAGGCAGATGCCTAATGACTGAGCCACCTAGGCGCCCGATGGGGACAGTAGTTTTTAAACAAAGAAATATGTTTGTAAGGAAAGGTTGTTCCCATGCGTGCTTTATTTTGTTTGTTTTTACAGTTTTGTGTTTCTGACTTCTTTTTAAGATTTTATTTTTAAGTAATCTCTACAACCAGTATGGGGCCCAAACTCTTAACCCCAAGATCAAGAGTTTCATATTCCACCAATTCAGCCAGCCAGGTGCTCCCAGACATACAGTTCTATGATAAAAATGTTTAAGATATGTTATTTCCTTTTTAATATGTACATTAGAAAATGACTTCACCTTTCTTCCATGTTAATGTTTCTTCCATGTTTCTTCCATGTTAATAATATATATGTAACACTTGGGTGGTTTTTATGAAGTGAGTTGACTCACTGCTGTAGCCATACTGGAAAAATGATTCAGCAGACTGTCCAGGGATAGTGAATAAAGTGGGTTAGTGAGATCAGCCGATACATTTGCCAAACTTTTACCTTTTATTTATTTTATTTTATTTTATTTTTTTTTAAGATTTTATTTATCTATTTGACAGACAGAGATCACAAGCAGGCAGAGAGGCAGGCAGAGAGAGAGAGGGGGAAGCAGGCTCCCTGCCGAGCAGAGAGCCCGATGCGGGGCTCGATCCCAGGACCCTGAGACCATGACCCGAGCTGAAGGCAGAGGCTTTAACCCACTGAGCCACCCAGGCGCCCCCAAACTTTTACCTTTTAAAAGTTACCTGCCACTCTTTTCTTTCTGTGCAACTTAATAGTAAAAATGGGAAAAATACTGGTGGTGGTTATTTCCTCCCAGTAAGTAATAAATGAATGACTGTAAGAATTGAGCAATATAAAGTATTTCATTTTAAATTCCTTCACCCTGCTGTTGAAATTTTTTCTATATGTAAGTGGTCAATATGTAAAATGTATTTCAAGGTAGTGGAAGTTAATGGAAAAATAATAGAATCATCCAGAATATTTGTTTTTGCGTCTTTGATTCTGCCACTAAATAAGTGTCAAAAAATGCACTTACTCCTCCTGTACTCCATCATCCCCCTTAAGGACACAGGAGTATTTTGCTTGCTCAGTAATGTGATTATGTCTTTAGGATGTTCTTGGAAGTATAAAACAGAAACAATAGAGGATGAATAAGGTACACTGAGTTTTTTCAACTGTCAGCAGCTTTTGGCTATGTTAAGAAATAGATTGGTAACATTATGTTTCAGTTGTACTTAACATTACTAGCCTGGACCATCCACCAGACAGATATTTATTGAATATATAACTTACCACTGGTTACAAACCCAGTCTCTTTGCTTAATGATTACTTTATACATCTTGTTTATAATTTGGTAATTTTGGTCCTTTTCTTGGGGTTCCCCTGGCTCATTCCTGATTCACAGGATTGTGCATTCTTCCTGTTCAGTAGCATATAGAATATTGTAGAAATAATAAAAGGGGCAGTATCTTTGTACTAGCTGGAAATAGGCTGGATTTGTTACATTGGAGGGAGGAAAAAAATATGTGTGTGGATATGAATGTGCATAGGGAATTTAGGGATGTTGAGAAATAAAAACGTGCCTTCAACAACTATATATTTATTTAACTCAATAGAGGTGTTTTCACTTATGGTTTATCCATGGCCATATGTTTAAATTCACAGATTCTCCTTTGCTTTGATTTTGTAGATTGGACTATTAGTTTTGTTTTTCCTTACCTTTTAGTTTTACTAATATCAATGTTTACTAAATCGAAGATGTCCTTTAGAAAATACGCTTTTAATCATGACATTCAATAGGCCTCTGAGTACTGTGTCCCAAAACTCTCACTGAGTGAATAAAATATCACCTCTCATTGTTGGAAATGGTGTAGGAATATTGTCTGTTGTCATGATGTTACACATGGAACATTGTTGTGAGTTTTTAAGGGACATTTTTTAGCAGAGGCCTTCATAATAACTTGCATACCATGTCTGTGCTTTTATATCTTGTCTTAGATAACAAAGCAAAAATATAATATGTGAAGTTACAAGTTAGTCTAAAACCAGCATTTTTTCCCAACCATAACAGAATTGTAAGCATCTTTAATAACTTCCTAATATTTTCTTGCAGAGGGGGTGAATTGTTTATGTTCTCAGAGTGTAACAAATCAAGATATATCTGCTTTTTGGGTTTTAAAGAAACCACACTCGTGGGGGTGCCCGTGTGGCTCAGTTTGTTAAGCCTCTGCCTTCAGCTCTCATCATGATCTCAGGGTCCTGGGATCCGGCCCAGCATCTGGCTCCCTGCTCAGTGAGGAGTTTGCTTCTTCCTCCTCTGCCTCTTCCCTAGCTTGTGCTTTCTCTCTCTCTTAAAGTAAATAAAATCTTAAACAAACTAACAAACACAGCACTCCTTTCTCCATGGGAGAAAAACAGAAAACATATGCAAACTTTTTTTTTTTTTTTTTGGTAAATAGAACGTGCTCCTTTCATACTTAACAATGTTAAAGACATTACATATGTTTAGTTAAATGTGGTATAAAATGGTTTGGAGGTTCTACTTGCAGAAAATGGTTTTTCTATCATGTCTATGACATCTGTTAACTCTCCATAAGCACACAGCTATAAACTATTATAGCTAAGTGTAATCCTGAGGCCTTCTCCAGTAAGCTGAGGCATTACCATTCATTCAGTTTAACAAAACTCTGAGGTTGTGGTATGATGTGTATATTTTATTCTTTATTAGCCTCAACTGACGTATACATTTCTGGAAGGAAGATTGAGCCTTATAACACCTGTATTCCTTGTCAAAAACAAAAACAAAAATCAACCTTAGTTATGGCAAATTTTGATGAACTGTGAATCTCAGCAAACTAGAAATTTTTTCTGCTAACCTATGAGAAGTTGTGAATTCTAAATGTCAAACTCCTAATCCGTATGAAAACAGCTTGGTAAAGATTCTGTCCATTCTCCTATTTCTTTTCTCTCTTCACTAATGAGACTCCATATCTTGAATGTTGTTGGTCTTGGTACTTGGAGATCCTTTGCCATTAAAGTGAGTTTCAGTTATATTTACTCTATGGTTCTTACTATGTCAGGAACAGTCACTAATTATTTTATATGAAGATTTTTAATACTTGTTAAACACTGGAGCAATCCGAAGTATTTATGTATTACTTAATATTACTATATCAGTGTGGTATAGATAACAACTTCATTAGCATTTCAACTTTAGAATTAATATAAAATCTACTAGTGCCTACTGAGCCTTTGGGTTTCTCCTAAACAGTTTTGTATTGCCATACAGTTGTTGACGGTGTCTGTTTTTCTTTTTAAATTTTGAACAGTGAACTAACTGTAATTTCACCTGTCTTAAATTGTTTTGAATCAAAAGTAAAAGACAATGTATTCCTTGTGATACATGGATAGTGTCACTTTAGTAAATTTAAGTAGTATCTTTAAGGTAAAACTGATTAGTTAATTACATCTGTTTTTTTAGTTTAATGAATGATACCAAATAGTTCTGTAACCCAAGGCAAACCAATAAATATGTCAGCACAATAAGTGAAGAAACATTACAGAACTGAATAAAAGAAGTTATTTACAACTATGGAATAAAAATGTTAAAATTAAACGAACTTAAAAATGTATATAAGAGGACGTTTATCGGTGAACTTTTTGCTATTACTTGTATTCTTTTTCTTTCTTTGATGTGTCAAGACAGCCTTAACCTGTGTCTGATTGACGTTTGGTTCATCAGACTAGGAGGTTATTATATTTGCTTGATTCGTTGGTTGCTGTCAACATCTTTATTTTATTTGACCTTTTCAAACTGCATTTTCAGCTTTTGTATCTTAAGTAAAAATGAGGAAACACTGCTCCAAAACAAACTAAACCATGTTTACTACTTGTTTTCATCTAATAGATGATGATGGTGCTTTTAATTTTTAAAGTAGGTATTGGAAACTTTGTTCAATAAATAAAAACTATCATGTCAGTATTACTGAAGGAAATTAAAGAGTTGAAGACCTATTTTTACCCAGGAATATTTAGTAAACAGGTCTGTAGATAACTAACATTATAAAGGGAGAAATGCAAATTAAAAAAATTCCTGTGTCTGGATGAGTTGGAGAACATTTTCCAATTTCAAAATTACTTTCTTTTTACTTTATTTTCTCAGGGAAATGGCATCTTTTCTGAACAGATTCTACAAGGATGAGTGAACAAATGTTCCTTTGAGCTTTTGGAGATAAGCATTATATAGAAGCAAATAAAGTCGAGGGACTTTTCCCGAGTTTTAAATTCATTAGCACAGCACAGACAGTGACCATAAGAAAGAATGAAGGTTTTAAGTGGGCAAGTTAATGTCAGAAATCGAGGCTGTATTTATTTTTCCCTTCAGTATTTCTCTGCTTCCAACTCCTTTGCCACCTCCAGCCGACACATAAAGCAGTGCTTTTAAAATGTACCCTCTCCTCCCCAATTTTGCTTTACAACTGTGCTTGGGGAACAGCAATAGATAATTTTAATTAAACAGTATGGACGTTTTTCCAGGGGAAATACATGTAATAGGATTGTTTTAGCTGTTAACTTTCATTGTTGGATTAGATTTGTTTTCAACTAGCTCAGCTGATGCTATTCTTATTATTTTTGGCCTGAAATATGCTTTCCACTGGAAACTTCTGTATTTGTCTCTTAGCACATTTGGAACCACCTCATCTTTGTCTTAAAATCAGAACTTCCATGGTTTTCACTAAGTAAGGCTCATTCTTAGAAGCCTTCCTTAACCACCGCCCTTCTTTTTTTCAACCTTGGAGATGTATGTCAAGTGAGGCCGACTTTCTTATTACAGTGTTGCCTTATTCTCCGCCATTTCGCTTTCTTGCCCCCAGCTTATCTCTGGTAAGTACTAGACCTGTTCTGCTTAGCTGCGGTTGGTCCCGGAATTATCTGCCCACCTGTGGTGATTTTCAGTTTGTCTCTCTGCTGTATACCGTCTTTAGATTCATTTATTCTGTTTGCCGAAGCTTTGCAGGTGTCACCATTGCCCACAGGATCAAGTTCCTATTCCTTAGGTTCATAGGCTTCTGTATTTGACCTTTCTTTACTATCCCCACCCTTACATGTGCTGTCTTCACAAGGAGACTTTTAACTTTTTGAGGGTAAGGTCTTTGACTTTTACCTCTTAAAAATGTTCATGTTAGCTCCTTTCAAGTCGTGGACCATTAGAGATGATAGAATCTCTGTTATTTGTCCGTCTGTCTGCTTTTCCTCCTGACTGCCTGTCGGCTTGCCTTCCTGTCAGTATGTCAGCCTGACGCTGCTTCTCTATGCCAATTCAATTATTGGTATCTCAGGGCCTACATTACCCATTTGAGGAAAATGAGTCTGATGTCTCCTATCTATTTTATCTGACATTGTCCTGCACTTTTTTTTTGTTTTGTTTTGTAGGCACGTAAACTCAGTTTCTACTCTTTTTCTAGATTTCCAAGATTTAGCACCCAGTTTTGCTTTTTGTTTTTTTTCCCACATAACATGATGTTGCCTTTCGGAGTCCTTGGTAACATGAGAGGTCTATATATTGTATGCCAAGGAAAATTATCCTTGTAGAATATATAGTATTTTAAAGAATTTAAAAAGTAGAAAACAGATGAGTTCTTCATTATGTATATCCTTGTATTTCTGATTACCTTATGTACAGTGAAAGTGCTAAGTTAATATTGCAGGTGATGGCAAAGTTGACATAGAGTCATTGCTTTTTACATTTAAACAACTAATCCAAATATGATTTTGACACCTCAGATAGGTTACTTGTGCCACCTGGAAGCAAGTCTGGTTTCTGTAGACACAGTGCAGTTAGTTCAGAAGATACTGTTAGTTCATTAAACCGTTAAAAATAGATTACCATTTGACCCAGCAGTTCCACTCTAAGGTATATCCCCAAGACCACTGAAAACACATGTCCACACAAAACCTGTATATGACTGTTCATAGTACAGTTATTCAGACTAGCCAAAAGATGGAAACAATCCTAATGGTCATTAACAGATGAATGGGAAAAAAGTGCTGTGTCCATACCTTGGAAAAATGTGGAGCCATAAAAAGGAATAAAATACTGATGTCTGCTCCAGCGTGGATGAACCTTGAAAGCAGTATGCTAAACGAAAGAATCTGACACAAAAGACCACATATTACATAGTTTCATAATGTCCAGAACAGGTATATCTGCAGAAACTGAATATATATTAGTGGATGGTTAGGACTAAGGTATGGGAATTTAGGGGAGAATTACTTAAAAGGAATGGCGTTTCTTTTTAGAGGGATGAAAATACTCTAAAATTGATGGCAATGATGGTTACACAACTCTCTGTATATTCTAAAACCATTAAATTCTTTAACATTATTACCTTGATGGTAGGGGAGTTAAATCTCAGCGGTTACAAAAAATAATAGACATTAAAGTGTAAGTTAATATCTTCTAATCTTTACTCTAATAACTTCTAATATTTGTCTTGGTT
Source organism: Lutra lutra (assembly GCF_902655055.1). Classification (NCBI taxonomy): domain Eukaryota; kingdom Metazoa; phylum Chordata; class Mammalia; order Carnivora; family Mustelidae; genus Lutra; species Lutra lutra. The sequence continues at coordinate 98,360,830 of NC_062288.1, read as the reverse complement.
AGGATGTTCCCTTTTCTTATGAGCTTTAATTATACCAGAATTTGTCTCACACTTCATCCTTACTTCTGGATATATTCATGTGGTTTGGGCTGGTGATTCTGAAATTTAACATGCATCAGAGTTACTTGGTGGGTCCCAACTCTAGCATTTCAGATTCTTTGCATTGGAGGTTGGCCTCAAGAATTTGTCTGGGAGTTTTTAACAGTTTGTGACAATTTTTAGGTGTTACAACATGTTTTCTTTTTCTTTTTTTCCCCCAGCATTATTACTAGCTTCTGAACTAACAGCCTTGGTAGGACTAAGGTTTTAACTCTGCATGATCTCTCTCATTCTCCTGTACTCCTACAGCATCTCTCTCTCTCTCTCTCTGCTCACAATCTTTTTTTTTTTTTTTTAACCCATAAGAACATAGCTTTTTAGTGTTCCATTCGACTTCCTTTTGTGAGCACAACTCCCCTTGTCTGCCTAATGGGCTTCATGTTTGAAAGTTTCGTATTTACTATCCAATTTTTTAATCTTAATTTTCTTTAACATTTGTGGCACCGTTTTCTTTGTACATCTGCCTTAGAAAGTTTAGAAACTTTATGCTGCACAAAATAAAATGTTTTGAATAGAAAAAAATAAAACTGTGATAAAGTGACACACTTAAGAGGCTAGACACAGATGTAACTTATCACTTTTTAGTATACTTTACTGTTTTTTTTTTTAAATTAACATATAATGTATTATTAGCTCCAGAGGTCCAGGTCTGTGAATCATCAAGCTTACACACTTCACAGCAGTCACCATAGCACATACCCTCCCCAATGTCCTTAAATCAACCACCCTCTCCCTACCCACCTCCTTCTGGCAACCCTCAGTTTGTTTAGTGAGATTGAGTCTCTGATGGTTTGTCTCCCTCCCGATCCCCTCTTGTTTCATTTTTTCCTTCCCTACCCCCGAACCCCATACTTTGCCTCTCAAATTCCTCATATTGGGGAGATCATATAATTGTCTTTCTCTGATTGATTTACTTCGCTCAGCATAATACCCTCTAGTTCCATCCACGTCATTGCAAATGGCAAGATTTCATTTCTTTTGATGGCTGCATAGTATTCCATTGTATATATATACCACTTCTTCTTTATCCATTCATCTGTTGATGGACATCTACGTTCTTTCCATAGTTTGGCTATTGTGGACATTGCTGCTATAAACATTGGAGCGCACGTGCCCCTGTAGATCACTACATTTGTATCTTTAGAGTAAATACCCAGTGTGCGATTGCTGGGTCATAGGGTAGCTCTATTTTCAGTTTTTTGAGGAACCTCCATGCTATTTTCCAGAGTGGTTGCACCAGCTTGCATTCCCACCAACAGTGTAGGGGGGTTCCCCTTTCTCCGCATCCCCGCCAGCATCTGTCATTTCCTGACTTGTTAATTTTAGCCATTCTGACTGGTGTGAGGTGATATCTCATTGTGGTTTTGATTTGTATTTCCCTGATGCCGAGTGATGTGGAGCACTTTTTCATGTCTCTGTTGGCCGTCTGGATGTCTTCTTTGCAGAAATGTCTGTTCATGTCCTCTGCCCATTTCTTGATTAGATTATTTGTTTCTTGGGTGCTGAGTTTGGTAAGTTCTTTATAGATTTTGGATTCTAGCTCTTTATCTGATATGTCGTTTGCAAATATCTTCTCCCATTCTGTCAGTTTTCTTTTGATTTTGTTTACTGTTTCCTTTGCTGTGAAAAAGCTTTTGATCTTGATGAAATAGTTCACCAACATTTCACTTTTACCTTTGCTTCCCTTGCCTTTGTGTTTCTAGGAAGATATTGCTGCAGCTGAGGTTGAAGAGGTTGCTGCCTGTTCTCCTCAAGGATTTTGTTGGATTCCTGTCTCACTTTGAGGTCTTTCATCCATTTCGAGTCTATTTGTGTGTGTGGTGTAAAGAAATGGTCTGGTTTCATTTTTCTGCATGTGGCTGTCCAATTTGTCCAACACCATTTGTTGAAGAGACTGTCCTTTTTCCATTGCACATTCTTTCCTGCTTTGTCAAAGATAAGTTGACCATAGAGTTGAGGGTCTATTTCTAGGCTTTCTATTCTGTTCCATTGATCTATGTGTCTGTTTTTGTGCCAGTACCATACTTTCTTGATGATGACAGCTTTGTAATAGAGCTTGAAGTCTGGAATTGTGATGCCACCAACTTTGGCTTTCTTTTTGAACATTGTCTTGGCTATTCGAGGTCTTTTCTGCTTCCATATAAATTTTAGGATTGTGTGTTCCATTTCTTTGAAAAAAATGGGTGGTATTTCGATAGGGAATGCATTAAATGTGTAGATTGCTTTAGGTAGCATTGACATTTTCATCTAATCCATGAGCATGGAACATTTTTCCATTTCTTTGTGTCTTCCTCAATTTCTTTTATGAGTACTTTATAGTTTTCTTAGTACAGATTCTGTGCCTCTTTGGTAAGGTTTATACCTAGGTATCTTATGGTTTTGCATGCAATTGTAAATGGGATCAACTCCTTAATTTCTCTTTCTTCTGTCTTGTTGTTGGTCTCTGTGCATTGATTTTATATCCTGACACTTGACTGAATTCCTGTACAAGTTCTACCAGATTTGGAGTGAGATCTTTTGGGTTTTCCACGTAAAGTATCCTATCATCTGCAAAGAGTGACAGTTTGACTTCTTCTTTGCTGATTTGGATGCCATTAATTTCTTTTTGTTGTCTGATTGTTAAGGCTAGGACTTCTAGTACAATGTTGAGTTGCAGTGATGATAATGAACGTCCCTGCCGTGTTCCTGACCTGAGCGGAAAAGCTCTCAGTTTCTCTCCATTGCGAATGATATTTGCTGTGGGTTTTTCATAGATGGCTTTGATGATATTTAGGTATGTACCCTCTGTCCTTACGTTTTGAATAGTTTGATCAAGAAAGGATGGTGTGCTTTGTTACATGCTTTTTCAGCATCTGTTGAGAGTATCATATGGTTCTTGTTCTTTCTTTTATTAATGTATTTGTATCACATTGATTGATTTGCAGATGTTGAGCTAACATTGCATCCCTGGAATAAATCCCACTTGGTCATGGTGAATAATGCTTTTAATGTACTGTTGGATCCTATTGGCTAGTATTTTGGTGAGAATTTTCACATCTGTGTTCATCAAGGATACTGGTCTGTAATTCTCCTTTTTGGTTGGGTCTTTGTCTGGTTGTGGGATCAAGGTAATGCTGGCCTCATAAAATGAGTTTGGAAGTTTTTCTTCCATTTCTATTTTTTGGAACAGTTTCAGGAGAATAGGTATTAATTCTTCTTTAAATGTTTGGTAGAATTCCACTAGGAAGCCATCTGGCCCTGGGCTCTTGTTTGTTGGGAGACTTTTGATGACTGCTTTAATCCCCTTACTGGTTATGGGTCTGTTCAGGTTTTCTATTTCTTTGTGGTTCAGTTTTGGTAGTTTAAACTTTTCTAGGAATGCATCCATTTCTTCCAGATTGTCAAATTTGCTGGCGTATAGTTGCTCATAATATGTTCTTATAATTGTTTGTATTTCTTTGGTATTGGTTGTGATCTCTCCTCTTTCATTCATGATTTTATTAATTTGTGTCCTTTCTCTTTTCTTTTTGATAAGTCTGGCCAGGGGTTTATCAATCTTACTAATTCTTTCAAAGAACCAGCTCCTAGTTTAGTTGATTTGTTCTCCTGTTTTTTAGTTTCTATTTCATTGATTTCTGCTCTGATCTTTATGCTTTCTCTTCTCCTGCTGAGTTTAGGCTTTCTTTGCTGTTCTTTCTCCAGCTCCCTTAGGTGTAGGCTTAGGTTGTGTATTTGAGACTTTTCTTGTTTCTTGAGAAAGGCTTATATAGCTATATATTTTCCTCTCAGGACTGCTTTTGCTGTGTCCCACAGATTCTGAACAGTTGTGTTTTCATTATCATTTGTTTCCGTAAATTTTTTCAATTCTTCTTTAATTTCCTGGTTGACCCATTCATTCTTTAGTAGGATGCTCTTTAGCCTCTATGTATTTGGGTTCTTTCCAACTTTCCTCTTGTGATTGAGTTGTAACTTTAGAGGATTGTGGTCTAGAAATATGCAGGAAATGATCCCAATCTTTTGGTACTGGTTGAGATCTGATTTGTGACCCAGGATGTGATCTATTCTAGAGAATGTTCCATGTGCACTAGAGAAGAATGTGTATTCTTTTGCTTTGGGATGGAATGTTCTGAATATATCTCTGATGTCCATCTGGTCCAGTGTGTTCTCTAAGGCCTTTGTTACCTTGATCTTTTGCTTGGATGATCTGTCCATTTCAGTGAGGGGGGTGTTAAAGTCCCCTACTATTATTGTAGTATTGTTGATGTGTTTCTTTGATTTTGTTATTAATTGGTTTATATAGTTGGCTGCTCCCATGTTAGGGGCATAGATATTTAAAATTGTTAGATCTTCTTGTTGGACAGACCCTTTGAGTATGATATAGTGTCCTTCCTCATTTCTTATTATAGTCTTTGGCTTAAAATCTAATTGATCTGAAATAAGGATTATCATCCCAGCTTTCTTTTGATGTACATTAGCATGGTAAATTATATTCCACCCCCTCACTTTAAATCTGGAGGTATCTTTGGGTCTAAAATGAGTTTCTTGTAGAGAGCATGTTGATGGGTTTTATTTTTTTAACCATTCTGGTACCCTGTGTCTTTTGATTGGGGCATTCAGCCCATTTAAATTCAGGGTAACTATTGAAAGATACGAATTTAGTTCCATTGTATTGCCAGTAAGGTGACTATTACTGTATATTGTGTCTGTTCCTTTCTGGTCTACTACTTTTTTTTTTTTTAAGATTTTATTTATTTATTTGACAGACAGAGATCACAAGTAGGCAGAGAGGCAGTCAGAGAAAGGAGGAAGCAGGCTCCCTGCTGAGCAGAGAGCCCGACGTGGGGCTCGATCCCAGGACCCTGGGATCATGACCTGACCGAAGGCAGAGGCTTTAACTCACTGAGCCACCCAGGCACCCCTCTGGTCTACTACTTTTAGGCTCTCTCTTTGCTTAGAGGACCCCTTTCAATATTTCCTATAGGGCTTGTCTGGTGTTTACAAATTCTTTTAGTTTTTGTTGGTCCTGGAAGCTTTTTATGTCTCCTTCTATTTTCAATGATAGCCTAGCTGGATATAGTATTCTTGGCTGCATGTTTTTCTCATTTAATGCTCTGAATATATCATGCCAGCTCTTTCTGGCCTTCCATGTCTCTTTGGATAAGTCTGCTGCCAATCTGGTATTTTTACCATTGTATGTTACAAACTCCTTGTCCTGCGACGCTTTCAAGATATTCTCTTTGTCACTAAGACTTGTAAGTTTTACTATTAGCTGACAGGATATGGACCTATTTTTATTGATTTTCAGGGGGTTCTCTGTGCCTCCTGGATTTTGATGCTTGTTCCCTTTGCCATATTAGGGAAAATTTTGACAATAATTCGCTCCAATATGCCTTCTTCCTCCCTCTCTCTTTCTTCTTCTTCTGGAATCCCAATTATTCTAATATTGTTTCGTCTTATGGTATCGCTTGTCTTTCTAATTCTCCCCTCGTGGTCCAGTAGTTGTCTCTCTTTTGCCCAGCTTCTTTATTCTCCATAATTTGGTCTTCTGTATCACTAATTCTCTCTTCTGCCTCATTTATCCTAGCAGTAAGAGCCTCTATTTTTTATTGCACCTCATTAATAACATTTTTTATTTCAGCTTGGTTTAGATTTTCGTACTTTTATTTCTGCAGAAAGGGTTTTTATTTCTCCAGACAGGTTTCTGTAATATCTTCCATGCCTTTTTTGAGCCCAGCTAGCACCTTGAGAATTGTCATTCTGAGCTCTAGGTCTGACATATTACCAGTGTGCATATTGATTAGGTCCCTAGCCTTTGGTACTGCCTCTTGTTTTTTTTTTTTTTTTTTTTTTTTGTGGTGAGTTTTTCGCCTTGTCATTTTATCCCAATAAGAATATATGAACAAGAGAATAAAATACTAAAAGGGTGGCAAAGACCCCATAAGAATGTACGCTAACCAAATCAGAAGAGACCCCAAATCGGGAGGAGTAGAAGGAGGTAAAAAGTTTAAAAATATTTTTTTTCAAAATTAAAAAAAGAAAAAAAAAATATATATATATATCCACCAGTCTCATATATGACTTGTGGATAGAACAGAGCACCCACTTGATTTTGGGTGTATTTTGGTCTCTTAGAAGAAATTACCTCCCAAAATTTTAAAGAACGAAAAACTTATATATATGCAAAAAATAAGGGTAAACACAATGAAGGGATGGAATATGACTGTAAAGATGAATATTAAAAAATCTAAAAAAGGAATTGATAATTTGGTTGGAAAGAGAAAGGAAAAGAAAGTGGGGAGAATTGCTCAGGCTGGAGACTAGAACAAGGCCTGTGCTAGATTTATGGTATATTTTGATATATTAGAATAGATTGTGTTCCAAAAATTTTTTTAAGAAAAAACCCTATATGTATACAAAAAATAAACTTAGATACAACGAAGGATAAAATATGACTATAATAATGAAGGTTTAAAAAGATTTTTTTAAGAAAGGCATTGTTACGATAAACTAGTTAAAAAACTTTAGAAGAGGAAAGTGGAAAATTTTTAAAAATTAGAATAAGAAGAAAATAAAATAAAAAAAAATTTAAGTAAATTTGCACGACTAAAGAGTCATGGGGAGAAAGCCATGAATTCCATGTTTTGCTTTCTCCTCTGGAATTGTGCTGTCCTCCTTGATCAGTGAGCTTGGTCTTGGCTCATGTCCTTTCTGGTCTTCTGAGGGAGGGGCCTGTTGTAGTTATTCTCAAATGTCTCGCTGGAGGTGGAATTACGCCGCCCTTGCCAGGGGCTGGGCTAAGTCATCTGCTCTGGTTCGCTCTGCCTGCACACTTTCCGTAGAGCTCTGCAGGGTGGGAATGAAAATGGCAGGCTCCTAATCAATCCTGGCCTGGAGCAGCCGAGAGCTTTTGACCCCACTCCTCAGTGTGCCCTCAGAAAAAAGTGCTCAATCACTCCAGTCTCCCTGGTCTCTGGCTGCACTCAGGCTCACCCGGCCTGTGACTGTGCGTTTCTGTCTCTGGCCTAGAGCCCCGTTTGGAGTTTCCAAACCCAGCAGATTCCTGCTGCTCTGCTCTTCCGGCAGATGATGGTGGGTCTCCCCGGATCTGCCACTTGTGGGGTCCCTCCTCAAAGAGCAGTGGCCCTGACTGTGCTGTGGATCACAGTTTAAGGTAACCCCGAGGTGAGCGCTCAATCCTTGGCTCCGACTCTGTAGCCGACTTCCCTGCTCTGATACCTATGAGCTCTGGTACACTCAGACATCCCCGATCCTTCTGTGAGTTCTTGGGGCCTGAGACCACACTATTCCCGTGAGGGATCCACCCCCGTTTAGCCTCTGGAGCAATGTCCCTCAGTGAAGCAGACTTCTAAAAGTTCAGATTTTGTGCTCTGTTGCTCCTCTGTTTTCCAGGAGCCGGCCCCTCCCCCCGCGGTTTATCTTCTGGTCACTTGGGATTCAGTCCTCCACACGTCCTACCTTTCGGAAGGTGGTCGATTTTTTGTTTTCTAGTATTGCTGCTCTTCTCTTCGGTCTCCTGTTGTGTTTGTAGGTGTTCAGAATGGTTTGATAACTGTCTAGCTGAATTCCTGCCACCTGCTGTCATCTCAGCCTGCTACTCCTCTGCCATCCTGACTCCTCCCGTTCTTTAGTATTCTTAGTATTTGTTTTCATTTCCAGATTAAAGACTTTCATTTGTTTTAATTAGAACATTCTCATTTGAAACGTTTTCAATAGGTAAGCTTTATGTGGAAAAGTGTGACAAGGCATGCATTATTAGCAAATTCTTAACGAAGGAAAACTGCTTTCAGAGGAAATGTACCTTCCTGATTTAAAACAAGCGAACCAAACATTTTCTGGAAATGAAATATTCTTAGGGTCTGTCAACATAAAGTCCTTAAGCCTCTTGTCCAGTGTTGAGAATTAGTAGTGGTTCAAAATGCTTATTGAACTAATAAATGAATGAGCCATCAACTGGGAATCTGGCAGATTGCTGGGATTACAGAGAAGATGAGAGCCTTGCCTTGAAGGGATTTAAAGTCTGGTAGTGTGCGTTGTAAATCAATCAGGGAGGATTTACTTAGCATCTGAGATTTACCAGTGCGGTGTAAGATGCTTGAAGGGGGTCTGTGAGGCATAGAAGGTAGGCCCTGCCCTGGAGAGGTTTTTTGTTGTTGTTGTTGTTTTTAAGATTTTATTTATTTATTTGACACAGAGAGAGGGATCACAAGCAGGCAGAGAGGCAGGCAGAGAGAGAGGAGGAAGCAGGCTCCCCGCGGAGCAGAGAGCCCGACGTGGGGCTCGATCCCAGGACCCTGAGATCATGACCCGAGCCGAAGGCAGAGGCTTTAACCCACTGAGCCACCCAGGCGCCCCTGCCCTGGAGAGTGTTTAACCTGTTTTGAGATGAGACCGGGCACAAGAACTATCCGCCTCATCTATGTAGTACATTGTGTGATGGTGACTATGCAAGCTCTTGAAATTCAGAAAGGGACGTTGGGGATTGAGCTGGAGATGTGTGTGGATGCACGCACATCAGGAGTTCATTGAAAAACAGCTGCAGGCAAAAATGTCATCTCTGATAATAAATTGCAAGGAGATCAAAAGTGATATTTCAAAAAGGGGAAAAAACCCCAGCTAGGTTGTAGAATTCTTTATTGTGCTGGTGTGGAAGGAGCAGCTGTTAGCTATCAAGCCGAGGAATCTCATGAATGCTGGCCAGTGTAATGCCCCTCTCCTGCCTACTGTTGTTACAGGCCATTTTACATTGGGCTTTGGCTGGCACCACACAGATTAGGGGAGCGTCTGGAAGAGCAGAAAAACCTAGAACCAAAAAAAAGGGCAAGTTACTTAGAATGTTTTACAGTGGACTAAGTAAGGCAGAATTTATTTTATGAGTAGAAGTAGGAATATAATGAAAAATATAATAATATAGAAATATTAGAAGCAACCTAATACCTTGGGCTTATCTGCCACATTGGAGTGTTAGAAAAAATCTGAAGTCATTAAGACTTTGGAAAACTCTATTTCTAATAGCCGTTCTGAGCCAAAATACTGGATTGTCTCTCTTTAACATAATGGTAACGGTAACCTAGACTTGTACAGGGAATGTTGTGTGCCACAGGTGGGCATTAGATGCTTAAAACACTTTGAATTTAATTAAAAAATTACTTTTTCCTTATAGATGTTCTGTGATTGTGTATTGAATTGTTTAATTTGTGTTGATTTATTATTACACTAAAATTGGTCTTGCATTTGGTCTTCGGACTTCAAATTTCACTTGATTTAGGCAAATTTTTAAGTTGAGGCCATATGTTTGCTAAAGTGAATTAGTCAATAATTTATAAGTTTGATGGGTATGTATATGATATATATTTGCCTTTTTTAGACTTTACTCCATAAATGATTTAATAAGGAAATTTACACTTAACCTACTTTCCAACACTGCTGATTAATTATGTATAAAATATTTCTTACCCATAAAGACTAATTATATTGAACCCTTATATCATATGTGGTAATATTTCCAAATGTATAAAAGACAAAAATGTAAAGAATAAAAATCTTTGAAGACAATCAGTTAGGATATATGTGACTATAGAGGGAAAGTCCATCTTAACTTTCCAGAAGATAGGCTTTTTGATTATGTCAAAAACCTAGTAAATTTCTATAGTTGGACGTATCATAAACAGTGTTAAAAGAAAAACAGATTTTGAATAATAAGTATAAAGAGATGATAGATAAAAGGTTTTATCTATAACATAAATAGAAATCTTATGTAGATAAGTAAAGATAAGTAAAAGCCAATTTGTCAAAAAAAATTTGCCAAACTAAAAATAAGCATTTTAGAAGAGGATGAATTCCAGTAAACCCCAAATATATGAACAAGTACTCAGATTCACTGTAGCTGAGGAATGTATGTTAGCATAGCGAGATGCCATATTATATTCAGTAGAGTGGCAAAAATGAGACTAATAGCTATTCCTGTTAGAAGCAGAGGAACTGGGATAATCTGATATTATTAGCAGAGAAGGGAACGATTAGGTTTTCTTTAGAAAGTAACCTGGTAATCCTTTAACATAAAAAGTACATCTCTCTTTAATCCTACAGTTCCAACTATGACTGGGAAAAAAAAAAAGAGAATTACCTATGTTAGTTGCCATGGAATTTCAGTGAGGTATAATTGAGAGGGGTAAGGCAAGATGCAAAAATTTCCAATTACATAATTCTATTTTTGTAAAAGAAAAGTCTATATATACATAATTTAGTGTGTATATGTGAAAATTTACATCTGTTGATAAACATGGAGAAACATAGCCTTAGTATGTTTCTTGGACAGGGATTAAAGGAAGGGTATAAAGTAATATTTATGAGCAAAGACAAAAGGAGAGACAGAACAAAAAATGAAAAGTGTAAAAATAGCATAAATAAAAGCATTATGATACGAACAAATTTAAGTGTGTGAGTTTTGAGACATTTATATAAATTGCATAAATGTATTTAAAAATACAATTTTAAAATGTTGAGAACAATCTGAAAGAGGGAGGGTACTGATACATGTGCCAAAAGAAATGAACATAGACATCTTTTGGGTAGAAGTTATTGGCAGAACTATAATGCTGTTGTGAAAATTACCATTTGACAACTACATAAGGCTTACCTTTAGTCTTAGAAAAAACATTTTTTTTTGAGATTCATATGCCCTTTGATATTACAACTCTACATCTTCAATTTATTGAATAGGAAAAAATAACATTCAAAAATGATTAATATACATTACTGCATTACTTCAATAAAGAAATAGTGATACCAAGGGTGATACAGATAGGTTCTGGATATAATGACACACTGTATGAGGTGAGGTATGAAATTTGAGGGAGGTTACAGAAGGCTTCTTGTAGGAAGCAGAGGGGGTTGTGCTCCAGACAGAAAGGCAGCAGAGAAGAAAGGAGTGTGGATTTCTGTGTTAAGTGCAATGGAGCAAACCAATCAGCTTATAAGCAATAGATTGTAAATGGAAATTGCTCCATTTTATTGACTCTAAGACTCCATTGATTCTAAGACATGATATTGTATATTCCACGCTGGAAGACCTGCTTATTAAACTAGTTGTTATATACACAAACATTTATATCTCATGGTTTCTCTGAGTCCAGAATTCAGGAGCAGTGGAAGCAGGTTGCTCTGGCTTAGGATCTCTTATGAGGGATACCCTCAAGATATTGGCCAGGAGGACAGTCATCTAAAAGCTTGACTGGGGGACACCTGGGTGGCTCAGTTATTAAGTGTCTGCCTTTGGCTCAGGTCATGATCCCGGGGTCCTCGGATCGAGCCCTGCATCAGGCTCCCTGCTCAGCAGGGAGCATGCTTCTTCCTCAGCCTGCTGTTCTCCCTGCTTGTACATTCTCTCTATTTGACAAATAAATAAAATCTTTAAAAAATAAATAAGGCTTGACTTGGGCTGGAAAACCCACTTTGAGGATGGCTCCCTCACATGGCTGGCAGGAGAATCCCACATGCCCCATGGAGATGCTTGAGTGTCTTTACAACATGGAGGTTACCTTCTCACAGAATAATCAGTCCATGAACATGAGTGAGGAAGATGCTGTACTATCTTTTATTACCTACTTTCAGAAATCACTTACCATTACTTCTGTATTATTCATTAGAAGTGAGCCACTAGATCCAGGCTACTTTCAATGGGAGAGAAATTAGACTCTACCTAGGAGTCTAATGGGGGTGGGGAGGGCCCGTAGATCCCAAGATGCCGAGATCATGACCTGAGCTAAAGTCAGACACATAACTCACTGAGTCATTCAGGTGCCCTCTGATCATTGAAGATTTGTAAACCATAATTTCTTTTTTTTTTTTTTTAAGATTTTATTTATTTGACAGAGAGAGAGATCACAAGTAGGCAGAGAGGCAGGCAGAGAGAGACGAGAAAGCAGGCTCCCTGCTGAGCAGAGAGCCCCATGTGTGTCTCAATCCCAGGACCCTGAGATCATGACCTGAGCCAAAGGCAGAGGCTTTAACCCACTGAGCCACCCAGGCACCCCAACCATAATTTCTTTATTTTTGTTTAATGTTCCATCTTTACAGTAAAACATAAATATCATATCTCAACCATAAAGGCAGTTGTGCTTTTTGTCTTATGAATTTAATTGTAACCAATCCTATTTTTCTCATTAGCTTTTGAGTTCTATAACTGAAGATTCTTATACTCTTGTGATTTTCAAGAATGTTACCTTTGTAGTTGGTGAAGAAATAATTGTTTTATCAATAATAGAACTTTCAGATACACCATCTTATAGATCCAGTTTTTGATGTGTAGCTAGTAAGAAGGGAAGGTAAATGTAAAACTCTTAGACATCTTAAATAATTAAGATTTTTTAAGGATAGCTTACTGGTTGGTCCTCTTATTTACGTTTGATTTTTACCAACGTGTTTAACTGAGAGGAAGACTCATTTTGAAATAAGGAAGATTTACAGTTTTGGCAACCCAGAAATCTGAAGTGTGGAGCACCCCAGTTTACACATGGGACATTTGTTACACCAGGCTTCAAGCTACCACAGAAGATTGCTCAGGAGAAGAAATAGTCCCATTAGATGTGAATTTTAATAGTAATATTTATATACTGTTCAAACAGAATTTACCTGAACATTAAAAACTAGACCCTACTAAAAAACTGACTTTTACTTTTTGTTGTCTTTGATTTTTTTTCATCAGTATTTTGTAATTTTTACCATGCAGAGCCTTTCCTATTTTTCTAAGGAAATGAGTGATCCATGATACATGCTGATTTTGAAATATACTTAGAGCATATTATATACAGAAACAATAATTGAAGCTTAATTTTCCTGTCGGCTATTTTTTAGATGAAACTGGTTCTGATTATTTGCTTAGTTTTAAAAAAGGCAGCTTTATCAGACTTGCCTCTAAAATTTCTCAGTATATTCCCTTCTAAATAGACAGTTATAATCACATAATGATTTGGACAGCTAGTTAATGACATTTAAAATGAACTTACACATTTTGATTTGCTTATTCAATCTTCTGTTTAAAAGCATATATTAGGTAAATTCAGGAGTCAGCACACACAGATTCATATCTAAGGTCTTGCCGTGGATTTATGTGTTAGTTTCTCGGTAACCTCTGGTTTGCTAATAACTTCGTTATTGTCTGATAAGACCTGCCTTTATTGGTTCCTGTTGACTTTGCTGCCTTCGCACAGTATTCACTACCACTCTTTATTGGTTGCAGAGTTACAACCACCATAAATAAATAAAGCATGAGGAGAAGGAAGAGACAGAATAGTCAGTTTACTTTCATGCTTTTTGGGTTACTGCCTAAATCACAATTATCAGAGGAAAGTGAAGTTTAATGGTCATCCTTAACAAGTGTAGGAAAACATGTGCAGTTTTACTCTTTCCATTTTGTGTTTTATGGACATTCCACATTTGGTTCAGAATCATGATGATGTAATAATGGCACTTTATTATCTAAGCTTGATGAATAGGATTGGGAAGGTTGTTTATTTTATCCTTCCATTTCACTATAACACTTTGACAAGAGTGAGAGACACCGACTGATGTTATACAGAGACTTTGTTTAATTGTTTTTTAATGAAGTGCTTGGGTTAAAATAGAAATATCTCTGGCCTAATTCAGGCCCTGGCAGGTAAGGTTTATTCTGTGTGGCGTGTTTCTTGTTTGGAGCTCTGTCAAGCTTCATTTCAAATGTATGCACAGAGGATTATAAAACAAACACGTAGGATTACAAATGTATATAGTGAATAATCTTTCACAGCTTTTCAATTTTGTTTTACCTGCCAAATCCTTTTATTCAAGTGAAATCCTATATGAGAAATCTTCTGAGAGTTCCCAGGCCAGGAAACAGATGGAAGTGGAGCCCTCTGGCTGAGGTGGCCTCAGTAGCTAGCTCTGGCTAGCCGGCTGCCCCCTGCTGTCTCCATATCTCCGCACTGGTCTGTTGAGCTATAAAATAAAGGGGATTCTTGCTCATCTCTTCTTTGCGTTTCTTAGGCTTTTTTCTTCTCATGGTAGGTAAGTCATTAACTACCTTTGATTCTAAGGAAGTTTGAAGTGATTAAATGATGGATTTTAACTCCTTTGGATTGAATAGATCCAAAGTTGCTTTATTTTTTCTTCATGAGCTAATATAACTATAGTCAACATGATTATTTGGAGAGGAAGCAGATTTTTAGAGAATTGAATGTTTTAATATATAACCTTAGAGATAGAATCGATCCAAAGTAAATATAATTCCATTTTGCTTTCATCGTTTTGGTACTTGTTAACCAGTTTCCTTGTGTTGGCTGTGTAAGAGAATAGTGAAAGAGCAAAAAGATGCTCACAGTGAATTGTTTTGTAAATTTAACATATTTTGTATTTTTAGTTATGTGAGGTTTGAACCAGTATTCTTTTTTTTTTTCTTCAAGATTCTATTTATTTATTTGACAGACAGAAATCACAAGTAGGCAGAGAGGCAGGCACAGAGAGAGGGGAGGCAGGCTCCCTGCCGAGCGGAGAGCCCGATGCGGGGCTCCATCCCAGGACCCTGGGATCATGACCTGAGCCGAAGGCAGAGGCTTTAACCCACTGAGCCACCCAGGTGCCCCTGAACCAGTATTCTTTGATAAAAACATTTAAATGATTTTTTTTAAAAGATTTATTTATTTACTTATTTGACAGACAGAGAGGGAACACAAGCAGGGGGAGCGGGAGAGGGAGAAGGAGGCTTCCCACAGAGCAGGGAGCCCAACGCAGGGCTTGATCCCAGGACCCTAGGATCATGACCTGAGCCAAAGGCAGACGCTTAACAACTGAGCCATCCAGGCACCCCTTAAATGATTTTTCTTTTTTTTTAAAGATTTATTTGACAGGGGACGCCTGGGTGGCTCAGTTGGTTGGACGACTGTCTTCGGCTCGGGTCATGATCCCGGGGTTCCGGGATCGAGTCCCACATCGGGCTCCCAGCTCCATGGGGAGTCTGCTTCTCCCTCTGACCTTCTCCTCGCTCATGCTCTCTCTCACTGTCTCTCTCTCAAATAAATAAATAAAATCTTAAAAAAAAAAAAAAAAGATTTATTTGACAGAGAGAGATCACAGGTAGGCAGAGAGGCAGGCACAAAGAGAGGGGGAAGCAGGCTCCCCGCTGAGCAGAGCCCGACGTGGGGCTTGATCTCAGGACCCTGAGATCATGACCTGAGCCGAAGGCAGACACTTAACCCACTGAGCCACCCAGGTGCCCCCTTAAATGATTTTTTTTAAGGATAGAATTAAGGTTGTGATATTTGCCCTTTTAGAGCTGGAATACGGACACAATGTTTATCAATTGGAATGACCTGATAATGTGGCTGGTCCTTTAGCCAAAACAAGATTTATTGTTGCAGGTGAGGTTGCTTTAAGACTAAAGGACTGTCTACGGCCATACCACCCTGAACGCGCCCGATCTCGTCTGATCTCGGAAGCTAAGCAGGGTTGGGCCTGGTTAGTACTTGGATGGGAAGACTAAAGGACTGTCCATGGATGTTTTGGAAAACTGGCTTCTGGATCTGTCCATTATTCTTCTGATGGAGCCCATCATGGCATTCTTGAAACATGTTAACAGTGAATGTTCTTTATGTATGATTTTTAATTATTTGAACAAAGTTTTATGCTAGGATCGTAAAGCTTCATGATTTTCCTTTTAAGTATTATAAGAAGATTTTGTCATTATTACTGTAATGTAAGTGGGATTTCCAGACTCAGCATTGGTGTGTAGCTTGGTGTAAAATTGGAGTTTAGGGCTGAAAGAAATATATGGTTATTTATTTATTTACTTATTTATTTTTAAATTTTATTTTATTTTTTTCCAGTGTTCCAAAATTCATTGTTTATGCACCATACCCAGTGCTCCATGCAATACGTGCCCTCCTTTATACCCACCACCAGGCTCACCCAACCCCCCACTCCTCTGCCCTCCAAAACCCTCCGTTTCTCAGAGTCCACAGTCTCTCATGGTTCATCTCCCCTCCGATTTCCCCCAACTCACTTCTCCTCTCCATCTCCCAATGTCCTCCATGTTATTCCTTATGCTTCACAACTAAGTGAAACCATATGATAATTGAGTCTCTCTGCTTGACTTATTTCACTCAGCATAATCTCTTCCAGTCCCGTCCATGTTGATACATAAGTTGGGTATTCATCCTCTCTGATGGAGGCATAATACTCCATAGTATATATAGACCACATTTTCCTTATACATTCATCCCTTGAAGGGCATCTTGGCTCTTTGCATAGTTTGGGACTGCAGCCATTGCTGCTATGAACACGGGGGTACATATGGCCCTTCTTTTACTACATCTGTATCTTTGGGGTAAATACCCAGTAGTGCACTTGCAGGGTCATAGGGAAGCTCTATTTTTAATTTTTAAGGAATCTCCACACTGTTTTCCAAAGTGGCTGCACCAACTTGCATTACCACCAACAGTGTAAGAGGGATCCCCTTTCTCCACATCCCCTCTAACACTTGTTGTTTACTATCTTGTTAATTTTGGCCATTCTAACTGGTGTAAGGTGGTATCTCAACGTGGTTTTGATTCGAATCTCCCTGATGGCTAATGATGATGAACATTTTTTTCATGTGTCTGTTAGCCATTTGTATGTTTTCTTTGGAGAAGTGTCTGTTCATGTCTTCTGCCCATTTTTTCACGTCATTATCTGTTTTTTTGAGTGTTGAGTTTGAGGAGTTCTTTATGGATCCTGGATATCAGCCCTTTTGTCTGGTGTCATTTGCGAATATCTTCTCCCATTCTGCGGGTTGCCTCTTTGTTTTGTTGACTGTTTCCTTTGCCGTGCAGAAGCTTTTAATCTTGATGAAGTCCCAAAAGTTCATTTTCGCTTTTGCTTCCTTTGCCTTTGGAGACATATCTTGAAAGAAGTTGCTGTGGCCGATGTCAAAGAGGTTACTACCTGTGTTCTCCTCTAGGATTTTGATAGATTCCTGCCTCATGTTGAGGTCTTTTATCCATTTCAAGTTTATTTGTGTGTGGTATAAGAGAATGGTCAAGTTTCATTCTTCTACACATAGCTATCCATTTTTCCCAGCACCATTTGCTGAAGAGACTGTCTTTTTTCCACTGTATATTTTTTCCTGCTTTGTCAAAGACTATTTGACCATAGAGTTGAGGGTCCATGTATTGGCTCTCTACTCTCTTCCAATGCTCTATATTTGTCTGTTTTTTGGCGAATACCATGCTGTCTTGGTGATCACCGCTTTGTAGTAAAGCTTAAAGTCAGGCAGAGTGATGCCTCCAGTTTTCTTTTTCTTTTTCAACATTTCGTTAGCAATGTGGGGTGCCTTCTGGTTCCATACAAATTTTTAAAAAGCATTTAAAAGTTAAAAAAAGTAGTTAATGGTGTGCCTGGGTGGCTTAGTGGGTTCAACCTCTGCCTTCAGCTCAGGTCATGATCTCAGGGTCCTGGGATCGAGCCCCACATCGGGCTCTCTGCTCAGCAGGGAGACTTTCCCCCCCGCCCCCCCCCCCCCCGCCTGCCTCTCTGCATACTTGCGATCTCTCTCTCTCTCTGTCAAATAAATAAATAAAATTTTTTAAAAAGGAGCTCAATGGTAATGAGAGTTTTTTTTTTTTTTTTTAAAGATTTTATTTATTTATTTGACAGAGAGGGAACACAAGCAGGGCACGCTGGAGAGGGAGAAGCTGGGTTCCAACTGAGCAGGGAGCCCTATGCGGGGCTCGATCCCAGGACCCTGGGATCATGACCTGAGCCAAATACAGATATTTAACAACTGAGCCACCCGGGTACCCCAAGAGTTTTTTAATTAAATTTTTTAAACATTGAGAGAATGGTATGGTATCCCCACTGCAAATCTATGGAGTGAGTGAGTGTGTGTGTGTGCGTGTGTGTGTATGCATTTATGCTTCCCAGTTGTCTACAGTGGAGTCACTGTATTTTTTATTTTATAAATAGAAACAATAAAATCCATCTTATTGGGTTACTATCAGGATTAAGTGAGAATATCTAATTCTGGAACACTGTAAGTACTTGATAAATTGTAGTCATTATTAGGATTGTTATTTTTAAAAACATTGTATACTAAAACAAAACAAAACATTGTATACTTTCTACCCTTTTAGCTTTTTTGGAGTTTCGTGAATGTAGTCTATCTATGGTCTAGTGATGATGTTTGCCAAGTCTTATTCTCCTTATTCTGTTTAAGGACTATATTAGATTATTTCTTTAACTGGATTCAGTATTCCATTTATTGTTTCTTAAGAACAAAAACAAATGGAAAATGTAAAAGAAAGACAAAAGGTAGCCCGTCTTATCAACTTCAACTTTTTTATTGAAATTGCAAATGTAATTTAAGATGTTAGACAAAGTTGGGGCGCCTGAGCGGCTCAGTGGGTTAAAGCCTCTGCCTTCGGCTCAGGTCATGATCCCAGAGTCCTGGGATCGAGCCCCGCATCGGGCTCTCTGCTCGGCAGGGAGCCTGCTTCCTCCTCTCTCTCTCTGCCTGCCTCTCTGCCTATTTGTGATTTCTGTCTGTCAAATAAATAAATAAAATCTTTAAAAAAAAAAAAAGATGTTAGACAAAGTTAAAAACAAACAAAAGGAACCAAATAGGGCACCAGATTTTTGTGTATTGATTTAGTATCCTGCAGTTTTACCGATTTCATTTATTCCAACATTTTCTGTCTTTAGGGTTTTGTATATATAATGTCTTCTGTAAATAGTGACAATGTTACTTTTTTTCCAATTTGGATGCGTTTTATTTCTTTTTCTTGCCTAATTGCTCTGGCTAGGCCTGCCAATACCATGTTGAATAAAAGTGAGAGTGAACCTCTTAATCTTATTCCTGATCTTAGAGGACAGGATTTTAGGTTTTCTCCCTTGAGTATGATATTAGCCATTGGTTTGGCATATATGGTCTTTATTATGTTGATAAATGTTTCCTCTCTAACTGTTTTCTGGGGTTTTTATCATAAATGGATGTTATATTTTGTCAAAAGCCTTTTCTGTATCTGTTAAGATGATCATGTGATTTTTAAAAAAGATTTATTTATTTGACAGAGATCACAAGTAGGCAGAGAGGGAAGCAGAGACAGAGGAGGAAGCAAGCTCCCTGCTCAGCAGAGAGCCTGATGCAGGACTGGTTCCCAGGACACTGAGATCATGACCTGAGGTGAAGGCAGAGGCTTTAACCCACTGAGCCACCCAGGTGCCCCGATCATGTGATTTTTTTTTTTTTTTAAGATTTTATTTATTTGTCAGAGAGAGAAGGAGAGCGAGCAAGCACAGGCAGACAGAATGGCAGGCAGAGGCAGAGGGAGAAGCAGGCTCTCCGCCAAGCAAGGAGCCCTATGTGGGACTCGATCCCAGGACGCTGGGATCATGACCCGAGCCGAAGGCAGCTGCTTAACCAACTGAGCCACCCAGGCGTCCCGATCATGTGATATTTATTCATTATTTTTAATGTGGTGTATCACACTGACTTTGGATGTTGAACCATCCTTGTATCCCTGGAATCAATCCTACTTGATCATGGTGTATGATCTTTTTAATGTATTGATGAATTCAGTGTGCTAATATTTTGTTGAGAATTTTTGCATCTGTGTTTGTCAGAGATATTGGCCTGTAATTTTCTTTTCTTGTGACATCCTGGTCTGGTTTTGGGATCAGGATATTGGTGGCCTTGTAAAATCAATTTGAGGGTATTCCCTCCTCTTCTGTTTTTTGGAAGAGTTTAGGATGAGTTGGTAATAATTCTTCTTTAAATATTTGGTAAAATCTACCGGTGAAGGCATCTAGTCCTGGACTTTTGCAGTCAAATGCTCTACCCCTGAGCTATACCCCCTAGTCCTGGACTTTTGTTTGAATCAGTAATTAAAGAGAATCCTCTGAACAAACTTTTTTCTAAAAATTGCCCTGTTCACATTTTCTGTGTCATTGTCATTTAGTCTTAGTAGGATATAGGTTTCTAGGAATCTATCCGTTTCTTCCAGGTTGTCCAATTTATTGGCATGTAATTGTTCATAGTAGTCTATTAATGATCCTTTGTATTTCTTTCATGTCAGTTGTAATAGCTCCTCTTAAATTTCTTTTTTTTTTTTTTCCTCTCAAATTTCTGATTTTGAGTCCTCTCCCCACCTCCCCCCACCTTTGGTGAGCCTATCTACACATTGTCAAAAAGAATCAGCTTTCATTGATATTTTTTTTTTTCTGTTGTCTTTTTTAGTTTCCATTTCATTTTTTCCTGCTTTATTCCTTCCTTCTTGTTACTAATTTTGGGCTTTGTTTATTCTTTTTCTAGTCTTCTGAGGTGTAAATTAGGTTGTTCATTTGACTTCTCCTGTTTCTTGAGGTGTAGGCATTTATCTACATGGACTTCCCTCTTAGAAGTGCTTTTGCTGTGTTCCATAAACTTTGGTATGTTCCATTTCCATTTTCACTTGTCTCAAGTTACTATTTTTATTTCTCTTTTGATTTCTTTTATCCATTTCCATCCATCTTTTATCCATTTCAGTAGCTCGTTGTTTAATCTCTAATGTATTTGTGAATTGTGAATTGTGAATTTTCCAGGTTTTCTTTTGTGATTAATTTCTAGTTTTATACCATTATGGTTAGAAAAGATGCTTGATATGATTTCAAGCCTCTTAAATTTATTAAGAGTTGTTCTAATGTGTTTAATGTGTTCTAATATGACCTATCTTGAAAATATTCTGTGTGTACTTGGAAAGAATGTGTATTCTGTTGCTTTTGGATGGAATGTTCTGTAAATATCTGTTAAGCCCATCTGGTCTAACATGTCATTTAAGCCCAAATTCATTAAAGTTCCAGGATACAATATCAGTACACAAAAATATGTGGTATTTCTATACACTAATAGTGAACTATCAGCAAGAGAATTTAAGAAAACAAGCCCATTTATAATTGCACCAAAAAGAATAAGGTACCTAGGAAGATATATAACTGAGGGGCTTAAAGACTTGTATATTGAAAACTATAAGACATTGATGAAGGAAATTAAAGATGACACCAAGAAATGGAAAAATATTCCATGCTCATGGATTGGAAGAGCAAATGTTGTTAAAATGTCTATACTACCCAAACCAATCTACAGATTCAGTGCCATCCCTATCAAAATTCTAAAGGCATTTTTCACAGAAATAGAATAAAAAAAAAATTCCCGAATTTGTGTGAAACCATAAAATGTCCTGATAGCCAAAGCAGTCTTGAGAAAGAACAAAGCTGGAGGCATGACACTCCCTTGTTTCAACCTATATTGTAAAGCAGTAGGAGTTAAAACAATATGGTATCGACATAAAAACAGATACACATCAATGGAACAGAAAGAGAGCCCAGAAATGAACTACACATCCGTGGTCAATTATTTTATGACAGAGGAACCAGGAATGTACAACGGAGAAAGGACAATCTCTTCAGTAAATGGTGTTGGGAAGATTGGACAGCCACATGCAAAAAATAAAACCGATCACTATCTTACACCATACACAAAAATGAACTCAAAATATATTAAAGACATAAACATAGGACTTGAAACCATGAAACCCCTAGAAGCAAACCTAGGCAGTAAGCTCCTTGACATAGGTTTTGGTGATTTTTTTTTTTTTTAATCTGACAGTTAACAAAGATGAAAACAAACAAGTAAAACTGCATCACACTAAAAAGCTTGTGCACAGCAAATGAAACCACCAGCAAAATGAAAAGGTAACTTACAGAATGGGAGACAATTGCATATCATATCTTATGGGATTGTTACTCAAAACATCTCAAGAACTTGTGGCACTCAGTAATAAAACAAAAACATAACCAATCCAGGTAAAAATGGGCAGAAAATCTGAATAGACATTTTTCAAAAGACATCCAGATGGCCAATAGACACATGAAAATATGCTCAACGTCTACTCATCAAGGAAATGCAAATCAAAACAACAAGGAGATATCACCTCACACTTGTTAGAATGATTCTTATCAAAAGACTAGAAATAACAGGTGTTGGAGAGGGTGTGGAGAAAAGGGAACCCTCCTGCACTGTTGGCAGTGCAAACTAGTACAGCCACCAGTGGAGGTTCCTCATAAGAATAGAACTACCAGGGGCGCCTGGGTGGCTCAGTGGGTTAAGCCTCTGCCCTTGGCTCAGGTCATGATCCCGGGGTCCTGGGATCAAGCCCTGCATCGGGCTCTCTGCTCGGCAGGGAGCCTGCTTCCCTTCCTCTCTCTCTGCCTTCCTCTCTCTCTGCCTTCCTCTCGGTCTACTTGTGATCTCTGTCAAATAAATGAATGAATGAATGAATGAATGAATGAATCTATCTATCTTAAAAAAACAAAAGAATAGAACTACCATATGATCCAAGAATCCTACATCTGGGTATTTATCAGAAGAAAATGAAAATACTTACTCAAAAAGATGTGTACCCCCAGCATTATTTACAATAGCTGAGGTATGAGAACAATCTCAGTGTCTATCAGTGGATGAGTGGTGAAAGAAATTGTGGTATATATACATGCGAGACGGTTACTCAGCCATGAAAAAGGGAAATCTTGCCACTTAAGATAATATGACATACCTCAGGAACATTATGCTAAATGAGATATGTCAGTAAAAGACAAATACTGTATGAGGTCACTTACAAGTGGAATCCAAATAAGTCATCAGGTATCATGGATATGTTCACACATCATACATTTCATACATACATCATACAGAAAACTAAATGATACAGAGAATAACTTAGGGATTGTGAGGGAAGGAGAAATGAGTGAACCTTTTTTCCCCCTTTATTTAAGTGTTTTTTTTTTTTTTAATAGATTGGAGGAAAAAAAAAACGAAAGAAAAGGGTACCAAAGGAAAATGATATATAATAATGATATCTGTAATTGTATCATCCAAAAATATCCTGTTAATACCTGGGAGTATTTCGTTCTAATTTTGTGTGAGACTGTATTTACTATAATAAGACATATTCTTTGAAAATTAATTCTTTGCTTACTGGTGTATCATAATTAGGCAGTCCTGTTGCTTTTTTTCTGCAGAATGAAGGAAGTATGTATTATACTCTAAAAGAAGCACCCCTTTAGCAACATCACTGCTTAGTTTCTGCCTGCATGTTTTTCCCCTTTGCACCGATATGCCTCCCCATAATTTTTCATCATGTGCTAAATTAATTTATAAGAGCTTTTTTTTTTTTTAAATAAGTTTATTAGTAGCCTTTGGCTCAAAATGTGGCTTAAAGATACTGAAAGTTGATGGTCCTAATCTCTTCAAGGACAAAAATTGGCATTTTATTAAATACTGAATCTCACAGATCTTTTCAGTAATGAACAAACAGTGCTAACGATTTAGTCCGTAGGCTGTTCTTTAATGAATTTGCATTAAAACTTAACAGTGAACTTAAAAAAATTGAAATTCAGAATTACTCCTCTAACAAATAATGTAGTTGGATGTGTGCTACACACCAACCATTCGGGGGGCTGAAATGGCAAATAAGACATGATTTCTTTTGTCATGAGCGGACTGTCGTTTATTGGGAGGGAATATGCGGAATCCAGATCATAAACGAGTAAATAAGAAAATGAAAATAGGCAGTGGCCATTAAATTGAATTAAAGCAAAAGGTGAGGTGGTCAGGGAGTGGTTTTTTGAAAAGGTTTTGAGTTACAATCTAAACTTCGGAAGAAACTAGCCACCTAAAGCCCAGGTAGCAACGCATTCCTGGTTGAGGGAACAGCAGTGGCCCTGAGCGATGGGGTTGGTGTGTTTGAGAAACAGAAAGAAGGTATTTGTGGCTGGAGGGGAGAAAGTGATGAGGGTATGCAATTTCACATTCAAGTGAGAGGAAAAAATATTCTTTGAAAATTAGATGCATACAAAAACCAAAATAAGATTTTAAAGAATTTTCCTAATAATTATAAGTATACATATCCTTTTTCTTGGACAGAAACATTAAATCTGACTTGTTAGACTTTTCAGAAACCATTTTTAACTTTACCGCTTGACGGTTTTTATTCGTTAAGGCTGAGAAGGATTGTGTGTCCAAAACTCCAAACTCAGTTATTTACCACAGAAAAAAAACTGGGAGGAACCCTAATGTGCATTTTTCTATATGAAGGCAGTAGCAATTCAAATGTTTGAGGATGGTGGTGGTAGGAGTGATAGCAGTGGCCATGAGAGCTAACATTTTTACAGTGCTTACAAAGTATGAGAAATCTTCCTGAGATGATTTCATAGATTGATTCATTTAATTCTTACACTGGGAAGTAGCTATTCTTATCCCCATTTAATGGATGTGGAAATTGAGACACAAAGAGATTTAATGATTTGCCCATGGTCATAGAGGAAGTTAGACTTGTTCAAGGTCACAAACAAGTTAGCTGAGCTAGAATTGAATCGCAAATTTATATGTATCTGCTTAAAATAAAGCAAAACCTTCTAACAACTCTGGTGATTCATTTCCTTTTGTCATTGAAAAGCTAATGACTATAAAGCACAGTGTGATCTAGTCCTTAATTTTTTCTTTATGGAAAATATCCTCCTTCAAACACTTAGTGTATAAAACCTTTTTCAGGTACTTAACAAAACTTTCTAAGGAAGAAAGTGAGACTGTGGATTTTTGTTTAGTTACATTTTTCTTAATATAATGAAACATTTTTCAGGACTTAGAATCCTTGGATCCTATAATGTTTAAATTGTTAGGAGGGCCTACATGCTTGGGATCCAACAAATTGAACATCCTGAAAGGTTAAACATGTTCTGCATCCCAAAACCATTCTAGGGAAGCAAATGCATTGAGGGTCTGTTGCATTTTAAATTATCTCAAGGTCTTAGCCACTTTTACTTTATTAAGAACAATTTGCTGAATCCGAATTTCAGTTTCATAATTCATACTTGATGTTCATCACTCAGTTATGTGCCATGTTTTATTAGGATGCAATGACAGAAGATAGAATACCTCAATTAATATTTAGAGATCTAGTGTGTGTAGTACTTAAGGATAATGCCAATGCTTACTGTTTATTTATCTTGTTCTTATTAATCTATTAATATTTTTTAAAAGCTAGAAGTGAATAGCTTTGTCTGTCTATTAATTCTTTACTTCAACTTCCGCACAGAGGTGTATGGAAGGGCAGTGTAGAATGAGGTAGAGTTTTTTGGTTTGTTACCTGTTTTTTGCAGTTATGTTTAATAATGGGTATGGTGTGTTAGATGTGCATTTTAGCCAGAATTATTTACGAATTACAGTGTCAGATTCTACGATCATTACCTTTAGAAGGGACCTCTGAGTGATTAGATTCGTGTGAACAGATAAAAGGGGTCAACTTTTTGTTAAGTAATTTAGCAAATTAATGACTCCCCAAGTACGCATCCTCCGTCTTCAACAATTACTAACTCGTGGCCATTTTTGGTTCATATGTACTCTTCTCCACTGGATTACTGTGATGCAAATAGTAGATATCATGTCATTGTCATTCACAAATAAGGAAACTATTTATAAAATGTATCCCTAAGTGTTTTATGTAGTTGCACTTAATATTAGTATAATATACCTAAGCTGCTTCTATTGAAAAGTGCTGGAGGGCCTCATTTGGCATGCATGATTTAAGGCAGATGCCCAGGAAAGATGTGAAAACAGATGGAATTTTTATGTTCTCGATGCTGTGATCAAACATGCTGCCAGTCTTTCCTTGTGCTTTCCTAGATAGAAACATTGAATCATCTTTGATGATTCCTTGTTTTCCTTCTCCCCTTTCTGATATGTCTTCAAACCCTATTGTTTTTCTTCATTCTTTAACTGTCTCTTTAATTCACCTTTAACTCCATATACCCGCTGCTGCCATCTTCCTTCACTCCTTATAAGTCCCTTAAGCTATTTTCTCTGATTGCATTTTCTTTTCTGTTGCCATTCATCTCTTGGACTGGTCTTCCTAGCTTTTACCATATCCCTTTGCGGTATCTGTAGTGTTTATTCGACCCCGTTTAAATTCCTTTTTTTCTGATATTCACCCTCTCCCATAAGCTGACCTTGTCATAACCTCAATTTTTTGTTATTTACCACCATAAACCTCTTAGGCACTCTTCCTGTGTGCTGGGCCATGCTCATTCCTGCCTCTCTGCTTTGATGTACACTCTGCTCGGTTTGTAAATCTGTCCTCTGTCGTCTTTGATCGATTGCCTACCTTCGACTAAAAGTCCAAAAGTTTCTTCCTCTTCTGTCAAGTCCTCCTTGATGACTTTAGTTAGGCCTGTACTGATCTTTCCCTTTCAGAATTTACATGAGTGTGACCACTCAGTGCCATGAAAATGGACTCTTTCTTTTTCTCGTATTATTTCAAATTCTTAGGGATTTATGTTTCTAAAGGGGGTAGTTAACTTCTGGGGCACAGGGAGTTTTCCCAACAGTATTGGCCATGTGGTATGTATGCCACATGCATCTGTTGACTAAAACTCTTGAATATGATACATACGTGGGCTGTTTTGACTAATCATGTAGTTTTGTTATAATACACATTCCCTTGTCTTTTTTTGAGGATGATTTCCCTTCTTCCTGTTGCATTTGCTTTGAATCATTGTTCCAGCCAGTGTGTCTTTAGCGTCTGATAAAGGTGAGCCAAGAGGGGTCAGCAGTTTGCACCCTTGTATCACCTTTGTCTCCATCACGACGAAGCCATGTCTGCAGAGGAGCAGGCCCACGCTTGTGCGTGTTGGGAGTGGTTCGTGGGCCTCCTCACTATCCAATTCAGTACCGAATTCTTCAGGAAGCAGGAAAGGAGAAGGCTCTGAAATTAATTAAACCACTTTAAAAAGACTTTTAAAAATATGAGCAAAAAGCTTTATGTTTCTTCCGCAGGAACATGCATCCATTTATAAGAAGGGGAAGGGGAGGAAATGAAAAGAAAGGACAGCTATACAGAGGGCCGGGTGGGAGAAAAGCAAATGTGAAGTGAGAATATAAAAGAAACGCAAGAAGAGGACAGTGAGTCGTAAGAGCACTTTCGAGTCTGGAGAGGAAGCCTGAGAGGATAGTTACTGGATTATGAAAAAGAAAAGGAATAAATGAGCTGAAAGTTTAAAAAGAAAAACTGGAGGGGGAGGCCTGAAGTTGGAAGGGGAAAGAATGTAATCCTCATGGTTAGGACCATCAGGGACTGCTGTGTTAGACATCCGCTACTACTTCTGTTTGTTTATTTTTTTAAAGATTTATTTATTTTAGGGAGAGAGAAAGAGAGTCTGCATGTGCGCATGAGCATGCAGGGGGAGAGGTAGAGAGTCTGAAGCAGACCCTGCACTAATTGGGGGGCCTGTCACGGGGCTCTGCGCAGGGCTTGATCTCCCAAAACTGAGAACAGGAACTGAGCCGAAACGGATGCTTAACCCACTGTGCCGTCCAGGTGCCTCACTACCACTTTTATTTAAAGGAGGAAGATAGTAGGAGGAAAAAAATAAAAACTTTTTTTTTTTTTAAATTTTATTTATTTGTTTGACAGAGAGAGAGAGAGATCACAAGTAGGCAGAGAGAGAGGAGGAAGCAGACTCCCTGCTGAGCAGAGAGCCTGATGTGGGGCTCGATCTCAGGATCCTGAGATCATGACCTGAGCTGAAGGCAGAGGCTTAACCCACTGAGCCACCCAGGTGCCCCAAAAAAATAAAAACTTTTAAGACATTGTTATAAGAAGTAATCCTTGAAAATTAAAAAAGATTATATTATTAAAGATTTTAAGTTGGTAGTGGTGGTGATTTTGTCTGTTTTGTTCTGCATTGTTTGCTGGTTGTGCTGTCCCATTTGTGAGTTAACCTGTGCAACCATAATCAAACAACCCAACTGGATCTCACAGCCATCTCCACCTACATCTCAAAGGATCAAAAATAAATTTTTAGATGTATAACCTCTTCATCTTTTGAACTGTGTTGTTTCCAGTATAGTAGCTACTAGCCATATGTGGCCATTTAAATTTAAATTAATTACAGTTAAATAAATTCAAAAATTCAGTTTCTTGGTATCACCAGCCACATTTCTAGTGCTCAGTGGCTACATGTTATCAGCAGTAACTGAGGTCGAACATTTCCATCATCACATAGAGTTGTGTCAGACAAATCCAGACTCAACGCCTTATAAAAAAGAGGAACTTAAGAGTTTTAAGATATGATCTTAAATAAATATTTTGCTTTCATGATTAGAACAAAATTTTCATGTGTTAAATCTACAATTTGCAGTTACAATAGGGAAAGAGAAAAATTACTTAAAAACTGACGCATCCTGGTTGAATACAGTTTGTTCACTGAGGGTATGTAATTGTTCTTTTTTCCTCGTTTCAAGATGTCTTTTCTGGGTAGCTTTCTTCAGTTATTTAGTCATCAAAGGGAGTCTGAATACACCTCTATATCCTCAGGCCTCCTTTGTTTCCAAATTATAACCATTCTAGGCACAGGAGAAACAACATCTGTGTTTTATTTTGTAATGAATTAAAAAGATTTTTATGCAAAAAAAAAAAAAGCCTTTTTGTCTAGTGATAAATTCTACCCACGGCCTTCGGGGTGGGGGGGTGCCCTAGGAGTCCTCATTTCTATCTTGCTCCCCAGGTGGGTCCAGGTGAGTTTGTTTGAGTACCATTCTGACCGTGAACTTACTAAAGATTAACTTTGGCAAGGTTTGTGATCGCTGACAGATATTAAATTTGCTTTACCTGAATAGACTTTGCCCTTGCCTGCCAGTACAGTATATTTACAGTGTCTGAGTAGCCTGAATTCTGACATCACGTTGTAAAATAGATGGAGGAAATATTATGGAATTAGTAATGAAACTATTTTTCTATCTGCGCATTATCCTGTATTAAGTCACAGGAAATATTCTTGATCAATGAAGTTACTCAGTCATCAGTGGTATATTACTTAATATATACTTGTGGAATAAATATATGTAAGTTCTCTTAAATAATTGCGAGTTTTCTCAAGATTGAAGCTGCCTACAGTCGAGTAACAGGTTTGCTTATGTTTATGAAGCAAATATTAACTTTTGGAGGAGTCCATGACTACAGTGTCATGTTTTTATAAAGTCACATCCAGTTTGTTTTAGTCTTTTGATTAAAACACTTGAGTGATGTTTATTAAAATCTAGTTTTAAAAACCATTTAAAATAAAGTAAAATAGCTTCATAGTGGGAAATAAAGCATTGTGTCATTGTTTAATTGGTATGGTTTTTTTTTTTTTCTTTCCTGGTAATATGTAGAACGGTGGTGTTTCTGTTATTGATGTCGTAGGTCCAGTTGAATTAAGATATATTTGAGCTTTGTGACTTCGGGTGACTGTGTGAAGAACGTGTAACTTCTAGGGGAAGGAAGGACACGGGGCATGGTATGGGATAGCATGGCGGTCATGGTATGGGATGGCATGGCGGTGGAGTCCCCCTTCTGCCATGTCTTAGCCATGTTACCTAGAGCCAAGTTAGGTTTTTGAACATTCAACCTTAGCTGCTGAGTAGGATAGCAGGTATAATTTAGTGGTTCTTAACCAGAAATTAACACTATCCTCATCTATTCAATACCATATATTTTAAATAGTTCCTTTTTATGTTCGTGATGAGGTTAGTATAGATCCCTCCTCTCCTTTTTACCCAGATAAGCAGTTCATTTTGCTCTAAGTGGGTACCCACCCTCCCACTCTATTCCTCCCTTTTGACATAGAGACTGAAAATTTTCCAAAATGCTCTTAGGTTTCTGGGTTTTTTTTTTCTATTTGACAGTAGATTCCTGTTTTTATTACATTGTGATCATAGAGTGTTATTTGTCTTGTTTTTTCTATTTGGAATTTGTGTGACCTTTTTTTGTGGCCTAGATAAATAGTTTTGGTAAATTTTGTATGGATGATGGAAAAGATCTGTACTCAGATTACAGTGTTTGATATACTTCACTTAATTATACCTTATTGATTATTTTTTCATGTCATATTTTTATCTTCTTGGCTTGAGGAAAGGCAGTAAGAAAATACTGGTATTGATACATGATCCTTGCTTTATTTTTGGCTTCATGTATAAAGTATGCCTTTGCCCATTTTCAATCTTTTGGAGTTACTTTATTTTAGATACATTATTTACAGTACACCACTGGTAATTAATGAGAAATGGAGAGGGAAACAAGTCCAGATAAGTGACATCAGAAAAGATTTTAAAGGCCTGATGCTTGAGTTAATTCTTCATAGAAAAGAGAGACCTTGGTGTATGAGGAGGCAGGCATCAGGGAAGGAGACAGGCTCTCAGAGAGGCAGAGAAACAAGGAGGTTGGGAGAAGGAAGGAAACAGGGAGGGAGGAAGAAGAGAAGGGCCAAGGGAGGATGTCCAGGGACTCTGACAGGGAGCTTGAGAGACAGGGAAACAGAGAGGGACAGGGAGGCTGACAGAGGCAGAGTGGCAGACAGGCAGGTGGCTGAGAGAGCCAGTGGGAGGGGTGCTTCAGGCAAAGAAGGTATCAGTAAGACTTGATGTAAAGGCTTCGAAGTGAGAGGCAGCCAGTCGTCTTGTTTATATATATATATATATATACACACATATATATATATGAATATATATATATGTATATATATATATATTTTGTAAGAAACTCAATGGGAATGAAATTTTGTGGATTTAAAATGTTTCAAGATGGGTATTTGTTTCCTTTAGAGTCTGACTGGAAACACTTTCGTTTCCTAAGGACTTTATTGGGATCATTTCAATTCCTCAAGTATATTGAATATTTCTGTGAAGTCTGAGGCTAGTGAGATTTCTTTCCCCTGAATGAAGAATACAGTTGGACTTTTATCTATAAGTACCAGCAATTTTAATTAGACTTGACTCACTATCATTATATATATATATCAGAGGCTTAAGTCTCCCTCTGGTCCTGGAAAATTGGTCTTTGATTTGCTCTGTTTTCTTCTTGGGAAAGTAGTTAATACATGTGCAATTTTTTTTTTCTTCTCTCTTTTTTTTTTTTATTAATACATGTGCAATTTTTAAAAAAATCTCCCATTTCTCATTTTCTTTTAGCCTTTTCTAATTTGTTGTTAATTTCCATTTATTTTCACTCATTTCTCAGTTTTATCTAACGTGTGTCTTGGGGATGCTCACTCTGCCTCCAACAACGTATTGTTTAGGTTTAATTTCCTTGATGAACTCTTTAGGCTCACAATTCATCTTGTTTTGTGACTTTGCCATCTCTCTCAAGAGCTTTTCTAACTCTTCTCGGAATGTTTTTGCTTTTTCTTGGAGTCGTGGTGCTATTTCTGGTCATGATTTTCATTGCTTGGCGGCAGTATCTTTCTGGCGGTTTTTCCCGCCTCTGTTTTCCTGCTTCTTCCTAACGCATTTCTTTCCCTCCCCCTGCCTCTCTCCTTTAACTCCTCAACCCAGTTCTTCTTTATTGATCTTTAAATAAATTGATCTGAAGCTGGTTTGTGTGGGGACTGGGAGGGCGGGGTAGCAGGAATCCCTCCTCAGGTACAGTGAAGGGCTTCATGACACCATTTGACCTTGACTCACTGCTACAACCCTGGGGGCAGCCAGAAGGCTCCTCACAGTCCAGTTTTTTCTACTTTCTCCACCTCATCTCAGTGACAGTATTTCCTGCATTGATTTCTGTATCTGAACCTTTAGCCAAAGACCCTTGCCTTGAGTTCACTGCCTCTGGTGGCACTTGGTCACACCCTGTGATGGGGCAACAGATTTTGCCTAATTTTATCAAAGATGGAATCTTCATTTCTTTTTCATTCTGTTATTTTGGGGTGGATAGAAAACAGAGACTTGTCCAATCTGCTGTCTTGAAACACTCATCTTTCTTTCTTTTTTCTTTCCTTTTTTTTTTTTTTTTTTTAAGATTTATTTATTTGAGAGAGAGAGAGCACAAACGGGGTAAATGGTAGAGGGAGGGGGAGAAGCAGGCTCCCCACTGAGCTGGGAGCCCAATGTAAGGCTTATCCCAGGACACTGAAATCATGACCCGAGCCAAAGGCAGACGCTTAACCGACTGAGCCACTCACAGGCCACTTGAAGCACTCATCTTTAAAACAATTTTTTTTTTCCTTTAAATCTTTCAATAAATTTGTTTTAGCTAACAGAAGCCCTCTTTAGAGTAATAATTAAGATTTGGCTTCATGGCTCTTCCCATTCCCCTTTTCATTGCTTGGTGATTTTTCTTCTGGCTAATTATTTTTCCTGAGCACTGGATTTTACTGTCTGGGTGGGTTTCTCAGACGGGTTAACTGTGAACAAGAGGGGCATCACTGTACTGTGAGGCTTGTTTGTTTTGAGGACACATGCTGGTGTTTATTAGCTATATTGTACAGATCAATATTTCCATCTCAGTTCATGTCTCTGGGCTATATTGTACTTCTTTGTGCATTTATGACGTTGTATGTCCTATCAATTATTAAAGCAAGTTGAATACATCTTATCAAAAGAATGGGAGTAACTTCTACCTGTGGGCGACCCGATCTTGGGGCACTGGTTTCCAGCCTGTGAATTCTACATAGTGTTTGCTTTTTATGTTCCAGGGAACAAAGATACAGAGGGGTAAAATAACTCTCTGTTCTAGACTTTGGTGGTTCTAGACTTTGGTGGGGAAAGGAGATCGTTATTTTAGTTTCTATCAGATACCAAAAGTTATTTTCAAACACTGCAGCTAAAAAGAAAAAGTAAAAATCAGAGAGAAAAAAAGAAAACCCTGCCAGTCAGTGAAAACAGCAGCTTGGCTGCCGTGCAATACTTGTAATTGTTTCAGATTTACAAACCCAACAATGAAACACATTTTGCATAATGAAATATTTATTTTTATCCATCATGCTTGCAAGCTGCTCTCCATTCATCATGTTTGCAAACAGCAACAGCAATGTTTCTCTTAACATGAGCCAAATGCAATTTCCAGCTGTTGAAATTAATTCTTTTTAAAGTCCTGTTAAAAACCTCTCATCCAGCAACAAGTCTCAGTATTTTTATTTTTGCCTTTTCTACATTTCCATTGACTTGTGTTTTTGTTTTTCACTCATTAATGAAAGTGTTTTCAGGGGCACCTGGGTGGCTCAGTGGGTGAAAGCCTCTGCCTTCGGCCCAGATCATGGTCTCAGGGTCCAGGGGTCGAGCCCCGTATTGGGCTTTCTGCTCAGTGGGGAGCCTGCTTCCCCTTCTCTCTCTCTGCCTGCCTCTCTTCCTAACTGTGATCTCTCTCTCTCTGTCAAATAAATAAAATCTTTAAATAAATGAATGAATGAATAAATAAATGTTTTCAGTAATGTCTGGTGTTTGAGATAGAACTAGAATAAATAAAAGGCTTTCTTTGCTTTGTGTAACTTACTGTGTTGTTCATGGAGTTGGATCAAAATTCTAATTTTGCATCCCTTTTGCCTCATAATTAAAACAATAATAAAACAATAAAGGCACCTGTAGGCCCTAGAACAGAGAAAAGCTAGTGATAATATTAAGTATTTTTTTTATTGCTGTAATATGAAGATCTACTGTTCTCATGTAGTTTAGAGTCAAGACTTGTGCGAAAGCCCTGAGGTTGTAAAATACTCTTGAGCTTCTTCCTTTGTGATATAATAGGTTCATATATGAGTGGGGGGGTGATGGGTTTTGTCCTGGGTAATGTGTTCCCTTGCCATTTTACTTACGCAAATGCTTACCCTTCAGATGTTTGTGATTCTGATAGTATAGAAGTATGAAATTGGTACTGTGAGGTAGGTAATTGGTTAGAAATTATTTTCTGTAAAAAGTTTTGTTTCGGTTGTCTGAAGTTCCCTCCTTCAGAAGAAGAAATAACACAAGAATATGATTATTGTTATTTTAAATGAAAAATGCTGATTTTGCCTAGAGTTACAAGGGGTAACATGACTAAACCTTGTTTCTGCCAGTGTAGCTAGTTTTTGTTTTCTCTTGACTCCGGGCTTCTGCCTGGAATGATTTCTTTCCCTTCCTCTATTCCCATTTAGCTAAATCATATTTTTCAAATAAGAAAACATTATTTTTTAGTATTTGTGCTCTCAGTTCCTGTGGTTTGTCTTTTGTGCCTAAAGCTGAATGGGCTTTGTCCTTTCTACACACTCCCGTAGAGATTTGAACTTGGTCCACCTCACTGTGTTACTATACTTGTCTCTCATACCTTCTTGTCTTTCAAGTTTTTATTTATTTATTTAAGTAGTCTCTTCAGCCCACGTGGGTCTCGAACTCCAAACCCTAAGGTCAAGAGTTGGATGGTCTCCTGACTGAGCCAGCCAGGCTCCCCTCTCCTAGCCTCTTGTCCATATAGTGTGAGCCACAAGTAAAAATTTAAATTTTCTTATAGTCATGTTAAAGTAAAAAGAAATGGGAGAAATTAATTATGATACTGTTGTATTTAGCACAATATATTCAGAATATCATTTCAACATAGAACCAATATAACATTATTGACATGTTCTATAATCTTTTTGTACTAAGTTTTCAAAATCTAGTGTTGATTTTACACTTGGAGCAGCACATCTGAGTTGAGACTAGCTGCATTTCAGACGCTCAAGCACACAATGGCTGGTGGCTACTATATTGTATAGGTCTAGATTGTTCTCCTCCAGAGGTGGACCCGTGTCTGGTTATTGCTGGCTGGACTCCTGTAGTTGATGCTCATTCGGTACCTGCCTACAAATGAATGAAAGAAGACTAGAATCTGTTGGGAGGGTTATGTAGATTGATATTGGTCCCTGGTAGTATCAGTACCTCCTGTCAGGAGAATTGAGGGACACACAGCTAGAAGGACCCTGTATCCAGACAGAAAGTAGGCCAGTGGGCAGGCTTCATAGTGGTAAGTTGCTGAGGATTTATTGCAGAGGGCAACTCGGCAGGGGAATTAAGAAAGTGGCCAGTCTGCTTTCGGTCTGCTTTCTAGCTGATAGACCCTGATCCAGAGTGTTTGATGATCAGTACCTTTCACTTTTGCTGGTAGATGAGGCTGCTTCTACCACAGTCGTCATAATAAAATTCTTGATCAAGTCCTATGTACATTTATTTAATACAAATAGAGGCTAATGCATCTGCTTCAGTTCGCTACTTAAAAAGTAAAATTTTACTTGGTGTAAATTGATAAAGTTGATGTGGACAACAATTCAGTATTGTGTAGTAAAATGAATAATGTGCATATTCTATGACCCAATAATTATCCATTTATGTATATACAATTGAGAAAATGTTTCATATGTGTACAAGGAGGCATCTAAATGATAACTGTAACATTTTTTTAAATAGTTAAAACATGTAAACCACCTAAGTATCTATAAATAGATCAGATAAATATTTTTGACACATTCGTGAACTATATATTCATAAACTCTGAATATAAAAACAAGTTTTGGAACAATTTTTTTATTTTTTTTTATTTATTATTATTATTTTTAAAGATTTTATTTATTTATTTGACAGAGAGAAATCACAAGTAGGCAGAGAGGCAGGCAGAGAGAGAGGAGGAAGCAGGCTCCCTGCTGAGCAGAAAGCCCGATGTGGGGCTTGAACCCAGGACCTGGGATCATGACCTGAGCCGAAGGCAGCGGCTTAACTCACTGAGCCACCCAGGCGCCCCGGAACAATTTTTTTAAAAATTAAAAATAACACACATCACATATGCAACACGTCACAATGTGGCTCATTGATGGAAATGCATACTATAAGAGAGTTTTAAAAAGACTGTAAAGGGTAAGCCATTATATACAGAATAATGGTAAGGGGCGTGGGAGTAGGTTCAGGCATTAGAGAGGTGTCTAGTAATAGAAACTCCCATAGTTCTTTAGGTGACACAAAGTGCTAAATGAAAACAATTGGCAGTTCTAGGTGGAGGTCACAGAGGTATTCTCTTATTCTTTGCTGTATTTTAAATTGTTCTCGATTTATAAGATACATTCTACACTTTCAGAAGATTCCTTCAGGTCTGTACTATATATTTTTTTGAAAGTAATAATTTAGGATTAACAATGGCAGGAATATTTTTCTTGGTACACTTCATATGAATTATTTCAGTCCTTTGCTGTAAAAGGGTGCACAGATGGAGAAGTGTACAAAAGTGTATTTTATAACTGAACTCTGTTCTATCCCTCAGACTAGAATTTTAATCCAAATCCCTATAGGAAAATACCTAATAAACTCAGTGTCCCACAAGACCTTTTGTACCCTCTTGAGTTAAGACAGAAACTACTTTTTAAAATCGAGAATAGCCTGAGCCATTCAAAGACGTTTTGGCTGTGGCATATTTCCCTTCGGTGCAGCAAGCCTGCGCTGTGAGCTACGGTGTCAGGCTTGAGGGTGGCCAGGAGGTCGTGAGGAGTACATAAGCGGAAGTAAGAAGGAAATGGCTCCTTAGACTTGGCAGGATACTGAAGGGGTTGGGGAATGTTTTGTCAGGAATCTGCGACTCCTTTTGCGCTGCCCTCCTTACCCAGTTTATCAGCCAACAGTCACTTCCACCTCCCAATATATCTTGAGGCACATTTTTTTCTCCCCACCTTACCTGCTGCCCTCTTGGTAGAAGCCACCACCTTTCTTCCTAACAGGACTTCCACTCTTGTCTCCATCTAATCTGTTCCCCACGTAGAACTGTCTTTAGTATGTAAGTTGGATTACAACAGTTTCAAACTGAAAGTCCTTAATGACTTCCCTTTATACTTAAGCAGGTCATGGTATAGAATAGAGTTTAATGTGGTCTTTGGCTCTCAGCTTTATCTCTTAACACCTTTTCCCTTATCTGACTAAGGGCCAAAGCAACTGGCCTTTGTTTAATTACTTTAAAAATAAGCCTTCTCATATCTTGATAAATTATTCTTTAAAGAAGATAAATTGTATCTCTTAACCACGCTCTGAGGTAGCTTACAAACTAGGAAGTGGGGCAGTTAATAAAGCACTTATCCACCCCCTGAAACACTGTACCCTTGAATTCTACTTCATCCCACAGGGTGTGATTCTGGGTCTAAAGAGTTTTCAGGTAGTCACCTCTTGCTTTTAACCTGAATGCACAGATTCCTGTTCTTTCCGTCTTTTTCCTTTTTTTTTTTTTTTTTTTGAAGGTTATATTTATTTATTTGACAGAGAGAGAGAGAGAGCACAAGCAGAGGGGAGAGCAGGCAGAGGGAGAGGGAGAAGCAAGGTCCTGCTGAGCAGGGAGCCCAGTGCGGAGCTTGATTCCAGGACTCTGGGATCATGACCTGAGCCGAAGGCTGACACTTATCCGACTGAGCCACCCACACGTCCTATTTCTACCTTCTTCTAGAATATCCCTAATTCTTCTTTCTACTCATCGCCTTCAAATAGCTCCCCCACTGCTACTTTTTTTTTTAATCCCCTAAGCAGGAAGGAGAATTAGGTTATAATTGTGCTCAGAAAACAAGCATAGTCAAGCTGAAAGATTATAATGTGAAATTCTTACACTATTCAGTAGTAATAATATGTAATTATTTCTCAGTTTCTAATTATTTTTGTAGTAAGGCCCAATTACTGAAGTTAACCTATTATTACCCCTTAGATTTAATGATGAGTTTAAGAGAATGGATTTGTTTGCTAGAAACTCTCAATAAATTGTGTTAAAATATTTTATAAAGATATCAGAGGTACTAGCGAAAGTATAGACATTATCTGTAGGTTTTTTTTTTCTTTATCTACAAAATAAGATAAATGTTATCAGTTTCTTGTGTAACAAACATCTGATTTTGATACATTTCACTTTTGATATGTGCAACAATGAATCGCTCATTTGAATTATGTCTTACATATGAGTTCTGAGGCCTATTAACACAGATTCACAAGAAAAATGGATAGGGGAAGGAATTATGGTACCAAAGGAATAGGCCAAGGATGCAGATAGGTTCCAAACCTCTCTCCCTTCTAGTATATTACCTATTTGCATCAGCAAAGTGATTTTTATTTAAAGGTTTTTATTTTTGCTGAGTGGATCAGGCCCCATCATTGTCTTTTCCTTCAATTTCAACTCTTCTAGTAGTTCTGATTTTACTAATTTTGCTCATTCATACAGTTTTGCCACCTCTCCTTACTTTATTATCCCCACCTTACCAATCTCTGTATATTATGAAGTGAATTGAGCTAATAGAAGTTATCGCTTTTCATGCTCACTACCTAGGGTGATAACTGTGCAGTGGTGGTTCTTATCCGAGGTGGGACTTGATGGGAACTACCCAGCAGTTCCCAAAAGACAGTCAGAAGGACTTGGCTTCACCTTTTGTAACGGTGGCAATAATTTAGTAACAGGGACTAATGAATATGAGGTACAAATAGAGTGTGGGACCATGCTAGAAGATTATCCAGAGTATCCTAGATATCCAGTCATGTAGAGATTATATGAGAAGTCTGACTGAAGGTTCAAAAAGTCTACATCTTACCCTCTAATGATGGTAGATTTGTGTCTGGAATAGAAATGAAGGCAATTTAGTTAGGACATGAGTTGCTTTGCTGATTCACCTGACTTTGGTAGCTAGGTAGAATGTGTTTTCTAGGTGATAGTCTTGCTTTTAATTTGGAGGTTTACAGAAGAGCAGTTAACAATCTGCCTTAGAGCTGGATATTGTGCGATTATGGGCAGGTGCTGAGGTGTAAGTGGTCCTCTGATTGGAGCACTGGCTCTTGACTGGGAGTGATTTTGCCCTTGGGGGATATTTGGCATTGTCTGCAGATAACTTTGGTCATCACAACTTGGGGCTGCTACTGGCAATTAGTGGGTAGAGGCCAAGGGTGCTGGCAAACATTCTGCAGTGCACTGAATGACCCCTCACAACAAAAGCCCAAAATGTGAGCAGTGTCCAATAACCCTGTTATAAACATCAGCAAGAGTTGATTGTATGTTTCTTAGAAAGTGTAGATGGAGCACGCACATTTGCCACCTTATCCTTAAAGAACGGCCGGTCTTTAGTAAAAATGTAGCATTTGAGAATGTACTCAGCCATGTTTTTAACAACTCACATATGGACAAACATGCATATGCTAGCTTCTCATATATAAGATCGTTTTTTTCTGTGCTGCTTAGCTATTTGCAGTTTTTACCCATTATGAGCTTTACTTGTCTTTTTTTTTTTTTTTAGATTTTATTTATTTATTTGACAGAGAGAGATCACAAGTAGGCAGAGAGGCAGGCAGAGAGAGGAGGAAGCAGGCTCCCTGCCGAGCAGAGAGCCCGATGCGGGGCTTGATTCCAGGACCCTGGGATCATGACCCGAGCCGAAGGCAGAAGCTTTAACCCACTGAGCCACCCAGGCGCCCCAGCTTTACTTGTATTTTTAAAAAATGTTCACTGCGCTACTTTAGGATAAACAGACAGTTGACGTTTGGCTGTTTTAAGACTTTTTAGTCATGAGGTATTTGGTATCACTCAGTGTTAAAGAGCTACCTGATTTTAGACTTTATAAATTGCATCAAGGATAACTAAATGTCATGCTTTATCTCCAAGGTGCTTAACTAGGAGCGGGGGGAGACAAGGCAGAAGAGAGAAAGGATAATAGAATTTACACAGCAACATTTACCTATAGATAATAAAAATCTTCATTATATGGCATGAACCAGTCATTAAGACTAGCACAGCACTGTGCATATAGATGCTCAGTATAAATACCACTTGCTTTTTATTTGAAATAAGGAAAATTCTGTGCTACTGACTTAACTAAAATTTAAAGAGTATGCCATTTATTCTTTTCAGGGTATTGCAAATAATGTGAGCCTTTTAATAATTGTACAAAAACCTTTCATCTAAATCTGGGTTATCTAAACAGCATATAATTACACATTTCCATACTCCTATGAGCAAAGTAAATTGTTACTATTTCTCTCAGTATAAATTCATGAACTCCTCTGAATGAAAGTGTTTCCGCATGAAATAATGTCTTGATAGGAAAAGCATGTTTATCCATCTCTGTTAACCATGTTCATGGTTAACCATGCCCACAAACTAACCAATTTGGACCATAATCCAAGCTTTGCTGGTGATGGTCTATTATTAGTAGATACTATCTACAGAAATATGCAGCTCCTCTTAAGGACTTGGTCTGTCATAGATTCGGGACATCGTAAGGTAGTGTTCTGCCAAGTGATGGAAGATTCAGTGTCTTTGAAGTAAAAATTAACGTTTGTATGTTAGGGCTCTTCCTGTTTCAAATGATAGAAAACCCAATCCCAATTGGTCTGAGCCCCAAATGGGAATTTATAGCTTATATAATTGTAAAGGCTAATGCCTAGCCCTTGCTACTGTTGTGGGCCCCAAACAGTGCCCATGCCCTGCTTGCTTTACCTTTACTGTATTGACTTAATTTTCTGTGTTGATATAGACCATAGACCCAAGCTTCTCAGTTTCAGGTCTGAGTCTCTCTGGTTGCAGGACAGTAGAAAGGGGATCGTGGAAAGTCTCTTGTGGTGTCATTATTTTTGACCAGATAGCAGGAGATTGTAATGGCATAGATTGGGCCATATGCCAAATCTGGATTTGGGTGTAGATTTAATGTCACTTATGGCTGAGAGTGCAAAAATAAATTTTCTCCAACCCTGTCCTCTTTTGCAAAAGAACCACTGTAGCAATATCTTACGGTTATAATTATATAAATATAAAAATCAATACCTTTATTATTTTATATATAGATAATTGTATTTATATGTGTTTTTTTTTTCTTTCATCACTAGTCAATATGTTTAACATTCCCACTTATGGAATATCTCCAAGGAAGATCCTTTAACTTCTCTTTTATTTATTTATTTATTTTATTTTTTTAAGATTTTATTTATTTGACAGAGAGAGAGAGATCACAAGTAGGCAGAGAGGCAGGCAGAGAGAGAGAGGGGAGGAAGCAGGCTCCCTGCGGAGCAGAGAGCCTGACGCAGGGCTTGATCCCAGGACCCTGGGATCATGACCTGAGCCGAAGGCAGAGGCTTTAACCCACTGAGCCACCCAGGCGCCCCTTAACTTCTCTTTTAAATAGCAGAAATATCCTAAACAGACATTCTGTTTTTTGTTTTTTTTTTTTAAAGATTTTATTTATTTGACAAACAGAGATCACAGGTAGGCAGAGAGGCAGGCAGAGAGAGAGAGAGAGGAGGAAGCAGGCTCCTCACTGAGCAGAGAGCCCATTGCAGGGCTCGATCCCAGGACCCTGGGATCATGACCTGAGCCAAAGGTAGAGGCTTAACCCACTGAGCCACCCAGGCGTCCCGACATTCTGGTTTTTTATGAAGTGTTTAAAAAAAACCGAAGTGGACACCCAGATGTGCTTAAAGATAATAATTCATTAAGGAAAGCCTTTCATGAATTCTTAAATAACATCTGTTTCTTATTGGGCTTCATTATATGGTTGAGTTTTTAACACAGGCAGAGAATAACTGTTGGTAAATTAAACGTTTTTAAGCAAAATATATTTCTGGAAGAATTCATTGATTTAGAGCTTGTCTGATTTAAGTATGAAGTGTGAATTACTGCTAAGTATTGTCTCTAATGATGAAAATTGGTTAAAAATACTTATCTTCGATGCAAAATGGATTGAAGATTTAAAAGTAAAGTCCAAAACTATAAAACTTTCAGAAGAAAACATAGGGGAAAAACTTCATGACATTGGTTTTGGCATTGATTTCATGGATATGACCCTAAAAGCACAGGCAACAAAAGCTAAATTAGATCATCGGGATTATGTCAAACCACCAAGCTTTTGTGCAACAGAGTGAAAATGCAACCTACAGAATGGGAGAAAATATTTCTGAGCCATATATCTAGTACCAAAAAATTACAACAGGACCTTATATATACAGAGAACAAATTGGTGGTTGCTGGAGGGAGCAGAAGTGGGATGGGAAAATGGGTGAAAGGGGGTCCCCCACCCCCAAATAAAAAAATTAAAAAGAAGAAAATCTTGCAAGATGTGAAAACATGGATTAACTTGGAGGACATTAAGCTAAGTGAAAGAATCCAGACACAGAAGGAAAAATATTGCGTGGAACTCCTTGTATGAGGGTAGATACAACAGTCAAACCTGAAAGCAGAGAATAGAATGGTGGTTGCCATGAGCTAAGGGAAGGAGCAAATGAGGAGTTGATACTCAGTTCTAGAGATCTCTTATAAAACATTGCACCTGTAGTTAACATTACTGCATTGTTAAGCTTTTAAGAGGGTAGATGTCATGTTAACTGCTCTTACCATAATAAAAATACCACCATTCTCTGTGATGCCTGATAGTTAACTTTCTACTGGCATCTGTGTAGTTGTGTGTGGACTCATATGCTTATCAGTAATTTCCTTATTAGGAAATAAGGAATCCTTTCCTTATTAATGTGTATATGTTAGTGAACTGTTTCTGAGTCTTACCCAGAAGGAACTACCTTTTCCCCCCCATGACTGCGCTACCTCATATAGATGCCAGAGGGGCCTTAAGGATAGAAATTGGGGATTCTGTGGTCTTCTTTGTCTGGCAGGGAAAGAATCCTGACTCAAACCAGTAATTGACAGATTAGATTGATTTTGGGTACACAAAGACTAATTGAAACTTTGGGGTACTAGGGATAAGGACCTGTGTTGGTAATAGAAGTTGGGTAATTAGAGTTATTTAGTGTCTACAGATAAGGTAAGACTTCTTCTAAATAAGATTCTGCATCTTATTTTTCCTTTACATTAACAATAGGCATCTTCAATTCAATCCTGGCAAAGTCTGACAAAATATTTGATTCCTTTTAATAATGGGGTAAGATCTGGAATTATTCTTATTATTTTATGTGTATTTCCCCTTTTTAGTTATTACCATTGGTTTTAAAATTATAATTTACAATATTCAAATTCCTTGTATAAATATTTTTAACAGCATAGCATGTAATGTAAGGAATGGGAAAAAAAATGTCTTCTCCATGACCTCATGCCCATTCCTCACAATAATCACTGTTAAAGAGTTAGGAGTGTAGAATACAAAGATGCTCTTGGGTTTGGATTAACAAACTCACAAGACATAATAGGCTTTATTCAGCACTAAATTTACTTAGCTTTAAGGAAGGGTATAAAACAGA
Source organism: Lutra lutra (assembly GCF_902655055.1). Taxonomy (NCBI): domain Eukaryota; kingdom Metazoa; phylum Chordata; class Mammalia; order Carnivora; family Mustelidae; genus Lutra; species Lutra lutra. The sequence goes on along the minus strand of NC_062288.1, from coordinate 98,317,704 downwards.
TAATAAAACTTGTTTGATACAAAAATGGTGATGGCCTCATCAGTTCCTAGGAGGAACTTTGAAATTTTCGGTCACTCCCTGTTTGGGATTCAAATGGCCACGGAATCTGTCAATTCTTGAGGCTTATCCTATGCTAGTTTTATGAATTTCCTCAGGAGTATGTGTTGGGGGTGGGGTGTCCATTCTGCAGCGCAAGTGCATCTTATCAATGCTGATTACTAATTACTCGCTACACATTCTTGATAAAGTAACTTTTGTCTGATTCTTAGTTTTCTTGGATTTGGTATAATCCTGTATGTTCTATGAGTGCTATTGCAAGAAATATTTGAGCAAGGGTTATTTAAAAGTTATTTTAAGGGTCATATAACAATGTACCTCATAAGAGATAACATACAAATACATGTAAGTGGGCCCCTGGGTGACTCAGTCAGTTAAATGTCTGCCTTTGACTCATGTCATGATCCCAGGGTTCTGGGATTGAGTCCCACATTGGGGAGCCTGCTTCTCCCTCTGCCTCTCTCTCTCTGTGTGTCTCTCATGAATAAATAAATAAAATCATAAAAATAAAAACAAATACAGGTAAGAATTACCCTTTTTTTTTAAATGGTTCTCTACTATAGTTGTGATATATTTTACCAATATTCAACTGGTGACCAGTTAAGTTTTCTAGTAGTTTTTCATGATTACACATATTATCACAACGAATATCCTTGTACATAAGCCCTTGTGAATTTGGACAAGTGTTTATGTAGGCTACATAGAATTTCTGGATCAGAGGGATGCCCATTTAAATTTTTATTAATCTGCCAACCTATCCCTCAAAGTTGTCATCAACAGGGGCGCCTGGATGGCTCAGTGGGTTAAGCCTCTGGCTTCGGCTCAGGTCATGGTCTCAGGGTCCTGGGATCGAGCCCTGCATTGGGCTCTCTGCTCAGTGGAAAGCCTGCTTTCCCCTCCCCCTCTGCCTGCCTCTCTGCCTACTTGTGATCTCTCTGTCAAATAAATAAATAAAATCTTTGAAAAAAAATTGTCCTCAATAGCATGTGAGAGGATGTTTCCCTATGCTACTTCCTTCTAGTTTTGTCTATGTTGTCTCCCTCGAGTCTCTGAAAAATTCTGTGAATTTGGGCAAAATACATATAATAATTTTTATTTTACATTAGAATCAGCAGGCTTTGGATTAGCTCAAAGTCATAGAACTAATAAGTGGTCTAGATTAGAATTGAAATCTTTGATATCTGGTTTTCTTGCGGTTAAACTGAAAAATGCTTCTTTGATTAATTTTACTTTTCCTTCATTTTAATACTTGGAACTAATATAATAGTCTGCTGTTGAGAAAGTCAAATTATTTCTGTCCAACTTTATTCAACAAAAATTAATGAACTAGCCAGTTAACCTCCGATGTTGAATGGAGCCCTTCATTATCTGTCAGTAACATTAACTTACATTATGCCAGTTTAAAAAAGACCTGTTAGTTTCAGGTGCATTTAATATACTTACTGGTAGTACCAGTATATAAAGTTAATGATTTTAATGTATTTTAGTCTTTAGCTTATATCAGCTTGATCCATAGGAAATAATTGCTCAACCTTTGAAGTTATGATATTTGACAATATGCGAAACTTTTGCTGTATATACGCCAATGAAAATTTTACATTACCAGATAACTCATGAATTAACCTATATTAAAGTTTGGAACAATTTAAATGATGGAGTGAACAGATTTTTGAGGCTGATTCATTCTGACTTATAAAAAATATTTTATTTTAGAGTACCTTCTACTTCTGGTTCTTTAAGTTTGTTACTTTCATTAATAGTCATGCTTGCAACTCGTTTTCCCAAGTGCTGTCAGTGAATTCATGCCAGCATTATTTATGCTTGAAATACTTTATTTTTCAAATGTAATTTTTTAACTTTTATTTACATATTTTATTTATATTTATATAAATTTAAATTATATATATATAATTTAAATTATATATATTTATTACAAATTTTATTTACATTATGTGGAAAGTATTTCAAACTAGCTAAAACATTTTTACCACTAACATTTAAAAATGGTAGAATACATCTTTTGTTTTTAAGTCAAACTTTATTGAAAACAAAATACTTTCAGGGACATTTGGGAACTTGTTTTCCTTTCATTGGGATTGTACCTCTACTCTTAATCGAAAGGTAGCAAGAAAAAAGTCTATAGATTTACTCATGGCTATTTTTGCTCCCTTTGCCATTTGAAACAAGAATAGATGGGGACAAGTTTGCTTCCTATGATCTAAATATTTCTCTTTCCATAAACTGCTCTAAAAGTATCAATTTAAATTTAGGCATAGGAAGTAACAGACATCAGACAAAGTTTTGGTATTGTGAAAGTAACAGTAATCTTACTGGAGCTGGATTTATCAATAAGCAGATGTTTACTCAAAATTCATCTCTCCCTTCCTTGTCTTCCCGTCGAAGTTTGTTGCCCTTACTATTAGCACTCGTCAGAGTCCGCAGCGCGTCTGTGTGTGTGTGTGTGTGTGTACTTGCGTTGGTCTTTCTTCTGCTCACTTGTCACCCTGGCGTCCTAGATCTGTCTGTTACTCATTTTGCTGTTGCGTTTAGGGCCTGGAACATAACAGGTGTAAATGTTGAATTCAACTGATCTTTGTAGAATAAGATCACACTGTGAAGTTGACAGCTCATTCTATTTGATAGTCCTTAGCCACTAAAACCTATTTCTTAGCGTTTCATATTACTTGGGTGAACCAATTTTTATATAAAAAGATTTAATACACTTGTTAATTTTGCTTACAGATAACTGTTTTATATACTCGGAGGGTGATTACTGGTAGTTCCCCATATGCTTCTACTTATCAGTCTTTTCACTCTTTCTGTTCACTTGTTCTATGCCATATTTTATATGTTAGACCTATTTTAGATTTTGATGCTTTTGAACTTTAGGTTTTGATATTTAGGAAATGTGCAGAATATTCTGTGACCTTCTGCATGTTATGCTTGTGGCTTAATTTGAATTTGGCTGCCATTCCTCCTAAGGAAATGTATATTGTAGGTAATTGGTAAAATGAGCCGACCCTCTTAAATATCCTTGTAAAAACTCTTATTTTTTTTATGTACTGTTTTAGTAGCTTAGGCTTTCCTTGTCCAGGAACACAAGCTTTTTTTTTTTTTCCTTCGAGGTTTTATTTATTTGACACAGACAGAGAGAGATCACAAGTAGGCAGAGAAGCAGGCAGAGAGAGAACGGGAAGCAGACTCCCTGCTGAGCAGAGAGCCCGATGAGGGGCTTGATCCCAGGACCCTGAGATCATGACCTGAGCTGAAGGCAGCGGCTTAACCCACTGAGCCACCCAGGCACTTCTTAAAGATTTTATTTATTTATTTGATAGAGAGAGAATGAGAGAGAGAGAGAGCATGAGAGGAGAAAGGTCAGCAGGAGAAGCATATTCCATGGTGATCAGAGAGCCCAATGGGGGACTCAATCCTGGGACTCAAGGATCATGACCTGAGCCAAAGACAGTCACTTAACCAACTGAGCCACCCAGGTGCCCAACACAAGCTTTTTAATCACTTCATAATGACTCTAACAAAAATGGAGGAAGAGGACCAATGTTGATTGAATGCTTACTGTATTCTGGTGTTCTGATAAATAATATATACAATTATTAAATCATTAATTGCTTAGTAATGCTAAGCCATATTATCCCCACCTCCAGATGAGGAAGCTGAAGCAAAAAAGGAGTATATTTTTGCCACTTGGCTGTTGCATTTCTTTTCTTTTCTTTTCTCTTTTAAAGATTTATTTATTTGAGGGAGAGAGAGAGGGAAAGTGAGAGAGAGCATGAGAGGGGAGAAGGTCAGAGGGGGAAGCAGGCTCCCCGCTGGGCTGGGAGCAGGATGTGAGACTCCATCCCGGGTCTCTGGGATCATGACCTGAGCCAAAGGCAGTTGCTTAACCAACTGAGCCACCCAGGCGCCCTGTTTTATTTCTGATAAAACATGGAACATAGAAAATAGTCTCGCATATTATGGATTAGTAGAAAACACGTTAGGGCTTTTATTTCTGCCAAAGGGCTAATTAGATATCTTTGACTATATTCTAACTGCTTTTAAACACTTAGGTATTTGGAGGTAAATAGTATAAACACTTTTAAATGTATAAGTTTGCAGAAAGGGGAAAGGGATTTCATAAGTGCCATGAATCAAAGAAATATCTCAAAAGAGTAGTGTGTTTTTTTCAAAGCTGCTGGTGCCAAGGCCTTTACTGATCTTTGTGGCTCTAGTGACTTCGGTTTTAACAGTTGTGTGGGGACCAGAGACAGGCTTCCGTTGTTTGGGGTGAAGAATCAGAATCTCAAACGTAACCGCATTCACTGTCCTTACCCAGGGTAAAAAATAAAGTTTGATCTGAAACCTTTAGGTAAAGGATATTTTAAAAAGTGAAGAAAAGGGGGAACTGATGCTAAGATACTGAACATTTCTAGGAAAATTGGAAATTAGAGAAGTAACAGCAACAACAAAATAGTAGCCCATGGAGTAAGAGAATTTCAAGGAATACTTCATCAGCAACATCATATCTTACAGTGAAGGCAGAACCTAAAAGCCCCAGTTGGAGAGACAGTCAGTCTTACTCAAATATTTTATTATTTACCAAATTTTAATTTTGTGCCACCTCCCAAAATTTTTTACAGTATTTCACACATTTTCTAAATTTTCACTTAATATTTTAAAATAAACTTACAATGTTATGTTTATGATTTGATTTGATTTTATTTTTTTAAAGATTTTATTTACTTATTTGACACAGATCACAAGTATGCAGAGAGGCAGACAGAGACAGAGGGGAGGAAGCAGGCTCCCTGCTGAGCAGAGAGCCCGATGTGGGGCTCCATCCCAGGACCCTGAGATCATGACCTGAGCTAAAGGCAGGGGCTTAACCCACTGAGCCACCCAGGCGCCCCTAAGATTTTATTTTTAAAAGAAACTTTTTATATCAAAACAAAATATGGAAACCTCTACCTGCCATAAATAGAAAACATCTGTACAAATTAATAAAGTAAGGCCATAAAGGGATATCTATGTCCTGTTTTCTCTTACTGAGCATGAGACTTGTCTTCTCTTGTAAAGAAGGAAAAACAAGCTTCAAGAGAGATTGAAGACACCCTGTATTCTCTTCCCCTTTTATTTAATAAGAGGAATTGAAAAGGCTACGAAAAGGAAAAACACTCTTGTCTTAGGTGATTCTGTCTGTCTTGATTGCTGTGTAGGATCACTTGCAGTGCAGCTATCATTGGCTAAATGTGAAAAGATATAAAGGGGAAAGTGTGAGTGTGTGTGTGTGTGTCTGATCATTTTTTAATCATCTGTTTATTATTTACGAAGTACTGCTCTAAGCTGCTTATATTGAAATGTTCTTTGGGTTTGTTTTTTTTTTTTTCTATTTAAAGCCCTTTTGAGAGCCTGTGCTGATGGAGGTGCCAACCGTTTATATGATACCATGGAAGGAGAGAGGGAAAGGTATGCTTTCTTTCAGCCTGTGTCCAAAATACCACTAACCTGATCTTCAGGTTGTTTTATTCTCTACTTGATGAATGATCAGTATTAATGTTCTTTGAAATTAACAGAAAACCACACCAAGTGAGAGTAGTGCTCAACCATGTTGTATTATTTCTTAGTTTTGAGCGGATCTCTTAGAAGAACTAGGCCAGTCATACTCTTACTTAAAAGCTTCTCATTCGGGGCGCCTGGGTGGCTCAGCGGGTTAAGCCGCTGCCTTCGGCTCAGGTCATGATCTCAGGGTCCTGGGATCGAGCCCCGCATCGGGCTCTCTGCTCGGCGGAGAGCCTGCTTCCTCCTCCCTCTCTGCCTGCTTGTGATCTCTCTCTGTCAAATAAATAAACAAATAATCTTTAAAAAAAAAAAAAAAAAAAGCTTCTCATTCTAGTCAATCAGAGAAAGACAATTATCATATAGTTTCACTCATATATAGAACATAAAAAATAGTGCAGAGGATCATAGGGGAAGGGAGGGAAAACTGAATGGGAAGAAATCAGAGAGGGAGACAAACCATGAGCGACTTTTGACTCTAAGAAACAAACTGTGGGTTGATGGAGGGAGGCGGTGGGGGGATGGGGTAACTGGGTGATGGGCATTAAAGAGGGCATGTGATGTGATGAGCACTGGGTGTTATACACAACTGATGAATTACTGAACTGTACATCTGAAACTAATGATGTACTGTATGTTGGCTAATTGAATTTGAATAAAAAAACTATGGTAAAGAAAAAACAAAAAAAACCCTCACTCTACTACTTCAAAAGTCTCATTAAGTAGCTTTATCAAATATCGATATCTGTGAGGACTTTGAACATTAAAATAAAACTCCGTTTAAATGAAAAACTGACCTCATAAACAAATGATACATGCTGTGGCAGAAGTGAGATTTTTGTAGTAGTGTTGAATAAAGCTAAGTATAATTTAACTTAGTTACTTCTGAGTTATGCACATACATATATTTTAGGAGATAAATACCTTAATCTTAATGATTTGGTATCTGTCTGTCTGGCTTTCCTGACCTTTGCATGGTGAGCTATTTTTAGATGAGAGAATACATTTGATGAAAGCAAATTTAAATCCAGCTCATTGCCAACATGTTTATAGTTCAACCTCTTGGCAAACATAAGAATTTAGAGTCTAGATATAAGTAGACTGGCTGTGAAATTTAGTTCCACTTCTATCATATGTGTTATTAAATGTACTGAAATGTTTATAGTTTGAGAAATCACCTCCTTGCTGCAAAAAAATAAAATAAAAATATTATGATTCAACATACCGCAGGTGTGAATTAAATATATGTAGTTTGAAATGATGTAAAATACATCTTTATGGCATCAGAATTTTTAACTTCGGCTTCTAATACTGGAGCTGCTGTTTGAAAGCAGCCAGTTGCTTATAGGAGGAGAACATGTTTCCTTTAAGATTGGGCATCCTAATGTCTAGAGACTGGATGAATTATCAAAGAATATGGCAATAGTGACAGCCTAGGAAACAATTTAAATTCTTAACATTTTATAATTCTTCATTTTTTAACTTTATGGATTCCTCTGACCGTATTCTTCAAGACCTGACATGGACAGCGTGTGAAAAATACTCTGAACAGTGCCTGGGGCGGGTAGTTCAGGGAAGAGCATGATGCCCATGAGGCCAAGATTATGAATTGGGTATCGCGTTTCGTGCCTGTAGCTGGCTTGCTGGCAAGGAATCTAGTATTCAGTGCTATTTCTTTAACGGTAGGTGCAGCTTGTGAACATAATTACATGAACCAGAGCTGTGAAAAGATATTAACACAGTGCTTCCAACTCTGCTGTGACCATAAGAACCATCCAAAATGCTTGTGAAAAAAATTCAGATTTATATACTGATTGTTCTTATTGGATTGGGCAGACACTAATGAGAAAGAGAACACACAACATTTTTATTCACAGTAGAAAGCAAAACAGATTACAAGGTTTGTGGAGTACCTTTTTTTTTTTAAGATTTTTTTTTTAAAGATTTTATTTATTTATTTGACAGAGAGAAATCACAAGTAAGCAGAGAGGCAGGCAGAGAGAGAGGAGGAAGCAGGCTCCCTGCTGAGCAGAAAGCCCGATGTGGGGCTCGAACCCAGGACCTGGGATCATGACCTGAGCCGAAGGCAGCAGCTTAACCCACTGAGCCACCCAGGCACCCCAAAGATTTTTAATTTATTATTTATTTGACAGTGAGAGATCACAAGCAGGCAGAGAGGCAGAGAGAGAGGAGGAAGCAGGCTCCCCACCGAGCAAAGAGCCCTATGCGGGGCTCAATCCCAGGATCCCGGGATCACGACCTGAGCCAAAGGCAGAGGCCTTAACCCACTGAGCCACCCAGGTGGCCCTATTTTTGTCCAGATTTCAAAATAACATTTCTAATATTTTTAACACATTTACATGTAATCTTATGGAAGTCTTCCAAAAGATTTACATGATTTATTGAAGAATCATTTGACTGTAGATGAAGATGTTCAATAAGAAAATGTACTTTCCATTGCTTTTCTCATTCTAATATGTTTGCAGTCATTCATACTCTGATACTTAGGAACATGGTGTCCTGGTAGATTGTCTAATAGGTATATGAGTAAACTAACTGCCTCACATGGGAATTAAATCCTTGGAGTAAATCTCATTAAATACAAACCCTAACCAGTTTCACTAATTGGATATAGGTGACTAAACATGATTCCTATTAGTTGCATTTTTTAAAAAAAGATTATTTATTTATTATTTAACAGAGATCACAAGTAGGCAGAGAGGCAGGCAGAGAGAGAGAGAGGAAGGGAAGCAGGCTCCCTGCTAAGCAAGGAGCCCAATGTGGGCATTTTTAAAAAAAGATTGTATTTATTTATTTGACAGAGGCAAAGCGGGAGAAGGAACACAGCAGGGGGAGCGGGAGAGGGAGAAGCAGGCATCCTGCAGAGCAGGGAGCCCGACGTCAGGCTCTATATCAGGGTGCTGAGATCATGACCTGACCGGAGGCAAATGCTTAACAACTCAGCCACCCAGGTGTGCCCCTTATTAGTACTGTTTTTAACAGAGAAGCCACACAATGAAAAAGGAAAAAAAAAATACAAGTTTTAAAAAGCCATGTATGGGGGCGCCTGGGTGGCTCAGTGGGTTAAAGCCTCTGCTTTCAGCTCAGGTCATGATCCCAGGGTCCTGGGATAGAGCCCCGCATCGGGCTCTCTGCTCGGCGGGGAGCCTGCTTCCCCCTCTCTCTGTCTGCCTCTCTGTCAAATAAATAAATAAAATCTTAAAAAAAAAAAAAAAGCCATGTATGATTTGTGGACCATTGTTTGGCTTGTTCATGTTTGCCTTTTTATTTAATTTCCGTATCTATAATGTAATACCTTATAATTTTGTAATAAAAGATGAATGTGTAGAGAATCGTCTCCCACTGAAGATATTTGGAATGGAAGGAAGGAAGACTGATGTAGACAGGAAGAGAGGAGCAAGAGGAGGAAGAGGGCTTTATGGAGGGATAGAGCTGAGGCAGACACCAGCAGTGACTTTACATCTGACCCTGTACCATGTACTCTATACCATCTTCATAAACATCTACTCTGGAAGTGTCCTCTATTTATCAGGCCACTGTTTCTTGTTTTATTTTGTTTTTTAAAATAAAGAAGTCCTAAGTGTTTTTTAATGCTGTCAAAATGATACATGTTGATTTGAACATATGTTAGTTGAAAGAAACAAAGTAGCAAAGTAGCAAAGAGTTACATTGAGTCTACTTATTGATTCTGCCCTTTGGAACAACAGAAAATGTGACTAATTTTTCTTGTTCAGGTCAGTATAAGTTCCCTGATGCCTACAAAATTGTGTGGGAATATTAAATACTCAACAAATACTCGTTAATAAATGAGTATTTTATTACAGTTACTCTGTTCTCTCTTCCTGTAAGGTTTTGAGTGACTTTGATTGATCCTCACACTTTGGATAAACAGATGACCTTTGCTCTGAGGATTGGCAGGTTCTGATTTGGGGGCATGCGCAGTCTGAAGGCAGTCTGAGGCAGGTTGAATACCCAGTTGGGGAAATGTAGGATGGGCACCGCCAATGACAGTTGGGTCTCCACTTTGGTTAGAAATTTGAGATTAAAGAGGAAGAGGTTTTAGGAAGACTCCATACTTTTTACTCCCATATTCATTCTTTTCTTTTCTTTTCTTTTCTTTTCTTTTCTTTTCTTTCTTTCTTTCTTTCTTTCTTTCTTTCTTTCTTTCTTTCTTTCTTTTCTTCTTTCTTCTTTCTTCTTCTTTTCTTTTTTTCAGTTGAGATAAAAAATCTGAACTTCATCAGTTTGGTCACCCAGTTTCTCCAACCTCCAACATTATTTTTAAATCATCTGAACTATCCCCACTGATTTCTGATTCCAGCCCAATATGTAGATTACATATATATTATATATATCTAATATATATATATAATTCCTGTAGATTACTACACACACACACACACACACACACACACACATATATATATATAATTCCTGGAATACAGTTGACACACAATATTAGTTTCAGGTGTGCAGCATAGTGATTCCACAACTCTATTGCCATACACCTAATTTACTGTTTTCTTAACCCCAGATGTCTTTTTTTCCTTTTCCTTTTTTTTTTTTTTTTTTAGAAATGTGGAGTACTGTGGTGGGGTATTAGATGTATCAGTACCCCTAATTCTGCGGCTTCAACCTGATACTGACAAAGTTGCATATCTATATTTTGGTACTAGTCTGTGATTAAAAACTCCTATGGTAACCTCATAATATCTGCTTCCTGCCTTCTTGAAAGTAGGTAAAATCCACCATTAGTCTGAACCAGGATGGTAAAGCACAGCCTTGTAGTCAGAATAATCACAGGATGCAGAGGGGGAGAAAAAAATACGAGTGAAGCACGTAAGATTTTCTAGGAGACTTATGGAGCAGATTTTCTTTCTTGCCCATCATCGATAGGCTTTGGAGGAACTTTGTTTTTCTAATTCTTCTTCTTTTAAAGATTTTCTTTATTTGAGAGAGAAAGTGAGAGCACAAGTTGTGGGGGAGGGCAGAGAGAGAGGGAGACTCCCTACTGAGCAGGGAACCCAGAGCCCCAGTGTGGGGCTTGATCCCAGGACCCTGAGATCATGACCTGAGCCAAAGGCAGATGTTTAATGAACTGGGCCACCCAGATGCCCCTCTTTTGTTTTTCTACTGACAATTTTGTTGGCAGTTTAGTAGATCAGCAAAGAGTAAAATGTCCACATCAAAGAATATTGAAAGATTATTATTTGTGGGTACCAGGTCAACAGTAAGGATTATGGGAGAGATAAGCACCCGGACCACCCTCCTGTCATACCTAGCGATTCCTCTTTCTGCATCTTTCACAGATATTCTAAGAGAACAGTTTCTGCTCTGGTTAGTTTCTAACCAGGGGTAGAAAAGTTGTCAGCTATGGCAGTAATTACCAACCTTTTCCACCATAGGGAGTATTAAAAACAAACATGTAGAAAAGTGCACAAATTATAATGATCTAGCTCAATGAATTTTCACAGAGGGGAACACATGAGTAAATGGTATAGAGATCAATAAATAGAATATTACCAGCATTGCAGAAGCCCTCCTCATGCTCCTTCCCATCACCATCTCCCCTCATAGCACACTGCTATCAGACCCAATACATGTTAGATTAATTCTGCCTATCTCTGGTATTTAGAAAATGGAATCATAATATATTGAATTTTGACTAAATGGACTTTTTTTGGGGATATAGAATTGATAGCTCTGTGAACCTGCAGAATGGATTAAGAAACATTGCTATAGGTCCTTATAAGGTCATGCTAAAAATGGTAGGAGGTGGAAGAAGTGATGGAATCAAGTAGAAGAGATAGGAGATGTATAGAAACCAGCAAGAATTACAAAATCCATGCCACATGAAAGTAAAATGACAGTATGGGAAAAAAGAGTTGATACCATTTTTTTTAAATACCTTTAAAGATAACGTAGACATTTGTAAACCTTACTCTATTAGAAAGTTGAGATAAACTGATCAAAAAATGAAAAGAGCCTTGGAATGAGACAGTATTTCCCAAGAATAATCCAGTGACAGTAATAAGAATGTGGCATTTAACTTATCATTCATTCATTTTTATTCATTCAAAAGCTTATTGAATAGCTTCTGTGGTTAGACATTTTGATAGTTACTGCGAATATATAAATAATTGATTCCTGCCCACAAAAAAAGACCTTAGAGTAATAGAAGGAGAAATTAGTATGCAATAGGATAGATTATAAAGCACATAATGAGAAAATTCTCATCCAATGTGATAGGTTCTGTGATAGAGGGAAGCACAGAGGATGGACAGTTAATCCCGAATTGGTGTATTAGAAACAATTCTGAGGATCCTGCTGAAGTATAAAAGGTTAGGGTCACAGAGTGGGGTATGTGGGGGGGGGGCGTGTACATGTGCACACGCATGTGCTGACTAGCAGGGAGGAGGGAAGGAAAGGTTCTGTTTGTCTCCTGGATAAAATCTAAACTCATTTCCTATCAGGGTTTGTCTTTTACTTATCATTTTAGCCAAGTTGTTTCCTCTTTTTTCCCATGCCTTCTCTCCTCACTGCTTGGGCTTCAGAAGCAACTTCAGATAGTTTATATTATTTTATTATTATGTATAAATCAGAATGCCTTATAGCTAGAAAGATCATGCCCGTTTTGTCTGAAATCACATATAGAACTCGTCCGACTTACTTTCAGAATGTCTTTTATTTATATTTATTTATATTTATTTATATTTATTTATTTATAGTAATGTCCTCATTACTATCTCAGTGAGTCTTTTGTCAGAAATGAAGATTCTTGCCTTTGAATTCATTGGTATTTTGAATGTAACATGAATATCAGTGCTACTTGTGAGTGTTTTTTGTCATTTAAAGGATGCAGAGACTTTGAAACTCATCTGAGAAATAACTGTGAATTTGGTATCATTAGTGTATGGGGACTTGAAATGGGGAGAGTAGGTGTGTTTTGGTTAGTTTTCTCAGAATAGTTGAATACAGATCTGAACGGGAAAGTCCCACATATGATCATATAAACATTAAATTAGCTCAGATGTTTAAGAACTGCTTTCTGTTGAATTTAAAAGATTAGCATCCTAGAGGAGAACATAGGCAGTGACCTCTTTGACATCGGCCACAGCAACTTCTTTCAAGATCCATCTCCAAAGGCAAGAGAAACAAAAGCAAAAATGAACTTTTGGGAGTTCATCAAGATCAAAAGCTTCTGCTCAGCAAAGGAAACAGTCAACAAGACAAAGAGGCAACCCAGGGAATGGGACAGGATATTTGTAATTGACATTATAGGGGCGCCTGGGTGGCTCAGTGGGTTAAAGCCTCTACCTTTGGCTCAGGTCATGATCCCAGAGTCCTGGGATTGAGCCCTGCATCGGGCTCTCTGCTCCGCAGGGAGCCTCCTCTCTCTCTGCCTGCCTCTCTGCCTACTCTTGTGATCTGTGTCTGTCATATAAATAAATAAAAAAACTTAAAAAAACAAAAAGAAAAATGTAAATGACACTACAGATAAAGGGCTGATGATATCCAAAATCTGTAAAGAAATTCTCAAACTCAACACCCAAAAACGAAATCATCAAGTGAAAAAACGGGCAGAAGACATGAACAGACACTTCTCCAAAGAAGACATAGAAATGACTAACAGACACATGAAAAAATGTTCAATATCATTAGGCATCAGGGAGATTCAAATTAAAACCACACTAAGATACCACCTTACACCAGTTAGAATGGCCAAAATTGACAAGGTAAGAAACAAAAAATGTTGGAGAGGTTGTGGAGAGAGGGAAACCGTCTTACACTGTTGGTGGGTTGCAAGGTGGTGCAGCCCCTTTGGAAAACAGTGTGGAGGTTCTTCAAAAAGTAAAAATTGAAAAAATTAAAAATAGAGATACCCAATGACCTAGCAATTGCACTACTGGGTATTTAGCCTAAAGATGCAGATGTAGTGAAAAGAAGGGCCATGTGCACCCCAATGTTCATAGCAACAATGTTCACAATAGCCAAACTGTAGAAAGACCTCAACAGACGAATGGGTAAAGAAGATGTGGTCCATACAGTAATACAGAATATTACTCAGCCATCAGAAAGGATAAATACCCAACTTTTGCATTAACATGGACGGAACTAGAGGAGATTATGCTAAGTGAAATATGTCAAGCAGAGAAAGTCAATTATCATATGGTTTCACCTGTTTATGGAACATGAGGAGTAGCATGGAGGACATTAGGGAGAAGGAAGGGAAAAAAGAAGGGGGGAAATCAGAGGGAGAGATGAACCATGAGTGACTACGGACTCTGGGAAAAAAAACTGAGGGTTTTAAGGGGAGGAGGTGGAGGATGGGTTAGCCCAATGATGGGCATTAAGGAGGGCACGTATTGCATGGACCACTGGGTGTTATACACAATGAATCATGGGACAGTACATCAAAACCTAATGATGGGGAAAAAAAACAATGATGTACTGTATGGGGACTAACATAATTAAAAAAAAAAAAAAAAAGATTAGCATCCAGTAAGAATTCCTTGAAATCACACAGATGACCATTCATGTAAACAAGTGTTAATGAGGTAAGATGAAGGAGAACTTGTGGTGATCAAATAGGAAAGACGGATTCAGGGACGCCTGGGTGGCTCAGCTCAGGCATGATCCCAGCATCCTGGGATGGAGTCTCACATCTGGCTCCTTGCTCAGTGGGGAGCCTGCTGCTTCTGCCTCCTCTGCCTGTCACTCCCCCTGCTTGTGCTCTCTTTCTCTCTCTCTCTGACAGATAAATAAAATCTTTAAAAAAAAAAAAAAAAAGAAAAAGTAAGGATTCATTCCCAATTTCTTGTTCCAGTCAGACCATTTATTTTTTCCCAGTTTGGATTTCAGACTTCCTAACTTTATACATTCTTGCAGCTTTCTTATGAGCAGATCAATACTGCTTTTCAGAGTGATCCAGTGGGAGTCAGACTGACTGTTGTGGCTCTAAAACTCACTGTGCCCTAGCTAAGCCAACTTCAGACTATGATTTAAATAACTGAATAATGTGGGATTCTAGCTGTTACAGATAGCAGGAATTCCAAGTTGGGAACTATGAAGTGAGAAGGCATGCACAAATTTTTCAGTTAGGTCAGGATCCAAAATCTGATTCTGGATTCTATGAGACTTTGGCAAGTAATTTCACTTTCTCGGGCTGTGATTTTTCCACCTGTGGCATTTCAGGGAAAGATCGGGATCTTCTGGAGCATTCACAGGAATCATGAAGATTTTTATGAAGAATGTATTACTTGGGCTGGTTACACAAGAGTGGGATAAGCCAAGAGAGTAGAGGGTGGCCCTTCAAAGCTACGATATGATGAATTATAGGATAGTTGAATATGTGTATGAGCTAGTTTTGGACAATAGCTGTAAATATTCACTCATAGTTAATACTTTGCATGTGGTAATTGTACTACTTCCCAGCAAAGTTGTAAGTGTTGGAATGAAGGAATATAACATTTAGCTTCTCTGGTTCTTTTTTTGGTTTTGATCATCTTTGTTCAGTTATAATTTTATATGATAAAATTCATCCATTTAAGCATTCAATTCAGTAGGTTTTGTAGTAGGATACAGGCATATCCACCAGTTGTCAAGAATAGAGCGTATCTGTCATCCTGAAAAGTTCCTTCCTATCTTCTGGCATTAGTCTCCAACTCCTATACCCGGGCTTTTGAAACCTTCTAGAATGTCCTATAAATGGAGTCATTCAGCTTGTTGTCTTATGTATGTGACTTTTTTCACTTACCAAATGCTTCTGAAGATTGATCCCTGTGATTGTGTGTGTAAATAGTTTGTCGTTTTTCATTGTTGAGTGGTGTTCTGTTAATGTGGGTACACCATAGTCTTGTTTGTTCATTGAATGTGGTTGATAGACCTGATTCTTAAAAATCATCCTTTTAGTTGGAATCTGTTACCACTTTTTTTAAGTGATTCTTTGGGAGGAATGTTAGGTTAGTTCTTTTAGTCAGAGCCAAACATAATTTTCAAAGTTGTCACTCATACCCTTGAAGTGAGGTAAATAGTAGAAGAGATTCATCTATAATGCTTATATTCTACTGTATCTTAGTGAAAATCTTGCAAAAGCTTGCTCAGTACTGTTAGCTTTTTATGGAATAAGATATAAATTGGTGTCAAGGATCTGAGCAGATATTGTGATCTTAATAACCTCTAATATATATGACAATTGATTTCAGTCAACCTATGACTTATTTTCTCAATGATTGGAATTTATTTTAACTAATGTTCCTGCACTTCATGGCATAGTTAAAAAAATATATGCTTTCAGTATGCTTGAACATATATAGAAAGGAAACAAGTGTGTACTTGAGGAAATCCAAAGATCATTGGTTTACCTTGATTTCTTCTAAGCCTAGCCTTAAGAATTTTAGTCACTTGCTTCAGCAAGTTTCTATTAAAAAATACTCATGCCATCAAATTACGAGGCTCTGTAAGCATGTCAACATTATTGGGTCTTTGAATCAAAATGATGGAAGGTAAAAATGATTAGTACATTTAAAAGAAAATTTATAAGAGGAGTCTTATTATTAAAGAACCCTACACAATCAACTGTGAGGGCATATTTATCTTGAATTGTTGATTGAATTAGTTTTGTAATATATTTTAGTCTGTTGGTTATCAAATGCTATAAATCAGAGATCTCAAAGTTACCCATGCATAGCTCTGAATCATTTCGGGGAGTCCGGGGCAAATAGTGTATGCAGAGATGCTATGTTTATCAGATCATGCATGAAGTCAGAATAAATTTCAGAAGGAAATCATTTAAGCAGCTGCAGGAAGTCAGTTTACAACTAAATTTAATCAAAGGCATTGTTCTTTATGGCTATTCTATTTCATAAAGTATGTTCCTGACAAAACCCTTTTCCTTTCCTGCACTATGGATGGAGTCTTCAGAAATAAATTCCCCTCAGATGATTTTTCAGAGAAACCTGGATCATCTGTCAAATGTTTTGAGTAACACATGGCTCTTTTAATTTTGCTTTATGAAAAGAAATAAACTTGAATAGTTTTAGCAGTTAATACAATTTAAGAGCTCATGTTTCCCAAGTTTTTTGGCTAATTTTCAATATATTATTAGATGGCTGAGTTAGTAATAATTGAGAATAGTCACATAATATTGTGTATACATACGTTGTTTATTAGAAAGTTGTAGAATGGTCCCTGTCTGTTCATATCAGTTAAGTGTGTGTCACACACACCCATGCTTGCACACATACACTAGGTACTTCTGTGGAATTTTCTCATTATTAAAATTTTGGTTTTGTATTATCAGACCAATGGTAATCAGAATAACTCCAACAACAAGACAGTATGCGTTATTTGTTGGCACATCATTCTAAGACATGAAACTTGAGTCAATGGTGGGATTGCACCTGAGCCAGCCATGGCCTTCCCATTAATAGGGGTCAGAAAAATGACAGCTAGAATTCAGTTAAAGCAAGGACTAGTTAATAAATTTTGTGAGAATATATCCAAGTGGCACTTAAAACAAGATAAGCTCTGGACTTTCACTTACAGTTCTGGGTTAGAGATCTGAGAGGTGTTTGAGACTATATTCCTTGAAGACTTCAATTTTGCCTCTAGCCCGGGAAATCAAGAATATGCTGAAGAGTCTCAGAAAGGCTACATAAAATACAACGGGAAACATTTTACCACTCTGAGAAAAAAATCATTATGTGTAAATATACATATGCGCACATATTTGAATGTGTACGTGTATATATTATGTCTAATATGCTTGTGTCTGGATATTATATGATCTAGGCAATAGAAGAGAGCTTCTCCTCGGAAAGTCAGAGGAAGGGAACTTAAATGATGAGCAAGGAGACACTAGTCTGTAAATGTCCAGGTTGATAGGAACTATAATAATAATAGTAAGTCATGAATATTTGAAATGTTGACTTGCTCTCACAAATTGTAGGATTTAGAAACTGTACTTAGCACTTCTCTTGAATGACATCAGCTGTGCTTTTTGCTCGGACTGTGGGAAGAAGGTGTTTATCCCACGGGATTTAGATCTATGAGCTCTGATTTTGGCTTTGGATGTCTGGTTATGTGCATTTGTGCTGGATACCTTGCATGGGTGCCTGACACCTGGGGTGTGCTACATAAGGCAGGAGGGGCCATGGTGGGAGTGGTTGTTTAAGCATTAGTGCTCTTTAGCAATGATTATTTAAAATATTGGTGTCCTCTAAATATTGGTTTCCTACTTGGTTAATTATTTTAAAAACCATTGGCATGCCCATTGAAATGCTAAGGAGTTAGTTTTAACATCACACAGAGATACTTTCTTACAGAACACTGTATCTGATTAACTTATAAAAACCCTATTCTAAAAAAACAAACAACCCTCTTTTAAAATTCATTTAGAACATCCCTCTTTCTTCTGCTTTCTTCCAAGTATTAAAATCCCTTCAAAACTCTGCTCATGAGTTGTGTTTCCCCAGAAGTCTTTGCTGGTAAGTACCAGTTTCTGTAGACCTAAGTCAGGCTTAAGTTAAAATTTTCTAAGCAATCCTTGACTGTCGTCCAACATTATGTTGAAATTGTCTATCAGTGTTTCTAGTTAATTAAACAAAATTCCTTGTTCTTGTTTTATTTACCTTGGGAAATAACTCTAGTCCATGGGCCCAGATTTGACAAAAATTGAAAATATTTTTAATTGAGCAGTATTACTCCTTTTAGATAGTTTTCCCTGAAAATAATAATAATTTCCTCACAGGCCAATAGATGACAAATCCTGAATGAACTAGGTAAGGGGATCTGGTGGCTAAATCTCTTGCTTTAACAGGTTATGTCAGTGTCCTTCTGGAACGTTTTCCTACTCAGTGTTTCCCTTAACATTTATCCCAACACGTTAGAATCACCTCTTTGCGTGTTCCTGCCAGCCTGTCACCCAGTGACATTGCACTGTCTCTAGCCTTTTCACGCTCTTATCCCCAGTAAGTAGGTCACTATATGCTTAATACTTAGAATGATTAGATATGTTCTTCCATAAAAATTTAATGTATTCTACCTTCATAGTTTAACTATGAAAGCATATTTTTGACCCAGTAAAGTAATTCTTAGTTACTTTTATTTAAGAGCAGAATCAGAGAATATCAAAGGCTCTCCTGTTAACATTGTTAGGAACTTCTTATTTATTTTATTTATTTATTTATTTTGTATCAGTGGGGGTTCCTGGTTGTAAAGAAAAGAAAACCTCTGACCAATGTAAACAACAGTAACAAAATCAATGAAAAATATTATAATTAACAGTTCTTAATTGGGAAGACTGGAAAGTTGGGCCTGGGAAGAAATATGCCAGATGTATCTACAGTACATTTGTGTTCTAAGAACAAGTTAGGGCTTGCACTCCCCCTCTGTGAGCCGGCCACTGGGTGCTGCTGATGAATTCCCAGTGGCTTGTCTTTTCTTGTGTGAGAGTATATGACTGACCAAGCCAAGGTGGTTAAGGGAAAATCTGCCTTTGCCCTTGTTTGTAGGGGCGGCATGAGTAAATATGCGACTCCTGTTTGTTTCTGGATCGGTCTGTGCCTGCTATCAAGATTCACACCATGTTAGCTTCATGGGTAGGGACAGCCAAATGCAAATACAGTTACAAACAAAATCTTCACAAATGCCCACCCAAAACACCTTCTCTCTGGCTGCCAGTGCTTCCACCTTGTCCTTGGATCAGCTAACGGACTTCAGTAATCTTCATACTTCCCCTGCCATGGGCACCTCTCTAACTTAAAACTTACTGTGATCTAAAATGCTCCTAGCTATGACATTTTTTCCCTTCATTCTCTTAATGACGGTGAAAAAGAAGTTATGTTTACTAAACTATCATAAGTGTAAATGATAAAAATATGTCTCATGTATTCTAGGAAATTTAATAACATTCCTCACAAATTTTTGGAAAAGGGTGTAGTGAGGTACCTGGGTGGCTCAGCCAGTTAAGCATCTGACTTCTGATTTCAGCTCAGGTCATGATCTCAGGGTCATGAGATGAAGCCCCATGTGGAGCTCTACGCTGAGCACGGAGCTTGCTTAGGATTCTCCCTCTCCCTCTGCTCCTGTCCCCACTCCCACCCCCACCCCACTTGCAGGTACCAGACTCTCAAAAAAATTAAAGGAAGTAGAGTGTACACTTTCTTAGTTTTAGAAAAGCTTGCTTTTAATCATATTCTGTTTTTCTCTGAGTTTATGTTATCTATATTTTCCTAAGTATACTCCTTAAAATCCCACTCTTAAGGTTCATGATTTTGCTGTGAGGCTTGTGATATTTTTTAGATCTCTTTTGCTTTTAAAGTATCTTCCTCTCAATGAACTGTCACCAAGACAAATTTACAACACACAACATGGTTTTCTTAACTTGATCTGAATCTTTGTTACAATTAGAATATTTTTTTTCTAATTTGTACTATGTAAAAAGGTCTCATTGTTTAAAAGCATAGCTTTGCTTTAAGAATACAGTAATACAAATTACTACAAAATTCCCTTGATTTTTCTTTTTAAGAGGAAATTTGCCCAGATTTAGTTCTTACTAAAAAAATTAGAAGTTTGTAGATGGGAAAAAATGTTTTGTGACTTGAAGCGTAGTACTTAAAGAGGCAGCTGAAGCTAGAAGCTTAGAATGCAGTTTTCTTTCTACTGCTCTCATCACGTTTTTTACTTCATGCAAAATTCACTTATTTATCACTAGCGGCCTCTAGTGTGTCTTCAATTTTTTCTTGCTAGGCTGTACATTAGTGGGTTATTAGTAACTAGAGAGCAGTTCCACGTGTTAGGAGCAAGAAAAACAACTGTAGTTTCTGTCATCTTACCATTATATCAGTCAGTGAAAAGAACATTTTCACATAGGAGTGGGATCTTATGATTCTTTTAAGTTAATAGGGCTTTCATGGTGAATTTCCTCCATGTGGCAGCTTTTCACCAACATATCCTTCTGATGTGGTGGGGAGAAATGGTTGATGGTCATGAATAGCATGATGCATTCTGATGCTTTAATATGATGGGGTTGATTTAGGATATAGGTGGCAAAGGTTAACAAAACCAACGATTTTGGCCAAATCATATATAGCAAAAGTCTGAACCAAACTGTACTCGTTTGTTCAATTTTAAAGCTGTGTACAGGTAATTTTAATGAAATCATAATTACAAATAATAGCAGTAGAAAAAATCAATTCATTTAAAGGAACCAAATCTGTACTGTTTAGTATTTACCTTTTGATTATTGATTTAACTTTATATGTTCCTCTTTTTTTCTTTTTCCTTCTCTATTTTCTATCTCTCTCTCTCTCTTTTTTTTTTTTTTTTGAGACAGAGTATGTGCATGTGAGTGGGGGAGAGACAGAGAGAGAGAGAGAGAGAGAATCTTAAGGCCCAATCTCTTGATCCCTGCCTATATCATGACAGGCTGAAAACAAGTCAGACGCTTAACTGACTGAGCTATCCAGGCACCCCTGTATTTTCCTTTCTCTTAAAGGTGCATGGTTTCCTACCTTACCCACCTTTCTACACAAGTAATAACAAGTTCATCATAATGAACTTAGGGAATACAGGTAAGTACAAAGAAAAAATAAAAATAACTTGAAACCACTTAGGCTCTCAGTATTGATATTTTTACATATCTTTTTCAATTTCATATTTTGGTAAGCATGTTTCTGTCTTGCTGAGTGTATGTGTGCACATGTAATAAAATAGGGATTTTGTGCATATTTTATACCACACCTGTTTTTTTAACATTGTATTATGAACACATCATGTGTTAAATAAAAATTATGTTATATTCTTTCAGTCTTCATATATCAGAGATGTATGTTCATAATTTTTTATAACATTAATAAGTAAAACTTAGATAAGTTTTACAAGTAAAATTTTGAGTTCTTTGCACTTAAAGTAGATTCTTGGAAATTAAGATATGAGGTCAAAAGTTATGCATTAAAGAATATTTTCTCCCACTTTTCAGGCTGTTTCATTACTTTCTTAATAGTATCTTTCAAATCCTAAAAATTTTAAATTCTGATGAAGTCTGATTTAACTCTTTTGTAGCTCATGATTCTGGTGTCGTATATGAGATTCTTTGCCAAATCTGAAATCATGAGGTTTTAGCTCTGTGTTTTCTTCAAAAGTTTTATGGTTTTAGCTCTTGCGTTTAGACCTTTCAACCATTTTCATTTTTGTGAGTGTCGTGTGGAGTAGGGTTTAACTGGACTCCTCTGTGTATAGCTCTCCAGTTACTCCAGCCACGCGATGAGCACAGTTCTTGCCCCACTGAATGGCCTTGGTACCCTTGTCAAGAGCCAGTTGACCATAGACATGTATGAGTTCCTTTGGCACATGATGATTTCTGTCCCATTGATCTGTATGTCTAGTCTGGTGCCATTACCACACCATCTTGATTATTACCATGCTTTTTAGTAAGTTCTGAAGTTGAGAAGTAAGAGTCCCCCTACCTTGTTCTTCTTTATTTTTTTGCCTATTCTGAGTTTCTTACAATTAATTCCATATGAATTTTAAAATCGGTTTGTCAGGGCGCTCGTGTGGCTCAGTGGGTCAAGCATCTCCCTTTTTCACTCCAGTCATGATCCCAGGATCCTGGGATCAAGTCCCACATCATGCTCCCTGCTCAGTGGGGAGTCTGCTTCTTCCTCTACTGTCCCTCCCCCTTCTCATTCTCTCACTCACTCTCTCAAATAAATAAAATATTCAATTAAAATCATGGGGCACCAGGCTGGCTCAGTTGTTAAGTGTCTACCTGTGGCTCAGGTCATGATCCCAGGGTCCTAGGATCGAGCCCCGCATCGCGTTTCCTGCTCCATGGGAAGCCTGCTTCTCCTTCTCCCACTCCCCCTGCTTGTGTTCCTTCTCTTGCTGTGTCTCTCTCTGTCAAATAAATAAATAAATAAAATCTTTAAAAAAAAATTAAAATCAGTTTGTCAGTTTCTACAAAAAGTCAACAAATTCTGATACAGACTGTATTGAATTTCCTGATGAATTAAATCTGTTGATGGGCACTATTGCCTTACAGTGTCAGGTTTCAAAAAAAGTGCAGAAAAAGTTTAATACTTCTTTTGGACGATTGCTAGAAAGACACAAAATAATGAAACTAAGAAGAACTAGGCAATCTGAGTAGACCTCATGGCAATGGGGGGATTGAATTAGTAATTTGGAAGAAACAAACTACTTCAAAGGAAAGCCCAGGTCCAGATGGCTGCACCATTGATTTCTACAAAACATTCAAAGAATAATTAATGCCAGTTCTTCAAAGTCTTGGGAAAAATAGAAGAGGGAATGCTGCCCAGCTAATTTTCTAAGGCTCAGTGTTCCCCTAATACCAGAACTAGACCAATGATAGACTCATATATGTATTTTTTAATATGGATGCAGAAATCCTCAACAAAAAAACTAGGAAACTGAATCCAACAATGTGTAGAAAGGATTAGTCACCATGACCAAGTGTGATTTGTCTGAGGAATGAAAAGGTGGTTCAATTTCTGAAAGTCAATTAATGTTATACATCATTTTAGCAGAATAAAAAACAAAAATTATATGATTTTCTCAAGAGACACAAAATGTATTTGACAAAATCCAACACGTTTCATGATAAAATACTCAACAAACTAGGAGTAGAAGGGAATTTCTTCAAGCTAACAAAGGACATCTACAAAAAACCCAGAATTAACATCATATTTAACAGTGAAAGGCTAAGATTAAGAACATGGAAAGGATAATTTGCTTTTGTACTTCTGTGCAACATTGTTCTGTAGTTTCTGGAATGGCAGTTAGACTAGAAAAAGAAAGACATCTAAATAACAAAAGAGGTAAAGCTATCTCTATTTGCAGATAATGTGATCTTATTTATATAGAAAATCCTAAGTATACTACTAAAAATTGATTAAAACTAATAAATAGTTTCAAGGTTGCAGGAAACAAGATCAATATATAACCAACTGTATATTTATATACTTGGACCGAACAATTTAAAAATGAAATTATGAAAACAATGACATTCATAATAGCATCAAAAGAATAAAATAGGAGCATAGTCTGTTCTTTTGAATTACTTGTTTTATCAATTTCCAAGAGAGGATTTTTGAAAATTGTAATGGATTTTTTTCCATCTTGAGTATCCTGGGGCTCTTTTATTGTATACAGATTGGCTAATTGTTTCGATTAAATTATCATTTTATATTATGAAATTGCCCCTTCTTTATCTTTACCAGAATTCCTTGTTCTGAGGTCTACCTTGTCTTATAATAATATAACCACTCTGCTTTCTTACGAGTATTTCCATAGTATATTTCTTGCCATGCTTTTAGTTTAAATACATCTATATCTGTAGTTTTTTATAGACAGCACATCTTTTTCATTTAATGTTAGATCTAGGGCTTTCAGTTGGAGCATTTGGCCCATGTACATTTAATGTATTTATCAGTATGATTACATTTAAATCTAATATTTTGCTACTTCTCCCATTCTTTTTTCTTCCTTTTCCTTTTCCTTTTCCTTTTTTTTTTTTAAGATCTTTCAATCATTTTGTACTCACGCAAAATGTGGGGCTTGGGCTCATGACCCTGAGATCAGGACCTGAGCAGGGATCAAGAGTCAGACACCCAACTGACTAAGCCACAAAGTTGTTTCCCCTTTCCGTCTTTTGTACCTTTTTTTTTTTAAAATGGTTCCATTTTATGTCCACCATTGGATTATTGGCTATACCTTTGTATGGTATGTTTAATACTTTGTGTGGTTAATCTGCTGTTAATTCTCTAGTGTATTTTTCATTTCTGATAATGTATTTTTTATTTCTAATAGTTATTGTATTACTTCCATTTCTCACTTCTTTGTTCATGTTTGCTTTTAACTTCTTGAGTGTATGGAACATGTTTGTAATAGTTGTTTTAATGACCTTGTCAGCCTCTTTGTCTTTTCTGTGTCTGGTTATGGTTTTCTTCTTTGCCTGCCTGATAGTTTTTGAATGGATGCTATACATTTTTAATTTGAAGTTGTTACCAGATTTGTTATATTCCTTTAACAGTGTTGATTTTTGTTCTGAGACATGGTTGAATAACTTATGGGTGAGCTTAAAACTTTGAAACTACTCTTGAAATTTTATGTAAAACTTTCTTGTAGTAGGTCCAGTGCAACTTTTATTCTGGGACTAATTTAGTCTTACTTCTAATGTGAGACTCTATTTAGTGACCTGTTTATTACTGTCTCTGTACTCTCGATGACAGGAATGTGGATTCTACCCAGCCGTATTTTATTTTTAGGAATTGTTGTGACCATTGCTTTCTGGTGGTCCTCCCCCAACCCTGGACTTCTCATTTGTGTGTAGAAGAGTCATGTGTCCAACACTCAAGGAACTCTTTCTGGAGCTTTCTAGACCTCTCTTTCTCTCTGTAGTTCTATTTTCTTAGGTACTCTATACTATATTTCCTAGCTTTTTATCTTCCCTTAAAATTGGTGCCCTCATCTGAGGAGACCACAAGCTCTCTGAGTTTTCCCTCACTAGAAAACTGGCTAGAAACAGGCTCCAGGAAGAAAGCTGAGGCAGTAATAGGGCTCATCTCATTTGTTTCACCAAGCACCGACCTGAGCTGCCTATTTTCTGCTCTCTGGATACCATTGTTTCACATATTTTGTCTGGTTTTCTAACTGGTTAAAGTGGTTATGGGCCAATTCCCATAGCATAGACAGAAAGAGCAGTCCATGTATTTTAATTTCTTACCCACAGAATTTGTTCTGCTGTTACTGAGTTAGAACACTCAGTCACAATTAAATACTGACTTGTTTACTCACTGCCTAGAATAAAATATGCTTTTGGCAAGCTCATATGATTTTGTAATTGTGCCTCTCCTTACCACTTCTCTTTTCATTAAAAGAAATCGCAAACTGTAAAAGTGTAAGTAGAGCTTACCTAGGGATTGATAGCTTACAGTGTGGAGTAACTTTGCACTGCATTCACACTGTTCTTTGATTACCATGCAGCCCTGGTTGGACATACAAGTAGCGCAATATTTCAAATAAGGGCCAAGATTTTGGAAGAAGTGGAATTGCATCTTGTGAGGGAAGCATAGCAAGAAAATTTCTCTATACCAGGCAAGATTATCTTCAGTTCAGAAAAGAGGAGGAGGAAGAAAAGGAGGGGAGAACATTTTGAATCTGTGTGAAATCTGTGTATGTTACTTCGTATCTCTCAGACTTGGCTTTCTACCATAAAGTTAGGATGATAAAAACCTTTGGAATGGTTGTGAAAATTAAAATAAAATTTTACTAATTAATAAATGTAAAATGCGTGAACGAAATACAGACTGGCATATAGGAAGTATTCAAAAAATTATTTCCTAGAAGTCTTCATCTAGATTAAGAGACCTCAGATCTTTATCTTTTTTGTTCCTTTTTTTTCTTTTTTCTCTAATTCAATTTTTTTATAGAAAGATTTTACTTATTTATCTGACAGACAGAGATTACAAGTAGGGAGAGAGGTAGGCAGAGAGAGAGGAGGAAGCAGGCTTCCTGTTGAGTAGAGAGCTCGATACAGGGCTTGATGCCAGGACCCTGAGATCACGACCCAAGCCTAAGGCAGAGGCCCAACCCACTGAGCCACCCAGGCACCCCTAATTCCATTTTCTTTGCAAAGTTTTATGTTTTCCCTCTTATCATTTCTCTTTTCTCACTGTGTCCTTAATTTTTATTTTAACCGTGATGTGGAGATTTTGTTTGTATTTCCTTTATTATTTTTTTTTGGTTAGTTTTTTTTTCCCCTCTGGGTGTTTTAGTTATCTCTTTTAGTTTGTCTTTTATTTATTAAAATCTTAAAAAAAAAATCCCATCCTCCGAGATAATCAGCATCAACAGCTTCATCCATTCACTACCATTATATCCTTTGTGATTATACAAAAATATTTGAATATGTTTACAGGCATTTTTGTTTGTTTTTATTTTATTGTTTTAAAACACTGTTAATACCAAAACTTATGGGATGCATCAAAAGCTAAATTAAAAGAGAAGTTAAGGGGTGCCTGGGTGGCTCAGCAGGTTAAAGCCTCTGCCTTCGGCTCATGTCATGATCTCAGGGTCCTGGGATCGAGCCCCGCATCGGGCTCTCTGCTCCGGCGGGGAGTCTGCTTCCTCCTCTCTCTGCCTGCCTCTCTGCCTACTTGTGATTTCTATCTGTCAAATAAATAAATTAATTAATTAAAAAAAAAGAGAGAAGTTAATAGTAATAAACAACTATATTTAAAAAAAGATCTCGGGGCACCTGGGTGGCTCAGTGGGTTAAGCCTCTGCCTTCAGCTCAGGTCATGATCTCAGGGTCCTGGGATCAAGCCCCACATTGGGCTCTCTGCTCGGCAGGGAGCCTGCTCCCCGCCCCCCTGCCTGCCTCTCTGCCTACTTGTGATCTCTCTGTCAAATAAATAAATAAAATCTTTAAAAAAACAAAACAAAACAAAACAAAACTCAAACAACCTAACATTACACCTCAGAGAACTAGAAAAAGAACAAACTTAACCCGAAGTTAATAGAAGGAAGGAAATAAAGATTAGTGCAGAGAGAGAAAAAACAGAGTAAAAGATAGAAAAATCAATGAAAATAAGAGTTGGTTTTTTGAAAAGATAAACCAAATTGAAAATCCTTACCCAGACTAACCAGGAAAAAAAGAAAGAATAATCAAATAAAATCATAAATGAAGGAGACATTATAACCAGTGCCACAGAAATAAAAAAGATCATGAGGGACTATTATGAACAATTGTGTGCCAACAAATTGGACAACCCAAAGGGAATAAATAAATTCCTAGAAACATGCAATAAAGCATACCAAGATTGAGTCAAGGAGAAACAGAAGGCCTTGGGATGCCTTGGTGGCTCAGTGGGTTAAGCATGTTTTCGGCTCAGGTCATGATCCCAGAGTCCTGGGATTAAGCCACATATCTGGCTTTTTATTCACCAGGAGCCACCTTCTCCCTCTCTCCACCACTCCCCCTACTTGTACTCTCTTTGTCTGTCAAACAAAATCGTTAAAAAGAAAGAAAGAAAGAAAAGAAAGAAAGAAAGCCTGAACAGATCAATAACAAATAAGATTGAATCAGTAATAAAAAACAATCTAGGGGCGCCTGGGTGGCTCAGTGGGTTAAGCCTCTGCCTTCGGCTCAGGTCATGGTCTCAGGGTCCTGGGATCGAGCCCCACATCGGGCTCTCTGCTCAGCAGAGAGCCTGCTTCCCTTCCTCTCTCTCTCTGCCTGCCTCTCTGCCTACTTGTGATCTCTGTCTGTCAAATAACTAAATAAAATCTTAAAAAAACAAAAACAAAAACAAAAAAACCAATCTAACAGGAAAAGGCCAAAACAGATGCCATCACAGATGAATTTTTCTAAGTTTTTAAGGAAAAATTAATCCAATCCATCTCAATATCTCCCAGAAAATAGAAGGAATACTTTCATTGTTTTTAAAATCAAGCCAGCATTACTCTGATATAAAGCCAGAGATCTGAAAACTATGAAACAGTATCCCTGATGAAAACGTATGCAAAAATCCTCAACAAAATAGCAAAGCAAATTCAAGAGCACATTAAAAGAATCTGACACCATGACCAAGTGGCATTTATCCTTGCTATGCAAGGATGAGTCAACATATCATCAACATGATACACCATAGTAACAGAATGAAGGATAAAAATCACATTATCATCTCAATAGATGCATAGAAAGCATTTGACAAAATTCAACACCGTTTTGTGATTAAAAACTCAAATTACCTCAACACGATAAAGTCCATATATGGAAAGTCAACAGCTGACATCATTCTCAGTGGTGAAAAACTGCAAAGTTTTCCTCTAATATCTGGAAAAAGACAAGGATTCTCACTCTCATCACTAGTATTCAACATACTACTAGATACCCTAGCCAGAGCAATTATGCAAGAAAAAGAAATTAAAGGCTTCTAAGTCATAAAGGAAGTAGTAAAATTAGCTCTGTTTGCAGATGGCATGATCTTATATCTCTAAAACCCTAATGATTACACACACAATAAAAACAAAAAAAATCTGTTGGAACAAATAAATGAATTCAGCAAAATTACAGTATACAAAATCAATACACAAAAATCAGCTGCATTTCTACACAAAAACAACAAAGTCTCTGAAAAGGAAACTAGGAAAATCATTCCACTTACAAAATCATCAAAAAAGAATAAAATACTCAGGAATAAACTTAACCTAGGAAGTGAAAGACTAGTAAACTGAAAGCTGTGAAATGCTGATGATCTTATATTAACAGTTCTGATAAAAATTAATCAGGACATTTTGGAGGTGATGGGTATGTTTATGATGTAGATTGTGGTTGTAGTTTTATGGGTGTGTCTGTCCTTATCTCTAAATTTATTAGGTTGTATACAGTAATTAGGTGTACCTTGTATGTAAAACATTTTTTTTTAATCTCAAACAAGATAAGAGCATATACATTTTTCTAGAATTTGCTTTTTTTTTTCACTTAACATGGAATAGATGCTGACTGTGGGACAGTTGTCAAGTCTATGATGAAGTCAACTCATCTTAAAGCTGCCTATTTCCCTATTAGTGGACATTATATTTAACTTTCCCTGTATTATTAAATATTTAGCTTTTTCTTCTTATTGTTATTGTACAGATATTCTATGTACTATCCTTTGTAGCATAGATTCTCAAGTGGGATTGCTGTAAGCTATATTCCATTCATGATCCCAGTGGTCCGTGAGTGTGCTTGTTTTTCTTCAGGCTAGCAATACTTGCCCCTAATTTTTTTTTTTTTTTAAAGATTTTATTTATTTATCTGACAGAGAGAAATCACAAGTAGGCAGAGAGGCAGGCGGAGAGAGAGGAGGAAGCAGGCTCCCTGCCGAGCAGAGAGCCCGACGTGGGGCTCGATCCCAGGAGCCTGAGATCATGACCCGAGCCGAAGGCAGCGGCCTAACCCACCGAGCCACCCAGGCGCCCCAACTTGCCCCTAATTTTTGACATGTTCTTGTATCAGTCAGTATCCTACTATTGCTTTAATATTTATTTCCTTGACAAGTAATTAGTTACCTACCATATTTTCATGTACTCGGTGCCTTTTATATTTCTTGTGTGACTTTTCTTTGTGTGGTGTGAATAGCCTTTGACAATTTTTTCTGCTGGATTTGTTTCCTTTACTACTTTGGAGTACTATTTGTATATTAGGGATAGCAGTCTTTATGCATTATATATTCTGCATATATAAAAATATTATATTTTGACTTTATACTTTTTAATAAGCACACTGTTACATTTTTATACAGCACAATAGGATTTGTCATTGTGTGTTTTTTCTCAGAACGTCCCTTTTATCCAAAATTATACAAAAATTTAAATAACTTTTGAGACCTTTATTACATTTAGAGATGTATTTATGAAGACAGTTGAACTAATTATTTCTATATACACAGTCATTTTTCATTATTATATTTTGGATTATTACCCTCTTTTTTGCCCACCTCCCCTTATTTAAGTTGTACAGTTTTGCAGAGAATGTTAGTTCAGATCTTTGAATGATTAATTCCTCCTTTCTTTAGAGTACCATTTTTTGCCTTGTATGTGTAGCCCTACTCTCTTTCAGCAGTGTTCGAAGACATTCTCCTCCTAACCTATTCCTTTAATCAAATCCCATCTTTACTCTATAGCAAGCAGCACAAATTGTCCTCTTCTGCTTCGCCAGTACGTTTCTAAAATAAACAGTTGACCAAATTAACACTGATTACTAAAATCTGCAAGGAAGTCGTGTGGTTGTGTAGAGAACTTTCTCCATGACAAAGTCTGGCTCCATTTCATAAATGTGCATACGTGGAAGGCTGTAGACTTAGCTGTCCAACAACAAAGATTAGGCTCCCTGGGTTTGATTTTTGGCTCTAGCTCTTATTAGCCTTGTAACCTCAGGCACGTTACTTATTTCTCTAGTAATAACTTTTATTTTAGCTGAAGAGCTTAAAATCATGCTTACTGTGTGCCAGGCATTTTCTAAGTGCTTTACATGGATTAACTCTTAATCTTAAAAACCACTCTAAATTGTTTTCATTTTACATGTGAAGAAGTGAGGCTCAGAAAAGTTCAATATTTGGGGCAAGCTAGGAAGTAGTGGTGAGGCGTAATAGGAAGTTTGTAATAAGTGCTTCTTTCCCACTCTTGTCTTCCTCTGCCTTCCTTCTCCTGGCCTTTCTCTTCCCCTTTTACCATTTTCCCATCTTCTCCTCTATTCCCTCCCATCCCCTCCCCTTCAGTATTCTTCCCTTCTCCCCCTTTTCCAACCACCTTTCCCCATTCTGCCCCCTCTTCTTCTCATTTCCTCCCCATTCCCACCCATTGCCTTCTCCTCTACCTTGTTACTTTATTGTATTATTACCAGCATTTGTGTGCTCGGTGCTCACACATCATGTTTAGGCATATTTTCTAAATATATCAGCCTCCCTCTTGACTATTACATGCGATGGATCTTTAGCTCACTAATTATCTTGGCTCTTGTTGAACTTTTATTTTGTCATTAGTGAGTGGCAAGTATGGTAAGAGTTAAATGTAAAAATCAAGGGAGTCCACACCATTTATTGAGCGTTTGGAACACCTTTTAGTACCAGCCAATCAGTGCCATTAGATCGAGGATAGCAAGATGAGGTATACTGGTCTGATCGATGCCAACAGTGTACAGAAGTATGGTCAGTGGAGACAGAATTCCTTATATGTTTGGTCACTTGCTATAAACAGTCAGTCTCCAAAGAGTTGTGAAAACAATCTTCCTGCGTAAACTCTTTATAATGTAACATTGTACCTCTGTATCTATGAAGCGTCATCCCCAGTAAGTACCTCTTCAGAATGCCGGAGTACCATGGCAACCGATGCCTCCAAAATGTGAGCTGGGCTTTTAATTGCTCTGTCCAAAAACACATTTCAGGAAGTTTCCAAAACTACTTTATTATATGACAAAAAGTTATAATTATTGTAGTCATCTCAGCCTGTGTATCAGGTGTATATTTGGGATGAACCTACTTAGCAGTAAGTATCCCTGTTCATTTTCTTTCCTTGTTCATTTTTATTTTATTTTATTTATTTATTTGACAGAGAGAGAGCGATCACAAGTAGGCAGAGAGGCAGGCAGAGAGAGGGGTAAGCAGGCTCACCACCGAGCAGAGAGCCTGATGCGGGGCTCGATCCCAGGACCCTAAGACCATGACCTGAGCCGGAGGCAGAGGCTTAACCCACTGAGCCACCCAGGCGCCCCTTTCCTTGTTCATTTTTAAAGCATGTATGTTATATAGGAGAAGACTATATTTAAAAAGTTAATAGAAGTTATCTTTTATCAATATGTTTGTTTTCCTATTAATATTTTATATGAAAATATAAGTAAATTTATATGATTGCTTTCCTTCATGATTCACAGTATGCGATAAAAAGAGA
Source organism: Lutra lutra (assembly GCF_902655055.1). NCBI lineage: Eukaryota > Metazoa > Chordata > Mammalia > Carnivora > Mustelidae > Lutra > Lutra lutra. The sequence continues at coordinate 98,285,619 of NC_062288.1, read as the reverse complement.
TCTAATTCTGTTTAAAATTATATATCCTAAGGGGACAGACACTAGTTGCCTGTGTGTATCAGTTTTTATTTTTCATTTTTATTTATTGTCCAAATCAATATGATATTTGGAAACTGGCAAATTGATTCTAGATATCTGAGGGACTAAAATTTGTGGAGCAATATTAAGTCAATTTTATGAAGTTGGGTGACTCATACTGCACAGAACCAGAGTCCTAAGTTTGAATGGCTGCTTTACATGGTGAAATAGATTGGATACTAGCTGTACATACAGCTTCTTGGATCTCCGTTTCTTACAAAGGCTAATGAGGATATTGGAGGAATTCCTTTTACCCCGTCCAGCAATGCCTCATCCTCGCTGGCTGCTCCAGAGAATCCCATGGCCTGGATGGGTTGTAAACAACAAGTACTTATTACTCATAGTTGAGGAGGCTGGGAAGTCCAAGATCAAGATTCAGTGTGTGATAAGATCCACTCCCTCTGGTTCATAGATGCCTGTCTTCTCACTGTGTCCTGATGTGGTGGAAGGGACAAGAGAGCGGGGCTCGGGGTGGATGGTGGTTCTTTTACATGGGCACTAATCCCAGTCACAAGAGCACCACCCTTCTGACTTAGTCAACTCCTAAAAGCCTCACCACCTAACAACATCATATTAGGGGTTAAGATTTCAACATACACATTTTAGGGGTACACAAACATTCAGACCCTAGCAAGCAATAATATTCTGAGATCTGTCTGAGTTTTGTTCTCTGGGTGTTTGAAAGTTGTTTGATGGAGGTTTTTGTTGTTGTTGTTGTTGTTTTGCTTTTGACATATATTTTATTCTTTTAAAATTAATATGTAACGTATTATTTGCCCCAGGGATACAAGTCTGTGAATCATCACGCTTACACATTTCACAGCACTCAGTATGGCACACACCTTCCCCAATGTCCATAACCCAGCCACCCTCTCCCTACCCCCCAACTCCAGCAATCCTCAGTTTGTTTCGTGAGATTAAGAGTCTCTTATGGTTTGTCTCCCTCCTGATCCCATCTTGTTTTGATGGAGGTATTTTAATGAAACTTAAAAAAATTCATGAATTTTTGCAACAGGAAAAACAGGAAAGAGCTAATAGTCTACTTTTAGTCCTCATGTGGATAGAGTAAAAAGTATTTACCTTGATAGGTATAAAATGAAATTAGAAGTAATTGATATGTGGCCAGGGATGTTTTGAGGAGAAGAGTTTACAGGAAGATATTGAAACCAGGCAAGTGATTTAAAAACTTAGGTACTTCCCAGTTCTGCTTTATTCTGAGATAAACTATGGTCTTTTGTACATGGTTGATATTCAGTGAATGTTACAATTTTATTAATTACCAGACATTTTAATAGGTTACTATCATTGGTTAACAAACCGACCATGAAATCTGAGCACGTCAAGCAGTACAGATCATTATAGTAGAACTTCTTACCATTTGTCCTAGGGACATAGAGCCCAGAGAAGAGTTGGTCTAACATAGATTAGTTAGATTAGGTTAGACCTAAGAAGTAATACTTCCAGTTAAGGTCAAAATTTGAAAAAAAAAAAAAAAATTGCATGAAAGAACAGAGTTAGTATTGGGTTTTTCATGTTCGTCTTTATTAATTTTATCCTGAGTGAATGTATAAGGAGTTCTGAGTCTAGTTTCGTAATACCTTGCTCTTGTTCTAACCCTTTGGCCCTGCAGTGACAGCCAAGTCCATTGTCCTGTGCTTGTAGCTGCACCGTTCATATGTGAAAGAAGAGGAAATATGATTTTTCCCCCTAAATGTATTAAGTGGGTTGTGGCAGCTTCTGTCCTCTTGCAAGAGTCTCTGGAAATTCTGTGACCCTGAATCCTGACCCAAACCCATTGGTATATCAGGAATCTCTAGGAGCCAAGAGCTTCTCTGTCTTGACTTTTATGACTTAGAGAGGCACCCAAGTTCTGGGGCTTCAACTCTTGACATGTAATACTCAGCGAACTAAAGCTCTAGTCTCCTTTTAGCTAGGGATCTAGTCTATTATGTAGCAACATGGCCCTCTTGAGAAGACATATTTGAAGTTTTATTATTCTTTTGAATCAGAACAGTTAACAGGTAAATAAACACCTGCAGAGCTAATTCTTATGGGATAGGAAAAGTAGAATATTTCTGGAGGATGAAGGCAAACATTCCCTTCTTTACATAATATATTTTTCAGAGGCTCTGGAGGCTAAGGCTTTTTGTAGGAGCACTGAGAAATCCAGGAAACTTTCATTTTTCCCCACTTAGTTTTAAGTTGGAAGAAATCCTACCAGGTCATGCAAATGTTTTATGTAAAAATAGTAAAGGATGGCTTATATACATAGAGTAAGATAGGCTTTCTGGAAGAGTTCTAAAAAAATATAAATGTAGGGAAGAGAAATGAGACAATTATGTAATTAGAAGCATTCGTTTTGGGGAGTTCTCTCCCTCTCCCTAGTGATTTGTGTAGTATTTCAAACCTGTCTAGAAGCCTCCTGTTTCTAGAAGTATGCCAACAGGGCATCTAGAAAATGTCTTTGAACTGACTCCTGCTCTGCAGAGAATGAGTAATCCTCCTCCTCACGTGTTCTGTTCAAACTCGTTCAAGTTCTGAGCTTGTGTGAGGCACAATAATGTAAAGGTTTTTATATACGTAGAAAGTAATATTGAGAGGTTTTAGGGTTTTTGAGCTGGGAGTTTATTGTATTTATTTTTTTTAAAAGATTTTATTTATTTGAGAGAGAATGAGACAGAGAGAATGAGTGGAGGGGAGGGGTGAAGAGAGAGGGAGAAGCAGACTCCTTGCTGAGCGGGGAGCCTGATGTGGGGCTTGATCCCAGGAGCCCAAGATCATGACCTGAGCTGAAGGCAGACACTTAAGTGACTGAGCCACCCAGGTGCCTTTGAACTGGGAGTTTTTTTAAACCAATAATCCCCCCCCTTTTTTTTTTTTTAAAGCAGGATAAACTTTGACTGACAGTGTGACTAGTTTCATGTATTAGTTGGGTGTGTGGAGTTACTCTTAACCATACTGTATGGAAACCAAGCGTGTTAAGACATCCTCTTGGCATAGTTTTAAAGGTTAACAAACAAGTAGTCTTAATTAGTTGACTTACTTGGAATTCTTTGTTTCAGCTTTTTGCCTGAATTCATCAGTGGAGACTTTGATTCTATTAGGCCTGAAGTTAAAGAATATTATGCTGTCAAGGTAAACTGTAAACACTTCATATTTAAGATCTCGCATATGATTGCCTTTCTTATGTTCTTTCTGGCTTTCTTGGTGTATGTGTAGGGATTTAGAAACTCTTTGCTTATTAAAAATATTTTATAGCAATTGTAATACATATTGAAATAGGATTTAGAAAATGACAAGTAGAAACACAGGCTTAGTAATTCTTTCACCATCAGATATTCATTAATACTTAGTCCTTCATGCATATGTATTTTAAATGAGTTTATATAGGCTTATTTAATAATATACTGTTACTGCCTATAACCTCATTAGTTAATATATATTTTTCAAAAGTCATTTTTAATTTCATTTAATGTATACACTGTATTTAATTTAACCAGTTCCCAGTTGACTTATTTTTAAGTGTTGTCTATTTTTTGCATTGTAAACTAATAAACAGACTTGTAAATGAATGTTTATCAAAATGCATAATTATGTGTCCCCAAAATTTGAGAACCAGTTTTTTTCTTTAATTTTAGTTTTCTTAAAACTGTCATTACCCTGTTCTGAATAAAACTATTCATTACAACTTGAAATTAATAATGACATACCACTTATTAGGGTGTTCATTTTATCACTATTGTGCAAACCTCCCAGAGATCCTTACTGCTACAAAGAATGCGCATATGATCCAATTAAGAATGATAGAAGACACATAGGAGTGTATTACAGTAATTAATAATTTAAGCTTTTACTGGTTTTAGAGGACAATGCAGAGTTTTTTAGATAAAAATTATAGCTCAGCAATTCAGCCACAACACCATCATCTGTATTCTTCTGAAACTGGTATTAGCAAATCGCACACACTTGTAAAAGAAACTGCAGTTACTGAGATAAAAATTTTAATTCTTTATAAGGCATGGGGATGAGTGAGATAAATCAGAAAGAAGAAAGGGAGTGAAACTTTCATAGGAAGGAAAGAAAGGAGAGGAGGAGGAAAGGAAGGAAAAAAGGGAAAACATGATTCTAAATGGCGACACAGAGATACCAAGTGTCTAATGAATAGGCTGTTATGATTTGGAAATTCTGGGGCTGGCAGTGAATGCAGATCTGGGCATGTTCCCTCTGCCCACCAGCTGATCAGATTCTCCATCAGCAAATGAAGACTGTTCCCAAGTCAGTGTTTGATATTCATGCTCAATTACTTTAACATTGGCATCTTTCCGTTCATTCCCCACAGCCTCACTTCTCATTAACTCCATACCTCAGCCTCTTTGGGTTGGAAAGCCCTCAGCCTTGTTTACAATGCAGAGTTTTATAAATTCAAAGATATTAATCATATTTTCAGAAGCAGAAGAAACAGCAGGAGAGGCAGGAACAAGCAGACTTAGAAACAAGTTGAAGATCTGCCAGATGTCTTTTCTCCCCTTCTCTTAAATGCTGCTGGCTTGCTAGAACTGCAAGTGTCAGTCTGATAATTCCTATCCAGGATGAGGAAATAACAGAAAATGAGGGGAAGCCAGCTCCTTAACTTCTGAAATCAATGAAATGAGGTCAAAGATAAAGGAAAATTTTGGGTTAACTACAATTTGATGAATTTCTCTTATAACTTCTGCTTCAATTTCTTTAACCTCAAAGCTAATTTTTATTTATTAAGGTATAGTTTTTAAAGTAAGATTAGCTCATCTAATAAGTCCTACATTGCGTAGTTATAAGTTGATATAGTGCAATCCAGTTTTTTTCAAGTATCATTGGGAACTCACAGCTTTGAACTTTTCTGATCTGTTCCCAGAGGGCACCAATGATGTATTTTATATAGCTAATGTGCCCTATATAACACATGGTGAGTGTTTAGCTACAGTTTTAATAATGATGCTAATGACAACAAGTTAATGCTGCATCTCACACAATTCATATAAACCATTATCTCCAATGTAGGCAGTCTTCAAGCTGCTCTTTTACAAATGAAAGAAGATGATCTCTGCTTTCAAATACTTCTTTTTTCCTTCTACCTGCTCTGGGTTTTCAGTGAAACTGAAACTGGGACTGTAGTGAAAAAAGTAAAATAAAGAAGGAATTTAAAATGCTGAAGTTTCCTAAAATTATAAAGTGGATTTTACAGCCAACATTTATTCACACAATTTTTTCCCCAGTAGTCTTTGACTTAAAGGAAAAATCCAAGCTTGCATGATTATATAAAACTTCTTTTTAAATTAAATTTAATTTTTTTATTTTTAAGATTTTACTTATTGAGAGAGAGAGAGAGTGCATGAGCATGAGCGTTGGGAGGGGCAGAGGGAGAGAGAAAGGAACAAGGAGATTCCTCATGGGGCTCGATCCCAGGACCCCGAGATTATGACCTCAGCTAAGTCAGATGCTTAACCAACTGAGCCACCCAGCACTCCTGACTATACAAAACTTTAAATTGGTTTGCCTACCTAATTTCTGAGAACACTAAAATATAGAGTATTAGAGTATTTGATTTGCTGGCTTTTAAACAGAATATTTTATATCCCAGATCTTGCCATCTGCATTAGTTATCTATTGTTGTGGAATAAATTATACTAAATTTTAGCAGTTTGAAATGGCAAACAGTTTTTATCTCACACGCTTTCTCCAGGTAAGGAATATGGAAGTCAATTAACTAGGTGCTTCTGGCTCAAGGTTTCTCCTGAGGTTATAGTGTAGCTGTGTTTTTCAGTCATATCAGGGCTGCACTGCAGCTACAGAATTCTCTTCTAAGATGGATCATGTCATTGCCGGTTGGTCTCACTGGCTGTTATTTCTCAGTGGTTAGTGACTGGAAGCGTCAGTTCTATGCCATTGGGCTGCTCACAACATGGCAGCTTGCTGTCCAGAGAGAGAGGGGAGAAGGGAGTGAGAAGGACATGCATGCAAGACAGCCAGCCCAAGACAGAAGTAGCTGTCTTTCTCGTGACCTAATTTCAGCAGTGATACACCGTCTTAGTATGTCTTCTGGCAGATGCTGCTAGTCACACAGACCAACGCTGGTACAGTGTGGGATCAGACTGCACAAGGTTGTCAATACCAGATGGCAGGAATCCTTGGTAGCCATCTTGGAGGCTGGCTACCACGCCATCTGACTGACTTTGTTCTGAGTGTTAGGCAGTGAGCAAGATGTTTTAAGGATGTCATAATAGATTCCTGGTCTTTAATTAGTGATATGTAAGAAGGAAGAAGAAAACATTAGCTATTAGTGTTCCTTCTTCATATGCATAACCTGCTTTAAGCAAAGTTACATACCCATAACCCAACCACTAATCTTTTTGTTCATAGGTCTTAATTATTTATTCCTTTGGGTTTTAGACATGTAGGGTAGAGTTAAGTCCACACTTAATTCCATAGGTCCATAGAAATGCATATGCTATGCCTTTCTTAGTTTACTCCATAAAGCTTTCCTTTTCAGATAGAGCTGGAAGATATTTGCGTTTCTCCTTTTGCCTCTGTGTCTCAGTTCTTCCTGTGTGGCTCATGATACTAGCTCTGAAAGAAGAACGTCTCTTATAGATTTTCCCCTGATATTTTTGTTTGTTTATGTATTACTCTCTGAGTCACTATTCCTTGATTCAAGTCAAGAATCATATATTTCAGCCTTCTTAATTACCCAATCTAAATTACCCACATTTATTTTAGTTTCCAGAGAACTTTTTAAAAAAATTTTATTTATTTATTTGACAGAGATCATAAGTAGGCAGAGAGGCAGGCAGAAAGAGAAAGAGATAGGAGGAAGCAGGCTCCCTGCTAAGCAGAGAGCCTGATGCGGGGCTCGATCCCAGGACCCTGGATCATGACCTGAGCCGAAGGCAGAGGATTTAACCCACTGAGCCACCCAGGGGCCCCACCTGAGAACTTTTAAAGAAACTGTTATATCATGGAACTCCTGATATGCTTTGATTGACAGGTGGTCTATGGAGTCTTGACTAGATATAGGAGGAGGGGTTTTCAAACATGTTTCCTTTATATTTAGGAGATTAAGGAACTCATAACTGTATTTTAGGTGCCTTAAAGAGCCATAAAATAACAAGGTTTTTCCAAAAATGTAGGTGTGTAGGATAGATGAAAATATTGGATAAATATAATGAAATATATTTGATAAATATAAATATAATCGTATAAATACAATAATTTAAATACAATACAAAATTAAACAATGTTATGTAGCCCAGTTTTCTGATGAAAAAGCTAAGGTCCATAAAGTTTAAATGACTCAAAAGAAAATGGTAGATCTGGTCAGAGACAGCTCTTGGGTCAATATCCATGACTTCTATTAAGAAGAATTTTGTTAGAACTGAGACTCAGCTGCCACTGCTGCTTGTCAACACGTTATATCTGGCCTGTTGGGCAAGTTGCTTGCACAAGGTATTTAGCATTCCTGGGAATGAATGCCAATGTCACACCAACAGGTTAATAGTCAGTGCGTTAACCAGACATTGTGCCTTCACATTGCCATCATGCCATTCCCTTCCACCCTCAGTGCTGGGGTGGCAGTAGTTGGGCCAGACTAAGAATGCCCAAACTAATAAGTTATTAAATTAGATAAACGCTGTTTATAGGACACAGGATTGAGCCAAGACAGAACATTGAAGAACCAAGGTGATTTGGTAATAGAAAATTAGCAAGGGTGTAGGTAGCCTATGAATGTCTTCCTTTGTGCTACAGATGAGTATTTTGGCATTCCAGAAAGTGTTACTATAAACAGAAGGCCTTGTGCTAGACCATCAGGTGAAAATGACTATTGTTTTAAGTCAGGAAAAGGACTCTAGATCTAAGTTCTGATTTTTATCTTCTTTGTTAATCCTTCCAAATCATGGAATAACACAATATGGTGTCACAACAGTGGTCAAAAAATACTAGAACATGGTGTGGGCCAAAGACCCTGGTAGAACTAAAGTTACAAAGGCAAGACTTGACTGAAAACATACGTGACCCCTGGTGTAAATGATGAATAAGACTAGCAGAAAGGTTGGGTTGATGCCAAACCACCAATTTTCTATTAAAGCCATAACAAGATCATTCGAGGCTACCAGGTAGTTCTAGCACTATAAGTTCAGGAGTAGAAATAGAGATCCAGGCATATTACTCTCCTTGTCTTTCATTATATCTTTTTCAGAATTGGAAAGATAAAATTTTTTAAGCAAATAGATGAATTATTGAAGAATATCTTGTACTAAATCAATGTTTTTTAGTGAGGTTTTCTCATCCTCTAACACTGGTTTGACTGTACCCAAATTTTTGAAGACTACTCTTGGAAGACGAGGGTAGTATGTCTAAATGTTTTTAACCTGTGCTGCTTTTCATAACTATAAGATATTAGGAATATTATATGCAATAAAAAGTTGCTCATCATTTTACATCTCATCTTAATGACTGTTACTTCTATAAATGTTTCTGTTACATCTTTGGAGACTGAGGTTTTGGGTTCAGATTTTACTTTCACCTGTCAGAAAAATGGGAAATTGGCTTCTGGTTGACATTTGAATAGAATGTCTGATTTTTCATAAATGGACTATAAATGTTAAGCAAGAAATGCTTGTGTATTAATTCAAATTTAAAGATGAGGACACTGATTCTCAAACAGTAGGGGTGGCAGGTAGAGCTAGGTATCATACTCAGGCAGAGACGTCAGATACCACTGAGTCTTGGCATTGTAGTTTGTGGATTTTTATAAACAGTAAAGTCATGATTTCCTGGGCTAACTGTACAAATTATTTTTTGAGTTGCTAGCTTGCACGTATGGAAGTCTTAACTGAGGCATGTGAAACTAAATCAGCCCTGGCTTTCTCATACACTTGTAATAATGATCATGTAATGTTAGACATGTAGAAGTACTCTAAAAGTTCTTAGGTGGTAGTATTTGGTTTTACTGTCTAAAATTGTTTCCATAAGAGCCTTTTAAAAAAAAAATACTATTCTCAGTAATACTGCTTTTAAAAAGATTTCAATCCATTTATTTCCGTAAGTGTACAATTTATGGACCTAGATTTAATAAATCAGAATAAAAATTACTGAAAATATCCTTTTGAGTTTGATAATGCTTCAGGTTCAATTCTATTTAAATTTCATAGAATCTCTAGAGATATTTTTAATCTCCAGTTAAAAACATCTCTATTAATCTTTGGAAGGTCATGAATCTTATTTCCTCCTCCTAGCTGTGTCTCTTTTCTACTTCTGCTTGGCCACATACCAACAACTTTTAGATGTGGTCCAATTAATTTAGAGAAAATGACAAACTGGGCTGTTAGAAATTGTAAAATGTTAGCCAGTTTGGCTATTATATCATACAGAGGAAACTATGTGGCTGTATAAAGCTCAACTCCATTGACTGGTATATTTCTTTAAAAAATAAAACAAAAACCCCCGAGTATAGTAAATTCTTAGGCTTGCGCATTAAGACTAATTAACATATGTTGAGATATAAACCTCTGTTAAGGGAATTATAGACAGTCAGTTTCCGTTGATAACTGAGTGACAGGTTCTTCACTTTATATTGTTCAGCTGGTTAGTTCATCCTTATTAGCATCTCCCCAGGAGAATGATGAGACAAGCAGAGGACATTAAGTGGAAGGATCTCTCCAATATACCTTAATTCTTATGCTTGCCTCAATCATAGTCCTTTCAAATTGACTTTATTTTAAATGGTCTACATTTTTCAAAGCCTGTTTTGTTTGAGTTTGTTTAACATATTTTAGGCATTTAAAAAGGGGAAGTCTATGCGCTTACATTTTTAAGAACTCCTGAGTGCCTCACAAATGACCTCAGCCTGACTGCCCAACTCCCCTAATCCTTCTCTGTGTTCTCTAGGGCCTCTGTGACTCTGTCTCTTTCACTCCTTTGTGTGGCTCATGGGATGCCCCTGCTCATCAGTGTTCCCTTGCTTGGCTTCCCACCTATATCTGTTGGGACTCCTTCCTTTGTACTTTTCCTTGCTGAGTTTGATATAATTTTTTAATAATTTTCTTCTTTGGTGTCTGTTAATCCGTGATCTTCTGCAGCCTGAGGTCTATGATCATTCATCCTGGTATCCGTACCGTAGTAGGAAGTGGCCTCTCATCACAGTAGGAAGTAGCTTCTCATCACAGAAGCAGGTATGTAATCCTGCTACTGTAATCAGCAAACCACTGGTGCCACACCATAATTGATACAAAAAAAGCTTTCTGTGACCAAATGGATTTGTGGAATTTGACATTCTGTATGCCCCCTTTGGAAATTCATCATGGAAAATACCATTTTAAGGAAGGCTGCCCAAAATGTAATTTTGTTTGCCTTCGTATTTCTCAGTGAGTTTGACTACCTACAACACCTGATGCACATTGGTTTCCAGATAAGTCAAAATGTATTTGGATGGTTCTAATCCTGTTTCATTGTTTCAAGTTCCTCCTACCTTTAAAAGTTGATAGGAAAAAATAATCACCACAACCTTAAAAATAACAGTATTAGACAACAATGATATTAAAGTGCTTCCAACATGCCAAATATTCTGTACGTACTTTTAATTATAAATTCATGTATTGTTATGCCCGAGTTTTCGCGTCCGAGAGACCACCGAAGAGCCAACACCGATGCAATCACATGAGGGTTTATTTGACAAGCTTAGGCTTGGGCCCAAGTATACCCAACACAGCAGAGTAGGGACTTGGACCCCGAACCAGATTATAGTTTTTAAAGGTAGAGTAGGGGTGGACTCGACAATGGGTGAGGACAAAGGGGATTATGGATGATGTAAGTCTCTAAGGAATCAAGGTCTCCAGGACCTTGAGGGGCTAGCTATTGTTGGAGAAAGGTTATTTATTACCAGTAGTAAAAATCTTCTCGTGAGACCCTTTAGATGTGTATCAGTGGGCCATATGCTTGGGAATGATTCTCGACACTATCTTGGCAATTTAGAGATAAAGTTTCCTAAAGTAGACTTACAGGATCCTGGTTGGACCTGTTGGAGCAGGGGGTTGGTCAGGCTAGGATTGTCCTTAGCAAAACCTCAAGGTGAGGGCAGTTGAGTCCCCAGGGGAGAGCCACTCTGTCTGTTTCAAGGGCTTATGAGTAGGTAAGGAATTTTAATGATTTTCTTCTGCCTCTGTTTCCCACATCCGCTAAACTTGAGGTGGGATGGCCTTAATTTTCTCGGTCCCCACAGTATCTTTGCAGCAAACTCCATTAGGTCAAAACTATTCTGCACGCTTTATAGAGATCATGGAAAGCACAAAGAGATTGTACAATTTGCCCAAGCTTACACAGCTAGGAAGTGGTTAAGTGGGATCTAAACAAGCATTCTGGCCCAGGACTCCACAATTTTTCTCACCACTATGCAATAATCCCCTAGTGGAAAGGAGGGAGTTTTCTCAAAGCAAAGTGAGGATTAGGATCAGGTACTCGGAAGTTCTGTGACCTCCTTTTCTCTGTGTGGTATTTAATTTCCCTTTTCTACTTCTACTTAGTTTTAAGTAACTGGGCAACAATACTCACCTAGGCTACCTTTGGTGGTGGCTGCCTGCCCCGCACCCCTCCTCACTTTCCAGTTTTGGGGAGACTTGGCGGGGAGCCCTGGCGGAGGCTCCTTTTTTCCTTAGCATATTCAGAGTGGCTGTGAAGGAACAACGTCCACACCAGGAGTGCCTCGCAGGGTCTGGATGTGTCCAGGAACATTATAAAACAGAAGTGTATTCAAACATCCTAATTGAGGAAGAATATCTTAAGCTCTCTGCTTCCAGGGTTGCCATGACCATCCCCAAGTCCGTGCTTCACTAGGAGGACTGACTCACGGACTTGGCATATAGTCATTCTCTTGGCTGTGATTTTTTTCTTTAATTGAAATATAGTTGACGGAAATACATTGGTTCCAGGTGTACAATAGTGATTTGACAATTCTATCACCATGCAGTGCTCACTGAAAGTGTAGTTACCATCTATCAGCGTACAAAGTTACTAGTATTATTGACCATATCCCCTGTGCTGTACCTTTCATTTCCATGATTTATTTCTTTTATAACTGGATACGTTTGTACCGCTAATCCCTTTCACCTATTTAGCTCATCCCCCCCCAACCCCATCTCCTCTGGCAACTACCAGTCTGTTCTCTGTATGTATGACTTTCTCTGTTTTTTTTGTTTGTTTATTTGCTTTATAGAGTCTCTATATAAGTAAAATCACATGATTATTTGCCTTTGTCTTGTTTATTTCACTTAGCACGATACCCTTTATGTCCATCCTTATTGTCATGAATGGTAAGATTTTTATGGCTGAGTAACATTCTGTTGTGTGTATATACCACATCTTCTTTATTCATTCCTGTATCCATGAACACTTAAGTTGCTTCCACACCTCAGCTATTGTGAATAATGCTGCAGTTAACATAGAGGTGCACATCTCTTTTCAAATTAGTATTTTTGTTTTCTTTGGGTAAATATCTAGAAGTGGAATTACTGGATTACGTGGTGGTTGTTTTTTAATTCTTTGAGGAACTTCTATTCTGTTTTCCACAGAGGCTGCACCAATTTACATTCCCACCAATAGTGCTGGGAGGGTTCCCTTTTCTGTACATCCTCACCAATGCTTGTTTTTTCTCTTCTTTTTGATACTAATTATGCCTGTGATTTATTATACCAAAAGGATACAAAGTAGAATCAGTGAAGGGGAAAGGCACATGGGGACAAAGTCTGGAGAAAACCAATCATTAGTTCCAAGAGTTCTTTCCAAGTGGAGTCACGTGGATGTGCTTAATCAAATTGTGACAATAAGTGTGAGGTATTTTCACCAGGGAAACTCAGTCCCCAAAATATTACTGGGGACATCCATATGTAGGGCACCCACACCCTGTGCATTGTGTGTATCAAAATTCCAGACTCCCAGGAAGAAAACAAGCAGTTGCTCAGCATAAACCACATTGAATAAACAGTTTAGGCACAATAGGCCACTATTAGCTTTTAAGGAAAAAAAAAATTTTTTTTTTCTCTTTTTAGTATAAGGGAACTATTTACCATTCAAGTTCTTAGTTGTGAGCCAAGGGCCAACCTTGCAGGCAAAGCTTTTTTAGGATAACAGTCTGAAGCCTGCTATATTAACACTTTCGGGCACTCTCTTCCAAAAGAACTCTGGCTCTGCTTTTAGGAAAAAAGCCATCATTTAAGACCCCATGTTGTTCTAAAAAGACTTTTGACTTCCATTAATGGAAGTGGTGACTTTCTTGTTTGGAAAGCTATAGTTTTCATTCAATGCCGAGTTGAAAGGAAAGGTTATTTTATAACACCCAGGGCAGTGAAGATTGCACTAGATGAGAATGTCTCTTTATGTTTGGGATTGAATGGAGAATTGCAACAAGGTTAAATTGTGTTTATTCTTTTCTTTTACGCGTGATCTAGAAAACCAGAAGGAGAACACTAAATTATATCAGGCAACCTATTACTTGGGGTTTTTAAGAGTTTAATCATGTGACATTCTTGCTGAAGAAATCATTACTTGTAGGCTGTCATTTGATGATAAAAAAAAAATCTTTTTAGTTTAAAAGTAAAATGTTTTTAGAAGTTTGGTGAATAAAATGGAAAGAGCAATCTACCATAGTATGCTTTATACAATAAAGAGGAAAGTGGGAAATGGTTATTTTGTGATTACATTTCTACAGAGTAAAAGACCATTTTCATACCCTATATCAGAAACATACATCATTAGATTCCAGTTGGCTTTGTCTAACTAAACTTAAGAACTACTTTGGGCTAATTTTGGATCTTTGTCTTTGATTATGTGGAGTATATGTCATTTTGCATTATACCTGCTATACTCTTAATCTGACAGGCAGTTTCTTGTTAGAATTCTGGCCAGTTCAGTTTATTTATTTATTTATTTTTTTAAAAGATTATTTATTTATTTATTTGACAGGCAGAAGCAGGAAGAGAGAGAGAGGGAGAAGCAGGCTCCCCGCTGAGTAGAGAGCCCGATGTGCGGCTTGATCCCAGGACCCTGAAATCATGACCTGAGCCAAAGGCAGAGGCTCAACCCACTGAGCCACCCAGGCGCCCGGCCAGTTCAGTTTAATGAATGATTATGGAAACTCATTATTAATATTTTAACATATTCAAATTTTAGAAGACTCTTGAATATGTCTCCCTAAAATATTTTTAAGTGTATATCATGCTTACGTACAATAAGAAAGGCAACTTTACCATTAAGTAGAGGAAAATAAAAAATGAAGTGTGTGAGAGCCAGAGTTTTAATACTCAATAAAACTCTTTATCATTGAGCCATGAGAGACTGTGGACTCCGGAAACAAACTGAGGGTTTCAAAGGGCAGGGGAGTGGGGGGATGGGTTAGCCAGGTGGTCAGTATTAAGGAGGCCACCTACTGCATGGAGCACTGGGTGTTATATGCAAACAATGAATCCTGGAACAGGATTAGTATCAAAAACAAATGATGTAGTGTATGGTGACTAACATAACACAATAAAAAGAAAATAGAAAAAATATTCTAATATGATGGGATAGTAAATTATTTTGTTTTCCGAGCCAATTTGGAAGGTAATCTTTGATAGCTTTTTGCCTCCTCTCTTACACCCTGTTGATTGACACCTATTTCCACTTCCAGAAATGTCCATTTCTTTCAAACTATTCTTCACCGCTCAGTCCTCAATCTGATAAACCACTTCCCATTTCATACCTGCTTCACACTCCAGAATTATCTTACCTTTTTCTTCCTTGCTCTCCATTGAAGTCCTCTTTCTCTTAGTGAAAGTGATTTCTTTGCTTATTAAGAAGCTAGTATAGCAATTAAATTAATTCACAGTAAGAAATTCATGATGAATTGTCTTGCCTACTGTTATATTTTAAGAAACTTTTTACCCTCCTCTACTACTGGTGGGAATATGGAATTTTTCATCCTTCCTAGAAAGCACCCGTCACCATATATCAAAGATCATAAACAATTTTCTTACTATTTTCCTGGTAATTTCATTTTCTCTAATTCTAAGAAAAATAAGCCAAAAGAAACACTTACAGACTGAGCTATTGAGCATAATGGTAAGTTAAACCGCAGAATTTTCATGAATATAATGATAAATATTGTGATAATATTGTAAGTTAGGAAAGCAGAAAAAAAGGAGAGCAAGATAGCTAAGCATTCAGTGCCCATTTGCCGCACTGAGGTTTTTATATCTTGGGCTACTAGGGAAACAGCATGGGGTCAGGCAGGAGTCATGTCTTCGGAGAGCTAAAGGATTTTCAGTTACTTAAAACTGGAGAAAACCAGCTAAATCAAGGTTCAGAACAAATTATAAAGGCATTTTTCTGCTTCAATCTGCCAAAATACCCAAAGTTTAATTAAGCAGCTTTGAGTACAAAGTATGGTTAGTTAACAGTATGGGCTTCAGATCACATAGAATGGCCTCAACAGCTGTGTGATCTTGGGCAAGTTACTTAATCTCTCCAAACTTGAGTCTGCGTATCTTAAATGTGATCATGACACTTACCTTATAAGGGTATTGTGGGGATGCAAGAACGTAACTCTTGTAAAGTGACTAAAATCTCCTGTAACAAAAGGTGTACTCAAATAGTAGTTATAGGTGTTATTAATTTAATGAGGAAGACAGTTAATTATCAGCAGATTACAATGTTAAGATTCAAATTTTAACATAGTTTTAAAATTCTCTGATTTTCCAAAGAATTGGGTTATATTTTGTTAGGAAAAATCTTAGGTTATTGAAAAGCATCTTCGATTTTATAGCTACATGCATATTGCATTTAATTATGCGAGGTGAGAGACTATATGCAAGCCATCCAAATAAATATTCAGAATCGGTGTCCATGTGGTACCTAGGAGGAAATAATACTTCTGAATTCTTAACCTTATAAACTCAGGCCATAAAGTTACAGTAGAAGTCTCAGAGCCCCATAAAATCTCTTCAGGGTAATTTGCGCAAGTCCTTTCTTGTCCTGGGTAGATAGATGGGCACCAAATGACTTCACCTAAAATGAGTAAGCTAATAGCAGATTTGGGAATGCTTTCACCAGACTTAACTCCTTGCCTCTTGTTTTAATGAGACCCAGTCTCTCTGTGGATATAGTGTATGAAATAACAACTGATATGGTACTGTAATTTTTTTCAAAAGGATCTGTTTTCTTTCCCATTAAAGAGTTTTAAGGAGTCAGCATAATAGAACCTGATAGGTTTTGTGTGTGCTAAATGTAAAAACTCATTAACTTATATTAGTTAAGTTATTGGCAGATGGTAGATTAAGTCATTGACAATGACAGTCTAAAGACTTCTGCATTGGTTTTTGGCAGTTAGGTTGACACTCATTGCCTTGTAATAATTTCTTTGAGTTGTCACTAAATTCAAAAATAGTTCAGTTAGCAGCACACAAAGTTCTTGGGAGAATATTAACAATATGTTGCTTACTCTAGTAATCGTTGATGTGAGGTGGTCTGACTGTAGCCTCTGATGTTTCTAGAGAATCTTCAGGGGTGCCGAGATGAGCATCTGCAGCGTTCATCGCTGGGCCTGGAGCCTCATGTGCACTAGCTCGTGGAACCTCCGTCTCAGTTTTAGTTGGCAGATTAGTTCTGTTACAGACGAGGAAAACGAGGTGCAGAGAGGTTCCTTTAAAGGGCTGAATCAGGGTGGCTCAGTGGGTTAAAGCCTCTGCCTTTGGCTCAGGTCATGATCCCAGGTTCCTGGGATCGAGCCCCGCGTTGGGCTCTCTGCTCAGCGGGAAGCCTGCTTCCTCCTCTCTCTCTGCCTGCCTCTCTGCCTACTTGTGATCTCTGTCTGTCAAATGAATAAATAAAATCTTTAAAAAAATAAAAATTAAAAAAAAGGGCTGAAACTTTTCCCTTCTATTGAATTTCTCACATATGTATAGGGTTTAGCTGTAATCACAAAAACTTATTGTGGGCCTGGGTCAGGGATCGGTTGGTAAACTCCAGCCCATGGGCCAGAGCTGCCCCATTGTGCTTTTCTATAACTGGCAAGCTAAGAAGTGTTTTTAAATTTTTAAATGTTTGGTGGAAAAAAAATCTAAAGAAGAATAATGTTTTATGGCATGTGACAATTCTCTGACCGCCAAATTTCAGTTTTATTGGAATGCATATTCCTAGTTATTTCTGTATTACCTGTACATGCTTTTATGACACAAAGGCAGCGTGAATAGTTGGGACACAGGCCCTCTGGCCTGCACCTCCTCCTGAAAGAGCTCCTATCTGCTCCTTTGCAGAAAACTCTGCTCATCCTCGTCTAAGTGATGATTGATCTCAGGCCTTTATAAGAGACTTGATTCATTACTAAATGTTTCCTACTTGCCATTTACTGTGTTGGGTTCTGGTACTGGGGATGCAGTAGCCAACAGAGGGCACAGTGCGCACCTTCATGAGGCTTATGGCTTAAAGCTCATAGCTTGGTTAATACTTTAATAGTAGTTAAGTAGATATAACAAGTTACATAATAAAATTATTTGGTCATTTGAATAAAATATTTTAATACTCAAAGTAGGCTATTAATAGATTATAAAATAATGAAATTGGCTAACGTAATAATACATTTAATTGGTTAATCTAAGCTTTTAGCATAACCCTTGTTGTTTAAACATTTTTTTCTTTTTAAAAAATGTAAGTATGCCACACTGAACTAAACCTTTTTTTTTTTTTTAATAAGTCAGTGAAGAATCAGGGTAAGGGTAGGGGCACATGGAGAGGGGAATTTCAAACATGCTCCATGCCTAGTGTGGAGCCCAATGTGGGGCTAAATCTTATGACCTTGAGATCATGACCCTGATTTCGTGACTGTAATCAAGAGTCAGACATGTAACTCTGAGCCACTTAGGCATCCCTAAACCTATCTGTTTTAGATGATTTGTGATTTTACTGTGATTAGGATCATGCATTACACATATTACATACATTTTTGTGTTTGCTATAACCATAGATGCTAGCTAGCAGTACTAGAAATTGAAGTGAGCTATTGTCATTCTAGGGCATATTCTGAAAACTCCTTTTTGCTAAATTTTTATTAGTTCCTTGATGTCAGTTTGATTCCTTGTCATTGGTCTTAAGAAATGAATTACAACTCATTCAAAGATACTCTGAATTATTTATGTAGTACTAAATAGTGCTTCGTTTGTTAGCCTCTATGTACATTGGTGGTTCTTGTTGCCTCATTGGATGTTAACTTTGATAACATTGCTAGATTTTAATTTGTTTAATTGCATATGAAGCACTAATATTCGTTGCCACTTTAAGAATCTATATTAGTCACGCCCTAAAACAAAAGTGTTACATGATTTTCTTATGGCAGCAGTAGCATAATACCTTTGAAAAAATAATGACAATGCTGCTTTTCTGTGTTAGACTCATTGTCTAAGGCTTATCCCTGTGTATATTTTAGAGAAGCATACCATTAGTGCCATGAGGAGAGAGATGCCTTTAATCTATCCATCATTCTTCTGTCCATCATACTTCTGTTGAGTGCTTGACATGCCTTGGGATCGTCCTAGCAACTGCGATGCTGATGTTAGTTTCCCGATACTCAAGGAACATTGAGTCTTCTCTTCCTGACTGGAGATCATGCATTCCCAAACTAGCAGACAAGGATTTTGCTAGATGGCCATTTTTGCCAGTGTATGTGTGTATGTGATTTGTTCCACTTTGGTTCATTTGCTCTCTGAGCACACTTCCTTGTGTGTTGTAAAGTTCTACTTCTGTTAACTTTAGTAAGTTTGCTTCTTTTTTGTCTTCAGTCTCCTCCAATCTGCTAATTTATCATTTTGACCATAGGATTAATTTACCTTATTTGTAACTTTTCTGCATCTTTCTGCACCTTTTATATCTGTTTTTAAATTTTTATTTCCTGGACCTTAGGGCACCTGTTATTTTAATATGAACTCATGGTATTTCCTTGATATTATAAACTATTTCATTTTCTTAATTCATATTTTCTATTATAATATGATTCTCAACAGTGCAGTGTTTTGATGTTCATTATACCTCTATGGAGGAGAAGGTAATCGCTCATTTTCCGAGTGTCTCATTGCACTGTATTGCAGTTGGCTTTCCTTTAGAGTGTAGCTCAGCCCCGAAACCAAAATGGGATTTCACATGCCCACACTGTCCCCACTACCCATCAGAAAGAAAGGAGCAACTTAGGGATGAATAGAAGACTGACTTCCTTTCGGGCACTTACTGGATAGTGGTGAAGTGTGGCTGGGAGTTTCTTAGTATGGAAAGAGGATGAAAAGGAGCCTCCCCTTAACTGGCTGTCTTTCCCACACTCAGACACACACATATTTCTATTTTACATGTTTACTAATTATGATATTCATGTTTTTATTTATACCACTGGGCCATTGGTGTTTGGTAGATTCCTACTTCCTCTGTACGCAGTACAGTTTAATAAAGGAATAAACATCTAGTAAGCTCCTAAAAAGTAGTTGACTGGGCCTCTGGGAATTTATTTATAATTAACTTTTCATGTGTCTTTTCCTGGTTTTGATTCATGGAATGAGAAAGACCTGATGAGGAAATCTGTGGTCAGTTCGACACACTGGAACAGAACTTTTAAACTAGTTTGAACTTAATTTTCCTTTTATGTTTGGTTATGGTTTGGAGGACATAGGGTGGGCATTGTGGTTCCTCATCTTCAGAAGGTTAGAACAAAATTAGAATAGCTTTGGGGCGCCTGGGTGGCTCAGTGGGTTAAGCCGCTGCCTTCGGCTCAGGTCATGATCCCAGGTCCTGGGTTCGAGCCCCACATCGGGCTTTCTGCTCAGCAGGGAGCCTGCTTCCTCCTCTCTCTCTGCCTGCCTCTCTGCCTACTTGTGATTTCTCTCTGTCAAATAAATAAATAAAAAATCAAAAAAAAAAAAAAGGAATAGCTTTGACATTTACACAGACTAAAATTTGTGACATCAATCCAAATCTTTTCCTTTTGAATTCTAGTATAAAACAAAATTATTAAAAATGCAATATTAAATAATAATCCAGCTTGAAAAAGTGGTGTGTCCATAAAGGGAACTTAATATTAGAATTGAGCTATTTAAATTTCTGTTTGTATAATGACAAAAACTTCATAAGGCAAGCGCATAGAATGAGATTGGAGCCACCTGCTGGCTCATAAAATAATAATTTGTATCCTAAAAAATATATTCCAAGCAACTAAGGAAAATCGAAGACAGTAGTAGTTGAAACAAAAGTTTCCACTTTAACATTGGTATGTTAAATGTGTTTTAGGGAGTTTTGTAGTTTATACTTTGGAAGGTTTCTGTGTATTCTTAAATATACATACATCTGTTAGAAAGCTAATATTAAAAACCATTTATTAGAAAGTGATATACTCTAAATTTCCTAGCTTTTATATCTGCTAAATCTTGGATCAGTGTGAGTTTTTGTTTTGTTTTTTAAACATCTAATCCATAGTGATTCTTCACAGAATTCTTCACAGTACCCAGGGCTTCTGACTCTAACAAATGGAGTCTTACTCTATATCATAAATAATTCCAAATAGATACTAATATATAATAGATGAGCGTCACTTGTTACTTTAGGGCATTTCTGCATTTTTCCTTGTCTGCAGGATTTTGATAGTTTCTCTTTGGCTTTATATTTCCCCTCTTTTAGATCTTAATATGTTATCATAAGACCCAGAAAACAGTAAAAACAGTCTTCATTTGGCCAAAGGCCTGGTATTGTACTTCGGCTAATGCTTTGTTTTGCCAGTGTCCTTTCAAGGTGTTGTAAGCTGCCCCGTGAGGGCTGTTGGGGCTGTTTGCACTTCCAGTGAATTCCTTCTCAGTCTGTGATAAGATTAGAATCATTTGGACTCATGACAATTCCAAGAAGCTATGGATGGCTGATAAACACCTCAGAGTTTCTAGAAGTTCTTGGTTTAGATACAGTCTGCATTTTTCAGTTCTGGTAATCTGTTCCCATGTCCTGACTTACACTCTTAGGTGTGTCTGTCTTAAATTGATGAGGTAAAGTCTTGCTCATATGTTTTGGAAGAGCTCATAGCGTGACTTGTGATACCATTCTCACGGTACCAACTCTGGAGATGTTATCTGACCTTTTTGCTTCAGGTTATCTAGGTATTTATTTCCACATCATTAAGAATAAAGGATTCCTGGGGCGCCTGGGTGGCTCAGTGGGTTAGGCCGCTGCCTTCGGCTCAGGTCATGATCCCAGGTCCTGGGTTCGAGCCCCACATCGGGCTTTCTGCTCAGCAGGGAGCCTGCTTCCTCCTCTCTCTCTGCCTGCCTCTCTGCTTACTTGTGATTTCTCTCTGTCAAATAAATAAATAAAATCTTAAAAAAAAAAAAATAAAGGATTCCTAGATCCTTAGATCCTAGATCTATATCATAAAGATTTCTAGTTGTGACAATGTTGCATCCACCTGTCTGTGGCTTAGCAAATCAATTTAAATTTCTCACTTTGATTTCCTTAATCTACAAAATATTATAGTGGGACTAGATTATTTCTTGGGTTCTCATTCACTATAATTTTTCCTGTGGATCTAAAAAGACAAAAATGATTTCCCATTGTTAAAAATGCAGTAATTAGTAGTAAGATACCATGATCTCCTACCCCTTTGCCAACATACATTTTTATTCCTCAATAATATCAGTTAAACATTTATTGAATACTTACCAGATAGCAGACTGGTGCCATGCGCTAGAAATAGTAATGCATGAAACATAATTCCTGTCCTCAGCAAACTTTCAGTATAATGATTTTTTTTTTTTTTTTTTTTTTTTTTTGGTTTGGTGACAATTTAATCTCCTCAGCCCTGATAATTTCCCTGCAGGTTCTGGCATATGCTTATGTCTTTCTTCTAAGAGTGTGTTAACCTGAGATGAATCAACTTCTTTATGCCCTTGCTTGGTGACTATAGTACATTTCAGTGCACTCTGAGGGTCAGAAAAGTACGTGTCAATGATTTTATAAAAATGACATATATCTTTTAGGGCATAGTATATTTCTGAATGATGAGAAATTAATTTTTTCATTGATCACCACCTTGTAGGACAGTAGTCATAAATGAATAAAGCCCAGGTTGAGCTTGACACGTTTACAGAGACCTTGAAGTTAAAGAAGAACCGCTAAATCTACTGAGAACAGTTCTTGGAATAATTTAGGAGACAGTATGGGTGTTTTGTATCCTTGAAAACTCTTTGAATGGCAACTTTATATACTGGATTATATTTAACTTCCCCTTACTCAGCTGTTTATGAGAAACCACGGATTGTTACATTTGGGAATTAAGAAGTCTCAAGTCCCGCGTTCTGGTTTTACATGCCTTTGCCTTTGCAAGACAGTGGAGGATAAGGTGTCATTTCAGAAATACTGTTTCTCTAGCTGTCTAAGTCCAGGAGTGCCAACAAGCTGGCACTGTTGTGGCTGCATAGTCATAAATATAATCCTGGTTCTTCACTCGCTGTAAGGTATCTGGTGTAGAAGAGGCAAAGACCATATAAATTCACTTCATTATGTCCAAAAGGTAATCCAAGAGACATATTTATGCAGGTGTAGCTCTTCATGCTTCTTTTTACTTTGGGTAAGAAAGGTGCTGTAAAGGAATTTCATATAAGAGCTGAGTTGATTTTACTTAAAATGTAGTTTTATCATTAGTTACAGAAGTTTTTCCATTCATGTAAGTAAACTTAGGAGGTCTGCTTAAATTCACATTTATTTTTTAGAAATAGTTTCATTTTGGGGCACCTGGATGTCTCAGTGGGTTAAAGCCTCTGCCTTTGGCTCAGGTCATGATCTCAAGGTCCTGGGATCGAGCCCTGCTTCGGGCTGTCTGCTCAGCAAGGAGTCTGCCCCCCTCCCCCCGCCCCACCCCACCTGCCTCTCTGCCTACTTGTGATCTCTGTCTGTCAAATAAATAAATAAAATCTTAAAAAAAAAAAAAAAAGGAAAAAGAAAAAAGTTTCACTTTAACTTCAGGTGATTTTACTGGGAATATATTTTATAATACTTATACCAGAGTCCTTATGTTTATCTCTAATGTCATCATAGCAGTGATTCTTAAAGACCATTAATGTAGTATAAATCTGTACTTTTGTTGAATAAAATGATTGTCATAATCAGACCATTATTGTGATATTCTAACACCATTTCTGAGATGTCTTCTTACGTGAAATAAAAAAGATAATGGTACTAATGATTGGGGTATAATGTAGGCATAATAGACTATATCTATTGATACCTTGTCTTTAGTTTTATAGTGTTTGATCTTGTTCATCATAAGGCTGACATCATTATATATTCTTACCTTTTCTCTTAATTTAAACACATAGGGATGTGAGATTATTTCAACACCTGACCAAGACCATACTGACTTCACCAAGTGTCTTGAACTTCTCCAAAAAAAGATAGAAGAAAAACACCTACAGGTAAGATACATACCTTTTTAGTGGTTAAGAGTCTTAATACTGAGGATGTCAAAGACCCTTTTTAAAGTTTTTCCCCCTCTGAAGTGGTAGCTCTTGCGCCAGTGTTTTGGCTGTCATAGTTTGCCTATAGATTGGATAAATCTGTTCTTAGCTGCCAAAGTGTTAATGTGTGCACTTAAATCAGAGGTCAAAGATTCAAATACCTTATAGTGGTGAAGTCACAAAATGGGTAAAGTGGACCTTATGTAAAGTTACTGAAACTGGCAGCTCATTCTTGGCCTAATATGAGTAGCAGCTTTTCATCCCTCATTCATCATTTCCATGAAGACCTGTATGTGTTTTCTTTTTATATGTGTGTTTAAATATTATGAGGGCAAAACAAGGAAGTGTGGCCTATATTTGGCCCATGAGTCATCATTACAAACTCTTACATAAGCAAAATATGATCAACTTGAACTCAGAGAAGAGTCTGCTCCATTTCTGTCATTGAAGACAAGCCTGGTTTATTATCCTAATTGACAAGTAGCACATTGTACAAACTGAACAAAAGGAATTGAGTGAACATTTCCCATCTCTGTTGTAGCTTGAACAATAACAAATGTATTGTGCTATTTCTAGCAATAAATTGCTGTAATTAAATATTTGTTTAACAAAAACAGAACACAGCCCATTGAGAGTTACCTGCTTTATCCAGACATAGCTGATTTTGAGTTTCTTAGAAAAGAAATTATAAATTCTTCACAACTGGTGTTTCAGTTTTCCTGGGATCAACACTGAAATTATTGAAAGCTGGGAATGCAATTATATATGTCAAATTGGTAGTATCTGTATCTGTAATACAGTATTTGGTTGTTAAGTTTGAAAATAATAATAATCATATCTCAAACTTAACACTGAAATTCAGAGAGAGCCTCAAACTGAGGGAAGAGGGCAATCAGGCATTAGATATATATATCATCTGGGAAACCAGTCTGGTAAGATTTTGGATAATCCAATAGGGAAGACAGAATCAAGACCTTTTAGAGCAATCTTGCTCTGAGCAGAAAGGACTAGACCCTCCTCCTCCCATTGTGGTTAGTCATGGGTGGAAAGCTCTCAGGGAAGGTTGTGGCCTTGGTGGCTAACTGTGCTGCATCCTGGAGTTGCCACAGGGCCATGAGAGTCAGCTGCCCACCTCACAGCCCTAGCGAGTTCTTTCTCGGGGAAAAGCAGCAGTGCACTTCCACGGCCGCCTCAGGCCTCTGGCATGATTTAAGCTCAACACATTCTCCAGCTTCATCTTGCACTACTTTTTCTCTTTGTTCGGAAAAGATAACCTAGTCCCTCTCGTTCTCTGCCTTAAGGTGTCATCTCCTCTACGTAGATTTTTTTTGCCCATCATTTGAATATTTTTCAAAATTTTTCCTTCTCTTTGCCTGTCCCACAACGGCAAAATAGGTGAAGTTGTTAAGGAAGCCTTCTCTTCTCCATCCCTCCAGGTTAGGTTCTGCCTCTTTATGTGTCTGTACCCCCTTAGTTCTCCTCCAAGGCACTCTGAACACTTCCAGTACTTGTGGTGGTTATTTCTAATTGTT
The DNA here is from genome assembly GCF_902655055.1 of Lutra lutra. Classification (NCBI taxonomy): domain Eukaryota; kingdom Metazoa; phylum Chordata; class Mammalia; order Carnivora; family Mustelidae; genus Lutra; species Lutra lutra. Next base: position 98,260,484 of record NC_062288.1, on the reverse strand, counting down.
TACTGGAAGCCTTTCTTCCCAGCCTGACCATATAGCCCGCAAAGCTAGGACAGATCTGTCTTGTTCACGCCTTATATACCTTGTGTGTAAGAGGTGCTTTGTGACTGTTGAGTGTGTGTTGTGCACTATAGGAATGCACAGGAGAGTCGAACACAACACGGGTAGGGGAAAGGCTTCTTAGAGAAGGCTGAGACATCATAATCGGGTTGCATGGCAGAGGGAAGAAGAGCGTTCTGGGATAGATACTCGGTACTCAGGGAGATGGATAGCTCTTCAGTGAACAACTGGCAGGGAGTTTGAAGAGTTTTAAGATGGACAGCAGTGTGATTAGTTCGGTGTTCTAAAAAGTGTCTGTTGGATAAACGGACGGCTCCATGTCTCACAATGAAAACCGCGTGGTCTCATTAATATGATCTTCAGGTTATAGTAAATCTGATGAAATAGAGTATCTGTGAGCTTCCACTCAACTTTACATTTAACCTGGAGGTACAGTGTTTCATTTGATTTAATGTCACAGCAAGAGAAAAGCGAAATTAGAAAAATTAGCAAGGAAAATAATAAAAGATGCTCCTACCCCAAGTAAGATCATCATGAGATGAGGGCTGTTCACAATTTCTACTTAAAATGCACTCAACTGTATAGGAAAATCTTTTATACTACTCCACCTAATGCCCTATCAAATTATCATACATTTCTGTTTTTCTGCTTACTGTTATAAATTATAAACATGAATTTGTCATCAAAGTGTCTATATTTCTTAGTAAGATTTTACCTTTCTAACATATACTTTAAAATGTTAATTATGAGATAAAGTAATATTTAATATGTTAAGAAACTGTACTATGTAACATCTTAGAACTTTACAGAATTTGAATTAGTCTGTCCTTACCCTAAAGGAACTTACTATCCAGAACATGTGATTAATTTTCTAAAATTTCCCTAAATCACTACATTTATTTATTTACTTACCTATTTTAAACCTGTTCACCCTCAACTTTTTTATTCTTTTGCAAAAGGGTTCACCCATACATGTGACTTTTTTTTTTTTAAAGATTTTATTTATTTATTTGACAGAGAGAGATCACAAGTAGACAGAGAGGCAGGCAGAGAGAGAGAGAGGGAAGCAGGCTCCCCGCTGAGCAGAGAGCCCGATGTGGGACTCGATCCCAGGACCCTGAGATCATGACCTGAGCCGAAGGTAGCGGCTTAATCCACTGAGCCACCCAGGCGCCCCTACATGTGACTTTTTAATGCTTTGCTTTCATGTTACCACATTATTTATCTGTAACTGAGTTATGAATAATACATTATCAGGATGCCATCTGATATGACTGGATCTTCAAAGAGCACATATATTTTCTGATGCCGTGATGCATACTTGAGATCTAAACCTTTGAATTGGGTGGCAAACATTATGAGCTATTGCTCCAACTTTCTAAAAATGTAAGATGAATGTTGTTTAGGAAGAAGCAGAAACAAATGTAGATTATAAGGCCCTGAGAATAACAGGCCTTATAAAATACAATTTGGAATATTTCCTACTATTATATGATGATAGAATTTATTATTTCAATCTCTGAGATTTTATTTTTTATTTTATTTTATTTTATTTATTTATTTATTTATGTATTTATTTATTTATTTACTGGCTGCTTGGAGTTTATTTTCCACTTGGTGCAAGGCACACAGTTCCAGGGTGTGAGGAAGGTTTGCTTGTGGCTTGGATGGTAAAGACTAGGATTTTCTCAACTTCCTTTTTGGTGTTTTGCTATTTTGGTATGAGAGAACCCAACTGCTTCTGCTTGGAGTAGCCTGCCTAGTCTACAGGGAAGGGAGGGGAGGGGCTCTCATGAGATCAGTGCCTCCCGAATCCTGGCCGTGACCACTCAGGATGGCTGGTTGCCCGTGTTGGCTTTGCCAGACTGGCCACCAGGCTGCTTCCTCACGGCTTCTAGAACCAAGTCACAGGTGATCTTGCCACTGGAGCCTGAGGAGACACCGAGCATTCTGGGGACTCCGACACTGTAGCCCTGAATGGGAGAGTGGACTTCATGAAGAAGCTTGCCTACCAGTGACCTAGGTCGGCCTTGGGGAGACCCAGGTGGTGAGGGATGGCTTCCCCAGCATACTTTGCACTTTTGCAGGAGCTGTTACTGGCAGTGGAGCCCAGGCGGCACTGGTAATAGTGGTGGGTGGCCATGAGCGCACCACTGGAGGGGACGGCTGCCATGCTCGTGGAGGCCTGTGCACGTAGGGGTCGCGGTATTGCTCTGGTCACCTTCTGCCCCCCAGGAAGGGCATTCCCCAGTAGGGATAGTCTCTGAGGTTTTAAACACAGATTTAACGTTAGACAAAATTTGGGCAGAAAAGTTGTCATTAATTGCACACTGTTGGTAGTATAGATTTAAATGCATACTAGTTTTATTTGCTGAAACTTTAATGCGTTTTATCCCCCTTGTACCATATTATTTTCTTAATCAGTTTTTCAATCAAATAATGTAGGCTGCTAAAACAGTACTATATGAATAAGAGCAAATGCCTAAATTTTATACACATAGATATCAATAATTACAATTAAATACTACATAAAGACTATGGGATTATTACATATTGTTTTTAAAAATTATTTCAATAGCCTGAGCAGATATTGGATTGGATTGTGACTTGTATGTATTAGAATAGTTTCTATGCATTATGTCTGAATTGGAGTTCTTGACTATTGAGATTAGGTGAGGAATATTAGATAGTCTTTCTATTTAATTCCTACATGGTATGTCTCAGATACATTATGTTTGGACATCTGCAAATGCTATGAGTTTTAGATTATTTATTTATGTCCACAAATTATCATTGTTGGGTTAGCTGTACATTACTGTTTTGTAATGGACTAATGGCTTTGTTGTATGTCCATACTAAATATCTGTTGCTTCTCACTTGCAGAGGACAATTAAGGCTGTATCTGATTGGAATAATTACTCACATCACTGTAATGAGCTCTGACTCACAGAGTTGTGGGAGGAACCATGATAGTGCTCTGAGAAATGTCTTCCAAGGGTCTCTGGTGTCCTCAGTACCATCTTCTCTGATGGACCCATGTGTTCGGCAAGATTCCAGTCTCCTCTAAAGTAGAATTTAATACATCTGTTTGTGTGTGTCAGCGTGTATTCTGGAAAGGGATGACAACTAACTTCACAGTAGAGAGACTTGGCTGATACCATCTTAATCAGGTAATCAAACAATGTCAGTGAAAATTCTTGGTAACACATGCCCCTCTTGATAACATCAAGGGTGCTAAGGGCACTTGAAAAGTTCTTCCCTAAAACCCATAATCCTAGTTTCATCTTTGAAAAGAAATCAGAGAAAGTCAAATTGAATATTCTCCCGAATACCTGACCAGTGTTTTCAGGGTCACGACAGATAAGAAAAGATCAAAAAACTGTCACAGACCAGAGGAGATGAAAGAGACATGAAAACTAAATGCAGAGGGTGTTCTGATTTGTCCATGAACTGGAACAGGGCATAAGCGGAAAACTGGCAAAATGGGAACAAAGCCTCGAGTTTACTCTAGGTAGTATTCGTGAAGGTTAGTTGGAAGGTAGGTAGTCAGGGACAAGGGGCCCCAGTCCTAAGGGGAATCCACCCTTAAAAGGATTTTACACCATCCCAGAAGGAGTCCTCCATGGCAAAAACCTGATTGGATGACAGGCACAGGGAGGGTTAATCAGATTAGAAAAGCCCGCTAACAAGCCCATAAAACCTCCTAGATTTAGAAACTCCTGTGGCAACCCTCTTGGGTCCCCTCCCTCTTTGGGAGCTTTGTATGTTGTTTCCTTGTCATTCACTAACCTTGCTCTGCTACCCACCACTCTGCCTGGTCTCCCTCTTCATTCTTTGAAGTGACGTGACCAAGAACCACAGGAGGGAGAAGAAGTCCTCTGACAGTATGTTGGTGTCAGTCTTGGGTGGAATAGGTGTGTATCATGGTTACAGAAAATGTTAGTACTGGCTGAGCCTAGGTGAAGGGTATAATCCCTGTACTATCTTGGTGACTTTTCACTAAGTCTGGAATTATTCCAAAATAAGAGGCTTACTTGAAGAAAAAAAAAAGATGCTCACTGTTTCCAGTATACTTTGACAATCAGGTGGTGTGATCTTCTTGTGATAAGACTCAGTCCTACAGAACAAAAAGGCAAGTACTTCTTAGCACTTAGGCAAATCCAAATACCTTTCTATGAACTCTTTGACCTTTAAAGTGTTTCCTCAAAAAGTCTCAACTTGTGAGTCTTTGTTGCATATTTTGGCAGCTGTTTCATGTGAAAACTGTCTGCTTGAAAATCTAAGCTGGAAACTTGATGATCCTTAAACTGTGATAACAGCCCAGGTCCTCAAACTGCCCAGTTTCCCAGGACATCAAAGAAGGGTAGGATTTGGGACGCCTGGGTGGCTCAGTTGGTTAAGCAGCTGCCTTCGGCTCAGGTCATGATCCCAGCGTCCTGGGATCGAGTCCCACATCAGGCTCCTTGCTTGGTGGGGAGCCTGCTTCTCCCTCTGCCTCTGCCTGCCATTCTGTCTGCCTGTGCTCGCTCTCTCTCCCTCTCTCTCCGACAAATAAATAAATAAAATCTTAAAAAAAAAAAAAAAGAAGGGTAGGATTTAATCAAAGATAACTGGCATTTGATAGAATTTTCTCAGGGTTGGCACCAGAAGGAGGAACCCTGCTCGTTCCTGTACTGCCTCTTTACCTTGGTCTCCATCACCGCCTTTGTTTTCACCTGACTCTTCCTAGAGCGATAGTCTCTCCCACTTCTGTGCTGTTAACCTCCTCATTTACACAATCATCCAGAACTCCAAGCTTATTTGTGACTTCTGACTGGAAAGCCAGAAGAACTTCATTTCAGTATCTAAAAGAAAATTCTTCATCCTTCTCACAGAGTCCTGTTTTCTTTTTTTAGAAAAAATTTTTTTAAAGATTTTATTTATTTGACAGACGAAGATTACAAGTAGGCAGAGAGGCAGGCAGAGAGCGGGGGTGGGGAAGCAGGCTCCCCGCTGAGCAGAGAGCCTGATGCGGGGCTCGATCCCAAGACCCTGAGATCATGACCTGAGCTGAAGTCAGAGGCTTTAACCCACTGAGCCACCCAGGCGCCCCAGAATCCTATTTTCTCTTTACTTTCTGTCCCACACACTGGCACTACCATCACCCACCTGGCAGAAACCTGAGAGTAGCCTTCTGTTTTTCTACACCGTCCCTTACCAGTTGGTCACAGCTCTTTTAATTCTATAAGTATCCCTTGTGCCCCTTTGTCTTTCCAGTCTTACTGAAACTAGGTTATTTCTCACTTGGATTAATTTATTACCTTCTGTTTGACATCATTCACTCTTTTCTTACTTGGATTATTTTGTTACCTTCTGTTTGAAGTCTTTCACTCTGTTCTCTTACTAAAACTCCTATCTTATGTATTAACTGCGTATCTGCCTAAAATCTTTATCGCCTTCTAGTTATTTATTCAATAAATATTTGTTCAATAAATAAATTATTTTTGGTAACATTAATGCAAAATCCCGAGGGCATCATGGCAAACCTTAACTCATTTCTTCTTTGAAGGGATTTTTTCCTTAAAAAGATTTTATTTATTTATTTGACAGAGAGAGAGACACAGAAAGAGAGGGAACAGAAGTAGGGGGAGTGGGAGAGAGAGAGAAGCAGACTTTCCGTGGAGCAGGAAGCCCCCGATGTGGGGCTTGATCCCAGGACCCTGGGATTATGACCCGAGCTGAAGGCAGCCGCTTAACTGACTGAGCCACTCAGGCACCTCTCCTGCCTGAGCCACCCAGGCGCCCTGCAGGGATCTTCTTATTAGCATTCTTGATATCCTGTTAATTTTCCTGCAACATGTTTAGATGATTTATCATTCCAGTTGTGCCTACCAATTGTGATAGTAAATATGTTTATTATTAAAAGAGTTATTTCCAAAAAAAAAAAAAAAGTTATTTCCAGTGCATTGTGGTTTTTTTGTTCAAGTTTTTCTTTAAATTCTAGTTAGTTAACATATAATATTAGTTTCAGGTATAAAATTTAATGATTCATCACTTAAATATAACACCCAGTGCCGATCATACCAAATCCCCTCCTTAATGCCCATCATCTACTTAACACCCCTCCCACCAAGGCCCACCTCCCCTCCAGCAATCTTCAGTTTGTTTCCTGTAGTTAAGAAGAGTCTTTTATGGTTTGCCTCCTTCTCTCTCTCTTTTTTTTTAACTTCCTTCCCCTATATTCATCTCTTTTGTTTCTTAAATTCTACATACGAGTGAAATCATATGGTATTTGTCTTTCTCAGACTGACTTATTTCACTTAGCATAATACACTTAAGCTCCACCCATGCTGCAAATGGCAAAATTTTATTCTTTGATGGCTGAGTAAAATTCCATTGTATTACACACACACACACACACACACACACACACACACACACACACACACACACACATCTTCTTTTTCCATTCATCAGCTAATAGACATTTGGGCTCTCTCCGTAGTTCAGCTGTTGTTGATAATGTTGCTATAGACATTAGAAACATTGGGGTGCATGTGCCCCTTTGGATCTGTTTTGTATCCTTTTGGTAAATACCTAATAGCACAATTGCTGGATCATAGGGTAATTCTACTTTTAGCTTTTTGAGGAACCTCCATACTGTTTTTCCAAAGGGGCTGCACCAGCTTGCATTCCCACCAACAGTGTAAGAGAATTCCCCTTTCTCAATATCCTCGCCAACATCTGTTGTTTCCTGACTTGTTAATTTTAGCCGTTCTGACAGGCTGAGGTGGTTTCTCACTGTAGTTTTGATTTGTATTTCCTTGACGATGAGTGATGTGGAGCATCTTTTCATGCATCTGTTGGCCATCTGGATGTCTTCTTAGGAAAAATGTGTATTCATGTCTTTTGCCCATTTCTTAACTGGATTACTGGTTTTTTGGGTGTTGAATTTAAGTTCTTCATAGATACTAACCCTTTATCACATATGTCATTTGCAAATATCTTCTTCCATTCTGTAGGTTGCCTTTTAGTTTTGTTGATTGTTTTCTTCACTGTGTAGAAGCTTTTTATCTTGATGAAGTCCCAGTAGTTCATTTTTGCTTTTGTTTTACTTGTGTCCCACCGTATGTCTAGTAAGAAGTCGGGATGGCTGAGGTCAAAAGAGGTTGCTGCCCGTGTTCTGTAGGACTGTGATGGCTTCCTGTGTTACATTTAGGTCTTTCATCTGTTTTGAATTTATTTTTGTGCATGGTGTATGTCTTTCTGCAAAATCAGAAAAAGAATCTAATTATACCAGCAGGTTATGAGGCAAAGCACTTCATTGCCTTCCATAAAATCCTTAATAAAAATATAACAGCTATAGTATTAATAGTCATATATTGTTGTATATTTTAGGTCTTGTCATCTGTAACATATTTTATATAATGTATTCATATATTTATATCATACATTTTGTTATAGTAGATAATTTATATGTAACTATGTTAATTATATTTATTTTATAAGATTAAATTTTATGTATTTCACAAAATACAATATAAATATATTTACTTTTTTGATCTGATAATAAATTTCATAGAGTATTATGGTTTTAGAATTAGATAGTGTTTTATTTATTTATTTTTTAAAAATGTGATATTTTGACTTTTTTTTCAGATTTTATTTATTTATTTGACAGAGATCACAAGTAGGCAGAGGGAGAGCTAGAGGCAGTCTCCCCACTGAGCAGAGAGCTGGACATGGGGCTCGATCCCAGGACCCTGAGATTATGACCTGAGCTATAGGCAAAGGCTTAACCCATTGAGCCACACAGGCACCCCTAGACAGTGTCTATTTAAAACTTGTTAGAGTTTATATCCCAGGTTCATGGACTCACCATACCATTGTTTTGGACATATTCTGATTTCACTTGAAATGAAGGGAGGACTCCTTACATAGTGAAATGTTTCTCAGGGGATGCCGTCAACTTTCCTTATTCCCAGGGAACTGGTGAGAATGGTATTTGTGTGCTTAGTAATGCAATCCAGTAGGGAGGTGAGTTGCACAGCCCAGCTAACCGTTGTTTGCACCTTGCCTTTGGTGCAGCAAGAAAATGGGGCATGCTCTGACTTCCCTAACCCTATGATAGCCACTGTGGGCCTTACACTCACGGAGGGGTGTATTTAGAGTCTAGAGTTGCAACAGCAGACTTCCTCCCTTCAGACCTACTGTCACAGCTACTGAGGATCTTCTTCCAATTGCTTAAACAAACTTTTGCACAGTATCTGTCTCAGTCGTTCTATTTGCTTAGGTGACTGAGCTCATGGCCCCGACCCTCCCGTCTAATAGAGGACACAGATGCACATATAACCACAGAATAACTCAGACTACAGTAAATGTTGTAACATGCCAATGCAGAAAAGAGTCAACTTTTTTTTAGTAAATTGTTTCTATAGAACTCTTCTCTGTTTTACCTTTAACTTTTCATTGGAGAAAATGGGATAATATAATTGTTTTTCAAAGGAAATCGCAGCTCAAATCCATGAGGCCTTCCATGACCTCCCTTTTTGAATAATGCCCCTCACCCTGCCTCCTTTCCCATTCCTCGACTCAGCAGTCCTCATCCCCTTGTCTGCGGGGCCTTCTCCATCACAACTGTCACCATTTGACATTTAGGAAGTTTGTTTCTGTTACATCTCCACTTACAGAAACATAAATATCATGTGGACAGGCAATTGTACATGTTCATTCCCAGGACCTACGACAATACCTGGCACATGGTGGGCACTCACAGATATTTACCAAATGAGTGAATGTGCATGGGTATGGAAGAATCCTCTTTAAGCAAATCCTTGTTATCAAATGTTGGTAAATTATATTAAGTAATCTACTTTAATGAGGCTTATTCTACTGCTCCAGCTCTTGTTCCATTATAATTGAAAATTTTGGAGGTTTGGCAGTACATGGAGCTATTATTCAGTCATTTATACTTTCAGTTTTTCTCTTCAAAAAAATTTATTTATTTGATAGAGAGAGATCACAAGTAGGCAGAGAGGCAGGTGGGGGTGGGGGGAGCAGGCTCCCTGCTGAGCAGAGAGCCCGATTCGGGGCTCAATTCCAGGATCCTGAGATCATGACCTGAGCCGAAGGCAGAGGCTTTAACCCACTGACCCACCCAGGCGCCCCTTTTCTCTTCATTTTAAGGGTAGGGGAGGACATATGTGTGGTGAGTAATTTAAAATGGTATATGTAATGCCTTCTTTACACTTTATTAATTGGTATCTTCTAGATCTTGCTGCTTTTTCTAAGTTACTTGCAAAAGTTGAGAGCTAAAAAATGAAAACACGTAGAGATTGTCTCATAAGACATTAACATTGTGAGCTTGACAAGAATAAATCTTGCCAACTTCCTTGAAATAATACTGAAAGCAGTGCCATTCACTTCCAACATCTGCTGGATAGCTGAGGTCTTGTAGGACTTATTGGCCAGCTTTCTCTACCTTCTGGCCTCGGCCTCTCCACCTCAAAGCAATGTTGTAAACTTAAATTAATAATTTTTATGAACGGGGCGCCTGGGTGGCTCAGTGGGTTAAGCCGCTGCCTTCGGCTCAGGTCATGATCCCAGGTCCTGGGTTCGAGCCCCACGTCGGGCTTTCTGCTCAGCAGGGAGCCTGCTTCCTCCTCTCTCTCTGCCTGCCTCTCTGCCTACTTGTGATTTCTCTCTGTCAAATAAATAAATAAAATCTTAAAAAAAAATAATAATTTTTATGAATTTCTAAAAAGTAACACGTGTGCATGTAGACATATTCAGCTGTATTTGACTATGTCTTCACAAAACACCTCTTGTTTTTAAGTATGTAACCAGCATTGTTTTCTTGTCAAGTGCCAGAGTAACTACTTACATATTCAGGTTCTGGAACAAATGCTGTGCAAGTGAAGTATCAGACAAGGAAGGAAGGAAAGAGAAGGAAAGTATTCTGGACATTGAGTGAACCATCAGGCTGTTTCCTGCATCATTTTGGAGAAGCCTTCAAAAGAGAAATTCACATCTCTGTTTTTCCTTCTTCTTAGAGACCAGCAATCTTTTTTATAGTGCTGTGTAACAAGAGAAAATAGATACACCCAGTGCTTTGAAGTGACTCGGGAGCTGTTGCTACGGATATAAAAAGCTTACTGCCTCAGCGGCTGTGGCAGCCTAATCCATCCCTGCCAGAGGAGCCGTGAGCTTTTATAGGCCCCGGGACAAGGGTTAAGTTTATCTGCTTACCAGGAATCTCTGTTGGATGACTCACTTGCTAGATAAAATTTCTTATTAATGCAGAGAATTGCAGATATGCTTGGTATGATGCTCCTCTGCAGAAGACATGCTGACCTGACACGGAAATGACTGTTTTATTTTGAATTACTGCATTGCGAAGATGCAGAAACTGCAGACAGGAGAAGGAAACTCTTGAGGACTTCCGTAAGAAAAACACACGTATAACGGAATATCCTGAAATTGCATGGTAGATTGAAAAATTTCTCATTATTCTGCAAATCCCTTAGTGAGACATACGTGGTCATACCTACATCTATGACTGTGATTGCCCACAATAGTAAAAATAACTATTTGTCTTTTTTTTTTTTAGATTTTATTTATTTATTTGATAGTGAGAGAGATAGATCACAAGTAGGCAGAGCAGCAGGCAGAGGGAGAGGGAGAAGCAAGCTGTCTGACGAGCAGGAAGCCCGATGCGGGGCTCGATCCCAGGATGGTGGCATCATGACCTGAGCCGAAGGCAGCTGCTTAACTGACTGAGCCACCCAGGCGCCCCCAAAATAATTATATTTGTAAGAAATGATTTGCATATAGTTTAAGTCATGACTGAAGAACTAAAAGGATGTTACTGCTTATCACGGGGATGTACATATCAGATCAGTATATTTTCAGTGGTAGTTAATTAAGTGATTAGGAGAAAAATGTATACATAGCAGTACATTCTTGTTTGTGGTAGGTGATGAGAGTAAGTATCCCAGATGTCCCATTTAAATCAGAGGAGAAAATGAAATTTGTATAGTATTCTCTTTCCATTCTTCTCCTCTCTTAGTAGTCTGAGGTAGAAAATGTCATTCTATTTTCCATGACCGTCTGCTCTCCCAGAGCAGTTCTGCTTAGCATTCCATGGTCAATGTGCTGGTTCCATGATGGCACGTGGCATATAAAATCCAGATGCCTAGGGTAGAAGTCAGGTGATTCTAGCTCCTTTCCTCTTCAACATGTATGTGAATTTAGGTAATTTCCAGTACGAACAACTGGATCCAGATTTTTGGAACATATTAGGAGATAGTATCTGAATTCAAAGTACACTGATTACATTTTAATTCTGTCTCCTCATCCATTTCTACTGGATATTTTAGATGCTTATAAAATGGACCCTAAGTAGTCTGATTTTTTAAAGCATTCACATAAATAAAGTATTTCAGAAAGAGGAAATTATTATTGAACAAATGTTTTATCCCAAATTACACTTAACTTACTATGATGCTCTTGAATATGAAATACATTTTACAAAATAATAAATAATAGCATCGCATATAAAACATTAAGGTGACCTGGAGGATGATGAGGTGATCAGCTATTTTGTGCACATGTATTAGATAAAGCACACTTACTCACATTGCAAAAAATAAGCTTTAAGTAATTAATGTCACTGCAGTAACAGTTTTAACATTCTCATTTGGCATTATAAAATGGTCGAATGCATATCCAGAAACCAGAGTGTTAATGACCAAGTGCAGAATTTGCAATCAAACTGTTCTCCATTCTCCCAGAAGGTGGAAAGGGGATAATTAACATAAACTATTTATATAGCTCCAGATTGCAAAACCTAAGGATTGCACGACAGCAAGTCTGATAGCCGCCTGTTGTAAACTGGTCAATAAAAAATGAAGAGAGTTTTATACCACCAAACTTTGGGACAATAATGACCTCAAAGTACTGCAAATACCTAACTACAATCCATCTATACATGGAAACCAAGAGTTTCATTTATCACTTTGGACAAGAATATTCAGCGAAGACTTCTTTTATGGTTGAAGCAAAGCAAGAAATATTGTTGTGTAAAAACAAATCCCAGTGATGCAAGAGAGGATAATTGCTATTAAGAAATGATCTGCCAGTGTAGAAATACTCAACATCCGGGAACAAAGCAGTTTTTACTGAAGTCAGTCTGTTCGCAGAAAAGTTTGGACAATTATCTGTCTCTTCTCACCTCGCTCAGTAGGTGAAAACGACTAAAGTAAGTAGGTACAGGTTCACGTCCCAGTTTCCACAGAATGAGAAGAATGACTGCTTAGTGCTTTTTCAAATATTCAGCTTCCAGAGGGAAACATGTATGTTAGAGAGTTCTTTGAGTGAGAAGTATCTGGTCTGTGTTGAACAGGAGGTTCAAGAATGCAGAATGGAATTTTTTCATTCTCTACTGAGCAATCATTTAGCTTCTGTGGACAAAGCTTATATAATGCAAATTGTAATAGCCTTTCAAACTCTACTTCCAAATAGCTGATTGTTTCTGAATATGATATAAATGCTCTTTTGATTTTTAATTTTACACTAAATACCAGCTGTGTTGAAGATGCCATGTAAGGTAGTCTGGCTGTTCCAAAGCACAAGTAGAAGATTTTTCCATTTCTCAGGACCCTAATAATTCAAAAGGAATACCTTTGTTGAATACCTTTCCCTAGAAATATCTTCGTATCCTGATCATGTGAAAGGGTTAGAGACTGTAGTTACCTCCAGTAGATTTATAATATCCATGTACTTATTTATATAAACTGTGACTTTATGTAATTTTACTTATAAATATATTCCTGACTCCTCAAAGAGTTTAATTTTTAGCAGCGCTAATAGAATAAAATCATGTAAAAAAAAATCCATTAGTGTGTTTATTTATTGTATCCAACTCTCCTTGGCACTTCCTGATACAGAGAAATCTGACCACGTGCAAATTAGCTCTTGCTATCCCTTGGTGTATTTACTTGGGAAGGAAAAATAAGGCATTTCCACATTTTTGTATATATCACAGTATGGAAAATATGTCTCATCCCCAGGGATCTCATTGATATGGCTTGAGCCTATAGTCCAGTTAATCAAGGATATATTAGTACTCAGGACAGATCTGTGAGGAAAGATAGAACTGCTAGTAAAATCAGACTTGAAATGTTTAACTAAAATAATTCAAAGCTTTGTCCAGGGCCAACCAAAAAAGCATTGCATTATTATGGGAATGAACTCTCACTCATTGTCCTTTACTTGCTCTTGACCAGGGTACCTGACATTAAAGTTCTTTAGGCATTCTTAATGGCAAGTCTGAGAGTCAACAAAGAAAAATTCAAACGGTGTGTGCAGGAAGAGCCCTGAGGATGAAAACTTTGTGGCAGTTGTCATTGTTAGTTTGTGGTTCACATATGGAGAATCCTTCATCTCTAGACAAGGAACTTGAATTTTGATCTACATGTGATGGTAATCCACTAAAGAATATTGAATGGAAAGCCATAAGATAATTTTGAGAAACAGCATAATGGTTGTATGCAAGCTGAATTAAAGGACAGAAATTACAATGACACAAATAAAAGAGCCGATTACAGGATGCTTTGAAGAATAATTCTTTAGTCATTTTCCCTATCAAGAGTTTGAGAAATAGGAACCATAGAGAGAATAGGAACCATAAAATAGACAAAGTCTACACTTGACGATGATTTGGTCTTGTTTGCCAAAGAGTTACAGGGTAAAAACTGTAACTGTTTAGCTCACCATTCAGCTGACAAAAGTCCTTTATGTGGATCCAGGTATTCTGCTAAGTATTGTGTATTGAAAAATGCATGAGTATTAAAAAAAAAAAAAAAGCATACTGAATGAGACAGTTTCTGACTCTAAGAATGTGTGGTCTCTGGGGTAGATGCTTTATTAAGCAGATTATCCTGATATGTTGTCAGTGATGCTGTAGTTGAAGTCTGATGGGACTCATGAGAAGCCCTTTGGGAGCAAGCCAGATTAAGAGCTTACCCAGAGTGAGAGGAGGGTTTCATTGTGATTATTTATTTATTTATTTATTTAAGATTTTATTTATTTATTTATTTGACAGACAGAGATCACAAGTAGGCAGAGAGGCAGGCAGAGAGGGGGGGGGGAAGTAGGCTCCCACTGAGCAGAGAGCCTGATGCGGGGTTCGACCCCAGGACCCTGGGATCATGACCCGAGCCGAAGGCAGAGGCTTTAACCCACTGAGCCACCCAGGCGCCCTCATTGTGATTATTTAGAGGGAAAGGTAGAACTCACTGGTTTGGGATGTCAAAGGGTAGGCAATACTGAAAGTACATGCGAGCTAGCAGAGGATGCACCAGTAGGGAGGGGACCCCCCATACAACCTACTGGGACAGGTCAGTTCTCCTGGCTGCCTCCTTTGCTGACTTGGAGCTGGTGTGTCAAGGACCTCTGCCCCCAAGAGTTCTTTCCAGTCTGCACAAGGAGGTTGGAGTCCCCTCTGCTGAGCTCTCCAGAGAGGCATAGGGCATAGTAAGTTCCCCATAATCATCAAGAGAGTGGGCTGTCGGGCTTTTATGATAGAACTTTTACCAGGGATTATGGTTGATAGCAGTCAGGAGTCTTAGTACAGATCCTTATCAGGGCCTTTGTAGTTTTTCTGTCAAATGCAGACAAGCTTGGCTACATAGATCACTTTTCAGTGATATAAATAGGTCCCTTCCTCCTCTTTTTTTTTTTTTTAAACTTTTCTCTAACACGTTCAAAAACAAGTTTTGCATAAACACATTAATGACATTTCTTAATAACAACGTATTTACACTTTGACAAAGTTGGAAAAAATATTCCGTTCAAACAAATTCACTTTTTTTAGAAAGTGGAAGTATGCATCCTTTGAAAATGCTTAAATTAACCACACTCTTAACCTTAATTTTCTTAGATTTCTCATCTGCGAATGAAAGACTCATTATCTTGCCATTGCAAGAGGCATTTTTTCTTTCTCACCCAAAGAAGCTTACATTAAACTGTGACTCAGCCTGGTTGAAATTTAAATGGGATCCCTCTAGTCTTATTTTCACAAGCTACCATTCAGCTAGGTATATTCTGTGTTTGTGAGTACAGTTCTTTTCTGATACCATGAAATCTGTGGTCTTTAATTTCCCTGGTGGCTCATTGTACTCTGTATCAATCACTGGAATTCCTTTATAGGCTTATTAAAACATTTTGACATTGCTGATTTTTTTAGCCAGTTTATTGTTTTTGCTGTATCTTGATCCAACTTTTTCGTTCCTGGCCTGTGTTGGCTTTTCCATCTTTAAATAAGAGCATCAAACAATTGAACCAAAGAATCTCATCCTATTCAAGCCTTAGTATAATACAGTACAGATCTTTGAGTTAAGGGAAACATAAGAGTAACATCTAAATTTTTGAGCCCCTAGTGTTTACTTTTGTTGAGTAGGCTGATGTTGGTTATAATTCTCAAACGGTAGGGTAAACATATGTCTTGGTTTAAATAGCGTGGTCTTGGTTTATGCTTGTATTCTTGGTATAATTATATATAATGTCCCCTTTTTCCTTTCAGAAGTGTCTCAGTTTGTATGGTAAATTGTATGGTCACCCTATTTATCAGGGAGAGCTATAAGTAAATTGTCCATTTATGCAACTCTGGAATTCAATTTATGGAAAGTAAATGTAATTAAAATATGCTGACAGCCACTGTCTCTGCTATAGACTTCATGCATGCTGTATCTAAGTCTTTTTGAGGACAAATGGAGAAAAGCATATCCTTTGTTTCCTGAAAGGTTTTTACTGCTATAATAGAAAAATGAAATTGCTTCTCCTTTTAGTGTTATATATCCCTCAACCAGTCTTGTCATGATTTTATTAAGGCAAATTATGCAAAGTTAAGGTTTTCATTTATTTTTCTAAACAAAATAGACACGTTTTTTATTTAACCTGTTACAGTGGAGGGGCGCCTGGGTGGCTCAGTGGTTAAGGCCTCTGCCTTCGGCTCAGGTCATGATCTCGGGGTCCTGGGATCGAGTCCCGCATCGGGCTCTCTGCTCAGCAGGGAGCCTGCCTCCTCCTCCTGTCTCTCTCTGCCTGCCTCTCTGCCTACTTGTGATCTGTCTGTCAAATTAAAAAAAAAAAAAAAGAAGACCCAGGTCTTAATCCTTAACCTGTTACAGTGGAAACCAGAGAACCTCATGTGGACTGTTGGAAGTGAAAAGAATCTTAAAAAATATGTTAATGAATCTGGTCTGGGGGCGCCTGGGTGGCTCAGTGGGTTAAGCCGCTGCCTTCAGCTCAGGTCATGATCCCAGGTCCTGGGTTCGAGCCCCGCATCGGGCTTTCTGCTCAGCAGGGGGCCTGCTTCCTCCTCTCTCTCTGCCTGCCTCTCTGCCTACTTGTGATTTCTCTCTGTCAAATAAATAAATAAAATCTTAAAAAAAAAAATGAATCTGGTCTGTCCTTTACCTTTATGAATGAGCCACCTAAGTCACAGTGAGGTTAGTAACTTGTATTAACTGTAGTAATACAATTAATTGTAGTAACTCTGGCTTTTGAAAGACTGTCTCATACTATTGTCACATCTCTCATCTATTAATCCAGCATTTCAGGGTTCCTTTTGCCATATAGGATTGCCTATGAAAGGCAACCCTATTCTCACAACACTCTCCCTGGCTTACAAATAAAGTCCATGAAAATACCCTGACTTGAGTGTAGGAAATAAACAGAAACCAGTTAGAAGTTGATTTTTTACATTTTATGTATTACAGAATATGGCCTAATAGGCATGTGTTGGTGACTTGTGTGTATATGCACACAAATAGAATATAATAGAATATTTAAAATATTTCATTATATTTTCTTGTATTATATTTAAACATTAAATATTTAAGTGAATATTCATAATATATTTATAATATATACTATAGTAATTAAATATTAAATATTGTATTAGCCATGGGGCTAATAAGATTGTAACAACACTTCTTTAGAGTATAAACACTGAGTCCTTGGTACATCACAACCGGTAGAGAACTTGTTAGCCTCTGAGACTGGTTTCCATTCTTCAGAGAATAGTAGGCATATTCAAAAATAAATGACTTGCCCTAGACCATGTATGCCCTCCCTGTTGGTACCCTCTGAAATTCATGGTTCATTCTCACTAATACCTCCCGTATATGTACGTTCAGTGTCTTTATGTCTATCTCCAGCCATAAACTGGCCTTTTCCCTAAGGATGGCAATTCTTTGCAGTCATAGTGGTGCTGTTGTTTTGTTTTGTTTCTCCCACTACTTTTTCTAGAACGGGCTTTGGAAGTTAGAGGTAGGTGTCTCTACAGCTTGTTTGCCGTTTTTAGATTTGTGCTGTCCAAAACTATCCATTTGTCACTTGAGTTCTTAAAATGTAGCTGATTCAAATTGAGAAGTGCTATTAGTGTAAAGAACATTGATGATTTTGGAGACCAAGTGTGAAAAAAGTGTTAAATATCTCTTTATTTTTACCAGCTTTATTGAAATAAACTGATGTATAACTTTGTATAAATTTAAGGCATTCAACATGATGATATGATACGCAAATATATTGCAAAATGATTACCATAGAGCTAGCAAACACCTCCATCACCTCACATAGTTACCTTTTGTTTTGTTTGGATATTTTGGGATGATGAGAGCATTTAAGATTTACTGTCTTGGGGCGCCTGGGTGGCTCAGTGGGTTAAGCCGCTGCCTTTGGCTCAGGTCATGATCTCAGGGTCCTGGGATCGAGTCCCGCATCGGGCTCTCTGCTCAGCAGGGAGCCTGCTTCCCTCCTCTCTCTCTGCCTGCCTCTCTGCCTACTTGTGATCTCTGTCTGTCAAATAAATAAATAAAATCTTTAAAAAAAAAAAGATTTACTGTCTTAACAGCTTTCAAGTGTTTAATACAGTATTAGTAACTTTGGCCACCATGCTGCACAGTAGATCCCAGGACTTACTCATCCGATAACTGGGGGTTTGTACCCTATGACCAGCATTTTTCTTTTCCCCACCACCAGCCTTTGGCAACCATCATTCTACTCTGTGTTTCTGAAAGTTTGGCTTTTTTTAGATTACACATATGAAAGAGATTACATGGTATTTGTCTTTCTTTGTCTGACTTACTTCATTTAGCATAATGTTTTCATGGTTCATCTGTGTAGTTCTTACTGTAGGTTTTCCTTTTATCTTGTGTCTGAATAATTCTCCATTTCGTGTGTGTGTGTGTGTGTGAGATCTTCATTCATCTATTGAGAGATACTTAGTTGTTTCTTGATCGTGGCTGTTGTGAATAATGTTGCACTGAACATGGAACTGCAGATACCCCCTTCAAGATCCTGATTTCATTCCTTTTGGATATAGAACCAAAACTAGTTTACATTTCTCTGATGATTAGTGATGTTTGGCATCTTTTCATATACCTGTTGGCCGTTTGTGCATCTTGTTTACAAAGTGCCTAGTAAGCTCCTCTGCCCTTTTTTAAATCAGGTTGATGGGTTTTTGCTTTTGAATTATATGAGTTCCTTATACATTTTGGATATTAATTTCTCAGATAGATGATTTGCAAATGTTTTCTTCTATAAGAAAAACTGCCTTTTCCTCTTGTTGATTGTTTATTTTGCTGTGTAGAAGCTTCTTAGTTTGATGCAGTCCAGTCCCACTTTTTAATATTTGCTTTTGTTCCCTCTGCTTTTAGTGTCATCTCTAAAAAAGGGTTGATAAGACCAATGTCAAGGGTCTTTTTCCCTATGTTTTCTTCTAGGGGTTTTATAGTTCCTTTGTTTTTTTTAAAGATTTTTTTTTTTTTTTTTTTTTTTTTTGACACACAGAGATTACAAGTAGGCAGAGAGGCAGGCAGAGAGAGAGAAAGGGAAGCAGGCTCCCCACTGAGCAGAGAGCCCGAAGTGGGGCTGGATCCCAGGACCCTGGGATCATGACCTGAGCCAAAGGCAGAGGCTTCAACCCACTGAGCCACCCAGGCGCCCCTATTCAAAAAAATACTTAACTGGACCTGTGTTATGTGCCACTTCAGGTGTGATATAATGGTGGCTTCTACCCCCCGGTGATTTTGGTGGCTTGAGCCATGGTTGTCATGAGGTTGTGGGTATTGAGAAGTGGAGAAATTCTGGAGCATAATGATTTTGGAAATACATGGATCATGTCTTCCTCTGCACAGAATGGCTCCCCACTTAATGCCAATAAAAGTCAGAGACTTTACAGTGGCTTAACAAGTCTCTACGAAGCTAATACTTACATTTTACTCTATCTTCTACTAATTTCTCATTTAATTTTAGCAGATTGCTTCCTGATACTCTTTGAAAATGCCTGGGGTTGTGTCACTGCTTCAGGGCCTTAACATAATCTGCTGTCTGAAGAATCCTGCCCCAGGTATCCATAAATGTGGCCACTGTCCTCATCTCTTCTGGGTCTTTGTGCAGCCTAGTCTGCTCCAGCTCCTGAAAGTGGAAGCACATTCCCTCTCCTCTCCTGCTCTGTTATTCTCCCGATTTTAGCACTTACCAGCATTTCCCCTCCCAACTAATAGGCTTATTTGTATGTCTATCAGTTGTGTCTTATCCTCCATTTGAAAGTCAGTGCCATGAAGGCAGAGGTTTTTGTCTTCTTTACTGATATACCATTGTTTAGAATAGCACCTAACACAAGGTAAATGATCAATAAATATTACCAGAAGTAACATATGAAATAAGTTACTCTTTTCAAAAGCCACAGAGTATTTGAACCTTTGCTAAGTAGGGAAGTGTTCTTTTGTAGGAATGAGATGGTGTTAACTCAGCCTAACAGATAGCTTCTTGCCTCTCTGGTTATTTATTCAAATTTTCCTGAGTTTTTATATACTTAAGGGAAGCTCAGGAAATATTGTTGTCTGCTCTGTTGCGAACTCTGGGGCCAGCCTCTGGGATACATGGGCCTCTTCTTGAAGGAGAGATACTAAAGTATATCAAAAGTTTTAACTAAGTGTGCCTGGGTGTATTGTAAAGAATAATTATGTTACTTAAATTGGGAATTTTGTCTGATGCAGACACAGACATCTGAAATTTAAGGCCTTGGTATACTGAGAGGTCCTAGAAAGGAAGGCATGGTGTGCCAGGCTGAGGACTGCATGGGGGGAACACCCAGCAAGCAGGATCAAACGGGGGGGGGCTGGAAGCTAGAGCGAGGCCCCATGGGAAGTGCTTTACTGAGGGTCAGGGTGGGTAGACAACCAAAGGCTTGCGAGGACTTCATTGGTCGGTTTGAATGTCACTAGGTCATAGTCGGGAGGGCAAGAAGGGGAAACTTGTGGCAGGGACCAGACTTATCACCTGTGAACCTATTTTCCTGGGCCAGGTGCTCACAGTCTGTCTGAAGATGTTGAAGCCTTGGGAAATACAAAGTTTTAAAAATACAAAATACACGGGTGATGTTAGAAATGAATGCACAAGGCTTTGGATCCACACAGAATAGTCACCCTGGCAGTCTACAAATGGTCTGTTTCGGATTGAACGCTGTCCCAGTGGCATTGTAGTCCTCAACACATACATCTAGCCTTGTAAAGCCTACGTAAATGTGCAGGGGTGGTGTCTGCCTCTCGTCTCTCTCTGTGAATATCCAGATGTCCTACTTAGAGCTAGTGCCAGAGAGCTGCAGAAACCTCCCAGGCTGACCCTCCCCCCGCCCTGCCTGCAGCCCCCATTGATCCTCTAATGTTTTTAATCAGTCTTGCTAAATACTTCCTGTAGGGAGAAGAAGTCGTGATGAGAAGTAATCTTGGCTTCTCTATTCTGAAAAATTCAATCACTGATCTACAGATACTGCTTATTCATCATGATACCCCAGTGCAGAAGAGGGGGATTAAATTTCATTCTTAAAGGTTATGGGATCCCTCAAGGCTTAGAGTATAGTAATGAAAAATTGAGACCCTAAAAAAGGGATTCCAGAATCTGCATAGTGAATGAACTCTCACTAGACCTTGCTTCTGATGTGAATTTAGGATTATGTGCATAAGAATATGCCATTTGCTTTTTACTAGAGCCTTAGCAATTTTGCTATATTTCATATATAACTTCTTTGAGTTTTTTTTTCTTCAGTTTAAAGCAAATTCTCTTCAGTTTTTCTGAGGTGGTATATAATTTCTGGACCTATTCCCCACTGGTCTGGAGTGGCCTTACTAATAAGTCCTCTTAGTTAAGATTAGAAGCTATTTCCCCCAAACAGAAGCAGTCTCCTCAGCAGGCCTAAGCCTAATTGCTTACAAGTTACCCTCTTGCTCTGAAGATTAACAGATGTCCCTGTCTCTGTCTATGTATTCAGAGTAATACGTGCATCCTAGGTTGCGTGCTCTTCTTGGACGCTGAGTCTAATGTTTTGAGTTCTTGAAAGATCTCCAAAACCAGTATTGTGTATGGGTCTTAATAAACTCTAGCTTTGACATGAAGTATCTTATCCAAAGTAAAAATTCCCATTCTCCCTACATTCTGATAGAGTCAGAAAACTCATTTCAGATGTCTTGGTACTTCTGTATAATTTGCCTTTTGTCTTTTTATGCAAACCCATTCTGATTTACATATTCCCACAGTATAGCAATTAAGCTATTTCTTCCTTAAGTGATGTGTCATTTCTTGCAGTGTCTTCACTTACTCTTTCATGAAACACTTGTCTCTCTTCGATGTGTTAGGCACGATTAACAGTGGGACCAGAGAAACACAGGGGGACCATGAAGCCTTTGGCTTCATGGACTTCATACCACTTACTCTTCTACGAACTGTACAGGTCATATGGGTGCTTGGTTAACGTTATTCTTTTAAAACCTTGGCATCTTTATGGACAAAATCTTAAGCTTTTTTTCATGAACTATTTTAAAAACCTAACAACCACATACTCCCTACTTTTAAGCAATTTCTTTTTTATTCCAGATGGAATGATTATTATTACAGTCCATTTTTATTATTTTTAAGGTTTCCTTGTGCTACTTTAAATGCTTCAGTCCTTCCTCTTCCATAATGACTATATCCACTTTTTTTTTTTTTTTAAAGATTTTTTATTTATTTATTTGACAGAGAGAGAGATCACAAGCAGGCAGGGAGGCAGACAGAGAGAGGAGGAAGCAGGCTCTCTGCAGAGCAGAGAGCCCGATGCGGGGCTCGATCCCAGGACGCTGGGATCATGACCTGAGCCGAAGGCAGAGGCTTTAACCCACTGAGCCACCCAGGCGCCCCATGACTATATCCACTTTGACTCTGTTGATACATTATGAGATTAGGATGAGTATAGAAGAAGGTGAGTAGGGTCATGGGAGGAGGCAGTGCCTTGTGTTCTCTTCTCAAGCCTACTGTGGGCTGCTTTATTCAGGAGAAGGTTCCTCCGCTCTCTTTTACTTCCCCACAACCCATCTTTACCCTTTGTCTTATATAGAAGGAAAGCAGCAAAGTAATATTATATATTAAAATCCTGGAAATACATTTTCAGCAACAGGGGAACATTTAAATAAATTATACTTTAGTTCTAGGAAGTGCTATATTGAAAGTGTTAAGTGGTGGAAAAATAACATCAGACTATAGGTAATAATAACAAAAATGTTAAAAACATGTAACTATAATAATACCAAAATAATATGGTGGTAGAATAAGAGCTAATGTTTTTATTATTTTTTAAATTTTTATTTAAATTCAATTTAGTTAACATATACCTTACTGTTAGTTTCAGGGGCAGAATTTAATGACTTATCAGTTGCATATAACACCTAGTACTCACCACATCCTCTGCCCTCCTTAATGCACATCTCCCAGTTATCCCATCCCCGCACCCATCTCCCCTCTAGCAATCCTCATCTGTTTTAAAAAAGGGAAAATAACATAAAGCTGTATTGACATAAAAATAATCTGGAACCTTCAGTTTGTTCTCTATTGTTAAGAGTCTCTTATGGTTTGCTCCCCTCTCTGTTTTCATCTTAATTTATTTTTCCTTCACTTGCCCTATGTTCATCTGTTTTGTTTCTTAAATTCCACATATGAGTGAAATCATATGGTATCTTTCTCTGACTTACTTTACTTAGCCTAATACCCTCTAGTTCTGTCTACATCATTGCAAATGGCAAGAGAGTAATAGCTAATAATTTTTAAAGAACCACTATGTCATGAACATGTTCTAAATGCTTTATACTGAACTCCTTTGAGTACCTCATTTAAATCCCACAACAAACTTATCAGTTGGCAAATATTATCCAATTTTTGCACATGAACATAAAAATGAAGCCCTGAAAGTTTAGGTAATATTGCTAGGCTCAATAAAAAGATGGTATAGGTTCTCAAGACACTTGAATTCTAGTGGGGTGATGAACCTTTGTATTTATAAGAAGAGCCCATGGGTATGCTATGGGGTGGATGGGAGAGGCACCAGCTGCGAAGTCAGGGAAGATTCCAAATGGAAGGAACACATAAACAGACTTGTAAAGGAAGAGTTGACTAGTTTTCCAGGTCGACAGGCGGATGGGAAAAACAAAATTTATACTTGAAAGAGAATGGTCTCGAATTGTGACTGCTTCTCACCAATTATGCAACTTTAAACAAGTAACTTCAATCCTTCATCTGAACAAAAGAAATTATATCTACCATTTCTCTGTGGCTTATCACAGAAAATATAGTATTGGAAGCTCTTTTTCATTGTTAGATGCTATTTAATTATTGAAAATACTTTAAATGTGTGACTTTCAGTTTTGCTTTGCCTTGCTTAGGTAGATGTAATCGTTACCTTGGGAGGTCTTGGTGGGCGTTTTGACCAGATTATGGCATCTGTGAGCACCCTGTTCCAAGCTACTTGCATCACTCCTGTGCCAATTATAATAATCCAAGAGGAATCTCTCATCTACCTGCTTCAACCAGTAAGTGAAGAGTAAATATAATGTCAGCACTTTGCTTCCACAGAACTTTTAACATTCAAGTAGACTTGCAGAAAACACGAGCCTACTATGTGTCTTTGAAGTTGACACATGAGTGAAGTTGATCATGTTGGCCTACTTGTGTTTACCCTGTTCTACTGCCTCAGAGCATGGAACAGCAAACATGTACAGGAGAAGCCTCAAAGTTTTCATTTTATTATGCCCAGAAAAAAAAAAAATCTTGTAACTTTTAATTAAATTGACTAAGAATTAAATTTAACACTTTTGCATTTTGAGCAGCTGAATGTGAATGCCACTTGAGAAAAATCTCAACAGAGGAAACACAAAGCTTGGCAAATATTTCAAATGGAATTCTCATATATTTTCAGTGTTGTCGTTATAATTGGAAACTGGATTTGATTTTGTTAAGCACTAAAAAGAAAAGCTTTAGCTTTTACTCTTCATAGGTTGCCTGCTTATTAATTTCACTGCCTCAGAATAAATTTCTAATGATCATGTCATTCACTTCCTATGATGAATATCGAGGAGATTTTCTATCAACATAGTGCTTAGAACAGAATTCTTATTAAGGAAGTTTATAAGGTTGATCAGTGAGTTCATCTAGAAAAATAATCATCTGGTAACATTTTTAGAAGATAGTGGACAGTTGTTCTTCTTTTTTGCCTCTCATTGTAATGTACTGCTTCCAGCATTGCTTCTACCCCATCTGCTATCTACCATCTGTAGCATGTCATTACCTAAAAATTGTTGTTTGGTTAATATAGTGGATATAATGCATGCTCCCTGTTGTTCAGCCAGCTTTGCATTTTTTTTCCTTGTTCTTTGCATTGCCTAGCTTTATGGAACACTTCCTATGAGATGTGAAAAGAGAGCTGAAGAATTCAGTTTTCAAACTCCATACTGTCCATTTATTTAGTCAACAAACAGTTTCGGAGTGCCTGCTGTTCATTGCACTGCTAGGCAGTTGAGGGCTAAGAAAACTAGTGACATGATTTTTGGTCTCTAACACATGTCTGGTGAAGAAGTCATGTGTAAAAACATAAACATAAAGCACCGTTAAAAAATTGGTACATAAACGAGATGAAAGATTATATGATTTGGTCATACGTGTAGTAAGGAAAGCCCACTCAGGCATTCACATTTTATTCAGTCAGTTAATTCAACAGATATTTATCCTGCTATATGCCAGGCATTTACTTACCCAGGGATGTGGCAGCCAATTAAAGAGACAAAATGCCTGATTTTCATTCTCTTGAGGCTACATTGGAACAGGATCTTCTAGAATGAGTGGATGTTTGCTGTGGGAGATGGTGAGGAAGCCATGCAAGGCAGAAGGAGCCACGAAAGAAAGAGAGAGGCACAGGGCATGTCGTAGGATCTGCAGTATGGAAAATACTAGAAGATGCAACTAGAAACTACTTAGCTCATGAAGAGCCTTGAGTTCTGCACAGTAGAGTGTGGACGTTTTTGCTGTAGGGAATGGAAAGTCATTAAAATATTTCACTTAGTCGTATGACATGAGCAGATATGCTTCTTAGATTTCTCATTATGTGTTTGTTAAATACCTATTAATCTTCTAACAATTTCTGAAGCGTGAAACTTTCTACCATGATAAATCATTGAGCTTTTTATATCAAATTGATGGTATGATTGCTAAAGTAGTCACCTGTAACTTGGCTGTAGGTAGATATTCTAGTGAACAGATAACCAGTTAGTTGAAGCTGCAGTACAATAATTCTTAAAAAGTAAAAAATGGAAGATTAACTGATGGAAAAAGCCACATCTGAAAAATGACTTTTGCCCTTAAGAATTGGTCAGTACATTTGGTGTTCTGTACCATCGTGGTAATGTGGACCATAGTGGACTTCCTAAGATGCATTCAGCTTGGGATTCCGGGGATTTCCTCCAACGACAGGTTGCTGTCTGTTGTCTGTTGAAAACCCAGCCATTAGTTTTTCAAAGACTGTTTTGGCACTATTCTTCTGCCTTCCTTAGCAACTCCAATTAATTGTAGTTAAAATCCTGCAGTTGTACCATGTGTATCTGCAAACTTCTCTTTCATGTCGTCTGTGCTTTAACCTCCCTGGGCTGCATTCTGAAGGTCATCACGTGTGCTCCATGCCGCTCTTCTGCTTCAGCTGGGTCTGTTTGCTGCTAAAAGCATCCGCAGAGCTTTAAATTCCTGCCACGATTCTTCTTTCTTATATGCTCGTCCTGTACTCACTTTTTTAAGACCTTTTAAAAAAAAATTATTTATTTATTTGACAGAGATCACGAGTAGGCAGAGAGGCAGGCAGAGAGAGAGAGGAGGAGGCAGACTCCCCGCTGAGCAGAGAGCCCAATGTGGGGCTCCATCCCAGGACCCTGAGACCATGACCTGAGCTGAAGGCAGAGGCTTAACCCACTGAGCCACCCAGGCACCCCTCAAGACCTTTCTTTAAAACATAATTGTCATACTTTATGGTCTAGAATAATTCTAAAACCTGTGGTCTTTATAAATCCACTGTCTTTTGTATTCACTTTCACTTTTATATTTTGTAACCTCGATTCCTTCTGTGTGTGATGATTTTTGGCCACGACCTTATATTCCTGGGAGCTTCACTTGTGGGAATTATTTGAAGTGTGAGTTAAAAGTGAGTCCAAGGAGAATTTAGAGCAGACTCCCAGCCCTGTTATTTGTAGGCATTAACAACTTAGGATATCTGTGGAGACTTTCTGACAGCTGCAGAGTGCCAGGGCTCGGTCGGCAGTTTTCCTGGCGGTCCGGCGGGAGTGTTCTTTGTACTCCTCTCCCACTGGAAGTCTCTGCTTTACATGGTGCAGTCTCCTTTTGCACTCCTGCCCTGGACGGGCCTTTGGCATTGTCTCCTGATGACCTTCCCTACTTTGATGACTGGAAACCAAGGCTCAAGTTCGTCTGCTTTGGTAAACACCAACTATTTCAAAGATGAAAGTTAGATTTGGTTTTCTTTTTCAGTCCAACCTTAGTTTTTGGCTTCTGAGTACCCTTAAAAAACAAACAAACAAACAAAAAACAGATGTTTGATGCCTTTTAAAAGATTTCTTTAATTTTTTTCTGGCACTTTTTATTAAGCTGGTCAGGGTACTAATTTGTCATACTGCTTCGGTAAGTACGGTGTTACCCCACCTACGTTACAGGAGTAATTAACCCGCAATCTCAGAGGCTTACCCGAGATTATCTGTGGAATATCTGAGTGGGTATCAGAGTGGAATATCTGGTCTGGTCTGGGCGGCATCCTCCATTTTGTATCTAAGTCAACTGAAAGAAATTGTGGCATCTGTGAAAAAGATAGCTAGAAAGTGGCACTGCATGTTTTTAAAGGCCACGGCCAGCTCTGTCCTCTGTCACCTTTGGTGGAGGACACAGTGACACTCCCCAAGCCACTGCAAGGCAGTCTAGGAAAATAAGGCCATGGCCCAGGGAGAGGAACTACTGTGTGAACACAGAACATTGTCTCTCTCAAACTGCCAGAAGCTGAAGTTTGGGAAGAAAGTCTGGATCATGACCCTACATAATTTCTAGGAGAATACTTTTTTCCTCATTTATAAAATATATTAAACTTTAATTAATTGTTAAAACAGAATCCTCAGTTCTCCCAACAAAGTTTTGTATCATAGTCTACATTCTCCAAAACAATGCCTCCTGGAGTCTTTGTGTGATACTGTGCTTTTGTCTCATTGAAATAACTAGTGGGGGGGGGGGCGCCTGGGTGACTCAGTGGGTTAAAGCCTCTGCCTTCTGCTCAGGTCATGATCCCAGGGTCCTGGGATGAGCCCCACATCGGGCTCTCTGCTCGTCAGGGAGCCTGCTTCCCCCTCTCTCTCTGCCGGCCTCTCTGCCTACTTGTGATCTTTGTCTGTCAAATAAATACATAAAATCTTAAAAAAAAGAAAAAGAAAAAGAAAAGAAAAGAAATAACTGGAAAATTACCTGTCCTAAGAAAATAATTATTATATAGTGTGGGACAAAAACTTCCTGCACAGTCATACCCTCTGTCATGTAGAGGAGTGACAGTATTTAGCATAGACCTCACCTGTGGGACTAACGGTGCCGGCTTTGCTCCTCTTTGGCACTAGTTCTAGAGAAATCTTCCCAGATTGTGGTCTTCCTCTCTCTCTCCCTCTCTCCCCACCACCCCCCAAAAAGTAAGTAAAATCTTAAGGGAAAAAAAAAAAATCTCCCGAGAGACACATACAGGGTCGCAGCTTTTCAACTGCTTTTAGTAAGAGAACACTAAAACAATTATTGGTATAAATTCAGAAGTCAAAATGAGTATGTTTGAGGATTTAGGATATGAACCAATCTTATGTAGTGTGCCATATTTTTAAGCAGTTTTAATTATATACTTATGAACTGTGATTAACACCAAAAAGTAATTGAAAGCTATACTAAAAATAGTGCATAGAACCATTTTGCATTCTAGAAGTGGGACTCAGATCATTGAACTGAACTGACTTTGCCATGTGCGTTTTCATAGAACTATGTGTGATGTTATCCATGTGCTAGAGCATACATCTGTGTTAGGCAGTGTGTATGTTTTGGGGAGATATTCAAAAAGGGTGTCTACAGTTACTGTTCATAATTAATAGGACTGATCACAATCACAATCACAATGGACAGAAGAAGCCTCGTAACTTTAAATTGAAACCGTTTTCAAATATTGTGGAACTAGGGCCCAAGAAAATCAATCTGGTGTGCTTCAGTGCCGAATAAAGAATGGTTTGAAACTTTTAAAATGTATTTTTTAATTGAAAGTCAATAAATAGCTGTTCTCAGAAAGGAAGATAATTTTGGAACTTTTACAAGAAGCATCTAATTTTAACTTCATAACAATTCTGTGAGGAAAGCAGGATGGATATGTCAGTCACACAGCAAAGCGTTTTGACTCTATACTTTGCACTACACTACTTTCTTCTTTCTTGGGGTTAGTGGCCTAACATGCAAATATCAAACTCTTTTGTTTTTTTTAATTAACATATAAAGTATTATTTGTCCCATGGGTACAGGTATGTGAGTCATCAGGCTTACACAATTCACAGCACTCACCATAGCACGTACCCTCCCCAATGTCCATGACCCCACCACCCTATCCGTCCTACCAACCCCCAGCAACCCTCAGTTTGTTTCATGAGATTAAGAGTCTCTTATGGTTTGTCTCCCTCCCTGGTCCCATCTTTTTTCATTTTTTCCCTCCCTACCTGCTATGGTCTCCTACCCTGTCTCTCAAATTCCTCATATCAGAGAGATCATATGATAATTGTCTTTCTCTGATTGACTTATTTTGCTCAGCATAATACCGTCTAGTTCCATCCACGTCATTGCAAATGGCAAGATTTTGGGTTCTTTTTGATAGCCACATAGTATTCCATCTTGTGTGTGTGTGTATAATACCACATCATCTTTATCCATTCATCTGTTGATGGGCATCTAGGCTCTTTCCGTAGTTTGGCTATTGTGGACATTGCTGCTATAAACATTCGGGTGCACATGCCCCTTCGGATCACCACATTTGTAAATACCCAGTAGTGTGATTGCTGGTTGTAGGGTAGCTCTATTTTCAATTTTTTGAGGATCTTGCCTTCTGTTTTCCAGAGTGGCTGCACCAGCTTGCATTCCCACCAACAGTGTAGGAGGATTCCCTTTTCTCCACATCCTCACCGACATCTGTTGTTTCCTGACTTACTAATTTTAGCCACTCTGACTGGTGTGAGGTATTATCTCACTGTGGTTTTTATTTGTATTTCCCTGATGCCAAGTGATGGAGAACTTTTTAAGTGTCTGTTGGCCATCTGGATGTCATCTTTGCAGAAATGTCTGTTCATGTCTTTTGCTTATTTCTTGATTGGATTATTTGTTCTTTGGGTGTTGAATTTAGTAAGTTCTTTATAGATTTTGGATAGCAAATATCAAACTCCTAAAACAAGTTATAGTTCATAGGCTTGTATTTATCCATGAACAGTGTTTTACTGAGTGGGCAGTTTGTGTGTGTTTAGAGTTGTGTGTGTGTATGCATGTAATTATGCTCCACAATATTTTTAAAATAAGATGAGTTTGGTGTACACTGTAAAGGTATATCCCACCTCATTGTTCACCTAAATTAAAAGTGACTCTGAATTCCCTTCAAGTATAAAAAAATCTACATACCTCAAGAATTTTTATCATTTAAGAAAATTGAATGAGATTACCTTTGAGCTTTGCTAAAATACTTCAAAAGTGGTGAAAATCAGTGTAAATGTTAATTATTTTGAGTATTATTTTTGAGAACAGTGTTTTCTGGAATTGGTTCTGTAATTATAGATTTTCTGAAATTAAAGATAATAGCAGGAGGATGAGACATGTTATGGGACCTGTTGGTAGGACTGATAAAAATGTCTTGGTGCTGTGCTTTGCTAAGGGATGTCACCTGTGTCTATTAAGTGGCAATGATAGCCTTAGACCATGGGACTAAAATGTGCTTTTTTTGATCTTTTTTAAAGAACCACCTAAACCCTCAAATTATCCTAGCATTTCTGTAATAATCTACATGTGAGTCTCTCTTGAGACTGTTATGTAAATAAGTCAGTGTCCTTCATTCATGAGAGTTCTGTCGATCGCCTGATCTGGTCACTGCTGGCTGACCTGTGCGTCCAGAAGCCACTCCCTTAGAGTTACAGAGGTTGTTCCAAACCTTAGTCTTTCATCTGTGTTCTCTCTTCAGTCCCCTATCTGTGACTTATTTTGGTTATCACAAATTGAATTTTAAAACAAGGGGACGATAGTGTAGTTCCAGGTCTATATATATATGGAAAAATGTTTGGAATTTTTTAGCCCATTTATTTTGAATATATAATGTCCTTTACATTATGTTTTGGCATATTTCACTTACTGTGGGTCAAACTGCCATTATGAGTGAAAGTAGTTAGCATTTACTTTAAAAATGGCAGATTGAACATTCCTTCAAATAGAAAATTAAAAATAGAATGCATAATAGCTCCTCCCTTAAAAGTAAGCATTTCTCTTTTACTTTCCAAAATGTCTTCTTAATAAGACTTTATAACCTTTTATGAGCAGGAGGTTTTATGAAACCAGTGAGAGACATTTTCGACATGAAACACTACTGGTATCAATTACTAGTTAGGCTATATTCCTTATGAAGACATTTAGGTGCTCCCAGCCCATGTTTATCATGCTAGCCATGCAGAGTGTGGATGGTTCCAGATTTCTCATACGTACTTTCTCATTTTCTGGTCCTGTGCTTCTCAGGAGTGCAGAAACATTAGCTTCTGTACACTGAGCATAAATTATCTTTTATCTGCAAGTTTTATGGCAGTTCGTAATACAAGTTAATAGGATTTATGACCAAGAAATGAGATGTCCAAGAGTTAATAAGGCATGCCTTTTACATTATCCTAAACCTTGTTCAGTGATTCCTAGTCAGGATTCCGGTATCTGATGCAGGGGAATGGTGTTACAGAGCAGACTTCCATCACTTTTTATCTCACCTGAGCAAACTTCTAAATATGTTGTAAATATTTCTTCCTCGTGATCTTAGTCATGTTTACTGCTACTTGTTTTTTCACTCACAAGGACAATTTCTTGCTGTTTAAATTTCTCACATTTTATAAATCAGACATTGGCCGTGCTGGTAATGAATACGATGGAAACATGTTCAGAGTCTGACAGAAGCTGGATGTCTCTGATGTAAATTTGTCACGCATGGTGGTTTCTGTTGTGAACTGAGGGTGTGGGTCTGACTACCCACAGGTACACACATCCAGGACCACCTCCTCAGCGACGGCACCAGGGAAGTGATTCTCAGAATATCAGCTATATCGTAGGGGCACCTGGGTGGCTCAGTCTGGTGTCCAGCTCTTGATATTAGCTCAAGGGTTGATCTCAGGGTTGTGAGTTCAAGCCCCACCATGGGTTCCAGGTTGGGTGTGGAGCCTGCTTAAAAAAAGAAAACAAAACTATATAGTAGCATGGGACCATTAAGTATTAGTGTAAATTGTATAAAACCTTAAAGATCATTTTATGGATAAAGAATTGCAGGGACTTGAAGGTCAAGTGATTTGCCCAAGTCATACACAGTGTTTCTTTGAAAGAAAATGGGTGCTAACCATGAGGTAGATCTCAGGCAACAGTGGTCTGAAAAGGACCACCAGGCATCTCCTCTCCAAGGATGGGCTGTCGCATTGAGTGACTTTCCTCTTCCATAACCACAAGTGCTAATACCCATTCCTTCCTCTGCCATTCACCCACCTAAACTTGCTTTTCTGGGAGAGTCCTGCCACTCAGTGTCTGACCTCAGCCGTCTACCTTCACACTGTGTCGTCTGCATTACTCACTCCCTTTCTTTGGCTTATCCGCTCTGATTTTCCAGGGCAGCAGCTTCTGCATGTGGAATGCATACAGACACACATCTTCCCGAAGCATCCTCCTCGTTTCACTTCAAACCTTGCCCAGCTTTCTAGGGAAAATGTTTCTGCGCCCGTTCTCTCCTTCTCTTCTTCTGTGTGCTTTTCCCCTTCCTCCTCTAGAGGGCGTTTTAAAATTATAAACCAAAACCTATCTTGTTTAGAACATTGTGTTAGTCTTATTATGTTATTATGAAAACATGACATTTTAATGAGCAATAAGACAACAAAATCCTAGAGCTATACAATTCTCATTTTTCTAAGTGCTCTAATGTCCTCTTTAGAATGCCATAGAAATATTTCCTTTATGGTTTTATCCATGTTTAATTAAACTAATTTTATGTAACTAAGAAGTTAAGGCACACATTCACAAAGTTTATTTTATAGGTATTGCGTTCTCTTTTGTTGATTTAAAGCATAGAATATTTCATCAACAAACATTCTTCAAACACCTATTATGTAGTAGATACTGTGGTAGGCACTGAGAATGTGGAAATAAAGCAAACAGCTTCTGTTCTACTGCTCATAGTTCAGTGGAAAAGCCAGAAGAATAAGCCACAAAATTCAGAAATTTGTTTTAAGAGTACAGTGAGTGCAGGGCGCCGGGGTGGCTCAGTTGGTTAAGCTTCTGTCTTTTGATCTCAGCTCAGGTCTTGATCTTAGGGTCAAAAGTTCAAGCCCTGTGTTAGGCTCCATGCAGGGCTTGGAGCTTCCTTAAACACACACACACACACACACACACACACACACACACACACACACACTCCAAAATGGAACACTGAGTGCTGTGAGGATGGCATGGGAGAAGCATCTAATCCAGATTGGGGACAGGATTGATGGTGATCATGGAGATAGTTTCTCGGGGGGATAACATCTTTTGGGGAGTTAGGCAAAGAGAGATGAATAAAGACATTTAATGTGCAAGGAGTATGGTGTGCAAGGAAATCTGGGAGAACTCGGCACAATTGCTAGATCCTTGGGAGCCATAGGAGATGCAGCTAGAGGTGAGAAAGCTAGAGGGACTTGTTTGCATTCTCAGGTAGATGGTCTTTATGTTGATGTCACAGTTCTAGAGTACCATTTAGAGAGTTTAGTGTGATAGCAATATGGAGGAAAAAATGGTTAGGGAAGAGATGGAGGCCATTCAACTCTTAGAAATCCGAAAAAGAAATGATGAATAAGTCAGCTTCACTTTGCTGTTGGAGTTCCTTGGGATGTGTGCTCAGAAGTCTTCTTTGGAGGAACATAGAGGGGAGTCAATATAATGACTAGGATTCTGGATTAGGCAGTTGATTGCTATCTTTCTTTAAAATAGAGAATATGAGAAGAACACGTGAAGATAGGAAGTTGGTCAGCAGACTCTGGGACACACAGAAACTGATCTGTCTTTGAAACTATGTAGAAGTGCTTAAATATAGGTATATAGATATCTATAGAACAATCTCTCCTTTTAGGCAATTCTTCTGTGTGTGTATATATGTATATGATTCTACTCAACTTATATACACACACGTACATATAGCTTGACCCTTTGATATACCTTGAGAATCCTCAACATATACATGATAATTAAATACTTGGAGTGGAGTCTTACATACCGGAAAAAGGTATGGAGTGAAAAGATCAATGGCAGAACCCTAGAGAATAGAATACCATAATGGAAAAGAAACAGGAAAATTACAAGAGTGGTATCACTGAGATCGAGGTGGTTTCGAGTTTCGGGAGGTAAGGGAGTGATCCGCTAAGGTGTTGAGAATACAAAAGACTAAGTTTGGCAGCTGAGAAGAAACTTGATCAGGTACAGTTTTCATAGCAAAGTATGGATAGAAACCTGATTACTTGAGAGTTGATGACTAGACAGGAAGGGATGTAGAAATCCACTGCTCTTGCTAACCCTTTCTTACTGTTCACTCACAGCAGTTGAATTTGGGGGACTAACCTAGAAGTAATGATGACTTACAAAATTATTTTGGTTAGGCCATTTTCCAAGCTAAACAAAACCAGAACATGCATATTGGGGGTTATACATTTCTTTCCTGGCGTGAGCAGAAGTGCAGCTGTTATGCTGTGCTTTTGTAAGATGGCTTGCACAGTGATGGGCGCTGATTGCGCGATAGCGCCATGCTGGTGAAGTACTTTTCGACCTATTTCAACGCTGTCTTCTCTTCCTGGCCTCCTGCCAGCTCCCCAGTTGTGGTGGGCCCTTCCCCTGCTCCTCTGCATGGGCACCTGGTCTGGGCCTAAATGTGAAGCTTTGAGTTTGACCTTTAAATCTCCCTCTTTCTGGTCTGTCATTTTCTCAGTGTTACGTAACCCAAGAAATTGGTCCATCAGTAGTTTTCCAAACTGACCACAATCACTGCTTTCTTGTGCCGCAAATAATTTTTAAGTAACTCTCTTAAAGCCCTACTCAAGTTTTCTGACTTCTACACAGAATTTCCAAGTAAGCCTTTCTGATCTTCCCTTACCTGGATCATTTTCATCAATTTTTAAAATCTTTTTTCTATGGACCCAAAACAGTCTATCCATAAGAAAATTTACCAAATTAAAAGTTTTTTTCATTTTCTAAACCTTAAAAAAATTACAATTATGAATTTGTGATCAAAGATGAAATAATGAGCACACTTAGTTCGCTGGATGCTTGCCAAATCCGAATAAATAGGGAAATTTTAGACGGTTTAAATATATTATTCCCATTAACAATTGTTCATGATTGCCTCCTTTTGTAAAATACAGGGTGGCTGGGCATCCCAGTCTGTGACTTAGTCCACTTATTTCTCTACTGCCCTATGCTTTCTTCCTAGTTCATTGAAAGCTCGTTCGAGGGAGTGATGGCTACTTTCTATGGCCGTGGGTATATTTCTGCCCTTGAGGATGATGGTGTCAGGGCCGGTAGGTTTTAAGGCAGCCTGGCTACAATGAGGTCTCAGAGGGAAAGGCATGCAGCAGCAGTCTGATTCCCACCACTCACCCGTACAGCTTACAAGTTCTTTAATCTTATAGGAGTCTTCCACTTAGGAGAGTTTACAGAAAGATGGCCATCAGCAAAAACCTATGGTGATCGCTCAGTGATTCCAAAGGAACAGTGGAGGAAGTATCAAATTCAGTCTCTGTGGAAGCTGTTTAAAAACTTATTTGAACATTGGTCTTTCATTTTCAACCATGAGTGACGGAGAATCAGTTTTGGAGACTGGATTTGATCCATAAACGTGCTGTGTGCGGGTAGAACAATAGAAGAGTGAGTATCAGCATTTGTGTGAGCTCTGTCATTGTAATTCATCGTAATTCAATTGTAGGTAACGTAATGGAATATGGGATGCTAGGTGTCAGAGTTTCCTCTAGCTCCCCTTCCACAGTCCTCTGTGGCAAGGACACAAGCACACTATGTCATGTAGACTTAGTTCAATTGAGCGTTGCTTCAGCATCTCCCTTTGATTGAAAACAAAAGGTTGCCAATGCAGTATCAATGAACTGTGAAGTGATCTGAGTGTTACCAGCAGGGAAATGAAATGAGCCTCTGGGAAGAAGATTGGCACAAGTGAAGGTTTCTGTATAAAGGACTTCATACGGCTCTAGCTGGGTGGTATTTCTTCTTATCCAATTAAGATTTTTTCCCTCTGAACTTGGGAGCATTTTAATCTTGTTTGTTCCCAATGTGATCAAACTGAAAGTGAAGAAAAAGTGGAAAACATATCAAAATAAAGCTCCCCTAGAAGGGCTGGGATTTGAGGGTACTTATTTAAACTGTGTATTTACCCTGCTGGATATTATGAAGCTCTTCCAAGGAATGGTGTAAGGTACCTTGCCCTATTAGACGTGCGCGCGTGCACACGTGCGCGCGCACACACACACACACACACACACTCTGCATGTAACAGATATGCATGGATACACACACGCCAGGAATCTCAGCATTTCTAAGCCAATCTTACTGAAAGGAGGGAAAGTAAGTGTTTTATCTCTGGTCAGCTGGGGAGGATTTCTTTTTCTTTTTCCTCTTTTTTTTTTTTTTTGAAAACCACTATCCTACGTAGTTATCTTTTAAAAGGTCCACTTAATCTTTCATATCTTTGTCATGAACAGAATTCTATTTGACTTACATGCATACGGACTAGTTTAGTAGTGGAATTTATAAAAATGCATCAGAGTTAGGAACCAAGTTAGCAAAGCAGAGTATAACCTAGGACGAGCTACAGACTGGCAAAGAGGATTAAACTTACTTTGACAGAGAATTGCATTAAAGATATCCCAATCCCATATTGTCTTCTGAAGCAGACTGAGATAGTACTTACGTGATATCAAGTAGATAAGATAGTCTCAGTGTTGAAGACATACTGTTACCTCTGAACTGCAAACCTCTGAAATCTCTTAAGAGCCATGTATGAGTTATAGAATAGCCTCTGTACCTGAAAGGTTGGAAAATTAGATTTTAATAAAAATTGTAGAGTTAGACAGCTTTTAACATGTATAAATCCCGTCGTCATCATTTCACTTGACTCTCCAGCAGTCCTCTTGTTCATTGTTTCTGTTTCTCAAATAAGGAAACCCTGCAGAGAGCAATGTTGTAAGAGCATGGTACTTCCTGGATACTCTAGGAATTTTCTGAATCCTACTCTTGTGCCATTTGCTAGCCTTCTGTTAAAATTCATGCCTACTCTCTGATTTCAGTGGATCCATATGGAGGGTTCCAAAAAAAAATGAGCGGAAGGTGGCCAGTTGGAAGCATTACCTACACATGGAGAGTGGCTCACTCAGGAGTAGGCATTGAAATCATCTGCATAAGTTTATTTTTTTCTTTAGTCAACTTTTTTATTATGGAAAGGGCCATATTTACAGAGAATTTGTAAGACTAGTATGATGAACAACATATTCCAACCATTTGTAATTTTTTAAACATTTTATCATGTGCCTTCTATCTATGTATAGACTTTTTTTTTTTTTCCTTCTTGGTAACCATTTGAAAGTAAGCTGCAGATATCACATCACATTATCCTAAATACTTCAACAAGGAGCAGGATATTTAGAAACCAAGATCCAGGTAACAAATGTGCTTATTGATACTGTGGTGCTTTCAGACTTTTTCAGTAAACAGAAGTAAGAAACAAATAAAAGGTATGTGTGTGTATGTGTATAAATCATGGGTTCACACTGATACATTGAATTCAGCTTTAATATGTAGTTTTTAAACTTCTATTTTGTGTTTTTATTTCTTTAACTGCCCCCGCCGCCCCGAAATCCTGGCTTGAAATGCTAATCTTGTATTATACTATAGTATATAGTAGCCCGTTTCAGATTTATAATATCTACATTAGTACTAACAGTAAAGCTACTGAGTGAAATTTAAGATTTCTTTGTAGGTCTGTCTTTAAATTATATCTGAGCCAGACTATTGCCTCTAAAATTTCTCACTTTAAATATTAAAATTTGTTCTTTCTTTGGTTATGCTGCCTATTTAATATACTGTTAGGCTCATTTGCAGTTGATTTGAAGGTATAAGACCTTATTTTTTTTAGTTATTTAAAATATTTTACAGTAATTACATAGCCTAAAGGCAAAGCTTGATAAAAGATACCCTCAGGAGAGGTCTTGCTTTTATTCCTGTCTCCCTCACCACCACCATCCTCCTTCAGAATCTTTCAGTTTCTTGCAAAAAATAAAAGCAAAACCACAACAATATGTGCACATTTTCCCATTTCCCCCTTTTTATGTGAAATTTAGCACACTCTGCCTCCTTTTTTTCACATAATATATTTTGGAAACCACTCTGTTTAGCAATAGAGATCATCCTCATTCCTTTATTACGACTATTGTGAGGACGTATCTAAATGTGCCATCATTTGTCCATGTGTAGCTTTTTGAAAGAACATACTGGAAATTCAGATTCGGCCATTCTTTGAGTTGTAGCTGTGTATATTTTGAGAATATTCCTCAGGTGGGTCCATGTACATTCCCACTTGAGACCTGTTTTGCTGTCTTGAGAGCAATGTGGTGGAGACAATATGACTCAATTTTAAAGATGAGCAAACTGGGTCTTAAAAAGATGAATCGACTTTCAGGGGTTATTCCACTCCTGAATGGTAAAGCCACATTCCAAATCCGTGTCAAACTGACACTTTAGCTTTCTCCACTCCATGATTCTGTTTCCATTTATATGATTTGTGCACTTGGTATGATGCCATTCAGTGTAGAAGAAACAATTTAAAAAGGTAAACTCATCGGGGCACCTGATTTTGATGTTGCCTCATGAGGGTCATGATCTCAGCATCATGAGATCGAACTTCACACTGGGTGTGGTGGCTGCTTGAAATTCTGTGTGTCCCTCTGTACCCACCCCCCTCCCCAGCTGTGCATTCACTCTCTCTCTCTCTCTCAAAAAAAATAAACTCACTAAACTTAGCCTATAAATACCACATAATTCTTTATAACAGAGAATTAGACTTCCCTGCCATCCTTTGTAGAGTGTATGTGTTTTTAAATAGAAATGAATGGGCACAATCAGATTTCTTATCAAAGAAGAAGAGTATTCTATTATACTTGAGGTAGTAATGATAATGAATCAGAGTCTTTTCTTTTTGGAAAAAATCATGTTGATAGAGGAGCCTCAGAATTGATAAATTACATACACGTTGGCCTTTCCAATTGTCTGATGATAGGAAGCCAATTTCACTCCTAACCAGAAACCCTCAAGGTAAAAGGCACAGAGTATGGAACATTGGTCTTACTTTATCAGGGAAGGTTAATGTACAAAAATGCTGCTCAGGGGACAGTGGAGAAGGATTTATTTTCTCCTGGGTGAAGCTAGGCTATTAAGAAGTGGGCACTCTTTGAAATTTTGATAATAGTAATTGAAAAGCTATGATTAGAGCTTAATATTTTTTTCTGAGCATATTTCACACTATAAAACATTTCCCAGAGCAGAGCAAGCCTTGTGAAAAATAGAAGGACTTGGACGAGTTTTTTCCTATATTCATTCAACCAACATATTATTAAAGACTTACTTGTATCAGGTATTTACAAATTGCTAGACCGAAGAGGAGTAAGTTTCTCTGAAAGAGCGAATAGCATCATCATTAAATAGATCATGATTTCACAATAAAATAAAATAAGTTCCGTAATACAAATACATACAGAATATCATGGAAGCCTAGAGAAGCAGCATATAATGGGCCATAGGCAGGTCATACTACAGGTATGCTGTAAGAGACGAGAGGTGCCCAGGCATTCGGCCTGCATATGCACTGCTCTGTGCACACGCACTGCACTCCTACTAATTGCTGCAGTACTCTGTCCATGAGAAAAAACAACTGGGGCTGTTTTCAGTGATAGACACCTAGACTGATAGGCCATAGCTACAACTCTGTATGCAGACCTTACATTCTGTTCATTGAACTTACCTCTTAGATGCAAAGATTCCTGCCCTTATAAGCACCAATTCATGGCAGGCCCATTCATAACGTGATTTTAAATAGGGTTAAATATGGCTACAAGTTATTAGCACTAACACTTAATACTGCATACCATCCAGTAGGCTGCCGTAAAGAATTTCATTTCTAAAACCAAGTAGTGCGTAATTCTTTAAATTCGTCTTATCTTTAGCACACACTTCATTTAAAACAATTTTATGAACCAAATTCTAACTTACTACTTAGCATAAAAATGTTGATGTGCAACATTAAAAAAAATTAATGCTACAAATCTTGTCCTCTCTTCCTTTTATCTGCAATGCTTTTTATATGAAAAATTGCATTTATGTCTAAAATAGAAGTTTATTATAACAAGGTTCTTTTGGAAAGGAATTATACTCAAAGAAAGGAAACATTCAGAATCATTACAAAGGGAACGGGAAGGAGACTGCATATCATAGTTAATTATAGAATAGATATTTAATGAGCAAATGTATAAAGAAGCCACATGGTGTCTATTATCTTCTGCTTTGTTAGGTCTGAAAATTTTAAATTACTCAATGCCCGTGAAGGTGTTGTCTAGGCCTTCTGGCTCTGTGTGGAAGGCTCGAGTCCTGACTGGCATTTACTGACTATGGCTCCTTGATACTGAGTCTCCGTCTTTCCACGTGCAACTGGAATGATGATGTATGTGCTTTTCATGAAAATTAGAATGTTTAAGACCATGCACATGAAAGCTTGTTTTGTTTTTTTGTTTGGTTTCTTAAAGGTTTAAGTAGAAAGGACTGAATGAATTAATCATAAATTATGGGCACAGTGTCATCATTGGTCATTTTGTTTCACTATTTGATTAGGATCTGTTGATTCAAATCTTCTCCCCCTCTAGGATTCCCTTTTCATCACATCTTTTTGTTTGTATGTCCTTGCAAATTATGTATTGTTTTAATGGCCACTAAGAAATATTTTTGTATGTATCTCTAAAAGAAAGGGATTCCTAAAAACCATAAGTACAGTCCCATTTCACACCCAAAAAAATTTAAGAATAATTAATGTGATGAAATAAAGTGTTTACCTCCATTTCCCCCTTTGTATTAAGATGTTTTTATGGTGGGTTGTATGATCAGGGACCCAAACAAGACCTGTCTGTTGCAGTAGGTTGGTTTTTTGTTGTTTTTTTTTTTTAGTTTTTTATTCATTTTTTATTTTAATTTTTTAAGATTTTATTTATTGAAGAGACAGTGAGAGAGCATGAGAGGGGAGAAGGTCAGAGGGAGAAGTAGACTCCCCATGGAGCTGGGAGCCTGATCCTGGGACTCTGGGATCACAACCTGAGCTGAAGGCAGTCGCTTAACCAACTGAGCCACCCAGGCGTCCTTTGTTGTTTTTTTAAACAGGTCCCCTTACCTGACTCTGCCTGCACTTCTTTTTTTCTTCTCCTTCTTCATTTTATTTCCCTCGCTCCTCAACATTTTCCTTGAAGAAACTGTCATTTGTTCTCTGGAATTTTCAGTCTAGTTTCATTGCATGGCATGGTATCATTACTTCCTATTTTCCTTTGAATTTTTGTAATTTTTAGTTAATTCTAGGCTGTGATCAGACCATTAAGAAATTGGGGGGGGGATTTATGACATGCGTGATACTATATCACAACATCTGGTTGCTCTTTATTGTGATGTTGTAGCCATTGATGGTCACCGTGCGTCTCTGACCTGATCGGCAGTTGCTCAACGCTAGTACTAAGCTGTTCTGCCACTGTTACTTCACAGATTGCCTGAGATCCCTCTCGAAAGAGAAGCTTCCCTCAGACCAGCTACTGGGCTATCCTGTGGAATAGTCTGTAAAGGCAGGCAGGCTATACACTTAATTCTTTTTCCCTTAATTTACTATTTTTCAAAATAATGAATTGTTTCCCTAACATTTTTTTAAATTACTTTACGCAGTGCAGCAAAGAAGGAGCAAAAGTTCACAAACCCTCTACACAGTGTCATAAGACACATTGCAAGGAAAAAGGGACTTAGAAGGATTAGCAGTATCCTAGGGTCTTGGTGGATACATTCTTGGGGGGGAGGTGGACCACTAATTCCTGGTGGAGGGGTCTCATTCTTCGAGAGGGCATGCGTATTCGTATCCCTCAAGCAGGGGCAAGCCCAGCTGATGGGCCATGGGTGGTCTCCTACCACGTGGGGGAGCCTGCAGGTGGTGTTGCTCAGCCTACAGGAGTTGGTGGCGTCCCCCATCCTGGTGGCTTTGCTGCTCCAGTGTCCCTTCCCTGCAGAGTCCTTCATTTCCTGCTGGGATGGCCCCACAACCCCTAGCACAGGGCCTCCTCACCCCGTGGGAGCATGGGGAATTGGAACAGCAGCTGGCACTCCTCTGCAGGCTGCCCCGCCAAGCCCGGGCCTCCTGCAGCCCCAGCAAGCAGTGCCTGGGGGCGCCGGTACCTTCAGGGGTGGTCGTTCCCCAATCATGGAAACCAGCTTTTCCCCAGGTAGCAGCGCCAGACCCAAATCCCACTTTTCTTCACTTTCTGGCTGCTTTACAATCTTTGGCTTGGTCTTCCTGAATTCATCACAAAGGATTAAATTCATGTTCTTATTAAAAGCCTTAAAGGTGCCACTGAAGATGCGGTCATCTTGCAGGGCACATCTCATTCTGTGGTCACTGCCCTGTAGCATCTCGCTGCTCTCTCCCACAGTCATGGTTGCTGTTCAAATCCAGCGTCTGCAGTAGATTTCATGATCCTCGAGAGCCAATGGAAGGCTCCAGATAAGGGT
This sequence comes from Lutra lutra, assembly GCF_902655055.1. Classification (NCBI taxonomy): domain Eukaryota; kingdom Metazoa; phylum Chordata; class Mammalia; order Carnivora; family Mustelidae; genus Lutra; species Lutra lutra. Next base: position 98,217,932 of record NC_062288.1, on the reverse strand, counting down.
TCGATGCATGTTCTGTGAACAACCTAGGCTTGGGACAGAGGCCTCCAGCAGTAGACAGAGCTCAGTGTCTCACTTGGAAATGGGCTAGCTGGACGTTCAGTCCGGCTCTCACCCTCTCTTGGTGTCTCAGCTAAGAACGCCGGTCTGGTTCCGGCTGGAAATCCGCCACAGGTACTTCCTGCTGCTGGGGTCGCCTTGGGTGCAGCTGACACTGTTGGTGGCTCAGCGGGATTGTCCTACATGTGACGAGGACTTCCACCTCCAGTGTGTGCTGTCGGTAGTCTGCCACAGGGGTGTCTATTGCGCTGCTGGCCGCACCTCAGGACAGACTGCCCGGCATCTCTGGCAGTCACCCCAGTCTGCCAGTTCCATACCTTTCTTCAGCACTGATCGGCTACTTTTTGTTGAGGATTTAAGCACATTTGGATTTAAGCAAATTTTATAGGTATAATGAGTCCATTCTCATTATTATCCTAACTGCTACTCAAAGTGTCCTACCTCTGGCCGGGGTGGGGGAGGAGCATATTCAATTTGGCTCCTGAATGAATCCTTTTGGCACAAACCCACTCGTCTTTGATAACTTTCTTCCTTTCTCTTTTATGCTATGTTCCCAGCTCATCTTGCCCATTTCCCAGCTGAGTTTTGGAATTTCTCCAAAAGGCGATTTTACTAAGAAATAAGAATTAGAGACCATAATCTGGGCATTAAAGGGAATGCTTGTAGCTACTAAGTTGATTCACTTGAGAAAGCTAGGATTGTGGGTTTTTTTGGTTGTGGTGGTGGTGGTTTTTGTTTTGTTTTGTTTTTACAGTTAACATGAGTTTGTACTTCTACTTCCCTCTCACACTCGATACTACAGGGACGTACACTTTTGATGAACAGAGTTTTAAAATCTGGATGTTTTAAAAAGAGTTTTAAAAAGTGGATGAAGTCCACTTTATCTAATCTTTATGTTATGGGCTCTGCTTTTGGAGTTTTATCTAAGAAATCTTATCCAGCCTAAGATTATAAGAGTTTCCTTTTATAAGAGTTTCCTTTTATGTTTTCTCTTAAGAAGTTTTATAGTTTTAGGTTTTACATTAGAACTGTGATCTGCTTTATTTTCTGTATACATGTAAGGTAGGATCGGCATTCCTTCATTTGCACATGGATGTCCAATTGTTCCGGCACCATTTGTCATAAAGATATTCTGTCCCCACTGTATTGCCTTTGCAGCTTTGTCAAAAATCAGTTATCAGGGGCACCTGGGCGGTTCAGTGGGTTAAGCCTTTGCCTTTGGCTCAGGTCATGATCTCAGGGTCCTGGGATCAAGCCTCACATCCGGCTCTCTGCTCCGGGAGCCTGCTTCCCCCTCTCTCTGCCTGCCTCTCTGCCTACGTGTGATCTCTGTCAAATAAATAAATAAAATCTTTAAAAAAAAAATCAGTTATCAATGTACACGTGGATCTGTTTCTAGCCCCTCTGACATACTACACTGACTATAGTTTATAAGTCAGGGCTTCAGTGATGGAATGCAGTGCAATGAATAGTTTTTTTCATGTGTCTTTTTGTGTTTTTGTCAGTGTATCTTTTGGGTAGATCCCTAGAATTGTGATCAGTGGCTCAGAGCATCTGGATGAAGCCTGTTTCAAGAGCTCCACCAGAAGGGTTGTACGAGGTTGTGATAAGAGGACCCATGTCCTCTCAGCCTATCTATCTAATACGTGGGGCGTAATATTCCAGAAGAGTCTGAATTTGTATTTCTCTTGTTATCAGTAGGATTGAGCATATTTTTATATTTTTAAAAGCTGTTCATTCTTTTTCTCTGGACTATCATCTTTCTATGAAGTTGTTGGCCTAATTTGCTTCTATTATTGTTAGAACTTCTTTTCGTGTTAGTAGTATGACCCCTTGGTCTATAATGTAAATTGCATATACTTTTTTTCTTATTTCTGAGTTTATTTGGGGGTTTGTATGTGTGCATTTTACATAAATGATTTTTTTTACATTTTCCTTATTACCATTGTATAATTCTATATTTTATATACTTGTATATAATTTGTATGTAATTATACATTTAGTTTCTCCTTTCACAATCTGCATTTCCCCCCAAGACTCCCTGAACCTCCTAAATGGTTCTTTAAATTTGCTGACAGGAAAGTTCATTCTTTGTGTTCTTGGTAAAGTTCTGTAGGTTTTCACAGATTTCACCATTACAGTATTATGCGTTATACGTTCACCATCCCAACAGCCCCCTGGGCTTCCCCTTTTCACTGACCCCCTCCTTCCCCCACACCCTTGGGAACCGCTTATTTTTTACTATTGATATAGTTTGTGGCTTTTCCCAAATGTCATATAATTGGAACTATACGGTGTGTAGTTTTCCAGAGACTGGTTTGTTTTGCTTAGCATTGTGCATTTCCTCCTCGTCTCTTCTAATTATCTTTTTACTCAGCATATTTTCAAGATCTGTCTGTGTTGCCATATATATATCTGTTCTTTTGAAATTATTCATAGCTCTGTAAGTTGGACATCTAGTATACTTGCCCAGCCACACTGCATACTGGACACTAAATTGCTTCCCAACCTTGCAGCCCTCCAAACCCGCTCTGCTTCACCACCCAAATAATGTTGGATTGAACCCTCTCACGTATGTACCCTTATGGACCCATGCGCGCTTTTCTTCGATGCGTCTGCAGCTAGAAAAAGAATTGCTACATCATAGGACATAGGTTTACTTTATTTAACCAGTTCGACATTGCCCTCTAGAATGCTGCCTTTACCCAGCCAGCAGTATGTGAGGGTTTTTTATTTTTCTTGTGTTTAAAGATTATCGCTATATCCTCACCAACACTTCACATTATCCAAATTTCTGGATATAAAGTGTATAGGAATCAAGTGATATCTTGCTGTGTTCACTTGTATTTCTGTAATGACTAATGTAATGAGTCTGAGCAACTCATCATATGCTTGTTATTGTTTTTTTTTTTTTAAATGTAAGAAGTGTTTGTATATTTTTGCTTTGAGAGGTTTGGGGGGGTTTTGTTTTACTAATTTTAATTCTAGTGTAATTAGCATACAGTGTTGTATTAGTTTCAGTTGTAAAGTACAGTGAGTCATCAGCTGGTGCCCATCAGGACAAGCATACTCCTTAATCCTGCTTGTTAGCATTAACTCATTTTTTCTGTTAGGGATACTGTCAGCTTTTTTTGCTGTGTTTCTTATATATTTTTAAGATGAATCCTCTGTCACTTTTGAACGTTACACAGTGTCTCTTCTCATTACATCATTTGTCTATTAGCTTTGTCGAACAGAATAAGCAGTTTGGTCTTGGGCTTGGTGGACGGTGGTACCATTTACCGACAGGCTGAAAACATGGAGGGGCAGACCGTGGGTAGAAACCAAGTCTCACTGGACTGTGTTAAGTCAGAGATGCCCACTGAGCCTTCAAATACGAATCTTGAGCAGGCAGTTAAATATCTGACTGTGGAGTGAACGTTAGATTTTGTTAAGTCTCAATATTTTATATTGTTCTCATTATTCCTTGAAGATTTTCTTTTCTTATTTTTATTTTTTAAAATCTGGAGCTCTTTAAAGTTTTGGAGAAAATTTTTATTTAAGAAATTGGATTTGAAAGTACTTTTATTTGTATCATAGTAGTAATTTTTTGCTCTATGTATGTCATTTTGACCATAATTTCATTTTTTTCTAATCTCAAATACTTAATCTATGCAGCATTGTGGTATAGTTCTAACCCTACTCGCCCTCTGGTCCCCTGACTCTCCTGTCTGGTTTCAAGGGCTCTCTAGATGTATTTCATAGAACATTTACTATACACTGTATAAATGATTTTTCCTCCATTTCACACTGAAATTATAAGAAATAACTCAAGGTGACTCTCATCTTTAAATTGAAAATGAAGAATAGTTTTGAAGCAAATCTGTAATATGTTCATGGGATTTAGTTATCAAGTATTGAGCATTCTAGTTTTGGGGCCATCTCCCATGAGAAAACACATAGCTGTGGGTATGCAGATATGTATCTTTTTAAACATGGAAAGAGGTTTTACCTCAGGATTGTTATTTATTTTTTTTTTAAAGATTTTATTTATTTATTTGACAGAGAGATCACAAGCAGGCAGAGAGGCAGGCAGAGAGAGAGGAGGAAGCAGGTTCCCCGCTGAGCAGAGAGCCCGACGCGGGGCTCGATCCCAGGACCCTGAGACCATGACCTGAGCCGAAGGCAGCGGCTTAACCCACTGAGCCACCCAGGCGCCCCAGGATTGTTATTTTTAAAAGCAAAACCTTAATTATTAAATGCTTTTTTGAATAAAAACAAGACACTTTACGGTTCTTGCCAGAAGTTTATCTTTGGCAACTTCTGAGCTTGCAAATGACAGAAAAAATATTTGAGTCAAACAATAATGCTAATGTACTTTTTCTTTTCTCTTGAAGGCTTACTCACAATGGTTATTCTAGACTCCTCCAGATTATAATTTTTTACAAGATTTATTTTTTTAATTTCATAAAATAAAAGTTATTTCTATTATACACAATTGTATATCTGTCTATTATATATCTTTTTATGAACCATAACCAATTCATTATCATGTATACATGTATTTTAAGTAAAACTAATCCTTTTGGTTGTTGCAAATAATACGAAGAATCTAATTAGGATATGCAGTTATTAACATAAATCCATGGTTTTATACCTTAAGATATATTCATAGTTTAGTTTTTATTATTTAGGAAGAAACTATATTATCTTAGCTATTGAAGTGTATAGAGATGACATTTCTTTCAACAGGGGATGTGTGACCATCCTTGAGGAGCCAAAACAGGGAAAATCTTTCTTTTAGGTACCCCCCCCCAAAAAAAAAGCATATCTTGCTGAGCTGAGCACTCATAAAAATGACTGGTGGTACTTTCAGGCATCATTCATCAGACTTACATTTTAGAGGGAAAAAAAATCTCATTATCCACTCCATATTCATTTAAGTTTTAAGTGCTTAGAAGACTTGTCATAACCTAGACTTAAGGTCTGAAATGGTAAATCTTGACACGTCTCCACTCCAGCAGCTCCTCCATGCACCGCTAGAGCTCTGAGCGCCCCCACCTACGGGAGCTTTCCATTCTGTTCTGCCCTGGTTTGCACACTTTCCCATCATTCCGTACTTTGCGATGTTATTAGCTTCTGCATCTTCCCTTATTTCAAAACTAGATGCATCTAAAAGTTTCCCATTCGGTAAGAAATGCCAGAAGAATATATTGGGCATGTTGCACTTGCATTAACACACTTAATCACAATGGGCAAGTGAAGAGTACTTATATTATATTCAGTTGGGCCTAGAGAACCTGATCTCTGTGAGGCTGTAAAACATGATATTGGCCTTAATTTTGTGCTCTTTGTGGGCCCAGAGCTCTTTCCCTCTGCCATACCATGCCGGTTTCTCATAGAGCAGAATTACTCTGACTTTTTTAATTGATTCTATTTTAGTATATAAGTCTGGGCTGGGAGAGAAAGGACTGGAAATATTATGTATTCATTAGTATCTGAGAAGTGGCAGGTTAAAATGAGCTACTTAGGTTTAAAAGCATATGTGTCCTATATATCATTCTTTCACTTGCAAAAGTATGTTATTTATGTTAACATTTAGATGCTAACTTTCCTCATTTGAGGAAGGGGTATCTATCTTTCCTTTCAGAATGCATTTTTTCCTAAGTTATTTAAAGAATAGAATGAGGTCATTTATTAATACTCAAAGCTACTAAGGCATCAATCTTTAGCTCTCAGAAGGAGGACATAAATAGAAACAATTTTAATGGGGGCGGGGAACTGCCTGGTTTTAAAAACTGTCTTTTTATGCTATCTAATGTTACATTCTCTTTTAAGGAAAAGACAGAAGGTTGATAAGACAGTTCCTACAGGATGGGTCTTAATTTCTCTCTACTGTATACACGTGGCAGCCTCGCTCCTGTCACTTCAGTGATCGGTGTTTCTAAAAATTGAAGAATTCACTTTTTAAGTGAGTAATGTATTTAAAAATTCATTAAGGATTTAAAATGACCACAAAATTACACTTCCCCAGCAACTTCTTATGCCAGCTGTGGTGTCCATCTTGGAGTCAGAAGATGAGGTTACAGATTTTGACTGCTACGCAGATACGATGTCCAAATCAAGCAGCCCTGTGAATTGTGGAATTATTGGAGGTTCTATGATGTAAAATAAAGCTGGGCAATTAGGGCATTTTTAAGACGAATAATGATTTGGTCGTATTGGTTTTCCTCTCGTGTAATGGCCTCAATGCCCACTACTTTGTCTGTTTTCACAGCAGCCTGGAGGTCCTGAGAAAGTGACATCACACTGCCATGGAGTCTGGCCTTAGAATGGAGGCTGAGGCTGGAAAGGGGCAGTGTAGACATAGCTGAAACTATATTAACATGTTTCTTATAAAAGCACCACATGGAAATTGTAATATGTCTTCTGTCTCTTGTTTTCGCCATTGGCTTATTTAACAAAATTAAATAATAATTAACGATGAGCAACAGAGCCCCTGTCCTGATACAGACACACTGTTCACACATTAAACCTACGTTATCCCTTTCTGTTTGTTTGCCATGACGAAGTAATGACCATGAGGTAGCTGAGATTTATTGGCAACTGTTCTAAGTGTTTCGTGGATACTATTGACTTAACCCCTGCAGCACCTTTGTGATATATTAGATAGTATCTCCTCAGTTTTGCAGATGAGGGAATTGAGCTATAAAGACATGAATTCAGTCATCCAAAGTCACATAGCCAATAAGTGGCAGAAAAGCATCTGATCCAGATAGTCAGACCTGAGTCTGTGCCAATCCCCACTGTGGTGTAACTGCTTCTCTTGACATTGTCGTTGCCGACACAATGAAAGATATAAGCTAAAACACAGTGGCTGACAGCGAATACCAGCGTACTCATAAAAACAGTCATCTGGATGGCTATTAATAGAACTGTATTAACTTTTATTAAGATAAACAACTAAATGAGAAAGCATCATTGAATTGTTGTCATAGTTAAGTAAAGATAATTCATTAATTGCAAACCTTGCAGATTAAAGATCCTGAGTTTTCACCTCTTTTTCACATGGGATTGTTTTCAGCCCTTTACAAGGTACATCAGTATATCTCAGAGAAAATGCCCAGATACTGTGGCTCAGATGTTAAATGCCAAATGGTAAAAACTAATGTTTACTAATTATTAGAGTGAAGGCTTCCCATGACCTATTTCTTAATGTTCCCTGGGAAAAAGAATTACTGACATCATACAGAAAAAAAAAAAAATTAAATATTTTGTCCTGACTTAAAAAAACAAAAAACCTCTCTTTAATGTTACTTATTATATGTAGCTGGTTGCATATACTTACTGTTTCACTTGCCATTGTGTCCTTGGCTTGTGTCTTAGTGTGCCCAAACCCCACATAGCTTGCATATTTTGAGTTTGGAACAACAAAGTCATGAGACCATTAATCATGATAAAAAGTCACTAAGTCTGCGACAGTATTTCATTTGGATTTGGAGAATGAAAGAGAGGATATTAAAATGCCTGTGACATTCAAGAGCAGGACCTTTATTTTTTGTAATCCCAGAGACTGTTTTCTTACAGATGACTTTAGGAATTAAAACCTAAAAACATCCTTTGTGAGCTGGTTTTTCTAAGCGCCGGCACTCAACAATGAAAATGCTATGCCTTTCTTGTCCAGGTCTAGAGGAAAAAAGTGCTATCAGTTATTTAGAATCTGATTTATGCCTTAAGAGAGTGGCTGCCACTCTCTGTGATTTCATGGAAGCTGGGTATCAAGGAGCAATTTTCGAAGAATTGAAAGCTGGTGCAGGGTTATGAATAAACTCGGAGAAGCTTTGACCTTCCCTGTCAAATGATAAGGCCATAAATATGTTGGTAATTCTGCTTTGTTGTGAGTACTTGTTCTTTTCCATCATTGTGGAGTTTCTAGGATACCATAAACTGGTACCAGCAAAACTAAGACAAAATTTTTTATTGTATAAAAAATTAGAAGAATAGAAAATGTAAGGTAGAGAATACAGGAAGCAGCCTCTTGCGTGTTGCTTCTGAAGTATGTCTGGCATTAGAGGATCAAGTTTTGGAAACTTTATAGTATCCAGAGCAAATTTAAAAATAACTATTTGGCGGGGGAGCGCCTGGGCGGCTCAGTCAGTTAAGCGACTGTCTTTGGCTCAGATGGTGATCCCAGGGTCTTGGGAGCAAATCCCCACATTGAACTCCCTGCTCAGCAGGGAGTCTGCTTCTCCCTTTCCCTCTCTTCTCCCCACCCACAGCTCATGCTGTACTCTCTGTCTCTCACCGAAATAAATAAAATAACTATTTGGTCACATTTTGTCATTTATTTGAATGATATTAAATAAATGACTTTGGGACAGGGAGTGTAAGATAGTTAATGTACATTATTTTAATGCTTTTTTTTTCTTATAACACCAAATTCATTATAAAATTGGGCTCATTTTTGCTTTGATGTGGTCTTTTTAAATAATCACATATAGTACAGTGATTTTGAATGTATGTAATAATGTTTTTAAACAAAAAATGTTGTTTTTCTGCTTGTATTATCTTAATTTCATTAAGATGAAATTTAATGATTGTTGGGGAATCTTTTGTGCCTCCAACTTCACTCTTCCTCTTTCCCGAGTTGGTAGCTTAAGAAAGAATAAAGATGAGGGAGAATCAATCCCAATAACCCACAGAGAAGGGGGCAAAGAAGAGCTGGTAGTTGTCTTTTGGAAAACACTTACTGTACTTCCACTTTTGTTCCATGCACTCTTGTGAACAAAATATATGTGTATGTGTGTGTGTGTGTGTGTGTGTGTGTATTTGCCTGTTCTGTTTTATGGACATTAAAAGAAGTAGAGAGGGGACACAAAGAGAAGGGGAAAAGCAATGGAGATCTAAATAAAGCAATGCAGGCACAGGCACCCAGAAAGGGACAGCAAAGTTTGAGGGTGCATTAGTCATCCATTGCCGTGTAACAAATTGCCACAAACCTTGGTAGCTGAAAACAATAGTAAACATTTATTATATCTCGAACTTTCTTTGAAGGTTTAGAATTTGGGCTTTTCTGGGTGCTTTAAGCTTGGGGTCTCATGAAATTCATTTGCCTTGGGCATCACAGTTCTAGGATTCCAAGGCAAGTCATTCATATATACATGGCAAGTTGGTGCTAGCTGGTTGGGGAGGGGGATAGTTTCATCCCTCTCTATATGGGCCTCTACAGGGCTGTATGAATGTCCGCATGACTTGGTGACTGATTTCCCCCAGAGCAAGTGATCTATAAAAGGCAGCAAGGGGGCAGTTGTCAGACTTGACAGCTAGACTAGATAGACTAGACCTAGCCTAGAAGTCACACGCCGACACTTCTTCAGTACCCAGTTGATATACAAGTTTTTCCTGTTTGCGGGAATCACTACACAAAGACATAAATACCAGTATGCCAGGTTCATTGGGTGCCATTTTGGAGACTGACTACCACCGAGAAATATGAAAAAGAGATACATGAACTCGCAGACTTGTATGAATGGGAGAGGGTGAAAGATTAGGTGGTTCAGTTATGAGGATGATTGTTGTGCAACACTCTTGATTTGTGAGGTGAACGTGATGACCACTACACTACAGAAACAAATGTGACAAATGTGAAGACTGCCATATTCCTTACACTGAAGGTGTTCCTTACTGCAGACCCACTGCATTGCACCCAATATGCCTCCCTGTGCCTTCAGGATAATCATCTTGACAGCACAGAATATAAAGCTAAGCTTCATTAAAGCATGATATTTATCTAGAAATCTTACCATATCAAAAAACTATCCACTTTTCCTTGCAAAAATCAGTACTTTCAACTTTCTTACACTGAAGACGCTTGCCTCATATAAGAGGTACCAAAATACTGTAACAGTTAAGATGATGGTCTAACTTGAAAGGTATACTTATGACAACATTTTACCAACACATAATGGGGCACTTTTCAGGTTACTTTTAGCAGACAAAATTATCCTAACATTGTTGACACGAAAAATGAGAGGCAAGTAAATTGACTGTCTAAAATTGAAAGTAATGCATTGTTTGGTTGCCCATTTTAATCCTTTTAATAATAGTGAATGTTTATAGAGCATTCACTCTGTGGCAGGCACTGTTCTAAGTACCTCACATATCAAGTCATTTAATCCTCAACAATCCTTTTGTTCTGGTTTTATAGATTAAAAAAATGAAATACAAACATGGTGAAAAGGTATTTAGATCCATGAAGTCTTTCTTCAGCACCTGTGCCCTGAACCACAGTGCTGTGCATATAACAGGCTCCCTCTGGCTAGCTCAGAACACAAATTCATTAATAATGACAACATTTCTCTCAGATCTACTCCATGGACAGAACCTAAAGACTAGCTAGATTTCTCAGGGCTAGAGGAGGGCAATGGAAAACTTCCAGAAAGCTAGGAGTATTTGTCTCGACGGTCAGTATGGAGGTAGGTGGGTCTGAGTTGACTTTGTCAGAGGATCACTGTAGATGCTGATTTGAGAATAAGCTCTATTGGGACAAGGGGAGATCTTGTTATGGGGAGTTGGATAGAGTGGTAGTAAAAGAAATTATGAGTAGTGATAGGAATCTGGGTATATTGAGAAAGAGAGCCAATAGGATTTCCTTATGGGTGTAAGAAAAGAGGAAAAACTTTTTGCCAAAGCAGTTGGAAAGATGGAATCCATATCAACTCAGATAAAGATAGGGTAGGTTTGAGGTCAAAGATCAGGGTGTATTATAGGGACAGCTGGATGATCAGAAGCAGAGTTAGAGAAGTCTCAGCTAGAGATAAATCTTGGGGATTTGCCAAGATCTAGATGGCTCAGCTCACAAAGGGCATAGCTAGATCTTTTGGACAAGAGGATCTAGCTGAGACAGAGACGGAGCCCTAGGATCTGGAGAGAAGAGGAAGACACAGCAAAAGAAATTGGGGGTGAAGAGGGAGAACCAAGAGTGTGGTGGTCTGCAGGTGAAGGAAAGATGGTATGTCAGGGAGGAGAGAGGAATAACTCATTGTGAATTCTACTGGAAGGTGAGGACTAATAACTGACCATTGGGTTTAACAATTTGGAGGTCATTGGTTTTCTTGATGAAAGCAAATATGGAGGTATAAAGAAAAGTTTAACTGGAATGAATGCAAGAGAATTGGAAGCGGGGAATTGGAAATAGTGAATTAGTAAACAGTAAATCTACGAGTTTTAATGTAAAGAAGATTAAAGACAGGACAGTGAGGGTGGTAGCTGTCACATTAAATTAGAGGTTGAGAGTAGTTATCATGGAAACGGATGAACTCAGTGCCCCCTTTCCGGTAAATATTTATTGTATTCCTACTATATGTCTAACAATGTACAAAATTTTAAAGATATAAAAATGAATAAGACATGGCTTCTCTCCTTGAGGTGTTTACTTTCCAGTGAGAGAGTTAGACGTAAAATAGTGTGCTATGGAGTCTCAAGTGTGTTTAGGTATCCAGGTTGCGGGTTCAGGGAGGGCCCTGGAGAGGGATGATGGAGAAGGTGCTTCTGAGCTGCGTCTTGGGACTTGTACCATCTGAGTAATAATCCAGCTGCTTCCAATTACTATTTTAGGATCTAGGGGAGAAACAAAATTGTCATATTGGTTCCTGACTAAAAGTAGCCAAGTCTTAAAAATTACTTTAGTGTGTTGATTTCCTTAATCTTAGTCCAGTCATTGGTTTGCTTGCACTGTTCTTTGTGAACTTCCGGAAAACTCAATAGCATGTTTTGAAAACACCAATGTGTGCCCCAAACATTCTTACCAGCATCCTCCCTATATTCAGCCACTAACAAAGGACAAGTAAATGAACAAGGATGTGTAAATAGAGTGGAGTGGATGAAGTCAAGGAAGATAGATGTTCATTCGCTTATTAATTCCTTCATTTACTGTTCATGTATTTGTTCTTTATGATAAACTTTGGACAGGGTCATGCAAAAGCTTAACTTGGACAGTGAATATAGGGGAAAAATAAAAAGAGAAGAGGAGCAAAGGAATGACATATTCTGACAGGCTTTTGAAGTTAGAAGCCCAGAAAAACATGATAATGTAGTAAAAAAGTAGATTTTAAAATGATGCCATACTGAGGTGTAGACCCCACCTTTCCCAGTTGCTAGTTGAGTGATCTTGAGCAAGCTAATGACTGTACGGAGTCTGTGATCTCTGAGTAGTAACTCTACCACTCAAGCTTGTTGTGGGAACTATGGTGCCCAGTGGAATGTTAGGACATAGCCAATATTCAAAAATTGTACGTCACTTCTCTTTTTCTGTAGCTGGAGCTTTCTCGTTATTTCTTCTAGTTTATAAAGTTTGGTAGTCATGCTGGAGTTTGAGATAAATAATTGCAGAGCTTTCTTTCTCTCCCCTCTTCTTCGGGAGTACCAACAACATGCTATGAGCATTGTGAACATGAGTGGGGGGGAAAAAAAACAAAAACTAGACCCAACTCAGACACACGTGCTGAACATCAGCCATGCTGCATCTCTGCAAGCGGAAACACTTCCCGGAGTCTGTTCAGATAGGATAATGAACAGGATCCTTCCAGAAATTCTGTCCTTCCCTTATGCTCCCCTTCCAGTCTTACTGACCTGCAGCTTCTGGGAGAAGAGAGAGAATAGTATGGGGTGGGGTTTGTTGAGCCTGACGAAAGGGAGAGGTCAGCTAGAGGAGAATGCTGGTGCCTGAGTTATTGTGGGGAGCTCTGTTGTGACTCTACATACAGCTGTTTTACAGAGGGAAGGTTGGGGGCGGTTGATGATACAAGGAGGAAAGTTGAAATGTATATTGCAGTGCTGCTATTCTCATCAACCCTTGACCAATTATGAGAGAATTTAAAAACTAAGCCCAGTGGATTTAGAGGCTGAACTGAATTGTATTTAAATTATTTGCTTGCACTGGAAAAAAAAAAAAGTGTCTTGGGGACACCTGGGTGGCTCAGTGAGTAAAGAGTCTAACTTCGGTTCAGGTCATGATCTCAGGTGTCCTGGGATCAAGAGCCCTCCTTTCCCCATCAGCCTCCCTGCTCAATGGGGAGTTTGCTTGTCCCTCCTCCTCTTCTGCCCCTCCTCCCATTCATGTGCACGTATACTCACTGTCATGCTCTCTCTCTCTCTCAAATAAATAAAATCTTAAAAAAAAGAGAGAGAGACTCTCGTGTTACCTTATTAGTAGGCTCAATTCATATTGAGCATTTTGAAAACAAAGAATTGCATTTTGGATGTGATAACTAGGTAAGAGACCTCAGAAGTTCTTAGAACTTTCCTAAAATTGATAGTCAAAGTTCGTGTTTATACCCCTATAAAGAAGGAAAAGATGTGGTATATATATTTATACACACACACACACACACAATGAAATATTATGCAGCCATCAAAAATTGAAATCTTGATATTTGCAATGACATGGATGGAACCTAGAGGGTATTATGCTAAGTGAAATAAGTCAGTCAGAGAAAGACAATTATATGATCTTGCTGATATGTGGAATTTGAGAAACAAGGCAGCGGATCATGGGGGGAGAGAGGAAAAAATGAAATGGGACAAAACCAGAGAGGGAGACAAACCATAAGAGACTCTTAATCTCAGGAAACAAACTGAGGGTTGCTGGAGTGGAGGGGCGTGGGAAGGATGAGGTGCCAGGGTGATGGACACTGGGGAGGGTATGTGCTATGGTGAGTGCTGTGAATTGTGTAAGACTGATGATCCATAGACCTATACCCCTGAAAAAAATAATATATTATATGTTAATTAAAAGGACAATTTCAAAATAGGGGAACATTTTTTTAAGTTTATTAAAAACTAGAGTTTTTATAAAGCAAATGAAAATATGATTCTTCTCATGAAGACAAATTAATGCTCTATGAAGGTTACTATAAAATGCTTAAAGAAAAAAATTCATTTTCTCCCTTCCCTCTAATATTTTAGATTAGTCTTAGCAGTAATCACATTTATTTTCCTTCAAAAATTACTGGGCCAAAGTTCCTAGGATTTTATAAAATAAAAAGCAGAAAAGAGTGGAGGGAAAACTTGTGTTCCATTTAAATTTGGATGACCTAATGGAGGAAGAGCGAGTAAATCAATTTGTAACGTGAATGTTGGAAGTCCTGTTCTTGGCACCTTATATGTGGTATCTCACTTAGCCCTCAAAACAACCCAGTGAGGTAGTATTGTAAATCCCATTTTATACACATAAAGTGTGTACTCTATATACACCTTGAAGTGTATTTTGAGTACTGTTGGCAAGTGCTTATAATTATTGGTGGTGCGTGCCTCTGTCCTGGTGTCCAGTTAGGCAAATGCTATCTACACAAAGAAGTCTACATATGTGTACTGAGTTCTTTGAGTTCAACTAAACAATCCCTCATGTACTCAAGCTTTGATAAAGATTTTACTAAGCATATTGACAATTTTTATCAATACATTGTGCTCTAACCCATTGATCAATCAGATATTTATTAGATACTTAATATGTTTCTTCCATTGTGCTGTAAATCCAACAGAAATAAAAGGCAGCGATCTTTGCCTTCAAATCCATTCTATTCTTTTTAAGGATACAACATACACCTGTGTGAGACATGCAGTATGGTAACAAAATGCTAGTATAAAGATGGTAGCCATTAGAAGCAAGTCATCTGTGTTAACTAAAGGACACAAGGAATTTTCATAAAAGAGTGGAGCTTGCCCTTTGCTCAGAAGTTTGTCCAGGTTAACAAACTTGCTGGAGAAACCGCATAGGAATAAACAGAACATGGGCAATCCTGATTCTTCTCATCTGAAACTACTTGAAAATTCTGCAGTCACTCTAACTCAAAATACATCTTTTGGCATAACCTGTCCTGTTAGAAATGCTTGCTTCTGGGATAAGTATTATCTTAAGAAGTCATCATTTGAAATGTCTGTAGCTTTGGGAAGAGCCAAGAGTAGGTTTCTGACACTCGAGCATGAGGGCACTCACCAGATGTCTCCCCTGCCTGCTATAAAAGGGGTGGTGGTGGTTGAGACAGAATGGAAGCATTGTAAAAAAGCATCAATAAAGAGTGACAGAAAATATTGGATGAATATCAGTTCCATCAGTTTTATTTTGAAATAGCTAGTGTTGGGCATTAATGAGGAAATTATCCTATCATAATATTCTACTGTCTCTAGCAATAGTAGGTATGTATTTCATAAATATTTTTGACTTTTGAATTAACAAACTAGCTTAACTAGCGTGTAGGAGGCATTCTTTTGAAAACCAGTATTGTCATTAATCTTTTTTTTTTTAAAGATTTTATTTATTTATTTGACAGACAGAGATCACAAGTAGGCAGAGAGGCAGGCAGAGAGAGAGAGAGGAGGAAGCAGGCTCCCCGCTGAGCAGAGAGCCTGATGCGGGGCTCGATCCCAGGACCCTGGGATCATGACCTGAGCCGAAAGCAGAGGCTTTAACCCACTGAGCCACCCAGGCGCCCCTGTCATTAATCTTTTAATCAGAGAGTAAGTCTACCTCATGTCAAAACATACAATTTCAGCCTGAGGTTATCCAATAATTTCCAAAACAAAAGTCAAGCAGATATTCTTAATTTCAAAACACATTACTGAAATGTTCTGGCTGTGGAAATATTAAACCAAAGTATTATAATTTTGGATGCAGCGTATAATTCTGAATTAGTATTTTCCTACATGGGTTTCTTGAAATGAGGATTCCATGGGTAGTTATGAGGTGTTATTTGAGGGCCGGAGGGGGATCTGTAGTCAGGTAAGTTTAGGGTAGCTCTCACTCAGGTAAACAGCATTTCTTCGCTACAGAACTACCTGAAACATCTAATTGTGCTGGAGCGCATTGTGACTTCAGGAAGAGACTCTTTCTGATCTTACCAGATCCTGGGAGTCATGCTCTTTGGAAAATGTGCTTCTGCTGTGGTCGGAAACTCTAAATCTATCTACAGGGAAGCTATTATTGAATTTTCAAAAGGAAATATCTTAAATAAAATATGTAAATATATTTATATGTAACATTAATTCTTTACAGACTACTTTGAATAAAACCAACACACTTGTGTTTGAATTCTGCACTTGTGAAGCAGAATAAAAGTAGAGATACAAGCCTTCTAGCTCTGAGATGTTACAGCTACGGATTCACTGTGGTAGCAGGTGTTGGTGGTATAGTAGTAAGCATAGCTGCCTTCCAGATTCACTGTGGAGGCCATTGCTCTCGCAAGTACTCTCGGGCCCATGAACAGTTTCAGCATGAAAATGCACCATCGCAGAGGTCTGTGTTTACGAGAGAGGGGTAGCCTCTTTTCCTGGCAAGTACAATGCAGATACCTCCATCTGCGCCTTTCCCTGTCCCTTCCTGCAGGCTGTTTAATTTCCTGCAGTGTTTGTTGATAAATTTTTAAGTACCTGGACAAACTAACAAAAAATGAGCTACCAGAGGTTATCCTGTGTTTCATCGGTGTGCAGTGGTGTTTCATTCGTACTGGGTCTGTGTGCCAGAAATCTTAGCTGCAGGTAGCCACAGGGTGTGAGTGCAGCATTAACAGCCATCTGATGAATGGTCATCCACTTTATAACTGGCATGGGCACCTGCTTCCTGAATCTTCTGCACTAAATAGAAAGTACGTTTATGTTCTTCGTGGATTTGATTGCTTTTGAATGGTCTTGTTAAACTGCTACATATTTTGTGAGATCCACACCAAGATCTCTTGCCATAAAACTTGGCATAGTTAATTGTATTTAACGATTTAGAGAAGTAAACAATTCCGACGGCTCATTGATATTTTTGCAAAAGCAAAATCTAGGGTGAACTTCATCTAATCTGTCAGTGGTGTCACAGTCATTTGCAAAGAGGAAGCATAATACAAAGTGACGGTGGTTTCTTACCCTTTCTTTAGGTTTCTGTTTGTGTATGTTTTGCTCTCAGTTGACACTGCCGTCTAGCAAAAGTGATCTTATGATGCTGACTGCTTTTAACACGCTCATAAGTTAAGATTTCCAGCACAGGTGCCAAGCAGTAGCTCTGCTACCTTTCACTAAATTACGATTTCATACCTTATTGAGGTTGTTAATATGTTAAAAACAACCACAATTGGAGAAGCAAAGTGTCTGATCAATTTTTGCCTCATCTTTACTATATAGAACTGCCTTTGACTTCAAAGAGTTATCTTAGCTCGAACAGGGGACAAAGCAGGAACCTGCGCAATGATTCATGAGAGTAGATGGAAGTCAATGATTAGTTCATGTGCCTCTAGACTCCAGTAATGGCATAAATCTTTAGGGAAGTTCTTTAATGTCAGGCTGTATGCCTGCCTGTGTCAAATCACATATAGGCTAGCATATATTATGAATTGAGAAACCTGAGGAATGAACAAAAATTCCTTTTGTTCATTTTTTAAAAGACGTCACACCAACTGAAGATACAGGAGAAAAGCATAATATTGTTCACCTTTAACCATACAAAGCTAAATCTGCATATTTATAAATACTAAGACTGTTCACATATGGCTAAACATCTTATTGGAACAAAAGAAAAAATATTAATTGACTGCAGGCTTAAACCTATCTGTGACTTCTCAAGTTCACAAACTAGTTTATTCCCAGGTTAAAAATTTTAAGGTGTGTTGAATGTTAACATAATGAGGAAGGCAATGAATATATAGCAAGCCTAGAAAAGAAAGCTTACCACCGTGTCATTTAAATCAGTGGATTTTATAACAGCATCCTCTCCCTGGGATAATAAAACTTAACATGTATATGTGCTGTTTCCTTTGCATTATATGATGCAAGTTGAAGAATCTTCTCTTAGGGACTTAATGTCTACCAGTTGAGAAATCATTCCTTACTTCCTTCACCATTCTTTTTTTTTTTTCTTCTTAATTTTAAATTCCAGTGTAGTTAACATAGTGTTATATTAGTTTCAGGTGTACAATATACTGATTCAACACTTCCATACATCACCCAGTGCTCATTGTGAAGAGTGCACTCCCTAATCCACATCGTCTGTATCACCCCCAACCCCTCCCCACCCTCACCCAGCTCCCTTATCATTCTCTACAGAAGTTAGCTGGAACACCAAACATACTAATGTGTTTAGCTAACCACGACCAAACTGTCACCTAGACCACAAACAGGGAGGAAGGCCTTCAGTCAAAGATAGGGATTAACTATAACACAATAAAAATAAGACAAGGACACACAAATCTCTCTTTGATAAGGAATGAAGTCCCAGTATCTAACAGTGGGCCCCATTGTCAAAGATGCTATTACCCGAAACAGAGGTAGAGCCCTCTGGGCTGGGTGAGCGTTCCTGCCCTTCTGTTCCTACCTGCCACCCAGTGCTCAGGAGGCTGCGGGTTACCTGCAACCCCTCCGGTATGCTCTGCTTTCTGATGTGGACCCTGGCAGGACAACCCTTATCAGGCTAGGATCCACCAACGGGAAAAGCCACCACCACTTTCTATTCCTTTGCTACTTAAACCAAAGCACTCCTAAGGAAATCAGAATTTCCACAAGACTCCCTTTCATATGAAGGAGGCTTTCAGAGTTTGTTAAAGTGTGTTATGTCTGCATCCATGGACGATAATTTGTGTTATATTTAGCATCTATAGCTTCAGAGTTATTTCTGTAAGGGAGAGTGGTAGGGAGAAACAATGCTCAAACTCGTCTGACAAAGCTAGCCAATGTAAATCAACTGAGGGAAAAATTCTGTACGAAGAAATTAAGGCAGTGCATGGTTTAAACAAACAAAGCCCTGTTTTTTAGCGGGGGGGAAGCCACCTAAGTTGTAACGGTGCTGAGAAGCGGCTGTATGTCTCTCTCGGTGCAGTACCGGGCTCCTGGCTGTCAGAGGTAGCACGCCTACTGTCACAGTGCTGCCAGTCCCATTAAGGGATGAGAGACGGAGGGGTCATGGAGAGATTTTTTTCTTTTTAATTAGTAGACTATTCTTAGAATGGTTTTAGGGTTTACAGAAAATTGAGCCAATTAGACAAAGTTTCCATATATCTCCTCTACAACTCACAATTTCCCCTATTATCTTGCATTAGTGGGGGACTTGTGTGCAGGTGATGAACCAGTATTGTATATTATTCTTTGTAAAAGCCCATAATTTACTTTAGGGCTCACTGCTTGTGTTATAGATTCTTTGGGTCTTGACAAATACGTAAGGTCTCATGTTCGTCATGTCCCAGAGAACAGCTTCACTGCCCTAACAACCTCCTGTGCCCCACCATCCCACCCTCTCCGCCTGACCCCATCAGTGAGTGTCCTGCCACCGAGTCACGGCTTTGCACGCGTGCACCCTCCGCGGTTGATTTCTCTTCCTTCACAGGCAGCAGGGAACCCCTGGCCTACATTCTGCCCCCAGCTTCTCTGCACCTGATCAGGTCTCCCATCGGCATCTTCCCTACTACTCTGTGCCTTCCCCTCCATGCAGTGATGACACATGTTCGTATGTATGACAGCTGCGTGAGTCACATCTTGGACGCTGGCATGGAGGTTTATGAGGGAGGCCAGAGACATTTCAAGTCTCCTTTCTCGGTCTCCTTTTTGGTCTTAGGCACGCTACCCATATTACCAGCTACTCAGGCCAGGAGCAATTTATAAATCCCTCCCCTTTAAAAGTCTACCCCTTGAGGCACTATTTCTTGATTCTTTTAGGATGTAACATGATGAGAAGGTGAGGGCCCCTGCGCTTTCTTCCATCCCTCCGAACCTGTGCCTTCTGACAGTGACTGCTTTTACTCCGAATATGTAAAATGTTTCCAGAGCTGTAATAATAGTTTCTGCGCTTTGCTCTGAATTGATCTAAAACAACAACAGAGATCATTATTCAGGAAGAAGATTAGTTTTCATTTCACTCCTAAGTTTTTTCCATTGCCATGTCCCAGTTATTCCTCTTACTTGAATTATTCTTCAGAATTATTAAAATATTTCCCTATTTTTTCCTTCAGAGGAGTCTAAGAATTTCTGTCTTGTATCACTTTGTATCTAAACAACATATTGTTCTTTTTATAAGATTTCAGTGTTGAGTCAGTTATGCTGGTTTGTTCGTGGCACATTATTATCTCAATCCTCAGTGGTTGATCCATTTGCCTTTAATTTAATCCATTTCCCTTTAATTCCTCTACCACATTCCCATTCTCCTTATTCTTCCCATAGGCAAACGTGTTTGTGTGTGTGTGTGTGTGTGTGTGTACATATATGTATATATATATACACACACACATATATATATACATATATATTTAAATTTTTAACATCTTTTTTAAATTTTATTGTTAGAAAAAGTGTATTGATGTGTTTGTATTTATTTCAACTTACATAGATGGGTTCTGTAATTTTTTTTTAAAGATTTTATTTATTAGAGAACAAGTGATAGGGACGGACAGAGAAAGAGGGAGCACGTGCTCACACAAGAGGGCATGGGGGAAGGGCAGAGGGAAAGAGAGAGAGAGAGAGCAGACTCCCTGCTGAGCTGAACCCTGATGCAGGACTCAATCCCAGGACCTGATCCCAGTACGCAGAGGTCATGACCTGAGCTGAGGGCAGATGCTTAACTGACTGAGCCACCCAGGCACCCCGATGGGTTCTGTAATTTATCCCAATTCTGTTTCGTGTGGCATTGTTTTCACAGGGCATTGTGTTTTCAGTACACCCACTTTTCTCCCAGTGTGTCTAATCCATCGCTTGGTGTTTGTCTACCTGTGTTGCCCATCTTTTCTTCCAGTCATGGGCATCAAGTTCAGATATATTTTATGTTTTCTTTAAATGGTCTTTGTGTTTGAATATATTTAAGCGCTCTTAATTGAATTTATGCCTTCTGATTGAGTGTTCAAATAGAAATGCATATTTATGAGTTGTATAGGTAGTAGAGATCTATATGAACTTGTGTTATATTTCAAGAAATGATAAGTAATTTAGAGAGCCGTTTTCCAAATAAAAGCAACCCATTGACTAAAGACAAAGTCTGCTCATACACTGAGGTCTTCTATGGAGCAGAGTAGGTTCCCAGAGCCCATAACAGAGTACAAAAGGCACACTCGGAATAAAATCCTGTAAAAGGTGGCATAAGTACCTTACTGTGGTAATGTGTCAGATATTAAGCTTTCAAATAAGATTTCATTAAAATAAAGAACATCTTTATCCCCTCAGGGTTGCATGAATTATGGAAAATATCTTTTCTGTGTCATTACTGAATAGATGTGTGCCTTGGCATTTTCCCCATAAGGACTTGAGGTTGAGGTATCTTTCTATAAAGACCATATATTCTGAGGATAATGAATAGAATAGAAAAGTAATGGAAAGTCATTACTTTTCAGAAGAAGAGGAAATTTCCAAGTATTTTATTTAAAAGCAAATGTTGTAGCCTTGATTAAACATTACATTTAATGTTAACCTGCTTATAAACTGAAAACTTGATAATATAGTAAATTATATCAGTTTTCATAATCCAGATGGGGGAAGCATACTCATTCCTCAAGGTAGATACTATTTCCCAGTAGAGGTTCTCACTGAGAACTGAGCGTCCTCCAGAGTAGCCATGGACATAGGAAGCAGATTAACCATTAGCAGGACTGACATTGAATTCTGAAAGCTAGAAGTCCACTTACAAGATAAAGTAAAGATTTTACTTAGGGAGAAATGTTTTATTTACACTTAAGCAAGTGTTTGATTAAAACCCTACCATGTGGAATCAGTTTAGTCTTTAGAATGGGCAAGTATAGCTAGGAGTCCTGATTCTGCCCCCTGGTTATCTGTGTGGTCCTGGACATATTTAATCTCTGCAAACTGCAATTTTCTCATGTGTGAAAGTAACAACTAACAATAAACTACCTTGTAAAATTGTGGCTAGGATTAAGTCAGGTGGAAGTTCCTGGGATTATTCAGGACATACTGCTTACATTTGTTATTAGGATTAAGTATGATAACCACGTGAAGTTCTGGGATGGTACCTGGTGCATAGGCCTGGATCTTAAGTGACATGGATGTCCTGTCCTTTCTCTTCCCTCTGCTGATTGTCATTCCTTCTCTACTTCAGGGAAAGCACAAAATGCATGTAGATACCGGAATGGAAGGTGATTGGTGCGGCCTTATTCCTGTTGGACAGTCTTGCAATCATGTTACGACAACAGGCCTAAAGTGGAACCTCAGTAAGTAAAACCCTTGCACAAAGGGAGATTTTCTTTCTTAAAAAAAAAAAAAAAAAAGTGTGTATGTGTGTGTATATATATATATCTGCTGTTAGGTCAAAGGTAGTCTGTGTTTAACCTTTCTGTGAACTGCCAGGCTATCTTCCAAAGGAGCTGCACCATTTTGTATTCCTACCAGTGATGTGTGAGGCCTCCAGTTTCTCCCACAGCCGCACCAGCTGTTACCGTCTTTTTGTTTTGACACATCTTAGTGGATATGCAGTGGTACCTTGTGGTTTTATTTGCTCCCCCGACCAATGACTTATGATGTCAAACACCTTTTCATGTGCTTATGGGTCATTAGTATATTTTCTTTGGAGTGAGGTCTTCAGATTGTTTGCTCATATTTTAAGTGCATTATTTCCCTTTTTAGTTTGAGTTGTAAGATTTCCGTATATATCCCAGATTCAAGTCCTTTATCAGAAACATGACTGGCAAATTAACTAAATTCATTAATTTAATTTTGATGAAGTCTGATTTTTTTTCCCTCTCATGGATTGTACTTGTAGTGTTGAATCTAAGAATTCTTTGTCCAACCTTCTTCAAGATTTTGTGTTCTTGAAACCTGCTTTTCTTTTCTAGAGAAGCAGCTATTCTAACTAAATAGCAAGTTCTTTTCATAGTCAAATCTCTGAGATTTAGATTAGCTGCTTTTACTGTTTTAAAATGTTTCCCAGTGCTTACTAACTGTAATAGGTCCTAGTTATACTAAAACTGTCTGATTTGAAAGGAACAAAAACTGAGGTGGGTATTTTCATGAAATAAATGCTGATTCCACAATACACCATCAGGCTTGTGAAATAGGTCAGCTCTAGTCTCTTTAAGAATAATGATAATCTAGTCAAAGAGCTTTGGTTGAATGTCAAAGGGATTGTCTCCTGATTGACCACTTTACTCTAACGTCATAAAAACCAAATTACGGAACCACGTCATTTTTTTAGTATATGTGCTGCCGAAGCGAGCACACCACGTCATTTTTTTTATAACATGTAAAACTCTTAGGTTCCCACAAGGAAATAAATACTTCAAGAAGTAAGTAATTTGAGGATAAAAAGATATTTTAAAAGACTTTTCTATGAACCAGTCCTCAAACAATTAGGAAAAACTAGAGATATTTTGAGGCAAATGCCTGGAGAGCTCATCAGAATTTGAAAGGACGGTGAGACAGATCTGCTCTAGTGCACAGAAGTATGTGACAGGCTTTGAAGCTGTTTAGCTGGAACTGACATGAGCTCCTGTTAGAAACTTTTTTTGAAAACATTTCCAACCTAAAACAATTGTACTCTTTGGAGTTCCATTTGTTCCCGGGACCCAGTCTCGACACTGGTGACGTCCTTCTGGATGTGCCAGGGACCTCACTTTTCAGGACTGGCACAAGGTCGGAGGGGCACTGAGCAGGGAGGAGGGCTGCCAGTCCGGGCGTGGCCCTGCTTCCTTCCCCTGACGATGATGGGGAAGACTTGGAGTATTACCCAGGCTGCTTCCACGCTCGGTAGAACATCCTCTGATCCTCTGTATCCCACAGTAATACGCATGTCCTAATTCTATATCATAAAGTTGACCCTGGAAAGGGTCCTTTGGGCATGATGTGGTGTTTAATCTTACTGTCGGTGATAATGTTTCAATCCTACAGAAATGCTGCGTACTATTATTAATATATTTACGGATTGCTTTGACTTTTGAAAAAAGTATTTTCCCCTACAATTTTATGTAAAATATGTAACTAGCAACTTAATAGAGTAGGCAAAGCCAGAGAATTGAGACACAGTGTTTCATCGGTTTTCTGTAGTGAGAGCGCTACCTAAGGGGGTCTCGTGATAGGTAATATTGTGTCACTAAAAAGTAGTAGTAACAGCTGGGAAATGAAGCAGTGCCAACTTGAAAAGCAGTGTCTAGATTTCTTCCACTGAGAGGGCGGGGTCCCCCCTTCACTCGCTGTCATTGTGAAAGCAGAGCCCTGAGGTCAGTGTCAGCTTGTCAGTCACACCTGTGAAGTGACAGGTTGGCCCGGGAAGGAGAAGGGAGGTGCAGTGGGTGCTGATCACTTCTTAGGTCAAGGAGAATATGCAAGTGCTCCTAGGGAAACATATCAAAATCTCCCTCAGGGACAGGAGGGTGATCTGGCTGCCATGTCTGTCACCCCACTGATCGCCAGTGTTGATTCAGCTGATGCGGCTGACTAGTCAAGTGCCCCCTTCCACCCTCACTGCAGCTCCTTGTGCATCCCTCCCGAAGCTGCGTGCCTGGCCATAGTGGGTGACCTTCCCCGACAGAGGACCGTTTTTCAGTCAGGATATAGGAGCTGCGCTTCCCGCTAGGACCTCCAGACACTCAAGGTCCCTTTGCACGAGAACGAGTGTCTCCCAGTGAGGTGCTGCACGTGCCTTTCTTTAAAAAACAAAAAACAAAAAGCGAAAACCCAAATCTCCCTCGGGGGGTCTGTAGTGGAGGCTGGCTGTCCCCCAGTCTTTACCCCCTCCAAAACGTGATGCCGCAAGTTCGAAAACAAACCTGATTTACCTGTTTCAATTTGCAGTATCTCTCATCATGTTCTGTCTTTAAAATAACGGTGAAAAGGTGCCTCTGTACCCGTCACGCAGAAGTGAAACTCGACAGCTGGTGTTCAGGCTACTGATTCGACCATAGTTTAGTTCCCAGCAGTACACTGTGAACATTCTGTGTCGTGGGTCTGGTACTGGCACTTCTCTAGGCTCTGTTCCCTTGGGAGGAGAACAGCTGCATTATAGGGAGAAGCGTCTTCACCTTTCCTGGGTATGCCACATTGCTCTGACAGCGGGTACGCCATTGTCCACTCACCCAGGAGAATACAAGAGCTCCCATGCTCTGTGTCCTCTCACAGTTCTTGGTATTGTCAGGTTTCATCAGATTTTTGCTGATCTGATACATGTCCGTGATAGTCCATCACTATCTCCGGTGGGACTGAGGGAAGGCATCTTTTTTTAGTGACCAGCCACGCGGCACTGGTTTCTTCTTCTGTGCATCACTTTCTTTTGCCCATTTAGCCATTGGGTTATTTGGTTTTTTCTTATTATTAGAGATTCTTCAGACCCTAATTATCTACTTCCTGGCTATACTTTGCCTTTTCCAGTTGTTTATGGCATTTTTGTATGCACTGAGGTTAGGAAGTTAAAGG
This sequence comes from Lutra lutra, assembly GCF_902655055.1. NCBI lineage: Eukaryota > Metazoa > Chordata > Mammalia > Carnivora > Mustelidae > Lutra > Lutra lutra. The sequence continues at coordinate 98,192,531 of NC_062288.1, read as the reverse complement.
AAGTTAAAAGGAAGTCAATGTATCCAAGTTAAAGGAAGTCAAATGTATCCATCTTTTTCTTGGGGATTTGTAGTTTTTGTCTTAAGTCATCTTTCTATTCTCCACAGTCATAGAGACGTTCTCACAATATAGTTCTAGTCTTATTTTTAGGTCTTTTCTTGCACCTGAAATTTATTTTTGTGTATGATACGGGCTACAGATCTGATTTTTTTCATTACTGATTATGAGTTGCCCTCGCACCATTTATCTTACTTTCTCCAACCGAAAGTTTTCATGTGCAGGGGGAGAACTTGAATTTCTAGTGTCTTCTCTTGGCTTACACACTTCTTTCTATGCTGATCCCACACTGCCCTGAGTAGCTTTATAATAAATCCTGAAATATGGCTAATGAAGTCTCTCAACTTTCTTCTTCCAGAGTTTTATGGTTATTCTTGGCTTTTTGATCTTCACAAATGTTGTGAACTTGACAAGTGTCATGCACACAATTCTATTGTGAGTTTTATGGGAATTATTTCTCATTTATAGATAAACTGGGAGAATACAACAATTGAGGAAGTAAATTCCTGTATGTGATTGTCTTCCCTAAACATAGTATCTGTCTCCATTTACTTAGAACTTTTTAACGGCTTTCAATAATGTAAAACTTTTGTCCAAAAGATCCTATACATCTTATATAAGATTTGTTTCTAGGAACCCTATATTTTGTGTTGATGCTGCAAATTATACCTTTTAAAAACTTCAATTAAAAAAAAAAACTTCCAATTCTCTGAGCTCCTTGGTGATATATAGACAGACATCAAATTGGTTTAAGTATATTACATCAATATATTGCTAAATGCTCTCACTGTTTCTGGGGGCGGGAGCAGAGGAAGAGGGAGAGAGAATCTTAAGCAGGCTCCACACCCAGTGTGGAGCCCCATGTGGGGCTCAATCTCATGAGCCTGAGATTGTGACCTGAGCTGAAACCAAGAGCCAGACCCTTAACTGGCTAACCCACCCAGGTATCCCTCTTTTATTGTTCCTAAAAAATGTGAGTGTAGATTCACTTGGGTTTTCTCAGAAAGTCATATATTTGGTGGTAATTAAGTTTTCTTTCTTCTTCAGTCATAACAAATAGGAATGTATTTGGTTATGACTAACTGAAACGGGAGCTTCAAAAAAAGCTTTAAATTCTCTTTAAAACAAAAAAAGGGGGAGGCACTTGGGTAGCTCAGTGGGTTAAAGCCTCTGCCTTCGGCTCAGGTCATGATCCCAGGGTCCTGGGATGGAGCCCCGCATCGGGGGCAGCCTGCTTCCTCCTCTCTCTCTGCCTGCCTCTCTGCCTCCTTGTGATCTCTGTCAAATAAATAAAATCTTTTAAAAAATGGAAAAAGCTTTAATTTCTTTTTCTCTCATGTAACAAAGTACAGAGGTGAGTAGTTACAGGGCGTGGCTTCCGTGGGCCTCCGAGCCTTTGCCTCAAACTCTTAAGATGTTGCAGCTCAGGTCAGTCAGGTCCCCATTCAGCGTCAGGAGAAAGGAAGGTTAAGAGAAGACAGGGTAGCACACATAACAGGAAAGTAAGCCTTTAGGGGTCCCACCATTTCCAGAAATCCTTTCTGCATCCAGTCTTTTGCTTCAGGGGCCAGAACTACCAAGCAGCCATCCTCGATGCAAAAGAGGCTAGGTATGTGTAGTTTGTGTCTGAAGACGGGGCAGCCCAAGTGAAACCGAGGTTCTGTCAGAGAAGATAAGAATGAGTAGGACTCTGCACTTTTATCAGGAAATGTCTTTTCTTTGTCCACCATCTTGATGAGCAGTTTAGCTACACATAGATAATAAAATCTTATTTTCATTCTCTTTTGGCCATACTCTTGGGGGTTTCTCTTGTTGCTGTTGAGGAGACTGCAGTTAAGCAAACTAACTCTTATGCATTGATAATCATTTTTAAGTCTGTCCTTTAGACCTCATTTTTCTTTGATGTCCTAAAGCTTTACTACCATATGCGTAAGTGTAACCTTTCTTTTATTCTAATTGGTTTTCCTTCTTCCTGATAAGTGGTATAGTTAATTGCTTCTGCATATTTTTCAGATGTCCCCACTTTTCAGATAAGGACACATGGTGGTTCTAGTAATTTGCCTAAATTCACATCATTAGGGATTGTTGCACTCAAAATTTGAATTCAAGTCTATAATGCTATTTTTCCTTATTTCCAATTAGTAAATGAAAGACTTTCCATCAAAGGTAAGTTGATGTTAAAAAGAAATCACTAAAATGAATTTGGGATAAAGAGGAAAAAAACAAGAGGAAGGTACACATATGGGGAAACCTAGAAATGAAAAAGCTTAGGAAGAAGAATTTAAATTCTCTGGGACGGAGCTCTTAACTTCTTTACACTTTGGCCTAAGAAAATATCAAATGGAATTGCTTTCCGTTTGCCCAGCCCTCTTATTTATAACACTCAAATTGAGTGTGAAATTATGCATTCATTGTTCCTTCTTTTATGTCCTATCAAAGTATAGAAATAAATGACAGAATGAAATAATTTCATAGCACTGACTGAAAAAGACTCAAATCTAACCCACGTGAAATATTTTTGAAGGGAAGAAATTAAGAGAAGACCATTTGAAAAGATTTTTCATCTCAATGGAAAATAATTTGTATTAAGTGTGTACAGGTACCAAGATATTCTGCAAGAGTTCTCTGTGAGGATTTTTTTTTTAAAAGATTTTATTTATTTATTTGACAGGTGGAGACCACAAGTAGGCAGAGGGGCAGGCAGAGAGAGAGGGGGAAACAGGCTCCCTGCTGAGCAGAGAGCCTGATGCGGGGCTCGATCTCAGGACCTTGGGATCATGACCTGAGCCGAAGGCAGAGGCTTAACCCACCGAGCCACCCAGGCGCCCCGTCTGTGAGGATTTTTAAGTGCCAGGCCATAAGGGGACAGCTTGTGGATCTCTAAAACTACACTGGGTAATAATGCAGTTTCAGTGAGAAGCACCCTGAATCCTCACTCCATTATGTCAAAGTGATTCTGATCCTTTAGTGTTGTGAGTCTGCAGTGCGGGGGAGAGGGCCGTGCTAGAGAGAGCAGTTTGGGATTTCTTGGCATATAGGTGTCACGGTTCCACGATAGCTCTGCCCACTTAGGTTATAACCTCTTTGTGAACTAATGCCACTAATGTGTGAGATGTTTTGTATTTTTAGGTGTCTATGTTACTATTTTTAATTACTGCTTTTCTAGTCCAGTGCTGGAAAAATAGCACTCTGAATCTGTGATATCAGTATTTCCTGTGTGATTCAAGGACAGTATCTTTTGTATCTTTTTCTTTTTAAAGATGTATTTATTTATTTTAGAGAGAGAGTGAGTGTGCAGTGGGGGAGGGGCAGAGGGAGAGAGAGTCTTAAAGCAGACTCTGTGCTGAGTGCTGCCAGTGTGGGGCTCAGTCTCAGGATCCTGAGATCCTGACCTGAGCCAACAAGAATCGAATGCTTAACCCACTATGCCACCCAGGCACCCAGGTCTCTTTTGTATCTTAATTCTTTGGTGACCCACTTTGAATTGAAGATATTATTAAAATTTTCACATAAAACACATGCATTAGAGATCAAAGGTGATAATCAGGATGGCTTTTTTTTTTTGTTTTTTGCCTCTGTCCCCCACCCAAGGAAGCTGTTAATGAATGTTTCCCACCCCAGACCGTTTTCTTGAGTTTACAAATAGGTGAAATGACTATTTCATGACATTTGAAATGTCAGCGATTATAGGATGCATTTTTATTTTATGTTCACTAAGGAAAAAAATACTAATTATAATTGCAGAGATGAGGGGGAAATGTACGTGTTAGAGCTGATAAAATATGGTAGATCAAATAGCACAGAGCTTAATTATCAAATTATATGCATAGACATAATTTGTTTATATAATTTGTTTAATTTATTGACTTCTAAGAAGTCAGCTAGGATTCTGATAAGGACTGTGTTGTTTCAGTGGATCGGTTTGAGAAGTAAATCCATCTTATACCAATATTAAGTCTTCCAACCTGTGAACCTGGGGTACTTTCATTTAGATCTTTAATTTCTTTCAACAAAGTCTTGCTATTTTCATGTAAGCTTTGTACCTTTTTTTTGTTAAATTGGTTTCAAAGTATTGTATTGTTTTAATCCTATCATGGATGGAATTCTCTTCTTAATTTCATTTTTAGATTGTTCTTTGCAAGAATATAGAAATAAAATTGAATTTTGTATAACTTGATCTTATGTCCTGCAATCTTGCTGCATTCATTTATTAGTACTAATGGTGTTTTAGAGGATTTCTTGGGATTTTTTTAATATTCAAGATCATGTACTCTTGCAAATGGATGTGGATTCTTTTGTTTCTTTTTCTTGCCAATTTGTCCTGGCTAGAACCTCGAATACAATATTAAATATTTAAATAATATTGAAAGCAGCAAGCGTGGACATCCTTGTCCTGTTACTGATTTTGGATGGAAAGCATCCCCCATTTCACTATATGATGCTAACTATTGGTCTTTCATAGATGTCTCTTATCAGATTGAGGAAATTCCATTCTAGTCATAGTTTGTTGAGTGTTTTTTATCATGAAATAGCATGGATTTTGCTTTTTAAAATTTTGTCTATTGAGATGATCGTGTGATTTTTGTGTTTTTTTAAAAATTCTATTGATATAGTATATTACATTAATTGAATCACAGATGTTAAACCAAACTTGCTTCCTTGGGACAAACCTCACCTAGTCATGATGTACAATTCTTTTTATATATTGATGGTTTCTGCTTTCTATTTTGTTGAGGGCTTTTGTATGCATATCCTGTAATAAATTATTTTGTAGGGTTTTGTTTTGTTTTGTCTTGTTTTGCTTTGTGATGTCTTTGACTGGTTTAGTGTCAGGATAATAGTGCTACCTCCCCTTGAAGTCTAGGTATTCAAGAGAGAAACTCCAGGGAAGTCAGCCAAGGCAACCAAAGCAAGACACAAGGGAAGTATGTCTAGCAGGCAGGATGCAGATTTGGGAAGGACAAAGCACAGTGGTAACTCTGGTTGCAGGAGATACCTGGCATATGTTCTGACCCAAAGACAGGTGGTGCTTTGCACCTCGGCCCCCTTTGTCTGCTCACTGCCACAAAGAGAGGAGAGGGGAGGGGAGGATACCAACAGGGCCATCTTGTTTCTAATTAAAAAACAGCTGGGGCTGGCTGGCCCTTCTGAGGAGTATAGATCACTGAATGTTGAAGCAAACACAACTTTATGGGGAAGAAGTTGCATTTACATAAAAATTATATACAGTATCCTGTAAGTGGTCTTTTAAAAATCATGTATCTCAACACATGGGCAGGAAAAATTTTCCCCCTTTTGTATTTAGTTAGTCATCAATGACTTAGAGTCTCACTGGCTTTTTATGATTAATTTAGAAAAGTCATTAATGTTTTCATAGCTCATTTTTATTTATAAATGGGAAATGCTAGCTATAAATTCCAGGAATGATCTTTCTTCATTAATAATTTTCCACTAAGAATCTTTTCAAACCTCAGAAATAAAAAATTCTCTTACAAATTTATGTAAATTCAAGTGTGTGATGCATGGGTGAAAGATTTGTTTTTCACAAGTCATACCTATAATATTACATTTATATTATTTACATAATTTAGGATCGTAATTGCAAATAAGTATTTTCACAGAGGTTTTTCAAGGAGGCCTTACATTTCTATTCATAGAGTACTAAATATTTCCAAGTATTTGGTAAAACTTTAAAATGTAATAGTGCGTACCAGTTTCATTACTCTAGGCTGCACTGAGTGATTTCTTATGCTTTGGACTACATTATGGGAATAGCAGAATATTACTTTCTTTATTAATAGAATGTATTAGGAAAAGAAATCTTGTTGATACTATATCTTGATTTTTTTTAATGCATTCTATATAATATGCCAGCAAATGACAATTTCTATGATGTGTGGGCTGGACTGTGTGAATGTTATCTCCTTTACTTAGATTCTAGAATAATTATAATATCATAATGTCAAGATGATAGTATCACAATAATGTCATTGGTTGTTGAGACCTATGATTTTCTTTTTTTTAATTTTTTACTTATTTTTTAATTTTTTTAAACATTTTTTTTAAAGATCTTATTTATGTATTTGACAGACGGAGATCACAAGCAGGCAGAGAAGGCAGGCAGAGAGAGAGGAGGAAGCAGGCTCCCCACTGAGCAGAGAGCCCAACGTGGGGCTCAATCCCAGGACCCTGGGATCATGACCTGAGCCGAAGGCAGAGGCTTTAACCCACTGAGCCACCCAGGTGCCCCGAGACCTATGATTTTCAAGTGAAATAACTAATATCTAAAAATGACTTCCTAAAATAAGTAAATAAATAAAAATGACTTCACAAACCACACAGCTTTCTGCAACCAGACCTGACCTAAAACTCAGGTGTCTCAACTCCTGGCACAGAACTTTTACCTCCTGATCTCCTTCATTACTAGTGCTGCAGGAAATTTTGGTGTTTGATAACAGATATAGATATATTGAAAGATAGATAAACCTAAGGTATGTGATGTTTCATAGATTAAAAAATGACCGTATTTGTTAAATTTTTCATGATGCAAGTTTCCAGATGTATCAGTTTCAAATCGCTGCTATAACAAATTACCACAAACTACTGGCCTAAGCAGTGCATCCGTTGTCTTATAGTTCCGGAGGCCAGAGTCCTATATGGGTCTTAAAAAACAAAAATCAGGGTTCTGACAGAGCTGCTTTCCTCCTGGAAGCTCCAGGGGAGAATCCTCTCCTTACCATTTCCAGCTTCCAGAGGCTGCCCTCATTTCTTGACAGTGATTCCTTCCACGGTCTTCAAGGCTAGCAGCGTAGCATCGTCAATCTCTCTCTCGCCTCTACTTCCATTGTTCTATCTCTTCCTCCAACACTGACTCTACAGCTGCCTGCATTTAAGGAATTTGTGATGACACTGAGACCACCTGAATGGCCCAGGATAAACCCATCTCAGAATTTTGATTAAATCACATCTTGCAAAACTCCTCCTACTATGTAAGTGATTTATTCACAGGCTCCATGGATTCCAGTGTAGACATTTGGCGGGGGGGAGGGGAGGTGTTATTCAGCCTCCCATATCAGGTTTGTATTCAGTGAATTAAGTAATTTTCTGAAATAATATTACTGAATAAAGTTATTAGGTCATTGAATCTTTATAGTTATCCCGAAAACTAACATGTGAAGACTTACTTATATTGCCATCGAGAAACTGAATTTCAGTGTTGCCATTCATCTGGCCTCAGATAACTTGTAATAAAGACTCAAGATAAAATAAAAACAAAACAAATTATGTGAGCATGATTTATTTGGTGTCCACAAAGGAGAGGAACGAGGGTAACAATTTACATCCGTCAGGTTTAGCCAAGTATGTACTCTGATCCGTGAGAGCCACGCAGGAAGTCAGGCTTGCACAGGCCAGAGCCAGGAGCTCCATTCGGCTGGAGGGTTGTAAGCAGTCTCTTATTAGACATATTCCTTTTTTAAAATCCTTTTTATATTTCTTACTTTGTTTAGTCTTTGAAGCTCTACTTACATGAGAAACCGATAGTTTCTACCAAAATCAGGTTAAAGGGGCACCTGGGTGGCTCAGGTTTTTGAGTGTCTGACTCTTGATTTTGGTTCAGGGTCGTGAACTCTGGGTTGTGAGATGGAGCCCCGGGTTGGGCTTTGTGCTTAGCTTGCAGAGTCTGCTTGAGATTCTCTCCTTCCTCCCTTAAAATAAATAAGTAAATCTTTAAAAATAAAAGCAACAATCTGGGGCGCCTGGGTGGCTCAGTGGGTTAAGCCGCTGCCTTCGGCTCAGGTCATGATCTCCGAGTCCTGGGATCGAGCCCCGCATCGGGCTCTCTGCTCAGCGGGGAGCCTGCTTCCTCCTCTCTCTGCCTGCCTCTCTGCCTGCTTGTGATCTCTCTGTCAAATAAATAAATAAAATCTTAAAAAAAAAAAGAAAAAGCAACAATCTGATGTGTGATTAAGATGGTGAAAACACAAAAGGCAGAAAATTTGACTCTTCCTTATATTGCTTTTATAGCCACATTTTATTAGTCCCAGGGCTCTAAAGGTCATTAAAGGTTAAGTAAGTATTAATGAACTTGCTGAGCACACATAAACACCATCAAATTACTAGTTTATTTATGCCACTATCTTTGTTATTTCTGTCCCTTACACACACACACACCTGTGCCACACTCACATGCTTGTAACATGAGATATTACAAGTTTGGATTTTCTAAGGATGTACCTAGATTTGGCCAGTCAAGGGTTATAGACCACAAAACTGCCACTTTTGATAAGTTCTGAATATTAGTGCCGAGGAATCATTGCACAAAATGACAGTCATGGGAAACTCTAGGATCCAGCTTTTATGAAGGAGGCAAAGTTAGTGGTGGTGTTGGTAAACAGTAGATATTATTAGTACAAAGAGGAGCAAGATTATTTTTAGACTATGTCATTGAGAAGGATTTTCAAATACTCTGTTTGTAAGCAAATACTATATTTTCAGACATTTAAAGCTAGTAACATATGGCCTACTACAAACTTGTGTTAAATATATATTTCATTAACTCAGCTCCAGTTCTGTTTTCTGTGTTGTAGGATTTGAACCAGACATGAATGATTTTTCTTCTCTTAAGGCCTTGCCCTTTTGTGATTCTGCTGAGAGCACAAGGAACAAACAATAATTTACTATATGCCATAATCATCCTGTTTTGTTTTTAGAAAACTCCCTACAACCTGACAACACACATTTATTATGGTTGATTCTGGGCATTTAAATATGAAAACAATTAACGTGCATTTGTAGGGAATATGACAAATGGGAACTTGCGAGCAGACCAATTTTTCACTGACCTGCGTTCAAGAACACTATTATAACTCAGGTTTGCCTCCCCAGTTTTTAAATGAGTTGATTTCCTAGTATTTATGTGGGCAGGTTGACGGATGGGAATGACTTCAGTGTAAGCTCAAGAGTCCCCTTCTATTTCCCCTCCTCCAGATTGCACTTTTGTGCTGATTCGGGTGTGTGCTCTTGTGCATTCAACCATCCAGCTAATATATTGAGACAAGAAAGCAATAACTTTTGCTCATTACATGAATTATAGAGAAAGAATCAAGGGGTGCAGGTGAATAAACTTTTACTGTGGGAATAGCTCACAGGGTGTAATTTTCTACTGAGTCCAAATGATCATACTCTGTCTGCATTGTGAATGGCACATTCATGTATCCCATCTCTCTTTTCTCTATACTCACTGTCGTTCAGATTCAACATCAACCCTCTTATTAATGCAGAGTATTGTTGTCCCCATTTTATAGATGAGGCGACTGAGTCACAGGATGTTAAATGAATTGTCCAAGTTCATATTTCCTGAGCCCTCTGTGCGCATAGGAGGGATGCATCACTGATGATTTACATAACTGTTTTTAAAAGCTTTAAAAGGATCTCAGAATCCTTTCTCCAAATGAAAGTGGAATTTTCCTTGAAATTGGGCAACATCAAAGACAAAGGAGATAGACATTAACACCTTAGCAATTACAGTCATGTTGCAAGCCCCACCTAAGGCACTCCTTTCCACTCTGTAAGACCCAAGTCACATGGTAGAACCCACACAGCTTTGCAGAGTGAGTAATTCAGGTGTAATTTATGCTCACTGTGATATGATTTCTGGGGTGATTATAAACCAAATGTCAGTCACCATGGTTCTCAAGATACTTGTAATAAAGATTCAAGGGGAAAAAAAGATTTATTTAGAATTCACAAAGGAGGATGAATGTTTAAAACAGAATTTTTGAGTGTCTACAGATTCAAGGATGAAGAAGAAAGAACAGTTATAAAAGGACAGGATGGCGTCGTTGCAGGAGGTTTAGGCTACATGCCGTTTTCTCAGCAGCGAGCTGCCACTCTGTCCCCTAGATTGCTTGGAGGCCAAATTGTGAAAAAGTGGAAAGTATTTGGAGAATACTAGGCTTAAATTAGAAGAAGAGAGATCAAACCGGGGGAACTGTCCAGTATGCAGACTAAAATAGAAGCCTCCACACAAAAGGGCTTTTCTATATAACCATGTATCCGAAATAAAGTTTGTGAAGAAATATTTACATACATACATACATACATACATACATACATACATTTATTTATTTATTTATGGCTATAGTTCAAGGGAAACTCAAGGTTCAAATTACATAGAGAGGAGGTAAGTTCTCAAACTTAATTGCACATCAGGGAACTACCCTATAGTCTTCTTTCCTCTTCCAGAGAGGAAAGTAGGATTGAACTAGTAAGAGAGGGTAGAAAACCTCTGGCTCTGAGATTTAAAACCACCCAAAAAAAGCTTTAAACCCCTTGACAAAGCAAGTCTCTGGAGATTATTATAGAACATATAACTTACCTTATTTCTATATACTTTGTACCTTGAGTTTCCCTGAAAGTGCTGCAGAAAAATTTATGTACCTGTTCACTTCAGTTAATCATGTGGAGGAAAGAGGACAGTAGGGTTCAGATTCTGACTCTAAAATGAGGGGGTTCCATGGTATTGGGACACCATGTGGACTCCTCACCTGAGGATTCATATATGATGTCAAGACTTTCTTCAGTTCAAACACGGGCTGCTGAAGCCACACAGAAATGGAGGGGCCAGATTAAAAATGCCAACAACTTAGATTTTCAGGGAGACCGCCATCTCCTCAGTTCTCTATGTGCTGGCAATTAGAAGAAGCAGTAATCAGACCAGAAACGGGGTGTTTGCTTGAAAGTTGTGTCAGGGCTGATGTTGCGTTGTGTGGGCCCATCTCACAGAGATTTCCTGGCACGTGATTCACTGTGTGACAGGGCTTTGAACTTCACAGAGGAGGATGTCCTGTGGCATCACTAGAGTTCATAGTCTCCGGCTGAAGGTTCTCACTCTTCAGAAGTTTACAGTGAAACCACGAATGGGAAATAATTACTGTTCCTCATTTACACTGAGACAGAGTTGGACCTCTGGCTACAGTCAGTAAGTTGTTCTCTGATAAAGTTCTGGTAGCAGTATTGCTATCGCTGTCACTCAGAAGCCCTGGTGCCCTCGTCACACTTTGGCACCCTTCTCAGAAGTTTAATTGCAAGGATCACTTTGGGCAAATTTCATTGGCTTTTTGACTTATCTACTTTCTAGACCCATTTAATTGCAAATTAACAACAACCTGTTTCTCTCGACTATCTGTCCCCAAATCTGGTTTTCCTTCTGTGTGTGTTATGTATGTATGTGGTAAAAAATGTGCTTAGAAAAAAAAAGTTACCCAAGCAAGAATACTTTCTGATTTTTTTTCTTTTTTTTTTTTTTTTTGGCCAGCTACACTAATAGCGAACTTTTATTTTTAGCCATTAAAAAAATTATTTGCACTGTATTAGTGGCAGTTTAAGTGTGACATGTAATTAAGAAAAATACAAATTTACACCTGTAGTGTTTTCAGTTGACCTGTATCCTGCCAAAGGCTGATATGGGATAGACAAGAATAAAGAAGTTTTATTTCTTACAGCCTTGACTGGTACATACTAATTACTAATTACTGTGTGAATTACTTAAATAACTTTCACCCCTTATAGAAGGTGGGGATAGTTACTCTCCAGGGGGAGATCTGGTTTGTGCTCGTAGGACAAAATGAATAACAGTGATGCTGGCCTCATTCTCATCCTGGTTCTGCTGTGATTCTGATATAAATATGAGCACTACCCTCATCTACCCCAAGTTTTCAGTTCTCTTTTGTTTAAAATGAGTGACTTTGAACAAAATCATCTCAGTCTCTTTCATCCGTAGCATTCGTCTTCTTTACTCTCACTAGCAGAATTGTACTCTTGTTCTTTCCTCCTGAATGCGTGTGACAAGCATTTGAGGTCCAGTGCACATGCCTTCTCCCCAAGACTTGAGCCCATCCCCCGGTGTTCTCTGTGTGTGTTCTCCCTTGAACATCTTCCCCTGCCTCACACCGATCTTACTCATCTCCAAGGGCCACTTCAAATCATGAGCTTCGTGAAGATTTCCTACAAAATGTGATTTTTCTTTCCTTTGAATTCCAGAAGTGAGATTTGCAGCCCTTCTGTGTGTTTACCTGTGAGCATCTTTGTGCATATTTCTTACTCCCTTTACTAGAATGCATTTGCCTCAAGGATTTGGTGCCTGTTACCTGCGATGCCTCTTAGTAGGCGAGAATAGTGCCTTGCATGTTTTGTGTCATTAGCAACCTTGTTTAAATTAACATGTGTATTTTCTCCACATGAATTTTTAACAGAGTCCACTGCACTATAGTGAAAAATGTTGAAGCGAGAGTTCTTTATCATAAACCTTTGAAACAATTAGGATAGTAAAGGAGATGCTGAATTTCAATGGTTGAAAATAGCCATAAAGTCTGCCAGAAGTTGGTAAGGCTTAAAGTGATGCCATTCAGAATGTGATTATAACCAGAGACCATTACTGAGTGTGAGCCAGTGTGTGTTGGATGGTCCACGGAGGCCTGAATTTAGAAATTTCACCTTACTGGGGATTTGGAGTTTTAAAGGAACTCACTGTTCCCCTAGATGACTTCTCTTGCCCATTTCTTTACTGCTGTGAGCATGAGGCAAGGTCATTTTGTTTGGTTCCCCCGCCTCCCTTTTTTAAAGAATTATTTATTTATTTTAGAGAGAGCACATGGGGATCTCAAGCAGACTCCCCACTGAGTGCAGGGCCTGACGGAGGTGTGAGCTTGCGCACCTGAGACCTGACCTGAGCTGAAATGAGCTTAACCAACTGGGTGCCCCTGGTTCCCTTTCTAGAAGTTGAAAATCATATAAAACTATAATTTGAGAACAAGTATTGTTATAAAAACAAAGGCAGATGAAAATGGTTCTCTCATTGTGTGTCTATTCATAAAACTTACAAGATTTGCTTTGCAAAAAGAGGGAAACAAGGAACTCCTAGCTCTGCTTTACTGTGTCCTATAGGGTGCTCTTATGGCATCACATAAATGTAAAAAGTGCATTCATGTTTGTTCCAGCTATTTTGTATCTTTATTTTATCCACTTAACTAGATTGTATCTGTCTTTCGTTTATGGGCCCCTTAGGTTTTGTTTTTGTCCTATTTAGTAAAATCCTTAACACTGGATGTTTGAATGACCTGATTAATAACAGGAGTCCTTATCAAAGTTGCTCTTTCTCATAATGAGCTCCCACATTTCTCTAGCATTGTCAACTGCAAGTAATGAAGTGGTTACTTAGCCTCAGAAATAAGGTCATTTACAGTTTGGTAAGAAATAGTGGATTCTGGAAAAAAGGCAAAAAAGGAACAGTGAGCAAGGACGGAAGAGGAAAGGATTGTATAGCTTATCTGAAAAAGACACTGGCAGTTAAAGAGGGAATAATGAATAGGATCGTATACAAAAGAGAGAAATTGCTGGATTTCACTGAAGGAATAATTTGGTCACTCTTGAAAATGCAGAATAGTAGCAGCCTAGTAGGGATGGAAGCCAGATTTCTGTTTCTTAAAGTGATTAGAAAGGAGTTTTTTTTTTCTTTTTAATTTTTTTTATTTTTTCAGCATAACAATATTCATTATTTTTGCACCACACCCAGTGCTCCATGCAATCCGTGCCCTCTACAATACCCACCACCTGGTGCCCCCAACCTCCCACCCCCCACCCCTTCAAAATTCTCAGATCGTTTTTCAGAGTCCATAGTCTCTCATGGTTCACCTCCCCTTCCAATTTCCCTCAACTCCCTTCTCCTCTCCATCTCCCCTTGTCCTCCATGCTATTTGTTATGCTCCACAAATAAGTGAAACCATATGATAATTGACTCTCTCTGCTTGACTTATTTCACTCAGCATAATCTCTTCCAGTCCCGTCCATGTTGCTACAAAACTTGGGTATTCATCCTTAGAAAGGAGTTTTGAGTGTGCGCTGAGAGCACAACGGCCGCAGATGCATTAACCTTCGTAAAAGACGTTCATCAGTGATTCCAGAAAAGCTATAGGTATGGAGTTTTGTTACTAAGGCAGCCTTTATGTCCAAGATGTAAAAGAAGTCTGTCTATGTTGAAAATCAGAGGGAGCCGAGAAACTACAGAGATCCAGGGAGAAACTGCCATTGGGAGAAATGGCAGAAAGGGGGGTACGGGGTGCAGGTGCCATCCCTGGGGAGGCTGGAAGGTGGACTCCAGAGTGGAGGTGTGGAGGGCTTTTAGGAGAAGTGCATTTAGCTCGAACTTCAAAACCAGAAACAGAGATCCAAATGGGGAGTGTGGTATTCGGTATTAAAGTGAAGACACTGCGGGGTGAAGGCACTAATCATATGGGTGTGAATCTTTACCAGTAAGTCTGTCACAGCATTAGCAGATAAGGCACTGGGTATAATATTGATTTAGAAAGTTTAAAATACCTATCCAGGAGAGGGTGTTAAAATAAGTAACTTCTGGGGGCACCTGGGTGGCTCTGGGTTAAAGCCTCTGCCTTCAGCTCGGGTCATGATCCCAGGGTCTTGGGATCGAGCCCCGCATCGGGCTCCCTGCTTAGCAGAGAGCTTAGCTTGTGTAAGTACTAATGTAAGTACTAATGATTTTGATCCAAAAAAAATTCACTAAAGCAGGTTAAAGTCACTCTTTTTTTTCCTCAAGATTTTATTTATTTATTTGACATGGAGAGAGAGAGTACAAGCAGGAAAAGCGGCGGGCAGAGGGAGAGGGAGAAGCAGGCTCCCCGCAGAGCAGGGAGCTCCATGCTGGTCTCCATCCCAGGACCCTGGGATCATGACCAGAGATGAAGGCGGATACTTAACCACAGAGCGACCTGGGCGCCCCTAGAGGTCACTTGTAAAATAGTGCCTCACTGCAGTTCGGGTGTGCTTTCCTAGGCTGAGAGGACACCGCTGGATTAGGTTCAGGGTTTTGGGTCCTGGATGTACTTACACCAGCTCTTGGCGCCTCGTGCCCTGCACAGGGCTGTTACTGATTTACATTAATGCTCACGGCAATCACAAATTATTTAGATTGTCACACTTGAAATTTTGCAGTTAGCTGTTTTTTTCTGTTTAATTTTACCAATGAACACATTTTTTTAATGAAGAAGGTATGAATAAAAGAAGAAAGTGCTAGTAGTACCTCCCTATTATACTTGGACCTAAATGATCCGGGGGTGGGGGTGGGGTAGCGCTGTCCTGTCAGTATAGCCAAACAAACTGAAGACAAGTTTGTTACCTAGAAGCCAACTGATTGATTTTGCCAACTTCATTTCTCATTAACAAAATGCCCCTCTCTGCTTGGTCTGCTTCTGAGTCCCCTTCTATCTGTCAGCTCAGTGATCTGATCACAACTGATAGCTTTAAATAGGTCTAAATCCATTGCTTCTCAAATATATATCTCCACCCAGACTTTTAGTGACTTGTCCTCACATTGAGAATAAACACCTTGTTCCTGTCTGTGCTGCTTGTCCTGCTCTAGGATCTGACCTTCATCAGGCTGCCCTTGTAGTTCCTGTCTTGGGTTCTTTGGACTTGCTTTCCCGTATTTCCCATGTTCCCATATTCCTCGTATCTTCCGTGGCCCTCCCACATGGCGTATCAGGTCTCAGCTTGGGTGTTGTTTCTTTATGGAGACTCTTACCTAATACGCAGATCTAAATTAGCATCCCCGCCCTCCCCAACAAAGCACTCCAGCACTCGCCCTGTTGAGTTTTCCTCAGTGTAACCATCCCTGTTTGAGACCATCTCATTAAATTATTGCCCTCTGTCTCTTCCCCTCGCAAAAGTTAAGCTTCATGAGAGCACGGACTGTTGCCTGGCTACAGTTCTCTACTGTATCTTGAACACTTAGCATGGTTCCTGCACAGAGTAAGCAATGAGCAAGTATTTGCAGAATATGAACTTTCAGTTGGATTGGGTCAGATGGCAGATGCTAAAATTAAATCAGGAAAGAAGGATTAGCCTAAGGCTTG
Source organism: Lutra lutra (assembly GCF_902655055.1). Lineage (NCBI taxonomy): Eukaryota > Metazoa > Chordata > Mammalia > Carnivora > Mustelidae > Lutra > Lutra lutra. Next base: position 98,176,548 of record NC_062288.1, on the reverse strand, counting down.
GCATTGTGAACCTCCTGTTCTAACTGTAGTAGGAATGAAAGACTCAGCTGGGGTTATTTCTCCCAGGAGGAATTAGGAACAGCAGAATGGAAGGTCGACATGGAGCTGGCTACAGTGGTGTGGCTGGAGACCAAAGACATTGTCTGAAAAAAGGTGGGGAGGGAGGGAGGAAGAAAAGGAAGGAAGAAAAGAGGGAGTGAGGGAGGGAAGAAAAGGAAGGAAGAAGGGAAGAAGAGAGAGGAAGGAAGAAAGGAAAGAAGGAAGGGAGGGAGGAACAGTAGGCCCAAAATGTAGTCATGGCCCCCACAACAGCAAACCAAGACTTTACTGCACTTTTAACCTCTCCCAGAAATGTGACCTTTAACCAGTCAATCTGGAATTTCCTGATTAGCTCTACTGATCAGGTCTGCAGGATAGATCCCCACCCTTCCCCCAAAGGGAGGTAGCCTTGCTTGAAACAATCCACTCTTTGTCCCCAACTTCTCCCCCCATTCCCTCACCCCTTGCCTGTAAAAGTCTTCCGTTTGTACAGTTTCCTTTCTACTTGCTGGGTGGGATGCTTCCTGATTCAGGAATCCTTGAATAAAGCCAATTAGATCTTTAAACTTACACAATTGAATTTTGTGGGTTTTGTTTGTCTTCTACCACAGAGAGGATGTGGAAGAGGCAATACCTAGGAGGAAATCAAAGATTAATACCTGGGGTGAATCTAAAATGATACTTTTTGCCAAGGGGGATTTTTCTGTTTGAAGTCCAACTAAATAAGATACGCTCTGAGAGCTCCCTCAAAACAGAAATTTAAGAAACGCTGTTCATCACTGTGATTCAGTTCTGCTGTGTCCCAGAATCCAGGAATTTTCCGTGTCTGCAGATTCCACCACGGGATGGTGGGCTTTCAGTCCACAGTGAAAACCAAATAGTCTTTGGTTCCTTATTGTTAGTCATCCCTGGTTTGAGGCCAGTGCCCTAGAATGGGCCGTTGATCGATGCTCTGACCTCCTCAGCTTCCATTTTCTGCATCCCACCTGCTTTTCTGGGCTTCTGCAAAGCAGCACTTGCCTTTTGAAGATTTATACCCCAATCAGATGTGCTCTTTCATTTCCCTGAATCTTCAGAGTGCTTTGCATGTCTGTTTAAGCCACTCCTAGCCTTGGATTAGAAGAACCTGTATAACTGCCTTTACCCCTTTCCCGACTAGATCATCAGTTCCTTAAAGGCAGAACATGGGTCCTAATCATTCTTGAACTCTCTAAAACACAATCTACAAGCCTTGGACATCTATGAACCAATGTGAAGCTTGGAAGGAAGAGGCGGTGGGTTTAAGTATAGTTCTGGTACTTGGTAGGCACGTGACCCTGTGGTTCACTTCTCTAAGCCTACATTTTCTAATCTCCCGAAGTTCAGTAGTCATAGAGAAGATGATGTCCTAGAAGTGTCGAAAGGGTTAGATGAGATCATGTACATAGAATGCTGGGCACAGAGTATCAGAAGCAGTGGCTATTATTCTGGTGACCATTTTTTGATACCCAAAATACCAATCTCAAGAGGACTCAAGAGTGGCCCATCTTAAGTGACTATTTGTGATCCTGATACCGATGACATTCTAAAATATTGACTGTCGCTGAGCCAATAATATATAATAGCAAAAATTCAGCTGAGAATACAGGCCTAGATCCTTAATTAAGAAAAAAAGTGAACAGTGGAAAATAACTTCTGAGTCTTATAAATAGGAAATTGGATTTCCTAATGGGTAATTTAAAATACTTTGGGAGCATAAATACACCTGGAGCACTCAAGCTAGAAGTTGGCGACTCCGAGAACAAGGGCACAGAATCCTGAAATAAGCAACAGCAAATGCCACTTAAGCTCTTAAAGAGCAAATTGCAGAAAATAAATTAATTCACTTAAATATGCATGAATCTCCTGAGTGGTGGAATATGCTGAAATGGTGCTGAGTGATTTCCTTTGTTGTGTGTGTTCTAAAGTATTAATAAAGCCCTGCGCTTTGTGCCTATACCTTTGATTAGAACAAATCCCAGCATCTTTTGCCTCTTTAAATTGTTTTTAAAGCAATTTAGATGATAAAACGGGAAATTCCAGTCAAAGCGCACATTGGTCTCGTTGATTTGGAAAAATGGACAGCAGGTTTAGCAGAGGATAGATGCAGCCCAGAGGGAATGGGAAGTGATTCAGATGACATTGTTAGGAGAGAGCTTTGGGGAGGCTGACATAATTTTGCAGAAACTTTTCAGAAGTTTGAAACTTGTCAACCTTTCCCCCGAAACATGTGCTAAAATTTAAGAAGCCTCTGATACTGTGTGGCATAGCAGTTTAGGTTCCAAGAATCTATGCCATTGTAGGCTACAGTATATTTAAAATATTTATCAGAATTATTACTCCGTTATTTCCAACACTCTTCAGACCCTTTAATTTCCATCATGGGAACCACAGACATGAAAATGCTGGTCCTTCATGTCCTTGCTTACTTAAAAACAAATTCTACAGTCATATAATTGAATAAGTAAAGGAAAGGGGCCAGGAAGAGAAGGCAGAGACATCAAAAGCAGAAGCGAACTATCCACTAAAGGACTATAATATTCAAGGCCATGTTCTATCTGATATTTTTAAGGGGAGGGCTTTAAGGAAATTACTGTTTACCCAGCACATGCCAATTATTAGGGCAGCTTTCTTTTATGGCACCATTTCATTTTTGATGCCAAGGCAAGTGGAGGGGAGTTTGGCTGCAGAGTGAGGGCTGGAGCCAAGGAGACCCAAGCGATGGGGTGGTTAAAGCTTAGAGAAGGATTTGGCAGCCCTGTCTGAGAACAAAAATAATCAAAAGAATTGCCAAGAACCATAAAACCAGGGGAATAGGGATGTGAAATACATCAACTTGATTTTCTAAACATGGAGAAATATTAAATCTATTCTAAGCCTGTTATGATGTCCATGTATTTTGTGAGTTTCTATATTACAGGAATTTCTGTTTTGCCCTAGGGCTATGAATAGGATCAGGTCAGGTGAAGTTTTTGTTATAGTTTATTTTTTTAAGTTTGGAAAAACATACTTTTCCACATGGTTTAAATAATTTGTAACTTATGTATAAGTTTGAGTATATATATATCCCTATTGTTGAATATTTCCTTTGATGCCAAAGGCTTATCATTTATATGCTAATTTGTTCTCTTGGGAAGCTATGATATGTCACAATTACAAATAATATTTGAAGAGAAATCTTTTGTAGCAACTATAAAATGAAACAGCACCTTCCAAGAAGATGGTATAGCATCTACAAGAGCATGTCATGCTAAGTCAGAAGTACTGATGTAGCTCAGGTGCGCAGTAGAGGTGGGGTGGTGAGCGATGCTGCTGGGAATGTAGGTGGGGTCAGATCCCGAAGGGGGTGTGAACTCTAAGAGAAAGTCTGGATTTCTCTGTAGGCAATGGGGAGAGATTTTAAACAGGGAAGGGAAATAAATGATCACCTTTGTGTTTAGCAAAGGTGACTCTGGAATCATGTATGAACTGGATTAGAGAAAGATACAATAATTTTTTTCTTTTTAAAAATCAGCCCAAATATGAAATTAGAACGTTATGTCAATTATTTGACTAGGTACTCAGAAGAGGCATTTTTTTACTTATTCTAAGTAGTACGGTCTGTTGAGTGACATTTTCTAAAAATGATGGCTGCATTTCATGTATTACCTTTTTCAATATGTACCTCTGACCTTTAAAATTCCCAAGTTTAGGGGCTCTTGGGTGGCTCAGTCAGTTGAGCCTCTGGCTCTTGGTTTTGACTCAGGTGGTGATCTCACCGGTCCCTGAAATGGGAGGTTAGACTCCACGCTCAGCTGGGAGTGTGCTTGGAGACTCTCTCCCTCCGCCCCTTCCCGACCTCCCCACCCCATCCCCCACCGCAACTTGCGTGCTCTCTGTCCCTCTCAAAATCAATCAATAAATCTTTAAAAATATTATAAAACTCCAAGTTCAGCTTTCATGTCTGCTTATGAAAGAGGATATTCTCTTCTTCAGGCATATAATCTGTGGGATGAGTTGGTTCTTTCCAACAAAAACAAGACTGGAAGTGTCTCTTACCCTGGTAAAATGTCCCAAATCTCTGTTTCTGTGATTTATTCTGTCCTATTGTTCTGTTCCAAACAAATGACCTACCAGTTTTTTGCTTAAAACAAGGTGATGCAATTCAGAGGACCAGATGTACTATACATGAAGTCTGCGGATGTTAGAAAATCTTCACAATTCCGTACCTAGAACTACACACCCACTCTGCTGCATTTCACACTACCTTCTGCTGCTTATAGGATTATACTTGTAGGTAGAATTCAAACATTACCTACAGAGAGATGTACTTATGGAGGTATCAACCGCTCATTGATGCTTCAGTAAGAGTATATGCCCTATAATAAATTAAAAGCAGACATTTTTAAGAATTTTCAGTATGAAATACTATTCTATCACCATTATTTTTCTAGTGATTAACTTGCTTTTCTAATAGCTGTGTGAGATGTTTTTCTAATCAGTGCACATGAGCCGTCATCAAAACTAGAATTCCTAATTCTGAGCCGAAACAGTTGGAGACCAACCAAATCAGAACCTTTAATAAAGTTTACGGGGAAAAAAACCCCATCAATCTTTGATTCCCTTCCCATTTCTGTGTACATTATTGAACAATTTTGTCAAAGTTTTTCTACTAAAAAAACCTTTAAGAAATTTGAATAGTGTACCTATTTAGCATGTAGCATTATTTAATCCAAATTTGATTTGTGAGGGTGAATCAACTAATGTATTCATAATTTTAATCGTGTTAACAGCTCCGAAATTGGCTGATAATTACTTTAGAATTAGAGGTTCTAATTTGTACATTGGTAATGTGTTTCCAATCACCAGCCAATGTAGTGACAATAATACATTGTATTTCTATCTTCATTGAGATTGTGATAGACAGCTGAGATAGGATATTTCCACCAGAACTAGATGTCAAACTTTTTTCCTGAATATTAAAAACTTCAGAAGTTTCCAAAGATGCAAGGCCCTGTGTAGCCTGTACTAGTCAAGCCTCTCATGTTCTCTGTGGTTTTAATTCAGTGGAAGTCTGTGACCAGGGGCAGCCTCCTCCATGTCATTGTCACTGTCAGTTCCCTACATACAGCACCAAGCAAACATGCTCTGTACACCACTGAGAGCAAAAAGTTTGGCCACATAGCTTTGTCCATGTCCAAGTTGTTATCAATCAGAGAGGCCTCAGAGAAGAAAACTCCATGGCCTGTGAATATTTCTAACAATGTGTTTTAAATCTATAAGGACCGAGTATGTTAACGCAGGGATTATCAACATTTTCTTAAATTGCAAAACCCTTTGCTCAACCAAAATTGTTGTCAATAAACAACTGTTTTATTTAAAGTGTAATACTACTGTTTCCACAAATAGTGTCTTATCACAGATTTTTTTTTTTAAGTTACTGAAATGAGTTCATAATATTGTGCATATATTTCTTACTTTGGTTATGGCCCCTGCTTTATTTTTTCCGTAGGAAATGATAGCTAATAAACCCAAGTGAATACTGAGTGCTTCCTGAAGTGTCAGAAACTGTTTTGAGGCATGTCTGTGAATTCTCCTGTAGTCCGACAATGTGAACTACAGTTTCACAGATAGAGTGACTAAGGTATAGAGATAAACTTCGTTGCCTGGGGTCACGAAGCCTGAAAGCAGTAGAACTGGAACCGTTCTCTGGCCATCTGATTCTAAAACTCATGTACCTACCACTCATATGCCACCGCCTACCGAAAGTAAAAATAAACCTTCACCAGGATCTCCGAATTCACAGGGAAAGATTTTTGTCAGATAAACTTGAAGAGAGTTTTTCTGAGAATTAGTTGCCTTATAACTTTCTGATAACTTAGTCCCTAGGCCAAGGGTTTTGTCTTAGTACCTTCTTTTTTACCTCTTGAACTATTTATGAGGTCAAGGAGGGTATCAACCGCAGCTGCACTCTGGAATCACCTGGAAGGTGATGAAATGCTGAAACCTGTATTTCTGTTCTGCACGTGGAGGGTCTCATTGAGTTGGCTTATCTCAGGTGTTACCTAGATGTTGTGGTTTTGTGGGGCTTTTTTTGTTTTGTTTTTTGTTTCTATTTGTTTTTTTCTTCCTGCTTTTTTAGCTTTCCCAAGTGTTTCCTGTACAGTCAAGGTTAAGAAGGGCTGCATTTAGAGCTAAGCCACCTTTCTGCTGTGATCGTGCCTCTGCCCACACAGGGCACACATGAGATGAGTGTAACTGACAGAGTGGGATGGGCTGCTGAAATCATTCCAAGTTAAGTTTTCCCATAATAAGACTAGTTGGTAATAGTGAGCCTTCTTTTTTTTTTTTTTTTTTTTTTTTTTCATTTTAAATTTTGTCAGTTAACATACAGTACAATATTGGTTTCTGGAGTAGAATTCAGGGTTTTGTCACTTACATACAATACCCAGTGCTCATCACAAGGGCTCTTCTTAATACCCATCACCCATCCAGCCCATCCCCCACCCTTCTCCCTCCATCAACCGTCAGTTTGTTCTCTAACATTTAAGAGTCATTTATGGCATGTTTCCTTTTCTCCTTTTTTTATTTTCCTCCTTCCCATATGTTCATCTCCTTTCTTTTTTAAATTCTACATATGAGCGAGATTACATGGTATTTGTATCTGACTTACTTCACTTAGCATAATACCCTGTAGTTCCATCCATGCCATTGCAAATGGCAAGATTTCGTTCTTTTTTATGGCTCAGTAATATTCCTCTGTTTGTGTGTGCGCGCACACATTCGTGCCACATGCCACATTTTCTTCATCCATTCGTCGGTCGATGGACATTTGGGTTCTCTTCATAGTTTGGATATTGTTGATAATGCTGAATCTTTAAATGACTCTTCTTTAATTCCACAGAACCCAATATTTCCTAAAAACTCCCAAATGAGTTCTTAAAAAACAGTCTCAGTGGCTCCTGTTCATTGTACATATGTGTTATGACCCCCTGGCATTAGACCTTTGTGATATGAAAGGCAATAAAATCTGAAGTTTGGAAAACAGTATCTTGGACAATAGAACACAGGACTGAAAATGGGAACATTCTGCAAGAAGGGAACATCTTGTTTAGTTAGCAGCAGTGGTTAAAAAACCCATTGTTTATATGGGGCTCTTACTATCTCTTTAATAAGCTGTAGTGCTGCTTTCAGCTCGAGGGCATGTCCTTATGACTGCCACAGAGCCAGATATCTAGGGAGGAGCTGCTAGCCCGAGCATGCGTGCAGACCCGTCCATACACACACACATCATGTACACGTATGTAGAGATGGGGAGGGAAGGAAGGGAGGAAAAGGAAAGGTTGACTTACATGGCTATCACTGTATTTTTTGCCAAGGGGTGGGCAAATAGATTAGTTCTCTTTTCTGTGATTGCATGTGCCAGCAATTATGCTTCCATCTAGAGTAATTAAACATATTCATTTGTTTTCTTGGAAATAACTGAAAGTAGATTATATGCCATCAAGTGATTTTTACTTCAGAAAACAAGTACTTGTTTAGTGGTATAACACCCCCCCCCCCCAAAATGCATACTTCCCACCTACTACCAATTTTGGTGTATTGTGGTTTTTTTTTTAATCATGACTATTTAGTTCCAGTACTTTCACGTATACTGTCATATTGAGGATGTGCCTTTTATAAATTACCAATTAAAATGTATATTGTGGTTTACTCCTTTTTTCCCTTTCCATATTCCAATTATAATGATAATTATTTTCTATATAACTTTATATTTTCCTATAGATAAGTCTTCTTTTTTCTGAGGATTTTGTTAGAGCACGGATTAACAGATCCTTGGAAGCAGGCGGACAAATACTTGCCTAGGAAAGACACGAATGGAGGAGGAAAAAAATAACCAATGTGCTCAAAATCAGAATTTATTCCTTCCAGTTGCTGGCAGTGCTCCTTTTCACTGGAGAGCAGCAGAAGAGCAGAATTCTCTCCTGGACAGCTCCCCCATTCGGAACTGCTGACGGTGAACGTACAGAACGATTAGTTCTGAATCAGGGACTCACTAGAGTTGTACTTAACTTTTTCTTTTTAATTAAAATATGTTACGTGCAATATTAGAGTAAATGAAATCATGTCCAGTGATACACTGACCTTCCAGTAAATTTGGAGAATTCCTTCAATTTTCTAGCTGTTCACTAAAACCTGACGTAGAGGGAAAAAGAGGAGTGTTATGCTTTGGCAGTTTATCTGTTGGTTTTCTGATCCCAGCTGTTGCCCAGCCAGGATTTTGAGAGCCCTGGGTTCCTTGTTGGATTCCTTTCAATACCTCAACCTCTAGATAATTGAAAAATAAAATCATTGTGGTCCACTTGAAGAATTGTGAGTCAGGATTGATATATTACATCCTTTCTCTCTCTTTCTGTCCAGATTGTCATTGTGCTTTCTCATCATTCTAGCACTCTCGCTGCTTCTGGATCGGAAACATCTGTCTCTGTATTATTCCTCGCTCTTTATTTCTGTCACTAAAGTTCAATTGGCCATATGGTCGGGGAGGATGAGAGACTGCTTGAAGCAATAAGCTTCACAGAAGGGGGAAAAAAGGGAGAGCACCTCATCTCTCCGCTGTCAGCTCCTTAAGGGAGTAACGGGCTCAGACAAAGGCCCAGAGAGATTGCCAGCCTCGGTGGCATAGGTGAGCTAGTTTTTGCCAGAAGAGTCTGGCAAGGCATCTCCTTTAGCGCAGAGCACAAATAGCCAAGAGGGTGAGGACTGCAGGACAGCCGTGACTTTTCAGCAGTCTCATGGAAGAAAGCATTTCCTTCCCCGGGAAACTTTATCTTGATGCTCCAATGGCCATGAAGATTAACTGCCAGACTGGCCCATCCCTCCTGTGTGTTTCAGGATTTACTTGTCAAGAAATGGCCAGGCTAATGCAACATGCTTATTGAAGGTCCCATCAGCTCTGACTTGTGTTCTAGGCTGGTGCGGGAGCCAGGACGAACAAGTGTAATTCAAGCGTACGGGGAGAGAGAGTGGTCCGATCCTACCAGGGCACAGTTTGAACTCCTTCGCCCCTGCTTCTACAGTTACATTGCATTGGCCATTAGTGACCCCTGCAAAAAGGTTAATCAGTCAGTCAGTCCCTGTGAAATAAAATAAAAATGTGGGATTCAGAACCAGAAGCCTTGACCTTTCTCCTTCCTAAACGCTCTAGCTGATTTACAGCCGTCCTTGCTCCAAACCAAGACGACAGACGCTTTCTTCACGTTATGGTCTGACTGCTGTACGGCGCCTCTGCCTTCAACCCTTTGTCCTTTACCTTCAGCAGACACTAAATCTCCCTCCCTGCAGAAAATTACTTAACTTCCTGGGCTGGGAAGTAAAAATCAAGTGCCATAAAAAAGTATTCTTTTGGTTGAGTCGGACCCAGAATCCACAGGAATGATTTATTATGAATCAGTTTCTCAGTGAATCATTTGTCCACTTCGAGAACAGACACTCTACCGTACCTGGGAACAGGCTACAGTAGATATAGCAGGATAAACAGAATCATTTCAGCAGCTCAGCCTTTGTGGGACCTCATACTTAATAAGGACGTTTTAATTAAATTACAAATTAGAGTTGTGTCCTGCCATCGTAAAGTGATTTCTGCTTTCAGAGCAAAGGTGGTTTTCATAGTTGGCTGTGTGGGGCAGTGCTAATAACAAGGCCTGTGAGCAAAGCCTCGTTGTTGGACCTGCAGTGCCATCTACAGAGCAGACTGAATAATGTGGATTCCACAAGAAACACAGCCACAAGGGAATTAAGCTGTGTATGTGTTTAGAGTTTATAGGAAGACTTTGTTACCACGAGAGAAAAGGTTATATGTTTGCAAAATGCTGTTATCCTACCTCTGTCTCTGTCAGACTCCTCAGGGAATGGAGTGTTGGGTTTCATTTTGTTTTTTATTTAATTAACTGGAGAGCCCATTTGTTTCAAAAGTCCACTTGATAATCTCTGTAAGATGTAGTATTTTAACTTTGTGGTTACTTTGAATAGATTGTGTGGGACTTAATATTAGTTTCATGATTTATTTATTTATTGTATCTACTATTTATATCTATCTCTCCCTGCTAGAACATAGTCATTACGATAGAGATTTTTTAATCTATTTGCTGATTTTTCCTAAGAACCCAGAACAATGCATGCACAAAAGCTTGTACTCAGACATCTGTAGAAGAATGAGTCAGTATCACTGTATATGGCTACTAAGAGGACCAGATGTGGAAAGTCAGTTACACTTTTTGAGTCTTAGATTCTTGTGTTTAAAATAAGATGCCAATACCTGTTCTTCCCATCATTCTGCTCTGGCAAGTAAGCAAAATAATGAATGGAAAAGCACAGTAAACTGTAAGGCACTATATAATTCAGACATTTCCCCCAAGTATTGTTTTTGGTAGAGTTCCAGAAATGTAGACCATATAAGACACCTCTTCTCCCCCATAATTTTCTGAGGTACTTTTAAAATGTATATATCTGGGCCTCAGACTATATAGGTTGGGGCTTGGTAATTGTGGTTTTGTAAAAAAAAAATTCAGATGATCCTAAAGCACACTAAAATTTCAGAATTTCTGGCATGAAAAAGAGGTGGAAAGCACATTGAATCCAAAATGAAAGTTGCTCCTTTAATATTAGCCCTCCCTAAATTGTTTCTGGCTAGGAAGTTGTTTCCGATAAAATGGATTTCTTTGTCATAAGGAAACTACAGAAAAATTGAATTGATCTGTTATTATCTAGCTTATGGCATAGTGTACTGCCTTTTATAAAAATTTAGAATGGAAGGATCTAGACATATGTAAAAAAAATTCCCCTGATACATCAAAAGTATTCAGTGTTAGAGAATTTTACATGTATTTCATAAAATGTAGAATATAAATGTTATATTAATTTAAAAAGGAAACAAAAGACAAATCTAAGCTTTTATAAAACTGATTTTTATTTTATTTAGGAAATGCCACTTATTAATTTTTATGCTAAAATGATATATACTATATGTTTTTAGCACATTAGAGAATAGATAACTTCTTAGCATTAAGGTCATTTCTCTGCCATCATCTTTTCTTAAGCATTTTTTGAGGAATAAATGCAAAAGGTCACATCTTCAAGGTGACCAGATTTGTAGACTAACCAAGCAAGAATAAAAAACTTTTTTTTTAATAGGTTTATAGATGCTTTCATAGCATGTATCTCTTAGACCAATTAAACATGTTTATACTCATTTTATATTTGGTTTTATTTTGAGGACATTGTCTGTATGCAGAGTCATTATCTACCCGACAGCACTTGCCGTAGAGTATGAATGAGTGAATTAGTTATTTCCTCTAAAACAAAGCACGAGTACTTTGGATAGTGGCTAAAAGTGGAATTTGCAACCAGGTAGTCTGGCTCTATCACTAGATTTCTTCCTTTAACTCATCTTCTAATTTATATACAGTCATGTCTTTATCATTTATTCATATATATTCATCTATATAGCCTATTTGCCGGGCGGTGTCCATACATCAAACAGCATCATGCTGGTACTGTCAAGGATAAATCAAATCCAAGAATTCAAGGCCTCCTGTGACACATTTGGGGAAGGGCCCACAATATAATGAACAGGTAAAATACAAGTATGATATACAATCAAGGTAAGCGGGCACTGTGATCCATAACATGAAGGAAATGAGAAATTAAAAGTAGAGTAATTGAGGAAGGTCACATTAGATAAGGTTTCCACGGAAGGTGCTTTTGAAGAGGTGAGATAGAAAGAATGAGAAAGAAGTTGGCATGCAGAGAGCCGGGGGAAGAGAATTCTGGAAAGAGGGGAAGCAGATTAATAGTGGGAAGGGAGAGGGCTTGGTGTATTGGAAGACCAGAAGAATGGTCTGGGACTGGGGAGAGGGGTTGAATGGAACATGGCCATGAGATCAGGAGGGAAGCACCAATGAAGGCTTGTCAGCTCTGAGGTGTGTGCATTCTGTTCTGAGAGCAGTAGGAACCCATCTAAAGGGTTTAACCAGGGAGTGATACTGACTGATGATTTACATCTGAAAAAGATAACTCACAGAGATTACAATTATGCCTTCCAAATATTTCTTGACTCTTCCCCTCATCTTCAGTTCTAATATTCTTGTCTGAACTGAGTTCATCTCTCATCCCATCTACTAATTGTCTCCCAGCCTTCAGTTCTATCCCTTCAAATATGTTCCTTACAAAACTGCCAGAGCAAACTCTCCTGTCACTCTTCTGAAATGTCTGATGGATCTCCTGTACATGCATGTGAGGTGACGTCCAGGCTCACTAACCAGCTCATCAGGATCCTTTATGGCATGGTTCCCATCGTCTTAATCCCCATTCCTCCTATGTTGTGCCTTGAACTTTTGTTTTAGCAATAGCAAGCTGCCAGCTGTTCCCGTGCACCTCCCATCCTGTTCCCACCTCCCTATCTTCCTGTACTTCCTTCCATCTGTCCTCTCCATTTGGACCAATTCCTCATTAAAAAAAAAAAAAAAAAAGTCTTCCTGTACTCCTTAACCATACCACTACAATCCACACTCACTGTGCCATAGTTTCTCTTTAATGGCCTTATCTACCTGTGAGTTTCCCTGAAGATTTTCAGAGAAAAAGGTACCTGGTAGCCAAGGAACTTTCAGTAAATGTTGGGTAGAGATTTGGGGTAAAGATAGCCATGCTGATGAGATAACGTTGGTCGCGTGCCCAGCTAGCCTTGGAGCACAGTCTGTACGGACAGTTGGTGCTAACCAGGTCATCATTCACTCTCCTCCTCTTCCTTTCCCACGTTCTCCTTGTCTGTCTGGCAGACTCCCGTTCCTTCTTCTCTTGTGCACATACTGTGCACGGGGCACTCTGCTGGTAGGCCTTGCAAACAGATGGGAGAATCCTGGGTCTGTCTCCAGAGGACTTGGGCTCTAGTAGAGGAGCTGGAGCAGATTCCAAAAAGAATAAGCGGCTATACAAATGTGTAGGTTGAAGTGATAAATGAGATTATGGTAGGAAGAGCTAGAAAGTCTCACCTCATTTACTTCTTGGAAAAGAAAGCTGGAGAAAAATTTTGCATTACTAAGCCTTCATTACTTTTCCAAAATATCCTGCAGCGTGCTTACTAATGTATTAGGAAATTCTCATGAATAAGTCACTCTAATGTCATATCTCAAAATATGTGAACAAAGGGTATTTTTTCGAGTTTTTCTGCATACTTTATTTTGTATGTTACCTCTAGGGAATGTGTGTATGTGTATATATATACATTATATACATTTAAATATTTAAATAGGATATATTTAAATAATATATATTTAAATATACTTATAGGTTTGACATACTATAGATCTCATTACTCTTAGATAATCTTGCTTAACTTCTGATGGATTAACCCATTTTTATTACTTAAAATGTGTTTAAATGGATTCTAGTGTGAAAGCATCTTAAACTTTGAAAACGTTTTTAAGAAAATAGTTTTTAACATATACAACAGTAAAATCCATTTACGTTGGATCTTATGCATACACATCAGAGCTCTATCCTAATTGGCTATACTATTCTGTTTCATTCTTTTTTCTCATGAATCTAAGAATATCCAATTTCTAAGCATTCAAGACGTAAGAGATTGACTTTCCCTTCCAGATTAAGTAATTTTTAAAAATTCAAGTTCTGAGAAACTTCAGTTTAAATGTCATTCGTTTCTACGGGCCCAAACAGCACAGTGCTGATGCGCAACTGACCTCAGGAACACTGTAGTCACTCGGAAGAGACGCGATCTTGTATTTATATGAAGAATACAGGATATAGGAAATTGTTATGTGTTCCAGAAAATATGCAATAAGGAGTACGTGTAGGAAAAATCACTGTCATGCTCTGGAAGGGCCTCACAATTCAGGTTTGAGTTGAGCTGGGCCTTAAAATTAGGTAAGAGGGGGGCACCTGGGTGGCTCAGTGGGTTAAAGCCTCTGCCTTCGGCTCGGGTCATGATCTCAGGGTCCTGGGATCGAGCTCCGCATCAGGCTCTCTGCTCAGTGGCGAGCCTGCTTCCTCCTCTCTCCCTCTCTGCCTGCCTCTCTGCCTACTTGTGATCTCTGTCTGTCAAATACATGAGTGAAATCTTTAAAAAAAAAAAAAATTAGGTAAGGGGAATAGGTTAAAAAGTGGGGGGAAAAGATAGAAAGGGAGGTAAGAAAGGAGAATACAAACTTTCCTGGCAGGAGGAAGAATATAAAAATACATGTGGAAGCAGGAATGAGCATGGTGGCAACTGAGAAACCCACCTTTTCTCCTTCTGCTTAAAATACCCTGAAACCTAATTATCCTATTATTCAGGCTAAAGATAGGCCTGTCATAGAGCCCAACAAAGGCATCTCTTAGGCTGCCTCATATAGAAAAGAACTGAGGAGTACAGAGGTTTCAGCCTTTATAGGTAGGAATAGAATTGAATGTGGGAGTGTGGGGAAGGGGAGACAATATTGACCTGAAAATAGCACTTTCCATCCCTGACCAAGATTTCAAGTTCCTTGAGCACGTTTTCAACCAGGATACAAACAGCAACTAATCCTTTCAGCTGAAGAACAAGAGAAATTCAGTTGAATCCATTTGGGATAGCTTGACAGTTAATACATTTTGTTCCCCCACCTCCACACATACCTCATCCCTCAGTCTAGTGGGTTTAGTTAAAATCGTAAAATTGCAAAGACTCAGTGTAATGTAATTCCCCACCAAGTTTTTATAGCTGCATTAACACCATCCAGGAGCAAGTCCAAAAGTAGGTGAGCTAGGATTTTATCCTTGAGTAACATCTCTTTGCTATCACCTCAGTGTTGTATTATTTAAATATTTCTTTTCAAACTAAAAGAACCTGTGTTTTATAGGACAGAGTTTTGAGAATTTAAGGTCCTTAAACTCTGCTATGTACAGTACAAAGTATAGAACCACATTAATGATGTAGCAAGACGTGAACAGAAATCCATTTGGTGTATGTCTGACCAGTGAGGTATGATCCTGAGTCGTCCCCCACCACTACCCCCCCCGACACACACACACACACACACACACACACACGAGTGTGACAGGAGAGGCATGGAGACATTTCTAAAAGAGACGAAAAAGAAATGTCTTCAGTAACCATCTTTAGTGCTCTTAGGATTATTTATGATGCTCCCAAAAGATGTCCTGGATGAAATGAATATGTAGAAACTTCAAGGCTGATTGTAATCATGAAAAGAACCTGGTGTAGAAACGGCGCAGATACAGCTTTGGCGGGGAGGGCAGGAAAAGGGTAAGGGAACCTGATGGGAGAGCTGTGTGCAGTGGTGGGGAGGAAGCTGGGAAGCTGAATGGACATATATACAGCTTTGCATCTTTATGCACTTTATGTGGTTCTGGAGATAAAAAGAGAATATGTTTAAAACCACAATTCCAGTTATTAGCTGCCTGCAGGATGTTTCTTCGCTGGTCTGAAGAAATGCGGCATGTGATTAGCCGCGCCTTCCTGCTGTAGTACAGTAACTTCCCCATCCTCCTCCAACATGCGACGTGGGGGAGAGCATGTACTGTTCATGTCAGTGAAACATGAACAGGGGCGGGCGTATATATCTGGTAGTGTTAATCACCCTGAACGTTTCTGTGTTAACCAACTTTGAACTGCTCACGGGTAGTAGTCGCTGCAGGCTCTGATTAGATAAATGGATGCAAATGGTAATTGTAACTGATGAATGATTGATGGTGGTTTTATGTGTGTTTCATTCTGCACCCTTGGAAGCAGCCTCTGGCCTCCCAGAGATATCGCCTATAGCCAGCGGAGGAGGAACGTGCAGGGCAGCGGCTATGGCAGGTCCTGCGAAGAGTGGGGCACTTCCCTCTGTCTGTCCCCAGCGTCATGACTTCATGTGCCAGATCACTGTAAATTCGAGTAGGAGGGCCAGAGGAGTCCAGGTGTCAGCATGGGAACTTGGGAAATCCAGCTAGTAGTGCACTGATAACTTCTTAGTTAAAAGTAGCCAGCTCTGGAAAGCTAGGCAGGCTGGCTTCTTGGTTTAAGAATCACTGACCTACATTAAATAATAATAAATACCTATTTATTGATTGATTTTATTGATTTTAGTATTGATTTATTGATATTTATTGATTTTTAGTACAGCATCTCCTAAATTTTAGAACAAATTTAATAGATCATCTGATGCTGTTCGGATAAAATGGTAATTCTTGGCATCTCTCCAAAGGGGTGGGTGGGTTTGTGTGTGCACGCGCGCGTGTGTTGTGGTGGGGACGGACATATTTTGGTCATGTTTACTGAGTATATACGAAAGGAAAAACATGAGCAACATATGTTATCAGGGTAGAAAACACAGAAGCATGAGTAGAAATTAAATAAGGCTACTGGCATGCAAATAGTACATCAGAAGTTTCATAAACATATTCAAGATTTTCTTCCTTTTTCCTTTCTAAATCCAAACAACGAATCCTATTTGGCCCATCTTTCTGAACTGTTGTCCAACCCCGAGATGCTAGCTGAAGTGCGGCTGTTGAGAACACAAACATGAACTGATGAAAAATTAGAACGTAGATTGCCAAGAAACCAATTTATGAAATGAGGCTTACTGAGGGCCGCCTGCATATTCAGCACTGTTTTCTCTGCCAGTTCCCGGTAGCTGGGAGCCCATCATCCTGGGCAGAAGGAAGGAAATCGGGTTTGTTGGGGCCAGAGCAGAAACAGGCCTAGAGCCCAAGGACTAGGCTCTAGTCACATCTGCCTGGAGAGTTTAAATGACCTTGAAGAACCCTTTATTTCCAGATTTTTCTGATGTGACAGTCTTATTATTTTTCTTTTTTTCTTTCTTTAATCTGTCAACTTTGTTCCACCAAGAGTTCGGTAGAACTTGCAGTAAGTCATTTAAAATAAAATGACAAAACAGAGAAAGAAGCCAAAACCCCAGTGAAAAATCAGACCCAGAGATGTAAGACAAAAAGCAAATAATTTTTACAATGCAGGAGTGTTGCAGAGTTCAAAAAAGATAACATATGGAATGCACTTTACACTTACAAGGTATTGACTGCGTAGTATTTCAGATACAGACTCAGGGACAAAAACAGAACCCAGAAGACTCAGTATTTAAGTCTTTTCTTTTGTTGTCGGTTGTGTTTTTTTGAAGTATTGACAAGTACCTCTTTATTAAAATAGGACTTGGATGTGAATAATAATACAGATCGTCACTAACAGACAAGTAGGGAAGTAGACTCCACGTGCTCAAACCAAGGGTCACCAAAAAAGGGCAGAACAGCAATAAAACTATAAGGAATGAAACGCTCCTTGTCTCCTAAACATTATACTTCTTTTCAGTGGGTAGAAGCAGTTTGGAAAGAATCATAGGGAAATGGGTAGTTTCTATTTCTGTCTAGAAGTTGGTAGATTCTTGTCTGCTCCTCTGAGCCCTGTATGGCCTGCAGGGCCTCTGGGACTTTGGCTTCCACTGTGGGTCAAATGGGAGGAACCGCTCGCTCCTCTGCCTTCTTAGAGGACTTTCTCTTTATCTCTCATTTTCCGTAGTTTGAAAATGATATGCCTGTGTGTAGTGCTTGCCATTTTTCCTGCTTATCCTGCTCAGCTTCCTGGGTCTGTGGTTCTCAGTGTCTGACATTAATTTGGGGGAAATTCCCAGTGGTTATTGTTTTTTTTAAGTATTTCTTCTGTTCCTTTCACTCGTCCTCCTCCTCCTGGGATTCCCGTTACATTTGCTACACCTTTCCTACTTGTCCCAGAGTTCTTAGATACCCCTCTCTGTTTGTCACTGTTCTCTTTGCTTTACAGTATTGGTGGATTCTGTTAACAGATCCGCAAGCTCAGGGAGACGAGCTCGGCCATGTCCAGTCCGGCAGTAAGTCTGTCAAAGGTATTCATCATTGCTGCCACTGTGTTTCAAATTCCAGTACTTCTTTTTGGTTCCTTCTCAGAATTTTCATTTCTCTGTTTACACTGCCCATCTGTTCTCACATGCTTTTGTCTTAGTCATTAGAATTCTTAGGATATTAATCAAAGTTGTTTCAAATTCCCGCACCCCTACCATATCTGAGCCTGGTTCTCATCCCTGCTCCATCTCTTCAGACTGTTTTTTTTGCCTTTTAATATACCTTGTAATTTTTTTCTTGATAGCTGGCCATGATGTGCTGGGCAGAAGGAGTTACACAGGCCTATAAGGTGGTCGGGAGGTGTGGTAGATGAACGGTCTACAATCCTGCGACTAGGTCTGACGGTCTGTAGGGAGCCTGTGCCTCTGGGCTGTGGACTCTCACACGCCTCTCAGACGTTTCCTTCTTTCCTCCCCTTGGTGGGAGAGGATGGCTGAGGTGGGCCGCAGCTGGGCATCTCCCTTCTCTCCAGGGCATCTGGGCTCTGATAAAATCCCAGCAGGGTAGGCCCTGGTTAAATAGTTCCTGCTGAGGGCAGGCCTAGTTGAAGAGGAGAAACCGAGTGCTCTGCTGTATATCCGAATGGTTCCTCTTCCCTTCCCCCAGCCAGAAGCACAGGGTTCTTTGCTCTGATACTTACTGTGGGAATCTTGTCAAACTCCTCAAGGTAACACAAAAATGTGGGGACTCCCCGTCCCTGGGTCGCCCTGGAGTTTTTATCCCTCAGGCTTGTCCACACTGAGCCTCCAGCAAATCATCTATTATAGATCAGGTCTTCTTCCTTTCTTTTAAGATTTTGTTTATTTATTGGGGGTGGGGAGAGAGCATGGTCGGGGGAGGGAGGGGGAGGGGTAGAGGGAGAAACAGAATCCCTGCTGAGCAGGGACCCCCCCGATTCAGGGCTCTATCCCAGGACCCTGGAATTATGACCTGAACTGAAGGCAGACACTAACTGACTGAGCCACCCAGGCGCCCCTAGAGTTAAGATTTTCTTATCCTGCACTGCTTCCCATGGAGGTTTTGGTTTCAGGGGTTTCTGGTCTGGTTAAGATTTGATTCTCTGTATTCACCTGTTGGTCTCAATTTGGGGGCAGCAGCTTGCCCTGTGACCTCACTTTCTCTTAAGGATCTCAGAAGAGTTGTTGCTTTTCCAGTTCATCTGTTTACCTGTTGGGACAGAGTTGAATTGGAGGGTTTTAAGCAAAGGGATAACCTATCTGACTTACATTTTACAAGAAATACATCAGTGGCTATATAGTCATCGAGGGCCAATGTGTCAGGCCTCTGCTGAATCTCGACTTGTTGACTTATTGAAAGATCATGATATTTGTACAAACTATAGCTCACTCTTCTGAGATGTGAGCGATACTGGGGGTTTCTAAGCCGTCTGTGGCCATGAGGCTCATCAGGACATCTTGCGTGAGGCTTGAGGGAACCTCGGAAAGACTGAACACAAGTATCTCCAGGAGGATATGTGGGGGGTGGGGAAGCATTAATGAGACCGCAGAAAAATCCTGGGTTTTATTCTAAATTCCCCTTTTGGTAAGATGAAAATCATTCAACAGTTGAGTTAGATAGCAAACTTCCTAATTCATTTTTAAATATCACTGATGATGAAAAGAAATCTTAAGGTTGATTTGGAGTATAAAATGAATTCCTCACTCTGACTTAGTACAGGAGCTAGTGGCTTCCCTTCACACAGTCGTTCTGGACACCAGCTCCTTCCACCCTCCACTCTGCATTCCTGGGTGGAGCTCTCATGTTCCTGGTTCCCCAGGCAGCTGGAGCTTTATCCCATTAGTGTGCCAGGCAGCAGGGTAGAAGTAAAGGAGCCAGAGCATCAGCTGCCTTTTTAAGGACATTTCCCATAAGCTGCTATAAAACTTCTGCATGTACCTTCTTGCAAGGGAGTCTGAGAAATGTGACCTCTATTCTCAAGAGCTGTGAATCCAGATAAAAAGCAGTGATTCTGTTATTCTGGATGAAGACACAAACGTGTATCAGGGGACACTAAACAGTTTCTTCCCAGACTGTAAATGATATGGGGAATAGATGTTCGTGTGTTACTACCTCAAACACCCCAGGGCCTAAGGACCTGAGCCAAGACAAAAAGTGTGGAAGACTGTTGAGTAGTTGCTAAACTGAACTTACAAATTGGTTCAGCATATTTTCCTACAGGTCACAACTTTCATTATGTCACTTGAGCCATTTATTTCTAAATCCATCCCTGTTTTAAACTCTGTTGGAACTCACACAGATTACATCAGTCACCCCAGACAACTCTTTTTGTGACCTTGTGACCATCCAGATCCACTGTATTCTGTTCATGAGAGATCCTGTTGCTGAACTGCTGAGAGGAAGTTGGTTTAGGAAGCACTATGAATTCAGAACAAAACAAAAACAAAAGAAGGAAGGCGAGAAGGAAAGAAGGAAAGAAGGAAAGAAAAGGATTCATACAGAGTTACTGTGTACATAGGATGAAAGTAGAAAAATCATGATTCTCTAAACCGTAAGAGCCAGATAAAGCCCTACTGACCTGAATTAGAGTCACAGCTTTCAGTATGTTTTATAAAAGTAAAGGAAAGATGGCTAGGAGGAAACTGAGCCGTCTGACATACCAGCCTAATCATCTGACTATTTTAAGTCACCCATTCATTACTCAGAAACATCAGTCTCTGTCAGGTGTCTACTCACACTTTTTCCCGCTTATTTGCTTTTTGGTTTTTTTTTCTCCTCTCCCTTTTAATTAAAATATGAAGAAAAGACTAAGGGAGGTTTCTCTTGTTGCTTGAATCAAAACGTCAGATCTGGCAGAATGTGAAACTGACAAATGAGACAGAGACTGGGTCAGCAGTTTCCGCACAGGGACGGGGGTTCGCGTGCGCAGAACCTGCCGCCGCTGTCTGCTCCACGGCGCGTAACGGGACAGCTACTCTACAGAGCTTAGAGATTGAAATTGGGAAGAATAATAAACCCAATATATGAATCAATTGGAAATCAAGTGCTATTTTGTTTCAACACTTACTAAGAAAAAAATGTCCGTCTACCTGGATTTGAATTTGTTTAGTCTCCGTCAGATACGTGTGTATATTACGCTGGTTGGAGCTCCGTATTGCTCCATTCACAGCTACTAGCAAAATTCCCAACCTAATTAGGTTCTCGAAATAAGAGGCATTTTCTATCTTCTTCTCTACTTGTTGCTAGTAAGAGCACTTAAAATGTGCCGTGAAGGGGCGCCTGGGTGGCTCAGTGGGTTAAAGCCGCTGCCTTCAGCTCAGGTCATGGTCTCAGGGTCTTGGGATCGAGCCCCGCATCCGGCTCTCTGCTCAGCGGGGAGCCTGCTTCCTTCTCTTATCTCTCTCTCTGCCTGCTTGTGATCTGTCAAATAAATAAATAAATAAATAAATCTTTTTAAAAAATGTGGCATGAAGAATCCATTTATGTATTTCTTTTTTTTTTTTTTTTTTTCATCTACCTGCTATATTTGTCAGGCTCCCTGCTCAGCAGGGCATCTGCTTGATATTCTCTCTCTCTGCCCCTCCCTACACTGGTGCTTTTCCTCAAATAAGTAAATCTTTAAAATAAATAAAGTAAAAGAAAAAACCATAAATCCTTTTTTAACTCAGGAAGCTACAAATAGAATAATGCAGTATAGCTAAGGAAGTCAAAAGAAAAACAGTCAAAGGAGAAATTAAAAAGGACAAAATTGTTAAGTAGTCACAAACCTGGTTCTTAAAAATAGAGAGTGAGAAACAACTAGAACGTGAACTCTCAGACAGGGTCCCTGGGTGGCCCAGTCAGTTGAGCGTCACTTTTGATTTCAGCTCAGGTCATGATCTTGGGCTGTGAGATCAAGCCCTGCATGGGGGTGGGGGGAGGTCTTTCATGCTCAGTACGAAGTCTCCTGTAGATTCTCTTTCTCTCCCTCTTCCCCTCCCATCCTCCATCCTTATTTTATTTAAAATAAATAAATAAATCTTAAAAAAAAAAAGTGGGCTATCAGAACACATAAAGGAGAAAGCACAAAAAAGTAAAATTAGAAATGAAAAAGGACAGCCACAGCAGAGATTAAATGAAAAAAGTGTGCAAGTGTCTACCAGATACATTTGAAGCTTTATTCATTCCAGCAAGAATATGACACTATGGGATATGCTCCCAGAGTCATTTACTGAGAGCATAATCAGGGAGGAAATGGAGATCTACACCTGCTGAGATTCCAAAATATCCCCAAAAGACTTATAAACCCCTGATTAGATTTTAAAATATTTCCCTTCCCATCCTTGAAATGGCTACTCTTTCATGATGACGATGAAGTTGCTCACTGAGAAACCATTTTTCATTTGGAAGATAAATTTTAAAAACAATATAAAATTACACATGCTGTGATTGGACTGTGCTAAACAAAAAATCATATATATGCATAAAGATTGAAAGTGAGAAAATACATTTTATTAGAGTAATGAGATTATGGGTAATCTTTCTTATTTTCCAGCCTTTTCAAAATACTGTTTCTGTAACAGAGATACAGGACTATATAAGGTATCTCCTGTACATGGGCCCAAATTTTGAACAGCTGTACGGACTTTCTCTTCGTAAAGTGACAAAGTACATTCTCCCTGTCATTGTCAAATTGTGGATGGTGTCAAATTATTCCTTCACAAGCCAGCCCAAATCAACCATTTCTTTAGTTGAATGCATACTCTCGGGTTGTTATTCTTTAAAATACCAACTACTAAGGCATTCCTCAGCCTCACAGGAAGGCAGTCCATATCAGAAATCTGCAGTACCTGGGTGCCTGGGTGGCTCAGTCGCTAAAAGTGTTTGCCTTCAGCTCAGGTCATGATTCTAGGGTCCTGGGATCGAGGCCCACATCAGGCTCCCAGCTTGGCAGGAAGCCTGCTTCTCCCTCTCCCACTCCCACTGCTTGTGTTCCCTCTCTCGCTGTGTTTCTCGTGTCAAATAAATAAATAAAATCTTTTTTTAAAAAAAGAAATCTTTAGTACAAACTCAGTTTATATATTTTGTGGGAAATAGAGCACATTTCTTAGTAGATTAAAAGACTCTTCTAGTGGAATATTCTAGCATCCTGTATTGACTTCAGTTGGAGTAGAATGGACTGAAAAAGTACACCGGGCACTCCACTAGAGATGACAGATACTGGAAATGAATCTGATCTTGGACTTTCAAGGGGATTAGTTGGGGTGACTGTCAGATACTTCAGTCTCGGGCACAGAGAGAAAGGAGGCAAACATTCTACCATATATCAAAGAATGTCTCAGTCTTTGTATAAATAAAATGATTTATTTTGGAGCTGGCAACTAAATTTCTCATTTTAAAATGTCTTGGGAATTTGCCGAGGTTGGCAGTGGTACTACTTACCAGAAGATGCCACGGAAAATCCTCATTTGCTGCCTATACTGTGTTTTTGTGAGTGCAAGTTATCTATTTTGTGATAGAAAAGGAGGAAATATTGCCCTAAGTTTTGGTTATATTTAGTGTGTCATTATAACTTCTGGTCTTATTAATACTTAGATGATTTTGGACAGAGTACTCAGAATATTTTTGCACATCATTAAAAATTATATATCGTGTCAAGAATTGGATGAATTGATGACAACCTGGATGAAATATGACGTACTTTGCATATATATAAATATTTCAAATACTGTTTCAGGTAGAAAAGTATAGAATTTTTTTTGTTTCTTTACAGTTACTTGTACTTAGAAGGGCAGTCAAGAACTTAAGGCAGTACTGTATTAATTCAGACCATTACTAATGACCACAGAATCTCCTCGTCTAGAATAAAAGATTATAGCACATCACTTCAAGAATCACATCTACTTTATTACCTTCTTCCATCTTTAAAATCTTCAGAAATTCTCTTCGGGTTCCCATGCTACTTATGCTACTTACTATCATCCATGTCTTTGATTATGAGCTCCCACAAAATAAGTAAAATTTAAAATCAACGTTAAAAAAATTTCTTTGCAAAAACTATGTTGTCAAAGTAATGAAACACAGAAAATGTAGTCCTTATCATGATCTGCCGTAGGTAACTGCTTCCAAAAATTTGGTATTTATCTTCCTAGAACTTAATGCCTTTGTGCGTGGGTGTAGGGGGATGTACTTATGATCCATTGTGAAAAGTCTTTTGTGTCTTGAAGCTTTTAAGATTTTCCTTTGGGCACCGTCTTTCCTCATTTTGATTATAACGTGTTTCAGTGTGGATCTCTTTGATTTCATCCTACTTAGAATCCTTTGAGCTTCTTGGATATGTGTATGTATATTTTTAGCCAAAAAATATTCAAAATAAATATACTGAATTGCTTTTATTCCTGCAAACACTTTATGTATTCTCAGATATACTGCCTTACTTTAAAAATACAGAGCCAACAAATCTGTTTAATGCACACATAGCATCATGTTGTTTAGAGTTACCATGACATACTAAACCAACTGTAGTTTCATAGACATAATGTGGAGTATGTCTAGATGTTTTCTTTATTACACTGTTGTAAGCCAAAACCCTTGTATACGTATTTATGTGAGTGGTCAGGAGGACTCAATGTCCAGAAGTAAGATAGCTGGATCATGAAATATATATACATACGTGTGTATGTATGTGTGTGTGTTCACATACTTGCCAAAATGAATTTTCTTTGCCAATCTAGTGAAGAAAATTGTCACTTTAATTGGGAAGTTATTACTTAACTATTAGGGAAATAGACCATCTTTTCTTATAGGCTTTGTAAATTTTTTTTAATGGCCTACTCGTTCTCTGTTAGATTGTTCATCTTCTCAGTGGCATACAAGGACGTTTTCTCTTAGGCTTATTTAATTTATATGTATTATAAGTCAATTTGTAGTTTGTCTTCTGACATGATGTACATATGTGCTCATTTATTTTACCCCAAAAAACTTTGAATCTTTAAAAAATTTTTTGAAATGCAGAAATGTAGAAAAATAATATAATTCTCCTTCGCATTGCTACCATCCAGAATTCACAGTTCTTTGTTTTTGTTTCCAGTTCTGTTTTTTAACCTTAAGAAATAAAACATTTAAAATATTACAAGAAAAGCTAGTCTTCCAGACCACCACACCAGACCTCATTTATCTTCCTCAGTGATAAAATGCTCTACGTCCTTCTAAAACTTTTTATGTATTTTTGAATGCCTGCATATGCTTCTATTCACAATCTAATATGTTGCTTTCTCTATTTAAAATGTCTTCTGTAAAAGCAATTTTTATGTAATATCCAGACCTCTATTACTGAACAGCATGTTTTTGCAATTTAGTCATTTAGATATGTATAAATGAGCTAAAGATGCTTCAGTTTTATGCAGTCAGATTTAGTAGTCTTGTATGTCTTATCTGTAATAGACTTTCCTCCTGTCAAAAGTGTAAAACTGTCCATGCATTTTCTTCTCTTTTTTTTCCTGTTTTTTTTTTTTTTTTTTTTTTTTTTTTTTGTGGATCATTTGAAATTCATTTGAGGGTAAGAAGTAATGCAGGGGACTGATGCCATCTTCTCCGGATTGCTAGCTGGTTTGCTCGCCCATCAGTTCACCATGTGCTTAGCATTTGCAGACACTGCCTTTATCAGACATACAATATCCAAGTATATACCATCAATCCCTGTGGCTTTTCTATGCATTTTTCCTATCCCTATACTGTTTTTGATAAGTATAATTTACTCTTCCACATACTTTCCTTGGTATTCTTCTATGCTTTCAGTGAGCTTTAGAATTGTTTTATTTTGTTCCTAAAAGAAATTCTTCTTTTTTTTTTTCCTTTAAAGATTCTATTTAGTTATTTGACAGACAGAGATCACAAGTAGGCAGAGAGGCAGGCAGAGAGAGAGAGGAAGGGAAGCAGGCTCTCTGCTGAGCAGAGAGCCCGATGCGGGGCTCGATCCCAGGACCCTGAGACCATGACCTGAGCTGAAGGCAGAGGCTTAACCCACTGAGCCACCCAGGCGCCCCCCTAAAAGAAATTCTTACTGTTATTGCAATTTCACTGAGTTTATTAGATTAGGGAAAATATTCATACTTTTTAATTTGTTCTGCGGTCACATATTTACTTCCTTACACCTTTTTCATGCCCCTTTGGTAACTTTTTAGAGCTTCCTTCATATGAGTTCAGTACATTTCTTTTCAAGCCTATGTATACAACTTGGTTTTTTTGCAGTTGAGTATAAAATCTTACCTTTCATTTTTTTTTTGTATTTTCTTTCTTGTTAATATTTGTGTATTATATAATTTTGTCAAACATTCCCATCGTTTTCAGTAATTCTTAGTTGGTTATCTTAGGTTGTATGGGTTTGTCGTCTGTATATTTTTCTTTGGCTAAGTTAATTTAAATCAGCAGTTCTCATTTGGGGCAGTTTTGCTTCCCATGGGACCATTAGCAATGTCCTAAGACCTTTTGGGTTCTTACCACTAGGGATCCTACTGATATCTATTGGGTAAGATTGGAGACGCGAAACACCTGCAGTGCACAAGATAACCTTCCACAGTGAGATTATTATCCAACCCAAACTGTCTGTAAACACCACAGTTGAAAAAAACCACAGTTCAGATCTTTTGCCTATTTTTTTATTAGACTGTTGGTCTTGATATTAGTGAGTTAAAAGTGTTATATATGTAAAGTTGCGTGAAAGAACTTTTTCTCTTAGGCCTATTGAACTTACATGTATTGTAAATTTATTTGTAGTTTGTCTTCTGACATGGTACACATATGTGCTCATTTAGTTTACTCCCAAAATCAGTGTGCTAAAGTGGCCTGTTCGGGATGCCATATTCTGATTCCTTTCAGTTATTTCCCTTCAGCTATTCAGTTTTATATTCTAGATAAGAGTCCTTTTTTTGGATATCTGTTTTGCAAATACTGTTCATAGTCTGTGTCTACCTTTTCATTTCCCTAACAGTCTCTTTTGAAGAAAAATTTTTAATTTGAATGAAATTATTGATATTTTAAAATTTTATAACTCATGCTTTTTTGTCTTATTTAAGAAATCTTTGTTTAACCCAAGGTCATTAAAATGTTTTCTTGTATCGTTGTCTAAAAGTTCCATAGCTTTTGGTCTTATATTTGAGACCATGGTCCATCTTGAATTAACTTTTGTAAATGATGAGTTAAGGCTTGAGGTTCACATTTTTGCAAATGGTTACTGTATTTTTCCAACACCCATTTGTTGAATTTTTTCCCCAACTGAATAGCCTTGAAATCTTTGTTGAAATCAATTGTTACATGTATGGCCCTTTTTCTAGACTCTCCATTTTGTTCCATTGATCTCTATGACTAACTATATCTCAGTACTACAGTGTCTTAGTTATTCTAGCTTTATAAATAGTCTTAGAATCAGGTAGTATAAATACTCTGTGATCCTTTTAATAATACTGAATCTTCTGGCCAAAGAACACAGTGTATTCCTCCTGAGGACTTAATTTCTCTCAAGAATGTTTTTTTTTTATTTTATTTTTTCAATGTTCCAAGATTCATTGTTTATGCACCACACCCAGTGCTCCATGCAGTATGTGCCGTCCTTAATACCCACCACCAGGCTCACCCAACCCTCCCCACCCCCCCAAAACCCTCAGTTTGTTTCTCAGAGTCCACAGTCTCTCATGGTTCATCTCCCCCTCCGATTTCCCCCAATTCACTTCTCCTCTCCTTCTCCCAGTGTCTTCCGTGTTATTCCTTATGCTCCACAAATAAGCAAAACCATATGATAATTGACTCTCTCTGCTTGACTTATTTCACTCAGCATAATCTCTTCCAGTCCCATCTATGTTGATACAAAAGTTGGGTATTCACCCTTTTCTGATGGAGGCATAATATTCCATTGTATATATGGACCTTATCTTCTTTATCCATTTGTCTGTTGAAGGGCATCTTGGCTCCTTCCACAGTTTGGTGACTATGGCCATTGCTGCCATGAACATTGGGGTACAGATGGCCCTTCCTTTTCTACATTGGTATCTTTGGGGCAAATACCCAGTAGTGCAATTGCGGGGTCACAGGGTAGCTCTATTTTTAATTTTTAAGGAATCTCCACACTGTTCTCCAAAGTGGCTGCACCAACTTGCATCCCCACCAACAGTGTAAGAGGGCTCCCCTTTCTCCACATCCCCTCCAACACTTGTTGTTTACTGCCTTGTTAATTTTGGCCATTCTAACTGGTGTAAGGTGGTATCTCAATGTGGTTTTGATTTGAATCTCCCTGATGGCTAGTGATAATGAATATTTTTTTATGTGTCTGTTAGCCATTTGCATGTCTTCATTGGAGAAGTGTCTGTTCATGTCTTCTGCCCATTTTTGGACGTGATTATCTGCTTTTAGGGTGTTGAGTTTGAGGAGTTCTTTACAGATCTTGGATATCAGCCCTTTGTCTATAGTGTCATTTGTGAATATCTTCTCCCATTCTGTGGGTTGCCTCTTTGTTTTGTTGAGTGTTTCCTTTGCTGTGCAGAAGCTTTTGATCTTGATGAAGTCCCAAAAGTTCATTTTCACTTTTGCTTCCTTTGTCTTTGGAGACATGTCTTGAAAGAAGTTGCTATGGCCAATATCGAAGAAGTTACTGCCTATGTTCTCCTCTAGGATTTTGATAGATTTCTGCCTCATGTTGAAGTCTTTTATCCATTTTGAGTTTATTTTTGTCTCAGCAATGTTTTATGATTTTTAGTTCACATCTCCTGTTAATTTTTATCAAATTTATCACTAATTATTTTATATTTCTTAAAGTTACCTTAACTAGATTTTTTGAGGTTTTGATATTAGTACTATATTAGCTCACATTAAAAAAAAAGATTTTTCTCTCTCTCTCTTTTTTTAAAGAGTTAGAGGAATTAACAAACGGAGACTTTGTGCAAAATGCTTTCCTCCTTCTCAGTCAAATACTACCCATCCATTTGAGATTCTTGGCAGGAGGTTGGGAGGGAGGCTTTTCCTCTACCCTCTTAGGTTCTATGGTGGGAGCCCAGAACTCAAACTGAGAGAAAACAGATAAACAGGAGAAATCATACACATTTTAGTCAATGTTACTATTTTTATATGTACATGGAAGCCTTCATATATAAGAAATGAAGACCCAAAGAAATACATAGTCCTAAAAGTTTACATGCCATTTTAACAAAGAGCAATAAATTGTGGAGACTTGTCAAGACAAAGGAAAAAGGCATTTGGGTTAGGGGCAGTAAATCTGGCAGGGTGACTCGGAAATATATGGGGGAAATGAATGGAAATAAGGGGTTATTTTACTAGGTCTGAATGTTCTTTCCATGGGGCACCTGACTCATGGCAAATGTATGCCCTGCTTTTGGTACAAAGGGGGGCACTCAGAAGGCCTTTTTTGCCTCTGCTATTTCTTAAGTGCCTTCTGCTCAAAATAATCAGTGTGCCAAAGAGGCCTGTTTTGGGTGGCATGTTCTGATTCCCTTCAAAATGCAGCACTTCTCATTCTTTCTAGATGCAATTGTCCTGTAAAATGCCAGTATAGTAAATGTTATAGCAATTATTCTCTCTACAACTCACCTGATAAACACTAACTTCCGCCCTTGTTTATATATTGATATTGAGCCATTATTGAATTTAATTAAATTCCTGTGAGTTTAACCTTATTTCACCATCTACATTTCATGGATCTTGAGGTTTTCTCGACAGCACATGGCATGAGGCCTTCTGCACCTTATGCACAGAGCACTAAACCCAGTCAGTGACGCTTGAGTGTCTAGAGACAGGTTTCCACAAAAACCTTAAAACATTATTATTTCTTGAGGAAGAAAAACTAATATTTTAGGAGAAACATTGCTTATAATGTTCTTGGCTAGTTTATAGATGATCTGACAATTCACCAATGATTAATTACCGATTAACTATTTCTCTGAGATATGTGTCTGACAGTCATTTCCTTTGGAGAAATGTTAGAAGGATGTAGTGAGATAACATCAAAATGAAAAATCACAGCAAGGCTGAGAACATTCTTTTTCAACAGACTGAATATAAAGATGCCTGAGATTTATTTTTTTAACGCTTTAAACTTGGACCATGTGTGACGAAACATAAAAGTTGTACATGTTAGTCACTTCACATTGGTGTGGTATGTACCCTAAAATGGACTCCTGTAATTGAAGTTTTGGTGTGTTTTTTTACTGGAATGAATGTTGCTGCTAAGGGTAAGACACTAGAATTCTATGAAGAATAATGAAACAGGAAGAAAAAACTTGGACCCAGAGAAAACATCTTGACAAAGAAAACCTATACATTCTCTTTTTAACATTGAGATAATAGAGCATTTTAAAGGAAGAGCCAGAAAATGAACATGGCAGTTTAGCTGCTTTGACAAACATTGGAAAAGCTGCATTCCTTGGAAGCTTCTCCTGCTGGACATGGTCATCCACCAGAGGATACGTGCTGAGTGGTGATTGGGATACAGGCATATGCAGGTCTGGATCTGGAGGTGGGGGTACAGAAGGATCAGAAACCACATATGCACCCAGCTTGCAAAGTTTTACACTAGGGAAGTCAGAGAGATTGAAGACAAAATTTAAGTGGGAAAAAAACCAATCGAAAGTTATCATGGATTGTCTTCGTAAGAGCACTCATAAGAGCAGTAAGCATAAGATTTACTGATGCAGCCATCTGTCTCCTTCCCTACCCGTTGCACTGGACTCCCTTGCCCGCAGCAAACAGAGGCAGCCCTTGAGGGAGGTCCTCGGGTGGACTAACATACAGTATTGAGTGCCTGAGGAACACTTTGGTTTCTAGTGTAAAAATGCTGGGCAAAGTAACAATCGTATCAAAAGACCAGAAGGATTGTACAGAAGCTGGTTTCCCCTGAGCAGGAGAGAGTCAGGAGGCCTGAGAAATTGAAGTTGCTGATATTAATAAGGAACAGGAAAAAGAGGGAGTATTTCATATCTGAAAATAATTTATTGATTCATCAGAACTCTGAAAAGTCCTTAGATAATGAAGTATATCTCAGAGATGGTGCCTTATCACAGCCAGAAGGCTTGACATACCTTTTATCCTTCACTTTTTACGTTGTTATATATTATAGTTTAAAGCACGCCTTAACTAATGGTTTTAAAAATAAAATGATTAAAAAATTATGCTGCTGATATGGTAATGTTCAAAAAAGTACGAGCCCGTACAGTGCTGCATTAGAGAAGAATTGCTGGCATCCTCGTGGCCGCTGCCCGCAGTAAGAGCAGGGCCTGTGGAAAACTAGCCAGTCCCTCCCAAGGCCATGGTAATGAGCGCCCCGTCAGTGCAGGAGGAATTGTGAATGGACACACCACAGTGGAACACCACCTTTTGTGCCTTACTAGTACCATTCTAGAGGGTTATCAATATCTGCAAGGTTTTGGGGGCTCATTGGAGCATATTTTCAGATAATAGATTTTTAAAAGTTACTTTTGGATTTCATTCCTGCATCACTAAACGACTATTCTGAGCTAGTCTTCTCACAAGCAGTTTATTTTTCTTCAAGGGCATTTATAGTATCCTTTTATTTTCGTTGACATTTTTCTGGCCATTTCACGTACTTTACAAACTCTTATTTTCACGTATTCTCGTCCACTTAGCAATCTGCCTAGTATCATCTACCAAGTTGTACTTGTCCGTATCTGTAAAATCATGGGCCTGTTTTCCAGATTATTTGTGAATAAACACACACTGACCCTGACAATCAACTATTTGTACTTTTTGTCACAAGAACTGATCACTTATCTCTTCTTATGGTGACCCAAGCTAATTTCCTTTTCAAGACCAGAATCTTTATCCCAACTCCACCCCGACCCCCTACTCCCATCCTCTTCTTAGGTGAACCAGAACATTCTGGCCCACGAAAAATAACAACAAAACTACTTCCTTGTAGACCCTTATCAAAGGTCTTTAGAAGATCATCACAGACACACACATATATACACATGGACTCACTCACATGTGGGTTTAACTGCTTCTCTCCTTATATTTCCTCTTTCAAGCCCTCCAAGAACTCAAGAATTTTAGTCAGGTATTTCTGTTTTGAGTCTGATTTATGAACTCTTCCTTGTCTGGCCAGGTGCCGGCCAAATTCCACAATTCATAATCTGTCAACAGGAGTAATGGCCCATTTCCAAAGGTGAAGCGTAACATTTCTTTCTGCATGCATCAGATAAACAGATTGTGTGGCTGCTCAGTGATCTATCTGAAGTGGGCTGAAGAGCACATTAACCTTCCAGCACACCCGCATTTTCACTGGGGTGCTTTTATGCTCTTTGTTTTTTTTTTGTTTGTTTGTTTTGTTTTTTCATAAAAGCCAGACCTCATAAATAACACAATATCCAATCACTAGTGAGTAGACTGCCCAAAATCTAGAAGGGGAGTGCGCTGTGGTACCCAATACGTTTCAAAGCATCTCAGCCTTCAGACCTTTGCATAAGATGCCATTTGATGGGTATAAAGTTTCAGTTACACAAAATGAGTAACTTCTAGAGACCTGCTTGCTGTACAACAGCATGCCTATAGTTAACGTTACTGTATTGTGCATTTAAAAATTTGTTAAGAGGACAGATCTCATGTTAAGTGTTCTTGGCACAATAAAAAGGAAGGGAAAAAAGAAAGTCATTGAAATTAGGAGGAGAATTTGTTTTTTCTTTGGTTTGGTTCCTCAATAGCATGAGCTACTTCTGTACCACTTGATGGTGAGGAATCCCGTGGCTCTCACTGACAGCTTTTTCTTTTCTTGGTTTTGAACACTAGACTATAGATGGGCCTTTGCGTTCTAGGATTTAGGAGGCTGCCTTCTCAAGAACATCTGGAATAGATAAGCTTTAAGTGCTGGGTCCCCTTTCGTTTCATTGCCATGAATTCTTTGTGGGTTATTTCTGCTGAAATAGAAAATTTGTTTTTCAAGGTTAGGACAGTACTGTAGGAGGCATTCAGTCCACTTGGCCTGGTGTAAGCCAGCTACGCAGGAGCACAGATATGGAGATGATCTTGAATGGAGGCATATAAGAGGGCCATTCAAAAATCATCAGGCGCCAAATGCCAAGATAAATCACTTTCCAGTCAGTCTAGGGACTCTTGATGCTATCATGTTGATCTAAACTTACCCAGACTAACTACTACATCTCTGTGTGCTTTCTTGTGTACTGACTACATTGGAGTGAATGTCATTTCAGAATTTTAAGAAGGAAATAAGTGAATTAATAGAGGGAGACAGGGCATAGAATTCATTCCAGGAACAGGGTAGCCAGAGAAAGTGGAATGAGATAGTCTGAGCTCTAAAAGAGATATTAGTGACTGAATCAGTGAGTGAAGATTTTATTTTTGTTTTTGTTTTTTTTAATAATGAAACTTGTGTTTCAAGAAGGAAGGAGAAGATATGGGCAGGGAAAGAGAACAATGACATGTGAAAAGGAGGGGTTAGGTTGTAACAATGGCCTACCTCAGTACTCCTTACACTTTAATGTGTCTTGTTAAAATGCAGATTTTGATTCTGTAGGTCTGAGGGAGGTTGGGGATTTGACTTTTTCTAACAAGGACCCAGGCCGATACTAATGCTATGTTCTTGACACTCAGGATCTAGCTCTGGGAGACCGTGTCAACACCTATAAAACTAGTCATGATCCTTTGGGCCCCTCTCTATAAAAGTACAAAGAAGACAAGTAAGTGCTAAATAAATAGCAAGATACTTTCCAGTAGATGCAATTAAAGTCTCTCAAACTTTAAGGCTGCCATTACATCCCCAAATGGTAAGGAGATTAACTCTGTATTAGATAGGAAAATGGTGTTGTCATTCAGTTCATGTGAATAATGCACTTACAAATTAAAAAACTATTCTTAAGTAATTTAGAAAACATAAATTAAAAGAGAAAATGAGTTAAAACCATCAAGGGTTACTGTTGTAGTTTCAATTAAAAAAATTTTATTTCTAACATTTTTATGTACACATGCTCACAACTATGCTGATACATAGTAAAAAGAAATAAGGTCTTGTTCGTTATCTGCACAGTTTTTTGTATCCCTTTAAAAAAAAAGGCATTCTAGCTTAGCATCTTGATTTTTTTTTTTTAAATCTTTGCATTTCTGCGGGAAAGATAAGAAGGCTTGTGGCTTTGTATTCTGTTGAGCCTGTACCCTCTGTATTCTGCACATGTTTGACTTGTCTTTGGTTAAGAGGCAGAAAGTAGCTCTTATGTTTTAAAGATAACTTGAGAATGACCTGGTGAGGAAGTTAAATGTCTCTTTATAAAATAGAAACATGAATATTCTTAGATTAAAAGAAACATAAAAAGATGAAAAATATATTAATAGGTTTTTCAACACAGATCCTTGAACCTACTAGCACAGTGTAATAAAAAATTACACGCTTATCACAACCTGTAGTGTTTGATCTTTTTTATTTTTTCACAGAGAAGCAGAGGGCCTTCCTTAATCTCTACATTACTTTTTGCTGCAGACAAAATTAAAATAAGTTATTATAATATTTTTATCATTCTAGATCAGGGATAAAAATATTACCAGTAGAATTAGCTGTACATGGAGAGTCCTTATGTTTCTTTATAACATTCTTTTTTCTTTTTTTTTTTTTTTCTAAGATTTTACCTGAGTGCATGCACACAAGCAGGGGGAGGGAGAGGGACAAGCAGACTCCTTGCTGAGCACAAAGCCTGGTGCCGCAGGGCTCGATCTCAGAACCCTGAGATCATGACCTGAGCCAGAACCGAGAGTCAAAACTTCACCCGACTGAGCCACCCAGGTGTCCCTCTTTACAACATTCTTTAAATCTATAATTATTTACAAATAAAAGTTGTTTTTTTTTTTAAAGCGAAGGTAAAATAGAATTAAAATATGCAACAACTGTAACATACACACAAGCTGAGATGGGTAAATTAGAGCATCCTGAGATTCTTACATTCCCCAGGATGAAGAGAAGGTATTGAAGAATATAAGACTTCATCAGCATAAGCAGGTTGAAATTTCTAAACTAATCACTAAAAGTAATCACTAAGAGATCTAAAGTAATCACTAATGTACAAGCAATGTCTAACTTTCAATCCAGTAGATACTCAGGGAAACAGTGCGTTTCTTCAGGGTATCTGCCAGAGAGTAAGGGGCTGCGGGAGGGTACTAGAGGGGGCCGCTGCCGAAAGGAAGCCTCTTGGAGACGAGGAGACAACAGACATAAGGGAAACTCGAGTAGAGCTATGACTTGCAGCCGAAATGGAGAAAGTGCTCCAGAAAGTCTATCAGTTGAAACAATTAAAAACACTGGGGAACTGTTCTTATTCCAATTGGAATTGAGTTCATAATAAGAGCAAGGACAGCATTGTGGGGTTAAGTGCAAGGGAAAACCGAGATTTAGTAAAAATATAATGTCAGTTCAACTCAGTATGGTGACAAGGTAAAGGTTACTATCTTGATATTTAGTTCCAAGGGGTGTAAATTCATGTTAGGAAGATGAGTTCTAATATTTTTCTAATATTATGAGTTCTAATAATGAGTTCTAATATTTTTAATTGATATACAATTTATGTAGTATAAAACATACCACTTTAACATATATAACTCAGTGTTTTTAGTATATTCACTGTGCTTTGCAGAACATTTTCATTGGCCAAAAAGAAACCCTCTATCAGTAGTCAGTCCCGATACTTCATTCTCCCCTTCCCTGGCAATCACTAGTCTGCCCTCTGTTTCTGTGGATTTGCCTACTCTGGACATTTTACATGAATGGGATAATACAACATATGGCCTTTTGTGTCTGGTTTCTTTCATTTAGCATAAATTTTTTTAAAAAATATTTATTTATTTGAGAGAAAGCATGAGCAGGGGAAGGGGCAGAGGGAAAGGGAGAAAAACCTCAAATAGATTCCCTGCCAAGCATGGAGGTCATGACCTGAGCTGAAACCAAGAGACAGATGCTCAACCGACTGAGCCGCCCAGGGGCCCCTTAGCAAAAAAATTTTTTTTTTTTGGTAAGGTACTGTTTTTTTTTTGGTAAGGTACTGTTACATGGTAGCATGTAACAGTACTGCATTTCTTTTTATGGCTGAATAATATTCCATTGTATGGACATACTGCATTTTGTTTATCCAGTTATCCGTCCATAGACATTTGAGTTGTTTTCACTTTTTGTCTATTACGAATCATACTGCTATCAACATCCAGGTACAAGTGATGTTTTCATTCCTCTTGGGTGTACACCTAGTAGAGGCATTGTTAGATCATACACTAATTCTATAACTTTTTGAGAAACTGCCCAACTGCTTTCTTCAGTGGCTACACCATTTTACATTCCTACCATTTTACATTCCTACCTGGAATGGAAAGTTTCGATTTTCTCCACATCCTCACCAAAGTCCAAAATGGGCTTTACTGAGCTAAAGTCATTGTATCAGCTGACCCATGTTTCTTGCTGGAGAGTCTAGGGAAGAATCTGTGTCTGACCTTTCCAGCTCCTAGTGGCCCCTACGTTTATTTCTTGGCTTTTGGCTCTCTTCTTCTATCTTTGGAGCCAACGATATCCGACCATGTCTTCCTCACACTGTATCACTCTGACCTCCTCTACCACTCTTTTCTACTTTTAAGGGACACTGGGCTCACCTGGATGATCCAGAGAAATCTATTTTAAGGTCAGCTGATTAGAAAATTTAGTTCCGTCTGCCACCTTCGTTCCCCATTGGGCACGTAACATGCATATTCACAGGTTCTGGGAATCAGGAGACGGACATCTTGGGGCAGCTGTCATTGTGTGTATCAGCCCCTTACTGCTGACTTTGTTCTACTGAAGCTAGACACGGCAGTACATCTGTCGACAGCTAAGGAAATGGCAAGTGCTCAGAAATTAGCAATAAATGACTTTAGTGTTATTTCTAAACCTCTTCAGCTGTAGCCCAGGTTATAATGGCAGAAAGCTTAGGAAATAATGCAGTTTGTTGATTCTTAATAAGCCTGTTTTATAATTCCTAAACCAGGAGCTTCTGTTCTTGTAATCCTAGAGGAAAGCAGCTTCAAAATTTGGCATTATGGATAGCAATCTTAAAACTGGCTTTCTAGAATGGATTATGTGGGCAGGAGTTTCCTTCATGGGCAGCCTGGTACAGCAGAGCATGGGCTTTGGAGTCACGTGGATCTAGGGCCAGGTTTCACCTCACCTACTTTATTAGAAAACTCCCCCGGAACTCCACTGTAACCAAAAAATACCACCTGGGTTTTTCTGAGTATGTATGAAACTGCATTTGTGTGGTAGTATATCTCAAATATCTCTAAAAGGTAGATTGATACTTTTTTAAAAAACGAGAAAAATTAGTGCTTAAATTGTCTAAAGGAGCTTAAATACACTTAGCGATACTATTTAGCAAATGATAATACCTTTAGGAACACATGGTAAAGGTATGCATTTTAGAATCACTTTGCTGGTATAATGCTAGCGGTAAAGGGGCCCTCCCCAGCCGATGCTGCTGGGAGCCACCACTACAAGGCTGACCATGCACTCCATGAGGTCTCTCCTTTGATTAGAAAGGAAGGGAGATGGCAGACAGGCTGACTTATTTCCTGCCAAGCTTCCTCTCCCGGCCTAAGTCCTCCATTGTCACATGTAGACCGAGGGGGAGAGACCAATCTAAAGATGGACAGAGCAGCAAGTGGGTGCTCCCAGTGATGTCCATGACATCGGAATTACTCTATTTCTGGATGCGTCGAGCTGTCTTTCATCCGGGGATATTTGGATGGCAAAAACTAAGATTACCATGAAAGAGGGCAGTGGGCAATTTGGGAAGCGCCCTGTCTCCCTGTGACAGAAGCTTTGCAGCCAGGCTCAGTGATTGATGTTGACAAATTGCAGCTGTCAGAGTGTCCAAAGCACTGCACGGGACACGTTTCTGACTTTGCATTTCTCACTCATGCATTCTGATATATAAACTTCTATTTAGAAAAAAAGCACAGCAAGTTTCTGCAGATACTCCCTAAAATTGTCAAAACCTAAGAATGATAACAGATTATTACTGTTTCCTTTTTCCCTCGAAGTTGGTGAGGATTCTAAGATTGAAATAAATGTTAGAGGAAGAGGCCATTATTTATTTGAAAGACTTTATGTTTCCAAGAAAAGAAAACAAGATGCCAGCAATGGGAAAAACAAACTATTCCCAAACAGGAAACTATGCACATTCTGACGAGAAGCATGAAAGGCAGTGGGAACCCCGGGCAGATAAACCAACAACTACAGAGTGCTGAGAAAAGCAATCAATAGAAAGAGCACAAAAATCACACAGGCTAAGTTCTATATGTGACAGTGTCATGCCTAGTGTAACAAGGGGGAAAACTGGTAGAGAAAATCTGTATTCAAATAAGAGCTTGCAAACTTCGATTCTAAAAATGTTTTGCCATTGTATCCACTAGCTGTTAGCACTAGGGCGCTGTGTTTTGTGCTGCCTCAGAACTCGGGGCTGTAAAGCCACAACCGTTTATTGCTCGTGCAGCTGCATCTCAGGTGCAGTCCGGCTAACCAGGGACTGCAGTGGTTTCAGGGCGCCTGGGTGGCTCATTTAGTTAAGCATCTGTCTTCAGTTCAGTTCAGATCTCAGGGTATGGGATCAAGCCCAGCATTGGGCTCCTTGCTCAGCCAGGAGTCTGCTTCTCCCTCTCCCTCTGCCTGCCATTCTACCTGCTGGTGCACACTTTTGCTCCCTTTCTGGCAAATAAGTAAATAAAATCTTAAAAAAAAAAAAAAGGCTGGACTGGTTTCAAAACAGCTGTTGTGTCTCTGCCTCTTAAAATAGATCCATGGAACATCTGGATGGCTGTGCTCCTCATTGTCTATCTTTGGACTTCGTGCTAGAATGTTCTTAGCATAGTAGCAGACATGCAAAATAGCAAGTAGAAGTGTGTAAAGCCTCTTAAGACTGAGTGCCAAGTCACACAGCCAAGCCCATGTCAAGGACAGAGGTGTATTGTGCTGTCGATGAAAATTTCTGCAAAATTGTACCAAACTTTGTAGTCAAGAAAGCCTCTGTGGTAGACAGCAAGACAATATAGATAAAATTTATAATGTCTTTAAGTGAATTAAAAAAAAAAATCTTTGGTTTTTTACTTAACCCATACATAGACAGTCTTAACCTCTGATACAGATAAAGCTTCTGGCTTTCATGTCTCCTTTTCCTACCTGCTGTACTCAAGAAATAATCAAGCTGTAGAAACCTCTTCACTACTTGTATTCTTTCTTTTTTAATTGATCAACTTTCATTTATAGCTGTAGGTACTTGAAAACGTTTGTTGCAGAAAACGTGTTGGGGGAAATGAATGAATGCAGCTATCTCAGCCCCAAGAATGGAGATCAGTGCTTGGCTAATCACGAGCTCGCAGATTGAGTCATTAACACTAGCTGGACATTCTCAAGGCATCAATCAACATAAATAGTTTGTGCTTTCAGGAAAATAATTTAAAGCCGGGGTTTTTTTGCTAACAAAGAATGCATAGTAATCATCTTAGGGGAGCAACAGCGTATTGGAGGTTTAAAAAGTATTTTATTCTAGTTCCTACTTTGGTATGCTCTTTCATGGTTGTCAGATAGACCTAAAACACTGCTTTCAGCCCATCAGTCCTTATAAAAAATTATACAGTGGTTCCCTGTTGCTAAATAGTCTGGAATTAAAATCTTTCTTCATCAGGTTCTTTCTAGGCCCATAAACGTGTCTTTCAAAAGACAGCATCACTTGGCTGAACCATAAATATTTACTGGCGAAATGTGTATGTGGGTTGTGGAAAACTTAAATGGGGAAAAGCTTACAGACCATCTCGTCTCCCTATGTTTGAACATCCAAGAACACACAGAAAGCACAGAAAGCCCTGAGTGGTGCACTGTAAATAGTAATTGCTTTACAATGAGGAGTAGATTTTAGGAAAAGACTGGAACAGCCAGAGGCAGGAAAAATATTGTGGGCAATAAATAAGGTATAGCCAGATACATAAACTTGAGTGGCACCCAGTCTCACGTCTTAAACTTTGGTGCTAATTCTCAAATTCAAAAGTAGATTCAGAATGTGTCACCCACAATTACAAAGGGTTATATTCTCATCAAGAATAAGTCATGAAGGCTGGGTAGGAGAAAGGACTTTGTCACTTCTAATATTTATGATTATAACACTTGAAGGTGGTGTGATTAATGATTCTTTAAATTAAATGTCACTAATTTGGACTGTGTGATTATTCATCAGCCCTTTTATCTAAGGAGAAAGAATTTGCACAGCAGGGTAAACAATGGGTCATTTAAACTATCTGGACAAACAAATCATTTTAAAGAATTTTGGGGTACACTGACTTTCTTAAATGATTTCATTTATAATTATTCAAATTCATCCATCATACCTTCCCGCAACTCCACCTACCACAAATTGGAATTTGCTTATTTTGGTTTGTTTTTAAATATTAAACTAAATATCTCTGACTAAATATTTCAGATCCTCAAAACTTCATAATTAATATTTGCATGAGTATCGGGGCTGCGATGAATTGTAGCCAATGCGTGCAGCCTGAATTCTCTAGTTTGAGACCTCGGACTCCTCCTTCTGAGCTGATTTCAGGTTGTCCGGATCATCTAAACCAGTTTGGTCACCCGGCCACACTGTCATGTCTGTTTAACGAAAACATGCCTGATAGTGACACTGAGCTGACGGAGGTTTGGTTCACCTTGCGTTGGATTCACCTCCCCTTCTCTGGTTAAGCTTTTCTGGCTGCAGGTCTTAAAAATGGGAAGTGAGATGAAATGTGACATGGAAAGTGATGTAGGGGCGGTTTCTTTGTTCTGGGTTTGCATTATTTTGTGATTGATTTTAGTGCCCTTCTAGACAAGCCAACAACTTAAACAGGGTTTTCCAGGCTGAGGTGGTAGCTGCTAGCTTCCGGTTCTCTTTCATGACCAATGGTAGAAATATAATTTTTTTTTAAGATTTTATTTATTTATTTGCCAGAGAGATCACAAGTAAGCAGAAAGGCAGGTAGAGAGAGAAAGAGGAGGAAGCAGGCTCGCCGCTGAGCAGAGAGCCCGATGCGGGGCTCGATCCCAGGACCCTGGGATCATGACCTGAGCCGAAGGCTTTAACCCACTGAGCCACCCAGGTGCCCCAGAAATATCATTTCTTATCAGTACCAGTTCCTAAGGCCCCGGGGAATAGGCTTTGCCTAGCAGTCTTTGACCCAGAAAATCCCCGTAACTATGGCAGATAAACAGCCAACTCCCTTCGAAGTTGTGCAGAAATAAAGACCTTAAGATGTTTCCTACTGCCCTGTGGCAAGGGTCCCACCTACACAGGTGGCCTTTGTCTTTTGTCTATTTAATGCTGTGATGACTCTTGTGACTGAGTGAGAGAGTGGTGAAATGGGGTGCAGAACTGACAGAGGCGACAGTCCTCCATCAGGGGCACTGGGGTAAAATCAGATAAATCACCAACCACAGGCACTGAAAGGAAGGTTAGCGTTCTGAGAGAATGTTTTTTCCTCCCCACCAACAAGAACAAAAGGATTCTTCCAGAATTGTATCTTGCCTAAACTTTAACTCACAGTGTTAACATTTTTTTTAAAGTTTGAGTCAAGTATCTTTTTTTTTTAAAGATTTTATTTATTTATTTGACAGAGACACAGCAAGAGGGGAACATGAGCAGAGGGAGTGGGAGAGGGAGAAGCAGGCTTTCTGCCGAGCAGGGAGCCCGATGCGGGGCTTGATCCCAGGACCCCGGGATCATGACCTGAGCCGAAGGCAGACGCTTAACGACTGAGCCACCCAGGTGCCCCTCAAGTATCTTTTCTTACAGAAAGTGTGTCAGGTGTATCAAATTAGGACGAGGTAAGAGCAGCTTCCTTTAGTTCGACTAGTGTTTGCAAGAGGGGGTCGAGAACCTACTGTTTGTTGTCCTTGCTGTCAAACTACATACAAGGCTAATAAAATATCATCTCTGTGGTTAAGGTGTCTACGGTTTAGGAGGAGGGAAAAGACAGAAATATTTTATTTTTAAAATAGACATACAAAGTAACATACATAAAGAGGAAACGTCTCAACATACTCTGTATCTTAGTTTGGGGTACTGTGACAAAATACTGTAGATAAGTGGCCTGTAAACGATGATTTCTCATCATTCTGGAGAACTGGCCAGATCAAGGTGCCAGCAGATTTGGTGTCTGGTGAGAACCCATTTCCTGGTTCACAGAAGGTGGTCTTCTTGCTCTGACATCATATGGTGGAAGGGCTGAGGGAGGTCTCTAGGGTCTCTCTTTTAAGGGCACTAATTCCATTCACAGGGACTCTACTCTTATGACCTAATCACCTCCCAAAAGCCCCACCTCCTAAAACATCACCTTGGGGATTAGGATCCTGACATAAATTTTGAGACACAAACTTTCAGTTTATAACACTCCATGTCAAACAACCTTGGGGGGTGGGCAGCAGGGATTTTTTTCCCCTGTCCTACAAAAGCAGAATACAAGGAGAACAGACACAAAAACATAAAATAAGAATATCCCAATTTCCCCATAATCTTCTAACACACTGTCGACATTTTGGGGATTTACTTCAGTCTCTTTTCTATGATGTGTGTGTGTGTGTGTGTGTACATACATACATAATATATACATACATACATACATACACACACACACACACACACACACACGCATATATATAATGTATTATTTGCCCCAGGGGTACAGATCTGTGAATCATCAGGCTTATACATTTCATAGCTATCACCATAGCACATACCCTCCCCAATGTCCATAACCCAACCACCCTATCCCTACCTCCCACCCTCCAGCAACCCTCAGTTTGTTTCATGAGATTAAGAGTCTCTTATGGTTTATCTCCCTCCCTGGTCCCATCTTGTTTCATTTTTTTCCTTCCCTACCACCCAAACCCCACACCCTGCCTCTCAAATTCCTCATATCAGAGAGATCATATGATAATTGTCTTTCTCGGGTTGACTTATTTCACTCAGCATAATACCCTCTAATTCTATCCATGTCATTGCACATGGCAAGATTTCATGGTTTTTTGATGGCTGCATAGTATTCCATTGTATACATATACTACTTCATCTTTATCCATTCATCTGTTGATGGACATCTAGGTTCTTTCCATAGTTTGGCTGTCATGGACATTGCTGCTATAAACATTTAGGTGCACATGCCCCTTCAGATCACTACGTTTGTATCTTCAGGGTAAATACCCAGTAGTGCGATTGCCGGGTTGTAGGGTAGCTCTGTTTTCAACTTTTTGAGGAACCTGCATTCTGTTTTCCAGAGTGACTATACCAGCTTGCATTCCCACCAACAGTGTAGGAGGGTTCCCCTTCTCCATATGTTAGATTTTTTTTTTAATAGAAAATTCCTGTATTTAAAGCTCTTGTAGTCTAAGACTATGTTAGATTTTTAGCTTTTCTTGCACTCTGTTGTATATTTATTTAATAAGCATTTGTCATGCATCTCCTCTTTGCAAACATATTAGGAGCTGAGGACTGAGGCAT
Organism: Lutra lutra; assembly: GCF_902655055.1. Lineage (NCBI taxonomy): Eukaryota > Metazoa > Chordata > Mammalia > Carnivora > Mustelidae > Lutra > Lutra lutra. Next base: position 98,133,088 of record NC_062288.1, on the reverse strand, counting down.
GTGTCTGCATCTCGGGAAGGTCAGACTCCAGGAGACCCTGCTGTGGACCACACTGATTTCAGAGTCTCCTCAGCTCCTCGCACTTCACCAGTTAAGCTTTTCCTGTCCAGTATGTGTGTTTTCTAACTCAAATATGTGGCTTTACATTTTCCAGTTAAACATACTCCTGTTGCTTTTATTTTTTATAGAATAGCTTTAACAAGCCATAATTCATGCACCATAAAGTTCACCCTTTTAAAGTATATAATCTTCCCACTGCTTCTGGCTTATAACTTTAACTTTCCAGGATCACTGTGGATCTTGATTCTTTACGTTTAGCTCCCCGCATATTTTGTTCTCTACTGATCAGATTAATCTCGCTGGCTCTGTTCCAAGGCATCCATACGCAGTTGAACATGATAGCACCAAGGACAGATTCCTGTATCGTTCAAGGCCTTCCCAGAGAGCCGGTCATTAGTGCTCCTAGGGAAAGATATTCAACATATCTGAACTAACCTGTCTGTAATCCTTCAGCTCATACGTCACCATATTATTCTTGACAATGTTCAAAAATGAAACTATAGTCTCTGAGAAGCAGACCTTCACTCAGGAGTTGTTGTTGGACATTCTTTTCAAAGACCCGAGTCCAGCAGTGGGTTCCGGTGGCGTCCCATCCCTGGCACTCGGGGAGGCGACGGAAGCTCGGAGCAGCCCAGGAGCTTCTGCAGGCAGAAGCCAACGCCTTGCTTTCCTTCGCTCCCCACATAGCTGTGAGGGCCCCTTGCGTTCCTGAACTTATTAGCACGTTTTAGTTTTATGATCTTCCCAGGTTGTTAGCATTTCTGTTTTCTCATCTTTAAAACTGTTCTCTCAAATAAAAGACACCCTTTGTCAGAGTTGGGATTATAAAACAATAATATTAAGTGTATGATGATGAGACAGAGAATCCTGCTGTTAGGGAGGTTGTTTGCTCGGTCGGTCTCTAGGACCTAATCTGTAAAGGGCGCTCCCAGCCGGCTTGCCTGGGGATTGCAGACTCGCCTCAGGACCTCAGTGTGGCATCCAGAAAGGCATCACATCCATCCACGTTCCCTGTTCTGGGAGCTTAACTGGGTGACTGTGTCCCTTCACCTTTCTATTTGAGTTTAAGCTCTTTTTATCTAATTTATAGGCTTCTTGCCAAATTTTTGCCTATATTGCATTTCGAGCCAGAAATTCATTCTTTGTTTAAAGTCGGCACCTAGTGAACTGCTTCCTTCCTATGTTTTGTTTTGTTTTTTTCTTTGTATAATTTTCTTTCCTTAAGGGCAACATCATTAAAGTAATGTATCGGGTCTTCTCTCCTTGCTCGTGCCCTAAGGAAAAACAATTGGTAAGCAGTTGGTAAGCAGTTCTTTTTAGAACTTCTTGGCAAACTGGCAACTGTTTTTTGGGGCTTTTCTGTAAGCATTTAACAATATTTAGACAGAATGACAGATACGAATGCTTTCTTTAGTAGGGACTTTAAGGAGTTCAGACAATTACATGAGCATGTTCCAGTGTGGTGTAAATACAGTATCTTCCTCTAATTTTCTCCCTTGGCTCAGTTCCTGAAATGTGCAGGGAGTTCCTTTCCTTATCATTTGTGTTAATGACCTATTGTTCCTCCAGCTGTCTGTTCTGTTCTCTCTCTCTCTCTCTCTCTCTCTCTCTCTCTCTCTCGACCATAAATTGATTCCAGTGGGAGGGAAGGCAAGATAGTAAATCAGTAAATCTATGCTCTTATGTCCTCTTTTGTTTTGTTCAACTCTGTAATTACACTTCATTTTCCTAGAGTAGCAGATTTTCAAAGTTAAAGCTCACAAATTTCAGTATTTATACATGTACATAATAGGAAAAAGACTTAACCACTCTCCCCCTTCATTCACGCCTACCAACTAATATTGGCCATAATGAGATAAAGGTAAATACTTTCCTCAAAAAGATGACTACCAAATCATGCCATCTATCATTTTGCCTTTTTAGAAGTGAGTGCATATTTAGGAGAATGGAAAAACAAAGTTTTTCTTATTCTTTTCTAAAATTGGTGTGACTAGGTAAAGGCCTCTGGAGGCTTCCAGGTCATAAACAAACTCCCCAGCAAGCCACAGTTCCCAGCAAATATAATTATTATAGTGTGATTGTTCTGACTTCTCTGGGTACATTAGTCAAAATTTATTGGGTTTATTACATGTGTAAGGCATGGGTTTTAAGTGGCAGAAAAGGAATACCCATCATAGATTTTTTGTTCATGTGCCAGGAAATGTGCAGAAAATCTGGGTTTTTCATGGTATTTTCCTATCTCCTGCCATTATTAATTACCTCAGAGGAAGAAAGCAAGGACGGACCATGGGGAGGAAGAAGGGGTCCATCAGATGTGTGTTCTGCATGGAGAGATTTAACTTCTGTGAGCCCTCATTTCCAAAGGTTATAGAATACCTACGTTATCTGGTTATTATGAGGATTATAAGAGTTAATTCAGGTAATGCTAAAGCCAAATCATAGTTCAAAATGCAGAGCTATTTTCAGAGTTGAAAAATCAAGAAAGAGGAGTTACACATCTGTCGCAATACCAGGTACTGAGAATACACTTTTGTATTAAGAAAAAACAAAGTTGTTGGTGATCCTAGCACAGTTTCAGTGGGTTAACCGAGGTGGAACTTGCATTGCAGCCGTGATAGAACGGATGGAAATTGAAGAGTAGTGAAATCCTGTGTCTGGGCTCTAAAGTGGGGAAGAGAGACAGAATGATAGATAGTGGAGGGGCTTGGAGTTAGAAGAGCGGGCGACGGAGTTTAAGACAATAGGGCCTTCAAGAAACAGAATGGTGAGTAATCTGTAGGTGAAAGCTGTGGGAAGTTAGGGGACAACAGGACCCATAGCATTGGAGAAAGATCTCCTTTTCTGTTGTGACCAGATGAAGGGAGGAATTGCATGGATGAAACTATAGATATTTGGAGAGAATGTTGACAAGATGCTGAGGCAGTTGTTCTGGGCTTCTGCTTTTCCTGAGATGTTGGGGTGGAGTCATATGCTCGGTAGATTAGTGGATAAGTGTAGTGTTAGGTTTTGGCAAGTATATAGATGTATAAGAGGTCGGAGATAAGTGTCAGTTTTTGCCAAGAACTTAACAACTGACCATGAAAACACCGAAAGGATCTAGTTGAAGCTGAGAGCCTTCCCTGTGCCCTTTTTAATTCCCACTTTGGAAATAAATGAGTATCAACCAAATGAGAACAAGCAACGACTATTCAGAATCACTTGTTAGGTAACTCATTTTGGCAAAGACTCAAAGGCAGGCGAGGAATAGGAAAGCTTTATACAGGAGAAACCTGAAGACTTTCAGATGTGCCCTGTCCCAGGGTCTGCGTGGAGAAGCCGAGGGCAGGCTGACCACAAAGGGGCATCCTAGGTGGTTGGTTAGAGGAACATGTTTGGCTTTCTTTGGTTGGTCTGAAAGTTGGAAGCTGGGACAAAAATTAGGGGAGCCATCAGTTATTAATCAAGTCCTGGCTGTTTGGGGCTAATTATTACACAGTTATTATCTGACTTCCTGGACTGTTAATGGAAATGGCAGGCTGCCTTCCTGGCCTGGTTTCAGCCCCTGGTGGGTCCGAGTTCTTTTTTACATTGTCTATTTTACATTGTCATTGTTTTAACCATTGTCTCTCTTTGTATTCCGTTTCTTGCCACTTTATTATTATGAAAATTAGAATGACCTTCAGTTTAGAATCTGTTGTTCCTTTAGTTAAAAGAACATGGAACCTGAGCGATAGACCCAAGAAATAGTCAATAATGGAATAGAGGTCAAGGAGTTTGTAGGGCTACACTTCAGGAAGGAAAATGGAAGTGCACGCTGCACTGTAAAAGAAAGTTTTTTTTTAACTGCATCACATCATTTTGAACCTTGCAGAAGGTAAACCCAAGCTGTGGACATGGAGCAGCAGGCTGGGTCTCCAACCAGCAGCTGAGGACCGAGAAGTCACCTATCATAAACTTCATATTTTACACTTTAACCCTGAGGCCCAGACAAGACAAGGGACTTGTGGGGGCTCTCACAGCTACCCGAGGCTGGACTGCAAGCCAGTGTTCTTTCATTTTCATTGATCCAAGAACTAGTCATAATGTCAAGCACATTGCACAATTCCTTTTCAAATCTAGAATCACAAAGTGCAAATAATGCAGGACATTGACCCAGACATTCCATTAGTTACTCCCTGGAACTATCTAGAGCCATAACAAGCCCATTATGAATACCTGTATTCATACTGGCTGTTTTGGCTTAAGAGAACTTAAGGAGAATTTAAACTTATAAATGTGTAACTGTATGGCATGATAAACGTTATGATGAATGGTATGTCGGAATGTGCCTACTTTTAGGATTACTGTTTCTCTTCCAGAAATTTCTTTGTTATTTGAGGGGCAGTTTCCCTGATCCTGATAAGAGAAACAAGGGTGTATTAACATTGATTGATTATATAGTAAACCTTTACCTTGCCTGTCTTTACATAATGAATCTCTCTTCTCCTTACTGCCTGACAGGAATATTTAATGGTATGTTTCCGCCAGTAATAAAACCACTGAGCCATAGAGAGAGTGCTTTGTACATCCAGTGAGTGAAACACCTTGGTACCAGTGAGGAAGAGTCAGAACTTCCACATTAATGTGCTAAAATGAAAGGCTTAACAATACAACTGGTTTATGAGAAACCGTAAAATTTCTCAGAGTTCCATCCATGGATGTGTGGTACTTTATGGATCCAAGATAATCTGAAGTTGCTAATAAACTCAAAGGTAAAGGGAGAGAATAGGAAGCAAGGGTTTCGCCACTGAGGTCTGTGTTCTCCCACCACCCCACCCCCGTGCTCCTGGACACACCTGTGTAAGGTGGCCTAGAAGCAGTATTAAATAAATTCTGGAAAACCTGGGGCATGTATGCTTCAGTTAGTAATAACCATTTATGGAAGCGCTGAGTTCTGGGAAAGGGATCTCTTTTGAAGTCAGTAAAAGACCCATTATTTGAAAGTTCAGGGAGATTTGATACCAAAGGAGTTTGGTTGGTTTTGTGACTTGCTTTCTGGATGAAATTATCTGACACCTAGACCCATAGCCTAGTGGACGTTTGTAGAACAGACACCCAGTTTTGGATCAGGTTTTTTTTTTTTTCATGGTACCAAAATCATTCTTAGTCTTTATGTTGGTAGTTTTATTTAGATATTCATTTATTCATTCAATAAATATTCATAGGTAAGTCCACAGTGCACTTGGCATTATGCTAAGTATACAGGTATAGCAGACAGTGAAACAAACCTGGTTTCTCCTGGGCTTACATGATTCTGAACACTGAGCAAACTGTAGAATTGTTAATATTAATACTTTTGTCTAATTGTATAAACAATTTAGGTAGGTACCTTTAGGGATCTCTTGTTTTTATTGGAGTTTCTCAAACCGGCAGACTCTATTCTATGCATTGAGAATAACTCTAAGCATAATTTTAAAATAGGTTTTCTCCTTTCATTTTAGTAAAATTCTTTGCTAATAACACAAAGGCTGTAAATTTGCACATACAGTGAACCATACTCCCAGCTAGCAGCCTTGCCAGTCTGTGTTACCATGTCAGCGTCTCGAACTGTGGAGCAGAGCAGGTCTGTTACCACAAATAACGGACCACTGAGGCACCTTTCAGCGCGCTCATCGAATGCGTCTTTTTTAAACTCAAGACTCTTTTTAATAAACAGAAAAAGATTACCCTTCATGTCTGATTTTCACAGTAATTTTATACTTAAAAGGAGATTAATGCAATTGCAATTTGAAGAATTTTTTTCAGACTATATACATTCAACTTCCCTCTCTATCCCTCAGGGTTACTCTTACATAATAAAACACGTGAATATCTGTTGTAGATGACACTACTTAGGGCTTTTTAAAAAATTTTTGTGAATGTTTAAAAAAATTCAAGGGTGGGGTACACAGAGTCAGAGATGTCAAGCATCTTAAAATGGTAATTCAGTGGGCCCAACAGAAATTTTGCTAAAACCTTTACCAAAAAAGAGACCTTTATTAAAGGTGCAGTTTTTTTCTCTTTCCCATTTTAATTACCACTCTCTCTCTAACTGTAAATGTCATAAGTTAGCATATACCGGAGGATCTTAGACCAGAAAACACTCTGCTGGCTTTGAATTTCCTAACTGGCTTTGTACTTGTTTCTGAGACTGTGTAAACCCCCTTGTACTCTGGGGTTTGACTACATCCAAACAGGAAGTAGATCCTTTTATCTTTGCATTAGAGGGACCAGTACCACACATCACATGCCAGAGCATGTCTTCTGCCGTGTTCCATGAGCAGTGTGTTTGGAGGTTGAACTACACGCAGTCAGTTGCACTGTTGAAAATGTAACGACTCTGCCTGCAGAGTACACCCTGTATTAATTCAGTGGAGCGTTAAACCTCTGTGTTTGAGGGTCATGAACTTACATCTCCAATCCTGGTAGATATCTGATAAGCTTCAGGATAATACATACAGGAGTGTTTCGTTTTTTTAAAAAAGGATGCTTTTTACTTAGATTTTATATTTTTTATGACCTATAAAATCACATAAGACACATTAACTAATCCTAAAACACAGCACCATTCTTGGATTGCATATTATAAGAGCCACGGAGGATTAACTACTGTTTTAAAAAGCAGTTTACATTTGGGACAAGTTTTTTTAAACTCTTCCTTTTTAAGTATTAGGGCCATTGGAGAAAAAGACCTACTAAAATGGCAAATGTAGTTTCGAAGCACGTTTAAATCCTGAATCACTCTCTTGTAAATGTTTTTACAAGGCAACTATTGACCTCTACCCTTAGTTGGAAGCCTGTTGGACCATTTTCTCTTTCCTCCCTGTGCAGACTGTTACTACTACTTACCAGTGGCTAACACTGACAAGAAAAACACTCCTGTAGTGTTTTAGAAATGGAATCGATGCATTTTTTAAATAAGAGAATACAGTACAAAGTGTTCCAGGTAAGCACATTGTGTCCCATGTTCTGTAGCTACTCAGAGAAGATGGATGAGAAACCTGTCAGTTTTATGGCTGGTCTAAGGCCCAGGACGTCAGTCTATCTACAAGAATCCCTTCTGTTTCATAACTAACCATTAGAAAAACATAGGTAGCATTGGCATATTTTCAAGCAATTTAAATATCTGGCATGCAACTCAAATCATTTAACTTTGCTTAGCCTGTCTAAAAAGAGTTCTGGAAGGCCTTCCAAGGTATTAAGTCCGCTGGTTTAACTCTGTGAGAGCAGAAGGCAGAAGACTTGTGTCCTTCAGTTGATAAAATATCTTAAACTGGTTTCCCAGTCTTGAAGTAAAGGGTTGGACCGTCAGCCAGCAGTTCCCAGCCCACAGTCTCTGAAGCTGTGAAGACCCCAGCAAGTTCCCTCCGGCCACTTTGGTTTCAGAGCAAGCTAAAGCCAGGTGGCCAGAACTCTGAACCTAGCACCTGAGTGGCTCCACTGCTCTGTGTCACACCACTGACGACATATGTCAGGTCCCTTTCGGATTAAAGAGTCTATGACAGAACAAGTTACATCAAGTCATGCACCTGACTGGGAGAAAAAGACATCATTTAATGTATCAGATAGACTCTGCCTGCCACAGCACCACAGTTGGTGTAGCAGATGCTAAATAAAAGTTACCAATTTGAGGCCTGGATAATATGTAACTTTGCATGCAAAGAGTTAATGCAAAGAAAGTTCAGCAAGAAGAATTCAGTTTGTCATCAGGAAAGGATCCATGGTATGAATATTGAAAAATGGACTATTATAACCAGAGCAGGGTGAAATTTATTAATTATGAATTAAAGTAGCTGGTTTTTATGAATGGCTAATATTTTCAGGCTCATTAGAATATTCATATAGTAAGATGCCAGCTATTCCTAATATGAAATATTATCATTGTATATCAGGAAGGGGAAATTAAAAATGAAAATAGGTCATGAAGAAATATAGTAGGAACAAGCATATATGTTTATGGGTTTATGGACAAAGTCTGAGATGCTGTTTTATTACCATTGATAACACAAATCATATCTGTTAATACTAAAACATTTGACTTAAATCAAATGCTATTTTTCCTAAAAGACAGTGGTCAGACTCTCACTAAATGAAATTCTGTTCTAAAAATAGCCACGTAATTTAATGAACTCTGCTTGATTGTAAATAACCATCTACTCTGCCTGTTCTATAAATATTTTTCAGCGAGGCAGTGAAAAGCCACTGTGGCCACGGGATTTCATTTTTAGGAGCCCCGGTTTCAGGGGGAGAGACGTCAGAAAGCTCATCCGTTGTGAAGGGAGCTGAAGTCAGGCATACAGCATGGGAGCGTGTGTGGAGGCCGGCAGAGTTCCCGTGTCCATTCCGTCCCTCGGATTGAGGGCGGAACAGGCAGGTGCTCGAGCCAAAGCACAGAGCAGGGCACCTTCTGGAGAGAAGTGGACGTTTCATCAGCAAGGCAGCACCCCCAGAGGAACACGTGGTCTGGCTGCACTTACCAAGATGAAGCCAGAATCTGAGGCATTTCCATGAGCCTTTGCAAACTCTGGGACTGCTGAGTCCTCAGCCAATCTGACTAGCTCTTCCCAGCTATGAACAGATAGAATCAACTTCTAACCATACTTAAACTTCACTCCTGAAACTTATCAATACATTCTGTAGTTTTTCTAAATCTGCATCAGTGGTGAAAATATTTTTTTCATATACTGGTGTGTTTTTGTGTGGCAGTATGTGTAAACATATGTGATAATACAGTTTTAAAAAAACCTCTAAATACCCTTATATCCTGGTTAATATACCTTATGTTCAGAATTTGGAAATATTTCCTCAGAGTGATTCTGCACTTTGGTCCAAGGTGGTGTCCCTTCCTATATGGTTTTTCTATGGTTCCTCTTTCTGGTATGAAAATCCATGTCATTCTCTTCTTGTTTTTATTTCATTTATTTTTTTAAACGTATGCATAAACATTTTCTCAGTTATGATCAATGTCTATAATGTGACATGTCAATTTTTCTTTTACTTAAATTAAGCCATTTTTCTATAACCCTGGACTGTCTTCATCTTTAATCACTACATCATATTCACCAAACTTGTATAACCTATATTAGCTTGGCATTGAAAAATGGTAAGAAATTTATTTTTAACTACATCGGAAAGCGTTTTTGTCTGACCTGGCCTTCATCCGTTAGAGCTGTATTTCCACAGCCACGTGGGGTTTGGCCTTTCTGACGTCCCAAACCAATGTGTGCCATTGCCCTGCACGATTTCCACGCTTCCACCATTGCCGTCCATGCTCGAGGCGACAGCTGTGATGCAGGTCCTACCCAGCTAAGGTTAACAGGTACCTTCACCAACAGGCATCTGTCCCGTTACAGAGGACGGTCATCTGATGCCTGAGTTATGAGTCCGCTGGTTTATAGGCTGCTTTAATCTGATCTTACTTAAATGAATAAATGTCCTTCAAAGCAGTTACTGGGGGTGGGGTGCCACCAGTTTTTCCAGCCCCACACGTGCCATTTGTCGAGTCTCTTCCTGCAGGGATAAGGGAGAGGTGCTGTGGCTGCTAATGGCCCTCCAGTACCCCTTATTCCTCCCAGGATAGCTGCTGTGCCTTTTCTTGAGTATAATTTTTGCGGGTTTTTTTTTTTTAATTTGTCTGTTTGGGGTTACCTGATTTGACTTGGTAAATTCTAAAGAGCACAGATTACGTCTCCTTAGCTTATTCTGTGCGGATGTCGTCAGCTGTGAGTTTGAGATGGATATGACACACCACCACCTCCACATATTCTACTCTCCTTCACTTTTCTATGCTGTCTCCGTTCGCATGAGGTACTTACAGTCATCTCTGTTGCCGTCCGAAGGACAGACACGAATGCTACTTTAAAGCTTCCTCGGTGCAGATGAAATGGTGATAATAATACAGACTTTCAGTACTTTCATGGAGAAGTCAAAGACAGTCACAGGCATTACCCCATCCACATCCACAAGCAGCCCTCAGAGATAATGAAAGAGAAGTCTAAGTGGTATTTTGCAAATGGATGTCAAGGTCACCTGAAGAACTTTTAGCCAAAGTCAGAATATCGCAGTGGGCAGTTCAGCTCTGTTTTTGGGGATGACACTGGGGCCAGCAGCACTTAAGGACTTGCCCAGGGTTCTCCCGCTTGCCAGTTGTGCACTGGGGTGGAGCCTCCGTCAGGGACCGTCCGCTTTTTCACAGGCAGTCACAATCGTCACACTTACGTGTGTGTTCAGGAGACAGGCCGGCGGCCCAGGAGGCAAGGCAGGGCCCCAGGAGTTGGGGGAAGTCTAACAAAATAAATCAGCTCAGAGCAGCTGCTGGACAGACTAACATTCCCTTCTTTGCACACATTTAAATCTGATATGGAATTTCCATACTGAAAATCCTGGGTCATTTCTACACAGATCATTCATTTCACCATTAGTAAGTAAACAGGCCACATTTTATGGATGTGGACTGTCCTTTTTTCCGTAAAGCAGTTCCGATGCGCTCTTTAACCACAGGCCCCGTGAGTAGAACATGCTAGTGATAAAACACATTAGGGAATTCTTTTTTTTAGAAAGAGGGATCACAAGTAGGCAGAGAGAGAGCGGGGAGCAGGCTTTCTGCTGAGCAGAGAGCCCAATGTGGGGCTCCATCCCAGGACCCTGGGATCATGACCTGAGCCGAAGGCAGAGGCTTTAACCCACTGAGCCACCCAGGTGCCCCGGGAATTCTTTTTAACAAAGAAAAATAATAACATGTTTTAGAAAAGCCTGAACATTTGAAATTGCTTGGGAAACCTTTTCTAAGTGGCATAATGAACCTTGGGTCCTCCAAGCTGCGGCATTTTCTCGTAGTCTACTTGTTTTGGGGTTAGCAGGCTGAGTGGAGATGCAGGCTATGTGGCGACGAAAGAGGAATGGAACATCAGAAGCCATCTAATGCCTTCCAGCCCTCATCCAAGGGCAGGGGGTGACTTCCGAGGGAGACGAAGATAAATGCAACCACTTTCAAGTAGAATTAGAATAGCCCTTCCTCAGACACTAGAGTTCAAGAAAGGACTGGTTGTCGGGATAGAGAGCTGACCAGGCCCACCTTGGGAGAAGGCGTCATCCCTTCAGGGTTTGGAGAGAGAACTTTTACCAGAAAACACAGTGGAGGGCTTGCTAGTGCAAGGAAGATGTCTGCTCGTATCATTTTTCCAGGCACCAGGCATAATTCGGGTTTTCAGGTTCTCCTGCGTCAGTAAGTGTAAATAAAGGCTGCCCTGTGTGAGCCTCAGCAAGGTGACAAGGACAAACTCTGTCCCACGTACCGGTCTGTATGCCTAGCATCCCTGTATAGTGCCTTCCGAGCAGCCACTAATGAACATACCACAAGCCACATGGCTGCTTCCTAAATTCAGTGCACGTTCTCTTCAGTTCGGGTTTATTTTAATGCGCTTCAAATCGAGGAGCATTTCTTGATTTGATTCTTCTAAAGGCATTACATCAGCTTTTGAGGAAGTAAAATGAATAAGGAGAAGGCACTTTCCTTCACAGGTTTAGTCTTTTTTCCTAACTTTCCCCCAAACTTTAACATTGAATTTTAATATTAAAACAAAAAACAACGACTCAAACGTACCAAGAAATTGGAGAGAATAGTAAAATCTGTATACCTTCCATCCAGATTTAGAACTACTAACATTTTCCTGCATTCGCATGTCTTTCTCTGTGTGTGTATTATTAATTTGGCCTGCGGTGGGTAGAGAACCAAAGGGAGTGATCTAGGCTAGGATTTGACTTCAGACTGAAAGGATATAGCAAGCACAGAAAAGATGGGCTACATTCCACACGGAGGGGAAGCATCAATATTTGTGGTGAGAGTAGGAAGTTCCTGATCTATTAAGGGAATAACAGGTAGCATGGGTTGGCTGGCCAATGGCTTATATGGGAGAAAGTAGCCATTTGAGGAAAGGCCTTAATGCCAGGCCAAGATGTTTGGGGGTGGGAGGCCGCGAAGTGATAAGCAATCAGGTCTCACTGGTTATTCTCTCGGGCAGGAATGGTCGGCTCGGCTAGGGAATTTAGAGGAGTGGGGAGGACAGGTGATAAACTAGGAGGAAGGAGCTCAGTGAGAAAACCGTGTGGTACATGTCCACGCAGGAGTCTACTTACTAAGTCCCTTACAGAACACAGGATGTATTCTATTGGTAATTTTGTTAGGTTTGTTTAGATTTTACATTTTTTGTTTTCTTGTCTAATTTTATTATCTTTCCAGCCTTTAACTTAAAGGGCAGAGGACTCAGTCTTTCTTTCTGCTGAGCATATGCCAAGCGTCCAAATGTCTGTTAATCCATTCCTGTCATAAGTTGAAATAATTTGAAATGACTTGATGTGCTCACTTGAATTTAACAGTCCCTTTATAACTGGAGACTCTGAATACATATCTGCAGATGAATCAGTCCGGTGACAAATGTTCCCTGAGAAAGCAGATATCTGATTCATAAGTATGGTTTCTGCTTCAGTAACCTAGAGCTGCACTGTCCAAGCAATACGGTAGCCACTAGCCCCATGAGGCTGTTAAACACTTGTGACTGACTTGTTCGAATTGATGTATGCTATAAATACACGGCAGGTTCAAAGACTTAGTATAAAAAGGGGATGTAAAATATCTAAGTAATAATTTCTTATATGGATAACATGTTAAAATGGCAATATTTTAGATATTATATGTTTTATATACATTATTATGTATATATGATTATATGAATATAAAGTGGCCTAGTCCCACCACTTTTCTTCAACAGAGTATCAGAAGTCTTAGCCAAGGCGATTAGACAGGAGCAAGAAATAAAAGGCATCGGAAATGGTGAGGAAGAAGTAAAACTGTCCCTCTTTGCAGATGACATGACACTATATAAAGAAAATCCTAAAAACTATTAAAAGAAAAAGTGTTGCAGCTAACAAAAGAATTCAGTAAAGTTGCAGGATACAAAATTAACATAGAAAAATCTGTTGGGATTTCTATACACTCACAGCAAACCGTCAGAGAATTTTTTTAAACCCCATTTACAATTGCATCAAAAAGAATACATGTAATAAATTTAACAGAGATAAAAGACCTATACACTAAAAATGATAATATTTTTGATGAAAGAAATTGAAAAAGACACAAATGGAAAGATGTGCCATGCTCATGGATTGGAAGAATTAATAATGTCCGTATAACCCAAAGCAATCTATATAGATCAGTGCAATCCCTACCAAAATTCTAATGGCATCTTTCACAAAAAATAGAACAATCCTAAAGTCTGTATGAAACCACAGAAAACTCTGAACAGCCAAGGTAATCTTGATAAAGAACAACACACCTGGAGGCATCATGTTTTCTGATTTCAACCTGTATCACAAAGCTCCACTAATTAAACACCGTGTTGTTGGCATAAAAACAGGCCAGTGGAACCAGACAGAGAGCCCAGAAATGAACCTGTGCATATATGGTCAATTAGATTATGAAAAAGGAGCCAAGAATATACAATGGGAGGACAGGTGATCATTCCTCAATATATACATATATTGAATCATTACGTAGTGTATCTGAAACTAATGTTATATGTCAATTATATCTCAACAAAAATAACCCGTGTGTGTATATATAAATATTTTATCTATTTTTACTTTTTTAATATGGCTTCTGGGAAATTAAAAGTTAGATATTTGGATCACATAATTCTGTTCAACAGGGATGATAGAGATAATTGGATGTCTTTCTATACAGATGCTCTTCAGCTTGTATTTTTTCTTTTTAAGATCCCAGTAAATATACATGAAAGGCAGGTTTTTCCTGCTCTGCACTGGGACTAGTTTGAGTTTCTGCCTTAAAGGAAATGTGAAAAAAACAATACTGAGATGTAATTTTTGATTATTTTTAAGAACCCTAAGTATAAATGCCATTTTATAGGAAACAACTTTAAAATACGAATTCTGGAAAGATATTATTATTAGGAAAGGGTAAATTAAAAACCAAAGTTTGCCTAACATGTCTGTCTGTAAATATCTCTTTTAAATCTGTAGTTCAAATAATTAAAATAGTAAAGACCGATGCTAGTGAACTGATTTCAGAGGCAGTATCATTTCCTTTTTCTGCTGATGAAATCTGTTGTATTTTCTTAATATAGCATTTCTCCAAATCGGCTAAGCATCTCCAGAGAGTAAATGATGAAGGTAGAGCGTACAGTGGTGCCATTACGTCTGAGATAGTCAGTGATAATGTCCAGTACATCTAACTGCACTCCCAGAACTTTACGTAATGTGCCAGAATGGTGGGGAACCTCGAGATCCATCACGGGGCGTTCTTCACACTTTGTCTGTGGACATATATGGCAGTCATTTAAGGCTTAGCGTGGTTTCCACCCTTTCACGGCATCGCGCACTTACTCTAGTCCGCCAGGCTGCCGACAGCTCCCTACCTCAGGGAAAACAGAGCAGCCTCAATTCTCTTTTAAAAGCTCTTCAAAGAATTGCCTTAACCTCCCTTGGTGACATGTGTCTAACCACTTTCATTATCATCACGGCCTGTGGACTTAACCTCTGAACTTCATTTTCCTCATCTGTAAACTGGAGACGAAAACCTGCTGTACCTCGAGCATGTGGTGCTTGTAAGTGCTCAGGTGGTGTCTGGGATGAGGACGACTCTATCCCAAGTATCGCTTCTTTGCACAGCATCTCCCAGGCAAAGCTCATTCTCCCTTCTCTGAGTCACTCCTTTTCTTTAAGAAATGTTGGCATTATCTTTTTTATAATTCACTTATTTATTCCTACAAAATAGCCACTGTCGACAGCCAGGACAGGCTTGCGGCCTGTGTGGCTGCGGGTGACACCGCCCACACCCCAGGATTCACCTGCTGCTTGAATGTGCAACCCACCCTGGCCCCAGCCTCATCAGCCCCCGCCCAAGCTTCTGTCCGGTCTGCTGGGCTTGGCTGTGGATATACCCGTTTCTAGCTCTAATGTCCAGCAAAGAGGATAACACGGTAAATACCTATGAAAACAAATGATTTACCAGCCCGGCCGAGTTTATCTCATAAACCCGCTCAGCTGGCTACAAGCTAATCACTTGAGGTAAGGCCTTTGCTAGTCGTTCAAATCATGGCAACCTCTCTCTTTCGTTTTTTTTTTTTTTAAAGATTTTATTTATTTATTTGACAGAGAGAGATCACAAGTAGACGGAGAGGTAGGCAGAGAGAGAGAGAGAGAGAGGGAAGCAGGCTTCTCGCTGAGCAGAGAGCCCGATGTGGGACTCGATCCCAGGACCCTGAGATCATGACCTGAGCCGAAGGCAGCGGCTTAACCCACTGAGCCACCCAGGCGCCCCTCTCTTTCGTTTTAAAAGATTACTAATGTGGGGAAAGGACACCTTGACCTACTTCATTGACAGAAACAAGCAAAGATACTGAAAATTTCTTTAATACTCCTCACGTGTTGGATTTTTGGCTAGGTAATTCACACGGCTTCTCTGTGAAGAAGATCTTCTTATCCACATTTTAGAGATGAGAAAACAGATCACAGAGCAAGCGAATAGTAGAGCTAATGTCTGAACCTAGGCCTGACTTACTAACCTCACACGACGGGGTTTATACTTTTTTTTGACAGGGAGATGCCTCCTCCGTCAAAGTATCTGAGCAGAACAATCACCCAGGAGCAGAGGGAGCAAATCCTTCCCACTCTTGCTTCCCAGTGCTTTAAAGCATCCGAAGCCTCCCCCCGTGCTCTTTTGCACCATCAGTCAGCTCGAAGGAGCCACAGCCCCGCTGCGTCGGTTTGCAGGGGGAGGACAGGCAAGACACCAGGACAAATGGCCCTACTTAGCCTCCTGTGACGCAAGAAGGGTTGAATAATTTAAGTTCTCCACTTCGCCAGCTTCTACTGTATAGTCCTCAGTCTTCCCAGCTTCAGACAAAAGCTGGTAGGATGTCATTAAAAGCAACAATATTAAGTGCCTAACTCTCATCCTTACCTTTGGGAAAGAAAACAGTTTGAGATAATGGATGAAAATTATAAAATCTATGTTAATGTTATTCTTATTTTTAAGTACTTCTATTTCTCTAAAACCTGAAAACCCAAAAGTGAGGCTGTGCTTCTGTCTTCTCTAACATACCAAGTATCACATTTCACTGGAACAGGAGTGTAACCAGCCCTCATTGGCCGGTGTTGTTGTCGTTATACCACAATTGCCCTTCAAACAACTGATGAGACACATTGAGACAAAGCAAGCAATTTTAGGTTATGTTTCTCACACGTGAGATGGTTTCCTATCATCTTATACAAAGCTGTAACTTTTATTCTTGTCCCTAGTTAAAACAGGACGATGTGAACGACTGGTTACCTTAGAATGATGGTTAATTCTACTCTCTGCAAACAAAGGGGGTGGGGACGACGTCTCTCTTGGCTAAATGCTGAATTGAACCTCAATGTTATGCCAGCCACGGTTTTGGACAAGTTCTCTGGGGTAGATTTTGAGAGTGATGGCATCGAGGTGGCAACATAGGTCATTCCCAACTTCGGTTCACAAGAAACCAACAGTTACCCACAGATGAGACACCAATGTAAAAATCCGAGAACATGGAGTGAGCCTAAAGCGCAAAGACCAAGACGGGCTGCACCCGAAGGGCAAGAAGAGTGGCCCTGCCAACCATGCCGCTCCTTGCCCAGGCCGGCGGAGCCCTGCTCCAAGAGGACCCCTAGTTTCTCCAGCAGGGAAGTGGGTCCCTTCTCAGGAGACCCAAACTCAGGTCTTTTTTTTTTTAAAGATTTTTATTTATTTGACATATCACAAGTAGGCAGAGAGGCAGGCAGAGAGAGAGGAGGAGGAGGAGGCAGGCTCCCCGCTGAGCAGAGAGCCGGATGTGAGGCTCGATCCCAGGACCCTGGGATCATGACCTGAGCCGAAGGCAGAGGCTTTAACCACTGAGCCACCCAGGCGCCCCCAAACTCAGGTCTTACCTCAAGAGGGAATTGTTGGTGCAGCCTGAGCATTGGGGATGGGATTGTGGGGGAAAAGGGGAACCGTTTACAGCAGCCACCTTTGGGTCCTGGAAGACCGAGTCTCCCCTCCTAGCAGCATTCGAGTAGAAACCTCAGCCAGTGGTTTTGCTTATCTGCAGAGTCAAGATTGTGGCCCAGTCTGACCAGGAACTTGGTGGGGCACCGATCGGCCTGATACGGGACCACAGACCATGAGCCATACCAGCCTTGGAACCGGTTCAGGCGCTCTGCTTGGTCAGGACAGCTAATTCATAGGGCTTCCTGCTGCTCAGTGTAGCTCCCAGTGCAGGAAGCCTGGCCTGAGCCGCTGGAAAACTATTTAGCCCAGCAGCACTCAAGCTGCCGATACGCAGAACCAGAAAGGTAACCCCACTGGCCAGGGAGCTTGGTGCAGAGTTCTGCCTGATTGGATCTCCAAACAAGAGACTTGCAGGCCCTGGGACCTATTCTATGGCCCCAACCAACTAGGGAAACTAATCTATAGTCTTACCGGTCTCCCTTCCGACCAGAAAATCCAGCCATAGCTCCCAGGAATCTGCACAGCCCATCCTGTAATCCCAGTTAAGCAGCACTTGCGGGGAGAGCCTAGCCAGCAGCCCTTCCCACCTACAGAGCCAAGACCATGGCCTGTTCGGCCAACCTTGGGACATCTATAGCAACCACCCTAGGCAGGAAAACTAATTTGTAGCCCTGACCACTGCTGAATACAGCCTTCTGCCCGCCCACCCAGGGCACCTAACCAAAGCACAGGGGAAGCCCGGTCGTCCATCCTGCAGCCCTGCTCCCAGTGGCACGTGAGCCAAGCACATAGCCAGTGGCTCTCACCATCTGCAGAGCTGGCAACCCCATCTGGCCAGAGATGGTACACAGCCCTGCCTGATTTGAGTCCCCGAAAAACAAGCCATTTTGGCGTTAGCCCCTGTTCTGCTCCCCTGCCCAACCAGGGAAGCTGATTTCATAACCATGCCTATTCCTGAGAATAGCAGTTAGTAGTCCTAGTCTAGGAAGC
This sequence comes from Lutra lutra, assembly GCF_902655055.1. Taxonomy (NCBI): domain Eukaryota; kingdom Metazoa; phylum Chordata; class Mammalia; order Carnivora; family Mustelidae; genus Lutra; species Lutra lutra. The sequence continues at coordinate 98,115,018 of NC_062288.1, read as the reverse complement.
CTGACCAACAGATCCACACAACTGTGGCACCCAACCTCCAGTCACACAGGCAGGGAACACAGCCAGCACACAGAATGTTTTTCAGGATCCTATGTTAGGCCACAAAACAAGTCTTAGCAAATTCAAGAAAAATGAAATCATACCAGTTTTCCTCTCTGTCCACAGTGGTATGAAACTAAAGATCACTAGCAGGAGGAAAACTGGAAAATTCATGAACACATGGAACTTAAATATTCTCCTGAACAACCAATGGGTCGAAGAGGAATTTAAAAAGTATCTTGAAACCCAATATACCAAACCTTACAGGATACAACAAAAGCAGTTCTAGAGGGAAGTTCATAGCTATCATGCAAACATTAAGAAAATAGAAAGATTTGGGGGCTCCTGGGTGGCTCAGATGCTTAAGCATCTGCCTTTGGCTTAGGTCATGATCTCCAGGTCCTGGGATCCAGCCCCGCATCAGGCTCCCAACTCAGTGGGGAGTCTGCTTCTCCCTCTCCCTGTGCTCTGTCTCTCTCAAATGAATATATCTTTTAAAAAAAAATTTAAAAATTATAAAAAGGAAAATAGATTTCAAATAACCAGCTTTACACCTTTGGGACTTGAAAAGGAAGAAGAAACTAAGCTCAAAGTTTGCAGAGGAAGGAAAGATTGGAATGGAAACAAAGATTAGAAAATGAAATACAGAAAAGGAAAACAAGTTTTTTAAAAACTAAGAGTTGTTTCTATGAAAAGATAAAATTGACATCTTCATGTAGACTAACAAACGTGAGAGGACTCAAATCAACAAAATTTATAAACAAAAAAGATTCCAACTAAACCACCAAAATACAAAAGATTATGTGAAACTACTATGAAAACTACACCAACACTCTAGACAACTGCAAAGACATGGAAAAATTCATAGAAACATACACCCTACCAAGACTGAGTTAGGAAAAAATATAAAATCTGAACAGATGAAGCTCGAATCAGTAATGAAGTATCTCCCAATGAATAAAAGCCCAGGACCAGGTGGCTTCACTGGTGCATTTTACCAAACATTTAAAGAATTAGTGCCAATCCCTTTCAAACTTGAGGTGGTAGAAACACTCCCAGTTCCTTTTATAGGCCAACATTATCCTGATAGAAAAGCCAGATAAGGACACTACAAGAAAACTACCGGCCAATAACCCTGACACGTACAGATGCAAAAATTTTCAACGAAATTACTAGCAAATTGAACTCAACAGCACATTAGAAGGATTATTCACCATAATCAATGGTATTTATCTCTGGGATCCAAGGATGGTTCAGCATAACACAAGTCAATAAACATGATACATCACACTAATAGAAAAATAATGATCATTTTGACAGGTGCAGAAAAAGCATTTGACAAAATTCAACATCCATTCATGATAAAAACTCTTAACAAATGTGTAGAAAGAACATGCCTCCATATAGTAAAGGCAATATATGGCAAACCCACACCTAAAATCATACTTAATGGTGAAAGTTTGAAAGCCTTTCCTGTAAGGTCAGGAAGAAGACAAGGGTGCCAGCTTTTACTACTCATATTCAACACAGTACTGGAAATCATAGCCAGAGTAGTTAGGCAAAATAAAAGGCATCAGAATTAGAAAAGAAGAAATAAAACTATTTGCAGATGATATAATTTTATATACAGAAAATCCTAACAACTGTACCAAAACAAACAGATCAACAACTCAGCAAAGGTACAGATTACAAAATTAACATACAAAAATCAATGGTGTTTCTATATACCAACAATGAGTTATCTGAAAAAGATGGAAATGATCCCACTTATAATAGCATCAAAAGCAATAAAATACTTAGTAAAGAGGTCAAAGATCTCTACACTGAAAACTATAAGACATTAATGAAAGAAATCAAGTAAGACACAAATGGAAAGATATTCCACGTTCATGGATTGGAAGAATATTGTTAAAATGTCCATACTTTCCAAAACCATCTATACATTTACTACAATCCCTATCAAGGTTCCAGTGGCATATTTTACAAAAGTTTAAAAAAAAATCCTAAAATTTGTATGGAACCACAGAACACCCTGAATAGCTAAATAATCTTGAGGAAAAAACAAAGTTGGAGGCATCACAATTCCTGACTTCAAACTATATAATAATGCTGTAGTAATCAAAACAGTATGTTACTGGCATAAAAAAATATACACATGAACCAATGGAACATAATCCAGAGTTCAGAATTAACCCCCCACCTATACAATCAATTAATACTTGCTAAGGGAGGGCACCTGGGTGGCTCAGTTGATTGAGCAACTGCCTTTGGCTCAGGTCATGATTCCAGACTTCCAGGATCAAGTCCCGCATCGGGCTCCCAGCTGCTTGGGGAGTCTGCTTCTCCCTCTGACCTTCTCCTCTCTCATGCTCTCTCTCACTCATTCTCTCTCAGATAAATAAATAAAATCTTTAAAAAAAAAAAATACTTGCTAAGGGATCCCAGAACACTCAATTGAGAAAAGACTCTCTTTAATAAGTGATACTGAGAAAATGGGGTTTTCACATGTGAGAGAATGAAACTAGACTCCTCTATCTTGAACCACTCACAAAAATTAACTCAAATAGAATAAAGACTTAAACATGAAACCTGAAGACATGAAAATCCCAGAAAAAAAACCTAGGGGAAAAGTTGTCTTGACACAGGTCTTGGCAATGATGTTTTGATAAGACAGCTAAAGCACCAGCAACAAATTAAAAAATAAATAAGTGTGACTCTGTCAAACAAAAACTTCCACACAACAAAAGAAGCAATCAACAAAATAAAAAGACAACCTACATGTGAAAAGGAGAAAAAAATATTTGCAAGCTGTATATCTGATAAGGAGTTAATACCTAAAATATATAAAGAACTCCTAAAATTCATTAGCAAAAAGAGAAAAAAAGCAAATAATTCAGTTGAAAAATGGCCAAAGTACCTGAACAGACGTTTTTCTGAAGAAGATATTCAAATGACCAACAGGTGCCTGAAAAGGCACTCAGCATCACTCATCGCTAGAGAAATGCAACTCAAAACCACAACGAGCTGTCGCCTTACACCTCGTAGAATGGCTGCCCTCAAAAAGACAAAGACAACCATGCTGGCATGGTCTTAGAGAAAAGAGAAGCTGGGTATGCTGCTGATGGGAATGTAAGTTGGTATAGACACTTTGGAAAAGACTATGGAGATTCCCCCCAAAATTAAAACTAGAACTACCCTACGATCCAGCAGTTCCACTTCTGGGACCATCTGAAGGAAATGAGGACACATGTTGCCGAGATGTTGTGCACCATGTTCTCTAGCAGCATTATTCACAAGAGCCAAGAAAGGGAAACAACCTCGTGTCTATCAGTAGATGAATGGATAAAGAAGTGTGTACACACGCACACACATACACACACACTGGAATATGATTCTGCCATAAAACGGGAGAAATCCTGCCATTTGCAGCAACATGATTAGACTTTCAGGGCATTATGTTACCTGCAGTGAGTCAGACAGAGAAAGACAAATACTGTGTGATCTCACTGATATGTGGAATCTAAAAGTACCAGCCTCACAGAAAACCTGATGCTTTGTTGCCAGGGGCACAGTGGTGGGGGGAAGTAAAGGAAGGGGGACACAGACTTCTGGTTCTAAGATCGGGGAGTACTGCGCATATAATGTACACGATCAGTGTAGCCAGCAATGCCGTATGGAATTTTTGAAGGTTGGCAAGAGTAGATTCTAAAAGTTCTCATCACAAGGGAAAAAAGTTGTAATACACGTTAACTAAATTTATGTGATAATCGTTTGCTAGTACATAGATATGTCAAGTCATTATGCTGTGTGCATCAATATATCGCATTAGAACTGGAAGAAAATAATTTGTTTTCCCATCTGTGTGAAGTTGTCTCTCTGCCAGTCTTGTCATTTTACTTTACGATTGACCCTCCCAACATTTGGGGTAGAGAGAGTTCAATCATAATTCCAACTATTTTCCTCAAAAAAAAAAAAAAAAAAGTGTTTTTCTTATATGAGGACTTTACTGTTTGCTTGAAAAGCATGATTCTTTGACTGAAAGGAATATACTCCAAGATAATTACAGTGAGACAGTAAGTTAAAATTCATGATTTTGTATTTTAGCTTATTCATCTTAGTTTTCTATCATTTTATTGTAATATCCATAAAGTTGGGAGATTCGCAAGTGTATTTAATTGTAACCCTCCTTTAATTCTGGTTGTACTGCTACACACTGAATGCGTCCCCTAAAAGTCTTATGTGGCAGCCATAAGCCCCAGGGCGGTGGTGTCTGGAGGTTGGGCCTTTGGGCGGTGACTAGAGTTGAATCAGGTGGTGAGGAGGGACTCTCATGATGAGAGTAAAACTGTGTTTATTCTTTCCCCACTAAGTATTGTCAGGGAAACGCAGAGAGAGAGAAACTTAGATATATATCTGTCTCCTTAGGGTCTAGTCCCAATAATCCAAAATTGATAGTCTGCATACAGAAAAGCAGAAAGGAATTTATATGCAACTACAAACTAGAGAAATAATTTTGTGCTCTTGTCCTTTGAGCCTATGTAAAGCCAGGATTTTAATCAGTTTGCAGAATCTTAAAATGCGTTGTGTCAAACTCAGGTGGTTGTGCGTATATGTCCTGTTCTCCACTGGGAAGTTGGCAGGCCCACTAGAGCATCCAGAATTGTCTTTATGAATAAATGGTTTGCAGCACTCAAACTGTCGCCAGGAGAGCCAAGGCCTCTTTCTCCAACAGATCCCAGATAGACTTTGTCATGAATCCACGACCGCCACCCTAACCCACTATCCACGTAATCGTGTCTAGTTTTGTAAATCTGTGTGCCTATTCGTATAATTTGGAAACTTCATCTCAAAGAAGTTCCAAATTATTGAAGAGCCAAGAGCTTCTGACACTGAATTATGTATCAGGTGCACTCCATATTCTTGTGTGGTTTTACCTTATAACTTGGTGTTTGCATTAGTAAAGGCGCTGACAACTCTGAAAAATAAGTAGAGTTTTAATAAGTAAACTGTGTTAACTGGTAATTACTAATTACCATTGTCCTGTAATGCTATCTCTGAATTTTTAAATTGCTTTTTCAAGATTTCCTCGGAAAGATAACAAGCTCCCCCTAGTGGGAAGTGAGCATTATAAGGAGTTATTCCCCCAAAGCAGTGTAACTTCAGAGTTACATTTTGTAACGGAAAAGGGCTCCTTTTATTTTTCTCTTTGAATTTTAACCAAGAGAATAATATTGGTTATCATGGAATATGTATAGGACAGTCCTGAGTTTGCCAGCAATGTTGAGGAACTGCTCCTATGTAATAAAGAAAGTGAAGTTACCTCAGCTTAATGCCTCAATGCCTCGGCATTCGCTCCAGCTAACTCGTTAGACTTTCTACCTACATGGAATTAGAATTTACTTACCAATTACATATATATCACTTAGCACCTAACCTTTTACTTTGATATTTGATAATTAAGTAGTTAGAAGATTATCTCTCATCTCTTGGCCTCATTTTTATAGCTGGGCTTATGGCTTCCTCAAGATTTCACAGTTGGAAGTTGGCTTCGACCTTTGAGTTCCTATTAATTTTACAGAAAGCAAGCCTTGCTCATTTTTGCTTTTCTTAATTTATGAGAAAAATATAACCAAAATCCCATGCTTTTGTGGAAGTAATTAGCTTTCCGCCCCATATCATTCAGACTTGAAGCTAAAACTGCATCTTCATAGAATTTAATAACTTATGTAAAATGTTAATTCTCAATCATCAAGAAAAGTTATAACTGCACCCAGGCAAGGAAGTAAGTAGCACATTACAAAATGGGTTTTGATTTTACAATTGGTAATGAAACAAAAATTTAAAAATTTAATGAAATTTTGTCCGAGAATGGCATATATCCCAGAATAGTTAACAGCCAATAACTAACTCCCGGAAGAGCAGTTATGGCAAATTATGGAAACTTTCAGTTTTGAAATCCTACAAGCTATGTTTCCACGTGTCCCACATCTTACATAGCTTATGTCAAAGCACAGGCTTCCCTGCTTTTTGGTAACCGTTGACAAAGTTCTTCCACGCTGGAGAAAGGTTGTCTCTCACTAAACATTTTGTTTTATCGTTTTCTTATAGCGAACGACATGCTTGGCTTTGGAACACTGGTCAGTACTTCCAACACCTATGATGGGTCTGGTGTCGTGACCGTAGAAACGGACCACCCGCTCCTCTGGACCATGGCCATCAAAAACTAACCCAGCAAGTGGCATCCATGGCCGGGCCTCGGATTTACCTCATTTGCTGCTGACTTACAGCTCCACAAGAAGAGTTCCCCTTGGTTTACAGAAATTTAAACCTCTCCATGGGATGTCCCCTAGTTTTAAAGATGTTAATATTTCGGGAACCCCAGGTAACATAAGTGACAGATCTCAACTGTACAGTGAGGGAGAAAAATTATTTGTGAAGAAAGTACATAAGCTCCATTCCATTCACTTGGAAAACCAAAGCGGGTCATTCCCCTACAAAATTCAGTACCGACTGTTAGCATTCCATTTCTCCTAGGGAATTGTTTTTAATTTTGAAGCGAGACTGTTCTCTGTTGAGGGTCTCTGGTGTCCAACACATCAGCTGCCTTCCTGCCCCGAAGGCCCTGTCTGGTGTTTAGGAGCGCTGGAGTCCTCTGTAACATGGGGAAAGTTCCTTTGGGATTGGGCTGTTAGGACGGCGCCATTTCGCCCTGGCCTTATTACGGTCTTTGGCATTATCTTTTAAAATAAATCAAGAGTCACTGACCTAATTATTAAATTTGAAAACCGGCAGTTGCGACAGCTGTAGGTGCGGAGACAAACGGCATGAAGGGTACATGACCGTTCATAAAGGGCTCCCGACACTTCACCCCCTCAGCTCTGAGGTGAGAGCAGTAGGCTCCGGTGGAGCGGCAGGTGCACACTGCCCTGGGCCGAGTCACAGCCGAGGCGGGAGATGCACAGCCGAGGCGGGCGATGCGGTGCAGAGGAAACTCGTGCGTGAGAACGGAATGGTTTCCGACCTACCGAGACGGAAAAAGCAGAGGTCCACAAACCAGGGGATGCAGAGGGCGGGGAAAGGCGCGACGCCACGTGTAAGAACCTGGGTCTGAAGGCCCGAGCTCCGACCCCGCGAGCTCCGACCCCGCGCGGCCGCGCACCCTGGGAGGGGAGGGCGGGTGGTGCCCGAGCTCCGACCCCGCGCGCAGCTTCTCGCGCTGCCACCTGCCAGGGACCGGGCGGAGCAGGCTCAGCGTCACCGGCGCGGCCGTTCAGACCACCTGGGACACCGAGGCGCCCTCGCTTGACGTTTAACGAGCCCCTCGTCTCCCCTCTCACCTCTTGCGTCGATTTCCCAACCCAACGGGGCCGTAGAGCCGCGGCGCGAGAACCCGCCCGCCGCGTTTTGCGGACGCGCATCCCCCGTCTGCTCTCCGGACCCAGCTCTGTCCACCCGGTGCTGCGACGAAGCAGGAGGCAGATCCTCCGCGCGGTCGTGACCGGGTCCCTCGAGAGGGCGGTTGTAACGACGACGCCAGCGCAGGAGACGGGAATCCGATGCCAAATAAAAATAGTTACCAACCCGCGTGCGTGTCTGTGTCCGTTTTTAAGAAAACAGCCCGTTTTCTCAACTGTATTTCATGGTCACCAGTCTCTCATCATCAAAAGGAAAACGACGGCCCGAAGCGTGGCCACCAGCGACGGCCCCGGGCTCCCCGATCGCGGTCCCCCGGCTGCCAGCGCAGGGCGGGCGCGCGCTCCCACGGGCGGTGCTTCGGCCCCACTGCAGCCCCCGCGCATGTTCACCGGACGCACGGCCCACCTCCCCGGTCACCGCGGGCACAAGGGCAAAGAAGCCAGGGCCAAGGTCACTCGAGGTCCTTTAACTAAGAACCTCCAGGGGAGAAACTTAGTACCCGAGCAACACCTGCACCAGAAGCAGCTGGAAAGGAGCAGAGGGGTGGTGGGTACTTTTCCTTTCACTCGAAAGCCGAGGCGCAGCCATTACATCTTCATCACCAGAACGTATTCTCAGCACATGAAAGAAATGACTATTGTTTTAAAAATTTACCACAAAATAATGCATGTCCTATTTCTCCTGAAAATCTTACCACTGTTACTAAGTGGATACTTAGCAAAAAGAATAGTCTCTGAAACGCAGTCAGCGCAAGGGGGCAAGCCCCGCGACAGCCCACGCTCACCGACTCCGTATCACGCCGGAGCCACAGGCTCTGTTCCAGGGAAGGGCGCCTCGCCCCCCTTGTGTCCGGCTACTGAACAATGGGGTGTCTGACCCCATTCCATTCCTTAAAGCTACCGAAGTGCTATTTTCTTTTGTGCTTGCTCACCACATCATCTAAACACGTACCTGTTATGTTTTTTCTAACAGCAGGAGTCTGTAGAAGGTGAGATCTCAGGGCCCCAGGCAGCCCCCTTCCCACCCTCCTGCTCATTTTGGATCCTGACCTCCAGCTCATAGCCGTGAAGGACACAGGAGCTGGGCCTGCTGGCCAAGTGACCTGTGTTCCTTGGACCCTTTGACTTCAATCTGTTTTTTCTTTAGGTGGGTCGGACATATGGCTTTTATAAATCTAGTGATGGTGACCCCAAAAAGAACATCTGGTCACCTACGTCGCTGGCCACTGAAAGCACGCTCTGCTCACTTTCCTCCATGGGCGGCTGGGAGATGACAACGGCCACAGCTCCCGGAACGCTGGTGGGAGTCACAAGGGACTCTGAGATAGAAGCTGTGTGTGGTCCAAGGAATTTGAAAGGGGCTGCTCTCCCAGATGGAAGATGGCCAGGGCAGTACGTCTCTATTCCTGAATTTTTACTAAGCAGACAGAGCGAGGTTCCCTTGGGATGGGAGCTGGTGCCATGCCGGTAGTCACAGGGGACTCTCAGAGGGGGAGGTGGCCGGGACCGCATGCACATTCAGGAAGCTAAGTGCTCACCACTTGTGTATGCTTCCATAGGTGCGGAATGCGTTTTAAACAGACCTTGCTTACTACCCTTGCTCAAATTCACACCCTCCAGAGTTTTATCTGAACAGTCAAAATAAAGCAGCACGTGGATTGGATGTTATTGAGACAGAGGATATAGGCCAAGTCAGTAAGCAGTAGGAAACTCTATTTCCTAGGGTGCCATGGTTATAAAAAGGGTGTGGTTTGAATGGTGACTTTCCAACTATACTGATCACAACCCACTAGAAATACATTCCGTCATATGACCCAGACACACACAAACGTGCACACACGAGTGTGTGCACAGGGGCGCCTGGGTGGCCCAGTGGGTTAAGCCTCTGCCTTCAGCTCAGGCCATGATCTCAGGTCCTGGGATTGAGCCCCACATCGGGCTCTCTGCTCGGTGGGCAGCCTGCTTCCCGGTGGGCACCCGGGAAGAAGGGCTTCCTCTTCTCGGTGGGCACCCCCCCCAACCGCCTGCCTCTCTGCCTACTTGTGATGTCTCTGTCAAATAAATAAATAAAATCTTAAAAAAAAAAAAGAGTGTGTACACACACAATATGCTTTAGTAATTTTATTCTAAACAGAAATGGAAAACATCCAGAAATCTATTCTATAAAAACACACACCCAGGGTGGAGTGGAATGCATAAAGGACCTTCTAAAAACTGTGTATGTAAATACAAGATTGTGCATCGAGCCTACTCTTCCTAAGACAACAGGAGTCTAACTCACCACTTTATCTTCCCCCCTGTAACAACAGGCTTCATTCTTACCTGCGTGCTAAGAGGAACCACCTACCAATGACAACAGCCCAAATGTGATACTATTTGGGAAGGAGAACATCAATTTAACTTCATTAGAAGTGGGGAGGAAAGCTAGATTATTTAAGTTGTGTCTAAAACATTCTTCTCAGAATAAAATAAATGATCCTTCCACCTAGAAAGAAATGAAAATCAAAGCCACAAGGTCAAGCCATTCCCAGGGAGTCAGTGTATCGGGAATGGAAAATCCCTCGCACTTACAGTACACGTCCCTTCCTTGCCCACGGCAGATTTCACTTATCAATCATAGTTTTCTTTTTTGATGAGCCCCCTTCTGAGCCTCATCTTAGAACAGTTCTCCTGGCAGGCACGATCAATTACTCTCCATTGGCTTGGCGCCCCTGGAGGCTCAGAGCTAACGTGTGATCTTCCCACTACACAGACTGGTGATGCTTACGACCCAAGAAAGAGGTCATGGCAACATCATTTTCTTCACAGGTTATGAAGGACCTGTTCACCGTGTACTTAATTCTACCCCTGAAAACAACTTTGTATGCAGCAAAATAAAAAGAAATATTAATGCCACCCCTGCCAGTGACTTGAAAAACCATAAACAAGACCCTAAAATCACTCAGAGTTAAGAAGTAAGAAATTTCTCATAATAGACCTATAGATCCCCGAGAACCAAGAAATCTAAGCCACACGATACTGTGTTAGTCCAAAGGTGGGAAAAGGTTTTTAACTAACAGTAAAAGGCATTGATAAAAGATTACAGACCATACCTTAAATATTGCTTTTAAAAATACCTTCAAATCCTAAAGACTAGTGAGTATTTCATGGCGGGGTAGATTTTGAACAACAAACATGGGAAATTAGGGATATAAAATTCTGCTGAACTGAACAGAGCCCATCTGAGAGGCATAATGAAGTTTGTGCTTAGCTGCTTACCACAGTGAGTCCCCTGCTAGACTACAGACCCCCTGGGAGCATGAACTTCGTGATTCACTGTATCTGCTCCGTCCTTGGTCTCTGTGTCGGGTCCGGTCTGCAGCAGGTGTTCAGGAAATCAGTGTGTGGTGGCACTGGTGCACCAAGGCGCCTCCCACCTATACCCAGGCCCCAGGAACAGTGCGTGGCTTCCCAAGTCCCTGGGAACTGCTATTCTTTTCCTTCCTATCCTGAATTATCTAAGATTTAAGTAGATCTGCTCAAGTTTCACTGAAAGAGCTTCCTCAATCTGAAAGATAAAATCCCCAATTCTAGATTGGACAGACCGGGTTATATATACCTGCCCACCCACATATCTGAAAAAGGAAACAATGTTCAAAACACCAAGGCCTGGTTTAAAGACCTCATCCAGAGCAAAGCCCAGCTAGCAACAAACTCAGAAGGCCAGGGAGTTTTAAATTGCTTGAAATAGGGAAGGAAAAATGAAAGCCATGAGGCAAGAAAGGACAGAAGTTTGGGAAATCAGTATGGACTAAAAGAATCAAGGTCAAAATAAATGAAAAGAGCATGTGTGATTGACCTAAATTGCCAGGAAAAAAAAAAGGGGGGAAGAATATGAGATTAACAAGTTTTTCAGAGTTAGAAATCTTGTGGCTGGACCTATTTTCAGCTTTGGAGGTTCAAGGAACAACCCTGGCTGTCCGAAAGTTGAAGTAGACTGCAGACAAGAATTTATGTTATATTGAAATACTTGGAGACCATGACATTCAATTCCGATATTCTCTTTGTGTTTACATCCACTTGTTCACAAAGTACACCTTCAGCATGCACCAGAAATTAGTCTCAGGGAGTCTAAAACCATTTTTAAAAAATGGTGTGTTATCTCCAACTGAATTACCCATACTAAACCTCATTATTTGTCATTCTGACTTAGTGTTCTCTATTAATAGGTAACACTGTTAACTAACCTTTTAAAGAGTATAAATGCCACAAAAGGATTAATTTTTATTTAAAAATTACCTTATCCAAAAAACCTGTCTTCCTATCTTATTTATGTAGTTACTCAGCAAATATTTGCAGAACGCACGACCAGGCTATGTTACGTAAGACACTCTACTCACACAGAAATTCCTATACCTCGTCCCACCAGTTCCTGCTGGATAAACCCGATGGTTTTACTATCGTCTGTTATAAAATTAGAAAAATAATCATCTCAAAAATAGCAAGGCTTTCAATACTATGGCTTTGGGACCAAATATATGAAGGGTATAGAGTAAGGGATTTTTTAAAATAATAGAGAGGTTTTACCTTTTTTTCGTACCATAGGAAATATTAAGTGTCTGCCAATTCTCTCTCTACTATGTCAACTTCATTAATTCAAGAAATATTTTCCACCCTACTGTTCATTCCCTATTCATGAAAAAGGTTTCCTAGGCCCCAATGGTCTACACATTCTGCTCTTTTACTTGGGGGCCTTAAAATTCCGGAAGCCTGCATGAGTAATGAGATGAGGAGAAATGGTGCAGAAAGTTGTTGGGAAGCTTTTCGTTGGTGAATTTATTGTGCATATTTTAAAGTTGACCTTTTAATCCAAGTTTTTATTCAATTCCATTGCAAGGAATTGAGCAACACGGTCAGTTTGAATATTTGTATGCCAGCGGCGCCGGACAATGATTTTATGAGGAAAAAGTCACAGATTAAATCATGAAGAAGCCAATATATTCTTTTTAAGGCTAAATGGGAGTGGGATAGAGATTTTTTAAGGGAGAAAGTTTTCTAACAAAAAAATCTTGCTCTCAATTTTAAGTGGACACACAACTCATTTTTATAATTTCTTCTTTCTGTAAATGAGATTTGCTAGTAATTGTGTGTCCACATGAATACATAAAGGGCATCAATCACCCTGATGCCACCGTTACTCACTCCCGTCTTTACGAACAAATAGCTTGCCACAAGTTGCTCTAAGGTTAACCTTTCTCCTGGGTAGGTGTGTGATTTATAAGAGCTAAACATCCACAGCACAAAAATCAGGTGATAGTAGAGTCGGAGGGGATGAGATGAATGGATTGACTACAAATTCGGAGTAACAAAAGCCCCAAGTTACTATAGTTTCCATTTATTCCTATTCTGGCTGTCTTGAAACATTCCATGTACCAGACCTTTTGGAGACTTTATGGGAGGCACATTTCATCTTAACATAAAAAAGAATCTGACAGTTTTTCCATCAGACAACCACAGAATGCACTCCCCCTCCCTCTCGCCAGGTCGAGCACCCCGGGATTCAGTCCAAGGCTTAACAAACACTCGTGGGGTCCCAGCCTCTAAGCTCCAAGACTCTATGTTGAGTCACCTCCCCAGGAGAGCTGGCACAGACCTACATAAGTCAGGGACAGGAGGCCTCCGTCGCCTCGATTGCACGGCTTACGACAACCATCAGAAGCCAATACGTCCGTATTGTTTACAAGTGCATTCCTCGGGCCTCACTGAAAATTTACTGCTACCATCTGCCGGGCAGCGTCCTAGGCTGCAGATTTCTGGCTGGCGACGCGTCTGACCTCTCTAAGGACACAGAGGAAAGGACGGAGATGAAAATGAGTCCGCCTGTTTCCGCGCGGGCCAAAGTCCCAGGCAGGAGGCTGCACGAACCCTGCGCTGCTTCGTTAGGATAACGAGGAACGTCCAATAAAGGAGAAAATCCAGTTCGGTGGGACTTTCCAAACGGACATGCTGCCGTCCTTTAACACGGATCTGAGTGTGTCCTGCAAGGCCGACACTGGGGCACGGGGGTGACCTCACCGGCTCCCATTACAGTGATGGGTGAGCGCAAGAGAGAGCGGGGCGATGCGGGACACACGCGCGGAAAGGCGTGCGGGAACGCGGACAACCTGCAGGCACGAGAAGACTTGAACTTCAGGAGACGCTGGTGGGGAAAGAAAAGAGACGGGGGCGCCGGGGGGGCTCAGCGGGTGAAGCCGCTGCCTTCGGCTCAGGTCATGATCCCGGGGTCCTGGGATCGAGCCCCGCATCGGGCTCTCTGCTCAGCGGGGAGCCTGCTTCCCCCACCCCCCTCTCTCTCTGCCTGCCTCTCTGCCTCTTGTGATCTGTCTGTCAAATAAATAAATAAATAAATACAATCTTTAAAAAAAAAAAAGAAGAAGAGAGACGGAAATGCGCTTCCTTTCCTAACCCACTCGGAACGCTAAGGAACACCAGGTTCCAGCACGGACACGACGCGCTAACACGCGGGCCGGGACGGCTGGCCCTGCTGCAGTCCGTCGCCCGCGCGGGCGGTAAGAGCAGAAGGGACACCGTGCATGGGAACATTTTTGATCACTATTATAGAAATACCAGACAACACTGGAAGAGAATACATTTAAATTTTAACTGTGGTTAGCTTTGACTAAGGAAATGGTAGGTGACTTTTTCTTCTCTCTACTTCTTTTTCCTTTATTTTTAAAGAAAACAAGCATGTTCAATAACATTGTTTTGAATTACTGTACTATTTAAAATAGAGGTCATGAAAAATACATTGTCACATTTTAATAAAAAAAAAAAAAATACTTCCTAACACTACAAAGACTTTCGCACAAGGAGACAGGCCCAAAGGGACCCACGGAGGCAGGCACAGTCAGATTCTCCACGGCACTGATGACTAGGAGCACACAGACAGACCCAGGACATCGGATGGCCCCCGGCATGGAGACCCCGACTATCTGATTCATTCTGTAGTTTCTCAGACACTACTCAGACACTACTCAGACACTGAGGGAGAGCATTTATTCCATTTTTCTAAAACACACACTTTTTTTCTTTTTTCAATGAAATTTTAACTTCTCAATCAGGTATTCATTCAACAAACATTACAGAGCACCTCCTCCTTGAATTCCATTTCAGTCCTTACAATCACACCCATCCTAACACTCTCAACCCTCCTTTGTGCTCACTTGCAAATCCCAGACCCTGAAGAAGTCCAAATTTCTGCCTCCTCTGCACCTAAAAATAGCTAGAGAAAAACATACAGCCATGACGACTGGCCTCATTTTAAGTTAAATATGTACAAACATATGTATATGCTGTTCTTTAGTGGGTCCTCCATGGTGTCCAGCAACTAGACAACATGTCCTTAATCTAGTCACCCGACATCACCAACTTTTCCTCTGCCCTGGACCACCCCTCTGGCATCAGCAAACAAAACCATCTTAAATTCTTCTACTGACTCCACTACCTCTATCTACTACCACTTCATTTCTTTAAATTTTCCTTTGTTGGTTAAACTCCTCTCAAGTTATCTAAATAAAGGCACTTTTCCCTATTCCCCTTCTCCCACTTCTCTCTTAAACCCACTTTGGGGTGACGCCATGCCCTCCGCCCACACCACCAAACCACTGTCTTTACGGGCAACACGGCATCAGACGGGGAAAGCCAGTGATCAAGCCTCAGTCCTGGCTGGACTACCTAGCAGGAATATTTAACACAAAGACCATGTTCCCTTCCCTTCCAGAAACCACCCTCTCCTTGTTTTGCTTCTAACTCACTGGTTGCTCGTCTCTTCACCTTCTAGAAGCTTCTCCCCTAGCCCCAACACACTGCTCCTAGGTCGGTCTTTCCTCTTTCCTTTTTTTTTTTTTTTTCTTTAGAGAGAGAGTGCTAGTGGGCAGTGGAGGGAGGGCGGCGGAAGGGCAGAGGGAGAGAAAGAATCCCAAGCAGGGTCCATGCCCAGCATGGCGCCGGACCTGGGGCTCAGTCTCATGACCCTGAGATCATGACCTGAGCTGAAACCAAGAGTTGGATTATTATTATTCTTCTCCTTCTCTTTTTTTTATTCATTCCAAATTTATTCATTTGAGAGAGAGAGCACAAGCTGGGGGAGAGACAGAGGGAGAGATTGAAGTAGATTCCCCACTGAGCTGGGAGCCCAACATGGGGCTTGATCCCAGGACCTGGAGATCATGGTCTGAGCCAACCAGGAGCCCCCAAGAGTTGGATTCTTAACCAACTGTGCCACCCAGGCATTCCTCCCTCTTTTCTTTTTTTTTTTTTTTTTAAGATTTTATTTATTTATTTGTCAGAGAGAGATCACAAGTAGGCCAAGAGGGAGGCAGAGGGAGAAGCAGGAAGCAGACTCCCTGCCGAGCAAAGACCCCGATGTGGGACTTGATCCCAGGACGCTGGGATCATGACCTGAGCCGAAGGCAGCCGCTTAACCAACTGAGCCACCCAGGCGTCCCCCTCCCTCTTTTCTTTTACACTGTGTCTGCTCCCCTCTTCATGATTTCACCTGGTACTTAGGGCCTCAAACGTCTGTGTGGAGTCATCTGTCCCACTGTCTACTTGGCATCTCCACTCTGATATCCGAGACTCCTCCCACCCAGCACACCCCCCACTAACCCTGCGGTGCCCCCCAAACCCGATCCAACAAGGACCTTCCCCACCACAGCTGATGGCAACTCCGTCCTTGGAGGCATTCAAACCCAAATCCCTGAGTTACTCCTGTCTCCTCTTTCTCCCACAACTGGTAGCCCTACTTTCAAAATGTATTTAGAATCTACCCACTTCTCACCATCTCTGCCATCATTGTCTCGGCCCGAGCCCTGCTCTCGCTCATCTAAATCACTGGAGATCCCCCCCAGGGGCCACTACTTCTCCTGCGTCCTCCTCCCCCGATTATTCTCAGCCCAGGAGTCACATCCAGTCATTCCATTTCTCCACACAAAGCTCTGCAGTGGTTTAGGGGGAAAGCCAAAGTCCTTAAAAGGGGCGCAAATGCCCCAGATGATCTGCCCCACCCCCCAACCATAACCTCTTTCTCATTCTGTACTGTCTGCCTGCTCACTCCGTTCAAGCCTCACGGGCCTCCCTGCTATTCCTCAGATACCCCCAGGCCCACGGCTGCTGGAGGGCTTTGCTCTGCCCAGGATGTTCCTCTGCAGATGCCCACTTGGCCAGCACGCTTGCCCCACTTTCAAATCCTTTCTTAGATCTCACCTTCTCAAGCAGACCCACCTGAAGCATGCCATTTAATAAAGAAATGTGCCCACTACCCCACCCCACCCCATCCCTGGCACTTAGAATCCCTGCTACTTTGCTTTAATTATTTTCTCCAAAGAATTTGTCACCTTCTAGCCTACCTATCATCTATTTATTTACTATTTTATCTCTCTTCTTCCTGCTGGAAATGTTTTATTTGCTGATGCAACCCAAGGTCCTAGAACAACACCTGACGCATCCTGGGTTCGGGCATTCAGCAAGCACCGCTGGAGAATTTCCCACGGGCGAGCACGGGAGACAAACACGGAATGAGACCAACATGGTGCGTGTCTCCTTAGAGCTTACAGTCTCATTCTTACCGAGACTTCCTGGAGATAACTAATTTTTAGGATACTCTAAGGGAAGTGGAAAAGCACCAGGAAGAATTACACCAGCCACCCTCCCCGCACATTAATTGCTCTAGCTGAACCACCAGATGCTGCCGATGAAAACAGACGTGATAACCGTGTGCTCTGGGTGGCGGGCTTCCGGGCCAGCTCAGACTCAGGAGACGGTCAGCTGGGCCCCGAGGTTCCTCAGTCCAGTACATAAGGATGGGCTCGCCCTAATGCTGCTGGATGTGCTGATGAGCAAAATGAACCGCGTGGGGCACCTGGGTGGCTCAGTGGTTAAGCCTCTGCCTTCAGCTCAGGTCATGATCTCAGGGTCCTGGGATCGAGTCCCACATCGGGCTCTCTGCTCTGCAGGGAGCCTGCTTCCTCCTCTCTCTCTCTCTGCTTGCCTGTCTGCCCACTTGTGATCTCTCTCTGTCAGATAAATAAAATCTTAAAAAAAAAAAAAAATGAACCGCGTAAGACACTATGTCACTCTAGTCTTTCGATACCTATTCCCCTAAGTAACACGACGTGCCCGAGAAAAGATCCCCATTTAAAAAATTATCCGCCATGGTAATCGAGTCTTATGCTTTATTCAGTAATTAGCTGGACTGAAACCCTTCTCTGCCCATTTTTCTGTCGTTCTGGCAGCCAATTGATAACCTCAGGCAATTTTTAATTAGCACTTTTTAAAAACGGTTTGCTAAATCAGTCAACTATAAATAACCTCACCCAAATGATTAGGTTCAAATTGCATTTCGAATCCATCACCTGTTTTTACTGCAGGAACATACCATCACTCCAGGATCGTTAATTACAATGTTTATCAGT
The DNA here is from genome assembly GCF_902655055.1 of Lutra lutra. Taxonomy (NCBI): domain Eukaryota; kingdom Metazoa; phylum Chordata; class Mammalia; order Carnivora; family Mustelidae; genus Lutra; species Lutra lutra. Next base: position 98,097,113 of record NC_062288.1, on the reverse strand, counting down.
CTGTTTTAATACATGCAGAACTCCGTGGGAAGCAAATGCCAGCTGGCGCCTCTCCGCGCCGCTGTTCCGAGTGGCCTGCCAGCCGTTCGGGGTTGACATTTCTATTACCAGAAATAGCTCTGACTCCATCCGGAACCCGTGGAGATACTGTGTCGAGATAAGCCTCCCTGTGTCCCGAGACATCACCTGGTTACCGGGCCTGGGGAATAGACTTGGTGGCGGCTGTGCTTAGCTGGGCTGTCGGCACCGCCAGAGGGGGCCACGCTCCCCCCCATACCCTGCCCCCCACGTCCCGCTCCCCCGCACCCCCCACACCCAAGCGGAATTCCAGAAGCATCTCTTAGTTAGCATTTGTGTTTAGCTAATTCTGAAAATAAGGCTCAGATTCAGGAACTTTTAACTCCAACTCACAGATAAGCGAACGGCGCAGCCAGAGGCGTACATCACTCGGGCAAGGTTCACGGCAGAGGCAGAGCCGGCTCCCGGGGCTCCCCAGCGCACGCCGGCTGCCCACCCCACACCTCCCCGCTCGTCTCTGTTCCTCAGGTTCTGTCTCCCTCCCATCGTGTCTCCACACCGAAGCCAGAGTGACCTGCTTCGGATGCAAGCCTGCTTGTGTGGCTCCTGTGTTAGCCAAGCGGCATGAGGCGAAGGTTCCAGATGGTCCTAGCAGGCCGCATGTCACCCACCCTCGGACTCCCTCTCCCCCCGCTCTCCCACGGCCTCCTCATGAGCTCGGCCCTTCGCCTACAAGCCGGCCCCGTGCCCCTGCTCCCGATTTTCACTAGGGTTTCCAGGCAGCCACTGGGGTCACCGAAACCGCGGTCTTCCCTGATGGCTGCCCCAGCCTCTCTGGGGGCAGGGCCGTGTTGGTGCCCACGCCAACCTGAGAGACCCCGGAACCCTGGGGCAGAACAAGACAGACGGCACTGTCGGTGTCAGGTGAGGGGACAGTGGCAGGCTCACGGACCAAGCAGCCTGGGGAAGGGGACCGAGGAAATCTGGGAAGGGGTCTCAGTATGATCCCACATGTCATTATACTAATCATTCTACAAAATCCAAGTGTCTTCCTTGCATCCTATAGTTCCGGAACTCAAAGGCAACGAGACCATTTTCCTGGGGCATGTGTGGTCCTTTTTTAAGACATCAGGAAGGAAGACAGCGACTTAAGCAAAGTCTCGCAGGTGCTAGCGCTGCTAGTTTTCTCGGCCACTCTTCCGCTACTCTTCATCGCTTACAGGCTGTCATCCCCTGAAGGGAAACGAGAGCTCCTTCCTGCTGCGGGTTGCTCCATGAGCTCTGCCCCAGGAGTGGTGGTTTCCAGGAGATTTCACACGCGGATGGAATGGCCAGGGTTCTCCTCTAGCTCCGGCCGGCAGCAAGAACCCCGGCCATCCAGGCCTCCGAACTGTTCCCTGAGCTGGGTGTAAACCTGCACGATCTCACGGCTGGGGAGAACCCTAGGAGACCCGAGCTCCGGCACTAGAGGCTGGTTTGCTCATGAGTAATCCCACTGGCGACAGACAGACCCCACAGACATGCCCTCAACTCCATAGACACACCACAAACACAGTTATGCTCATGAAAGTCTTTAATTCCCCAAAGGCCACCCAACTATTTCCGAACGTTTTCCCAGACAGCCCAACAGATAGTGAGCTAATGACACATGCATCTCGCTTATTTGTTCAATATTGAGAAGCACATACTGGAGAATTTCCTCCACCAGGGGGCAGCCAAGCCTTGCTAAAATGTAGACTACATATATAATACCCATAAATCCATATATACATGGATATACTCTATGTACACATATGTGTGTGTGTGTGTGTGTGTGTGTGTGTGTGTGTATGGCTATACTTTATTTGGATACAGTATAGAGAGTCCCATTTTTAACTTGGCCACATAGAGTAAACACTTACATCCATATTTTCAGCTCAAGATGCCCATCGTACCCTGTGAAGGACGGAGACTGTGGGGAACCGGCACGGATGTCATCCTCAGAATACCAGGGGTTAAAAGCTGCTCTGATGTAGCTATTGGCAGTTCAACCTGAATTGGGTTCATGTCCCCAAGAATCTTCATTTAGCCACTGAAGTAAGGAAGTCGGATAGTGGAGCGCTGAGGTAGTCTTAAATACAAGGCTTTCTGTTAAGTTCCAGCTCAATAAACTCCACGTTGTGTGTCAGCTTTCGTCACCCAGCGTGCCAGCCACTGCTCTACAGAGGGTCCTGACTGTAAGAAGAACATGTCTCTTGGGGAAAGCACAGATTCACACACAGTAAGAGGAATAACAAATGTGTCCTTTTCCTCAAAAAGAAATCTAGACTACAGGACTCTCTTTTATCCTTCCCCAAGGTCCTTGAGCAAACTACGGAAATACGAACAGTAAGAGGTCAATACATTTAATCCTTCCAAAGAGCCATGATGTATGATCAGTAGAAAATCATCCCTGGGTTCAAAGGAAGGAAGATAACAGCCTGTGGCCATGTGTCATCTCTCCTGATGCTGCCAATTGTTCTTAGTCGGAAAGAGAATACGTGAATTTGACCAGTGGTTCTTCCTTCCCCTTTTACCTCTTTTAACCAAAACTGGCCTGCCTGGCCCCATGTCCCTGAGTCTTCTCCTGCGATAGTGTGGTATGTATAGGACTGAGTATGATTTGGGGGGAATGGGGCAGGAGGTTCAGTATTCCCCACCTTTATGGAGAGTGAAAACAGATGTCTCCCAGAGATGGGTGATCCAAACATATGGGAAATGGGACCACATAGGAACTGAGTGGGGTGAAGAATTTCCTCTCTAATGTGAGGAAACGTTTAAAATGGGAAATGGTGAAGAAGTGAGAAGCACGGCTCAGCAACTTTTTCCACACTGTCATCCACTGCATTCTTTCCCGTTATATCCAAGTAGGATCCCCTGTCCTTCCCAACACAGTACTTGAAGCAGCCCCTTCTAATCAGGCAGACCTAACACAAAAGTTGAAAACTACTTCTCAAATCCCAACTAGAGAAATTGCCTAGAAACAAGACTCTTGGGTCCAGAACTGTCCAATATGGTAGCCACATATGTCTATCAAGCACCTGCAATGGAGCTAGTATGGCTGAAGAACTAAGTTTTTATTTTTAATTTTATTTGATTTTAGTAATTAAAATTAAGTTGACATAGCCATATATGGTTGGTGGCTACTGGACTGGACGGTACAGCTCTTGAACACTTCCATCCACACAGAAAGTTCCATTGGACAGCACTAGTCTCATCCATGGCAATATCAAAAAGCTTTAAGTATTCACAGAATTCACACCAAAACTCTGTTTCCTCATCTTAACATGGTCTTACAGGAATCTTGCAACTACTTTACAGGTTGTTTTCTTGATTTGTAATAGGAGATGATAATACCTGAATCCAGTTAAAGCTGATTCAGGGCCTTTACCTGCCCTCATGTTGAGAAAGTCTAACTCAGTTCTGTCGGGCGCAAGAGTCTTTAGTACCGTGCGCTGCGGGCGTTTACTGTCCTCGCCCACACCAGCCACTCACAGTGGGCGGGGGCCCCAGCACGCCTCGCCCGGGCCCAGAGATACTACCTGACGGACAACCAGGTCACAGCTCTCAGTTCATCTCCTACCCCCACCTTCAGCACCCACACACCACCACCCGACACGGCTTTGTTAACCAACTGGAAGGAATGTGTCAGTAAGGCATGGCTCCTGACCATTCACAGACACACACGGACGGGTGAGGGAACTCCCTTTCTCATTATAAGTCAGCTACCTCCCAGTTTGGGCCGGTTTGGCTTGTTCAGAGCCCTTAACCTTTCTCCTCCTGTTGCCACATTTCAGTAATTCGAGGAGAAATATTCCTTCTAACTCTGCTCTAGGGGCCAGACAGACCCTGACCCTGGTCTTGAATTCAAATCCCCGCCTGCTGTGTAGAGGCAGTGCTGGTGTGGGGATAAGGAAGATGGAGTTGTCCGCAAAGAAGAAAGAGCTCCCATTCCTGCAGATGTGTTTACAGCAGTGAGACTCAAATACAGATAAATAACCTTCATAAATTATTCTTCCAGATTTGTCAGGTATCGTTGGTTTCTAAATAGCAATGGTACTTAACACAACCGCGCAGGCTCCGGCAAGGTCAATACGACGGACCGCACACGTGGCCAACACAACTGCCCTGATCAATGACAAGTAAACTGCTTCAAGGTCAAACTGCATCTGGACGAGCCTGGGTTTGACCCCATGGAGATGGTATTCTCTGGAAGATGTTCAATATGAATGAAAAAATCATACGGCATCTGGAGGTTCCTTCCAAATTCAGGTGGGACATTTTATCACTGACAAGGCAAGGCTGCAAGGAAGAAAATTTTAAAGTGATTTCTCCATTTAGGGCGCTCTGCGTCGTGCAGGACAGCCTGTCCTCCTCCCCGGGGAGCAGAGGACTGGAACACCAGCTCTGCCCCCGCGTCGGCGCCAAGAGGCTCCACGGTGCTCCAGACCAACTTGCCTTCTAGGAACACCAAAGCTGTGGCTGCTTCTACGAGGAACCATGGCCAAGCTCTGGCCAAGCTCTGCCTCACGGGGACATCCATGCAAGGTGCACCCGCAGGTGCACGGAGGTCTCGTCGGAGCGGAGATCACGTGATTCATCTCCGTGTCCTTTTCTCCTTCTCCAGTCTCGGCCCCGCCTTATCTCTTCTCTCTCTTCTCTCATTGCTTATTCTCGGAACTCAGTCATCTGGCTAACTGCACATATCACTTCATTTGCTCTTTTTATTTTGGAGGGAGACATGTCCCTGAGGCCCCCCCCCAAAGCTTTCTGCTTAAATTGACGAGTTCGGTTTTGCTGGTTGCCCCCCAGAACCCTGCTGATGTTGGCAAGGACTGCGATGTGTCCTCAGTGCTCTATGGAGTGTCTAACACAGAGCCAGCTCCGATCCATGAGAAGAACGAATGTGTATGAATTTTAGACATAGCGAGAACTGAACCAATGCTCACGTGTGAGCATACAAGACTTCTAGGATCAGATTTCTTCATTTGTTTTTTTTTCTTTACTACACTGGAAGGATGGGAAGCAAACATGTCCGCTCACTTTCTGAGCCCTGGTCCTCCCCGTTCTCAAGAAAAGGTAAACGAAGTTTGGGTTGCTAATAATTCATCCAAGAACAGGGTTGAGGGGGAAAAGTAGAGTGGACTAGAGAAGCAGACAAAGGAAGGAGCTTTGTGTGAGCCAGAAAGAGCTGTCCTGTGCGGGGGGAATGGACCGTGTCAGGAGAGAAGCAGCAAGACCTCAGAGAGGAGGACGGTGTGCTACCGCAGCTGGCTAGAGCTTCCTTCCTCCCCTAGGAAGAGCTCCCAGGCCTACGGGGAAGGTGTAGACAAGGACAGTAAATGTCTCGGTGATGACACATGGGAACCGACGACAGAAAACCAGGTAGTCTTGACAGTATAAAGCCCAGAACCGTGAGAAGCCCTTAGTACGACACTGAATTTCTTCGCAGCTTAGAGAGACAGATGTTTAGCAACAGAATTAGAATGACTTGGAGAACTTAAAGGTGATACTTCTCCTGTATGGGAGCGTGTGAACTTAAGACTCGTACACGCCACCGTTGTTAAGTACACAGGTCGCCCCCGGTGGAAGCTCCACATGCGCTCAGCCTTGGCGCTGAGCCGCCGTCACACGGCCCGTCCCCCCGCTGCAATCGGCGAGTGCGCTTCTCTGCCCGCAGCCAAGGAGCGGGGACGCTGCGCGCTTCTGACAGGCTGCATCAGACTATGCTTCTCCTTGGTCAAGGTCAGGAGCAGAGCCCACGGATGCTTCTCGTTTTGGTGTTTAGCATGCTTGTAAGTCTAAGGCCAAACTTATGATGTAGAATTGTCCCAGAACAAATGGTAATTTTTCGCCTCTCTGCCGCTAATGATTTACTATTATGACCATCTTCTAACTCAGAAGCCAAAGAATCAAGGAAATTGAGATCTCCCTCTTCAACTTTTAAATTAAAATCTATAAAGAAAATTTCAAGGTGAGAAAAGACATAAAGCCATATCAATACATAAAGCACAAGAGAAAGGAATATTGTATAATACTCTTAATACAAAAAACAAAACAAAAAAAAACACCTGTCAGTGTGGAAGGAAGCAGCCTCCTTATTCTAACCCCTTACTTACTGGAGACTGTTCCAGGGGAGTAAACAATGGCAGAACCCTTTGAATGATTTTACAGAGATAGCTCCATGGCATAAAACAAACTTACAAACACACTAGTAAGTCAGGAAAGAAAGATGCCCAAGGAAATCATACAGGCTTGATCTTAATCTGCCCGAATGAAGGAGTGAATATTCATGGCAGGTCAAGGTCAGCACGCAATCTGCAGGTCATTCCTACGACTACTGTGGCTTGTGGTGGGACGCGTGCAGGTGTGCCTTAGTGACGGCCTGTTGGGCTGCAGACCAGAAGCGCCAGCAGAGTTGCCGTCGATGAGGATCAGGACCAGGACGGGTTGCATCAGATACCTGTGGTTTATGGGCAGCACTCACGCCAATCAGCCAGGACCTGTGCCCTTCCAGGCATCTAATGCCATATCACTGGGAGCAGTCATGCAAAACCCAATTTCTGGAAGTACAGCCAAATCTCAAGGGAGTGGAGAGCAGAAGGCGGTTTCCCTCTGTCCCCCTGAGGCTATCACCAAGCAGAAGCAGAGAGGCCTATGAGAAGTTCTGTGACAGCGATGGAGGGACAGTTAGATAATAAAGCCAACAATAGGGAAAGACGGCTCCAAGACATTCTTTGCAATAGTGAAGGCATATTGTTTTGAGGAAAAGAACAGGAAAATTTGACAGATATGACTGAGAAAAGTTGGTAAGAGTTTGTAACAGATGAGAACCCTGCTTCTCAAAGAGAACGGCCATGACCAGTATCAAAATTAGATGTGCCGTCTGCCAAAACTTGAAGATTCCGGGGCCTTTTCCAGAGGCCAAACATCAGAACTGGGGAGGTGGCGTGAATCCAGGGAATGTGCATTTCAACTCATTTCCCAAGTGATCCTTGAAGCGAGAGAGAGTATGAGAAGGGGAAGGAAGATGATGTGCCCGGCCTATGTCAGCTTGGAGTGCCATGGAGCACCCAAGAGGGAGGCTCTGAATGCACCTGGGAAGAGAGGACACTGCAGGGGAGACAGGTCAGAACCAGAGTTACGCAGCTGGCATGAACCGGAGTCTCCTGATAAAATACAGGCAGGTCATGATACTTGAAAAGATCCTTGATTTGTATATATATTTGGCCGCCAAATACCTTTCTATTTCAGAAGAACCCTTACTCGTTCGTGGATTTTGGAGGAAGCAGGGCCCCATTCCTCAACATGGGAGCCTAGAAGCCAGTAACACTGCCCCATCAAGACCAGGTCCATCCGATGATTCTGCTCAGGACTCTGAGTCTTAAAGGAGGAACTCAAAGAGGCAGAAGGAGTTAAGAAATGATTCACAGCAATGGCCTCTCTAGTGTCAAGGCACCCATGGAGATGCCAAACCCAGATTCTTCAAGTGGTGGGAACTTGACTCCTGCTAAGCCATTTTCCAAGAATGACTTTTCAGCTTCCCCCTCCCCAAATCTATGAGCTGCTCAAATATTTTTCAATAAATTCATTTTTTACGTACATTTTTGAGATCTGAAGAACACTAGAGGACACAAATAAACCCCTGATAAACTTCTCCAGCTGTTGGAGAGAAAGAAATAGAGACAGGAGACAGAGAATGCGTCCCAGAAAGCAAAGAGCCCAAGAACTGCTTGAGAAAAGGATTCGGGAGACATAACACCAGCAAAAGAAGGAACAGTTCACTGCAGAGAGAGAAGGAAGTGATGTGTGAGGACTGGCCATTTCCTCGTCACACTGTTATTATGTTCCCCCAGCCGAGTTCGGGGCCACCAGCGTAAGAACCATCCCTCACTCGCTGCATCCACACGGCATATCCGAGCGCTGTCCATGGCAGCCACTCTGGAAACACGTGAGGGAGGCAGGAAGGAGGAAAGGAAAGACTGAACCTTGGAGAAGGTAAGACACATGGAATCATAGTTCCCACCGACACCCTGAGACACAAACTGAGCCCGCCCCCGAGTGGTCCTTCCTCGACCCTGGGACGCGGGCAAGGCAGCACCTGGGCTCCAACCACCACCTCTTCCGAGCAAGGCAATCTTCCTGCCTGCTCCTTTCAAGGACACTCTCCCCTTGCCTTTCTCCTCTCCCACCAGACACTTTACTGTCCCTTACTTACACTTTCAAGAAAGGCAGGAAAGTTCTCTGATTCCAAGCAGCTTTCTTTGCCTCTCTGCCCTGAGCACACTCCTGATTCTGGGGAATGTGAAGGGCTTAATCTTGTGTCTGATATATGAGAGAGGAAAAACTACAATGAACAAAATACAGATTAAATAGCTCAAAAAGTGATCGCAAACATCTCTTTCCTACCTATTCTATTTCCAGGAGAATCTGAGCGCCACTAAGAATCCTGGGTCAACTCCGTCTGTGTCAGTTTGCAACCTGGGTATCGGGCTTTGCACAGAGAATGTGCCTAAGACACGTAACAATTACCTGCTCTCAAGTGGAAGAGAAGAAATCGACGGAGACAAGGGGTTAACCATCCAAATGGGTGGGCAGATGTTCCTAGAGAAGCTGGAAGAATTAGAAGAATTCTGCAGCAGGAGAGATTACATTTAGAAACGTGAGACCCTCTCAGACAGCAGGGGAAAGGCCAAAAGGTGGAAGGAAAGCCACCTCTTTCTGGTGAAAAGACTGAACGCACAAAACTTCACAGTCACAAATGCATTTGTTACCGCCCGCCTGTTCTGTTCCACTGTGTGGGCTCGTTACCGGGCCAGCAGATCGCTTGTCTTCCTACTTCTGAGACCTCCAGCCTAGAGGAGTCAAGTCATAACCCAACAGAGTGACGACCATACAGCTCTCGGTGGTCCAAGAATTGGTGCCAGAGGCAAAGATCGTATGAGACTCTTAGACGGTCCGAAATTGGGAAGAAAAGGGCATCTGGGTGGCTCAGTGGGTTAAGCAGCTGCCTTTGGCTCAGGTAATGATCCCAGGGTCCTGGGATCGAGTTCCACATCAGGCTCCCTGTTCAGCGGGGAGTCTTCTTCTCCCTTTCCCTCTACTGTTCCCTCTGCTGCTCCCCCTGCTTGTGCTCTCTTGCTTTCCCTGTCAAATAAATAATTAAAATATTTTTTTAAAAATTGGGAAGAAGGAAGCAGATAGATATCTGATGACATGAAATACAGCAATGCTCCCTAAATCGTCCATTTTATCTCCAGCTTCCTACTTCCCTACCTTGTTCAGGGTAACAATATAAGGGCAAAAAGGATGGAGGGGAGGATTCCTAGCTGAGAGAGCTAAAAAGTCCTCATTTCCGCTGGCAGGTCTGAGGAACAGGATGTGCTCTCCAGATTATGGGGCAAAGAGAGGGTAGCTTGCGTCCCTGAGCATTTGGAGCAGAATGACCCACTGACAAGTGCTGGACATGTAGAAGACCACTCAGCCTTCTTGTTTCTAAGCCCTGGGATTTCAGGATCTCTTTTTTTAAATCATTACTCTGCAGCAAAACCAATCCTATAACTTGTCCTACCCACTCTGCAATCTCTTCCCTACCCCCATGCCCCAATAAGGTTCACACTGTTCACATCTTCCATGGATGGACCTTTCCATATAAACACTAATCATTAGTCTCCAACCTGCCTAAAGAAGTTGCAAAACAACAGTGCAGTCATTCTAAGTCATGATCTACCGTCCACTTTTGTCACTGCTCTAGAAGAAGCCTTCCAGGGGCATGAGGAAGAAATTTACATTTGGCAAGAGAATGTTGGAGAAAATTCACAGTGCCCCTCGGGTTTTAGGGACAGTGATCCAGAAGACTCGAATTTGCAAAGGCATAGTATTCCTTTTGATTAAACAGGGTACCCAGTTCTCCACCTCGTTCAATAAGAATTTGAGTAGTTTACAGTTTATAATCCCACTAATCCCTTGGTCTCCTAGAATCCCCACACCTTGACCATTTTGTCCATGAGCAGAAAGAATACTCAGCCATTCAGCCTTGCTCAATGAGTATCAAATGTTCCAAAGTGTTCTGGGCTCTGTGACACAAGGTCTTTACAGTTAGAGTAAAAGTAAGATTATGTTATAGACCATATAGGGCCCTATCTTTGAGACGGGGGATTTAGAGGAGACGTACTCACTGGTTCTGGGCATCTAAGATGCTGGTTCTCTGATGTCCCCAAATCTAAAACTCCTTTAGATTTGCATTTGACAATTTGCTTTTCCCCAAAGCAGCTCACTTTTCCAACGCTAAGCATTTAGAATCTTATTCTAGTCCAAGTTTTATTTAGTTTGTCTTATTTATCATTCAGTACAGAAGAGTGCAGTGCTGAAGTATAATCTAGTTTGTGAATGAAGATTGTGAATAAAGTTTATCTTTGGGCCTGCAAATATTATTTTAAGTATTGAGAGGAAAAGGGAGAAATGAAAGGGGAAATGTATGGAAAGGGGGGACAAGCAAGGGAGGAGTGTGTTCGGGAGGCTGGGAGCCCAGGACGGTATGGAGGACAGCCGGGCCATTCATATACATGGGGTTGCAGGGGTGGGGGTTCGCAGGGAGGGAAGCTAGCGATCCACTGTCCATCCCGTGAGCAGCGGGGAGGCTACCATGCAAGGTGGTTTACATACCCCGTTTTCACTGGCTCTTCCCAGTAAGTGACAGGAGACAGATATTGTTATCTATGTTTTTCACACACACACACAAAACCTGAGACTTGGATGAATCTATAAAGCTAATATGTGGCTAAACTGCAAAGCAAAACCAAGCCTACTCCACTCCAAAGCCAAGTTCTTTCCTTTGACGTTTGATAAATTTCACCTGTTGAGAATCCCAGTTTCGTAACATCTTTCGCTTTCCCCTACCAATAGAGAACCATGCTGCACTCTTCTTCAAGCTAGGTCAGGAGTGTCCCCCCAAAATTCTGTGGGATAAACCACAGTACCCCACTTACAGTCACACGTGCTAAAGAGAAATAAAATTTGCTGAGTTTCCTAAAACTGTTTTCAACCAGGTTAAGTTGTTAAACAAGTAAAAACATTCAGCAAGCCACCATCCTAAGCGAATAAAAGACACAAGTCTGATAGGTCAGACCTTTATGGGGACCCAACTATAGACTCTTTTCTGACCAATGAACTTGCATCACATATAGATTATAGACTCATTCTGTTCCATTGGGAGAAGAAGTTTTCAGTCATTACTTGTCACAACCATCTTGACACCTCCATTCCACTGGGTAAGACCCTCCAACCCCCACTTTCACATGCTCACTCATATTAACTGTTCGGTGAGGTTTTTTTAGTGTCATATCTTCCCTTGCCTGGCAAGCAAGATAATAAACTCTTGTTTTGTTTTTCTTTATAGTCTCAAAGGCTTTGTCCTATTTGGTGACAGAGCTGATCACCCTTCTCCATCCTGATTCTGGAGGTAGGCATCCAGAAGGTTTGGCCTTTCCTAAACCGTCAGCTTTCAAGAATAGTCAAGAATATTGAATCTCCAGTATACATTATCTTGATTACACAAGTCCAAGGCAACTCAGGGGATATCTTAGTCATAAGCCTCTAAGATACTGGCCTTCCATCAGGCCAGAAGCACCCTGATTCTAATGATGTCTCCGAGTTGAAGCTGGTGATTTGAAAATGATTATATTATATTAACTCCAGGGAACTCCTAAGGAAAACCTATTCCTGCACTTACTTCTCACAAAAATCACTCACAGAACTCTACCACCTGTGAAAGAGGGAGAGAAAAAAACAATATTGGCTATGAATTCTTCTAATACCCTAGAGGGGACCCAGCACCTGCTCAGCATCCTCACTGATAAGCATAATTTGGAACACCTGCTAGCCAGTGGCAGTTATTCTAGTCCAAGTTTTACTTTGTCTTATTTATCATTCCCAAGTTTCTCAAATAAGCAGGCCAATAACTATCTTCGGAAAGCAATATCATACGTTGTGACAGGACATTCATTTGCCGGAAACATTTGCCAAGAACCCACTATGAGTAAGGTAGTGAGCCAGGCTGAGAAACGAAAACGTGACTAAGATGCAGAGGTTATTACCCTCCAGGAGATTAAAAGACTTCAGTCAGGTGTAAAAGCCCAAGTAAGAATCTCATTAAAAGTGTCTTAAGTGCACAAGAGTCCTATTCTGAGTGGTACAGGAACACAGCAGTAGTTACGAACACGGATTTGTGGAAAGCTTAACAGAAGAACTGACAATTGGTTCCGTCTGAAAGGACAAGCAGAATTCGCTCAGACGGGGGATACCTTGGAAGGAAGTCTTTCTAGGCGGAGACAGCGTGGGCAGCACACTGAGGATGAAGACATTTGGGGATGATGAAGACTTGGCAAATTTTTAAATTAAGCGGGTGAAGTTGGGAATGGAAGTTGTCATGAAGTCAGCTTAGAAAGAACGGACTATGCTAAACTAGGAGTCTGAACGTCCTAGTGTAGGCAGTGGAGAGCTAACTGAAATTTAAAAAGTAGTTTCTACGTGCGTCCACTTCCAGTCAACATGGAATAAGAGACACAAGATCTACCCTATCATCAAAACCACTAAAAACTCTACAAAATACATGCAACAATGATTTTGAGACATTGGATAACAGTTGATGCAGGACAGTCACTCCTGAGGAAAAAAGGAATAAATGAGCTGAACCCTATGATTACCCCGGCATACTGTCTGGACGAAAAATCTCCCAGTTTGATGAATACTACAAATGCACAAAGCCAAGAAGCTATAAGAACCCTAAGTAAAAGAGACATTAAAAAAAACAAAAACAAAAACCCTTGGGGTACCTGGGTGGCTCACTGGGTTAAAGCCTCTGCCTTCAGCTCAGGACATGATCCCAGGGTGCTGGGATCGAGCACTGTGCCAGGCTTCCCACTCGGGGGGGGGTCTGCTTCTCTCTCTCTCCCTCTGCTGCAACCTCTGCTTGTTCTCTCTCTCGCTCGCTCGAATAAATAAATAAAAATAACCAAAAACAAAACCCAAGACCTATCTATATGCTGCTTACAAGAGGCTCATTTCAGACCTAAAGACACTTGAAGATTGAAAGTGAGGGGATATGGAAACATTTGTCACACAAATGTGTGACAAAATGTTTGTGTGACAAAAATTTGTCACACAAATGTCAAAAGACAGCCAGGGTAGCAATAATTATATCCGACAAAGTAGACCCTAAAACAAATACTATAACATGGGACAGAGAATGACACTACCTAATCATAAAGAGGACAGTGCAAAAAGAAGATGCAATTGTAAATATTTATGCACCGACATGAGAACACTCCATACATAAAACAGTTAATAACAAACATAAAATAATTAATTGATAGTCGTGCACTAAGAGTAGGGACTTTAACATCTCACTCACATCGCGGGCTGGATCATCCAAACGGAAAAGCAAGAAGCAAATAGTGGCTTTGTGTGACACAATGGACCAGATGGACTTAACCGATACATCCAGAACATTCCATCCTAAAAAAGCAGAATGCACATTCTTTTCAGGTGCACATAGACCATCTCAGAGGAGATCACGTATTAGGCCACAAAACAAGTCTCAGCGAATTCAAGAAGATTGAAGACCTACCATGCATCTTTTCTGAAAACAATACTATGAAACTGTAAGTTAACCACAAAAAAAAAGAAAAATCTTGGGGCTCCTGGGTGGCTCAGTGGGTTGAGCCGCTGCCTTCGGCTCAGGTCATGATCCCAGGTCCTGGGTTCGAGCCCCACATCGGGCTTTCTGCTCAGCGGGGAGCCTGCTTCCTCCTCTCTCTCTGCCTGCCTCTCTGCCTACTTGTGATTTCTCTCTGTCAAATAAATAAATAAAATCTTAAAAAAAAAAAAAAGAAAAATCTGGAAAGAGTGGAAACACATAGAGGGGAAATAACATGCTGCTGAATGAATGGGTCAAGCAGGAAATTGAGGAGAACTCAAAAACTACATGGAAACAAATGAAAATGAGAACACAATGATCCAAAATCTTTAGGATGAAGCAAAAGCAGTTCGAAGAGGGAAGTTTGTAACAATACAGGCCTGTCTCAGGTAGCAAGAAAAACCTCAAATAAAGGACCTAATCTTATACCTAAAGGAGCTAGAAAAAGAATAACTAAACAAAACCCAAAACCAGCAGAAGGAAGGTAAAATATAAAGATTAGAGCATAAATACATGATGGAGAAACTCAAAAAGCAACAGAAGAACAACAACAGAAGCAACAGAACAGATCGATAAAACCAGAAGCTGGTCAGTAAAAAGATCAACAACACTGATACAACTTTGGCCAGACTCATAAAGAAAAAAAAAAAAAAAGACGATCCAAATAACAAACAAAATCATAAATGGAAGAAGACAAGTAACAAACACCACCACAGAAAGACAAACAGCTGCATAAGAATATTATGAAAAACTCTATGCCAACAAACTGGGCAATCTCGAAGAAATGGATAAATTCCTAGAAACATATAACCTACTAAAACTGAAGCAGGAAGAAATAGAAAATTTGAACAGACCAATTACCAGCAATGAGATTGAATCAGAAAACTCCCAACAAACAAAAGTTAAAAAACTCCCAACAAACAAAAGTCGAGGACCAGATGGCTTCACAGGCAAAGTCTGCCAAATATTCAAAGAAGAGCTAATACCTATTCTTCTCAAGCTATTCCAAAAAACAGAAGAGGGAAGAAAATGTCCAAATTCATTCTATGAGGCCAGTATCATCCTGATACCAAAGCCAGAGACACTACCGGCCTATATCTCTGATGAACATAGACAAAAATCCTCAACAAAACCCTAACAAACGGAATCCAACAATACATGAAAAGAAATCATTCACCACAATCAAGTAGGATTTATTCCCAAGATGCAAGAGTGATTCAATACTCACAAATCAATCAACATGATATCACATCAATAAGAGAAAGGGCAACAACCATACGATCATTTCAATATAGGCTGGAAAAAAAACACTTGATAAAGTACACATCCATTCATGATAAAACCCCTCAACAAAGTGGGTTTAGAGGGAACACACCTCAACGTAATCAAGGTCTTAGATGCAAAACCCGCAGCTAATATCATACTCAACGGGGAAACACTGAGAGCCTCTCCCCTACCATCAGCAAGAAGACAAGGCCGTCCACTCTTATTCAACATTTTTATTCAATGTAGTACTGGAAGTCCTAAACACACAATCAGGCAAGAAATAAAAGGCATCCAAATTGGTAAGGAAAAAATAGTATCATGTCACCTGCAAATAGTGAAAGCTTTATCTACTGAAAACCCTAAGGACTCCAACAAAAAAACAAAACAAAACAAAACAAAAAAAACACCACTAGAACTGATGAATGAACTTGGTAAATTCACAGGGTATAAAACCAAGGCACAGAAGTCTGTTATATTCATATACACCAATTATGAAGCAGCAGAACATGGAATTAAGAAAACAATCTCATTTACAATTGTACCAAAAATAGTAAAATATCCAGGAATAAACTTAGCCAAAAAGGTGGAAGATGTGTACTCTGAAAACTCTAAAACATTAACGAAAGAAGCTGAAGATGACACAAAGAAATATTGTTAAAATGCACGTATTACCCAAAGCGATCCACACATTTAATGCAATCCCTATCAAAATGCCAGTAGCATTTTTCACAGTAAAATTTGTCAAAGACAAATACCGTATGATTTCACTTGTAAGTGAAATTTAAGAAACAAAGGAGCAAAGAGAAAAAAGAAAGAGACAGACAGACAAACTACAGGGAACACACTGAGGCTTACACCCCCTCCCTCTGGGGAAGAGGAATGGGGGTTAAGGGGCACACTTGTGGTGAGCGCTGGGTGTTGTATAGAAGTGCTGAGTCACTCTGTCATACACCTGAAACTCATACAACACTGTGCGTTAACTATACTGGAGTTAAAATCAAAATCATAGTTGGGGGCGCCTGGGTGGCTCACTGGGTTAAGCCTCTGCTTTGGGCTCAGGTCATGATCCCAGGGTCCTGGGACTCAGAGTCCTGGGATCTAACCCCGCATGGGGCTCTCTGCTCAGCAGGGAACCTGCTTCCTCCTCTCTCTCTGCCTGCCTCTCTGCCTACTTGTGATCTCTGTCAAATTAATAAAATCTTAAAAAAAAAAAAACGAAAATCATAGTCAAATGTAAAAAGAGTTGTAATGGTAACAAAGAGAACATACTAGGAGGCAGGTGTTAAGCAGTGTGGCCAAGGGGCCCTCAGTGAGGGAGCACATTCAAGCCAAGATCCGAGGAGGAACGAGCCGCATCGAGAAGGAAGGCCGCAGTTTCCAAGTGCAGGAAGAGCCCAGGTAAGACCCCAGAACAGGGCTGAATAAGTTCAAGGTGCTGGAAGGACCAGCCTGATTTGGTTGGGTCTGCCAGAGCCAACCCTGCAGGGCTCTCGTGAGAAGTCTGCTGCTCCTCTCAGGCCCGTGGACAGTCCTTCCAACACATCGAGAGAGGACGACACGGGGCTTACTGTACATTTGCAGACTATTGTGCAAGCCTGGCGTAATGGATGCTGGCCCAGCAGGAGTGGAAACGAGACCAGGCTAGGGAGCTGTCACTTAGGGACAGGCGGGGGCAGATCAGGACCTGGACCACGGTGGTGAGGATCTGGAGATGAATCGTGGAGGTCAATCTGACAGTTTATACATCGGCTGGGAGGGAGGCAGGGAAGTCAGGGCGATTCCAACAGGGCGGGTGGTACGAAAATAAAGAGGACTGGGGGTGTCACAAGTTCTGGGGTGGAATCGGGAGTGTAGTTTGAGAAGACTGAGAGGCATCCCGTGCGGCCCTGGCTCATGAGCCCAAAACCACAGAGAAGCCAACAAATGGGGCCTTGGAGCAGCATCTCTAAGAGGTCAGATCAGAAATTAGATCCCCGGACTCAAGATGTATGGAACAAGGTCTAGTTCATCTCTATTTCGAAATACGGCCTTTCCCATCTCTATTGGCTTTTCTCCCTCTCCCTGGGCCTGCTCTGGCAGCCTGCCTAAACTCCCGGCGACCTGATGCACACACTCCCTTGCACCAAGTTAAGAGCCCACACGGCACCCCGCTGGGAAGGTAGAGATGGTCAGAAGCCTTCTGCAAACTGAGACTGGTCGAGCAGCCCATCTGGTTCTATTGCGCCCTTATCTTTCCAACAAACTGAATGACAAATTTTGCAGGCCTAATTATTTCTTGGGTAATCAATCTCATCTCTTATCATTTCACTTCTCTACCTCACTATATGCTGGTCTAGTATTTCTCCATTCCCCCTTCCATACGAAGGAAGCCTCTCCCAGCTTCTAACCCACACAAGTGATCTTGCCCTTGATTGATAGGAAGCACAGGGAGGCATTTAAAGCAAGGGCAGGTCACCTGCAATCCCAATGCCTTTGAATTTCACCTTCATGTTAGCAGACCTAAAAATTTGGAGCCCTCAAAGGGCCAAGGAGCCTGCTGACTACGACATGACCTCACTTTTCACATCACTGACCAGATCTATAGGGAACCTAGGTCATGGGGGACAGGAAGGCTTCAAAGCCCAGGAGGGCATGAGTCTGTGTCCCGAAAGGACCAGTAGAACTATAAGGACCACCACACTCTGGCCAGAAGACCACGCTCTCTTCCTACACACTAAAGTCTCCTGGAAGAGCACTTTTTCCTGGGAGCCACTGACCCAGACCTGAACACCAGAAAAATCTGTCAAGCCACCAGCAGAGGTGGAGAATACCAAAGGAGGAAAAGGACACCAAAGGAGGAAAACACCGTGTTCAGGGACTCTTACTCTCATAAAAGCTGCCTTGCTGGCCTGTCAGGTTTATGACCTCAGAATCCCCGATTCCTCCTTGATAATCAACACCTTAACCCAACACTTGCCATCCTGGCTGCCTATTTCTGCACAATTAGCAACTTAGCAGCTCCTCATGGGCTTGGGACCATACAAGCTATGGACCAGAGAGATCAGTCTCTAACTGGAAGAGTTTAAAGAAGAAGAAGAAGAATTCTGTAAGAGAAAAAATTAGAAGCTTTATTTTGAATTTGCTTTTTAGTTTTGAAAAATGTAAGGCTTTAAGTTTTGGGTTTTTTTTTCCCCAACAGAGACAGAATGAATTGCAGTAACACGTAATAAATGCTGAAGCCTGAAACATTATGGAACTGTGTGACTGAGGGAAGAAACAGTTTCAAAATTCTGTATGGAGAATTAGAATCCTGGAGAACATACGTAAAACACAATAATGGCAAACATGCTATGAGGAACTATACAAACAGTTAATAACTGATGTTGTTGTTTGACAGGAAATTGTTTTTCCTTTTTTTTTTTTTAAAGATTTTATTTTTATTTATTTGAGAGAGACAGTGAGAGAGAGCATGAGCGTGGAGAAGGTCAGAGAGAGAAGCAGACTCCCCTTGGAGCCGGGAGACCGATGCGGGACTCGATCCGGGGACTCCGGGACCATGACCCGAGCCGAAGGCAGCTGTCCAACCAACTGAGCCACCCAGGCGTCCCTGTTTTTCCTTTTCTAATCCTTTAGTATTTATCAATATTTTCCTAGTAAATTTGCATTTCTATTATTAACAGAGACATTGCTATTGTTTTACTTTTTAAATTTTTTAAAAATTCATTTTAAGTAGAGGTACTTGGGTGGCTCAGTCAGAGTGTGGAGCCTACTTAAAAAATACATAAGACAAGATTTTATTTTAAGTAGGTTCCATGCCCAGTGGGGGCTTGGATTCATGACCCTGAGATCAAGAGTCCCAGGCTCCAGGGACTGAGCCAGCCAGGCGTCCCTACTGTTTTACTTTTTAAAACAAGTTAGACATTAATTCCTCCACTTTCCTCTCCACAGCGCTGTTAAAGAAATAGATATAATTTAAATCTAAATGTTTTAAAATTGCTGTCAACAACAGGTTAGTAGTGCTACTATACACAAATGTTATTTCTGTGAACTTAACGTAACCAAGTCCAGGAGAACTGAATTTGTGATCAGAACTCCGGGATTAACAATAAAAATATTTTTTGGAGATAACTGTATATTCACATACAGTCGCAAGAAACGATACAGAGATTTCAAGCACGTGTCACCCATTGCCCCCCAATGGCAGCCTTGTACGTGGCTATAAGACACGATCACACCAGGAGACAGAGATCGGTGCTAGACACAGACCTTGCTCAAATGTCCCCAGTTTTATATGCACTCGGCTGTGTGTGTATATGGCTATACCCAGTTCTAGGAAATTGTATTTCAGCTGTAGATTCATGGGACTGTCACTGGCCAAGCTTCAGAACATTCCCATCACTGTGGCTCCTTGAAGAGCCAGGGCACACACGGCTCACTGTCCCTCTCCTGCTTCCTAACTCCTGCCAGTGCTGAGTCACTTCTGATCAGTGGACAATTATGGATCCCCCACGTGCAAATCACCGTGTCGAGCACTGAAGGGTCGTGACAGAAATATACATTGTGCCAAGCATGGAGGGACTGTGACAGAAATAGAAATAAAATAAGGTGTGGAGTCTAGTGGTTAAGAGGACAGGTAGGAACCAGACAAACTGGGTTCAAATGTTGGGTGTGTCGCTTACTGGCGGTGTGACCTTGGCAAAGTACCCAAGCTCTACACCACAGTTTCTTCCATAAAACGTGGCTAATAATAGTCCCTCCTAGGGTTATTAGGAGGACTCAGTGAGGTGAGTATTTGTAAAGCGAGTAGAAAGTGCCTGGCACGGAGAGATGTATGTTAACACTCAAAAACTCCCACTCCAGCAGAGGACATAGAAAACTCCCACCAGGTCAGCCTGTGTTGCTGCGGGAAGTTGGGTGCAAACCCAGCGCCATGGGAGGACGTGGGAGGGAGCTGCTCAGTTCAACTGTGGAAAGTCGAGGTAGGGTTCACAGAAAAGAGAATATTTGGGTTGGGCTTTGAAGGATGAGTAAGACTTTGACAGAAATAAAAGGGAAGGGACGGCGTTTCGTGCCCATAAAACGACAGCTGTGGCCCTGAGGGAGGAGAAGGCAAAGCCATTCTGAGAGAGGACGAGGTTTGAACGAGAGCCTAGGAGGAGACTGGAGGGGTGGGAGGGGAAGGGGCTTCCGACGAAGTCTGGGGGAATGTTGGGGCCAGGTTCTGAATGCCACACCGTCATTACCACTAGCACAGAGCAGAAATCGCTCCAGTTCTCCAGAGCGCCGGGAGGAGACAACCAGAGCAGATGGAAAAGCACTTCCTAAATCACAAAACACAGCGATGGGGCTTATTATTACAACAATCGCAGCAGCAACACCATGTCTTAAGTATCGGCCACTCTTCTTGGTGGAAGCGCGAAATCTTGAGTGTTTGGGACGTAGGGATTAGAGGTTATTTTAGGCTAACTCACGCCAGAACCTGTGTTC
The DNA here is from genome assembly GCF_902655055.1 of Lutra lutra. Taxonomy (NCBI): domain Eukaryota; kingdom Metazoa; phylum Chordata; class Mammalia; order Carnivora; family Mustelidae; genus Lutra; species Lutra lutra. The sequence goes on along the minus strand of NC_062288.1, from coordinate 98,076,649 downwards.
TCCCTGCCAGGGCAGAACCCCCCACCAGCCAGGTGTTCTCAATGCCCCAGATCTGCAACCTCCAACAATCCTCTGCTGGGATTTCCAAAGGAAGCCACGGGGCACCATCAGCTTGGCTGTCACAGGACCACAGTGTTTATCTGATCATCTGGCCCTTTGTCCTCTTCAGGCTCAGGTGTCCTTGAACCTGAGACTGGCCCAGCTGCCCTCCCCTGTCTTGGACAGGTGCCCCTTCTCCCCTGGTTGTTTTGGGGTCCTCACACCGCCCTGTGTGCTGTGATCTGTTCTCTCCCTGCCCAAGGCCTGTTCAGATTTCTGTCTTTCCCAACCATATTCTGGCCTCTCTGGTCCCAGCCCTTCCAGTGACCTGTTGCCGCCTCTGCCTGGGTGTGGCAGGTAGGACGAGAACAAATTACCCTGCTTCTGCTTTGACATTTTTCTCAACCAGCCACCTTCTGGTTGTTTTTCTCACCGTAAAAAAAGAAGGACAAAGAATGCTTATTCTACCTGCCTAACCTAATGGTCTGGACGGTTCCACACGGACTGAGAACACGCCTGACGACGCTGCTTTGTAGAACCGAAGTGTTTCTTTTTGTCTGTTATTCTCCTATCCATGAGCAGAAAAAGATGTTGGAATAAGGGATTCTTCTTTTTTAATTAAAAGATTTTATTTATTTGACAAAGATCACAAGTAGGCAGAGAGAGGGGGAAGTAGGCTCCCCACTGAGCAGAGAGCCCGATGCGGGACTTGATCCCAGGACCCTGAGATCATGACCTGAGCTGAAGGCAGAGGCTTCACCCACTGAGCCACCCAGGCACCCCAGAATAAGGGATTCTTGGTTAAGAGGGTGGTTATAGTGGTTTGTAATTTAACTTTGAAAATGAAGAACCCCTCCAAAATAAAAATAAACCTTCCCTGTAAGAAAGGTTGAGCAGATGAACTGGTCTGAACATCACCAAGATGAAATCTAACCAAACCAGACTTAGAAATGATTATTTCCAAGTATCCTAAAACAACACGTTCTTGCCCTCCCTGTAAGGAGTGGTCTTCCTCCCCTGCCTCCTGCTCTGGCAGCTGATCTGTGAGGGAGGACTTGTAACAGCCTGTATCATCAGCACAAACCCTTCCCAAGGAAATACCTCAAGATGTTCTTCTAAGCCTTAAGAGGCCAAATTCACTTACAGCAATGAAATAAAATTTTCATGTAAATAGACAAACAGTATGTCATTTAGAGAAAAAGAAAAAGCCACACAATGGCAAGCCAAGAATAACAACAAAGAAAACTTAGATTTTTCTAATGTCATAGTCCAAGCCTAACAAATTCAACTATTTATGTGTTTAGAAAAATGCCAACATTTTCAATTTCCTAAAACGCAGAGCAAATGCTTTTATACGGTTAGACCTTGAATCTTGTTTAAGGGTGGTATTCGCTCTGTGATTTGAGTCTTGGCTTTTCCGACCTTCTCCCCGGCAGAGGGCAACCAGACAGTGAGAGGAAATACAACATAAATGATAGAGAAGAATGATTTATTCTTAATTTAATGCAGTATTATCTATTAATAAATTAAGTGTGTTGGCTTCTCACTGCTGCAGACAGCTTAGTAGAGGTCAAAAGGTCATTTTTCCCCCACTCTCATCCCCAGGATGGTTTTAATTGACTTTGTTTCTGAAAGGCCTAGGAGTGTCTCCAACTCGAACATGAATAAAAATCACCTGAGGGGCTTGTTACGATGATTATTTTTGAGTCCTTCTCTAGACCTACCAATTTAAATTTCTGGGAATGGGGCCTGGGAGCCACATTTTGCACAAATTCCCTAAGAAATTTTGATCTAGGGGAAAGATAGGAAAACTCTTTGAGAAACACTAAGTCAAAAAGAATAAAACTGGAGTACTTTGGACAGGGGAAGCAGGCAAGCTGAGGCAGAGAAAGGGGCCAGGATTTGGAAGGCTCCTGCCCCCTTAGGGAGCTCCGTCTTTATCTCCTGGGCAGGCAGGGACCACTGCAGGGTTTTAAGCAGGGTTGGGTCAAGGTCAGTTTTGCATTTAACTTGCCTCATTCTTTAACCTTCAGCTCACAGCTCCTGGGTCATCCTCGCCTCTCCTGCTCCCTCAGTCCTAGGCCAGAAGATGTTCCTGCTCCTCTGGGCTCCTATGAGCCGGTGCAGACTCCTAACTCACAATGACCACCCTGTATTGACACAGTCCCTTTACCTACAGAATTGTTCTAGTCCCCTCTATACCAGTAAGCTTCTGCAGGCAAGGAATCGATCGACTTGTGCACAGGGCCTGGCATACAGCAGGTGTCCTATAAATGTTTCATCAAGCCGATTATTGTGTTCCGTTTACAACCATATCACCATCTGAGGGTCCTGGTAGAGAACAACCTCACCCCCCCCCATGCCCTGCTCACAAAGCCCCCAGTATTTCATTTCTAGCTGAGAAACTGGGCCCTATTTTATTTTTTTTAAATTTTACTTATCTATTTGACAGAGAGATCACAAGTAGGCAGGGGTGGAGGTGAGCTGAGCAGAGAGCCCGATGCAGGGCTCACTCCCAGAACCCTGAGATCATGACCTGAGCCAAAGGCAGAGGCTTAACCCACTGAGCCACGCAGGCGCTCCGAAACTGGGCCCTATTTCTAAACCTCTCATTTATCAGGGGATATTAGTCTTAGAGGGGTTGACTGAAACATCAGATTCCTAAAGTTCTCATCTTATTGTCATGAAGTTAACTGGTTTGTGTTTTTATGTTTCAAAAAGAACTAAAGCCCTGGCAGCTCTCCCAGGTCCTCAAAGGAAAGGAGGCACAGGAAGACTGACAAGAGCCATGATTGCAGCAGGCAAGCACGTGCTGACCAGACTCTTTTAAGTCTTAAAAGCAAAACACCTGGATTCTGTTCCGGACACCCCCCCCCCCCACCCACCCACCCCGCCTCCCATGCCCAGGTTCCAGCACCTGTTTCAATCTCTAGCTGAGCTTTCCACTCCGGGTCAGACACGGACCTAAGCAGTCCGCCATGAGAATTTTAAATTCTGTAAAACTTTGTTTCAAGGCAAGTACGTGCTATGAACTAGGAATTAGACCTCAGCCATGTGAGAGCTCCCTCAGGAGGCTCCCTGGCATTCTCAGAGAATCAAAATGGGACACCAAGTGTGGGGGGGACGACGACCAGGAACCCTGGGCCCACGACGGCTCCTGGAGGGGTACCCGCGGCCTGGAGCGCCGGTGCGCCCCGCTCCTTCCCACGCGTCCCGCCTGCGCACTCTGACCTCGTGCGGCTTACCTGGCTGCCGGGCTCCTGCAGCCTCCTCCTCGTCCCCAGGCCAGCTCTGCGCTCTCAGAACCTTCGCTCAGGAGGCGTCTTGGGGGCGCGTTCATCTTGAGGCCTGGGGAAGCCTTCGTGAGCCCAGCGTGTGGCCTTCCCTCGGCGCCGCGGGGCCCGGGGCTGTCGGCAGCCCCCGGAGACCAGGCGGCCCTGCCGGAGAAGCTGCGGCCGAGGGGAGGGGAGGGGAGAGGAAGGGAGGGGCGGCGGGCCGCACACCTGGGCCGCCCTCGGGGCCGGCGGGGGCGGGGCGGCCCCCAGGCCCGCGCGGCCCTGCAGCTGCCCCACGCGCCTCCCTCCCGGGTGGGCCTCGCCCTGGCGGCGCGGTGAGGGGCGCGGGCTCGGGCTCCCCAGGGCCCGGAGGCCCCTGCACACCTGCCCGCCGGCGAGGCTTCATTAGGCCGCGCCAGGGCAGCCCGGCGGGTCTCGGCGGCGCGAGTCCGGGCCATGGAACCCACCCAGGAGGCCTGCCCGGAACCGCGGGGTGAGCGTGGGGCAGCCTCTGGCCACGCGGCCCGAGTTGGCCGGCTTCGGGGTTGGGGTGGGCTGAGGGGCTGCCGGTGCTGGGGGGTGCGAGGGAGGCCCACCAGCGCGCGCCCTCCGTGCTTGCGGCTCCCATCCCTCCGCACGCCCGACCCTCTCTCCGCACGCGGAGCCCTCGGACCCGTCTTGTCTGCGTTCCCGGCCCCGAGCCCTTTCCTCTCAAGGCCGAGCGCTCTGACGCGTCGCATGCATTGAGCACGTACTATGTGCCAGCTTCTCTAAGCTACAAACTCGCCTAAAATGCTGGAAACCCAATGTGTCCCCCACTCTCCTTCCTTATACCACCAGCCAGCCTGTCCTTGTCCCTTCTCTTAAGCAGTAAAGCCCCTACCTGCGGCAGAATAAGATGCAGTCTTAGAAGCAGCAGCCTCTCAGTCTCTCTCCCAGGTCGCTCCCAGCCTCACCATTTGTCCCTTAGAAATGCCTGAACAGATTCCTGTCCCTTGACTCACATTCCTGGGGGAGGTCTGGGGGGAAGAACCCAGGCAGCTCCCAGAAAGTAAGTACCCCCCAGATTAGGACTGCTCTCCCGCGGTCTGTGTATGCGAGCTCAGGCCCCTCGTGGGTGCCTATGTTTGTTCACATCTTTCAAAGCAGAGGATTAGCTCATTCGATCTTTGCAACAGCCGAGTGAGAACGGTAAGCCTGGAATTGCTGCCCTCCTTGGCGAGTGGACGCACGAAAGCTGGAGGCCAAACAGGACAGAGCAGGAAGCAGCACATCCTCGAAGTCCAGGCTCTTCCTTCTCCCTGCTGCTAAGCTCTGTGGGTGCTGTTCCCCACAGGTCAGGACGGTGGAGGCGAGCCCCTGGCTGCTGTGCCAGAGGAGGAGCTGCTGCAGAGGCCAGCCCCCCACAGCCGGAATGCCCCAAGTGAGGAACTGCCCCCCTCCCGCCCGGCCGCTGGGGAAAAGCTGCCATCAGAGGCCCCTGGAGAACCAGCTGGGGCAGATATGGGGAGGGTGAGCCGGTCATCTGGCTCCGGGACTCTCCACAAAGACACAGTTATGGACTCACCGAGACCTGGGCTTCCCAGGGAAGGTGGTTCCTTCCCAGTGACAGAGGCAAAGCCAGGGAAGAGGTCCTACTCTCCAGCCTCCAGTAAGCAGAAAATGCTCAGTGTGGGGGGTCTGGCCTCCGCCTCATCTCCCAGCGTCATTAACTCCACCCGTGCCACACACAACCTAGTGCCTTGCGGGTCAGGCCCGGGGCCCTGCCATCTGGCCAACCTCCTCAGCACATTGGCTCGGAACAGCCAAAACACAGATCAGAAGAGGACCCCAGAAGTGACCTGCCAAGTTCGGAAAAAGACTCGGACCCTATACCGCTCAGGTAAGTCCGTGAAGGTGAGAGGCCCTCAGCGGGCTGCTTCATCAGAAAGTGAAATTGGGGGGTGCCTGGGTGGCTCAGTGGGTTGGGCCGCTGCCTTCAGCTCGGGTCATGATCTCAGGGTCCTGGGATCGAGTCCCGCGTCGGGCTCTCTGCTCAGCAGGGAGCCTGCTTCCCTCTCTCTCTCTCTCTCTGCCTGCCTCTCTGTCTACTTGTGATCTCTCTCTGTCAAATAAATAAAATCTTAAAAAAAAAAAAAAAAGTGAAATTGGGACCAGGCTAGAAAGAGCCAGAAAGTAAACACCTCACAGTTCCCCACAGTTCCACAAAGCCCAGGAGAGAGAGAAGGCACCAGCCTAATGGGGAACTTAGTTGCAAGGCCCTGGGAAGACCCTTGGGTTGGGGACCGTGGTCTCGTCAGGAAGTCCTCTGTCTTTCTCATCTGCTGCCACATCACTGTCCTCATGCACGTGTCTTCTTCTTCCAGACCAGCTGGAGGAGCTAGAAAGGATCTTCCAAGAAGACCACTATCCAGATGGGGATAAGCGCCGGGAGATTGCCCAGACGGTGGGGGTCACCCCCCAACGCATCATGGTAATGGGGGTTGGCCAACAGGTCTCCAGGAGGAGGAGAAATGACCAACTGGAACTCTTGGGGAGCACAGCAAGTGCTCAGCAGCTCCCTTTAGGGGCTGAGGTTAGGTCTTAAATCTGGCTGTGTTTCTGCCCATTTCCATGTTGTTACCGCCTCAGATTAGAAGAGGAAAATACTTCAGAGCTATCTAGGTGAACCTTTCCCTAAAACCACTCTAGCAGAGAAAGTCAGTGAGTGTAGAATGACCTCCTAAAGTCAGCTCGTCATGCAACACTCAGAACCTGAATCTTGGTCTCTTCCAAGTTTCTGGAACCCTACAAGGGTGTCTGCCCTACAGGTGTGGTTCCAGAATCGCCGGGCGAAGTGGCGAAAAGTGGAGAAGCTGAACGGAAAGGAGAACAAGGGCAGTCCTGCAGGCCCTCCCCTTACCCCTGCCAGCGGTCAGTGCAGGTAGAATTTCTCCTCTTCCTAAATCTCTTCCTCATAGGTAGGAAGTGGGCTCTGAGCTGGGCTCCTGGGGTCTAGAGGGAGAGAGTGTTGGAAAGTTGGCCATGAAGCTGGAGTTCTTGGCTGATATTTAGAGACACTTTGGATGGAGGGGGTCGGGAAGTTGCCAGTGTCTTGCAGGAAGGCAGTGTTTGGGACTCTGGTGTCCCTTTCCCTGCGCTGAAGCCCTGGTCTAAATCTAGGGACACTAGGGCTACGGTCTTCACTCTGCCTGCCTCCAGCACTGCAGCCGAGCTGCCACCTACCATGCCCCTGGCCCCAGAGCCTGGTACCTTCTCTCAGGAGCCCCCTCTGGATACTCTCACAGGTAAGCTGACCACCTTCTGAGAGTTATATGGGGGGGAAGTGGCGGCTGGAAAGACAGAGTTCTTTCTAGATAGATGGGGAAGTGGGCCAGTGCTCTCTAGGGTTTTGGTCTAGTGGGGCCTAGTCAAGGGGGCCTAGGCATGGCACACTTTTAACCATCCATAATTCCAAATCTGCGTCCCCACTTTCTTACCCTTGTAACCCCTCTTTGGCTTTGGTTCCTAGAGCCCCCCATGCTGCTGACCTCTGACCAGACTCTGGCCCCAGCCCAACAGAGTGAGAACACGCAAAGGGCAGCCGTGACCCCACCACTCTTTAGCCCGCCCCCTGTCCGAAGAGTCAACCTTCCTTTTCCCCTGGGCCCTGTCCCTACCCCCCAAATGATACCTTTGCTTCTGGATACTCCTGGCAGTGACAACAGCCACAAAGATGGCCCCTGTGGATCCTGGGGGACAAGGTATGGAGACTGATGGAGGTGGTCCCTGAGTTATCTTGGGCTGGTATAGAAGGAGAAAAGATATGTCGGTGGGGATGGTTAGCTGAGAGGAGGAGTCCTAATTGTGATGAGGATTAAAAGCATAAGGTGGGAAAGATCTAGACTCTCACAGCAAGGAGGTATGAGAAGCCAGGAACTGGAAGAGAAAGCAGAGGAAGTGGCAAGTCTGGGGTTGTGGACATGCGGAGGGACTCAACTACTGTGTGGCCACAGTGAGGAAGCTACCCCTGAGCCTCTCAAAATACTTCTTTGTCCCCCTCCCCAGTGTCACGCCACCATCCCTCTGTTCATACTTGGAGGAGCTGGAGCCCCAGGAGTATCAGCAGAGCCCCCCGCCAGGACCGCCCCTGTTCCCCCAGGCCCTACAGCCCCAGCTTTACCAGCAGCCTCAACCCCAGTACTCCTACCTGCACCCCTTCCCCTTCCCCACGCCCCCCTCCCTGATCCCTCCGTTGCCGGATGACTCCCTCTTCACGTCGCCTTATGGCCCCAGTGCGGGTCCCTCTCAGGGCTACTTCCTGGGCCCCCCGCCAGGGCCGATGGTGCTGCAGCCCCCTGCGGGGAACGTGGGTGAGTTGGGGCTGGAAGAGAAGGGCCCCTCGTGACTGCGGGAGGTGAGAAGGGACAGGGAGCCTCGCTGGCCGATGCCGTGAGCGAATCCCCTTTCCGCACCCCTGCTTGGCTTTATGGAGCTTTCCGGGCGTCTGGGGAGCTGCACGGTGAGAGCCGTGGCCTTAGGAAACCTGAAGCCTGAGGTCCACACGGCCCTTCCCAGCTCTGCCCAGTCTCTGTTTCTGTCCTGAAATGGGAATCGTGTTCCTCTGTTGGGGAGGGACTTGCTGAGGGTGAGAAACAGTAGGAGGGAAACAGGACGTGAGGGGAAGGTACAAAGTACGTGGCAGTGGATGAGCATCCGGACAGGCCCCCGGACCTCTGGAATCCGGACGCAGCAATCGTAGTAAGAACCAGTTCCCGTAGAAGGGGAGGAGAGAGGTGTGCAGTCCATTCCCGGCCTGCCGGCCGTCTGCATGTTGGGGCGGGGGGGCGCCCGCCTGCCCCACAGGCCACTCTGTGTCCACGTTACCAAACCGCAGAACCTGGAGTCAGGAGCGAGCCGGTCCCGTGGGGGCTCCCGGTGTCAGCACCTCGTCTACACTGGCGCGGGGCTCCTACGCTGCGTTCCGGTGGGAGGCGGAGGGGAGTCTGTCCCAGAGAATGTTGAAGGGCGGTGGGTGCCCGTCATCCTGTCTGACCTTTCTGCACTCCGACCCCGCAGGTGCAGTCCCTTGGAATGACCCTTGCTTGCCAGACCTGCCTTTCCCTGGTCCCTTCTGTCCGCCAGCGTTGGGGCACCCGCCGGGAGGCGAGGGCTTCCTCCCGGATCTGCCCCCCGCGCCCTGCGCTCCGGCCGGGAGCCGGCGGCCTTCTCCAGGTGGCGCCCCGCTGCCCGACGCGGCCGGACCAGGACCGGCGACCTTCCTTGGCAAGACCCGAGAGGAGCCGCCTGCCACCTCCCGGGAGGAGTCCCTAGCACTGCAGGAGGTCCGAGAGGAAGACAAGGACAGCTGCGGCCCCTAGTCGTGGGGCCAAGGAGTGGGAGGCGGGTGGGGTGCCACAGAGGAGCCGGCGGTGTCGGGAAGGACTGTGGACTCTGTTGACAGTGGAAGTCGGACGTCCCCCCTCTCTGGGCCCACCTAGTCGGCCCTGACTTGAGAAGGGTGAAGGCCGGCCCCACCCTCTCCTCCACAACCCTGTGCGACAGCCTCGAGCCCAAGGAGGGTGCGCGTGACTTCCGAAGGCCGTGTTCGTTGACGTGCCTTTCCTTGCCAGACGAATGAGCCGGTGTCTGTTGTGGCCAGTAAACTAGTTGACTCTTGGGTTCCCCTCAGTGATTATGTGTCTCCCCGCTCACTGATTAAAAGTTGCATTTCTTTCACCGCCTTCCCCTCAGCGGACCGGTTGGTTGCTGGATGCCATCCGAGCTGTCCAGGCAGGTCTCCTTTGGGCATGATCCCGTGGAACCTGCCATCTTCCCTGGGCCCATCTCTCCTGCTGGAGGAGAAATTGGGCGTCTTGGGCCTTGTTTTCAGTCCTGGCATTAAATCATGCTCTAGTCCCAAACTCGGGACTGAACCTGAGCGAATCTGAGCCCGGACTTCTCTCTGGAATTTGGGCTTTATAGGAATAGGATTACAGGAGACAGTCAAGGATATTTTAGGTCAAGTCTCTAGCATTGCGAACCATAACTTATTTTTCCAAAGCTCTTTTCTGGGGAAAGACCTAGGAATGAGGGGTGGGAGCACCAAGGAGAGGATGTTCCTACCTGTGTGTGTAGCACCCACATCTAATGGCCCTGCAGTGCCCAAATCACTGGGATCTGAGGGCTTTCGATTCAAGCCACATCACTGCGTTTGGTGACGGTGTATATGTGTACCCTTCTGGACCTCCAAACGCTATGATTATTGGAAAATACACTTTTTCCCCCCAAAACTTGTATTAAGTAGTTAACTTATATTTGTCATAATAGTTCTAGAGTCATGACTCCTAAGAACTAAAAATTTCGGCAAAATATTTGGAAATGGAGAATAAAGTTCTTGGTCGCACAAGAACACGTATGTGTGTGTCTCTGTAGGGCTTCCTGGACCGATGGTATGGAGTAGCTCAGCTCTGCCATTCTAGCCGACGTCTCCCCCTGCCTCTCAAGGGTTGGAACAGCCCGGCTTCAACAACCTTAATTTCGGGATTAGAATGTGTATGTCGAAATCTGAAAGGACTTAGCTTATGATTCATATCTGGGTCCTTAAAATATATGTTTCACAAATCTTTTGTTTTTGCGCTCTGTCCCATGAGGCCCACGGCATGAGCAGCCCAAGAGTAGACATAAGGGGGAACGATGGAAGGCTCTCCCTGTTCCATCCCATGCTACTGACCCACTCTTTCCAGCAGCCACCACAATGCTTTCAGAGCCCCGTGAGCCTCATGGGGAGGCTGGGTATTTTCCCTGCCAGCTCTTAATTGGTTCAGGCTCCTGCCCCTCAGAATAGTAGCAACTGAGTATGGAGCAAATGCAACAGTGTAGCCGTCTAAAGCCAAGAAAAGGAGGGAAAGGGACTTCAAGGTCTATGCCTGGGGCGCCTGGGTGGCTCAGTTGGTTAAGCGACTGCCTTCAGCTCAGGTCATGATTCCAGGACCCTAGGATTGAGCCCTGTGTCAGGCTCTTCTCCCTCTCCCTCTGCCCATCCCCTCACTAGTTCCCCCCACCTCTCTCAAGTAAATAAAATCTTAGAAAAAAAAAATGCTATGCCTACATGCAACACAGCTAAAAAGCGTTACACGTTCTAATGGCGGACTAAAAAGAAATGAGATAATAACTAAGAAATAATGGTAGACCAAACAGAGAAAATGGTGAAAAGTTATTAGAAGCATAGAATCCTAGAGGTTGAAGAAAACTGACAAGCTGACAAGTCCAACCTCCTGACAAACCCCGGAGTCTCCTCTATGCCCCCACAGATGGAGGACAGCTGAGTCTTGATTTTCCAGTCACAGGCCACAAAGGTGGCTAAGTCGCCTAGCCAAGGGCCACGGAAGTTTTGAAAGCTTTAATTATCATTGAGTTCTTTCTTCTGCTAGGGAGAAATCACTTTTTTTTAAAGATTTTATTTATTTGACAGAGATCACAAGTAGGCAGAGAGAGAGGGAAGCAGGCTCCCTGCTGAGGAGAGAGCCCGATGCAGGGCTTGATCCCAGGACCCCAAGACCATGACCTGAGCCGAAGGCAGAGGCTTTAACCCACTGAGCCACCTAGGTGCCCCAGGAGAAATCACTATTGTTTAATTGATCTGAGTGGTGCTTTCCATGTGCTACAAAAAATAGATCCAGTGTTACAAAATCTGAGATCCATGGGTCATTCCTCTGTCTTGCCCTCCCGTGGCTTGCTCCCTAGGCTCCTTACGGTTCTGCACGCCTCCCTCCAAATGGCGAGGAGTTTATGGTTGTTCCTTTTAGGACGGTGCCAGAACGGGACCTGCCTTTAGTACAGTCTGGCCCATTGCACTGCACAGTGGGACTGTCCCCTCCATCAGAAAGGACACTCTCTTCTATTGTTGTCTGGAGAGGAATTGGATCCCCACCCCCAGTCACTTCATATTCTTGGTCCCATACAAACTTGACTGTCAGTTATGACCCCTAGTCCCTTTTCATAGAAACTGTCTTAAAATCACTCTCTTACTTTGTATTTAGAGAATTGATATTTTTCCATCTAAATAGACAAAAATATACATTGTTTGTTTAGTCTCACGTGGTTGACTGTAGCCCATTCCCAAGTTGGTCAGGGTGGTTTGGAGTCCTGCTCTAGCACGACCATTGTTTGGTCTCCGCAAATTGGATCAGTACGCTTTCTACATTTTATGATCATCATTAGTAAGCAAGTAATTACAGAGCATTTTGACATCCCTCCTTGAAAATACTCCCTTAATGAGCACTTTTTTGGGGCTGAAAGTTAAACTGGCTAAAAATCTTCAACTATACTATCATCCAAGGGCCATCCTTTGTAATCTCCAAGATTTTGAAAATACATTTTGGGAAAAAACTTTGCTGTATGGCTTACTAAAATAAAAACATATTCTCTTTATAGCACTCTAATGATTTAATATTCTCATAAATGTAACAACATAGTAAATGAGATCAGTTTGGCATGGCTTATCTTAGGAGACATCGATTCTCTTCCATGATTATTTTTTATCTAACATCTTTCAATCATCTCTTCTAGAAACTTATGACAATTACACATTAAATTTATTCTTCCTTGGCTTCTACAAATCATGCCTTTATAAATTAGGATAATTGCCTCTATTAAATCTTTGAGATCCTCTCCTGTTCTACTCTGGAAAACAAAACAAAACAAAAACTAGAATTATTTAAATCAGCCAGAAGATTGTGTTTGGGTTTTAAGATCATCTTATGGTTTTGGTCCAAGCTTTTAAATTTTAGAGTGTCATCCTTCCTGGAGAAAAGCGGCTAAAATAAGAGCCAAGTGCTTCTGCTTTCTCTGGATATTACATGTTGACATGGTAACATCTGCCTCAAGGCGTATCTTTGTCCTCTCCCCAGTCTTCTCTTCCTGCTCCCAGCTTGGTTTTAGTATCGTCATGGCCCGTATGGTTGTTAGTAGTGGACTTTAGCATGTTTTGCAGCACAGAACTGCTTCAGGGCTTCACACTTAAGAGAGAGGATCCTTGGAATTCCAGAATATACTGCCTTTTAACATTTACATCTTTTCAGTCCTTTTAAAATCTGACCTTGTAGCCCCTCCGTTACCTTTTGCAGGACTTCTTTAGTTCATTATCACTGTGATTACATCTGTAGACATAGATTTTTGATAGTTCCACACCCATCTGAGCCGTCCACATCTGTGCCTCTTGACAGTTAGCTCCAGCTTTGGTTTGGGTTTTTTTTTTTGCTGGCGTACCAGAGGAAGTGTGCAAGCTGGAGAGCCAAGGTCAGGCCACTCCTCTCCTTAGATCGTGGGGGGCCAGCTGCATCTCAGTATTCCTCCTACCTCGCCTCCCCCCACGGCATGCTCATCCTCATCCTCGACCTCATCACCCGCACCACCGCAACCTCAAGACTTTGCATTGGGCCAGGGCAGAATCCTTTCTTGCAGACTCCAGGAAAAAGCCGATCCCTCCGAAGTAAGCTGTCACTATCACCAAACTTCCACTAGATGGCAATCTACCACCAGTTTCATTGCGGCCTTAAACTCTTCGGGTCGTTTACAGCCAGAAAGCCAGTGCTAACTTTTTCTCCAAAATACCCTACAGCCACTAATATCAGTTTCAAAGATATTCATGTCATTTGGGTTGCAGCTTGGTTTGCTAGATAAAATATTAGATGTCCAGTTAATTTTTTTTTTTTTTTTTGACAGAGATCACAGGTAGGCAGAGAGACAGGCGGAGAGAGAGGAAGGGAAGCAGGCTCCCCGCTGAGCAGAGAGCCCGATGCGGGGCTCAATCCCAGGACCCCGAGATCATGACCTGAGCTGAAGGCAGAGGCTTTAACCCAATGAGCCACCCAGGCACCCCAGATGTCCAGTTAATTTGAATTGCGGACAAACAGCAAGTGATTGTTTAGTGCTAGTACGCTTCCTGCAATATTTGGGTGTTTTGTGTTTTTATTTGCTAAATCTGGCAGGAGTAGCACTCTGCTAGGGACATCTATGTCCATGAGAGCTTCACAACCGAACGTCTGTCCAGAAGGCCTCCAGCTCTCGACTCCGCTCTCCTGCTCTGCAGGCTCCTTCCTGTTGGGTCTCGAGCTCATTGTAGGAACCCAGTTCATTCAGTGCCCCACGCCTGCCTGCCTTCACACCTCTCCATACAGGCTCCGCCCATGTCTAAAAACACTCTAAAATCTCTTGCGAGTCCCATTCTATGTTCTCTTCCTGTTAGCTAAATTCTTTCTACTGTGTGTATTTCTGAGACAGTCCATTAGAATTTCTGACTGCATATTTTAACATCATTTGCATAAGAATGCATAAACATCGGCTGCAGAAGACAATCTGGCTTTTGGTGATTCCGCACCAAGTCTTAATGCTCTTGATGAATCAAGAATAAGTCTGATTTCCTGGAAATGAAACACTTCACCCCCCTCAAAGGGGTGTTCTTTTAGTACAGAGGGACGGTCTGGGAGATTTGGGATTCTTACACTTGTGTTTAGTTTATACTGCTCTTTCAAAAATACCCACTTATTTGAGTTTTATAACAAAGTCCTGAGAAATAAAGGCAGAGACATCCATTCTGTCCTTCAGTGGGGTTTTATAAGTACCTACAGTACTGGTAGACATGAAGATAAATGAAGTGTCTTCCTGGCTTTCAGAAACAGCCGCTCCCACTGGGGAGGACCGGACGATGCTGGAGGACAGCGCTGTGCCAGCGCCCATGAGGACAAAGAGCCATGTAAATCCACAAGAGGGAGCGGCCGTGCCTCTGGGGGCTGAGAAAGCTTCAGAGTCCTGCAGGAAGAGTGGACTGTGGGTAAGCAGAAAAGGCAGGAAAGCGGATGTCCGGCTTCTAGAAGGTGCAGTGAGTGTAGGGCCCCTGAGCTGGGGAGTCAGAGAGGGTGGTGCGCCTGCTGGAGCGGCCAACAGAGGGGCGGTGGTGGAGGCGGCGGCTGGGGAGGAAGAGTGGGAAAAGCCCTGCGTAAATGCTAAGACCTTCGAACTGTATTTTCCGGTCCATTAGAGGCATCCACAGTTGTACCACCTCGGCATGACTTGCTCAGATTTGTGTTTTAGAAAGACAAATGGAGAACAAGATCGGAGAGCTCAGAGAGGAGATGTGGGGAAACCAGACCAGACTACGGAATTGGTCCAAGTGAGAGACAAGAGCTGAGAGCAGGTGGTCTGAAGGTCAGAGAGGGTTGGCTTGACTGAGAGATATCAAAGGTCGGAGAGATATTTAAGAGCCAGAATCAGTGTGATAGGATAGATGATTCGCTGAATCAAAGTAAAAAAGGAAGAGGACAAAGACCTTTTAACTAAGAAATGTTTTCAGGTGAGAGAGGAAATACGGGCAGGGAGCAACGTTGGGGACAGGAAGACTGTTGTGTTTGGGGATGACAACCTTGAAATGCCCGTGCTTATCTGGGTGGATGAGTCTGAGGAGAAAAATACGGACCTCGGGTCTGTGACAGAGACAAGAACTCAAGGGCCTGTGGCAACTATGGGGCCTTTTCAGCACAGAAGATGCTAGCTGAGGTCAAGACACCACACGAAATTGCACAGCACAAAGCATGGAGAAAAGTGGTCTTAGGGTGGCCTCACAGAAACACTAGGGAAGGGAAGGAGAACGGGGCAGAAGAAAAGGTGGCATTGAGGTAGATAAGGAATGGCCCAAGAGTAGGGGTGGGAAGATGGGGAAGAGGTGTTGAATGGGCAAAGATCAAAGGCCCAATTGGGTTCGTAGGGCTAGAAAGGAGGTTGGACAAATGACTGAGCACAACATATGTAATTATCCCAACTCACAGAGGAGGACACTGAGGTTTAAATGATTTTCTAATCATACCTTAACCAAATCTAGAGAGAACTCTTAGGCATTTATTTTCCACTTCACTAAATGCAGATAAAAGAATCTTGCTTCCAGAATACCACTATATCATTTTAAAAAAAGGCAAGAGCCTTCATAGGTAAAACGCTATCAATGGTAGATAACTCACATGTTTATACAGTTTACACGATCACATGAGGAACTGAAAAAGCTTACTTACTTTGCCCAGAAATTGGTCCTCAGACAAAATACTAATGATGAAGGTAACCATTTATTGAGCACTTACTGTGTACCTAGCTCTCCAGTAGGGAATTTCATTTCACAACGATTCTGGAAGATATTACTCATTCGACAGGTGAAGATCCAAGGCTTAGAGAGGTTTAAATATTTGCCCAAAGTTGTGAAAGAAATACATTTTGGACAGGATGTAAACCTATGCCAGGGGGCGCCAGCTTCAAGAAGCCATGTTTTTGCTCATTTTAGAGGGAGACAATAAAGGAAGTCAGAAGGTGGGGAGAGCACAATCCAACAATGGGCGTACCCTGGATTAGATTTAGAATCAGATCCTTCCATAGATCCTAGCTCTGCATTTAAATGACACAAAGACTCAGGAGTGTTTAGCTTTATTTGAAAGAGAGACCTGCTGGGAGAGGAGGGAACGGAGGCAGCAGTGAAAGCGAACAGGGAGCCCGATCTTCCCAAGCTGGAAAGGGCTCTGGAATGGGTGGACAGAGCAGGAGGAGGGCGAAGTGTAGGGGGTTGAAGGGGCAGTGAGAGGGGGTGCCGTGGGAGCTGGATGCCAGGTTGGACCTGGCTCTGACAAGCATAATTATGCGGTAGATACCACCATATCGAAGACCGTTATAGCCCATTCCTCCAGAAAGATCGCAGTCAAAAGTTTGGGAGCACACAGACCAACGGGAACGTCAATTCCAGCGTTAGGAATTGGGCGTTGAGAGTAAAAGAATGGTAGTGGAACAGGAGGGAAACAGTCAGTGTGAGAGAGGCTATGACTCAATTAACGGAATTTGACTGGGCAGGGAGGAGGGAATGGCAAGCTGACCCCCAGTTTTAGCGCCCAGGCATCACAAGATACAGAACTGCAAAGGAGCTGGTTCCTCCCTCTACATTGTAGCCTCTGTGCCTTCATTTGTAGCTTTCACATTTTATTTGTCTCTCAGTCTCATTACGCTGGTCAAGTTGCCTCAAGTACATTCCTCTGCCACAGTTTTATGATCTGAGAATGGAATTCCCACCCACAGAAATCCCATGGTCCTTTCTGGTGCATTTTCACCCGATTGTAGTTTATGTCATCCCTTTCGTTAAATTCTGTCCGGTGCATCCTTCTCTCTAGCGTGGCACCCTTGTCCCAATCCATATTCTCACAGCCTGCCAGGGAGCAATCCGTTTTTAGCGACCCACTTAGCACTAATGTATCCAAGCATGCTGACTTGTCCGCCTATGTATTTCACCTTCTTGCTCATTCATTTTTTTTTTAGAGATTTTATTTATTTGACAGAGAGAGATCACAAGTAGGCAGAGAGGCAAGCAGAGAGAGAGAGAGAGAGAGAGAGAGGAGGAAGCAGGCTCCCTGCCTAGCAGAGAGCCCGATGCGGGGCTCGATCCTAGGACCCTGAGATCATGACCTGAGCTGAAGGCAGAGGCTTAACCCACTGAGCCACCCAGGCAGCCCCTCATTATTCATTTTGATTTGACTTTTCTGTCACGTCCTTTAACTCCTAATTATCTGAACTGGTGAAATCGGGCACTTTCAAACCCAGTGAATAAAAAATGTCCCCGATTTAAAGGACCAATTTTTTTTTAAAATTTAGATATTCATCTTTCTTGATTTTCAACTGGAAAATTCCATCTTTTTCCCTCCTGTGTTAGTGCCAGTTTTATTTTATTTCAAGGAGAAAGCCCAGTCTCTCTGCATAAAACCATTTTCCAGTAAAGACCCTCTTGCATCCTCTCCTACCCTAAGCAGTCACCTCTTTGCGTGCGCGCACACACACACACGCACACACAGGCATGTCCACACCTGAGACCCTCCAGTTCTTCAAGGCCTTGCTATGCTAGGATGATAAAGTTATGAAAGCCGCACCTTATCTCTGTTCCAGTCTGTTGCCTGGCCAGGCTCGGTTCTATCACCAAATCTGGCTACCAACAATTCCACAAGTCTGACTACCACCTCCTCCCCCACCCCCAAAATAATCTGCCCACACATATTGTTTACTCAATCCTTGCATTTTTTATGGCAAGTCACCTTCAACCTTTTGTAACGAGTACAAGCTCAACAGATATTTGCTTAAATCCTAGAGGTGAACACTGGGCTGTGCTAACCCGTGCTCCGTAACTAATCGGCTGTGTGATGGCGGCAAACCGTCTTCCCCCTGCAGGCTCCCCTGTGACAAGTAAGGGCCTTAGATGCAAAGATCTTTTGGGTTCTTTTGGCTCCAACAGTGGATAATTCTCATCCTCACCACAAATTGGTCTCAATAAGAAAACCTTTTAGAAGATGCTGGAGGAGTCCCATCCAAGGGGCCCTCCTTTCTCTGCCTTCTGCATTTTCCTTTTTCTCCCTTGACCGTCTACTTCTCTGATGGCAAAGTCTCTTGCTGAATTTGTGGACTCTACTGCAGTAACTCATGGTCTGTGGCTCATGGCCACCCTTTCCCGAGGAGGATGAACTTTCTCCCAGAGGGTTCGGGAGCCCCCTGGTCCACGAGCAGGTTTAGAACCTTCATCTTGCACAGTGCAATAAAGTGGCTCGTCTCCCACTCTCCTGAATTTCCATCTGCATTGTGCGGAGATAATTGCCCTCTGAGAGGCCTGGGTCAGCTGCCAGGAAAATATTTATCTGCCCATTGGTGCTCCTGGGGAGCTCTGTGGGCCAGACTGGGGCCCCTCCCTGTAGCAGGCTCTGCCCTCAGGCCCATTACTCATCCCCCAAGCAGCAGGGATCGGTAGTCACTCCCTTGGAGCTCCTTTACCAGCTTGGAAAAAGTTTACAGCACACACCGACCAGCCCAGCCCCTTTCCTCTGCACATTCCCTGTTCACAGGCCACCCAGAAAGAATAAACACCCTCATCCACTCACCTGCATTCCCCAGTCTTCTCCGCGCCTGGAGCCTCGTTTCTGCAAAGCTCCCTGGGAATTCAGCAGAAGGAAGGGCTGCTTTGCTTCACCCTCTTCCGGGGAAGAGACTAGAGAAATGCCCAGTCCGTAAGTGCCAGGACGGCTGGAGGAAGTGGGTCAGAAACTTTGAAGTACAGAGAACGTTCTCAGTGCATTTGAATCATGACCGAGTTTGGCATCTGGTCCTCTGTAGCTCATTTGCCTGTAACCTTTGGCCTCTCTGCACACCTGATTTCAGAGCTAGAAGATTATGTTAAAACAACAGCCTTGGAGTTGCCGTAATCACGCAGCTCCTGAGTCATGTTACAGCAAATGCAGCTCTAGGGTCACTGAACCTGTTAGTGATAGAAACAAACCACCACCACCACGAGACATTAATACAGAGGTTTGGAAAACCATGTGCAAACATGAACAAGTCCTAACGGCGCACCTTAGGGTGGGTGGGTGAGACACAGTGGTGTCTGGAAAGGGCGACTCCACCGAAATACCGGATTCCTAATTTAACTTCATTAACCAGAAGAGGCTATGATAAGGGGAGTATCACTTAACACTTAAGCATACAGTCTGCTCTGGGTAGAGCAACACGGAAGACAAAAGGAAATCGGGCTCATTTCAAGGGGATAAATATATGTGTGAAAGAAGGGGAGCCAGTGAGTATAATTTTCTTTAGATTTTTCAAAGACTTTTAAACAACTTCTAGCCCAAAGACTAAAAAGAAAAAAAAAATTAAAATTAAAAAAAAAAAATCAGTCATCACGGGACCAAAACCTATTTTGCTTTGACTCGTGGATATAGAAGTTATTTAAGAGACAGAAAGAAAATAAAATTAGGGGAAATAAATACATCTCAAACTGTGAGTCTTCCAAATATTAACATGTAGCCTGATGTTACTGTCATCATTATAAATGACCATGACAGAGCAAATAGCACACAATAAAAACCTTCAGAACATAGTTAAGTGGAAGTCAAAAGTCGATGGTGAAAATAAACTTTAAAGAAGGGCTAAGGTGTATAACTGGCAAAAGTGACAGATGGAAATTCAATGTGGTCAAGGGCACGAAGAAAATAGAAATCTGCATGATACTAAGCTCCAAGCATGTTCTAATCCAGAAAAGGGCCATAAAGAATTCCTGTTGATGTCTCCTGAAGCCACCACCCTCGTGCATGGTTTTGCTTAAAACAAACCAAACCAAACCAAAAAAAACAAACAAATAAAAAAACCACCCTAGAGGCGCGTGGGTGGGTCAGTGGCTTGAGTATCTGCCTTCAGCTCAGGTCATGATCCCCGAGTCTCAGAATTGAGCCCCAAGTCCATAGGGCTCCCCGCTCAGCGGGGGGCCTGCTTCTCCCTCTCCCCTTGCCGCTCCTCCTGCTTGTGCTCCCTCTCTGTCATATACATAAACAAAACCTTAAAAGAAAAAAAAAAAACCCAAAACCAAAACACTGTGTATTTATACATGCCTCAAATGGAATTCTGTCCATAAAGTATTGGTAAACAGTTGTTTTCACAATCTCATTTAAGAAATTGCTGTTTCTAAGACAAGGATGCCAATCAGAATTAAAGAATAAGTTGAGTTAAATTCTGAAAATCCGAAGATAGAAGAAAGAAGTAGACCCGTACCTAGTTCTCCAAAACCCAAAGTATAGGAACTTTAGTAATTCAACTGAGTAGAGATGACTCGTGTCTAAGTTTTTGTTTGTTTCACTTTTGTTTTTAAAACCAAGGATCTAAAGACAGGGAGCAGCCAACTGACTTTCAATCTCCCAGATTAGGGTAACCCAATTAAATGAATACATATTAAATATCTAAAGACAGTTTTAGTGTTACCGATGTCAGCTTCAAAGGCACACAGAAAGCCTTAGCGACTTCACACAAAGCAGCAGTCATTCAACCAAAAAAAAATGATTTGCCTGTGTATCATTCAGAAGTTGACATTTTACCTCTTTGGGAAAATAAGGGAGAATTTGCCTATAAAATATAAGGTTGGATACAGCTCTGTTTGAGCCATATGGCCAGCATTCAAATACTGGTTTGAACAAATAATTTGATTATATTAATTGTTATTGTTATTAATACAATATGTACATATTATTCTATCAATTATTAATAATAAAAAGCTGGCTTTATGAAAATAGTGAAAACTTCAACTGAACTTCTCTAAAACCATCCCTATTTTAGATTTTTTGGTAGGTCAACCTGTTTAGGATAAATGAATATTAGTCCCATCCCAGTTACATAGTGCTAACTTTCCTAAGAATTAAGCAAGCTAATTTACATTTTAGGATGGATAAAAAACAGAACGTGTTATCAAATGTGATACTATTGTGTGGTATCATCATTAATTGGGTACAGGACAAAGTTTATCATATTATTTTACCTCTGCACAAAGCTGCAATGCAATTCTACTTCTGAGCTTCCTAAAAATGAGACAGAGCAGTAGAATGCCCAGGGAAGGACTACAATGACCCAGCTTAAAAGATGACTACACTATGGCTGTATGAGGTCGCTACATGAGAAATAACATAGAGTGACATTCTTCAACTGAGAAAGACAATCCAATAGGATATAATAAGATTCTCATCTTATTTGGCAAAGTTGGATAAGACTTTGTGGTTACTTGCTCCAACCCTGTCTTCTGCATTTAAGGAAACTGAGACATGGATGGATAGGCTGAGTCATGGCAGTGCAGTAACTGGAGGTGGCCTCCTGACTTGGGTTCTAGGACTCTTCCATTATACACGCTGCTTTTCACAAAGAGGATGAAACAGCTGGGAAGATACCTTCACCATAATTCAAGCCAAAATATAAAACCGTGAATGTCTGAGTAGGATTTCCAAATCCACTCCAACTAAGCTATGCCTTAACTTATGGGTTCAATAAAAAAGGAGGTTTGAATGGGATTTTCATCACTCATCAGTTCCTTCTAAGTCCTTATTACAACATCTGAGGCCAAAACAAACAGAAAAGCCGCCCAAACTCTTGGAAGTCATAAAGCAAGAGTCGGCATCTGCTATGACCTAGGCCCCATCTTAGTCTTTCATGGCACCTAAATCAAGTGGCCTGGAATCCTCACGGGATGCCATGTTCTGTACCTTGTTCAGGGTTCAGGAGTCTGAGAAGAAAACACTCAGAGAAGTGCCAAGTTTATTAGAGTGAGAGAGTACTACCCTCACATTGCCACCAACAAACAGACACAGATCCCAGAGATGCATGCCCTGACCTCACACCGATAATTACGGAAAATCTCTTGAGTTGGAAGATACCTTAGAGGTGACAAGGATGACCCTCTCATCTGATGTGCGAATCCCCCTTAAACATCTCCATCCAGTGGACTGAGGTCACATTCTGTTTAACTTGTAGCCGCGATGGAAACTTTCGTCAGTCCTGAATCTGCACTCTGGAAACAGAGAATGTTTAAGTACTATATGGTAGTAGAGGTAAAGTTCCTTGGCTTAGGCCCCATTTGTCCCTTTTTTGATGAGAAAAGTTCTCAGAGTCCAGTGCAAAGTCCCTCAAAATCCCTCCACCAAGCACAAAGCACAGAAAGGAGGTTTGGGACTAGCCACTGGTAGCTGCATTTTGTCCTTGAGTTTTCAGAAGGTCTGCTTCTTGGTCCCCAGAAGGCCTCTGTTGCAGGGTTCTAGGGCCAGCCCCTTCCAGGAACATCTTGTCCTTACGTTCAGGGAATTCCTCCCAGAAAATAGCTAGGTCTGCTGTTCTACCAGCTGCAGTTTGGCAGTCTTGACCCGGTGGGTTTCCTTCAGGTTCCGCGCACGGACGTCTGGGTTGGAAATGAACTCCACTTGCTGCACAGGGAACCAGCCTCGCTCCCCATCTGAGAGTCGCATGCCCTCCAGCCAGCCTAGGGGCACAGGGTAGGTGGGAAGAAGAATTACCCAGGACATAATAACCTGCCCCTGATCTCCTTCCCTAAAGCTTTTCTGAATGGTAGAGCTGAAAGGACTGGAAAGCCCCGGGGCATGGGAAATCCAGCCTCCCCGGGTGTTAACACTGGCTGTTCTAGGTCTGACAAGGTCTACGGCTACCTACTCTTGGGCCTTCTCCGCTCTTGTGGGTTGAACTGTGTTCCCACAAAATATGTATTTATGTTTTCACCGCAAGTGCCTCAGAATGTGGCCTGATTTGGGAATAGGGTCGTTGCAGGTGTAATTACTAAAGTTAAGGTGAAGTCACACTTGAGTAAAGTGGGCCTTAATCCCATATAACTGGCATCCTTATAAAAAGAGGAAAATTTGGGAAGAAAGGGAAGAAAGAGGTAGTGACTGGAGTTAGGCTACCACAAGCCAAGAACACCTGGGGCCACCAGAAGCTAGAAGAGACATCTCCTCTCCCGAAGGGATGTCAGACAGAGCATGGCCCTGGCAACAATCTGATTTCAGATTTCTGGCTTCTAGAACCATGAGAGAATATATTCTATTGTTTTAAGGCACTCCATTTGTGGTACTTTGTTATGTAGGAAACAAATACCTCCACCTAGAGTATCCCGCCTCCGACGCCCAGCTTACTCACGGATTCTCCCTCTTACCATCGCTGCTCTGCTGAGTCACCATCACCACGTCTGCCTTCTCTAGCGCCAACTCGTCGTTCTCTCGGGGTTTGTAGGCTCGAAGGCACTGTACTTGGGGGGAGTCTTTGGAAGAGAAGAGTGTGAAGAGAAGTTAGGAAAGGCAAGTGACCGGAGCCCTGAGGGGGATTACAAGGGGTTGGGAGGACTAAGGAGACAGAGTGTTGAGGCTTTTAGAAAGTTATAGACAAATGAGTCAATTGCAAAAATCTTCATCCTCTACCAGGAAACAGAATAGTCAAAAAGGAAATGGAAAGACTGAAACAGACATGAATCCAAAATTCTATCTCTCCAAGGAAGATGAATTGAGAAATACGCTTGTGACCACCTTCAGTGACTCATTATTCACGCATACTCAAATTCTGCAGAAGACCCATCTTCCTTCTGTAACTTTCCCTGACTCTAGTCCTCAATGGATTCTGAATTCCTTTAAAAGTAATTGTCCAGGCCAAACCCATTTACCACTTATCCAGCTGCTTTGTGTATGTGTTCCGTTTCCCCAAATAGATTGCAAAATCTGATTCTGTGACTCAGTCTTCATTTCCTTCCCAGTACCAGCTGTGGAACTGAAGAGAGGCAACCATGGGCTCCAGGTATGCCCTCCAGGTATGACCTTAATCCCCTCTAGCTTCTGTTTCCTCCCTTGTAAGTGACAGGGTTGACCAAGATGATTCCTCAGGAAATTCTGGATTTTCTCAATATTTTTGTGAACCAGAGGAAATTTCCAGTTTTCAAGCTCAAGATAACAAGCCTGAGAGGACTCCTGACCCACAAGCATTCCAGCTTCCGTGGGTTTATCACTCTTTCTACATTAACACACTTCGCTCGTTCCCTCAGAAAACAAACAGAACGCTACATAATTATCTGTACTTCTTTTTCTAAAGCTTATCTCCTTCTGCCATTTACAAGATAACAGTGAAGGAGGAAGCATCATCTCGCCTTCCTTCCAACTGGGGAGCTGAAGGCCCGCAGACGGGTCGTGGGACGCACAAGTTAGTAAGACTCGCTTTACAGCCTGGTTCTCCTACTTCCTTTTCTGAGGTTCCTTGTATTTGCTGGTTCTTTTGAGTTACCCGTGTTCCTTTGAGTTCAGTTCCTCTCTGGAGAGCAATTAGGGAATTCTTACTGGAGGACAACTGTGGGGCTTAGATGAGAGCCAGAAATCCAGGCTTCACATGAATGTAAGACACATTCATAATATGTGTGTGTGTGTGTATGGCTACCTGGGGCTACCTGCACGCCTGGGCTGCAGGCAGTGGTCTCAGGTTATTCTGTACAGGAGAGGGCGTGGTTAAGACAAACCTAGGTTGCTATTCTCCCACAGCTCCCACTCCAGCCCTACTTTCTCCCCGTATTTTCCCAAGACCTTCAAGCAGGTGAAATCTAGGCAGGATAGACGTAAGGGGACAAATGTTGAAAAAAGAGCAAATTATTGCCCGAGAGAGGAAGTATATTGAGGAGGAGGCAGTACCATTGTGGTGAGTAGTTTTAAGTGGATCATCTCAGGGACTTAAGCTCCAGTGGCCAGACTTCCACTCTCAACCTCTGGACAGAAGCAGTAAGTGGGAGTCTCAGAGTTAGCATCTGGCCTCCTGAACTCCTACATCCGAAGGTGACTTCCAGCCCTGCCTTTTTTCTCTCCCTTTTATCCCTTCACTCACCGTAACACTCCAGAAGGTCCAACTCCTCTCTGGGCATGGCCAAGGCTGAGATCCATCGAAGCTTTTCACTTCTGAGGAAACAAAGTCGGGTCAATGCCTCAACGGCAGCTCTGGGGTGTAGGGTGAGAGCCAGACGGGGAAGGGAAATGACTGTGGGAAAGAACTCTCTGGTTCAAAACGCCTAGTTCAATGACATCTAGGACAAAAGCCAATGGGACTTTGCTTGCTTGGGAACACAAGATCTTGAATTGTATGTTACTGTGTTTATCACCCTTCGCTTTTCTCCTTCTCTTTCTAAGCTTATCCTCTTAATGGCATATCTTTCAAGTGGCAGCATAATGTCAACTGTCAATTTATGCACATGAGATTTTCCATTTTGTACTGAGCAAAATGCTCATCTCAGTTTAGAGTCCTTCTATCCCTTTGCCTAATTCTTGATACTCTATTGCCCACCTCCCTTCCATCAAGCATCTCAGAGATAAAAATTATTTTGTAATCATAATTAGGTCAGGGAAATATATCTGCTATTTTTTTCATCATGCAATATAACCCAAACTGATTTTGTAATTATCTGAAGGATTTTGTATTATGTGAGGCTCTGCTTCCAAAAACACTGGAGTAATTGAGTAATTGAGAGCTGACACTATTTCTATTCCAGGAAGATGCAGCCTAAAACACTAAATAAAGAACACAAGTCTGTATCTGATTGCTTGATTTCGGTGACATTTTGTATACAAACCCTTAATGTCAGCCTCTATGTTCCGTAAGTGAAGACAGGTATGGTTGATCCTACCCTGAGGGGTCTTCCAAGAGACAAAACTGAAAAGTGTCCACAACACAATGATCCTTGGACCATTTGGTGTCATGTCAAACTTTTAAAGATGAGGCTTCTTGTTTGTATCTCTTACAACAGCAATAGTAGTTATAGTGCTGTAGTTGTTCATTATTTTAGGTACTGTATACTAGGGTTTATAGGTATTATTCTTTAATACTCTCCAAAATGTATGTATCAGTGTGTGAATATATTTATTATTATTATTATTATTATTAAAAAGATGAGCATATCAAATTTCTCAACACTACAGATTTCTGCTAAACAGGACTGGGTTGGAAGGTGGGAGGAAAGTGAGCTAAAGACATCCCAGTGCTTGTCTTGTTCACATGTACGTCCACCAGCCTTTGGGACTGAAGAGTTTCTGGCTTATACACGTGGCCAATCACTCGGGGACATCAGTAATTCAGTCCTTTAGTCACTCCATACCAGCCCATCTCCTTTCTGTTGTCTTGCAGACTTTGTCTCTCTTGACTGAAGAGCATAAAACAGATATTAAACTTTGGTAGTAACTTTGCACCCTTTCCTATCCCATCTCTTGCAAGTTGTCTCTTAGCTCTAAGAGTTTGGATTTGGGGTGCCCTATGGATGCCCTCCAGTCCAGAATAGGATAAACAGTGCTGTGGCTGTTTTCTGGGCACATTTTCTGCCCCAGCCCCACTTCCTTCCCAGGATGTCCTCCCGCCCTCCCTCCCCAGACCCTCTGTCCAGCCCCATCTCACTGGGTCTCAGTGCTGAAGAGGAACTCGGCCTGGGTGCCCTGTGCGTTGTGCAGCAGGAAGAGTCGGAAGAGGTTTTTGTGAGGTCCGTGGAGCTTCATTTCACACTTTTCCCCTCGGATGGAGGAGAAGGGAGCGTGGTCGAACACCAGGAACCGGCCACCCCTGCAAAACACAAGGCTCGTCAACCCAGTTCTGTAACTGTTAAACTTCATCTACCCTCCCGTCTCTGGATTCAAAATTCCTATCCTTTGCAGCTTGCAAATTCTCCCAAACACCAGGAGATGGTGCTACCTCGCTCCCAAGATGGTAGCTCCAGGGTCCCTGGGGATTTGTCACCAATCTGGCAAACCACAGGTCTACTGCAACTACTACTTCACCACTTTAAAGAGTTGGTGAGACAGAACCAACATATATTCTCCAAGGCCCTTAGAACCAAAGAGTTAGGATCTGGAACTGGCTAAGAACGTCTACGCTAAGGCTGAGTCTAGCCCAAATAAGCTGATTTGAGAATGTGGTAAGCTCATTCGCTACATTTTGCTGTGTCCATAACACAGTTCAAGCCCTGCCATGTGATCTCAGGACAGAATCTGGTGGGATCCCCTTTCTTCCTCTTCTCTAGGCCATGACCTGCACTCCACGGGCTGAGCCACTGAGAAGGGCTCCTCTAGGAACACGAGCTTTCTCTGTCCCTGTGAGTCCTGCCTTCCCGCTTCATCCCATTCCCCGCTTGTGCTCTGGCCTCCCGTTCCCGCCACTGACTCTCGGGGCCGAGACAGCAACAGACAGTCGTTGAAGAGATGCAGGTGGACCGGACGTGTGTTCAGCTTCCTTCGCAGCCCTGGGGAGAGGCTAAACTCCAGGGCGGTCAGCTCTCCACTCTTCACCAGCCAGCGTGACTGTGAAATGAGCGGGAATATCTGTAGTGTAGGGAAGACACAGAGGCAGTGTCACGGACAGGGCAAGCCTCAGTGAGCCTTCCTCAGTCCTGCCCTCCCCACCATGCCTCTTGCTCATGAGCCCCACCACTGACACCTCTGCCGGGTCCTCCTTCCCGTTCATAACCCAACCGCTGTTTCTCTCAGAGCCCTCTGCCTACCACTGTCTACTGCTGTGCAGCTCCCGCATCCACAGCACAGGCAAATGGCAGGTGCCTGTGGTTCAACCCGAGACAGTGACTTCATGAGAGAGTCAGCCCAGGAAGCCTGAACTGAAGGGGGGCTGGGAGACCCCCATCCGGGCATGTGAGGGTGTAAGGCAGGGAACAGGAGCTGAGTGTCTTAGAAGTTAAAAGACTTGGTCGGTTCTGACATCTGTTCTTTCTCTGATTATGACCGGATACTGGAGGGGAGCAGGTGGAGTCATGTGTGGGATTGAGACTAAGGAGAACTAGGGGGGGTCTGCTGGGCACCGGAAGCTGGTGAAGACAAGGGTCCTGGACGACAAGAACATGCACATCAGGGATCTTCCCTGCTCTTCAAGGGAAGCGAGGACAGTTCTCTGCTCTGAGGAGGAACCTGAGTGTGGAATGTTTATTTACATTTGTATTTTGATGGGAGCTTTTGGCCCTGTATTTGGAATTGATTTCGCATTGCTTTGGTTAGACTAGGCGAAGACTTGGTAAAATACTCAATGGTTTAAGCAGTAAGTGTATCCTCACAAAGGTTTACACAGGTCAGTTCTTCCTCATCTGCCCACTTCCCAAACGCACTTTCTTCCCCTCAGGTAACCCCCCCGCTCAGGTGACCACTGTCCTTTATTTTCATGTATCCTTCCAGAGTTTCTCTATTAGACACAAGCAAACACAAACACAGATCTGTACCCTCCTACTCCGTCACCAAAGATAATAAGCCACAATACACGCAGTTCCGTGTTTATCCTTTTTCACTTAGTACTGTACTCTGGAGACTGAAGAAGACACTTGGGTATCCCAGAGCCAGGATAGAAGAGGAGGGATGCAGGAGTGAGGGCAGACACCAGTCACTGTGAGAACGACGGTTCGGCGTTAGAGGGTGCCCTGTAGGGGATGCTGAAGTGAACCTTTGCAGGAGAGGTTGGGGTGCAAGGGACCCACTCACTTTGCACTCGAACTCAATCTTCTGGCTCAGGTAGATGAGCTCCTCTGTCCGTCGCATCCTCTGAACGTTGTTATTGCAGTCCCGGATCAGCTGAGGGTCGAGCAGGGTGAGGAGAGAAGAGCACTGTGTTAGAGGCTGTGACCTTGGAGTCCCCTCCAAGAAATCTGGAGGTTGGTTGTGACTGCCTCCGTTTTTTCCCAGCAGGCTGGGACGGCATGAAGGCAGCATCAGACTGAAGTTCTAGGCCTCTGGTCTACCTTGTATGACCTGAGGGGACATTCCTGGGTGGAGTGAATGTAAGATTTAATCTGGGGATGGTGGTAGTGAGAGCACAGTCCCTTGGTGTGGAGTGTCCTCAGCGTGGGAAGGAGAGGGGGAGGGGGCTGAGGGAGAGGGTGTTTGGAGGTTCCTGAGGGAACTTCCAGAGGGTTCCTGAGGTGGCTGAGCAATCCCACTGGCATGGTCCTGTGCTTTCTGGAGTAATGGGACTTCGCGGAAGAAGAAATCTCTGAGAAGGCCAGTCAAGCGGTCTGAGTGGGGGTGGCTGCTTACCTCCTCCAGGGCATGATGTGCCTTGGTGGCCTCTGCTTCCTCGGAAGAGCCCGGCTGTGTTCTCTTCAGAATGTTCTATAGAACAAACAGTAGGCAGGAACCAGAGGGAAAGAAGGGAGGGGAGAACAGGAAGAGAAAATTGAGGGTTGGCTAACGAAGTCTGGGAACAAATGTTTTGCAGCAAATTCACCCCGAGGAAGAAGGGTATGGGCCGTGGGGAGAGGGCACACATCGTCCACAGGGTGTGGGAGAGGGGCAGAAGAATGGCCAGGGCCGTGCCTTGGGGCTCCCTGAGATTATCCCTTTCTGGTGGAGGGGAGAGGCCCAGAGGGGGACCCGTTGTACCTGGAGCAGCAGTTTGAGACGCGTGATCCGCTGGAAGGGCAGGATCAGGAAGGACTTGAGGGAAAGGCGTTGGCAGACGGGGTCGCTCTCCAGCTTCTCCAGGACCTCTCGGAAACTGCTGTTGCTGGTCCTGTGTGGGCAGCGAGCCTCAAGTGAGGAGGGACATGGAGAGGACTGGAGGCACAGCGGAGGCACAGGGAGCGGACACGCAGGGTTATGTCTGTGGCGGGGGCGTCTTAAAGGTGGGTTGGGGCTGGGATCCCGGAGCAGGCACGAGAACATGTGCTTTGGGGACACGACTCAGGGTTGGGGCTGGGGGGTTTTGCGGCAAGGTCACCGCAGAGCCCACAGGGGAGACCGGATGGGGATGAGGTCTTACAGCAGGCCTTGGAAGGTACGTTCCTGGTAGGTCTGGTTGGTGACGTAAGGCAGGTAGACCCGGCGGAAACTGGGAGCGTGGTTCAGGACGACATCACACACTTGGAAGGTGAAGATGTTGTTCTCGAAGTTCTCCTCCAGGTCTGAAAGGAACCTGCACCGCATTGACACAAGTTGCCTGAGGCTCGTGGGCCTCACGTGAGCAGTCGGCTGAGCCCTGCTACTCCTTGAGTGGGTGACTCCTTCCTTCTACTTGTCCCTAACTTCTACTGAGTGTTCTTAGCTCTGTGCCCCTGCTGTCCGGGGCAATCCCTAGTTTGCCCCAATATAACCCTCAGATCCTTACAGTCCATTTCCTATTCTTTTTTTGATTTTTCTGGCTTTCTGATCTTTACCTGTTTCCCACAGCCCATCTCCGTGCAGTGCCTGCCCACAGGACACCCCATCCGCAACCTCAGAAGCACTTCCCGTGTGTCTGCTCATCCATGAAAGGATCTGTCCGCCCCCACCCCCTCTCCTCGTCCTTGCTCTCCCCACCCCCACAGCACTGGCAGTCATGAAGGGAGCCGTGAGAGGGCAGCCGAGAGAGGAGAACCACCACCACCGGCAGAGATGGTTTACAGGCTAAAGATTCGGAGGCCGAGGGAGCGGCGTCTGGGAGAAGAGGACTCTCACGTGGTGCTGACGTCACGCACGTCCTGTAGCCGAGAGAAGAGCCACTGGTATTCCTGGTTGGAAAGGGTGGCCCGCAGCGGGGCGGACAGCTGGAAATGATCCACGGCCACGTGCAGGCTGCGTAGGTACGAGGCTTCTGACACGATCAGCTCAAATTTGGCCT
Organism: Lutra lutra; assembly: GCF_902655055.1. NCBI lineage: Eukaryota > Metazoa > Chordata > Mammalia > Carnivora > Mustelidae > Lutra > Lutra lutra. The sequence continues at coordinate 98,046,383 of NC_062288.1, read as the reverse complement.
GGGAAGTTGTAGAGCAGATTAATTTAAAATAAGTATCGAGGGGCACCTGGGTGGATCAATGGGCTAAAGCCTCTGCCTTTGGCTCGGGTCATGATCCCAGGGTCCTGGGATCGAGCCCCACATCGGGCTCTCTGCTCAGCGGGAGCCTGCTTCCTCCTCTCTGTCTACTTGTGATCTCTGTCTGTCAAATAAATAAATAAAATCTTGTAATAAATAAATAAAATAAAATAGGTATCGAGTCCCCGGTGTACATAAGCCACTGCATAACGTTCTGGGGTCAGAGGAGGGAACACGGCTCCTCCTCCCACAGCTCACGGCCACATCAGAGCCCAACGTAGTAGCGGGAGGATAAGGAAAGAGCACTGGAGCCCGAGGGAAGAATGAGTACAAGCCCCTACAGGTGTAAGAGAAAAGGATACTTTCCAGAAGCTCAAATAAATGGAGTGTTTTTGGAACCAAGTATTTATGCTGCAGTAGTGGCAGGAGACAAAGCTGGGGAGGCGAACAGAGGTCTGGAGGACTGCGTAAACAAAGCAAATGGGTTGGACTTGAGGCAATGAGAAGATTAAAAGAGGCTTTGTGTAGGGAAATAACTTGATCAGATCTGGTTTTTATAAAGGTTATTTCTGAGCACTTTGTGGAGAGGAGTAGAGGGGGGCAAGGGAGACACGTTAGGAAACTGCCACAATCATTCCAGGTGACGGACGGGGGTCTGAATGGCTATGGGGGTGGGGAGAGGCAGGCCAGCTTCCTAATTACTTAGGAGGCAGATCTGGAAGAACTTGGTTCTTTGCTGGAAATGGGGCCTGAACGAGCCGCCAGAGTCACAATTTAATGTCTTGGTTTTGGAGTTTGGTAACTGAGTGAGTTTGTTAACTCACTGAGCCAAGGAACTTTGAAAGAGAAAGAGAGACAGATTTAGGGGGTGAAGGTCATTTGGGGCGTGAGGAGAAACGGGAGGAAGCAGGAGATTTGAGAACGGGATGTGCTATTGTGGCTTCATGGAGATGGTCCAGCACTTGTGAACTTAGGTGGAGGTTCCAGCAGGCGGCGCCACGGCTCCCGGGCCCGCCCTCCTCCACGGGCCGCTCAGGCTCTCCACCCAAGCACGAGGCTTCAAGGTAGATGCAGGGACCGAAAAGACAGAGATGACACACACACACCTGGCTGATGACCGTCACATACAACACTGAACGGGGACACAAGCTACGTTTGAATACTGGTTCCAACATTCACTGACCGTGGCTCAGCTAACCTCACTGAACCTCAGGTTTTTTGTCTTTTTGTGTAGGTACAGTGACCCCCCATGTCACAAAGATGTGGTGACAGTCAAAAGAAATGGAGCTGGTGCAAGCACCTTGTGCTTGTGCACCCACGATGCTGTTTTATGGAAGGACTATGTGCACACTAGAGGCCTCTCTTCTCAGAACAGCGGACCAGGGCTGGCCCGGGAGGCCTGGGGGACTTCCAGGTGTGCTGGAGCTGCGGACAGAGAGCAAGGATTCATATTGTGTCCTGACATTTGGTCCGTAAGTACTGGGCAGGTCACTGATTTTCTACGTAACCCTCATGTACTTGAAAACTGAGGTCATTAAAAGGCTCCCAAGTCTGAGCTTCCAAAAAACCTAAACATTTATAGTGGCCTCTGTTTGCTTTGTTCATCCTTAAGTCCTTCTGGCCAACATCTGACTCCTTCCCACCTCTGAAAGGGGGAGAACACGGCATTAAGACGCACCAAAAAAGCACAGCACCCTGAGCTAGGGGCGGGTACTTCACCCAAACCACACAGCAATCCTGAAAGACAGACATTATCTTCAAGCTTTAGACCAGGAAACTGAGGTTTGGTGGTTCTATAACTTGCCTGAAGGTACACGGCCTGCAAATGCTGAAGCCAGGATTCAAACCCAGGGGGGCCTGACTTGAAATTACAGTATAGCAGAGAACATTCTCGGAGCGACTGCTACGCACGATGCACTCACCCTTTTTTGTGACCCAGTTTTACAGATGAGAAAGCAGAAGGTTAGAAAGATCAAGTGATGTGGCCAAAGTTAAACAGCCAGCAAACAGCAAAGTGGGCCTCACGACCGGGTCATTTATTCCAGAGCCCAGTATGTACGCATGATTCCATGATGCCTGTCCGTGGTGCCGTGTCGTCTTCCTGGGAAGAGGGTTCTGACCCACGTCAGGTGGATTATTAAGAGAAGCCCTCCAGGGGCACCTGGGTGGCTCAGTGGGTTAAAGCCTCTGCCTTTGGCTCAGGTCATGATCCTAGGGTCCTGGGATCGAGCCCTGCATCAGGCTCTCTGCTCATCGAGGAGCCTGCTTCCCTTCCTCTCTCTCTGCCTGCCTACTTGTGACCTCTGTCTGCCAAATAAATTAAAAAATAAAATCTTAAAAAAAAAAAAAGAGAGAAGCCCTCCAGGAGAAACCTAGTAATGGTACCCATGTAACATCCTGTAATATCCGACAAGCAACCTCTACTACAGTCTTGCCACTGGGTGTACAGACTGAGCCGAGGCTGATGGTCATCCCAAAGCCTGTATGCGACCAGTGGGCCACAGGACAGCTGCAAGGGACACAGCAAAAAGCCACTCACATACACGCCTTGGTGGAAGAGAAAAGCTCCAGTGCAGTGTGGAACCCTGGCTGAGCAGGGAAATTTGAGTCCAGCCTGAAGCGGCCGTGAAGGGATCATTTCCACATTCCTCCCAACAGACTCAAGGCCATGGTCACTTTGTGTGAGCCCCAGTCAGCAACAGTAGGAGGAAGCCCCTGTGGACGTGGGGAGGAGGGCCAGTGCTGACACCCCGAAAGCAGTCCAGATGCCCCCCAGTGGAGATGAGCGACAGCCGTGGCGGGCACAGAGCATGTGATGGGGACAGCCTGCTCCTGCTGGTGGCGGTGGCAGCGAGGAGGAGGAGGGAATCAGGAGGAGACTCTGCTCTCCCTCGATAGCATCCCCCGCCCCTGCCCCGCCCCTGCCCACCGGGTACCTCCTGTAGTTTTTGGTCTTCGTGGGTCATGGAGAGCAGCACGGTGCTGTTGCGCACCACGGGGATTTCCTGCCAGAGGGAGCCGCTGGAGGCCATGGACAGGCGCTGCAGGTAAGACTCTGAGGAGACCAGGGTCCTCCGGGGCTGCCGGGGGGAGGCCGGCCCGGTCGTCTCTCCCAGGCTGTCCAACCGCTGCTGGCTTTGAATCTCCTTGTTCAGAACCACATCGCTGTACTCCTGGTACAGCAGCTGGGCTATAGGGGCACAGAAGTACGGCACAGGGAGAGAATCAGGGAGGCAGGGAGGCTGAGGCACGAAGACAGAAGCCACCGAGCTGCTTCTGACTGTCGTAGAGATCCTCTCCCCCTGTAGAGATCACAGCCCTGCTGAGGACAGCCAGGAGCTCCAGTCTGGGGCAAAACGCCATATGGGTCTACTTCTGTTTCAAGGTACTCACAGGAGTTGATGAGCTTCGAGCGGCGTCTCGAAAAGCCTCCCATGACCTCCTTTGGTTTCTTCTCCCTGTGGAGCCAAGGAGGGCTCTGGGTGCTTGCTGGACACTGAGGCAGAGAAGCCCCAGGTGACCGGAGATGAGACAGTCTCCCAACCCCTGGGACATGTGCTGGGATATGAGGGCCAAATCCCCTCGGGAGGCAAGCTGCGGCCTGACCCACTCTGAGGTAGTTCAGAGCTGTTTTGGACGTCATGTTGCACTTTTACCGGGGGTTTAGTTCATAGTAAAGAACCTAGGAGGGGGACGCTTGGGTGGCTCAGTTGGTTAAGCATCTGCCTTTGGCTCAGGTCATGATCCCAGCATCCTGGGATTGAGTCCCACATCAGGCTCCTTGCTCGGCAGGAAGCCTGCTTCTCCCTCTGCCTCTGCCTGCCTCTCTGTCTGCCTGTGCTCACTCGCTCTCTCTCCCTCTGTCCCTGACAAATAAATAAATTTTTAAAAATCTTAAAAAAAAAAAAAAAAAAGAACCTAGGAGGATGGGAGGGTCAAAGCCCGCTGACAGCCAGGCAGAGAAAGGATGCCCTTACCCTGGAGTCCTGGTGTACGTCTCTTACCCTCCCCACCCCTGGAAGACACAGTGTCCCAAAATGCTTGTCAGCTAACGGAAATCTCAGGATCCTAAGAAAAGACAGTCCAGACGTGTCTGTCAGGAGAGAAGGTGACTCACCGAAAAACAATGGTGTCTGAAGGGCCAAGCGCTTTTTCTACGGCTGGACCTCTTGTATCTGGAAATGGAGATGGGGAAGTCACTGAGATTTTAGAGGGATATTCAGAGAGCCCAAGAAGGTAAGACCTAGAGCAGGAGATGCAGGCATGTGAGGGAACAGAAGGGCTAACTGGGAGTCTGTGCCGGGGAGCGGTGCCGAAGTAGAACGCACTCGAGGACACTATTTTACCAGATGTGAACTGGACAAGAAGAGGATGTCCTCTCTATGACAAGGAGGACATCAAGCAGGTGTTGGTAGCTGGAGAGTGTGTGCATCATGGAGGGGAGAGGGGGGACATCCACAACCACCTTGGGAAAAACAGGTACACAGTAAAAGGACACCGCAGCTGGGTGAGAGGACAGAGGGGAAGGAGAAGAAGAGCATTATAGGGAGCTCAGAGGGGTTTTCAAGGGCTTCCCTCTGTGTTGACATTGGGTATGTGCATGAGTGAAGTCACCAGAGGGAACAGTAGAGGCCCTGGGGACGGAAGATGGATGCGGTGCTGAGAGCTGGAGAAAGCTTGGTCTGACAGGAGCGTCACCATGCTCCACGCCTGTCGCTTGCCTGTCGCTTACCTGAACAGCCCTCAGGCAAGATGGAAGGTCGGCGCAGGCCTTGGCGGTTCCAGCCCTTGTGCCTACTGGATCCCTCACCAGGGTCTACAACCTGCCCGCTGCTGCTCTCCGGTGGTCTCCCTGGGTCCCGCCTGTGGGGCCAGCTGGACGCCTTCTCCAGATGGGGATGGCTGAGTTTTGCCGACTGCCTTGCCTGGCCTACATCCAACCTCCTCAGGCCATTGGCTCCTTCCTGAGGGGCTGTTCTTCTCAAAGATCCTCTGGCAGGGGCCCCAGACTCTTCTGAGGGTCCTGGTTCAGAAGTGGGTCCCGGGAGCTCCAGACTCCAGGGTGTGGTTGGGGAAGAGGGACTTAGAAGGGTTGCCACGTTGCTGAAAGCCATGCCAGGGGACCCTTCACTTTTGCTCCTGCTGGTGGGGGCCAAAGAGTCTGTTGATCGGCCCATGGCTGGGGGCCAGGAGGTACGTCCAACAGAATGGGGAGTGGAGACTGTCCGCTCTGGACAAATGGGCCTTGGCTTGCCCTGACCCCCTGCATTCATGAGTTCTCCCTGAGTGCTCCTACTCCTCCCCCTGGACTTCGGGGGTAACGGGGGTGGTTCAGTGGGAGGATCCATAATAGGGACAGGGGGTAGAGGCCTGTAGGTCCTTGGACTACTAGAAGAAGAAACAGAATGGTGGGTCTGCGACAAATCAGGGGTTGGGGGTAATGGCTTGTTGTATCTCAGCCTGTGGGAGGAGGAGGTCTGAGCAGGGTGGGGAGTGTCGGGGGTAGAGGGCAGAGGTCGGTGCTGCCTTGCCACAAGGGAGTCAGGAACGGGCGGAAGTGGGCCTTTAGGGGGACCATGTAGCCCCAAACCTGGGGCCAAAGGAAGAGGATGGCCACACCGCTTCAGCATGGGAACTCCTGCCTGGAGATGGCTGTCTCTCTCTACCATGGAGGGGTGGACACGCCTCTTCTCTGGGGGAGGAGGGGGCAGAGGTTCGTGGATCCTCGCATCTACATAGACAAGGGGTGGGGAAGAGCCATAGGCAATAGACTCTGGGGCAGAGGCTGAAGTGTGTCGGGAGCCACATGGCTGGGTGCGGCAGGGACTACTGGATCTTTCTGGATTTGAGGTGAATTCTTGAGAGTCCTGCCCCAGAGCAGATAATGAGCTAGGGGATTCTGGAATGATCCTGCAGTCCCTGCCACTTTTCCTGTCCCTTCTTGGGATCACAGAGCCATAGATGGCAGGTTTGGGGACCCTCTGGGGCAACTCTAAATGGGAGAAGGAAAGTGATAGTCCCAGCAGGTCCGGAGTTGGCTCTGTCCTATGAGAGCCTGGGAAGGAGTTGCTCCTTAGGTGCTGGAAAGCCCCTGTGGAGTGGCCTAGGGGGCTCGGAGGGTTGGCCCGGCTGGAGCTGGTGGATATTTCCATGGTGGCCTCTGCAGTCAGGAAGCCACGGAGGGGAGCTGGGGGAGTCTCAGAAGCCCCACAGTGAGACGTGTTGTTGGTCCAAAGAGATGCTCTGGAGGTTTCTGAAGAATGTGCAGCAAGAGAGGACTCCCTCCTGGAAGAGGCGACTGGGGGGCTTGCAGATGATGATGTGGCTGTGCTCGGGGAGACATCAGCAGGACTGAAAGGAGCTGAACCGGGTGTCCTCGGAGAAGGTGCCAATGTACTGGCAGAGACCAGCTCAGTGCCCTGGCTGAACACTGCCCCCTTCCCCAGCTCAGATCCCTCCTGCTGGCCATCCTGAGCTATTTCTTGATCAGGTGACTCCCCCGCAGGGAAAGAGCCTGGTAAAGAAATGGGCTGGGAGGACCATCCTCCTGACTCCAGTGTAGGCACTGGAGCTACAGGCAGTGGTTCCTCAGCCCGAGGCTCCCTCTGAGTCCCAGGAACACTGGTCATGGGATGACAGGTGTCTAGAAACAAGTCACAGGGAGAAGAGACCTCAGAGGCTACCAGAGCCTGTGTGGAAAGGCCATCAAGTGCTTCCCCATCTTCTGTACTCCCCTCTCCGGCCTCTCCCCGCAGCGGGTCCCCATCCCGGTTCCCCAGCTCCTCCTCCTGCCGCTGCACGAACATCACTTTCCGCTGGAGACCTTGACCATCTTGCCTTCCACTTACTTTCCCTGATCTCCCCACCAAGCTTTTCCTCTCCTCATTCTGAGCATCCATGCTGCTCTCCTTTGGCCCCCCAAACTCCCTCTTCCCCTCCTCCCCCTGAGGCAGATCTCCCCGGCCCTGAGTCTTCATCTCCTGCTCACGACAGTGTAGACCTTCCAAGTCCCCACAAAGCCCCATTCTTTCTCCTTGTTTTGCAGGCATCGTATCACCTTGTATCTGCTCCTGTTTTTGCCTTTGTTCTCCCTCTGTACCATCAACCTGCTCCCCCTTCTGTTCCTGCTCCCCTGAACACCCACCCTCCGTGACAGCTGCTTCCTCCTGGAAGCCCGCGTCTGCTAGTCTCTGCTCCCCCAGCCCCTCGGCCCCCAGAAGGCACACGGGTCCCCCGCTCCCTGGACCTTCTCGTGCCGCCGTGGACTGAGGCTCCTCCCCCTGCCTGACAGAGTCCCCTGGCTGGTGGGTCTCTTCAGGGCGCCGTTCATAGGAAGGACCAAATCTGGGCTGAGCAGAGGCGTCTGGAAAAGCTTCCTCCTCCTCTGCATGTCCAGTTTCCCCAGTCGAGGACGTGAGTTCCGGTCGAAATTCCATCTCCACGCCACCACCCAGCTCACCAGATCCTGGGACCATGTCTAGATGTTCACCTTGAACAATGCAGGCCCCGAGCTCTGAGGGAGCCGGCGTCCTCGCCTCCCCATCGGTCGGGCTCTGAGGCACCAGCTCCTGGAGCTCTGGGGTATCCCCCATCTTGCCCACAGAATCTTCTTGGTTGGTCTCTGCACCTGCAGGCACTTCCTTGGGGAAAGATGTCACACTCTTGGTTGCACAGCTCTTCACATCCCTTAAGTCTCCCCGCTGGGTCTCTGAGAGCCCTCGTCCCTCTGCCCACGCAGAGGATGGCTCCCAGCCTTCCTGAGCTTCGGGCCCCAAGGCAGCGGTCTGACAGCTTCTCCTGAGAGCTTCCGGGATAACAGTGAGCTCCGCTAAGGCAGGGATGGGGGTCGAGACCCCATGTTGGGGCTCCTCAGCCTCCATCAGGGCTGAGCCCTAGAGGGGAACAGAACACAGTTTGTATCACCCTTTCCACTTGTACCTATCAAAGGGACACACCACAGAGAACAAGAGTGGCACATCCCCTTGCATCCATTTCCAGTCATTCTTTGTCAACAGAGTCAGCGATAGCCTCTATGAAATGTATCGCTGATTTATTCATCTAATAAATATTTACCAGGTGACCTCCTTAAGGGAAGGGCTTTTGGTGGTAAATAAAAGACAGACCAAGACTGTGTCCTCGTGGAGCCTGCTGTCTTGTGGAGGAGACAGATAATAAATGATTAAATGAGAGCACAAGACCGTTGTCAAAGAGCAGGGAGCACTCCCAGTGGTCATTACTCTCTAGATTGTATGATGTCATACTGTCTCTCCCTGTCTCCTCTTGGACACCAAGCGTGACTCAGTCCTGTATAACTGCCAGACACCATGAGTGACACACCCTACATCCAACAGCCCAGAGAAGCAAGAAGGGGGGTGGTCTTCATCAGGCTGCCACGGGCATTAAAATGGGCCTGGCCCCTGTAGCCAGTGTCCGAGGCACGAAAGGGTAGTGTGATCTCCCTAGGCACAGTCTGGACTTGACTCATCTTATTTTCCACAGTATCCAGCAGCGCCTCGTAACTAAGGAGCAATTCTGTCTTCCATTACAGAAGCAGCTGTTGTAGGTGCGCCGGGGTGGCTCAGTCGGTAAGGGCACAGGTCATGATCCCAGGGTCCTCAGATGGACCCCCGATCCCTGTTGGGCTTCCTGCTCAGCAGGGAGTCTGCTTCTCCCTCTCATTCTGCCCCTCCCCCCCACAAACAAACAAAATTTTAAAAATAAAAAATAATGTTTCCAGAAGCAGCTGTTGTAAAGTAGAACGATAACTAGACTAACCAGACTAGAACTGTAGTAGACACAGAAGTTACCCCCTCAGCCAGGTCCACGACACGGTGCTACCCTCACGGGCCTACTCCCCCGCTGCTTCCAACAACCTTGTGAACTCTTCCCATCACTTCTTAAAATTCTGACCTTCCCACCTGCCTTCTCACTTCCAGCAGAAAACATCATCTCCCACCTTGCAAAGAATTTAGAAACCCACGGAGAGGAACTACTTCAGTTCCTGGCAATTCAGAGCAGCCCGAGTTTCACTCTTTCTCTCTTCCTGCTTTGACGGCCCAAAAGGTGTCCCTCCCTCCCCTTACGTCCCGTGCTCTTTAGCTTGTCTTCTTGGTCGCCTCCTGTGATGGATTTTCTCTTCTTCTTGCACCATACCCCTCTCTGTCAGAACCATCCCACACCTGCAGCACAGCCATGGCTTTCTCACCTAAACTGTGGAAGGAACTAAGGTCCTCACCCCTGTCCATCTCACCTGCCTCCACTCCTGCTTCACCAGGCACCACGCTGCCCACCTCCCCCACCATCACCCATGCTGACACCAGAGGACACTTAGTGTGGTGGCTCTTATCGGAGTCTGACACCACTGCCTTTAGAGATACTCCTCCTTTCTATCCGTGACACCACACGCTCCTGGTTTAGCTCCATAAAGCTTCTCCAGGCCCCCGACCAGGGGACGGCACTCCTCTCTGTAGACTCACCAGTGCTCACGCACATCACTTCTCTTCCTCCACAACATTTATACAATTGCAACTACATGTGTATTTCCATTTATCATCTATCCCCAACAACGGTGGTAAGCTTCACCAGATCAACATCCATCATGCTCGACTGTCTGCACCTAGCACCATACCTGGCCCATACTCAGAGCTCACTACATGCTTTTCATTTCTTTTTTTTTTTTTTTTTTTAGGTTTTCTTTCTTCATCTGTCAGAGAGAGAGAGAGAGAGAGCACCAGCCAGGGAAGCAACAGGCAGAGGAGGCAGAAGGAGAAGCAGGTTTTCTGCTGAGCAAGGAGCCTGATGTGGGACTCGATCCCAGGACCCTGGGATCATGACTTGAGACGACTGAGCCACCCAGGCGTCCCTCAATACGTGCTTTTCAATGATTGAACTAAAGCCTTGCTTCCCTCCTGGCCCACATTCCCCAGATCGAACTTGCTGTCAAGTCCTGCTCAACGCACCCCCTACGTATCCCTCGAGTCTGTCCCCTTCTCTCCATCCGCACTGCTAATCCCTGGGGTGCGCTCTCCTGCCCAGCTGGGGCCCAGCCTGGCCACCGGCCTCCACGAAGCTCCTCTTGCCCTAAAACCACGGTACTCTCTACCCGGCATGGGAGTGATGCTTCCGTGCCTTACTTCTAGTTTAAATTCTCAGTAGCCTCTGACGATAAACTGGGGTGAAACCCAAATATTCAGTCTGGGTTACACGCCCTCCACACCTGACCTCTGCCTTCCCTGGCAGGGGCCTCCACAGCAGTCAGCACCCCCGCCCCCCGTGCCTGCGCCGTGGGCCTCCACATGTGCTGCCCCTCAGCCTGGAATCCTTTTCTGGCCCAGCGCACCCTTGGCTTCTCTCACACTCAGTGCACTTGTAATTACACACTTAATGTCTGCTTTCCAGGCTGGAGCGAGAGTTTCATGAGAGCACAAAGGCTGCCATGTTAACTGCTCAGTCTCCTTGCCTGCAGCTGACTTTGTCCTCCCCAAAGAGTTATCACATGAACGCATAAGGAAAGAAGAGTTCAAAGCATGCTGCTCAATTTTTACTCCTGCCTTGTATGTATCTTGTGAATTTTGCTCATTGTCATTTTAGACAATTGTAGACATCGTTAATTTACGCGAACATCCATTTTCTTACCTTTGGCAGGGGTTTAAATTTCTCCTTTGCAAGGATTTCTAATGAAGACTAGGTAACATTAAAAAGTACACTGTTAACTTGGAGGGTCACAGAAGCGTTAGGGATTGTAATTATTGTTGAGGAGAGAGAAAGTAGAAAAGAGAAATACAGGATTTACGAGCAGGAAGGTCCTTCAGAGACACACAAGAAGCTCTGCCTCCTTTACAGACGGGGAAACCGGAGGTCCCATAACCTCTTGCTCAAACTTCTTAAGCAAATGGTACAGGTGAGCTCAAACCGAAGTCTCCTGGTGGTCATCTACTATAGGACACCCGGAGCCCGGCTGCGAGAAGCTGGCAGGTCACTGGCCTAGAGAAGATCTCGGGGGGCCTGTGGAACCCAAGCTGCCCCCCCGACCCACATATTTCTCTTGTCTTCTCTGGGCTCAACGTGGAAGCCCACTCCCCAAAATGCCCACCGTCCTTGCAGCACAAGCATACACCTTCACACAAACATGCTTGCACGTGTACCCAAGCACACGCACACATGCACACATGCGCACACACACACACATACACAGTAGGCCACCCTTGCTGCTCCCATGCAACAGAGCCCGACATAACCAAACAGATAGGTCCCTAGCCACCCTGCAGAGGCAGCTGTGACAAGTTCCTGGCCACCCCACAGACACAGATACCATCTATATGGGGCAAAGAGCCACGTCTAACGTAAGCACACTTGTGTGGAAGGACTTTTGTGTCCTTTTCCAGTTACCTGACACAGTGTGTGATTGACTCCCTATTTCTAGACCCAAGTGCAAAACACTATAATCACGAGATAATACTGTGACGTGACCCTGTTCTCTCAACCGCACATTAAATACTACAGTTGCTCACCATAAACACTTTCTGAAACTTGGAGCCTACCTAAGGAGGCTGCGTGACTTCACCTGAAGTCTCGCCTCACCCACATCTGTATTGTGCTGGCCCTGCCCCCAAGTACACACTCAAGTCCTCGAATCTAGTGGCCCCTAAACACGTGAGCCTCTGCTGCTTTCTTCAGGCCGTGTCTCCATGCGCCCTGGGATACGTGGGTATCCTCGGTTCTGTTCAGGTTACGCTACGCTCCTACAAGCCCACGGACACTATTTCTAACACTGCCTTTATCCATCTGGAAATAGTGGAGGTCACCAGATCAGCCACCATTTACCACAAAGTAAGAACATACCCTATGGCCCCTGTACCTGATCCTGTCCTGATCTGATGGCAATCAGGCATGACAAAGCTACAAGGTGAGAAAGCTCAAGGAAAACTCCAAACATGGTTCCATGCACATAAAGGCATCAGGAGAGCACCTTTCTGCATTGCCCATGTGGCGGTTACCCTCCTCATCTCCTTCTCCACCAGGGGTGACTATTCACTATTTATCTGAGCACAGGCAGAGACCGGGCATGGCATTGTGGTGATCCGGCCTTCCTCCGGACCAGAAACATTTTGCATCTGCTGACCCTGTCCACATGCCACTACTTTCAAGGCCCAAGTCACTCTACAAATACAGTGTGTGACAGACCTCAGCATCTCCTTGGGAGCCCCCAACACATGAGCTCTTGGCCATTTCTAATCACCAGACAGACAACTGTATTTCAAAGATATCCCCTCCTCCCTGTCACACTGCTTGTTCTTTGAACCTGTGTTGCGCACCACGTGTGTTTTTGGGGAGTGTGCTCCCTGGATTTTCTAGCAGCACCGGGTCCAAATATTCTGACTGACACCAAAAATCACTACGATACTCTAGAACTTACAATGCGACTGAATTTACACTCTTGTTTATACTGCTGCTCACGTTTGGAAAATATCTCCCAAATCAAAATGTTCTCTTTCTGAGTTAGAGCATAAGACCACCATATGGATGTATGCCTTTGTTCACTGTTTGACATTATATTACAAAGATAGGAAAATGAGAGCAGCTTTCTGGACCAATAACTGCTAACACCTGCGTTCTACCCGCTTGAGGAAAGCTCCACCAAACCAGTGAAAACTGTAATAAACATCTTTTATCTGTTCCCTAAAGTCTGAAAATACCACATTATCCACTGTCTTGTAGACCCATCGGCTGACCCAGAACACCAATGCCGATGGATGCCCCACATATCCGTGGCCCTGGTGCCATCCCCAGAGATAATGTGAGTATGAGCAACCGATCTCTTTGTGTCCTTAACAGAGACCCTGAGGTGACCTTGTTCGGGTCCACCTTGCAGACACTATAAATGATCAGCTCCTGAGCACTCCACAGACAGAGTGACTCATCCCTGTCTACACCAGATGCAGTAAGTCACCTGTTTGAGTTTACACTACTGATACTTGAGCAACTTTGCTCCTGTTCAACCCATGATCCCGTGTGTGACCCCATTCTTGTCCACACCGCATAGTGACTGACCACTCCAGACACCACGAATGACATGTTCCTATCTATCCTCCAGACGCCATGCTTAATATGGTTATAGTCAACCTCAGACAGACTGCGTTATGGGAAGCCATACACACTGGGGACCCCTAACATAGGACGACTCCTGACTATATTTAGAATTACTGTATTCTTTTTTTTTTAACTTAAATTCAATTAGCCAGCATACAGTACATCATCAGTTTTTGATGAGGGACTCCCCTTCCTATCTCCTGACTTCTCGCTCTTCCCCACTAGGATACTAACAGGCAATCCCGTCAAACAGTCTCTCTTAGAATTGACACCCCCATCCTTTCTCCTCCCCAGTCCCCAAGAACCCCATGGCTTCAGTTTCTGTCAACCCAAATTTGTTAACAAATGATCCCCACTTTGCTAGAGCCTAGGCCAGGAGCTTCTTCAAACTCCGGTGTAGATAAAACAGGAAGCCTGAGAAAGAGGCCCCATCTGGAGCTGTCTAATTGGGAGCTGGGGTTTCTGGAGTTGGCCAAGGATGCAAGACCAGGGAATGCAAGCTGGAGAGCAAAGGAGGCAAGAAAGTGGAAAAGAAAGTTCTCTCCCTGGTCTGTCTGACACACCCTTACCCCTCAACCTGACGAGAGTCCTGGCCAGAGTTCACTTCTCCGTAGACAGGAGAACAAATCTGTCTTGGGAATCTGAGATCCAGGAAGGAGATGGGGCCTGAGATCTGAAAATCCACTGGCACCAGGACCGGCCTTCCTGGACAGTCGTGCTGGAAGGCCACGGTAAACGATGCTCAGAACCAGCCCTGTTCTAGCATCGCCACCCCAACTCCCGGCTCCAAGAGTTCCCTTCCCACCTCCCCAACGTCAGAATGCAAAGTCACCATTATCAAGAAGCTTTGGAAGTTCTTCGAATATATGGGGAACTAGGGCGGGGGCAGGGCAGGAGTCACTTTTAGGGGTTCAGGCACCTTGGGAGCAGGGAGAGGCGCATACTTAGGCATACACCGTTCGCAAATCCATAGGAAGGTACATGAAGGAAGAAGGCCCAGGCCTGGGTAAGAAAAAGGGGACAATAAAACACGTCTAGATAGGCAATAGGGCCACAAAGGGAGTCTCAGTTCATTCTCACCACGGGGGTTAGGTTTCCCCAGAGCCGGGGACTTAGAAGGAACAGCCCGGACCATTGGCCCAGGGAACATCTGGGGGCAGGGTGCCCAGTTCCGAGGCGGGGACCAGGCCGGAAGCAAGTTTTTCAGGCAAGAGCCTTTCCTCCAGCCTCCCTCCTCTTCAGACCAGGGTACCCAGCCACACACCCCAACTCTGCCTGACTGCCCTGCCCCCCATTTCCGGAGCCCGTGGCCTGCGACCCCGGCCGGGGCTGGCCGCAGGGCGAAGGCCCGGATTCCCGTCCTTCCCGGCCCTCCCTTACCTCCGCCGGGGCGCTCCAGCCGCCCGCCCGGAGCCACGGGCCGCGGGGGAGGAGAGCACCCACCTGGGCAGTGTCACATGCTGTCTCGGCCCGAGAGTCCCCTCCGGGTCCCCGGCGCCGGCCGGCCGTCCCCAGCGCAGGCCCGGCCGCCCCAGCCGCCCCACCCGCGGCCCGCCCCTCCCCGCCCGGCCGGGAGGGAGGGATCTGACTCTCCTCGGAAGTTTCAGGTGTGGAAACCGGGGACACACCTTCCTGGGGGAGGGGCAGGGCCCGGCGGCGCGCGAGCCCCATTGGTGTGGAGGCGGCTCCCGCGTCAGCGCTGGGAAGTGGCGGGCGGGCCGGGAGCGGAGCCCGGGGCGCGGGGCGCGGGGCGCAGGCGGCGCGGCGGGGAGAGCGGCGCGGGGCGCGCGGGACAGGGCGCTCCGGGGACGGCGGCGGGACGGCGGGGCGCGGGGCCCGGGGGGGACCCAGGGGGCCCCTCGTGAGTCGCGCGTGTCTCCGCGGACCGCCCGGGTGTTTTTTCTCCGGGGATTGCTTCGGGTCGCCGCCGAAGCCTGCCCCTGGGCCCCGCCGATCTGCCCGCGGCGGGCGATCATCCTTCGGCGGCTCCGGGTCTCGGGATGTCCGAGGTTGTGTGTTCGTGCGCTTTGTCTTCGGGCCCCCGGGTTGGTTCCTCTCCCTCGATGCCCACCTGTCTCCATCCCTTAGGGCCTAGGAACGCGCACCTCTAAGCCAGCGTGGCCGTGTCTTTCCTCTGCGGACTGTCTGCTTTTGCATTTTTTAAAAGTTCATTTCAGGTCGATGATGCATCTCAGGATGTGCGTTCCTTCTCTGTTCTTCCGGGACGCGTGTCTGTATTCAGGCGTCTAGGTCTCAGGCCTGAGTGTTTCTCATGCTTGCATTCTTTTCTTTTTTCTTTTCCGATTCTTCTAGGGAAGCCTTAGGTTCTGTTGGTCTCCGGCGCTATGCTTGAGGGGGTCTAGCTCTGTGCCTCTCCATAGACTCCAGAGAAAGCCACGATGTTCTGTGGCACAGCCCCACACAGTGAGAACCCCTCACCTCGGGGGCCAGAGATTCCTGATCTGCTCATTCTAGTCAGATCACGCCCCCTGCCCCGTTCCTTACTCCACGGATTTCCAAGTAGAGTCTTAATAGGCTCTCGGGCTGTTTTGTTCTCAGGAATGCCACTATCTATAAGCCCAAATAGCTTGTGCGTTAGACCATTTCCAGATTACTGTGCCCATTGACTGCTCCAGTGATCCTAGTGTGCCCACTAGGATTTTGAAGATTTTAGGATAGATTATCATTAAAGTAGAAGGGTGTCTTCTCCGGGAAAGTCCTGAAACATCTCTGTGTTCAAAGAACGAGCTGCTTTGGTTATTATTACTCTGAAGGGTTAAGCCCTAAACAGTTCAGCAGCCTCCCACTGCCTCTTAAGCTAGTGCGTTAAGGTGTGGGAAGCAGTGAGGAAAGCAGTATCAGGAGTTCGGGTCTGTACCCGCAGGCCTTGCAAGTGTCCTAAGCTCAGTGAGAGGTTAAGAATGGGGAGTGCGGTAAATCAAAGAGTTTAAAGTAAAAACTCTCTCTTTCGGGGCACCTGGGTGGCTCAGTGGGTTGGGCCTCTGCCTTCAATTCAGGTCCTGATCTGGGAGTCCTGGGATCAGCCCTGCGCTGGGCTCTCTGCTCAGCGGGGAGCTTGCTTCCCCCTCTCCCTGCACGCCTACTTGTGATCTCCCTCTGTCAAATAAATAAATAAAATCTTTAAAAACAAAACAAAACAAAAACCCAGAAAACTTCTCTCTTTCTAGGGTAGGAGAGGAAATTCAGTCCAGGGCAAAAGGGGGCTCTTGATTTCTAGCAGAAAGCATAAGTAAGTAAACTCCAAATCCTTGGGCAGAGCTTGCGGATCCCTGCTCTTCTGCACTGCCTATAGGAAGTGGCCGATGCCGTGGGAGGTGCTGGAGCAGCCTCAGAAACCCACCTGGCTATTCTTCTCACTCCCTTCCATCTTGACTTGGTCCCCCTGCCCCAGTGACAGCTCTGTGTGACTTAGTCTCCGCTGAATGTCAGGTCTTACAAAACAAACTCCTCTTGTTCTGCCAGCTCTGACCTATCAGCATTTTTTCTTTTAGTCACCGCCCTTGATTCCATGACCTCTGGGCTGTCACCCAGGAGTTAGGCATAGCTGCACCTGATTTTTCAGCTAGTGGTGAGGTGTAAGAAAGTTAAAATGTATCCCTTAGGGGGCTGGCTTCTCCCCAGGGAGCATCTCTGGCTGCTGCGTGGACACATTTGGGGACCAATCCATGCTCTAGGCTCCTTGTCCCCTCACTTTGCAAAGAACAGTTCTCATTTTATTCTTTTT
The DNA here is from genome assembly GCF_902655055.1 of Lutra lutra. Lineage (NCBI taxonomy): Eukaryota > Metazoa > Chordata > Mammalia > Carnivora > Mustelidae > Lutra > Lutra lutra. The sequence goes on along the minus strand of NC_062288.1, from coordinate 98,029,492 downwards.
TTTCTATTTCTTGAGGCTTGCTCGTGGTGCCCTGATCAGGCCTTTCATCCTATCCTACAATTTTGAAATTTCCTTTGGGCTTATATTTCTCCTGTAAAGTCCTAGAGAGGAGAGAGAACGATACAATGGAAAGAGGATTGGATTTAGATGCGGGCAGGGGTGGATCTGAATCCTACCTTCACCACCCACTTAATGCAAAAATGTGGCATCTTAACTTCCTGTATTCCATCTCCCTCACGTCCTAAATGCAGATTGTTCTGTTTAAAAACACCCGCCTCACTGGGCTGTTGTGGTGCTTCAGTAAGGTATCAGACAGAGGTCACCTCAAGACAAGGGTAGGAGGTGATCGACAGGGATTAGTTTCCTTTCCCAGCAGCATTGAATGAATAAACTTACAATAACAAGGCGATAAGGGTTGGGAAATGTGAGCGGATTCAACATAAAGTAATTTTTAAAGGAGAGCTGTATTAGCTGGGGGGAGAAAAAGTATAGGTTGGAGACCATGCCTTTGAGATCCAGCCTTGGAAGGGGAAGGACAGACAAGGGCTCCCGCATAGTTTCCGGAATCAGGGCTAAAGGAATGGTAATGACCTTTTTAAAAGCAGGAACTCACTGAGTTCTGCCAGGGGCTCTCACTACTCTGACCAGACATCCTCCCGTGCTCTTCGCTATTTGGTTTCTCACTTGGTTAACTCGGACTCTCCGCTGATCCCATGCTAGTTCTTTGAATACTTCTCTGGCTTTAATGACTCTGCTTTTTGCCTGATCCCATGACCCACCTTTGAACCTTTTTGAAGTGACTTTGAACTCAATTCTTAAGTTGGCTTAAGAGACCACAGTCTCTCCATCCTTCTCCTTTAAATCCCGCCTGACCTGGGTGCTGTGGTTCTTAGCTGTTCTGTCCCATTCTGATGAACATACTTTTCCTTTCCCATCCGTGGTCTGCCTTTATTTCTTTTCTCCATCTTTGCACATTGGCACGAGTCTCAATTTAATGGTGTTCAGGGGTTAGCTATGAATTACCGGATTCATTTTTAAAAATTCATTTACTCAGTATGCATTTTTTGGAAACTAGATACACAAAGACCAAGTCTGTGATCCAAGGAGCTCTCACAGTCCAATCAAGGAGAGAAACAAGTAGCAAATAATGATAGCAGAGTGTGATAAGGGTTGAGATACACACCGAGTGTGATGGTAGGCATAAAGGAGAGAACACCGCTTGGGGACAAAAAGAAATCTTAACGGATAAGGTGCTGTTTGAGTTGACTTGTCCTAAAAAAGTACTCTGTACCTGGTGGAGAGGGGAATAGAGGAAAGGCATACCAACAGCGGAAATGGGATATGTAAAAATAGAAGCCTGAGAACATTCTGTGCAGGGAAGGGCAAATACTGTGGGCTTAACAAGAGGTATGGGGAAGGAGTGGCAGAGAAGAAAAAGAAGAGAATGTTAACTGTGTAGGGTGGCGGATATGCTTCATAGCTTGATTTTGGTGATCACTGCAAAATGGATATACCTATGACAACATCAAGTTGTACACCTTCAATATAGACAATGTTTATTTGTCCATCATACCCCAGTAAAACTGAATGAAATCCTTTAGAAGAGCCCCATCTCTGAAGGTATGAAGTCTGAACTCAGTAGCATGCTTGGCTTACAAGCCCCTTCATCCAGTCGCCTGACTTCATATTCTCCCCTGGTCGCTGGGGGCTCCCACTTTTTGAAATTTCTCCTGAAGGTGTATTCTTAACTTGGGTGCAGGTATCAGAAAAAATACCTATGCTTCTGCATCTTACTCAGTTGAATCTCTAAGATGTCTGGCAAATCCTGTCTGAGAAAAACCAGGTATTCCCCGGGAATGGTCACAGCTGTGGTAGAGTCCCGGCCATCGTAGAGAGACACCAGGTTCCTATCCTGCATGGCAGTAAGCAATTACCCAGAAGTGACTTCATTCACATTGTCTTGTTTTTTGGTGTGTATTTAGTTTCAGGATGTTTCAGAAGTTTTCTACCCCAGATTCTTGGAAGATAAGGATGGGGATGCTCTCTTTTTGCAAGGAGACTAAAACGGATGACATCCATTTAGAGGAGTTCTGGCTTTCTTGCCGTGGTTCTCAAACCTGGCAAATCAGCACACCCTCCAGGAAAGACTATTAGTTTGCTGTTGTTTGTTTTTAAGTGCGATGAAGACGAGAAGCCTGATTTGGGAACTGTGATGTGAGCAGTGGTCCTTTACACCAGAGGCGAGCTTTATGAATTTGCCCTTGCTCAAAATATGAGTGTCAGTTCTGGAGGTGCGGGGTCAAGCAGAACTATTGAAAAATAGCCCGTTGCTGATTTGGATGCTTAATGATAGTGGAGACCTTCTGATCTGTAGCAGTGATTTTAAAACATCTTTTATCCTACCTTCTATTTTTTTAAAAAATTTAACATCCCTAATATTCAACTGTTTTATTTATTTGTAATCTATATAGACATGTATTTCTTTTTTTTTTTTTTTTAGATTTTATTTATTTGACAGAGATCACAAGTAGGCAGAGAAGCAGGCAGAGAGAGAGAGAGAGAGAGGAAGGGAAGCAGGCTCCCCTCTGAGCAGAGAGCCCGACGCGGGGCTTGATCCCAGGACCCTGAGACCATGACCTGAGCCGGAGGCAGAGGCTTAAACCACTGAGCCACCCAGACGCCCCATTTTTTTTTTTAATTTAAGATTTTATTTATTTGAGAGAAAGGCTGTGAGAGAGAGAGCATGAGCAGAGGGAAGGGGTAGAGGGAGAGGGAGAAGCTGACTCCTCACTGAGCAGGGAGCCTGATGTGGGACTTGATCCCAGGAGCCCGGGATCATGACCTGAGCTGAAGGCAAACACTTAACTAAATGAGCCACCCAGGCATCCCTAGACATGCATTTCTTTATTAGAGTTGGCCCAAGGTATCCTCTTGCCACTCTGCCCCTAGGCTCCCACTTACCTGCCCTTTCCTCCCTGAGGGAGTAGAGAGGTTGTGGGAACAAAAAAAGAGAACCATGTATCACTGTGTCGTGGTTTTGTCTTTTTGTCTGTGAGGCACAGAGACACAGAATGGAAGACACAAAAATGGAGAGGAGAATAAAAACAGAGAGATGCCGCTCATGTGAGCAGAAACTTTCTACTTAGGATACAAATATTTTTGCCTCCGTGGCTCCCTCAAGGCAGGGATGCTGAAGGCAGTAAAGTCATAGAGGCAAAACATTAAAAAGAAAAACAGAGTTAGGACAACAGTTTAATCTTATCCCTTTAGAGATGACCAAACAGCATCGGAGAGGCTAGGACTTACGAGAACACACTCCTAGCTCCTAGGTGGGGGCCCCTGGGACTAGCCCCCTCCCAATTACTCAGGCTGCCGACCAAGGTTATTGAACACTTTAGATTGTCTGTGTTCACAATCTCATCACTATGCATTCATTCAAGGTAGAATGCTTGTCCTTGTACAGGAAATATGCAAAGGGGATTATGACACGGACTCTGTCTCAAAAGAACTTGGGGAATTTACATGGAAATGGTAAAATAATATTCCAAATGCCAGGGAAACTCAAAGGAAAGTATGATCAAACGGGGCCAGTGACAGGCCGAGTTCTGAAGAGCCGAGTCCGAGCCGCCCCTGGGTGCACGGTGTGGGTGGGCGTGGGAGATACATTTCCATGACTGGGGACCTGCATGCCACTCCTTAATGTGCCCCTTCCTGACACACATACACGCCTGACAGCGGGAAGAGGAGCGCTTTGGGCGAGGAGGGGCTGAAGGTGAGCACGAAGCCTTGAGACACAGGCTCTGGCATGTGTGGAGGTGGTGGACGGCATTCCTACCTGAACAGCCTTCATTCACCCTTGGAGCCAAGCCAACCCCACCAGAATCTTTTTGCACAACGTGCTTCTCCGACAGAGTGACCAAAGCACATAGAGATCTGGTTCCCCTCAGGAGTGGGTCTTGTATTTCTAGCTCCTGAAGAAGTGTTGTGTCCTCTTTGGCAGAAGCTATAGCGCCATCTTGTGGAAAGAAATGCTTCAAATCATACGCCTTCCCGTTGTGGAACCTTTCGTCTTCTTTTAAAAAATCAATCTGGCAACTCATTCTTGGCCCCAGATCCTTCTTGGAATACACAGTTTCTGAGTAACGAAAGGCATCTCCTATATTCTCAGTCTTTGAAGGTTCCCTTAGCAGTTCTCCATCAGTGACAGCTTTCTTTTCTTTCTTTTTTTTTTTTTTAAGATTTTATTTATTTATTTGACAGATCACAAGCAGGCAGAGAGGCAGGCAGAGAGACAGGAGGAAGCAGGCTCCCCGCTGAGCAGAGAGCCCGATACGGGACTCGATCCCAGGACTCCGAGATCATGACCTGAGCCGAAGGCAGCAGCTTAACCCACTGAGCCACCCAGGCGCCCCCATTTCCTAGAAATTTAATTGGGTTCATCCTCAGGAGTAGGTTTCATTTTGGATAATAAGTTCATTGGCTCATTGAATAACTAATGAGACTTCTAAATGCAAGTGCTCTACCCTCTGGTGGCAGGAAACAATGCCCAGTCTCCTCAAATCTTCCCTTGCACCAGGCTGGTCTGCATCCAAAGTGGAACTTCCCCAGGGTCTGGGACTTTAACAGGCTGTCCTTGACCTGCAGTGATGCAGTGAAGCATCAGGCTTCACTGGAGTTTAAGGGGGATTTTGCAGAATTTAAAAACTCTGTCCTAACGTTTTCAAAAATCTTATTTCAAAAAAGTCACACATTGACATGTTCCAAAATTTAAAAGTACAAAAGTTTTCCTTTCACCCATGTCCCCCCTCCCCCCCACCCCCAGCTATCCATGTCCCCTCTGGTCACTCCAGTCTTGCAGGTGGCTTGTGAAATGCTTGCAAAAGCATTCTGCACTTATAGGCAACACATTACATCCATGATAGCCCACAATGTATTCTGAAACCTGGGGGTTTTTCGTCTTTTGTTTGTTTGTCTTTTGTTTGTTTGTTTCGGGGGTTAAATATATACAGATTGTTCTGTTATATCTGGTTTATTTTTCAGCTGTGCCACATTCTGAATGGAGGTAGTAGCATAGTTGATCTAGCCAGTCTCCTATGGAGGTAGCCCCATCAGGTTGGCAGAACAAGCAATGTTGCTGTGAATGACCTCGGCATCTGTCGCTTTGCACGTGTGCCAGTCCACCTGTAGGATATATTCCTGGAAGCTGACTTGCTGGGTCAAATGGTATGTGCATCTGTAATCATGGGAGGCATTGGCAAATCATTCCCCATGGAGGTCACTCAGACCAAATTAAGGCAATGAATGACAAGCCATGCCCACACTACCTGTTTTTAAAACGTTTTGATCTTTGCCAACCCGATAGATGAAACATGGTATTTCAGATAGTTACCACGATGGTTTTCATAATTTCCTCGTTATGAATCGGATTATATGAACTCAAGTTTTTCACACGGCTCAGTCACCTAATCAATTCTCTTTCTCCAAAGCCATGTTGGTAAAACACTGATTTCTTAAAAATTTCATTTCTTGACTAGGTAAAAATGACTCAAATGTCTTGCAGCTTTCATAGTATTCTTTGATGTTCTCTCCCACCTGCTTGTCCCTAGTGCTGGATTTACCATGTGTGAGAGAAAATTAAGCTTCAGAGCCCTACCAAGAGCCCCTTCTGAGGCTCTCAACTAATTTTGTAGTCATAAATTAACATTCTTTTTCTTAAAGAAGCTGACTCAAATTTTATAAGCTTTAGCATGGATATGTTTCTGCTTGTCACCATCATCTTTGTTTCTAGCCTGTTTTCTTGAGTAATCCTCCAGAATTGTTTTATGCACATATAACCGCATATAAATATAGGGTGTTTATCCCTCTTCCAATGACCTTGACTTTACTCAATGCATCTTGGGGATTTTTCACCCAGGACATGAAGAACACCCATCTAAGATATGAGGAGCATCCCTAATACTTCTTGTTTGTTAAAAATTGCATGGTATGCCACCTCAGGGAAGTACCAGTCTTTACTTAATCAGCCTCCCTGCTGGTGGAACTTAGTGTTTATTTGTTTTGTTTTGTTTTGTTTTGATCATTTTCTAAATCTCCTGGCTGTTTCCAGAGACTTCAATGGCAGCTGAAAAATTTGGTGTGGCCACAGTTTTCAGAAGAAGTAATGATTACAATAGGTGAAATTGCAGTGGGAGTCCCAGCCTCCCTCCCTCCCCACGCTCTCCGGGTATTTAGGACTCTTGTAACCAGACAGATCCCCAAGCACTGGGGATTCACAGTGGAGCCGGTGTAAGTACATCTGCATATGAAGTTTATCTATGATTGTGAAACCCAAGATTGTCTTGATAAAGAAATTCTGAGTATCAAAAGACAGTAGAGAGAGGTGATCGTAAGCCCAGGCTGCTGCTAAAATTATACGGAATAGGCGTTGGCTTCGCAAAAGGGCAAATAGCCCATGAGGTCGTCACTCTCTCAGCAGAGTTGCCACAGCCCACAAAAAGAAACCCGCTGCACACACACTAACCATCTGTTCTGCTGGACCTCACGGAGAAGGATCCAACCGTCCAGGCATGGAGTGCTGGATGTCTTCTGCACTCCAGAAGATTCGATCCCTTAGAACTTTCACTTGTGACCAACTTCAGTCATTACTTCCTCCTGCTCTTCCAGTTGGGTGCAAACACCACGGGGATATCATTTTGGATAGCTGGAAATTCAGCCTTTCCATTCCCCCTACCCTCTTAAAGTATCAGCTGTCCAGTCTCCCATCACAGCCTACTTTCTGGGTAGAAAAGATCATAAAACTGTCTAATTTGGGTGCCCCCCATTTTTAAAAAAAAAGATTTTATTTATTTATTTGACAGAGATCACAAGTAGGCAGAGAGGCAGGAGGGTGGGGCGGGGGGGGGGAGCAGCAGGCTCACTGCTGAGCAGAGAACCTGATGGGGTTCGATCCCAGGACCCTGGGATCATGACCTGAGCCAAAGGCAGAGGCTTTAACCCACTGAGCCACCCAGGCACCCCTGGGTGACCCGAATTTAACCCTTTTGCCCAATTATATCTTTTGTTCAGACACTGTCCTTTGGCTCTTCTCTGATACCTTCCTCAAAACTGAACTGTCCTCGATCTCTTTTACAAGAGGGTTGGGTAGAAAAGTACAGAGAGAAAGTAGGGAAGGGGAAAATAAAGGTAAGAGAAGATAATTGATGAATCTCTCTACTATAGGACTAAGAGCAATGTTTAGAACTTCTCAGTTTAAAAAGTACTGACAAGGGGCGCCTGGGTGGCTCGGTGGGTTGGGGCATCTGCCTTCGGCTCAGGTCATGATCCCAGGGTCCTGGGATCGAGTCCTGCATCGGGTTCTCTGCTCAGCAGGGAACCTGCTTCCCCCTCTCTCTCTCTGCCTGCCTCTCTGCCTACTTGTGATCTGTCTCTCTGTCAAATAAATAAATAAAATCTTTAAAAAAATAAAAAGAACTGACATGTATATTACCTTTTCTGAAGCTCACAATGTCCCCTTGGAACAGACAGGATGTGCGGTGTCTTATCACCATGCCTAGACGGGGAAGCAAAACAAGGATACAGCTGAGTGTGGCATATCTCAACCTGGGTTTCCAGGATTACCCACTATATTGCAGCGTGATGGCTCAGGTTTGATACTGGCCCAGTCCCTCAGGAAGTGACCTGGGGAGCAGTACTGAAGAGGGGTCTTGGGGATTTGTCTGTAAGCTTTGAGTTATATTTCACATAAAAATTGAAGATTAAAAACTCGATTGTAGGGGCGCCTGGGTGGCTCAGTGGGTTAAAGCCTCTGCCTTCAGCTCAGGTCATGATCCCAGGGTCCTGGGATCAAGCCCCGCATCAGGCTCTCTGCTCAGTGGGGAGCCTGCTTCCTTCTCTCTCTCTCTCTGCCTGCCTCTCTGCTTACTTGTAATCTCTGTCTGTCAAATAAATAAATAAAATCTTTGAAAAACAAAACAAAACAAAACAAAAAAAACTCGATTGTATATATCAGTGGGGGTGTTGCTTTTGAAGATCTGTGGAGGAGGCTCACATGTCTCGATTTCTTCTCTCAGTATTCTCTAGAGTTTTGCTGTTGTCCTGAAGAACCACAGAGCTAGAAACCCGGGCTCTCTGAGTACTTGTGGCAGAGACTGGTAGATGTTTATCGAACCGGTTTCCTCTTATTCCTGGGTACCTGTAGAGACCATATCTCCCAGAATGCCTTGCATTTTTGTGTGACTATACTGATGTGAGAACCAAAGGCAGAAGGAAAGGGAGATAAAATTACATGTGCTTATAACCTGCAGCCCATTGACAAATACTCGAGATAGGCAGATAATAGCATTCCTCCAGGATCCTGAGTCTTCTTTGACACAGGAAAGTCCTTTTGGAACCTCCCTTATCTTTACTTCTCCCAAAGCCAAGGTATATTATCTGTTGCTCCTCACAATATTGGAGCAGCAGGCGGCGGTGGCGGCAGCCCTTTCTTCCCAGGGGGCCTGCCCCCGTGCTTTAACATAGCCACCTTTTTGCACCAAAGACGTTTCAAGAGTTCTTTCTTGGCCGTGGACTCTGGCCCTCACCAAACACACCAACATTCCAAAAACTACATCCGATATGACCATGTTTTAGACATTGGGATGCGGGCAAAAATGCCCAGTCCACTTTTAGGTCAGGCCCCCTGAAAGCCACCATGCTTTTTCTCCTTCCAATATCCAGGACAAGCTTGGGAGCCACATGGAAAGGAGGAGGGCTTCCTTCCACAAGGTGTAAGGACCTGGGTTGCTTTTCTTTTTCTTTTTTATAAAAATTGCAACACTAACACTTGATTACTTTAAAATTTTCTAGTAATGTATTATTTTCCATAGTACACTTTCCATTTTGAGAGTCAACCCCTTTAACCTTTTAATGGTTATCATTTTGAACATTTTCCTGTGCCTTAATATGTCTGTACACACGCTTGCACACACACAAATAACTTTTTCCCTAGATGAATGAGAAAATACTACATCACTATGACTTCTTTTACTCACTTATTTTTAAGAGAACCTTCCCTGGACATTAGAGAAAGAAAACTTCTTTTAATAGTTGCATAATACTTCATGGTATAGATTTATAATGTTTTATTCAATGGACCCACCATTGAAGAATATTAGCTTATTTGCAACATTTTGCCATTGTAAGTAATTCTTTGATTTAAAATAAATATACATGTATATATTTTGCACATATATATGAATATTTCTGCAGGATATGTTCCTAGAATTGGAGTTGTTGCATAAAAAGGGTACAAACTTCAGGGTGCTTGGGTGGCTCAGTTGGTTAAGCGACTGCCTTCGTCTCAGGTCATGATTCTGGAGTCCCGGGATCGAGTCCTGCATCGGGCTCCCTGCTTGGCAGGGAATCTGCTTCTCCCTCTGACCCTCCCCCTTCTTATGCTCTTTCTCTCTCTCTCTCTCATCCTCTCTCTCTCTCTCTCAAATAAATAAAATTAAAAAAAAATTTTAAAAAGGGTACAAACTTCAATTTTTGAAGCTATCTTCCCAAATTAGCACCAAATCAATTTACACTGCTACCCAGACTATTACCCACACACTCAGCAGTGCTAGGAAATATCAATCTTTTAATTTTTGTCCCATTTGATGGACAGGAAATGGTATCTCATGCTTTAAAATTTGTTTCTGTAATTACTAGAGAGCCTGTACATCTCTCATCGTAATCATGAGTGGTTTTTTTGTTCTGCTGTGCACGGCTCATTTGTCTCCGCTTATATTTACTTAATTTTTGCCCAGTTAAAAAACTGATGTGTCTATTACTATTTTGCTCATTCTATATGTATTGAAAACTCTGTCAGCTCTATTTTTATCTTTTTTAAAAAAATGTGTTTTCAGAACATTGAGGCTGATTTTCTTGAATGTCACTTAATGATAGACAGAAAAAGAGTGTACGCATCCAGGCTACAGAGTGGCGGTGTGCTTACTGGTTATGGGTGTGGTCTTTGGAGTCAGGCTGACCTGGATTAGAGCCCAGGCTGTCACATACTTGTAATCACAGCAAAGTCGTTACTGTTTTGCCCCTTCCTTCCTTTCTCCCTCTCTCCTGCCTTTCCTCCCCTCCCTCTCTCTCTCTTTCTCTTCCTTTCTTTCCTCCTTCCTTTCTTTTCCCCCTTCCCTTCCTTTCCCTCCCCTCCCCTTCCCTTCCCTTCCCTTCTTCCCCTTTTCATGAGTGCAATAAAAGTATTAAACTCATTAAATTCATGGAATTATCATGGAATTTAGACAAAATAATAATGCATATATTTCAGCACAATGCTTGGTGCTTGGTAAGTGGTCAGTACATACTGGATATGAAATTTATTATTATTATTTACGATGTGGGCAAAAGAGATACCAAAGTAGATATAAAGTTTGATTTCTGGTCCCAGAACCTTTCCCAATGAAAGTTATATTTAATAAGACCCTAGGAGGCTAATAAAACTGACTTTTCTAAGAGTAGTCATTTCACTTCCTGCTTCAGCCAGCCTTAAACAATTTCAATAAAACACTAAAATAGCTCGCTCGTTGACTCAGCAGTTACCCCTGAGTTCCTACTATGTTGAAGGCCCAGGATATTCAATTATCTTTGAGTCCACTTCATTTTCTCTGCATGGAACTTAATTTACATTGCTTTGAAAAAGTGAAAATCCACATTTCGATGAAATGTGAGAAAATCAATAGAGAATAAGAAAATAAGAAGAATCTTAGAAAGTGTCTAAATCAAATTTCATTTTATCGGTGAAGAAACTGAAGGCCAGAGGAGCTAGGCAGCTTTTCTAAGGTCACACAGTGAGTGAGTGGAGAAGCTGGGATGGGAACCCAGATATCCCAACTCCGACCCGGCACTCTTGTCTAAATCCAAGGGTGTTCAAGGATCCACATCTTCTTTGGTCAAAACATGATTTCAAAAATTAAAATAGAAAAAAAACAGAAACACAGGTTAAGAAAAAAAAAAAGTCATATATCAAAATGAGCCAACAAAGTTTGTCAAGAAAGCAAGGAGAGTAACATACTTCCTTGCTAGTTGGAGAAACACAGTCACGCTTTCATCCAGTGGGACTACATTCCAACCCTCCTTTCATTTTTGTCTGCCCTCAACAACCCATATTTAACGATGCTGCTTTACATTCACAGCAAAGAGTAAACAACCATCCTGTAGGTCGGTGGTTGGCAATCCCTGGCCCACATGCCAAAGATGCTGCAGGTGCTAATTTCAGGAGGCCAAGTGAAGCAGCTACCACACACCGATTTCTACCCCTGTCATTTCCAGTAGTTACCGCCCATAAGTGTCTCCACCCTCTTGCCAGCTTTCAAAGGCAACACCCTAACATGGCTTCCCATCTGGCACCAGCAGCCTCCTAGCCTTCCAGAATCACAGGCTCAGCAATCTGGCACACTCCTTTGAGAATCCAGTGACCACTGCTTCCTAGGACAGAAATAATGAATAAACATCCCCAGGATTTTTTATAGTTAGTGCTAAATTTCCACCCTAGTTCTTTCCCTTCTTCTCTATGATTTTAGAGCAATAACATATTTATTAATATCCATCACGTAAGAATATAGTAAAGGCAAGAATTGGATAAATCTAATGGACTATAAGATGCCCCAATTTAAAGAAATGAAGGGTAGCACATGCCTAGGCTGATAAATTATGGGTGGAAATTTAAATATAATGAATATTTATTTGTTCATTCAGTCGAGGTTGACTAAGTACATACTATGAACAGTCCTTGTACCAGTCATTTGGGTTAGGAATAGCAGTAGATCGTAGCAAAAGAGCATTTCAGAGTTAATTTAAAGCCAGACTGCCTAGTCTTGAATTACGTTTCCACCCGTGGATAATTCTGTGACTTTGGGTAGATAATTAATTTTTCTCAACTTTATTTCCTCATCATTGTCTAATGACAGCAATAGTGTCCACTCTACAGATTCAATGCGAAGATGACATTAAAGCATTTCATGTCGTATAGTAAGTGCTCAATAATTTTCAGCTACAATTATGTTTCTACTAATACTATAATCTGCTATTTGAGGAATGAAAAAAGGTTAGAAATCAGAAGATAGTTCAACACTGAAAATTTGGAAACGAGGCTAAAGGATAAAGGGTCCTTTACTTACCCAAATTTAGTGAGTATGTTAAGATATCAGGGATGAAGAGATGATCAGATTTTTGTCCTTCTCCTTGCAGAGAGATGATACGTAATTGTACCATCAATCCCAGGTTAAAGATGGTACATTTTGGAAATAAACAGAATCTGAAAACAAAGAACAAGAAAAAGAAAACAAACCCTGAAATCTGAATTTCCTTGCTCTGAGAAAGGTCCCCCATGCTTTCTTAGTGGAGAGGCTATGAACAGGTTCAAAGAGAGAGAGGTTCCCCCTGGAGCCTTTGTTACCTGACTTACAGACAGGTCACTGAGTCTGGTCTGCAGCATGGACTCTGGGGAAGGCTATTCCCTCCAAGGCTGAAGGGGGGATGCAGAAGGCATGCAGGCAAAGGTCTGGGTGACTTATCAGCCCCGGTGCTCCCCTGGCTAAACAACAGCTTTGATACCAGACTCAACGTTTGCAAGCCTCGTAATATTAAAATAATTTCTGACCTAATGGTAACTATAATAATAGCAATATCTTATGTTTGCACAGCACTTTAAGTCTTCAAAACGTGTCCATTTGCACCCCTCTTGTTTGAGGACTTTAGCAGTCCTGGGGGGCCACCTAAGCAGCTCTCATTCTGCATGCCTGGTGGATGGGGAACAGAGACTCAGGCAATCTCAGGGGATTTTCCTGGAAAGAGCACAGCTAGCAAATGGTAGAGGTGGGACTAGAACCCAGGTCTCTAGCCTCAGATCCTGCATGTTTAAGGGGCCAGATGCCTAGGCCAACCTTAGGAGAGCACTGCACAGAGTAAGGAAGCCACACCAGTGGCTCCTGAGGCATGCTTTCTGCGTCCCACACTTTTCTGCTGCCGAACCTTGTACCGGGAGAGCTTTTTTCCTTTGAGACCAGTCAGTAACATCACAGCTCTGTTCTGCTGTGGTCCTGCATCCCACCAAACCTTGCCATACAGCACCCGGCACTGGTCATGAAACATCGGATTAAAGACTGTGTTAGGCAATATCCAAAGTACAAAGTATATCCAGTTTAGGTAAATTACAAGATCACTATCTAAGGCTCTTCCATTTGATGAACCATCCATCTAAAACTGCATTGTTAACTTCTTTCTACCACTGTTTTGTTTTATGGTCCAGACTCCCAGGGGGCCCTGTTTCCATCCCTGGCTCCTTTAACTATCTCACCCTTATTTGCATTCCAGTATAAAGTCAAGTTGTGGGTGTGTGTGTTTTAACCTTAAGTCCCGTGACACTTGTTTATTATAAAGGTGACCCCTGATCCTCATGCTGGGTTTATTGGCAGGATTTCTGGTTGTGAGCACGGGCAGCAGGGCCGCCAAACTTTTCAGATTCCGTGCTGGGGATCCGCTTCCAGCAGAGTCAGGTTGTGCTGGATGAGAATGTTCTTGGATCACCTTCTTGGAAGCCTCATCCCCTGTATCAGGCCACCAGGGTTTCGGAGGCTGACCAGCAGATTGTGCCAATCTGGACCGCGTGACCACCCGCCCTCGGACTCAGATGTCCCGCCCGGCAAATTGCTCCTCGCGCAGAGCAGGTTCCTGCAGCTTGTCCTGCAGTGGGTGCGCCTTGATCACCTCCAGGCGCTGCCACGTTTGCAGTGCAACTGGCTGTGGCTGCCTCCTTGAGTCCAAAGACCTGTCTGGACCACTGGAACCCTCGTACTGCAGACAAGAGCTGCTCCCCCTGTGGCACTGCCCCAGGAAGAGGGCTTTAGATGTGTTCTTTCCCAAACATAAGTACCTTTTCTATCTGGAGCCCAATGCCTCTCTCTGGCTGGAGGCTGAAGGTTTCCTACTCTCTTCCTCCATTTCCATTTCCTGCTTCTGAAATTTCAGTTTCTTTGACTTTAATTTAGTGGTTATGCCTACGGGCTTAGCAGTTAGATCACCTAAGTTTGATCTGGACTAGACACCTACCAGTTGCAAGGCTTTGGTTAAGTTACTCAATCTCCTTGTGCCTCTGTTTTCTCCCCAAAAAGAGTGGTTAATACTTCCTATCTTACAGGGTTGTTATGAGGATTAAAAAAGATAATACATGTAAGGTACTTAGAATGGAGTATGTCACCGCTGTAAGGACTCTGTAAGTGTGTGCTTGCACTCACCCACGCAGATGTGCGTGAACTTGTGCGTGCTGTGTGTGAAACTGGAGATGCCTTGCTTCTGCTTCTTGCACTAGCTGAGTTCTAAACCAAACCCTGACCTCAATGAGAACAGCCTCCATTCCTCCCTTCTGTGCACAGAAGGTCCTAATGTTCTCTGTGACCATGACTGTAGGACTCACCAACCGGAACAAGACTTCCACAAATAATCTCTGGCTCTCCCAGCCTCATTGTGGCATGTATTAGACTGAAAAGAAACTCACATTCACTTAGCGTATCCTAGGTTGGGAGAGGTTAGCCTTATTCTTAATCTGATAATATTGATAATGGTGTACCACATTGCATAGAGAAGGTTTGGGAGTCAGATCACTGGGGCAAGGGTCTAGCATTTGCCATTTGCTTAGTGTTGGCATCTGTAAAATGGGATGGTAATGAGAAATAGATTTTTATAATAAAAATGAAGTGATCTCTGTAAATTAGCTATCTATGCGCACTGGATGGCATGGAGTAAGTACATAATAATAATAATAATAATGTTAACTACTATTATTGTTGCTAAAACTTTTTTTCCCATTCGTCTGCCTCTGCTTGGGGCTTTCCACCCCTACCTGGTCATTCTGAGTTGGGTGGTAGCGCTTGCCAACTCCTTCTAGTGAAGAGTGCTTGTCTGTCTAGAGAGAATCACAGATACTCTTCTCAACCAGGTGAGAAGAGTTTAGAAACCAGTGGCCATCAAAAGCCCAGGGCAGGCTGGAAAGCGGATTTCACTGGGTAATTCCCTGGGATGTCAGCTGCTGAATGTGTGCAGACTTACTTTCTGACCACGGAAATTTATAAGACAGATTATAAGGTTTAATCAACAAAATCAGTGCCCCCCTAAGTCTATGTAGGCATTTAGGTACATTTACTATTTATAGGAGGAAGTACAATTCAGGGGAAACATCCTAATATGGGGTTAAAAAAAAAAACAAAAAAGGAAAAAGGTATCAATAGGTCTTAAGTCTCTGTGGCTACAAGGTTTTTAAAAATGGTCACTGACGTGGCTATGTCCAGGAAAGCCTGCATTCTGCGATTACTGAGCACACATGATGAGGCCACGGGTAGAGTGTCTATTTTAACCTTTCAGGACCCACAGCAGTGGATGAAATCAATTTATTCTGCTAGGAGTTCTCAACTGACTATGAAGTTAGATGAAAGGATGTATTTGATAGAATTACATATAATGAGTTCAATAAAACCTAAATACTTTCTGGAAAAAGGGAGTGCTCTACAGAGCCTCTTGGATTTTTCAGGTTCAGATATAAAGAGTGAGAAGCTTAGGTGATACACAGTACCCAAGGCTCCAGGGAACTACTGAGGTTACGGATTCCAATGTCATCCCAGTGGGGAATGACTTTCCTTGCACATTGCTCTTCTCAGGGCACCCTTGACCTCTGCGTTCCTCAGGCTGTAGATCAGTGGGTTCAGCATAGGGTTGAAAAAACTGTAAAACAGGAAAAGGATCTTGTGCTGCTCCTCAGGGTGGCAGGATTTGGGGGCCATGTACATGACAATGGCGCTGCCAAAGAAGAGCCCCACCACACAGAGGTGGGAGGAACAGGTGGAGAAGGTCTTCCTGCGACCCTCCCCAGACTGGATCCTCAGGATGGCCAACAGGATGCGTGAGTAGGACACCAGCACCAAGCAGAGGGGCCCGACTAAGATAAGCATACAGGCAACAAAGATGACCACTTTGTTGAGCTGCGTGTCAGCACAGGCCAACTTGAGGACAGACAGGATTTCACAGAAGAAGTGGTTGATTTCATGAGGCCCACAGAAGGGCAGCCTCAGGATGAGAACCACATGGACCAGGGCCAGCAGGGAGCCACATGCCCAGGAGGTCGTCACTAGGGTGAAGCAGCCCCTCCAACTCATGATGGCAGAATACCAGAGGGGGTGGCAGATAGCCACATACCGATCATAGGACATCACCAGCAGGAGAAGACATTCAGTATGAGCGAAAGTCAAGAAAAGAAAAGTCTGTGTCAAGCAGCCAGCAAAGGAGATGGGCTTGCCTGGCTTCAGGAGGTTCACCAGCATCTGGGGCACGGTGTTGCAGGCGTAGGCTATGTCGACGATGGCCAGGTGGGAGAGAAAGAAGTACATGGGGGTGTGCAGTCTGGAGTCCAGTGAGATGAGCCCCAGGATGAGCCCATTCCCCAGCAGGCTGAAGACGAAGAAGAGGGAGAAGAGCCCAAAGAGAACCATCTGAATTCTTGAGCCAAGACAAAAACCTAGTAGAATGAACTTTGTCACCACTGTCTGATTTTCCCCCATTCACTATGAAAAAGGTAAAATGGAAAGCTTGGGAAAGAATTGCCCCAAAAAAAAAAAATCTAGACATTATATTACACATTTTGTCATTTTTAGAAGATAAACTTTTAAAATTAACAATCTAGTGACACATTAAGTTAATCACTTAATCTGACAACCAGTTTTAAGAAAGGGGATTATGTCTCCAAGGACAGATTACCTAGAGCCAGTGACACTATAATGGGGCAGAAGAATGTCAAACCAAAGAGGAAATAAAGTAACCTTAAATATGGATTATCTTGGAGCTGCACATGACAGAATTATTACGAGGATTTCTGGAGTGTAGAGGTCATCCGTCATGGAAGGAAGGACTCTAGATATGAGAATTAGTGTAGCTTAGGAAAGAGATGTGAAAATCCAGTTTCTCGTTAGAAATATCAGCCATGCCGCTTTCAGCATCAGAAACCCACCTTTGCACTCTAGAGGAGCTTATGTGACGAAAGCAGGAGAATCTTCAGGGACTGTTTAAGTCGCTAAGAAGGAATCAATGGGTGTGTATATACGGGCTCTATTGACTATATTTTACAGTGGGTGATGATACCAACTGACAATTGGCCATTTAGCAGTCTACTGATTGATTCCTAGTTACTGATTTACCAAAAAATGGTTCCAAATACAAGCTATATACTTTGTAGGAATTGGTTTTTTGGCAGGCTGCCCCGTGTTCATGTATCATGAGTCTTGACTTTGTGTGCAGGCGTGTAAACAAGTAGGAGGTTAGGCATTCACGCCTGATTTGAAGGCTGTGGTGTGGATGGATCTGTGTAAAGACATTTTAAGGTGCAGTTCCTATGCTCTATTTGTATTTCATCTCATCTTTCCTTCTATTAAAAGAGCAAATCCAGTACTAACATAACTAAGAAACGCCATACCTGCAAGGACGTTGTACGGCTTAGCATCTGCACCATGTACCCTTGTGAAATTCAAAACCGTAAGAAACGGGCTCCCGGGTGGCTCTGTCACTAGGCGTCTGTCTTCAGTTCAGGGTCCTGGGATCAAGGCCCATGTTGGGCTCCCTGCTCAGAGAGGAGCCTATTTCTCTCTTTGCTTACTGCTCACCCTGCTTGTGCGTTCTCTCTCACTCGCTGTCAAATAAATAAATAAAATCTTTTTAAAAATCCCAAAATTACAAGAAGCAATCATTTATTAAAAAATGAAGCCTGCTGGGTGCCTGGGTGGCTCAGTTGGTTGAGCGACTGCCTTCAGCTCGGGTCATGGTCCCGGGGTCCTGGGATCAAGTCCTGCATCAGGCTCCCAGCTCTATGGGGAGTCTGCTTCTCCCTCTTACCTCCCCTCTCACGCTCTCTCTCACTCTGTCTCTCTCTCTCTCTCAAAATAAATAAAAATGTTTTTTTAAAAAAATGAAGTCTGGGGGCGCCTGGGTGGCAAGTGGGTTGAGGCTCTGCCTTTGGCTCAGGTCATGGTCTCAGCGTCCTGGGATTGAGCCCCGCATCAGGCTCTCTGCTCAGCGGGGAGCCTGCTTCTCCCTCTCTCTGCCTGCCTCTCTGCCTACTTGTGATCTCTCTCTGTCAAGTAAATAAATAAAATATTTAGAAAAAAAGAAGTCTGCCTTACTTCGATAATATAAGAATTGCTAAATAATTTATAGATAGCTTATTTAAAAATGTTTGGCAAAGAGATAATTTAGTGAATTTGTCATTTCTGGATTGCTATAGCAACACTCTGAGGGTCAGGTGTTTGAAGTTTCTGTGAATTGGTGATAGGCCAAATAGTGATCGGCTTGTCCTTAAGTCCTTAGTAACAGCTTCCTCAATACACCACGTAGAAATCAGCATCTTTCTAGTGCGCACATTTGTGCCTTTACTAGGCAAAAATAACCTGAGGTTGAACTGTTGGACTTGTGCCTTCTTGCCTCTGGAGAAAAGTCTCTCCAGGATTCACGTAAGGAAAGATGTTGTTGTTTTAAGACCCTGGTCCAGCTGTCATTAATTCCAATGGAGATGCTAATGAGAGGCTCCCTGAGGAACTTGAGAATAAGAGAAATAACACTGCTTCTTGAAAAATAAAACTTGCAAAATCCACTCATCGTGGTTGAGAAGAACTGGAGGAGGAAACATGACAACCCACGTGAACATGTAGGTGGGGAGTATGAGTCTGTCCCAAACTTCACTCAAAGTGCTTTGCTACCATCTCAAGGAACTAGAATGGGGGAGGGTCTGTCTGTAAGTAGGGTACCCAAATGTCACAATTGTGTAGGGTGCATGTCAACATAAAGGCTGAGGTATAGAGAAGGGGGTCATCCATGAGGGCTGGTGTTGGCCAGCACCTCTTCAGTACCATCCAGGAGTGAGAGAGCTGTCCTCCTGGTGGGTCTGTATCCTCAGTCCAGGTGGCCTGAGTGAGCAGCAGTCAGTAACCCCAGCGCCCAGATCTCCAGTGAATCCCCTCTGCTCGGAGTCCCTGCTCCCCAATTAACCGTGAGGTATTAATTTGCCTTCTCGTGCAGATATTTTGACAAAGAGGGAATGTGCTACTAAGCAAAGTTCTTGCCAATATTTTTTTTTAAAGATTTTTAAAATTTATTTGACAGATCACAAGCAGGCAGAGAGGCAGGCAGGCAGAGAGAGAGAGGAGGAAACAGGCTCCCTGCTGAGCAGAGAGCCTGATGTGGGGCTTGATCCCAGGACCCTGAGATCATGACCTGAGCCGAAGGCAGCAGCTTAACCCACTGAGCCACCCAGGCGCCCCCTTGCCAATATTTTTATAATAAATAATTCCATTCAGGTTTATGCATGGTTCTTCTTCTTTTTCCCGTTTAGTCTGGATAGTATGATACAGATGGAAATGTACATACCTAACCAAATTTCCAAAGCTGGATTTATAGGTGAGGACCAGGCCCAGGACAGAGATCACCTCATTAAAATACAACCCCAAAAAAGTTTGTCTGAGCGGCTAATTGGGACCTGAAGAACATCGCCATTAGATCCCTCTCTAGAATCAACAAATGACTTTTTTAGAATAACCATTATCAATAAATGATATCATCAAGTCACAAATGGACTAACTAAAGGGTACATGAAGTCATTCATGGATACAATGAACTCCTAACACATGACCAGGGCTTTTTTTTTTTTTTTTTTTTTTTTAGAATTATATAAAAAATCGCTGTGCCAGGACAGCCCTTTGAACTGATTTAGAAAACATACAAAGCATATGAAAATACTTAGTTGTGAAAATGCATCTGAGCCCACATCTTTTAAAAAGCACAATCTCTCTATTCAGTTCTTCCTTAATTCATTTTGCCACTTCCGAATGGTTAGTTACATAAAGAAAAAAAATTACTTGCAAAGTCTGAATCTCTTTGAAACTTAAAGAGACAGACAAGAGACAGGAGGGCTTGATGAATACATTAAAGTTAAGCAAGTTGCCATGGGGCGCCTGGGTAGCTCCATTCCATTAGGCACCTGCATCCGACTCTTGATTTTGGCTTCAGGTCATGAGCTTAGGGTCATGAGATAGAGTCTTGGCTCTGGCTCCCTGCTCAGCAGGGAGACTGCTGGAAATTCTTTCTCTGCCCCTCCCCCTGCTCATGCTCATATGCTCTCTCTTGAAAATAAATAAATCTTAAAAAAAAAAAAAGGAACAGTAGCCATATGGGCTGAAAGTCTGGTTTCTTTCACAGAAGTGGGTCATACTACAAACTTTGAACAGGAATAAATGTATTCATTTTTGTAATTCTGGTGCAAAATATTTATTGAGTGAACAAATGAATGAATGAACATACAAAATAAGTGGATGCCTAAATATTGAATTTTTGGACTATCTTTGCACTGGGTCTGGAATTTCTGCCTTGTTTAAATCTTGCTTGTCCAATAATGGACATTTTTCCCAAGGGAAAAAAATAACACTAAACTAGAATCTCCAAAATATTTAAGCATCAGGCAGTTGAAAGACACTTCTGTTTTCTTTTTTCCCCACATTTTATTTTATGCTGCAGGATACCAAAAGCCTCTTACCTGAATCAATGGATTAACTTCGCTAAAAGTCTGGCAGAAGCAAGAAGAAGAACTAAAAAAGAAATTAAATACATCTCAGTTCTAAATGCAACATTCAGACATTGTTTTATGCTATAAATGGTGTATCGTATATGTATACACCAATTAGCAATTTAAAAATTGGCAAACCGTTTGATGACTAATAAACTATCCAGTGTCTTCGTGGTTTCAAAGTAAATATCTAAGATTGAAATCATATCTTTTCACAGGAACAAACCTGCCAGTACTCGATGGGGCCTAGGTTTCAAAAGTAAAATTTAAGATCTGAAGAGCTGACAAACTCTTTTCTAATGCTGTAGGCATGAGTCACACAGCATTCCTGAAATAAAAACTATTTTTTATTTTTATTTATTTATTTATTTTTTAAAAGATTTTATTTATTTATTTGACAGAGAGAAATCACAAGCAGGCAGAGAGGCAGGCAGAGAGAGAGGAGGAAGCAGGCTCCCCGCTGAGCAGAAAGCCCGATGCGGGGCTTGAACCCAGGACCTGGGATCATGACCTGACCGAAGGCAGCAGCTTAACCCACTGAGCCACCCAGGCGCCCCTAAAAACTATTTTTTAAATCCTTAGTTCAACCGAAGTATTGGATGGTTTACTTATAAGTAATAGAAAAAATAATTGTTGCTACTCATGTACTCAATAGAACCCTTCTCTCTCTCTTAATTCAAAATATTTTACAATTTCTGAGATTTTCCTCCCTGACCCATGTGTTCTTTAGAAGGATGTTGTTTAATCTCCAAGTATTTGGGGATTTTCCAGCTCACTCTCTGCTTCTGATTTCCACTTCAACTCTATTGTAGTCCGAAAGCACACATTGTGTGACTTCTGTTCCTTTTAATTTGTTCAGGTGTGTTTTATATCCCAGAATGTGATCTACCAGGGTGAATGGATGTCCTGTGTGAGCTTGAGAAGAACGTGTATTTTCTCCTTATTGTCGGATAAAGTAGTCTGTAGATGTTCATTGTATCCATTTGATTGATGGTGGTGTTGAGTTCAGCTATATCCTTATTGATTTTCTGTCTGCTGGGTCTATTTCTGATGAAGGAATATTGAAGTCTCCAACTCTAATAGTAGGCACATCTATTTCTCCTTTCACTTCTACTGGTTTTGGCTCATGTATTTTGATGCTCTGTTGTTAGGTGCATACATATTAAGGATTATGTCTTCTTGGAGAATTCATCCTTATCTTTATTCCTGGTAACTTCCTTGCTCTGAATCTTCTCTTTTTTTAATAAAGAGAGATTTGACAGAGAGATTGAGAGAGAGCACAAGTAGACAGAGAGGCAGGCAGAGAGAGAAGGAGAGGTAGGGTCTCTGCTGAGCAGGGAGCCCGCTGTGAGGCTCGATCCTGGGACCCTGGGATCATGACCTGAGCAGAAGGCAGCTGCTTAACTGACTGAGCCACTCAGGCACCCCTCCTCTTTCTTGATGGTTATGTCTATCTGTCTCTGTTCCTCTGCCTCACTATATCATTGCCTCTATTCTGACCTCCTTCTCTCCTGGTCCCCTTTATGACATTCTCTTTCTGTTTCCAATTTTCCTTATCTCTCGTCTACATTTCCCATTCTCAAAATCTTTCTTATTTCCTCCTCCACGGTATTTCTAGAGACGTATCAATAGTTCCATATTTGAGTGGTTTCTAGAAGATTTTGATTACATAGAAAGTCTACATTCAGGTTAATTGGCTTTATCCAGGTTAATTGTTTTACAAGACATAGGTATTTTTTAAATATATATATATGTATATACATATACATATATATTTATAACCTTGGGAAATACTATCTTATTCACAGTAGCAATAGTATCTGCAATACATTTATCTGGGATATGGAAATATTGTCTCTTGATACCATAATGGCCAATAAGGCCTTTCTACTTGTACTTCAGAATTAATGTAACAAGAACTTGCATTTAAAATATACCCTTAGATTGAAGAAATCTTTTTAATCTGGTCAATAATAAAAAGATCATATATTGGACCAAGCATTATGCCCAGAACACTGTAGGTATGCATGAATATTTATTGACTAACTGGATACCAATTTGATTAAATGCAAGAAAATAAAATGTTAATGAGCTCTCCACATTCTGCCATAAGCCAGATTCTCAAGCAAAAAAGAAAAAAAAAAGATCCAAAAAACCCACACAAAAATCCCCAAATATTGAAAGGCACCATAGAATAGCAGTGAAAGAGCATGGGGTCACACACACATTTGCTACTTTTATAACCCTGAATATATTTCTTAACCCCATTTTATCACTTTTTTGAAAGATGTGATAGTATTTTATAAGGTTATTGTGAAGATTGAGATAATACATATTAATGAAGATAATATGTTAATTCAATTAATTAATTGAGATAATATGTTGAACATATTCTTGATGCACAGTGAATGCTCAATAACTTGGATCAATTACCATCAATCTTTACAGTTTCTTGACTAGCCTGTGACTGTAGGGATCTGAGAAGCATCGCTTCTTCCTGGTGCCAGCAGTCCCTGGGATCACTCCCCTTATTGGACATTACCCTTTTTTTTTTTTAAGATTTTGTTTATTTATTTATTTGTTAGAGAGAGAGAGAGAGAGAGAGCACAAGGGCACAAGCAGGCACAGCGGCAGGCAGAGGCAGAGGGAGAAGCAGGCTGCCTGCCGAGCAAGGAGCCCGATGCGGGACTCCATCCCAGGACCCTGGGATCATGACCTGAGCCAAAGGCAGTGGCTTAAAAGATTGAGCCACCCAGGCATCCCTAGACATTACCCTTTTCATGTTAGGTTTGCGAAGTCTGCATAACAATGTAAGCCTACAATGTGAGTTTGTGGCTAATATGTTATGGAAGGACTAGTAAAGCAGATTTTGACTCTTGACCTTTTGATGTCCTTCTTGGGAAAGAGCACAATCAGTTGAAGAGATATCAGGGATTAAAAAGGACACAAAACTGTGATAAACTATTTAAAACGGAATAGATTATCATCTACAAAACAACTCCTTTCCTTTCCTGCACTCATCTAACCAGTCACCACACACACACACACACATATTCACTCACATATATTCCAGGTTAGGGAAAGTCTAACATTTAAGTTGAATACTTTCTGTGTGCCTGACACTGTTCTCCAAGTTACAGGCGAAGGTAGAGCTGTGTATGGGCAGCATAGATTATGCATTGTGGTTTTATTGACATAAACCCCAGGACTAAACTAATTTCAGTATTTCTCAAATGTAAAACCACTTGTAACATATCTCAGTGTAAAGTTCTTGGGCTTAGGAAAATTATTTTCCATTCTTAACCTAAATCCATTACACAAAAATTTCTTATTCTTTACCTAGCATCACCGTCCATAGGTTATTGCTTTCATGCAGCTACTTTCCATTGTATAAAATGATACGAACCAAATTCTACACATATTTACATCATTTGTGAGCAATTTGTTCAACTAATTTAGCACTGATTTTTTTCCTCAAACTAGCCTTGTAGCAGAATAATAATCAGCCCATATTTAGACAGTACTGAATTTCCTTACCTGTTTTTAAAAAGAATAGTAGGTAACAGAGTGATAGACCACAAAAGGGTAGCTCCTACCCCATCTAACAAACATTAATGATAAATACAGTGTAACCGAGTTCGCTCCCACATTTGGACTCAAGGACCTCAGAAAGGAAAAGCACCTAAAGGTTGGGCAGGATCCTGCTTTCTGGGAGCTTCTGTGGGAACTGCAGAACCCTCACTCTCTGCTTGATCAAAAATGTGGCAGAATCCTCAGAAAAGGAGCTTTTATTCTCTGATGGCCTCAGCCTAGTAGGTAGCTCCTGAGGGCTCACTGGAGGGGTGAGCTGTGAGATACGTGCAAGCCCACCTCCACTGGGAAGGAAGGACAAAGCCGTTCTCTATCTCTGCTCTCATCCCCAGCAGGACCCATGATTAGACAACACAGCCAGCCACAGAGCACACCTCTGAGACAACATCAGTCATTACAGTCCCCGAGTACTTGGCATTATTGGAGTTCATGAACCCCAGCCCTGTCCCAATTCCCAAACGGGCAGATGGTTCATGTGAACCTGTAAGGAAGCAGAGCCAGTGTGACGGTGAAGCAGCTGCAAGCCTTCCCCTCGGTCCTTCCCCTTCTCCCCAGTGCCATCTGGGCCCCTTGTGGAGCAGTAGAAGCCAGAAGAAAGGACCCTGAAAAATCAGCTGATTGTAAGCAACAGGTCAAGGTGCGGAGGTGCTGGAGAGAACAGGTTACGGTGGCAGGGAGCAGAGTGGGGAGTCCAAGGAGAGCCAAGGTGTCCCAGTGGGGCTTATTAGAACATGCCTGAGGAAGAGTTTTGTAGGGCACGAACCGCCCAGGTAGGTCAACCTCGGAAGTATTCTCTAATCTCTGTTCTGAAGCTAGGAGATTCCGGGTCTCTTCCAGGGACCTTCCAGAGAAGGGGAGGAGAGAACCATCTCCAAGGCAGCTTCCCCTACAAGCCACTATCTCTCCGGGGAGTGGGGAGATCCTTGCTGTGGAGGGTGTTCTCACGTTCTCTTTCTCTTTTATAGCAGGCATAGGAGGGCTAGGAATTTCATATCAAGCAACTGTATAATGTACGAGTGAACGAGTTTGCTATAGTGTGATCCTCAGCCTGCTGGGGTTATGGCAGAAACGTGAGGAAAGTCCTGCACAGGTTATCATGTTTTGAGAACATGCTAACCTGTGCTCCAATTGTACATGTCCATTGTGAGAGGAACCACATATCCATCCAGGGACACGGCAATTTTGCTCCTGATTATATAAAAAAGCTGGTGTGTAGTAGGCAATCCTTGAACACTAGAATCCTTTCTTCTTTCTCTTTGCACACTCAGGTGAACACAGAAAATGTGAGCCATTTTGTTTGTTTTTTTACTCATGTGAACACAAAACTCCTGTGGAAAAAATAGGACATGTTTTCCTATATTCAGCACTATGAAAACATCAGTTAAAAAAGTCATTTTAGGGGGACCTGGGTGGCTCAATCCATTAAGCGTCTGCCTTTTGCTCAGGTCAGGATCCCAGGACTCCTGGGATTGAGCCCCACATTGGGCATCTTGCTCAGCAGGGAGCCTGCTTCTTCCTTTCCCTCTACCCTTCCCTGATGCTCACAAGTGCTCTCTCTCAAATAAAGTCTTTCTTTTAAAAAAAGTTATTTTAGAACCATGAGAGACTGTGCACCCTGAGAAACAAACTGAGGGTTTTGGAGGGTAGGGTTTTGGGGGGTTGGGCGAGCCTGGTGGTGGGTATTATGGAGGGCACATATTGCATGGAGCACTGGGTGTGGTGCATAAACAATGAATCTTGGAACACTGAAAAAATTTAATTAAATTTAAAAAAGTTTGAACCTATGAGATAAAAAAATTTAAAAAGTCATTTTAGGGTACAAAAATAGAAAATTTTAACTAAAACAATCATAAGAAGTTAAATATAAAATTTTATGATACCAAACAAACTAAAATGTAGGAAATGCATCACCTCAAAATAAGATGTTTTCCGTTATGTATCAAATTGTCACAACTTTTAACCTGTGCACAGCTTCTAAAAGTGGCTGAGTGAGACAGGACCATATTCAAAATATAAATTTATACAAAGGAAAATAGCACAGAGAACGGACAGATCCTATTTGATATAGATAGTCTCTCAAGTGTTTACCTTACGTGCCAGCGTGCAGAAATCCGGAAACTGATTTTTCATAAGCAAGCACTGACGTGAAGAGAATGGTTTCAGACTATATTTCTGTTATCAACACATTAGGAATATTGGTTATAAATACACATTTTGATAAAAATGAAAAATTAAAAGTTAGCCAGTAATTCAGTATAATATTGGGGTTATCACATAAACAAACATTTAGGAAAATCCTTCAAGAACCTAAATGTCAACATCTCAAAACTCAAAATTGTCAATATTCTGTAAAATTAATCTGAAATGACTTTTGTCTCGATACTGCTTGCTATTTAAAGAGAGTAACAATGGGGGGCGCCTGGGTGGCTCAGTTGGTTGAGCGACTGCCTTCAGGTCATGATCCTGGAGTCCTGGGATCGAGTCCCACATTGGGCTCCCAGCTCCATGGGGAGTCTGCTTCTCCCTCTGACCTCACCTCTCATGCTCTCTCACTCTGTCTCTCTCTCTCTCAAATAAATAAAAAATCTTAAAAAAACAATAAAAAAAAAAGAGAGTAACAATGACATAAATACACAAAGGAACTAACATACAGAAAAACACAGTGAGGATTAACTGAGATGAAAACATCTACTAGCATCAGGCATTTGAGTTCACTGTACCTTTACCTTTGTACCTTTTATGCATAAAGTCAAGTCCTGCTCAAATTTGATGAAAGAGTTCATTTGACTGTAACACAGAAAGAAATCAGCATAAAATGGGTGGATTTAACTGTCTGTCATAGTCAATGACCATAATAGATACTTTGCACAAAAAGCAGAAAATAAGGTTGTGAGAAATGCACGAGACATGAGCGAATGCATTTTCAGGATGGCCTGACAAAGATATATTGGTAGAGAATGCAAATGGTAATGTTCTCAATTGTATTTGTTTTTCTTTTTAATTCTTAAATTTTTTTAAGATTTATTTTTCTATTTGAGAGAGAGAGAGAGAGGGAGAGAATGAGCAGGGAGGAGGGCAGAAAGAGAGGAAGAGTGAGTATTCAGCAGACTTTGCTGAGCACGGAGCCAGAGGCAGGGCTCAATCCCTGAGATCATGACCTGAGCCGAAACCAAGAGTTGGATACTGAACCCACTGAGCCACCTATGAGCCCCTCAGTTGCATTTCTTAACAAATTATGAGTTAAAAGGTCAGAATTTTGTTTGGAATCCTTAACAACACGAGAAGGAGGAGGCAGAATTTACAAGGGCAATTTTTAGAGATTGTTTATGTCATTTGCTGGTGTTATTTTAAGGAACACATAGCTCCTTAAAAGGTGTGGTCTTGTCTTCCTGATACACAGTTGTCTTGGGGTTGTGCCTGTCCCCACATGGCTGCACTTCCCGGCTCTCTCACATGGGTGGGGGTGAGAGGTGGAGTCACATTCTTGCAAAAGGAGCACACGCAGAAAAGATGTGTTCCACGTGGAGGGCTGCAGTGGGTATGAAGCGGGCTATGCGTCCTGCACAACTGCTTTCCCCATCCCTGGCTGGAAGTGAAGGTCTCCAAGGCCAGGGGGATGGTGGGGTGATGAGACAGAAGGTCTCTGTGTCACTGCATGGCAGACTCTGCCGTTTACCTGCATAGGAATTAACATGAGTGAGAAGTACACTTTCGATCTGTAAAATCACTTTCATGTGGGGCCTTATTTATTTACCCATAAATACATTGTGGGGATAAAAAAAATGAGGAAAAGCCTCGTAACTCCAAAACTAAAGTATTAGTAGCTTCCAAGATCAATTCACATGGTGAAAAGCATCTCCTTACGGCATAATAAATTGGGTTTTTATTTATGTCAGACAGTTTTGTCTTAGAGTCTGATGAATCACAGTTTACTTTGTGTGTTATTTTGGTTGTTCATTCAAATTATTTCAGTTAATAACATAGGTTACCTTACCCAAACGTTACAGCATGATATTGAACAATGAAGTAAATAGATTAAAAAAAAGGATATTTTCAGAGATGCCTTGGTACAATTTAACATTCCAACAAGATTCTAAACTCCTTTTAATTGCTTCATTTTTGATTTCACTAAGATATGTGAAAAGATGTGTACTGATAAATATTTGAGAACTTAAGGGACCAGAGGTGTCTTGAGATAAGTTTAAAAAAAAAAAAATTCTATCAATACATGTGCACTGTAAAATTGACAAAAAAAAACACAGAAGTATGTATTTCTCAAGCTTATTTCTATTTCTAAAAGAAATTTCTATTGACTACTTAATGTGCATCATCCTTACATTTCACATTTATAAACACACATGTGAGACAGCCGGCTCAGGTGATTAAGCGCCTGCCCTTGGCTCAGGTCATGATCCAGCGTCCTGGAATCAAGTCCCACATCGGGCTCCTTGCTCTGCGGAGAGCCTGCGTCTCTCTCTGCCTCTGCCTGCCACTCTGCCTGCCTGTGCTCTTTCTCTCTCACAAATAAATAAATAAAATCTTAAAAAACAAAACAAAACAAAAAACAAACACACACACATGTACCCATTGTACCCATGTGTACGCATACAGGTGTATGAGTTCAGGGAGAGCTAGAAGTTTCTCCTACAAAATGAAAAAGAATATTTTTAAATTTTTTATTATTTTTTAAAATTTATTTCACAGACAGAGATCACAAGTAGGCAGAGAGGCAGGCAGAGAGAGAGGAAGGAAAGCAGGCTCCCTGCTGAGCAGAGAGCCGGAAGCGGGCTAGATTCCAGGACCCTGGGATCATGACCTGAGCCGAAAGCAGAGGCTTTAACCCACTGAGCCACCCAGGCGCCCAAGAATATTTTTTAATTTAATTGTTTTTACTTGTATTTTTTTTTACACTACATCATTAGTTTTTGATGTAGTGTTCAATGATTCATTAGTTGCGTATAACACCCAGGGCTCATCACAGCACATGCCCTCCTTAAAAAATGACTTGATTTCTTCATTCAACTATATTTGATAAACAAATTCTATTGTAGTCCATTATAGATAATACTTGTTGTTTTTAATATATTACGTATACACTTGTCCAAACTTAATAAATTGTAGATTATGTGGAATTTTTTAGAATAAATTTCAATTCAAAATCCTTGAACATGTTTCTTTGTGCAATTACATTAAGTATTTCACAAAATAAACATGTCAATAATAAATAATAAATATTCTACATGTTTTTGTTCACTTTTTACATGGATTTGTATATTACCCCCTTATATATATTAAAATATATTAGGTATACTATTATTCCCTTTCTTAGGATGAATTCTCAGGCCAGTGAAAAACTCAGTCTTACTTTTCTTGAGCTGTAGTTCATTGTAGCTAGACAGGGCTCCATAGTTCAGGCTGTATGCGGGGGACAGTCTCACGTAGTAGTTACAGACATGGTTTTTGGCCTTTGGAACACTTAGGTGAGAGTCTTGCTCTGCCACACTAGCTCTGTGACCCCTGAGGTGTTAACATCTGTGCCTGGATTTTTTTCATTATGAATGAAATCTAATGGTAAAGCTTATCTCTGGGAATTCTTACAAAGATTAGATTGATATTAATCAATGTGTCTTCATAGAACAGTACTTGATGTGAAATAGGCAATCAATAAATGCAAATTCTTAATATTATTATGCCAGTTATTCAACACCAGACAGAGACCTGGGACCCTTTACAAATGAACAGTATTCTTAATCCTTTCCAACCAGAATAACGAACCTTTTTTTTTTTAAAGGATGACAGTTTATATGGAATGTCTTATTCTCTATATCTTATACCATCCATAGTTCCAAGATCATTAATATATACAAATTCTTCATTTATTTGGTGTTTACTTTTAAATTCCTACTATGTGCAAGGTTCAGGAATTAATTGTATTCAGTTATTCTCAAAATAATCCATTTAACTGTGTCTTCTAGTAAAAGAAAAAAAAATCAAAATGTCAGGTTAGAAAAGAGGCACAGAATTAGAGGTACTTATAGTTCACCTAGTCGGACTTTTTGTTTTACTGGTGGGAAAACCAATGCACAGAGGGATTAAGTGATTTTTCTAGGGTCACACAGTGACCTGGTAGAATTGGCAGAATCGAGATAGGAACCCAGATGTCCTGTGTCTGAGCTAGGCTTCTGAGGGTGAAACCAGACTGTGCTGACAAATGCACCTCTTCTCTTGGCCCAATGGTGTTACACAAATTAAAAGCAAACAAAAAGCAAGCAGAACAAAACAAAAAACCAAATGAAATTGAAGCAGTGGTCTTGGCAAAGTTCATTAAGAAGGAAGGGAAGCAGACCCTTCCTTGTGGTCTAGGAAAAGACTTCAGAACTCTGACATCCCGTGCAACCCCATTCTAACTCTCCTTCCTTTTTCCTCCATAAAAACCATAGAGTTAACAATGCTTCTCTTTCACATTAACATTCAAAGTGTGGTCTATGGCAGCATCAGCAAGATAGAGGAGATTGTTGGAAATGCAAATCTGGGGGTGGGTATTAAGGAGGGCAGGTATTGCATGGAGCACTGGGTGTGGTGCATAAACAATGAATCGTGGAACACCGTAAAAATAAAAAAAATTAAAAAAAAGGAAATGCAAATCTCTGCCCATCCCAATCATAGCCTGCATTTCTGCAAGATCTTCCTTGATTTGTATGCACACCAACCCTTAACAAAGAATAAACAATCATCCTACAGGTCAGTGCTTCTCAGTGCCCACTCCACATGCCAAAGACACTGAGGAATCCAATTCTAAATGGCTTGTGAACTAGCTCTCACCTACAGCATCCCATCCTATCATTTTCAGTAGGTACAACCCCTAATTCTCCACCAACTTGCAAGACATGGGATTATTCACACCCTCTGCACGGCTGCTCAGCTGGTACAAGCACCTCCTGGCATATTATAACTAGAGGCTTTCACAACTTGGCATGCTCTTTTTTTTTTTTTTTTTAAAGATTTTATTTATTTGACAGAGAGAGATCACAAGTAGGCAGAGGGGCAATCAGAGAGAGAGAGGGTGGGGGGGAGGAAGCAAGCTCCCTGCCTAGCAGAGAGCCCGATGCGGGGCTCGATCCCAAGACTCTGAGATCATGACCTGAGCTGAAGGTAGAGGCTTAACCCACTGAGCCACCCAGGCGGTCCGGCATGCTCTTTTTTAAAAGGCTCATAACCTCTGTTCTACACGATAGAAATGAATGTACACACTCTTTTTTTTTTTTTATATATTAAGGAGGAAATACTTCTAATCTGTTTGTAATTCCCCTGCAATCACTGGCCAATGAGACATAATTAATCACTAATATTCATCCAACAAGGAGAGACTTTTGCAAGAACTGAGTGCATTCAGAACTTAAAGGGACTAATGGACAAGAAGATGTCTAACTTTGAAAGGGTAATGGCTGCTGTATTTAAGTTACATATTTTATGATGCTACCTTTTTTTTTTTTTGGATAGTAGTCTAGACTAAATGATCACATATAAGTCAGCATTTATTGACTATGACATGAGCCTCGTCTAGCCTTTGAAGACCTAAGCATCAGAAGGTCCTTTATAGGGTGCCTGGGTGGCTCAGGGGTTAAGCCTCTGCCTTCGGCTCAGGTCATGGTCCCAGGGTCCTGGGATGGAGCCCCACATTGGGCTCTCTGCTCAGTAGGGAGCCTGCTTCCCCCCCCCCCCCCCCCGTCTCTCTGCCTGCCTCTCTGCCTACTTGTGCTCTCTCTCTGTCAAATAAATAAATAAAATCTTACAAAAAGATCACTCACAGTTAATCTAGATTGGATTGACTGGATTTAAGTTTTGATTTCACTACTTGATATTTTTATGACATTGAATATTTACTTAATTTTCCAGAACTCGATTTCCCTTCTGTAAATGAAAATACAGTACTTCAAAGTTTTGATGTGAGGATTGCATCTAGAGAATTTAACATAGTATCTGGTACATAGCCATTACTAAATAAATTTTAGTTGTAGTTATTTTGTATCATACTCTGTTTTGCAAATAAGAGGAGTTTGGAAAATGTAGAAGTCCCAAGATAGTTTAACGTCGAAGACTGTAGTTAACTGATCAAGGTTCATGAATGTACCCGACCAGTGCTTGCTGAGTGCCTCCTAGGGGCTAGGCAGTAGGCTAGTATGGATGAAAAAGTGGCAAACAAATTCCAGTTCCTAGACTCGGGGAGCTCCCGTCTTACCTGAGAAATTTGAGACCTACCTGAGCAATGTTCTATAAATGCCTCTTGGAAGATCATAACAATTTTCAACACCAAAAATGAAATCTAAATTCCTTTGTCTTGGGAAAGGGTTCCTTTAGATAAAATACTATCAAGTATCCATTCTTAATTCTACTCCATCAATGCGAAACCAAATCATCTGTCTTCTCTTCCACTTTCCTGCTCCCTGTGCAGGTCATGGTCAGGGAGGGCCCTCCGTGATCTCTGACCCTTAGTCAAGTTCTTCCTTGTTACAACACCCACTATTTACATTTCAGTTTACAGTCAAGGTGCTTCCTCCAGCCAACGAAAGCTTCTGTCTGAAGCCTAACACCCATCACTTGGTCTTAGTCACTGGTTTTGTTTCACTGCCTTGATTTCTCTGACCCTTATATCTACAGATAGCTCCAAAGAGGCCACGTTACCCAGTGGTTATGACTATGAGGTCAAGAATCTGATTGCCTCAGTTCTATCCTGGACTGGACAGTCAGCATCTGTGATACTGGGCAAGTTACTCAACCTTCCTGCACTTCAGTTTCCCTAAAGTAAAGTGGGGATCTTGTTTTCTGCCTCAAAGGACTGTTCTGACGATTAAGTAAATACATATGTAAAGTACACTGACTGGCCGAGAGAGAGAAAGAGAGAGGGAATATGAGAGAGGGAGGTATTATGGTGTTTTTTATCTTGGTGTATTGGTTCTGGGTTTTAGCTTAACTAACTCACCAATCTCAGTAAGAACGGCCTTTATTCTCATCTTCTTTATGTTCTGTGTTCCTCTAAAGTCCAAAGATTTTTGTGACTCTGACCTTAGGAGTCATTGTCCTTGACAATCAGGTTCTCATAAATGATCTTATCTTCTAGGCCTTATAGAGCATAGATCAGCTCATTGTGGCACATGAGGCTGGAAATACACCCTCCTTCATGTAATGCATCCATCTTTGGGATAATTTGGCTTTGTTCTTTATTGATGACACTGATGTTGGTATAAACAATGCACATTGTTGTGGTTAAGTACTGAGGCTTAATTTCACCACAACAGACTGTTGTCTGAGTCAGACTGCCAAGGCAAAATCCTGACATTTGTTAGTTTCTGGTATGTATGTATATGACAGAGTCATAATAGGACCTTCTTCATGGCTTTGTTATGATGACTAAATGAGATGGTACATGGAAGGTGCTATCAATACGCAGTGTATAGCACTGGGAGAGCAATTAACCAAAATGTTACTCTTATAAAAATCCATTTTGTTTTGTATTCAGTAAACTCTGCTGCCCATGCATAATAATTAAGAATTGGGTTGAGTAATTAAGACTGGATGCAAGTGGGCATCCTAGTCTCAAGATGGGTTAGAAAGTCGATTTCAGGAGTGCTTGGGTGGGTCAGTATGTTAAGTGTCCCCCTATTGATTTCAGCCCAGGTCATAATCTGTCTTGGGATTCGGCCCCCCTGCTCCTCCTCCCACTTGCACTCTCTCTCTCTGTCCCCATCTCTCTCAAATAAATAAATAAAATATTTTAAAAAGGGTGGATTTTATAAGTAACAGCCTACAAAGCCACCTGAAATGTATAGGAGTCACTCCTCATCATTGGATCTGTACTGTAGAATGAATCAGTAAAAATCAATCCAGTACCAAAATGGAACAGCCAGCTACACTATAACCAGAAAACTACATATCGAGATAGTCTGCATTTCTACACAATTTATAGATCAACACTCAAAAGTTTCTGAAGAATCCACAAACAGCCCAAATTATATTCTTTGATACCTCTTATCAGCCTGTTCATGGAAAGAATGCCCAGTTTGGCTCCTTTGCTAGCTACTAATAATCAGTTTATCTCTGAAGCTGTGACACTGTTCTCATGTTGTCTACAGATATTTTTTCTTCTTCTCTCCTTTGTCCTATATATTTTACATTAATTTTGATCCTTCACTCAGTCTGCTCATTTACTCCCTGAATCAATAATTTCATCCCAAATTTCTCACCATCATGCAACACGCTAAATACATATCACCCTGAATTATTCTTTAACAGTTATCTTTAACAGGGCAAGTATGATTTTAGGAGAATGGACAAGTATGTCTCTGGGTTTGGGAAATGACTGTTCTTCACTGCAGCTTTTTTTCTTTTTCCTTCCAAACCTTATGATACATGCAGTTAGTGAATTTAAATACTTAGGCTAGAGAGGTAGATATAGTGTATTCAACTTCTGGGGCCCAGAAAATGAATTAAAATAATTTTTAATATCACAGATATTAAATTCAATGAGCAACAAAAGAAAAAAAATCGTATCTGATAAAATCACACTTGCAAGATAATCAATGAATGCAACATATTTAAAATGTTTCATTCAAAGGAAGAGGAAAGTCTTGCTCTTATGTCCTTTGGACACATCTAAGATGAGAGAAGTGAAATTTTCTGGATTTAGGCAGCAATCAAACAGACTGGTGATTTCAATGTCATTCCAATTGGGAATGACCTTCCTTGCACATTGCTCTTCTCAGAGCATTTTTGACCTCAGCATTTCTCAAGCTGTAGATCAGTGGGTTCAGCATAGGGTTGAAAAGACTGTAAAACAAGAAAAGGATCTTCTGCTGCTCCTCAGGGTGGCGGGATTTGGGGGCCATGTACATGACAATGGCGCTGCCAAAGAAGAGCCCCACCACACAGAGGTGGGAGGAACAGGTGGAGAAGGCCTTTCTGCGACCCTCCCCAGACTGGATCCTCACGATGGCAAACAGGATGCGTGAGTAGGACACTAGCACCAAGCAGAGGGGCCCGACTAAGATAAACATACAGGCAACAAAGATGACCACTTTGTTGAGCTGCGTGTCAGCACAGGCCAACTTGAGGACAGACAGGATTTCACAGAAGAAGTGGTTGATTTCATGAGGCCCACAGAAGGGCAGCTTCAGGATGAGAACCACATGGACCAGGGCCAGCAGGGAGCCACATGCCCAGGAGGTCGTCACTAGGGTGAAGCAGCCCCTCCAACTCATGATGGCAGAATACCGGAGGGGGTGGCAGATGGCCACATACCGATCATAGGACATCACCAGCAGGAGAAGACATTCAGTATGAGCGAAAGTCAAGAAAAGAAAAGTCTGTGTCAAGCAGCCAGCAAAGGAGATGGGCTTGTCTGGCTTCAGGAGGTTCACCAGCATCTGGGGCACGGTGTTGCAGGCGTAGGCTATGTCGACGATGGCCAGGTGGGAGAGAAAGAAGTACATGGGGGTGTGCAGTCTGGAGTCCAGTGAGATGAGCCCCAGGATGAGCCCATTCCCCAGCAGGGTGCAGGCATAAAACAGGGAGAAGAGCCCAAAAAGGAATATGTGAATCTTCAGACCAAGACAAAATCCCAGTAGGATGAATTCTGTAACCATTGTTTGATTTTTCTCCATTTTACTATTAAAGAGAGAACCAGATAGCTATGTGACACAATGATTTTAAAACAACTCTTTTATTTATTGTTTCATAAATTTTTGGTGTGTGCAAAATTATTAAGAAACAACTTTATTTAAGAACTCACTGAATTATAAAGAAGGAAGGGAGGAAAGTAGGAAAGAGAAAAAGAGAGGGTGGGAGAGAGAGAGGAAGGAAGGAAGGAAGGAAGGAAAGAAGAAAGAATCATTTACCTATTTAAACAAATTTAAATTAAGAGTCTGTCTTTAAGCTAAATTCTTAATCTGACATCTAGTTTTATAGAAGGGGAATATGTTTCCAGTGATTACCTACATTGAGCCATTGACACTGTGATGGAATAGAAAATAATCATGAAATATGGATTGTCTCAGAGCTACATATGTACAAATGTGTAAGATAATTAATGTACAGGAAAAATAATCAGTAACAGAGGAGCTTTCAGTGAGATTGGTCCTGGAAAAGAAATTAATTTTAATTATTTCAGCTGAACTCATAGTTGAGTTACTCTCAGAATCTAAATTCCATGTTCATGGATTAGAACTGATATTCTTAAAATGTCCATACTACTCAAAACCATCTGTAGATTCAATGCAATCCCTGTCAAGAATCCAACAACATTTTTATTGAAGTAGAAAAAAAATTCAAAAATTTAAGGGGCCCCCAAAGACCTTGTATTGTCAAAGCAATTCTGAGAAAGAAGAAAGCAAGATTTCAAGCTATATAATAAAGCTATAGTAGTCAAAGTAATATTATGCTGGCATAAAAACAGACACACAGACCAGTGAAAAAGAATCAAGAGCCCAGAAATAAACTCACACAAATATGATCTACTAATATTTGACAAAGGAGTCAAGAGTACTCGATGGAGAAAAGACATTCTCTTCAACAAATAGAGCTAGAATAATAGGATATTTGCATATAAAAGAATGAAATTAGACCCCTGTTCACAAAAATTAACTCAAAATGGAAGAAAGATCTAAACATAAGACCAAAACCCATAAAACTCCTGGGAGAAAACATAGGAGAAAAGCTCCTTGACATGCACTTTGGCAATGATTTTTTATTTTCTTAAAAAAGATTTATTTACTTATTTTACAGAAAGAGTGTGCAAGTAGGGGAAGGGGCAGAAGGAGAGGGAGATAGTCTCAAGCAGATTCTGGCTGAGCGTGGAGCCGAGTGCAGGGCTCAGTCTCGGACCCTGGGATCACGAGTCTAGCGCATAATATACTAAGCCACCCAGGCACCCCAGCAATGATTTTTAAATATAACACTTAAAGCACAAGCAACGAAATAAAAATAAATAAGTGGGATTATATCAGACTAAAAACTTCTGTAGAGCAAAAGAAATGATCAACAAAATGAAAAGAATCTATGAAAAGGGAAAAAATATTTGATGAGGGGTTAGTATCCAAAATATATGAAGAACTAATACATCTCAGTAGCAAAAACAAGAAAACCTAAACAAATCCTCCCAAATAATCATATCAAAATGGGCAAAGAAGCTGAATAGAGATTTTTTTAAAGATGACGTACAGTTAGCCAACAAATACATGGAAAAGTATTCAGTATCGCTAATCATAAGAGAAACGCAGATCAAACCCACTGTGAGCTAGCTCATCACACCTGTCAGAATGGCTGGCATCAAAAAGACAGGAGTTAACAAAGGAGGAGGAAAGGAAGCCCTTGTGCATTGTTGGTGGGAATGTAACTCGGTGCATCCACTAAAGAAGACAGCATGGAAGTTACCTAAAAAATTAAAGATAGTATTACCATACGACCCGGCAGCTTCACTTCTGGGAATGGACCTGAAAGAGGACACTATGAAGAAGAACTATTTGCAGCCTCATACTCAACAGGAGAGCATTAGGCTGAGTCAAATAAATCAGACAGAGAACGCAAATACTGTATGATCTTACTTATACATGGGATCTAAAACGAACGAACAAACAAGCAAAACCAAACTCGCAGGGAGTATTGATCTGTCTGATCTGTGATTACCAGAGGAGGCAGGTGGGTGGAGAGGGAATCGGATGAAGGTGGTCGAACGTTCTGATTTCAAGTTAATAAAACAAGTACTGGGATGTCAGGTACAACATGATGACTAGAGTGAACAATGACGTATGGTATAGCTGAAAGTTGTCACCAGAGTAAATGCTAAGAGTTCTCATTCCAAAATGGAAGATTTCCTTTTTTTTTTTAAAAGATTTATTTATTTATTTATTTGTTTGACAGAGAGAGAGAGAGAGGTCACAAGTAGGCAGAGAGAGAGGGGGAAGCAGGCTCTCCACTGAGCAGAAAGCCCGATGTGGGGCTCGATCCTAGGACCCTGAGATCATGACCCGAGCCAAAGGCAGAGGCTTAACCTGCTGAGCCACCCAGGCACCCCAGAAGATTTGCTTTTTTATTTCATTTTGTATCTATATGACATAATAAATGTTAACTAGATTTACTGTGGTATTCATTTCATAATACTTGTAAGTCAAATCCTTGTGTTTGTACACTTTACTTTTTATTTATTTGAGAGAGAGAGAGAGAGAGAATGAGGGAGAAAGAGCACAAGTAGGAGGAGGAGCAGAGGGAGAAGCAGACTCCCAGGGCAGGGCTTGATCCCAGGACCCTGGGCTTATGATCTGAGCTGAAGGCAGACACTTAACCGACTAAGCCACCCAGGCACTACTTGACTTGTACACTTTAAATTTATATAGTGCTGTATTTCAATTTTATCTCAGTAACGCTGGAAAAAAAATTTTTTTTAAAGGTCATAGCCTGGGGGGCTTGGGGGGGTTCAGTGGGTTAAGCCTCTGCCTTCAGCTCAGGTCATGATCTCAAGGTACTGGGATCGAGCCCCGCATCGGGCTCTCTGCTCAGTGGGGAGCCTGCTTCCCCCTCTTTCTCTACCTGCCTCTCTGCCTACTTGTGATCTCTCAATCTCTCTCTGTCAAATAAATAAATAAAATCTTAAAAAAAAATAAAAGGTCATAGCCTGGAATGACTAGGGAAAGGAAATATAATCATCTTGATGTTAGTTCAATCCTTCATATTTGTAACATGCATTTTAACAGAGACCCAAAACATAAGAAGTTCTATTCAAACCAAAAACTAGTGACTGACTGCAGCACACTTCATAAGTCGCTAACAGAAACAAACTATCGACACATTGGTAATTCAGTTTGCCTACTGAGAAATGGACATACCAACAAGTTAGTGTCAAAATACTTGGCCTATAAGTTTTATCATCGACTTGATAAACGGGAAAGTACCAGGAAATATTTGACTGGAGAGTTTTGGGAGCCTCCACAAGTCCAGCCAAGGTGCTTTGATACAATCTCAGAGTGGGAGGATGTGACAGTGAGCCAAGTGTAGTCAGATGTGTGGGCTACCTGTCTGGAGACAGGCGGTGGGAGAAAGAACGGGGATGATCAATATGGAGCATAGACACAAGGTCAGAGGGGCAGCATTTGCCTGTGTATCTTTAATGCCTTTTAGGGACAGAAGCCTGACCAATTGTCACCGTGACCCAGCCTAGATGGACAGCATGGGTGACCAGCACTCCTATTCGGAAAGATCTCTGATTAGCCTCTCTTGCTTTAATTTCATGTTCACCAATCAAAACATTAGGCAATAAATTATGTTTTTCAGTAGATATTTCCACAAAGAAGGACTGTGTTGATCAGCAAAGGTCTTTGTCTGTTACATAGCCTCATCTTGAGTTTTAATGATACGAACACTTAGATCCTTTAGCTTATGCACTGTCCCACTGTGCTGCAGATTCCAAGATGCAGTTCCTGAACAGAATTTCCAAAGCTGGATCTACAAGTGAGGACCAGATCCCAGACCTGGGTCACCTCACTGAAGTAAGACCCAGGAAAAGAAACCGAACCCTTCCTAACAGAACAGATGAGATATCTGTTTTCTTATAAGCATTATTGATAAATTATCAAATCATCTGGATATAAAAGTAATTTTATATATAACAATATAATAAAATATATTGTTATATATTTTAATATATATATATATTATATTTATATAATAATTATAATAATTATATTATATAATTATATATATAATTATATATATAATTATATATAATTATATTAATTATATATATATTATATTATATATTATATATATTATATATTATATATAATATAATAAATATTATATAATTATATTATATTATAATAATATATATATATTATATATAATAATATATAACAATATATTGTATATATTAAAATATATAAAACAATATATTAAAAATTCCTCATATGTGACTAGGGTTTATTTGATTTTAGGTTAATATTAACAATTTCTGTGCTTAACAAACCTTCTAAGTTTATTTTTTAAATACACAGGCATAGGAAAATATTTGGCTGTGAGAAACATTCAAAACTACCCACGTATATTATAGTAATTTCTTTTTCTAATTTTCCTTTATTCTCTCAACATGAAAACCTAAATGAAAAAAGAAATAGAGTATAAACCATGGTTTTCTGACAGCTAAATTTAAAGACAAAAAGGAGGCCAGAGTACATTAATATTCTTTCAATACAGTAGTTCTGTTTCAAATTTTATTTCTTTTAAAGTGGTGGAATAGGCTTGTTAATTTTTATATCCTTGCAGTTAATAAATGTTTGTCAAAGGGACAAATAAATGAGTACAAATGAATAAATGTCTAACTATTGATTTCTTTATATTAGATTTGATTTTGTTTAAAATTTATAAAATACCATATTCATGCCAAGTTCAGCCTATTCCTCCCAAAGGAAGTAAAGTATAGCAAGCAATTCAGAAGAATTGCACCCCTGGAGATATGTATTAAAACTGATTGTTGGGGCACCTGGGTGGCTCAGTGGGTTAAAGCCTCTGCCTTCGGCTCAGGTCGTGATCCCAGGGTCCTGGGATCGAGCCCCACATTGGGCTCTCTGCTCTGCAGGAAGCCTGCTTCCTCCCCCCTCTCTCTCTGCCTGCCTCTCTGCCTACTTGTGATGTCTCTCTCTCTCTGTCAAATAAATAAAATCTTAAAAAAAAAATGATTGTTAAAAATTTGATAAAACTAACTGAAAGATTTGCAAAGTATTTTAAATAATTAAATTATACTTAATAATTAAATATACTTCTCTTTTATCTATTTTTAATTTTATTTGATATCTATCTGACTTGTATCAGTTAAAAACAGTCAAATGAGATGCAAACAGATTAAATTTCATCTGGGCTGATTGGGAGTTTAGGTGGTGGCTCAACACCATGAGGTGTTCCAGGTCTAAATGTCACCTTTGGGCACAAGAGGCACATGAATTTATCTATGCACAGTTTCAGAATTTCAAAAGTGGTACACTATTGTCTGGTTAATAAATAATCAGGCAAAACTAAGTTCTAAAATATCTAAGAAGGAAATCATGTCCTATATAAACATCAGAACTCAATAGAACCTATGTTTTAAAAAGTACATCTTTTGGGGTGGTGAGCCGGCAAGTTCTCTTCTAAAGTAGTGGACTTGGGTAAAGCTGAATTCCTGAAATAATCACCTATTGTGAATTCATAGCTCTGCTGAACTGTAGGGCTACTTACGTACAAGTAGCAAGGAAAAACTGGAAACATTCATTTAATTGCTTATATAGTTATAAGCCAAGATTTTGCCAAGTCGTCTTATGGAATAAGGGTTGATAGGATAAGTGATTTTTCTGGATAGAAGAACTACTGTGAATCGTAAAGAACTGAGTGAGTTTCATGTAATGATAACCTATTTGAGAATCTGTTAAAGGTTATAGGAAAAGATATACATTAAACATAAAAATATTATAAAAAGAAAATTTAAGGTATTATTGCCTAGGTCGTCCTCCTCCCATCTCCGATGCCATCATATAACACTTTGGTCCCCTTTCTATACTTTTCCCATCCCCACTGCAAAAACAAATCTTCTAAGCTATGAAAAATCTAACATTTACACATATTTACTGAATACATTCTAGCTGTCCTTAATGCTAAGCTTAATGAGAGACAAGCATATGACATAGATTTAGTATCCATTTGGCTTCCTATTCCATTGCAATATGTATCTCATAGATTTAGTATGAACTACGCCTATGCTGACAATAAGTAAATGCATAATTTATACAATAACCAACATGTTAATTTTCCTGATATCATTCTGTAATATAACCTATTGTCATTTTCTTTGGCTAGGAAGATTATTCCATATGTTCTATCTACATCTAACAATCTATCTATCAATCATCTATCATCTATCTATCATTTTGAGAATGAGAGAGAAAGAGAGAAAACGTGAATGGGACAGAGGGAGAGGGAGAGAGAGAGAATGAGAGAAAGAGAGAAAACGTGAATGGGACAGAGGGAGAGGGAGAGAGAGAGAATCTCAAGCAGGCACCCATCCAAGTGCAGAGCCTGGTTCAGGGATCAGTCTCATGATCCTGAAATCATGATCTGAGCCAAAATCAAGAGTCAGACACAACTGGCTGAATTACCCAGGTACCCCTCCTTATGTTCTATATAAATCCATGACACAGAAATGTCTTACTCCTTTTGTTGTGCCATCTTTTTCAAGTGTATGTCTATCACAAGGATATTTTTCCACCAATGAAACAAATCAACAAATCCTAAATGATTATATCATTTGTCTATAAAATGTGCATCTTAATTTCCCCTGAAACTATTCCTTAGAATGTAAAAGAGGAGCATATAGGTTTAGGATTAACAAAGAAAAATTATTTCTCTTTCTAACACTTAAATAAAGATTGGCAGAAACAGAGTGATAGTCTACAAAAAGGTAGCTCCTACCCCATCTAACAGACATTAATGATAAATACAGTGTAACCCGGTTCACTCCCACATTTGGACTCAAGGACCTCAGAAAGGAAAAGCACCTAAAGGTTGGGCAGGATCCTGCTTTCTGGGAGCTTCTGTGGGAACTGCAGAACCCTCACTCTCTGCTTGATCAAAAATGTGGCAGAATCCTCAGAAAAGGAGCTTTTATTCTCTGATGGCCTCAGCCTAGTAGGTAGCTCCTGAGGGCTCACTGGAGGGGTGAGCTGTGAGATACGTGCAAGCCCACCTCCACTGGGACGGAAGGACAAAGCTGTTCTCTATCTCTGCTCTCATCCCCAGCAGGACCCATGATTAGACAACACAGCCAGCCACAGAGCACACCTCTGAGACAACATCAGTCATTACAGTCCCCGAGTACTTGGCATTATTGGAGTTCATGAACCCCAGCCCTGTCCCAATTCCCAAACGGGCAGATGGTTCAGGTGAACCTGTAAGGAAGCAGAGCCAGTGTGATGGTGAAGCAGCTCCAGGCCTTCCCCTCGGTCCTTCCCCTTCTCCCCACTGCCATCTGGGCCCCTTGTGGAGCAGCAGAAGCCAGAAGAAAGGACCCTGAAAAATCAGCTGATTGCAAGCAACAGGTCAAGGTGCAGAGGTGCTGGAGAGAACAGGTTATGGAGTCCAAGGAGAGCCAAGGTGTCC
Source organism: Lutra lutra (assembly GCF_902655055.1). Lineage (NCBI taxonomy): Eukaryota > Metazoa > Chordata > Mammalia > Carnivora > Mustelidae > Lutra > Lutra lutra. The sequence continues at coordinate 97,986,114 of NC_062288.1, read as the reverse complement.
CAATGGGGCTTATTAGAACATGCCTGAGGAAGAGTTTTGTAGGGCACAAACCACCCAGGTAGGTCAACTTTGGAAGCATTCTCTAATCTCTGCTCTGAAATGAGGAGATTCCAGGTCCTCAGGGAAGGGGAGGAGAGAACCTTCTCTAAGGCAGCTTCCCCTTCAAGCTTCCTGGGAGCTACCTATGATCTTGTCATATTTATTTATATTCCACTGTTTTCTTATACTGGATGTAAGGAGGCCAAGATGTTATTTGGGAAATCTCTTATCAGTCAGTCATGTGATTTACAAAGCAATTAGTTCATTACAGTGTCTTGCTGGGGTTATCATGAACACTTGAGGAAAACTGGTCACAATTATCAAGTTTGGAGAATACATCCACTTTGGGAAAAAACACACATTCAGGGACACCAGAAAAATGGCTTAATCATGTGAAAATCCTAGTGCACACTAGGCAATCTATAAATACCGGGACCTTATTTTTTATATGTTTCAGGTGACTTGCAGAAAATGTGGAAATCTGGAAACTGACATATAAAAAATAGCAAACTGAAATCTTGAAAACAATAGGATATAGTTCTTTAGTTTATCTACGGCATGACCATCTGTTATACAAAAGTAAAAACTTTGAACTAAGACAATAAGAAAATTAAATATAAATGTTTATGATATCAAACTTTAACTTTGGGAAATGCATCATCTCAAAATTACATGCATTGCTTTAATTTGTGGACAACTTCTAAATGTGGTCAGAGGAGGGGCAACTGGCTAGCTCAGTCTGTAGGGTATAGGAGGAATCTTTATTTTGGGGTCATGAGCTCAAGCCCCATGTTGGGTGTAGAGCTTACCTTTAAAAAAAAAGTGGTCAGGGGCACCTGGGTGGCTCAGTGGGTTAAAGCCTGTGCCTTCAGCTCTGGTCATGATCCCAGGGTCCTGGGATCAAGCCCCACATCGTGCTCTCTGCTCAGTGGGAAGCCTGCTTCCCTTCCCCTCTCTCTGCCTGCCTCTCTGCCTACTTGTGATCTCTGTCTGTCAAATAAATAAATAAAAATCTTTTAAAAAAAGTGGTCAGAGTAAAACATAAACATATACAAAACATAAAAGTATAGAAAGGAAAAGAATACATAGTTAACTCATAAATACAATAAACATATTTTCAAATATTTACATTATCTGTCAGCATTGAGCATTTTCGGTAAACAGTGACCTTATTTGAGCCACATTTATAACTTGTGATTATAGCAAGGTCAACCAGAATTTGGACATAATTTCCATTTGGAAGTAGAGTAAAAGCATTTAAACACTTTCCAAAGTAAATTCCTTAATAATTGTTTTGCAAAATGTTGGCTTTTTTTTTTTAAAGATTTTATTTATTTATTTGACAGACAGAGATCACAAGTAGGCAGAGAGGCAGGCAGAGAGAGGAGGAAGCAGGCTCCCTGCTGAGCAGAGAGCCCGATGTGGGGCTCTATCCCAGGACCCTGAGATCATGACCTGAGCCGCAGGAGGAGGCTTAACCCACTGAGCCACCCAGGCGCTCCCAAAATGTTGGCTTTTAATTGATGAAATAAGTATCTGAGTCAAGCATGAACGTATCTTCAGAAAGTTGTAACATATATAACTGATGGAAAATAACAATTGTTACTATTAACGTTGCTCTGGGAATCTTGGAAACTGGGGAAACGAAGAGGCAGAATTTGTTAAAGTTGATTTTTATTGTGTTTATTATTATTTATATCCAAGGTATAGAAATTTAAGTAACAGACATCTAGGTTCATTATGAGAAGTGTGACCTACTGGGGGGAATTTTTCTGCAGTTTTAAAGAAATACCCTTCTAAATTATTCAATTCCATTTGCTCTGACTCTAGGCACTCTGAGTCGTATATCTTTTTTATTCATTTCTCAGATTTTTGAAAAGAGAACTGGGCTATCTTGAATAAAAGCTATCTTGAATAGCTATCTTTTTTTTATTTATTTTTTTTTATTTTTTTATTTTTTAAAGATTTTATTTATTTATTTGACAGAGAGAAATCACAAGTAGGCAGAGAGGCAGGCAGAGAGAGAGGAGGAAGCAGGCTCCCTGCTGAGCAGAAAGCCCGATGTGGGGCTCGAACCCAGGACCTGGGATCATGACCTGAGCCGAAGGCAGCGGCTTAACCCACTGAGCCACCCAGGTGCCCCCTTGAATAGCTATCTTGAATAAAAGTTTCTCGGGGGAGAAACGTCCTTCGTTATAAAGGTTGAAATTGGTATCTAGGTTGACCATGATTATTTTGTGAGTTTTGTGAAGGTCATTAAATTCTGACCATTCTGACCTATTCCAGGTTAACTGATACAAAGCTAGTTTATGAACCTACCAAACTAATGACCAGGACTTAAGCCCCTAGGGTTTGTTTTTTTTTTTTTAAAGAGAAGTTGATTTGACTTTCCTTTTTTCCCCTTTTCTAGGATCCATTGAGCCACTGAAGACCGTCCGCTGGTTCCTTAGTGCTCACTGAACCCTTTTTCTTTTGTAATTGCAGTAGTGCATATGGCATTCCTTATAGACTATCAGGAAATATCCTGGGTGTGAGGCTATCATTTGAGATTTGTTCATTTCAGGAATAACCAACATATAATAAACCATGCACTTTCCTTATTTCTTTCCTATTTAATCTTCAATGGATCAACTATCTCCTTGGGCATTCTATCCCTTATTCATTTCTTTTTTATCCATCATTCATTGTGTACCTTTCCTGTGACCATTCTCTTACAGAACTTCTCCCATATCTCTATTTTCTGAACACAACAGTGGAGAAATATTTCCAAAGCTTATATACTACATAGGTAGTGGCTTTGGCAAATCCTTCCAGATTTCTGTGTGATACTTGGTTCTATCTTTCAAACCAAGGAGACAAAAAAAAAAAAAAAAAGATGGAGTGTAATGGGTAAATAGGGAAACGTATATATTTTTAAAACTCAGCTATAGAAGATTGTGAAATTGAATGAAATTAGCCCATGAAATGTATCTAGGAATGCTGATCCAAGATGAAGCAGAGGGTTGGATTATCCCCAGGTGACCTAGCAGTGAAGAGCAGAGACATTGACCCTCACTTCCTTTACCCAAAGAGAGCACACATTCTCACGGGCTGATTCAGGGTACTCTGCTTAGACCTACATCCTCTTCAGAGGCTTACCTTGTGGAAAAAAAATAATTTTGCTCTAGAAGATGGTTACAGGAAGTGTTCACAATGAGTCAATCAAGATCAAGATTTCCTGTTCCAGGAAACTGTTGGTGTTATAAAAATTTTTTTTTATGTGATCAAATAAATTTGGAAAATATTGGTTAGAAAATGGAATAAAAATCTTCTTTACCATAGAAATGTTTAGTCTTCCCTAGGCTAATATGAATTGTGAGCTCTAAAGTAAGGCATTTGCAATAATTTTCAAACTTACTTGGCCATAGAATTTAAAGCCCTTGAGAAGCTAGTGTTTTGAGAAAAACATTTTGGGATGCATGACGCTAGATTATAGCTTGAAGAAGGTATTAAAAAGGGTATTATTCTAGACCTGCAGCTTCCAAATCCTGGTTCATGGACTAGCTGCATCACAATTTGCTATTGGTAATATTTGAAGATACAGATCTCTAGGATACATCCCACTTCTATTGAATTAGGGATCTAAGTGGTGTCCAGAAGATGGCTCAATTTTTAAAAAATTTTTATTTAAATTCAATTTAGTTAACTTATAGTGTATTATTAGTTTCAGGGGTAGAATTTAGTGATTCATTAGTTGCGTATAACACCCAGTGTTCATTACATCAACTGCCCTCCCTAATGCCCATCACCCAGTTACTCCATTTCTCCACCCACCTCCCCTCCAGCCACCCTCAATTTGTTTCCTAGATTTAAGAGTCTCTTATGGGGGCACCTGGGTGGCTCAGTAGGTTAAAGCCTCTGCCTTCGGCTCAGGTCGTGATCCCAGGGTCCTGGGATCGAGCCCCGCATCGGGCTCTCTGCTCAGCGGGGAGCCTGCTTCCCCCTCTATCTCTGCCTGCCTGCCTACTTGTGATCTCTGTCTAATAAATAAAATCTTAGAAAGAAAAAAAAAGAGTCTCTTATGGTTTGCTTCCCTGTTTTCATCTTATTTTGTCTCAGATAATTCTCATGCTAAGTTGGAGTTGGAATTTCTTGAGATAATATCTTCCTAGGTCACTATCAACCCTGATGCTGTAATATTTTCATAAGTCTCTCTCAATTCCCAGCACTCTCTTCAAAGCATTCTTTACTTCTATGTTCCTGAGACTATAGATAAGAGGGTTGAGCATGGGATTGAAAAGGCTGTGAAACAGGAGGAGATATTTCTTCTGCTCGTTGGGGTTCCCATATCTGGGCCCAACATACATTATAATGGCTGTGCCATAAAAGAGTCCAACCACACAGAGATGGGATGAGCAAATGGAGAAGGCTTTTCTTTGACCTTCCCCAGACTGGATTCTAAGGATGGCACAGAGGATGCATATATATGAGATTACAATTGAGGTGAAGGGTCCCACTAGCACAGAAATTGCTCCAGCCAATACCACAATCTCATTGATGTGTGTATCTGCACAGGCAAGTTTGAGAACAGCCATGATTTCACAGAAAAAGTGATTGATTTTCTGGAATCTACAGAAGGGTAAAGGTAAAAGTAATATGAGATGGATCAAAGACAGGAGGACTCCAATGGTCCAAGAAGTCAACACCAGGGTGATGCAGATTCTCCAGTTCATAATGGCAGAATACCGGAGGGGGCTGCAGATGGCCACATACCGATCATAAGACATCACCACCAGGAGAAGACATTCTGTGACAGCAAATGTCAAAAAGAGAAAGGTCTGTGTCAAGCAGCCAGCAAAGGAGATGGGCTTGTCTGGCTTCAAGAGGTTCACCAGCATCTGGGGCACAGTGTTGCAGGCATAGGCTATGTCAACGATGGCCAGGTGGGAGAGAAAGAAGTACATGGGGGTGTGCAGTCTGGAGTCCAGTGAGATGAGCCCCAAGATGACCCCATTCCCTAGCAGGGTGCAGGCATAGAACAGGGAGAAGAGTCCAAAGAGAAGAATTTGAATCCTCAGACCAAGGGGAAATCCCAGTAGGATGAACTCTGTGATAGATGTTATATTGTCTACCATATCCCTATGACAGAATAAAAGGTTAATATTTATATTTAAAAGAAATCTTTAAAAATAGATTTATGTTAACTTGTTTGAAACCTCTTTATAGGATAGAAAAGTGTTCAGAAACATTTTCAGTAAATTTTTGTATATTTTAATGAATATTTAAAGACTCCCGTAGTCCCGAAATAAATTTAAAAATAGATATACACACAGACAAATACATGTTTCCTTTGTTGTTGTTAATGTTTTTGGCAGAGGTTAAATGTTCAAAATAAATATTTTGTCACGTGTTAATCAAATACATGGTTTTATTTCATTCAGTGAGCATTCTTCAAATAAATTCTGCCTTTGCTTATAGTAGTCAGAATTATTCTGTGTTTTTTTTTCCCTTTTAAACTGACTCCTAACTGATACACATGCCCAACTCTTTAAACTGCAGTAAGTCTAATCTTGAATTGGAAGGGATCATTAAGGATAGAATACATTAAGGTTAGATATACCATTGACCATATTCATCATTAGCCATTAACCTCTCCCTTGCCTGTTGGAAACACACTTTCCACTCTTGCATCTATTGTCACCTCCACAACTAATATCTTAGCAAATCTCATCTTAGTCAAGTATAAAGATTTATTTTCAGCCTAAAATATCACTTTTCTTATTTAGATTTCCGTAATATTTAGATGAACATTTACATGACTGACTGAATAGATTTGTACTGTTGTTTATCTGAACATAAAAACAGAATTAGTAACTTTTAAAATTTTGAATCAATATTGATAAATACTCTAGAAATATCCAGTTTTAGATACTGTCTCTGCAGGTGATAATAGCTACTGTGGAACGATCTTGCAGAAGGGGTCTCTGAAGTCCTTGAGAGACTGAACTAAATCATCTTTCTTACTCTATGATTCCACAGTTAAAATGTAAGGACAAACATGATACTGCCCATCTCATTTAAACTTCATTCCCATTCTTTATGCAAGATAATGTCTCGGAGACAGCAAGGATAAGCAATAAATCCTTACTTTAAATGGCTACAAAATTATAAGCCTGCTTGAAAATGATCCTATTTGAACCAAAACTCTCTTATTACCATTCCAATAATAAGTATCATGTGCAGGATGTTGGAAAAAAATTTCGGTATTTACTGATCTCCTGTGATGTACCTACGATTGTTCTGTGGGTAGAGCTATCATGATAGGAACTCTGAGCTCCTACTCACTGCTGGGACTCTGGCCTCACACTACTGTGCAAACTAAATAGATAAGTATTCGTACACTTGTTCAATAACTCCGGATAGTCTTCCTTTATATTTAGATTTTTTTTTAAAAGATTTTATTTATTTATTTGACAGAGAGAGATCACAAGTAGGCAGAGAGGCAGGCAGAGAGAGAGAGGGAAGCAGGCTTCCTGCCGAGCAGAGAGCCCCATGTGGGACTCAATCCCAGGACCCTGAGATCATGACCTGAGCCGAAGGCAGCGGCTTAACCCACTGAGCCACCCAGGTGCCCCTATATTTAGATTTTTGACTTCCCTCTGTGAGTAACATTTTAGATCTAGTTTTTAAATAAAGAAGTGCTTTTTTTGGTTTAATATTAAATATCTATGAGAAAGTCATTTTCACACACTTCCTTCCTTACCTTAAAAATAGCTACCAGTCAAAAATAGCCATTAATATATTGACTGTATTAATATATTGAAGTTTAATAATATATTTTACTCAGAATATCTTATTATTTAAACTATCAATGAGGAAATTTAAGCATTTATAACAATGTACTTTTGCATGATATTAAATTGTGATGGTAAAAGCTAATAGGCAAAGAAAATGATGTTAAAATATATTTGACCAGAACTCACAAAGGCGATTAGGAAACCTGTGTGTCTAGAGATGATTGTTGTGGAAAGACCCCAATAAATCTTCATGCAGAAAAGGCAAACATTATCTAGTGTGGCTGAAGTTACTGATGGTGCTAGAAGCCTTGTTGCTCATCTGTTGAACTTGCTCTTCAAGTTGCCTTTAAGAGAAGGCTCTATTAGTTTATCATCTCCACAAGGTACCTTCCCAATTGCCATGAGAGCTCTCTGTAGGGTATATGACAGTAGGTCTCCTTTGTACCAGCATGCTCCCTACAGAGACGTGAAGATCCCAACCACTGTTATCCTCCTGAGAGGGGAGAAGATGGGCAGTCCCTGTCTATTTCTCTCTTTCAGGAAGCCAGAGAGATAGTGAGAACTTTAGAAGTTAAGGTAAAAACAGGTAGTCCCTTCATAACTAAAAAAATACACACATATAAAGCCATATTCTGGTACCACATGGATATTACAGCTACCCAAATACTTGATACAGTTTCATGAATTTTTATGTTGTTCCAGGTCCTAAACATTCAGGAGACACTTGGGAGATTCAAAGATCCATGCCTGGTTATTCTTTTTTTTTTTTTTTAAGATTTTATTTATTTATTTGAGAGAGAGAGAGAATGAGAGAGAGCATGAGAAGAGAGAGGACAGCAGGAGAGGCAGATTCCCTGGCAAGCAGAGAGCCTGATGTGGGACTCGATCCCGGGACTCCAGGATCATGACCTGAGCTGAAGGCAGTCGCTCAACCAACTGAGCCACCCAGGCACCCCCTGGTTATTCTTTGATAGTGAAATAGAAACTTGACATTAATTTCAGCAGCCTTATTTCCTTTAGTGTAGTCTAATTTTCCAACCATCCTAAAGGTGGTAGGAAAATGAACTTGAATTCAAAGGTCTTAATCGTTACATCATTTTAGATAGCAACTCAGATCCTACATCCTTGAGCATAGATCTAGAGATGTGTGGGCATGCTGGGAATTGATGTTAGTCATGCCCTGGTATTTGCTGACCTGTCTGGAAGAACAGATGAGCACAAGGTCTAAACAAAGTTTACTTTAGAAAATGTTCCCTTTTTGGTAACTTCTGATCCTGCCTTCATGGGATAGATAGAGCTCTGTCTGTAAAAGCAGAGACCCAACTCCTAACCTCTGTACCCTTATGGATGAAGTTAAATATATGCAATTTACCTACCAAAGTAGGCATATCCTATCACAGTATATTCTGTAGGATGTTATCAAAAATCCAGTGCCCTAAATCTGTGTGTCAGGTCCCAATTTCTGTCAGGTCTACAATTTCTGAGCAACACAACATGAGCTGGGAGCAATGAATCCCTTGATCAATTGCCCATTGTTACTTCCTTAGCTGTGAAACACGTCTAATGGACTAAGGTGATGTTATGTTGGAAATAATATCAGAAATCAGATATTCTGATAGCCCTCCAACAGAGGGACTGACCAAGGTACTGCAGACAAGAAAGAGAAATTCATAGTTGTAATGCATGTCATCCATAATCACAATTAATCATTGCTCCATATAGGGTAGAAGGAATTGGAATGCCAACGACTGACTTATTGTTCTCCTTAAGGGGAAGGTGTCATACTGAGTGCCCAACATTGGTCTCTGCTGCTGACAGAACATATATTCAGCAGAGCAGAGCAGCAGAGTAGTGCTGTCTTGGCGAGGGGCAGCTGTTGGATTCATGCAAAGTCTCCATCACTGTTGCCATGGTTACTGCATTTGTGTGCTCACTGCAATCACTGGGATGGCCAAGAACAAAGGCTGGCTGACATTACTACTGAAGCATCTTGTACCTGATTATTTAATGATGGTTTTTTTTTAAACAAATGCACTTTTAATTTATTTACAGATAAAAATGTCTCAGAAGCTGCTTCAGGCCATAATCGGTTAGAATTATATCCTGGACAATCTTGAGGAACTGGGTTAATCAGTTATTTTCATCCTTTGAATTCATCCACAGTATTAGAAAACAGGCATTATGTCAGTTAGAGGAAATGTGTGCCTAGTAGCCAAATCCACTCACTTATTTTCTATTTTCTATTTTTTTCTTTATATCTTCTGCTTCTTACATGTAATTTTTCATGCCATCATCCTTGGAAGTACCTTTCAGCTCATTCTAGGCATCCCATTTGGCCTTGCGAAGAGAGGTCCAACATTCCAGGCCATTCTGCATTTATGTCACAGAGTCACTTGCTTTTTGGCATTAATGCAGGATATGCAGATTCTCCTACTTTGTGTTCAGTTGACCTAATATTCCAACTGTGCTCCTTCCAGGTCCATGACCAACCAAATTATATCATTTGCTAATTTCCAGGAATGTGTGCATATTCTCACTTCTGGCAACTTCTGTCTCCACAAGATGAATTGCCCTCTCTGGGCAATGACAGATTTACCCTTGTCAATTAACTTTAAGGCCCCACACCTGCATGGCAAATACACTGCACAGAGAGGGAAGAGACCTCAGTGATATAGGTGATACAGGGATGTGGGGATCTGGGCCAATTCTGCTTACTTTTGTCTTCTGTGCTTGCTGGTCCTGACTTTGTGCAAGGCATGCCATTGGCTACCATGGCCAATCAGTCCTATGATTCAGTGGGTCATATAATATCTCAGCTCAAGATAGGCAATCCTGCATTTGTAGTTACTTGAGACTATGAGTAGTCTCTGTGAAGGCTTCAATAGTACATGAAGAGTGTGTTTTGAAAGTGTACTGTCTTCTCTTACGGAAAGAAAGACCCTGATGCAGAGTCCCTGTTGCTTGTGCTATGATTCACTGATTGGGGCTTGCCATAGACTCCACACGACGTCTTCATCTGTTAGAGATATCTTCCAATCCATGTGGTCTGCTGATCAAATGGCCCAGGTGCTAGAGCTATAAAGTGTATAGATCCAATAATTTGTATATATTAACACACCTGTGTAAGCCCCATCCAGATCGAGGTGTATTCCTTCCGAACTTTTTCTTGTGGTTGAATTCCAGTTTCAAAGCATTGTGATCTGAGAATATGCAGGGAATAATCTCAATCTTTTGGTGTCGGTTGAGTCCTGATTTGTGACCCAGTATGTGGTCTATTCTGGAGTAGGTACCATGGCACTCGCCAAGAATGAATATTCTGTTGTTTTAAGGTGGAATGTTCTGTATATATCTATGAGGTCCATCTGGTCCAATGTACCATTCAATGCTCTTGTTTCGTTATTGATTTTCTGCTTGGATGATCTGTCTATTACTGAGAGTGGCGTGTTAAGATCCCCCACTATTAATGTATTCATATCAATATGACTCTTTATCTTGATTAACAATTGTCTTATGTAGTTGGCTGCTCCCATATTGGGGGCATAAATATTTACAATTGTTAGATCTTGGTGGGTAGACCCTTTAAGAATGATGTAGTGTCCTTCTGTATCTCTGACTATAGTCTTAAGTTTAAAATCTAATTTATCTAATATGAGAATTGATACCCCAGCCTTCTTTTGAGGCCCATTGGCATGAAAGATGCTTCTCCATCCCTTCACTTTCAATATCCTCATCACAACGGAAAATTCCTTTGTCTTCTCTCTCACTCCACTAACCCTGCCCAAAATCACTTCCTTGCTCTGACGAAGGAAATCTGACTTATATTATAACAAATTAGCTGTGCCTGTTTTTGAGTTTCATATAAATAAATTATATAGTATGTACGTATGTTTTTACGTCTGCTTCTTTGACCCAATATAATGTCTTTGAGATTTATCCATTCTGTTGTATCACTTTTTATGCGGCATAATATTCAATATGAATAGTTCACTATTCTACTATTATAGAAATCTGGGTTATTTCTTCTTTTGGGCTATTGTAACTAAAACATTCTATGAATATTCTTTTTTAAAATATTTTATTTATTTGAAAGAGAGAGAGAGCATGGGCTGGGGGTAGGGGCAGAAGGAGAGGGAGAAGCAGACTCCCCACTGAGGAGGGAGCCCAATGCAGGGCTCAATCCCAGGACCCTGAAATCATGGTCTGAGCTAAAGGCAGACACAACCAACTGAGCCACTCAGGCACCCTTATGAATATTTTTATACATGTTTTCAGTGGGTGTGTACCAAGGATAGAATTGCCAAATCCTAGGACAGGCACATGTCTAATTTTAGTAGGTATTACCAAACGGTTTTCCAGTATGGTTTTATAATTTTAGTTTCCCACCGCTTAATATTAATTTTATAATATTAGCCATTATAATATTTGTGATTTCATTGATGATTAATTATACTGAATACATTATTATATGCTTATCCATCTTTTTAATAACCTTTTGTATGGAGTACCTATTCAAAGTTTTGCCCAGTTTTTAATTGAGATTTTCCTGTCATTGATTTGTAGACATTCTGTTCAGAGTTTGGATCTAAGTCCTTTGCTGAATAATGTGTACTGAAGGTATCTTCTCTCATACTGTGGCTTGCCTCTTCACTTTCTGATTCTTTTGATAAACAGAAATCATTAGTTTAATGACATGCGGCTTGATTTCTTCTTTTATGACTAGTGCTTTTAGCTTCCTGCTTAAGAAAACAACCTACCTAAATCTCATACTCCAATTTTTCTCTTAGAAGAGTAATCATCTGCTTTTATGTTTAGATCTAAGATGCAACTCAAATATCTGTATGGTATGAAATAAGGACAGAGTTTCTTTTATTTTGTATTCCCAGTTTCCTTCTTTTCTAATTTCTATTTAGAGATATAATTTTTAAAGAACAGTTTTACAGTGTAAAGAATACTAGGTTGATAGTTTTTAATTTCACTACTTTAAGATGGTATTCCATTATTTTGGCTTCCATGATTTTTGGTAAGAAGTCAGCTAAAATCTTACTGTTCCTTTGAAAGTAATATATTTTTCCTCCCTGACGAAGTTTAAGGTTTTTTATCTTTCATTTTCAGTAGTTTGACTAGTACATTTCCAGTGAGGTTTTCTTTTTCTTTTTCTTCAAAATTTGAGTGTAATTGACACACAGTGTTAGTTTCAGGTATACGACACAGTGATTTGACTTCTCTATACCTTATGCTATGTTCACCACAAGTGTAGCTTCCATCTGTCACCATACAATGCCTTATAATATCATTGACTATATTTTCAGTGATGTATTATTAGGTTTATCCTGCTTGAGTTCTTTTGAGCTTCTTGAATCTGTATATTGACAAGCTTATCAGACTTTATAAGTTCTTCTCATTATTTCTTCAGATAATTCATCTCTTCCATTTTTCTTTTCCTTCAGGGACTAGGAAATTAAGGTTTGTTAGACTCTTGGAGTATTTCCCACAATGCTATTTTGCTCTCAAGTTCTTTCCATTCTTTTTTTTCTCCACTACTTTAGTTTTGGTAATATATATTGAATTGTATTTGGGTTCACCAATTCTGGCTTCAGTTGTATCCTGTCTTCTGTAAAATATATCTAATGAGTTATTTTTGTTATTTTTTTTTTTAAAGATTTTATTTATTTGTTTGACAGACAGAGATCATAAGCAGGCAGAGAGGCAGTCAGAGAGAGAGGAGGAAGCAGGCTCCCTGCTGAGCAGAGAGCCCGATGCGGGGCTCGATCCCAGGACTCTGAGATCATGACCTGAGCCGAAGGCAGCGGCTTAACCCACTGAGCCACCCAGGCGCCCCGATTTTTGTTATTTTTTTTAGGAGAAGATTTAGAATGCTCACTTGATTATTGAACAGATTCTTATTTTCCGTTGAAATATTCTGCTTTGGGGCGCCTGGGTGGCTCAGTGGGTTAAGCTGCTGCCTTCGGCTCAGGTCATGATCCCAGGTCCTGGGTTCAAGCCCCACATCGGCTTTCTGCTCAGCAGGGAGCCTGCTTCCTCCTCTCTCTCTGCCTGCCTCTCTGCCTACTTGTGATTTCTCTCTGTCAAATAAATAAATAAAATCTTTAAAAAAAAAAAGAAATATTCTGCTTTGTCATTCATTTAAAAATTTTCTTTATATCGATATAGGTATTTTGATGTCCTTGTCTTTTAATTTCAATTATTTGGATGATCTGTGAGTTTGTTTCTAATAACTGATTTATCTCATTAATTTTTCCTGCCTTTTTAACCTGTTGAAGAGTTTTTTTAAATTTTGTGCCGACATTATAAGTTATATGCAAGAGAAACTCTCAAGAGTTTTGAGATTTTTTTTATTTCCTGGAGAGCAGTTAAAATACTTGAAGATATCTTTATGCCCAGGTTTTAGGCTATGAGATGGTGAGTGTATTTCATTTTTTTCCCTGACTGCTGGGATATAGCATTTCCTCCTAGGACATGGCAATTCACCCAAGATGTGGGATTTCTGGAGTCCTAACTGAGTTTCTAAGTTTGTATCTCCCATTCTGGTTGGATCTGAACTCTAGTATCTCCCCTGGCATTTGTTAGTTCCAGATACTCTGTTCTAAATTCGATCTCCTGGCAGCTTTTTCCTACTAGATCTCTCTTTCTTAACCTATTTCCTTAGCCTATTTTCAAATAACTAAGGGCAAAACTAAGAACTCAAATGACACTTTCACTTATGTTTCTAGGATTTTCTCTTTATTGCTTTCCCTCCAGTGGTACACTGACCCCCAGTTCCTAACTGACCTACCAGACTTGAACTCTGATCACTGCTTTCTCTGATCCCTGCTTGGGTTCCATATTCCTGCTTGAAGACCAGGGAAGCTGCCCTCCTGGGACACCTGTGGAAAATGTGGTACTTCCTTCATGTGCATCTTCTCCATTGTTTCAATGACTGTCAAACATTGCTTACTACAGGTTGTTGAGATCATGTAATTATTGATAGCAGGAGGATACATCTGATATCAGTTAGTTTTTTTTAAGACAAAATATTATTTTTAATGCAAAACTATAAAATCTTTTTCCTGCACTTAAAATTTTAACTAAAAATATAGTTAAAAGATTACCAAAGAAAAGGGGTCTTAATAATTTAATTTCATAAGAAAAGAGACTCATTTAGTAATGAAAAGTATGTCTTAGATGCTTTGATGACATTGCCTGGAAGTCCCAGTCCCTCAAGGATTATTATTATTATTATCTTTAAAGATTTACTTAGAGAAAAAGAGAGAGCATGTGCATGCATGGGGGGAGGGCCAGAGGGAGAGGGAAAATCTCCAGTAGACTCCCTGCCAAGCACAGACCGAGCCACCCAGGTAACACCCTCCTTGATTATTAATGTAGTTTATCTATTGAGAAGCCAAGTCTAGAATGTTACTCTATTCCACTATATATTTATTAATTTATATTGCTAGCTTTTCTTTTTTTAATGATTGAAAGTCATGACAAAGTGAAATATTATTGCCTGAAATATTTTGCTGCTCTGGAAAATAAAAAATGCAGAAGTTTTGAGGAAAACCCTGTCAAGAGACATAAAAATAATGTGGAAGTGAGGTACTTAGAGGATAAATCTGTCTTTAATTACATGTGTTGCAAAATATAAGTGGGAGACTACAAGGGAGAAAGTAGGTGGGAAGGGAAAATGAAAGCACATAGAGGAGGGATGGAGACATTTCTATAACAAGCTGTGAGATAGTTTTAGCTTGTTTTTGCTACATACTAAGAATTTCTAAACTCTAGTCAGAACACTTGGCATTTATTAGCTATCCAGCAAAGAATATCAGTCCTTTCTTCATATGACTCATTGGTAGGATTGTGGAAATACACAGTTCGGCGATGATTGTACACATTAAGCTACCGTAGTCCAAGATTTTCCTTCTGGGTGTTAATTTTTCTGAAAAATATTGCTTGTTACCAGGTGATGTGAATATTTATGATTGAACTGATTCCTTAGGGCAATATGTTGATGTTTTGTTTCAACAATTAAACAAAAATAGTCATTTAAGATACTAATTTATTTCTTGAAGAAATGGGCTCTATGTATTATTATAGCATTAAGTGTATTGATAATCCAGGAGCCTCATTTCTAAACAAAAAGGCTCAGAACAAGAGACTATCCTTGCACTTCAAAAAGTTTTCTACTTTCAGGTAGAGTCTTGGGCAATTAACATTTTCTTATCAAACTTCACTGTTAGGTAATTTTTCTGACCTTTAAGTCATTCTCAAACAACACCTCAAAGGGAAAAGATTTGACCTAGCTAAAAGTTCTGTCTTCCCCTCACACAGATCCCATCTGCAATGCTCTATACAAGGCATTCTTCACCTGAGCATCTCTGAAGCTGTAGATGAAGGGATTCAGCATTGGATTGAAGAGACTATGAAATAGGCAAAGATTGTCTTCTTTTTCCTTTCTTTGACTAGAATCTAGGATTATATAAACTACCATGGCAGTGACAAGGAAAAGCCCAACCGCACAGAGGTGGGAAGAACAGGTGGAGAAACTTTCTTTTTGGCCTTCCCTATACTGGATTTTCAGAATGGGCCAGAGGATGCTAGTAGAGGAGACTAGCACCAAGCAAAGGGGCCCAAATAAAATAAATACACAGGCAACAAAGGTAACAGCTTCATTGATCCAGGTATCAGCATCGGCCAGTTTGAGGACAGATAGGATTTCAGAGAAGACATTGGTCTACATCCTGGGGCTGACAGAAGGGTAACCTTAGAAGGAGAATTGCATGTACCAGAGCCAGAATAAATCCACACGTCCAGGTAGCAACGGCCAAGACTGTGCACTCTCTCCAATTCATGATGATAGTGTACTGGAGGGGGTGGCAGATAGCCACAAACCCATCATAGGACATCACCACCAAAATCAGCATGGAGTCTGCTTCAGGTTCTCCCTCCCCAACACTCTCTCTCTAATAAGTAAATAAATAAAATCTAAACATTTTTTAAAAATCAAACCTTAGGATATATTCTTAGGAGTGGAGTGGCTGAATCAAAGGGCACTTTTTTCATTTTCTTAAGAGACAAATGCAAGAAAAATAGATATTTCAAAGCTTAACTTGGACAAGAATTCCTAAGTAAAAAAGGTGGCTGACTCTACAGTTTAGACTTTGTAAAGCTGAGCTCATCCTTCTCTTGTAGTTGTCTTACCTGAAGGTTATTTTTTATTGTTTTAAGATTTTATTTATTAGAGAGAGAGAGAGAAAGAAAGAGAGAAACAAGTGGGGGGAGGGGCAGAAGGCGAGAATCTCAGGCAGACTCCTTGCTGAGTCCAGAGCCCCAAACCACACTCTATCCCAAGGTTAACCAACTTCACCACACCATTCAGGCACCCTTGAATGGGTACTTATATCTCTGACTCAAACTAGGGATAATATCCTATCTTGGGATTATTCTTACCTTTACCTGATAAGTGGAAAATGAGAAAACAGCAGCAAAAAATGAAAACAGAGACTCCTCAAACTTGAATTCAACCTGTGTGGTGCATATGGAGAGTCATAACTTGAAGGGAAGACTTTTTCACTCTAGCTGCCACTAGATACCAGTCAGCTATCAGCCCCTTTGGATTGACTCGGTGCAGCGATTGTTTGTCCTAGTGCATGTGCTTCTGGTGTTGCTTCTGTGGTGGGGATACAAGGGCCCAGTCATCATTGTGCAACTGGTAGACCATAAGTGTTTCAGAGGTGCCTGTGGGGTTGAATGAGCCTTTGTTACACTGACGTTGAAGGTTTCCTGCCTCCACCTCCATAACTGCTGATTCCTAATAAATATCCTAACAGCAAACTCCTTCTCAGAGTCCACTCCTGGAGGATCCACTCGGGGATAATCTGACTAAACCACATGCAGACCTTGATCCTCTCATAATTATCTATCTATTTATCTATTTATCTATCTTTTAATAGATCTATCCATCTATTTATCTATCATCATCATCTATCTATCTTTCAATCATCTATCATCTTTTTTTCAGTAATCTCTACACTCAACATGGGGCTTGAACTCATGACCCTGAGATCAAGATTCTCATGTCTTACTGACTAAACCAGCCAGGCACCCCCATAACCACCAGCTTTGAGGCCTTTTCTCACCTTGTCCTCTGCCTTGATCTACCTGCCCTTGAATCTCAAAGGACTTGAAACACTTCAGACACACCTTGTCTTAGTATCTTTCTTTTTAGGTTTTTGGAGTTCTCCAATGGCAACTCCATCACATATACTACCCTTAGTCTTCCTACATGATACTCAGCTGCCACAACACAACAGATACATCGCAAGTCCTTAATGCCTTATATTGATATATATTTTACACTTACACAAAGTCAGACATTTGCAAGGCAGCCCTTTCTCATCTTGTAGCTCTGCCTTATGGAACATGAGTTCTCCTTGTGGACCACAGCAGGGAAATAGAGGGAAGATGTTACCTCCTTACAACCACTGTAGCTTAGAAATGGCAACATCACGTCTCATTTTTTTAGGCCAGAAACAATCATATATATTCATTCTAATTTTAAGGAAGCCTAGTTAATATAGGGAATTACATGGATATTTTATAGTCTCTGTCTGTAACTTCCAAATATTTGATGGAACTGGTTTTTACTGGCTTACTAACACTGATTATACTCATGCCTTTCCCACTTCATGCACAGTGGTGACTTAGTGGATCCTCCAGTGGTTGCTTGAAATTGGCCCAGGTAGGAGTATTTACACTATAACACTGGCAAACACTATAAATAAGGCCCCTTTTCTCCCTAGAAAGCTCATTGTTAAACATTTACCATTCCTCATACATGGTAATTTTTTAAAAGATTTTATTTATTTATTTGACAGAGAGAGACACAGCAAGAAAGGGACACAAGGGGAGTGGGAGAGGGAGAAGCAGGCCCCCCACTGAGCAGGGAGCCTGATGCAGGGCTCAATCCCAGGACCCCAGGATCATGACCTGAGCCAAAAGCAGACACTTAACGACTGAGCCACCCAGGCGCCCCAAACATAATAATATTTTTAAAACTCTATCCAGTGTAGTGATTTTTCTCTCAATTTTAGGGTCTACTCTAAGAGTTACTCTTTTTCCTTATGTAACTGACATCAAAAGTAAGACTTAACTGGACCTTATCCTCTACACAGAAGAGAATCAATTTATTAGGCGTTATTTAGCATAGCATATTAGCATTTGAATCTATATGGTAGACGTTCTTTTATTTTCCACAGTTGTAGCAAATTTTCTACATAAATAGTTCTCAGTACATCATTGTGGGCTAAATTCACTTGTACTAAAATTGTAATTTTTCTTCATATGTATGGTTTTTTTGTTTGTTTGTTTTTAAGACCCATGCAGTAGGATGATCTGAGCAATGAAAACATATTGGCAGTGACTGTACAGTCTTCCATATATTTAAGATGGAAATATACTGAATGGAGACTGCTGTGAATCTTGGACACACACATAGGTACACATCTTGGACACACACATAGGTACTCACTGTTTATCCACCGACCTATTGTTGCAACCGACCTATTTGCAGAAGTTCAAAGGGATGCCTTAAAGTGCATGAAAGTCCTTTGATATTCTGAGCCTTGACTTGTTTCATTCAAGAGCTTTCTTTGCTTATACAAAAACAATTACCATAAAGAACAGGACAGGCAGGCAGCTCATCCTTTCTAAGCTGAGTTAACTAGTCTGTAAAGATGGTCCTAAATGCTTAGTGGATTCAGGCTGTTCTGGGCACCAACTAACTATGAGTGCAGAGTCTCTATAAGCCAATAATTAATGTGTAATCTTGGTCAAGGATATCAGCAAAAATAATTATATTGTCAATATGAATCTCTTGCTATTTTCAAAGAATAGTCAATGATGAAATAGTGAAGAATGGGATACAGAGGCCATTCAGTTGAATTTACATGCTGCACTGACCATATAAAATGTATTATCATATATATCCTTCTGTCCTTTTGAGTGATCACCCTGCTCATTATTATATAAAAGACTCCCAAAATTTTTGTTGAATGAATGTCAGATTCAGTGAAAAACACATACATTGAGGGCTAAATAGGAGCAGATCTGTTTTTGCAAAGCTGTGACTTTTGCTTTAAAGAAAATTTTTACTGTTATACATGTTAATAATTTGACAATATTTTTATTTGAAAAACTATAATAATTCAACTAATCAGTTTATAATATATTGTTTCCTAAGTGTAAATTGGAATTGGTCTCATATATTAGACTATCATAGATCTATGAAAAAATTATAACAAATGCATTTTGTAGTTTATATCTGATTTGCACTTACAGTTTGGAGAAATCTGAAGAAAAAGGAAGAGCTGCTTAAAGTAACTTTGAAATTACAGTTTCAATGTGTGGCAGACCTTTTAAGTTTTTAAACTATGAACTTGAGAGAAACATCAGTTGAGATGGAGTAGTGTCTCTTTGTGGGCAAAAGCTCACATAGACACTTTTTTAAAAAAGATTTTATTTATCCATTTGACAGAGAGAGAGAGAGCATAAGCAGGGGGAGCAGCAGGTGGAAGGAGAAGCAGGCTCCTGCTGAGCAGGGAGCCCAAGGCAGGGCTCAGTCCCAGGGTCCTAAAGTCATGACCTGAGCCCAAGGTAGATGTTTAGCTGAATGAGCCACCCAGGAGCCCTAGACATTTTATTTTCTATAAATATGATTAAGTGAGGGAGTATTCTATATAACAGTGTATTGCATATGTGGTATTAAATTCAGCTACAAAAATAATTGTCTGGAGTTCAGAATTAGTTAAGAAACATCAGGAATATATCAATAATTTTAGACACTACTAGAAACGATCAATGATAATTAAAATATGTTTAATCTATAAATTGGAAGGTTAATTTAAGTAAGAAAAACCTATTTCTACTGAATAGGAACACTTGCTTCTTACACATCACAATCTTACTTTCCAGATTATCTTTCCTTCAATTGTGGTTATTTTAAAATTTTGAATAATTAAATCATTTATTTTTTATTTTGGTTACCATTATGTCAATATTATTTTTTAAAAATTGACCAAAGCTAAAAATAGAAATTAAGATCTCACAGAACATAAAGTCATTATAGCAATGGAAGAGATAAGGAAACACGAAAGCATTCAATAGTTGAACAACCATTCAATTTGTTTAATTGACACAAAGTACCTCAGTTCAAGAAAATAAATAGTAAAAGTACTTCCTCACCTGGTGTGTTTTCATCAAATGTACAACACAGGAACCCCCCAAAAATGTTTCATGAGCTAAGGAGCTTCCATCTCTATGGTAGTTTCAGAAAATCTAGCAGTATTGGTATCCATCTTATCCTACTCTGGGACCAGAAAAATATTTCCTAAAAGACAGATGCTATCATAGTATAATATATAGTAACATTCAAGAATAAGCTGGGAGAGGGATACCTGGGTGGCTCAGTCGGTTAAGTATCTACCTTCTGTTCAGGTCATGATCTCAGGGTCCTGGGATCTGGGATCAAACACTGTGCAGGGCCAAGCTTCCTGCTCAGTGGAGAGTCTGCTTCTCCCTCATTCTCTGCCCCTCCCCCACGACTCATGCTGTTGGATTCTCTCGCTCTCTCTCCCCATCTCTCAATTAAATAAAATCTTAAAAGAAAAAAGAAGAAACCAGGAGAATATAACTCAGGCATAACTATAAGTCACCTTTAACTAAGTCATTGTTTCATGAAAGTCAATAAAATATTGCTTATAAACACTCACTAAGACTTTCGTTTTTAGGCTGATTGTTAGTCACTTAGTGATATCAAGATTAGTAGCCAATTTTATGTTGAAAATTCTACTGGTGGAGGTCTTCATAGCCACATATTTCTAACCTTATCTCTGTACATCAATACCTTCATCTAGTCTTTCTGTGGCTGAGAACATAGAGCCACACACTGGACAAAAATTTTCTCTTATTTTCTTTGCCTCCTATTCATTTTCATATGAGCACACATATGTCTGGCCTCCACCCCTAATCACAATGTTGGAGATAATGTGGAGATTGTTCCAAATGGAGTCAGAATACCCAAGCTGGAAGCCCAGCTAAGAAGAGCTCCCCATGAGAATTTCTTTGCCAGTGCAGCTGCCTTGAACACAAACTGACACAAACTGACTCAAGAAGGCAGCCATCCAGGATATGATTTTTCTTTCACCATAGCCCAGGTGATTTCTGCTGTTTCCTTGTCCTATGGCAATAATCCATATCCTAAACCGTCTACCAATGCAAATAAGTTTCTTCTACATGTGGTGGTTTTAGCTGTGGCTGTTACCTTAAGATTTTACTTCAACTTAGAGGCAATCCCACAGAGGGTAGACCTATTCCTTCTTCCAGGAGTCTCTAAAGTGAGACATCCCAAGATTGAAAATATTTACCTCACTTCCTGATGATGTTGGAGAATAATGTAGCTATTGTTCTCTGCACTTATTTTATGATCAGCTCAACACAATTTTCATGACTGTCTCTGGAACCTAGATTTTCCCCAGGGCAGGGGGGTGTGAGGTGGGGCATGCCCATACTCATTGTGCCTATATACCAATTTCCTAAGGGAAAAAGTTTTGCTAAACATTTTCCCTGGATGGAAACAAGGATCATTTATATTTGTCTTTGGAGGAAATATATTTGGGAAGGGCAAGAACAGATAGATTCTCATAGAATGCAAAAAGATTTGTGAATATCTCAAAGGCTATAACTTGAGGCAAATATCACAATTTATGGGACGTAACACTTGGATGTAAAATAGTTCTGCTGATTCAAAGTTCTTGTCCCCAAGGTGATTTATAAGACCTGTTGCTCTAATAGCGAATAAATGGCTGTCTATAGAGGTTGTGCTGCCACCTCTAAGGGGAATAAATCCTTTCAAGAAGGTGCATATTTTACTACTGGGTATTTGCCCTAAAGATACAAATGTAGTGATCCGAAGGGGCATGTGCACATGAATGTTTATAGCAGCAATGTCCACAATAGCCAAACTATGGAAAGAACCTAGATGTCCATCAACAGATGAATGGATAAAGAAGATGTGGTATATATACAAAGGAATACTATGCGGCCATCAAAAGAAATGAAATCTTGCCATTTGCGATGACGTGTATGGAACTAGAGGGTATTATGCTTAGTGAAATAAGTCAATCAGAGAAAGACAATTGTCATATGATCTCCCTGATATGAGGAAGTTGAGAGGCAATGTGGGGAATGGGGGATAGAAAAAGAATAAATGAAACAAGATGGGATCAGGAGGGAGACAAACCATAAGAGACTCTTAATCTCACAAAACAAACTGACGGTTGCCAGCGGGTGGGGGTAAGGAGAGGGTGGTGGGGTTATGGACATTGGAGGAGGTATGTGCTATGGTGAGTGCTGTGAAGTGTGTAAACCTGGTGATTCACAGACCTGAGCCCCTGGGGCTAATAATACATTATATGTTAATTAAAAAATAAAAAATTAAAAAAATAAAAGAGAAACTCATCCTGCCCCCTAAAAAAAGAAGGTGTATATTTTCATCTACTAAAGAATCAGACTGGAATGTAAAGCAGTGAGATTATCATAATGACATTGGTGTTGATTTAGCATTTATTGTGTTTCAGGACCTCAGCCATATACATCACACATACCATTTGAATATGTTTTCTCCACATTATAGATGTGGACTATGAAGTTAGAGAAATATATACATTGTCCTGTCTTTCAACCACCAGCACGAAGAATAGTACAGATACTAAATCCTTTGCTCTAACTACTGAACATATATTCATTTTCAAAAGCTCTTCAAGTGATCTCTCAGAAGCCTTCACTGCTTCCCTCAATCCTTATGAACTCTTACTGGTTTTGTAATCCTTCCAGAATTCCCACTCATATGTCCCTGGTAGGATTCATAACCTCAGAAGAGAATGACTTCCCTTTCTGTCTCTTGCTGTATGATTCTTCAGAGTACAATCCTTATTAACCTAATCTCAAAAATGTCTTTAAAATGTTTTTATTGTCTTATAGTTCTAGGATTGTTGCCCAGTGCTGCTCCACTGGGTATATCATATAAGAAAGGATCCACATTATTTTTCATTTTTCTTAGCACATTTACATCCACATAAGACATAAACATGATTATGCAAGAAATGCAAATTAGTTCTTTCTATAGGCTTTATAAGCAGAAAGCAAAACAGGAAAATTAGGTAACTTGTTGGTTGAGATAGATGAATCAGAGATGTAGAATTAGTGTGACACACTAGCACATAATCGTCTTGAAATTATTTGGTAATAATAGTCAAATGAGATAATATTTTTTAAAGTAATTCATTGTTAACGTTTTGAGAGCTAACATTTTTACTCTTAGTAAGTGCATCTTTGGGGCATCTGTAGACAGAAATAACACTACCCGACAAGATGTCGACATCTAAATTCCAGGAATTTAGTTAAAGATCTTGAAATGCAGAGATTATCATGCATTATTCACAGGGGTCACTATAATCACAGGAGTCCTTGTAAGAGGGAAGCAGGAGGTCAGAGAGGAAGAGAAACATGCTATGCTGCTGGCTCTGAGAATGGAACCAAAGAATGTAGGCAGACTGGAAAATTGTTCCCTGGAGCTTCCAAAAAGAACACAACCCTGCAGGCCCACTTTCGACATAGGACCTTTAGAATTACAGGATATATGTTTATGGAGTTTTAAGCCACTAAGTTGTGGCAATATGTTTCAGCAGTAATAATAAAGTAGTATAGGAACGATCATGCTTTATTTTCAGTATTTTTATAAAAATAAATCCATTTCTGACTTGGTGGGCATCCCAATAAAAATCCAAAGAGAAATTAGTGATTTCTGGTTTTTATTTGAGCATATAAAGAGCTGGGAACTCACCAGTCCTGTCTTCAAAGAAGGAACAATCTGAACACACTGAAAACGAAAAACTCTTCATCACCATAAAAAGCAATTAATAAGTTGCATTTCATTAAGATTAAAAAGTTGTGCTCTGTGAAAGACACCGTTAAAAATATGACAAGTCAAGCCACAGACTGGAGAAAACCTTTGAACATGTAGGAAAAATGACTTGAGTCCAAAATACACAAAGAACTCAAAACTCAACAAGAAAATGAACAACCCAATTTAGAAACGGGCCAACATTCTAACAGACATCTATCTCTTCAAAGAAGATATACAGATGGCAAACACACACATGAAAAGAAGCTCCATATCATATGTCATCAGAGAAATGTAAATTAAAACAATAAGATATCACTATATATCTTTACAATCGCTAAAATCCAGAACATTGATAACAGCAAACAGTGATTAGGATGTGGAGCCATAGGAACTTCTATTCATTGCTGGAGAGAATGCAAAATGTCACAGCCACTTTGGAAGGCAGTTTGATAGTTTACTACAAAACTAGACATTCTTTTCCCATGTGATCTACCAATTGCACTACTGGGTATTTCCCCAAATGATTTGAAAGTTTATATCTACATAAATACCTGCACACAAATGTTTAAGGCAGATTTAGAACTGCCTCAACTTGAAGGCAACCATGATGTCCTTCAGTAGGTAAATGGATAAATTTACCATTTATCCAGACAATGGA
Organism: Lutra lutra; assembly: GCF_902655055.1. Taxonomy (NCBI): domain Eukaryota; kingdom Metazoa; phylum Chordata; class Mammalia; order Carnivora; family Mustelidae; genus Lutra; species Lutra lutra. The sequence goes on along the minus strand of NC_062288.1, from coordinate 97,961,684 downwards.
ATAGCATTCTGCACTAAAAAGACATAAACTATCAACCAAAGACAAAACATAAAGGAAACTTAAATGCATATTACTACTGAAAGAAGCCAATCTGAAAAAACATACATACTATATGATTTCAACTCTATGACACTCTGAAAAGCCAAAACTATGGAAGCAGTTATAAGATCATTTGTTGCCAGGGACTAGCAGAGAGAGAGAGAGAGGGGTGAAGGGGGTAAAGTACATATGATTTTTAGGGCAGTAAACTTTTCTGTATGATACTATACTGGTGGATACACATAATTATACACTTGTCCAAATACATAGACTGTACACTATGAGTGAACCCTAAGGTAAACAATGCACTCCAGGTGATAATGATGTGCCAGTGTAGGTTTATCAAAGATAACAAGTGTACCACTCTGGTGGGAGATGTTATACATGTGTGGAGGCCAGAAGTATATAGGTTATCACTATACCTTCCACTCAGTTTTGGAGAGAATATAAAATTGCTCTAAGAATAAAGTGCATTGGATAAATGTGCAAAAGATATGAAGAAACACCTTAGGTGTTAGGAAGATATACAGATGGCAAGGAAGAGCCTGTAAAGATACTCAGTGGCATATATCATCAGAGAATTTCATATTAAAACAAGAATGAGATACCACTTACTGCACATCTTTTAGAATGACAATAGCCCAAAACTCTGACAATACCAAATGCTAGCAAGAATGTGGAGCAATAGGAACTTTCATTCATTGCTGGTGGGATTGCAAAATGGTACAGCCACTTTGGAAGATAGTTTGGTGATTGCTTACAAAACTAAGCATACTCTTACCATTTGATACAGAAAATCATGCTCCTTGGTATTCATCTAAAGGAGCTGAAAACTTAAAAACCCTGTACATAAATGTTTATAGCGATTTCACTCATAATTATCAGAACTTAAAAGTTCCAAAGATGTCCTTTGATAAAGGAGATAAACAAGCTGTGGTACATCCATACAATGAACTATTATATTATTCAACAGTCAAAATAAAGGTCCTATAAAGCCACAGAAGACATGGAGAAACCTTTAAGCATATTGATTGGTGAAAGAAGCCAATAGGAAATGGCTACATACTTTATGGTTTCAACTACATGACAATCTGGAAAAGGCAAAACTATGGAGATATTAGAAAGAAGAACGAGCAATTAAGGAATTGATCTTATTTACCACTGCACCAAAAACAGTAAAATACTTAGGAATAAACCTATCCAAAGAGGTGAAAGACCTGTACTCTGAAAACTGTAAAATACTGATGAAAGAAATTGAAGATGACACACAGAAATAGAAAGACATTCCATATTCATGGATTGGAAGAACAAATATTGCTAAAATGTCTGAACTACCCAAAGCAATCTATGCATTTAATGCAATCCTTATCAAAATACCACCAGTGTTTTTTACAGAGCTAGAACAAAGGATCCTAAAATATGTATGGAAACACAAAAGACCCCCAAATAGCCAAAGCAACCTTGTGAAAGAAAAGTAAAGCTGGTGGCATCACAATTCCAGACTTAAAGCTATATTACAAAGCTGTAGTCATCAAGACAGGGTGGTACTGGAACAAAAAGAGACATACAGATCAATGGAACAGAGCAGAAAACCCATAAAGGAACCCACAATTGTATCGTCAATTAGTCTTTGACAAAACAGGAAAGAATATCCAATGGAAAAAAGTCTCTTCAACAAATGATGTTGGGCAAACTGGACAGGAACATGCAAGAGAATGAACTGGACCACTTTCTTATATCATATACAAAAAATAAATTAAAAATGGATTAAGGACCTAAATATGAGACTTCTAGAGAATAGACAGTAACCTCTTTGACATCGGTCATAGCAACTGTCTTCTATATATGTCTCCCAAGGCAATGGAAACAAAAGCAAAAATAAATTGTTGGGACTTCATCAAAATAAAAAGTTTCTGCACAGTGAAGGAAATAACTAACAACACTAAAAGGCATCATACTGTATGGGAGAAGACATTTGCAAATGACATGTCTGATAAAGGGCTAGTATCCAAAATCTGTAAAGAACTTATCAAACCTAACATCCCAGAAATGAATAATCCAATTAACAAATAGAAGACCCAAATAGACATTTCCTAAGGAAGACACACAGATGGCCAACAGACTCATGAAAAGATGCTGATCATCAGGGAAATACAAATCAAAACTACAATGAGATATCACCTCATACCTATCAGAATGGCTAAAATCAACACAAGAAACAACAGGTGTTGGTGAAGATGTGGAGAAAGGGGAACTCTCTTGCACTGTTGGTGGGAATGCAAGCTGGTGCAGCCACTCTGGAAAACATTATGGAGCATCCTCAAAAAAACAGAACTAAAAATAGAACTACCCTATGATCCAGCAATTGCACTACTAGGTATTTACCCAAAGAATAAAAAAAAATATTGATTCAAAGGGATACATGCACCGTGAAGTTTATAGCAGCATTATAGCAGCATTATCTACAATAGAAAATCATGGAAACAGCCTAAGTGTCCATCAGCTGATGAATGGATAAAGAATATGTGGTACATGTACACACACACACACACACACACACACACATGATGGAATATTACTGAGTCACCGAAAGGAATGAAATCTGCCATTTGCAATGATGTGGATGTAGCTACCAAGTATTATGCTAAGCAAAATAAGTCAGAGAAAGACACATACCATATAATTTCACTCATGTGGAGTTTAAGAAACAACACAAATTAGGAAAGGGGTAAAAAAGAGAAAGACAGACCAAGAAATAGACTCTTAACTAGAGAACTAATAGTTACCAGAATGGAGGTGAGCAGGGGGGCGGGTGAAATAGGGGTTAGGGATGATGGGTGCACTTGTTGGAATGAGAACCCAGTGTGTGGAAGTGTTGAATCACTAAATCCTACACCTGAAACTAATATTCCAGTATGTGTTAACGGACTGGAATTTAAATAAAAACTTAAAAAGATCAGTGGTTGCCAAGGGTTTGGTGGGAGAGAGGGGAAGATGAGTAGGTAGAACACAGCAGACTTGTAGAGCAGTGGAACTATTCTGTAGGATACTGTCATAATACATTTGTCAAAACTCATGCCATGTACAACTCTCATGTACATGAGCGTGAATACTAATGTAAACTGTGGACTTTAGTGAATAAAAATATAGCAATATTGGCCCATCAGTTATAACAAATGTACCATAAACGATACAAGATATTAAAAATAGGAGAACCTGTTGGGGAGGGACGAGGGAGTATATGGAACTCTCTCAACTTAGCACTTGATTTTTGTGTAAACTAAAAACTGCAATAAAATTAAAACACTTAATTTAAAAAAAAGTCGTTAATGACTTATCTGACAAACTGAACATCAAATTAAATCTGTTATTCAGGTGAAAGTCCTTAATAAAAAGAATGCTTTCAAAACTAAAGGAAATGCTTAGTTGATGACTATAGAAAAACACACTTTCTGCAAAAACATTAGCCCGAGTATCGCTCACTCCCATTTCATAAATCCAGAGGGCTTTTTACCACCATGAAAGGTTAGTGATGTCACTTATTTCAAACCTACCTCACACCTCTTGGTGTCACCCCAAACAATTTTAAGATGAATTGATTCAAACACTAAAAATACTGGTAGGAAAATTAATCCAAGAACTTCTACAGGTGAGCCAATCTTGCTGTATTGGCAATTACCATAAGCCAGAAATAAAGGTTAACATTAAATCGGTGCTCAAAGTTTTAGTTTCCAGTCCCATTTAAACATTTTCAAATGGACTTCCATTGACTTTATCATAACTTGAAATGGGTCTTAAAATTGTTATATAATTCTGGTTGAATTAGTTTTCCACAACTTTTCATCATTTACTTGGATGCCATTTCAAACAGAATTCAGAGTTCCTTCCTTGTTTATTTCACTGTCCTCACAATTGGTGAGATAGAAGCTTATTACTCTTCAGTATTGTCTTTTTAAAATTATGGTCCTATGAAGCCAGATTGGGCACCTCTCATTATGGTGATGTAATCAACAAAGACAGCTTTTTGTATAGTTATTAACTGAAGCACTTCCTTAACATTTTATTGTGGAAAAATATACGTAAAATTTTAATGATTTTTAAATGTATAGTTTGGTGGCATTAAATTATTCACATTGTGTATCATCACCATCATCAGCATCCATCTCCAGAACTCGCTCATCCTAAATGGAAACTCTGTTCCCATTAAATTACTCCCCACTCCTCCCTCCTCCAGTCCCTGTAACTATTCTTCTAGTTGTTTCTATAACTCTGACTATTCTAGGTATCTTTTTTGCTGTTAGCTTGCTAAGCAAATAAAAAAATATTGCTTGACAATATTGTTGAATTTTTTTGAAAACCAATTTGTACTTTCATTTTTCCATCTATTGAGGGTTTTCTATTCTCTAGTTCATTTACCTCTGCCCTCATCTTTATTTCCTTCCTTCTGCTAATTCAGTATTTGATTTTTCTTCTTTTTCTAGTCCTTTGAGGTATAAAGTAGGGCTTCTGATTTTCAACCTTTGTTCTATTTTAATGTAGGAGTTTTAACTATAAACTACCCCTTAGTACTGCTTTTGCAATATCCCATTTCGGTCTGTGTGTTTTGTTTTCATCTCTCTCCAGCGAGTTTCTTATTTCTGCTCTTGAGTCTCGGTGAATTTTTCCACTTCAGTTATCGTATTCTTCAGCTCCAGAATCTGTTTTGTTCTTTTTTCGGTTTTTATCCCTTGGTGATATTTTCATTTTGTTCATGTATCATTGTCCTTGATTTGTTGTTATCTGTGTTCTCTTTTATATCACTTTGCATCTATCTTTAAAATGATTATATTGGATTCTTTGTCAGGGAATTCATAAATTTGCATTTCTTTAGTGGTGGTTTCGGGAGATTAATTTTGCTTCTTCAGCCTGTGGTTTCCCAGTTTCTTTGCGTATCTTGTGAATTTTAGTTGAAATTTGGAGTTTTGGACAAACAGCTACCTCTCCTAGTCTTTACTGCCTTCATGAAGGATAAGATCTTGGGCAATCCGCCCTGCTAGAGATTCTGGGGGCCAACCTTTAGTGGGAATATAGATAGCTTCACTGAGCTCATGCATGTATTTTCTCAGTAAAAGAGGTGTTTGCCTGCTTCTTCAGTGAGGCCTGTAAACTCTTGCTCCCCTTGGTGTTTGTTTGAGATGCTACAATATCCCTTTTGGCAGGAAGTTAGAATGTTTGCCTTGTCTCTCAGTACCCCCAACATGGCCCCCAAGCTGCCATTCCCATCAGGGCTCTAAAACACACCAGATGGAAAACAATCCTTCAAGCCATCCCTTGAAAGCCAGAATGTAATACCCATGGTCCACTCATTACCTTCCCTCCAGAGGAATCTTCTGATCATGCTACACTGGACCACGGATGGGGAGTGACTAGGTCCAGAAAAATGCCATAGATTTGTCTGATTACTCTACTGTGTCTCTTCTTGGCTTTGTGCTTGCCTGGTGCTGCAGCCTCTTAACTGGTTTTTCACAATGGCAATTTGATCTATATATTATTATCTCCATGGAGAACAAGGGCCCAGGGATTTCTATTCTGCTACCTGGTAATGTAACCCTGATAATTCTCGTCATCAAATCACACCTCTTTTGGGGGAGTTTTCTTGAGTTTTATTGCACCACTAATCACATCTCTTAAGGAAAAAGGTTCCCTGAGGTAAAATTCTAACCTCCTTTATAGTGCCTTCTGAACATTCTTCAGACTGTAAATGAGGGGGTTCAGTAATGGGTTGAGGAGGGTATAAAACAGGGTAAGGATATTCTGCTCCTCCTCACATTGGCCATTGTCTGGAACCAAATGAGCCATTATGGCTATGCCAAAGTAGAATCCAACCACACAGAAATGGGAGGAGTAGGTGGAAAAGGCTTTTCTGTGCCTCTCCTTTGTCTGGATCTTCAGGATGGTCCAGAATATGTGTATGTAGGAGACCAACATCAGGGAAAGGGGCTCAACTAAGATAAACACACCACCAGTAAAGATAAAAACTTCACTGATCCAAGTATCACCACAGGCCAGTTTGAGGACAGATAGGATTTCACAGAAGTGGTCACCTCCTAGGGCCCACAGAAGGTCAACTTTAGAAAGAGAATTAGATACACTAGGGCCAGGGAAAACCCACATGCCCAGGTAGTGACAAACAGGACCATGCACATTCTCCAGTTCACGATGACAGTGTATTGGAGTGGATGGCAGATCGCCACAAGCCAGTTGTAGACCATTACACCCAAAATCAGGCACTCTGCTCTAGCAAAAGTCACAAACAAAATTATCTGCATAGTGCATAAGACAAAGAAGAGAGTATTTTTGTGCATCACTGGGTTTTCTAGGATACTGGGTAAATTGCTGGAAGCAACAGCATGTGTCAATGATAGCCAAATGAGAAAGGAAGAAATACATGGGGGTATGCAGTCTGAGGTCTAGCCAAATGGGTCCCAAGATCATGCCATTTGCCAGCAGGTTAAAGATCTATAATAGGGAGATGATACAAAAGAGGAGCACTTGAATGTCTTCACTGAGCTGGAATCCCACCAGGGTGGAAAAAAAAAAAAAGATCTTCCATAAACTTTTCTTACTGAAGAGGAGGGAACACTTCTTCATTTATTCTATGAGGCCAGTATTACCCTGTTAAAAAGGTCAAAGACTCAAAACAAGAAAACTGCATCTCTATAGAAATAGGTAAAAATTCCCAATAATCAGAATCTGGATCCAGGAGCATACTAATAACATCATACAGTATAGTTGGGGGGAAGAGAATATTCCTAGAAGGCAGCCTTAGTTCCACATACAAAAATCAATCAGTGTACTACATCATATTTGACAATGAAGGGAAAAAAACCACATGTTCATCTAATTAATGGAGGAAAAGTTTTGACAAAATTCAATATCCTTTAATGATGAAAAAAGGAGAAAATGACTCTAGGATCTAGGAATAAGAAAGGAACCATGAGAAAAACCATAGATGAACCCTCTTCTACTTTTTGGTCCATTTTCAATCAAAAGTGTTGGGTTTCACATGAAAATTGCAAACTAAGGCCATCCCCTTCTGGGACATCCATGAGACCTGTGCAGAGAATCCAGATGGTCTGTATCAGGGACTTCCAACTCATAGAAACAGTGAGATCCATTGTTGTTGTTTTTGTTTGTTTGTTTAAATAGTGGTAGAATTCACCAGTGAAATCAACTGGTCCAGACTTCCATTGCTGGGAAGTTTTTAATTACTGACTCAAACTCTACTAATTATGGATCTGTTCAGAATTTCTATTTCTTCATGTGGAGCGTTTATATGTTGTGTTTTTAGGAATTTGCCCATTTCATCAGGTTAGGCAATTTTCATGGTACTCTCTTTTTTAAAGATTTGAGAGAGAGTGAGCATGCACTAGTGGGGGTGGTGGAAGAGAGGGAGAGGGAGAGAGTCTCAGGCAGATTTCCCACTGAGCAAGGAGCCCAATGCAGGACTCAATCTCACAACTGGAGATCAAGACCTGGGCCAAAATCAAAAGTCGACACCTAACTGACTCATGGTACTCTTATATTACTTTTCATTTATATGAAATCAGTAGTAATCTACCCACAATTATTTCTGATTTTAATAATTTCATTTTTCATTAATCTACCTAAAAATTTTATTGATAATTTCAAAGAACTGAATTCTGATTTCTTTGATTTTCTCTTTTTCCTATTATCTGCTTCATATATCTCAACTTTAAATTTTTATTCTTTCTTCTAGCTTTGTCTTTAGTTTGTTCTTCTTTAGTTTCCTCAAGATATAATATTAGGGGGGATGCCTGGGTGGCTCAGTGGGTTAAGCATCTGCCTTTGGTTTGGGTCATGATCTCAGGGTCCTGGGATCGAGCCTTGCATCGGGCTCTCTGCTCAGCAGGGAGCCTGCTTCTCCCTCTCTCTGTCTGCCTCTCTGCCTACTTGTGATCCCTCTCTCTCTCTGTCAAATAAACAAATAAAATATTTTAAAAAAAGATATAATATTAGGTTATATTAGAGAATTTTGTTTTTTAACACATGTGTTTATAGCTATAAATTTCCTTTGTAGCATGGCATTCTATGGATCCAATAAATTTTGACTTATTCTGTTTTTGTTTTGAATAGTTTCAAGGTATATTCTAATTTCTATTGTATTTTTTCTTTGAACAATTGGTTGTTAAAGAACATATTCTCTCATCTCCACATAATTATGATTTTGTTTTTTCTGCTATTATTGGCCTCTAGTTTTATTCTATTATGATCAGAAAGGATGCGTTGCATAATTTCAATCCTTTTAATTTATTTTAGCTTGTTTTTTCTCTACATATATTTATATATGAATATTCATAAGATTATAATAACTTTTTTCCTAACATCCCAGGGTGGGGGAATGTTACGAAAGAATATTGAAACAAGAGATTATCTTTTTGCTTGATGGTACAATCCATGTAACCGCACAGTACTTATTGTGGGCACTTCTATAATAAGTTTTTTAAATGTATGATTTACCTATTTCTAGAAAAATTAAGTTTTTGGAAAGTTTACTTGACAAAAATAACCTAGACTATTTCTCTTTATAAAACCAGTTTCTAGAAATAAAAAAAGAGAGTCATAAGCACATTCCCCAAAATTTGTGATCAATACTGCTTTCAAAATCTATGAACATCAGTTTAACACTGCTCAGTTATTATATGAAGGATATGGTATAAATGATAATTTTTAAAATTGCAATGCAATATATTCTGACAATCAAATTTTTTGGTGCTAGAATACCCAGAATTCTACAAATAGCTTTTATGTTTATGAACATAAAAATCATCATGTCAAGTTTCTATGTTCAAAATTTCCTGTTGTCCGTGAATATATTCTCCCATTACGAATTAAATAAATAAAAGCATTGATTCTACTTAAATATCTATCTTAATTTGGGTTTGTCAAGAGACCAACCCAGAGACAATTATTCATCTAAGATGGTTTTTAGAAGGTAATCCCAGGAAATACAGGTAGAGGTGTGGGAAATGGGGAGAGCCAAGAAAATCCAGTCCCTGAAGGGTAGGTGATCATGTAGGCCAAAACTATAATAACAGAAGCTTGAGCCTATTGGAAAAATCTTGGAGGAAGTGTAGAATATGCATCTTGGTGTGAAGCTACCTGTAGGGCAAGGAGGGTGAATTTCCATAAAGCTGAACTGATACACTAAGATGAATCAGTTATTGATTAAAGCCTTGGGGTAGATGCACCAAGCCTTAGGGCTGTCTCTCTCAGCCCAGTGGGCTAGAAAAGTGGCTCTGGAGGTCAGGGAAAGTGATCAGGTAAAGCAATTCAAATGCTGGCACTTGGAAGTCAGACCCATGAATGTTGAAGGAGGAAGACAAGGTATTACGGATGGGGCACTCACAGCACCAGGTACAAAATCCATGCAAAATTGTGTGATCGATACTGAATTCCATAAAGGGTTTCTCTGGTTTCAGAATCTATGAACATCAATTAACATGATTTGTCTTTATTATACAAATAAAATGGTATAAATAAGGATTTTAAAAATTATAGTGTATCAATATCCAAAATCTGACTGGACATCAGGCAGAGAAATAGGCCTGATTTTCTGGTTTTAAATAGAAGGAGATGAATAATTATGAAAAAACAAATACATATGTTTAATGATTTAAAAAAAATTATAGTAGCATAGATATGTATCCATAGTTAAGTAAAAACACAGTTTTTTAATTTCAAAGGTTGGTTTTAAGTGGACAGAAAAAAGGAAAAAAAAAGTTGGTTTTACATATAGTCAACCTACTAGCCTCAATTATGTGTCTCATACCCGAAGAATTTTATAAAATTTCTGTTTGGATAAATTTATAGGATACTATCTAATTTTGGCTCCTATAATTCATCATAAATGAGAAAAATTATTCTGTGTATTCAGTCCTGTCGAGAATGATGTGGTAAACCTGTGTAAATGAATTAAAGTTCCAAGTTTATCACATGAAAACAGATTAACAAGTAGGAAGGCACATTTAGGAGGGTGTATAGATTATATAAAATGTTCATTTTCAGAGGACAGGAAGGAAAAAAGAAAGTCATTCTTCAAAACCTGAAACTGCAGAAAAATCTAATTTTTATAGCATTGGCATTGGGGTAAAACAAATACATTGATTTTAGATATGAGCCCTAAATAAAAAGATCAAATGGCAAATATAGCATATTGTAGGCACTGAGTTACAATTAACTTCTTTTTTTTTTTAAGATTTTATTTATTTATTTGACAGATAGAGATCACAGGTAGGCAGCGAGACAGGCAGAGAGAGAGAGGAGGAAGCAGGTTCCCTGCTGAGCAGAGAGCCCGATGTGGGGCTCAATCCTAGGACCCTGGGATCATGACCTGAGCCGAAGGCAGAGGCTTTAACCCACTGAGCCACCCAGGTGCCCCTACAATTAACTTCTTATACTGACAAATCTCTGTGTTGTATGCCAGGGAGAAGAGGCCAGTGGCTTTCCTATTTAATGATAGCTTATGAGTCCCTCAAGCAATATTGAGTCAGCTAACTAGTTAAAATGATTATAAGGCTTTCATCCAATTTCAGTGCATATCTTGACAACCAAAGTTTAGGTAATAATGTTACAATTAATGTCATTAAACCTTTAAATGTTATTAATGTCAGCCTAACCATTAAAAGCCTCCATGGTGGCTGCTGCTTTAATTGCTAGTTCTGGTCTGCCCTTGTGTTCTTAGTTGGGACTGCTTGAGGCCTTAGCTACTTAGTTTAATGTAGAATTTCTTCCATACAAATTTGTAAATTTATATATAAATCAAAATTATAGCCCCCCCCCCCCCCCCTTACTAATAGTACCCTGACAACATTGCTTGCTTCTTTGGCTTTCAGAGCAGACTGGGACCTTCAAATGGTTATCCTTCTTCATTGTCTCTCTCCAATGCTCCCAATTTTCTGCTATTGGCTTCTAAGTCCAGCTCTTAAAAGATTCAATCACTCCAAAATTTATTGGATGTTTCAAGCATGTTGTCTTCACAGATTAAAAGAATACATTTGTCACCTTGTGTATTATATAAGAATCTACCTTATAGGAGATTTAGTTAATGTATTTAAAGGTCTACATAATTTAATGTATATTTAAAATATTTAGCAAAGAAATAAACAGCATTAATAAATAGGATATTATAAAATGATCGCTGGAGGGCTTTATCTTTAATATTTAATTTTCCTAGAACTTCTCCCACCTCCCTCATGTCTACAGAGAACTGATCACTGCTTTTCCTGACTTGTTGCAGAAGTGAAACCCTATAGATTCTAACACACCATACCACCTTGGTGGACTCTAATGGGTTATAAACTCAGTAGGTGCTACCTAGAATGTCTTTCCAGTAATTTCCTGTTAACCGATCATCAATGCTCTCCTTCTACAGAGTAAATTTTGGGTTAATACCAATATAAAAACCCTTTAGGCTAATAAGTAGTAACTTGAATCTCAAGTATAAGAATGTTGACAATACAGACAAAAGTAACCACATTATTGCAGTTAAGAGGAAGGTTTTAGATTTATGCCTCATCCCAACATTATAAGCTCTGCCAGGATTTTCCTTGATTTTCTTGATTTTACTTTTGTTCCTTATAAAATTTAAAATATGTATAAATATTTTCATTTACTATTTTTTAAAAAAGGGTCTTAAAATAAATGTGAAAAACATAAAAGGGAAACGTATTTACTGAATATGTTGCTAGGTACAAACAGAGGTAAATCAGAGAAATTGTTTTTTAAAATTTTTATTTATTTATTTATTTTTAAAGACTTTATTTATTTATTTGACAGAGAGTGATCACAAGTAGGCAGAGAGGCGGGCAGGTAGAGAGGGAGAAGCAGGCTCCCCACTGAGCAGAGAGCCCGATGTGGGCCTCGATCCAGGACCCTGAGATCATGATCAGATGCCCAACCCACTGAGCCACCCAGGCATCCCAAAGAAATTGTTTCTGTGTAAGAATATTTTACCATATTTTCACCAGCTAGAACTTTCCCCCCAAATCTGGTATGTGACAATGGTGGTCACATTATCCCACTCTAGGGTCTGACAAAGGGTTTCCCTAGGTTGAGGACCATCAAATAAAAGCGGGTCTATTCTGGCACCTATACCAGTTTCAGTGCTACAAGAAGGAATTATAGAATCTATCTAGTAGCTATAGAATTTCTTCCTGCCACTTATTAATATCTCCCTTCTGGGAGGCAAAGTAAAGGACCCTAATGTTCCTTACTTCCATGGCTGTAGAAGTTTTCTCAGATGCAGTAGGAACACCTGGTTCTCACTGGGAAAGAAATGAAATGTAGATCAAGGACAAAGGACATAACACCTCTGAGTTCACCATTATTTGTAATATGAGATAAGAGGATCAGATGCTTGAGCCAGGGACAGCTAGTGCCACCAGCCCCTTCCCATGAATAACCAGAGTGGGATTAAGAAGAGTCAGACACCTATCATCATGGTTAATAGATACTGCTCTGAGTCTCCCAATGTAGTGGGGAAAAGTGGGCCTTCACACAAGTGGCCGTTTCTCCTTCCTAAACCTGATAACTTCTGCCAGCAATCTGTCCTGCTCTCCTGTAAACTATTAACCAATATATAAATAATGACTTAGACAAACAGAAGTAATATTTCCTGCATTTCTCAAACTGGGCTTTGATGCACAGGAAAACATACAGAGACAGGAAATGGTTGGAGCTGAGTCATCTGTTCCCTGAAGCAGTTTTGGGGAATGAGGAGTTCCAGATACTCTTTGTGCCCTGACCACTAAGACAGGACCCAGGGGTGCTCAAGAGGCTTCTAGACCTGAGGGATTTATACTCTGATCACCCAGAACCAACACAGAGACATACCTATGGAAATTACAAAGTGCCTTCCCACCATTCTATGTCTTCCCTATGATGGTTGTCTGTATTAAAGAGGATCTTGGTATAAAAATTTAACGGATAAGTCATATTTTATTATGTCACCTAGTACAATCCCCAGGATAGGAACATATTGTGTACTTGATCTTGATTTTCCTGCCTCCAAATTCTACTTTTGGAAAGCTTCATGATGAATGTAATCCCCATGGTGTTTGTTGAGGCAGCCTCAAAGGATTATATTTTCCTTAGGGAATGAACAATCTCTGCCTGCTGAAAAGTGTTAATGTAAAATAATTATCAGGAATTTCTATTGCAAATATTAATTATTATTGGGGAAATTCATGGAGATTGAATCCCATTCCCTCAGTGCTTTCCTATCTTCTTTGACTTCAAACTACTGCCCAAGTATCTGTCCCATTTCTAAAACATTTCTCCCCCAAATACACATTCTATATTAGAAAGGCCACTGTGCCCCCTCTAAGCTTTTAGATATAAATTAAGATAAAGTGGCCTTGCTAGCATCCACACATCTAGAGGGAAACAGTCATAATGACACAGATCCCTTTAAATTTTTGACTGTTCACATCAGTTTGGTGCTCGAAGCCACCAGAATGCATCCTGTTTCCCTAGTTGCCTCTCTAAGAGGATATTTCCCCCCATATTTTCTCTTTAAACCTCCCAGGAGTGTTTCCACCCACAGTCCCAGCTACTGACTGGGAGTAACTGAACATGGAAGCTATCGGATGATAATTCACAGTCTTAACTAAAACACTGACCAGGGTCCTGGATCTGCATTCACTGCCAACTCCTCTGCTGTTACTCTGAAGTTACTGGTTTTGACCCTCATGAAGGACAGCCCGCCACTTATAGTATGAGTCTCATCCCTCCTGCCTACACAAGAACTCCTCTCCAATTTGTCTCAAATGTCTTGGCTCCTATTCCCTTGAACACATCCAGTCAGCATGTGAAACTCTTTTTCTCCAAGACACTAATTATCTTGACTTTGCTAAACCCAATGGCCAGTTCTCCGTGCTTATCTGACTTGACATGTCAGCATCATTTAACTCAGTCAACAGTGCTCTCTCTTTGAAACACTCCTTTCCCTCCACTCTCAATGATGTTCTGCTCCCCCTGTGGTCCTTCTGCCTTCCTGATAGCTCCTTCTCTGTCTCCTTGGTGGGTTTCTCCTCATTTCCCTGACCTATGAACACTGGCATTTTTCAAGGTTTGTTCTTTATATCTATTTTCTGTCCACTTTCTATAGGACTTCATCAGTCCCAAGGATTTCACTGCATTTTACATGCTGATAACACTTCAGTTCGTATGTCCCACCAGGCCTCTTCCCAAATGCAGTGTTCCAGACTGAATGTTAGACTAGTGCACGTCAGGTGAATCGGTGGTGCCCACTGACCACCTATCTCAAGAGAATAAATCCAACACCTTTAAAGAGACTTACAAGAATCCAGTTATAAGCTTACCTCTCATGCCTTCCCTCTGTTGTTGAGAGAATGTCTGCTTTATAAAGAGACTGTTCTGCAGTGTACATTTAGAAATGCATGTCTATACCCCTATACCTTCTGTTCTCCCTTCTTTTCTAGCTATCTTTGGTGATTGCTATCAGTTTATATATATTTTTGTATTGCTAATTAAACATTGAAAATGTACATCGTATTCTCAGATGTTGATAAAAATTTAGTCTTAATTCCACAATTCTGTAATGAGGGTGTAAGAGTACAGAATTCATGGTCCACCTAGGCTTTAACCCCAACATCAACATTTAGACTATAACTGCTATTTTGTGTGTGTGTGTGTGTGTGTGTGTGTATACATCTGTTCTTCCATTACTGGCTCCTTTTTGGTGAGGAAATATGCTTTAGTGGACTATTTTAATTCCTTTGTTCTGTTTTAGAGGAGTTATTTTCATAGTTTTTTGCCCTGGCAATTACAATTAACATCTGAGTTTAGAGCACCTGTGTGGCTCAGTTGGTTCAGCATCTGACTCTTGGTTTTGGCTCAGGTAGTGATATCAGGGTTATGAGATTAGAGACCCTATGTCAGGCTCCCCAGTTAACAGGGATTCTGCTTGAGATTCTTTCTCTACCCCACCTTCCTAAAATAAATAAATAAATAAATATTTTTAAAAAACTAGCATATGAATCCATAACAATCTGGTCTATATTAATATCAACTATTTTAATCATTTACAAAAACTGCTCATACAAAGCACAGGTCCCCCTTTTCCCTTGTGCTATATTATTATACAAATTATACCTTAAAATATGTCTATTAATACACATTTTAAAATTTTATGTATTTACTTGCCTTTTAAGTCCCATTTCTTTGAATTTGTCCTATTTAATGTTTGTTAATATCTTTGAAAGTGTATATTAATGCTCTTTCATGAATTTGGGAAGATTTTTGCTACTATTACTTAAAGTATTTTGTCTTCCTATTTTTATCTCTTCTCTTCCTGGGACTCCTGTATATGTCAGTACACTTGTCACTCCTACTAACCACTGCTTATTTTTTGTTAAAGTGTATTTTGTGTCTGTGCAGAGATACCACACTATTTTTTACATTACATAAGTTAGATAGACATGAAGAACCTTTTCCAGCCTTTAATATCACATATTCCTATGTAGAAGCCTGAGAACTCAGTACCAATTCTAATGAACCAGAATTGTGCCAAACTGTGCTGCACCTATACAACTGTATCTGGTGCTTATGACATAAAGTTGGGGAAGATTTAGCATGGAAGTGATTCCTTTTTACTCTTGAATTCAAGCTGTTCATCATCAACCTGATTTGCTGATTAAAACACACACACACACACACACACACACACACACACACACACAATTTGTTCACATGCTGGCATTTATGTCCCCAAGGTTTTAATTAAAATTTAAGGTAAATTATGATTCCCTGCTCCTTTTAAAGGATCTCAGAGAAATGCAAGGTTCAAGCAACTTAAGGAATCTTGATATTGTGACTTTAAAAATGAGAGTAAAACTGGAAACATCTAAAATATTTTTGGTTTCCAGAGGGAGGCAAGATGGCAGAAGGGTAGAAGACCTCATCTCATCTGTTTCCTTGAATTTAGTGAGATAACTATTGAATAATTCTAAATACCTATCAATTCAACCGAGATGTGAGAAAAGAATTTCTGGCATTCTACATATAGAAAAGTGGCCACTTTTTGCAAGGTAGGAATTGCAAAGAAGTGAAACTGAGGGGTTATATTTAAAGATACAATGGGGGCAGGGGAAGGGCGCCTCTGTAAACCAGCTACCTGAAAGTGATATAGCCCTGGAGCACAAAACTGGAACTTTCAGAAATCAGCTCCAGTGAGAGATGTCCCTACCCGAAAGGTGCTCAGGTGGCAAAGTGGGGCAGAATCCTAGGTGGGACAGTGTGGTCTCAGGGTCCCTGCGGTCACAGAAAAAATAGGTTTGGCTGAACCAGCATAGTTCCCCAGCATTAGAGCAGGGAAACTGGCTATGATTGGTAAGCCCAGGAGTGGGCTCTCAGCCCGGTTTTCCATAAACCACAAACCCCAGCATGATCAGAAAACCTCTTTCTGTGCAGGGGTCCTGCAAGCTACAGGCCTAGGATGACCCTCCTCTCTCCCCTGGGGGAATGGCACAGGTGCACAGCACAGCAGTTTACAGAGTTTGGCACACACAAAAGTGAAGATTTCTTTTCCCTGAGAGTTTACCTTCAGCTCTAGAGCTGGAGATCAGGGCTGAGCCATTTTTATTTTCATTCTCTGAGTGGTGCAGAAAGCCTTCAGAGAGCAATAGCCACATAGAAGAATTCAAAGCAGCTTACACTGAGCCCAGGCCCCTGGCAAAGGGAGGTACAACTCTGCCCAGGCAAAGACACCTGAGAATCAGCACAGCAGGCCCCTCCCCAAGAAGACCAGCTATAACATCAGGGGAATATCAAGTTTACCAAGAACACAGAACTGCAGAACTCCAGTGCTAGAAGAAAATAGTATATAGAATTTGAGTTTTTTTCCTCCTGATTCTTAAATCTTTCAGTTTATAATTTTCCTTTTTCCCCTTTCAACTAGTTTTTTTAATCAACACTTGTTTTTAAATCCTTTTTAACTTTCATTTTTATATTTACATTTTACATATTCTTCATTTTTTGCTTCCTTTCACTGTAATCAATTTTATTTTTGCATATATGTAAATTTTTTTTCTTAATACTTTTGGGAGTTAGTATCTTCTAACAAACAGACCAAAATATACCCAGAACCCAGTGAAACCCCTATTGTCCACCCGGAGGTTATATTCTCTCTTATTTCCTTTTCTTTTTTGGTTTCTGAATTCTTCGTATTTGTCTAGTGTGCATTTGTGGGTCATGGTTGATATTTTTAATTTTATTCTCTCATTCATCCATTCTTCTCTGGGAAAAATGACTAGAAGGAGGAATTCACAGCAAAGGAAAGAACAAGAGGTAATATTCTCTGTCACAGATCTAATCAATGTGGGTATAAGTAAAATGTCAGAGCTGGAATTGAGGATAATGATTATAAAGTTACTAGCTGGGCATGAAAAAAAGACTAAAAGACATAAGAGAATCTCTTAGTGTGGAAAATAAATCTAATTAGGCTGAAATTAAAAATGCTTTAACTGAGATGCAGTCTAAGTTGGATGTTCTAACAGCTGGAGTAAATGAGGCATGAGAGAGTAACAGAGAAGACAAGATAAATGGAAAGGAAGGAAGCTGAGGAAAAGAGAAAAACAACTAATGGACTATGAGGGGAGGCTTTAAGAAATCAGCAATACCATAAAGTGAAACAATATTAGAATTATTGGGGTCCCAAAGGAAGAAGAGATGGGCAGAATGTTTATTTGAGCAAATAATAGCTGAGAGCTTCCCTAATCTGGGCAAGGAAACAGGCATTCAAGTCCAAGAGGTAGAGAGAACACCTCTCAAAAACCAATAAAAAACAGATCAAGACCCATATAATAGAAAAGCTTGCAAATTTCAGAGATAAAGAGAAAATCCTGAAAGCAGCTTGGGACAAGAGCTCCTTAACCTACATTGGTAGAAACATTAGACTTCCAACAGATCTATCTACAGAGACCTAGTAGGTCAGAAAGCACTGGCATGATATATTCAATTTACTAAATGAGAAAAACATGCAGCCAAAAATACTTTATCCAGCAAGGCTGTCATTCAGAATGGAAGGAGAGATAAAGAGCTTCCAGGACAAACAGAAATGAAAAGAATCTGATCACTAAACCAGTCCTGCAAGAAATATTAAAAAGGATCCTGTAAGCAAAGAGGCAGCCTAAAAGTAACACAGATCAGAAAGAAACAGAGATAATCTACAGAAACAGGGACCTGTACAGACAGGTAATACAATGACATTAAATTAATATCTATAAATACTTACTCTGAATGTAAATGGGCTAAATGCTCCAATCAAAATATAGGATATCAGGTTGGATAAAAAAGCAAGACCCATCCATATGCTGCCTACAAGAGACTCATTTTAGACCTAAAGATATCTCCATATTGAAAGTGAGGGGGTAAAGAACCATTTATCATGCCAAAAGACTTCAAAAGAAAGCTGCAATAGCAATCCTCATATCAGAAAAATGAGATTCTAAAACAAAGACTATAATAAGAGATGAGGAAGGACACTGCACTGGGTGTCATACATAAACAATGAATTTTGGAACACTGCATCAAAAACTAATGATGTATTTTATGGTGACTAACGTAACACAATAAAAAAAAATAAAGGGTCTATCCAATAAGAGGATCTAAAAATGGTAAATATTTATGCTCCTAACTTGGGAGTAGCCAATCACATCCACCAATTAATAACCAAATCAGAGAAACAAATTGATAATAATACAAAAATAATAGGGGACTTCACCTCACTCACAGCAATGGACAAATGATCCAAGCAGAAGATCAACAAGGAAACTAGGAGTTTTAATAACACACTGGACCAGATGGACTTCACAGATGTATTTAGAACATTCCATCCTAAAGCAACAGAATACACATTCTTCACGAGTGCACATGGAACAGTCTCCAGAGTAGATCACATATTGGGTCACAAATCAGATCTCAACTGATACCAAAGGACTGGTATTATTCCCTGCTTATTTTCAGACTACAATGCTTTACATTTGAACTCAATCACAAGAGGAAATTTGGAAGGTACTCAAATACTTGGAAGTTAAAGAACATCCCACTAAAAAATGAATGGGTCAACCAGGAAATTAAAGGAGAATTTAAAAATTCATGGAAATGAAAAGGAAAACATAAATTTTCAAAACCTTTGGGATACAGTAAAGATGGTCCTAAGAGGGAAGGACATAGCAATACATGCCTTTCTAAAAAAATTAGGACAGTCTCTAATACACAAGTTAACCTTATATCTAAGGAAGCTGGAGAAAGAACAGCAAATAAAGCCCAATTCAAGCAGGGGAAGAGAAATAATAAAGATTAGAGCAGAAGTCTATGAAATAGAAATCAAATGAACAGAACATATCAATGAAACTAGAAGCTGGTTATTTGAAAGAATAAATAAGATCAATAAACCCCTAGCCAGACTTATCAAAAGAGAAAGGACCCAAATTAATAAAATCATGAGTGAAAGAGGAGAGATCACAACCAACATCAAGGAAATACAAACAATTTTAATAACATATTATGAGCAACTATATGTTAACAAATTAGGCAATCTGGAAGAAATGGATGCATTCCTGGAAAAATAAACTACCAAAATCAAAACAGAAAGAAATAGAAAGCCTAAACTGACTCATAACCAGTGCGGAAATTGAAGCAGTAATCAAAAATCTCCCCAAAGAGTTCAGAGCCAGATGGCTTCTTAGGGGAATTCTACCAAATATTTAAAGAACTAATACCTATTCTTCTAAAGCTGTTTCAAAAATTAGAAATGGAAGGAAAACTTCCAAATTTGTTCTATGAGGCCAGCATCACATTGATCCCAAAACCAGGCAAAGACCCCAACAAAAAGGAGAATTAAAGACCAATATCCCCAATGGACATGGATGCCAAAATTCTCACCAAGATAATACTAGTCAGTAGGATCCAACAATACATTAAGAGGATTATTTAAGGGGCACCTAGGTGGCTCCATCAATTAAACATCTGCCTTAGGCTCCAATTATGATCCCAGGGTCCTGGGATTGAGCCCTGTGTTGGGTTCCCTGCTTAGCAGGGTGTCTGCTTCTCCCTCTCCCTCTGCTGCTCCCCATTCTCATGCTTGCTCTCTCTCAAATAAATAAAATCTTCAAAAAACAAAAATAAATAAAAATAAAAGGATTATTCACACTACCAATTGGGTTTTATTCCTGGGCTGCAAGGGTGGTTAAGCATTTGCAAACCAATCACTGTGATACCTCACCTTAATAAAACAAAGGACAAGAATCATGATCCTTTCAACTAGTGAAGAAAAAGCATCTGACAAAATACAGCATCCTTTCTTGATTAAAACTCTCCACAGTGTAGGGATAGAGGGAATACACATCAATATCATAAAAGCCCTCTACAGAAAGCCCACAATGAACATCATTCTCAATGGGAAAAAACTGAGAGCTTTTCTCTTAAGGTCAGGAACAGAAAAAGGATGCCCACACTCACAATTATTGTTCAACATAGCACTAGAAGTCCTAGCTTCAGCAATCAGACAACAAAAAGAAATAAAAGGCATTCAAGTTGGCAAAGAAGAAGTCAAACTCTCACTCTTTGCTGATGACATGAAACTCTATGCAGAAAACCCAAAAGACTCCACCCTAAAGTTGCTAGAACGCATATAAGAATTCAGCAATGTGGAAGGATTAAAAAAAAAATCAGTGCACAGAAATCAGTTACATTTCCTTACACTAACAATGAGACAGAAGAAAGAAATTAAGGAATCAATCCCATTTACAATTGCACCAAAAAATATAAGATACCTAGGAATAAACCTATGCAAAGAGGTAAAGGATCTGTACTCTAAAAACTAAAGAATACTTATGAAATTAAGGAAACACAAAGAGATGGAAAAACATTCCATGGTCATGTATTAGAGGAACAAATATTGTTAAAACGTCTATGCTACCCAGATCAATCTACACATTCAATGTAACCCCTATCAAAAGACCATCAACATTTTCATAGAGATGGAATAAATGACCTTAAAATTTGTATGGAACAAGAAAAGACCCCAAATAGCCAGAGGAATGCTGAAAAAGAAAACCAAACCTGGTGACATCACAATGCAAGACTTCAAGCTATATTACAAAGCTGTAATCAAGAGAGTAGGATATTGGCACAAAAACAGACACACAGATCAATGGAACAGAAGAGAGAACCCAAAAATGGACTCACAACTCTATGGTCAACTAATCTTTGAAAAAGCAAGAAAGAATATCCAATGGAAAAAGACAGTCTCTTTAATAAATGGTTCTGGGAAAACTGGACAGCCAGACGCAGAAGAATGGAATTGGACCATTTTCTTACAGCATACACTAAGATAAACTCAAAATGGATGAAAGACCTAAATGTGAGACAGGAATCCATCAAAGTCCTAGAGATTGGGCAGCAATCTCTTTGACCATGGCCACAGCAACTTCTTGCTAGACACATCTCCAAAGGCAAGGGAAACAAAAGCCAAAATGAACTATTGGGACTTCATCAAGACAAAAAGCTTTTGCACAGCAAAGGAAATAGTCAACAAAACTAAAAGTCACCCTACAGAATGGGAGAAGATATTTATAAATGATATATCATAAAAAGGGCTAATATCCAGGATCTATAAAGAACTTACAAACTCAACTCTGCAAAAAGGAAAAAAAATCCAGTCAAGAAATGGGCAGAAGACATAAACAGACATTTCTGGAAAGAAGACATAAAAAATGGCTAACAGACACATGAAAAAATGTTCACCATCATTAGCCACCAGGGAAATTCAAATCAAAACCACAATGAGATACCACCTCACACTAGTCAGAATGACTAAAATTAACAAGACAGGAAATAGCACATGTTGGTGAGGATGTGGAGAAAGGGGTGTCCTCTTGCACTGTTGGTGGGAATGCAAGCTGGTGCAACCACTCTGGAAAAGAATATGAAGTTTCCTTAAGAAGTTAAAAACAGAGCTACCCTATAACCCAGCAATTGCACTAGTGGGTATTTACCCCAAAGATACAAATGTAGTGATCCAAAGGGGCACCTGCACCCCAACATTCATAGCATTAATGTCCACAATAGTTAAACTGTGGAAAGACTCAAGATGTATATCAACAGATGAATGAATAAAGAGGAGGTGGTATGTATACATACCATGGAATATTACTCAGTCATCAGAAAGGATGAATACTTAACCATTTATATTAATGTGGATGGAATTGGAGGGTATTACACTGAGTGAAATAATTAATCAGAGAAAGACAATTATCATATGGTTTCACTTATATGTGCAATATAAGAAACAGGGCAGAGGATCATAAGGGAAGGGAGGGAAAACTGAATGTGAAGTAATCAGAGAGGGAGACAAACCATGAAAGAAGCTTAACTCTAGGAAAGAAAATGAGGGGTGCTGGAAAGGAAGTGGGTGGGGAGATAGGGTAATTGGATGATGTGATGAATTACTGAACACTACATTTGAAACTAATGTATTGTATGTTGGCTAATTGAATTTAAATAAGAAAAAAAAAATAAAAATATTTTTGTGTAACAATACAAAGGATAATCTTATTTTCTAAGAGATCCCCAATTGTAAGACTTTTATAATTGGGAAAGTTTGTGTTCCCAAACTTGAAATAAATGCACCATTTGTCATTTTTTTTTTATTCCATGGTGGATAATTTTCCAATAGCTTCTTTAATGTAATAATAATTGATTTCTATATTGATTTCTATATTGCTTGGCACTTGGTTAACCAACATTTGATTGTGCTCATAACAATGAATTGCTCTCTTAAATCAATGAAAATCATACACAGCATGTAGTTAATTAACAGCCACAAATCAACCTGCTTAATATTTATTTCTCTGGTATATGAATCCATATTTCTGATTAATCTTATCTTTTGGACTCAGGATTTTATTGCCCCTGTTCTAACCTACCTACTCATACAGACAGGGTAATAAAGCTGTAATTGTTCACTGGAACTGTTTGATGCTTGTGTAAATTGTATGTATATGTCTTTGCCAAACCTTTTTCAAACTAGTGCAATTTATTATTTTCTTCCTGCTTTACCTATTAATCAGCTTTGAAAGCATTTGTTATGTGCTAAAGAATAATTTTTCCAAAAAATTTTTCACAATATTTTTTCAGCAAGATAAAATTGTTTAAGTAATCAGAAGTGAGTTTTTAAACTTTGAATGAGTGGGTCTTTGATGGATAGTACAAGGTTGTGATGCTTGTTTAAAGGGAAGTACAAGTAAGCCTCACATACACACAGACTTTCTTCCAAGAAGTATCTTCCAAAAAATAAATCAAGAAAATGGAGGACAAACATGGAACTGAAATCTTACAGGGTGTGTAAGCAAAAGGGGTTGCAGTCTCACAGGGTATAAGCAAAAGGGGTTGCAGGTAAGAGCTAATAAAAAAGCTGGGGTTTTCAGGGAGGAAATTTGAAAGAGGAAGTATATGTGCAAAAGGAGTCCCCAAAACATGTATAGGAATATCTTAGGGATTACCATGTCTTCCTAAGTTGTAAAAAATGTGAATGGCCCAGGAAAGAAAACAATTGTTGGGAGGTTAAGAGCAAAAAAAAGATAAACAGAGATGAACAGGTATTCCATAGAAATAGCAAAGTGTTCATGAGACACTGGAGTTACAATCTAGCTAGAATGGAAAGATCTTCATAAAGACCTTGACATAAACACAAAAATCATGCAATACCACTACAATAAAACTGAGATATATCAGTTTTAACAAGTTTAAATATAATTTCCAAAAGGAAAAAGGGTATCTTCAACAGATTTATTTTAGGGAGAAAAACGAAGCCTCAATAATCTTTATATAAAATGTATAGCCCCTCCAATGTTATCATTCATTGGAATGAATGGAAAAGCAGGAAAAGTTAATAAGAGATTAAGGATTCAATAGAAGTGGTCCCAGATATAGCACAGATATTGCAGTTACATACAAAGACTTCAAAATAACTAATTTATGTCAAAGAAAATAGGAACATTTTTGGTACATTTGCTTCATATCTTCATTATCTGCTTAGCATATCTTTTTGTTAAGTATCAGGAATTCTTCAGTAATGAAAGGACCATATATGAGCAGATATTGTTAGAAACTTAACACCATGTTTATTAATCAGCACCAACAGACCACCATAATAATTTATAATTATGGTTATTTTCCTCAAAGAAAAAAAATAGATAGCAGTTTTGCTTCTGTCAGCCTTTCTCCCCTACATGTAATCAATCTTACTTTTTTTCATTTACTTCTGGTTAGGGGCGAGGGGAGAAGTAAGGGTGTGGATTTCTTTTTTTACTTAATAAATATAAATTTCTTACCCACCATCCTCTTCACAAGACCCTTTACCTTTCAACCCAGTCTTCATTTTCAGCTTTATCTCCTACTACTCAGCTAAATAATACATTATCTCAACTAAACTTACTACATCTCCCCATTCTTGCTTTATACATATTTCATTCTGAATCTGGTAGCTCCTGTTACAAATATTCAAGAATTGTAGCAATATACACATGAACCCAACCCAATCCCCACAAAATCAGGAGGGTTTAGGGAAGAAAGGTCACTTCTCAAAATTCCCTCTGGGAGATCAGAGGTCAGCAATCACCATTAACACAATAAAAAAAGGATGAAGATGTTCATTTATAGAGAGTGAACATTAGTAGAATACCATGTGATAAAGTAAATCACGTGTTACCACTGTCCTCAAAATAATTGTATCAGGCCCAGATGTCCTAATAATTCTATCTTAATGGTTAAATACAGTATAAAGATACAGCATAAAGCAGTCTATCCATCCATCCATCCATCCATCCATCCATCCATTCATTCATTCATTCACTGAAGAAATATTTAGGCACCATTCTAGGTCCTGATGATACAATGATAAGCAAAAGAGATGAAGTGTTGTTCCTTTGGGAACTTACATTTTAGTAGGGAAGATACACACTTGAATAATAGCTGTAGGATAAAATAGAGCAGTGTAGGTAGATGGAGAACTATTTGCTCAAGGGTGATCAGAGCTGTCCTCTCTTAGGGTGACATTTGGGCTAAAGCCTCAACGAAGGGAGCTTTGTATCTTGTTGGATCAGTTATCAGACTAAAAAATCACTTCCTGCTACCCATGGGCTTTTTTTTTTAAAGATTTTATTTATTTATTTGACACAGAGAGATTACAAGTAGGCAGAGAGACAGGCAGAGAGGGTGGGGGAAGCAGGCTTCCTGCTGAGCAGAGAGCCCAATGCAGGGCTTGATCCCAGGACCCTGAGATCATCACCTGAATTGAAGG
The DNA here is from genome assembly GCF_902655055.1 of Lutra lutra. NCBI lineage: Eukaryota > Metazoa > Chordata > Mammalia > Carnivora > Mustelidae > Lutra > Lutra lutra. The sequence goes on along the minus strand of NC_062288.1, from coordinate 97,936,258 downwards.
CAGAGGCTCAACCCACTGAGCTACCCAGGTGCCCTATCCATAGTCTTTTAAAACCATCTATTTAAAAATAACTTAAAGAAATAGTTCTCAGATTGCTTTCTTTTATGGAAGATATATATTTTTTCTTGGATTCTTGATGCTGCTCATCTTAATGAGCTATAAGAATGTAGAAAAAGATTTTCATTAGAACTCTGAAGACACACATAGACTCAATGTGAAGGGATGGGAACAGATATTTCATGCAAGTGGAAACCAAAACAAAGTAGAAAGTGGGGTAGCCATACCTATGTCAGACAAAATAGACTTAAAGCTAAAGATGGAAACAAGAGACAAAGAAGGTCATTATATAATGATAAAAGTATCACTATAGCAAGAAGATAAAACATTCATAGGTATATACACACCTAATATCAGTACACTGAAATATATTAAATACCAACAGATGTAAAGGGAGAGATAGACCACAGTACAATAATAGTAGGTGACTTTAGTACTCTACCACTAGCAGTGGATAGTTCATTCAGACTAAAAAAAAAAAAAAAAAGGTAACAAGGAAATATTGAAACTGAACCACACTTAAGAACAAATGGACCAGGGGCGCCTGGGTGGCTGCCTTCGGCTCGGGTCATGATCCCAGAGTCCTGGGATCGAGTCCTGCATTGGGCTCCCAGCTCCTCGGGGAGTCTGCTTCTCCCTCTGACCTTCTCCTCGCTCATGCTCTCTCTCACTGTCTCTCTCTCTCAAATAAATAAATAAAATATTAAAAAAAAAGAACAAATGGGCCAAATAGAAGTTTAATAGAACATTTCATCAAACAACAGCAGGATACACATTCTTCAAGTGCACCTGTAACATTCCACAGGATAGATCAAATGATACAACACAGAACACAAAACAAATCTTAGCAAATTTAAGTTTGAAGTCATACCAACTTTCTGAATACAATGGTATAAAACTAGAAATCAGCAACAAGAGAAAAAGTGGATAATTCACAAATACGTGGAAAGTAAAAACATTTCTAAATAACCAGTTGGTCAAAGAAATCAAAGGGAAATTAAAAAAAACTATCTTAAAACAAAAATGGAAATTTGACATATCAAAACTTATGGGATACAGCAAAAGTGGTAAGTACATATATCTAAAGACTAGAAAGATCTCAAATAAACAGCCTAACTTTATACCTCCTGCAACTAGAAAAAGGACAAATTAAACCCAAAGTTAGCAAAAGAAAGAAAGATCAGAGAAATAAATGAAATAGAAACTGGAAAAACAGAAAAGATCAACAGAAGAGCTGGTTCTTTGAGAAGATTAACTGACAAAACTTTAAGCCAGACTAGTAAGTCTCAAAATCAGAAATGAAAGAGGGTATGTTACAACTGAAACTATAGAAACACATACAATCATAACAGACTACCACAAGTAGTTATAGTAATTATATGCCAACATATTAGGTAACCTTAGAAATGGATAAATTTCTAGGAAAAAAAAGCAGGTAACATTGTAGAAACACAACCTACAAAGACTGAATCAGGAAGAAATAGAAAACCTGCAGACCAGCAATGAATAGGGAGATTGAATCAGTAACCAAAAACCTTCTTTGCAAAGCAGAAAACCCCAGGACCAGATAATTTCACTGGCAAATTCTAGCGAACCATTAAAAAAGAATTAACACTAACCTTTCTCAAACTATTCCCAAAACTTGAAAATGAGGGAGCACTTCCAAACTCATTCTATGAGGTTAGCATAAATCTAATACCAATACCAGATAAGAACATAAGAAAACTATAGACCAATATCCCTGATAAATATGGGTACAAAAATTCTCAAGAAAATATTAGCAAATCAAATTCATGAACATATTGAAAGGATTATACCCCATGACCAAGTGGAATCTGTCCCTGGAATGCAAGGATAGTTCACACATGCAAATCAATAAATGTAATTTACACATTAATAAAATGAAAGATGAAAACCACATAATTAGCTTGATAGATGTAGAAAAAGCATTTGACAAAACCAACAATCTTTCACGATAAAACACTTGACAAATTGGGTATAGATGAAACATACCTCAGCATAGTAAGGCCCATCTACCACAAACCCACAGGTAACATTATACTCAATAGAGAGAGATTGAAAGCTTTTCCTCTAAAATCAGGAAACGATAAGGATGCCTACTTCCACCAATCACTAAATGTAGTACTGGAAGTCCTTTAACTAGAGCAATTATGTGAGACAAAGAAAAGGCATCGAATCAGAAAGGAAGAAGCAAAATTGTTGCTATTGTTGTAGATAATATGGTTTGAATATAGAAAATTCAAAAAAATCAACAAAAACTGTTGAAACTAATTAATGATTTCAGTAAAGTTGCAAAGTAAAAAATTAACATGCAGAAATCAATCGCATTTCTATATACTAATGATGAAACATCTCAAAAATTGAACTATCCCATTCACAATTGCATCAAAAAGACTAAAATACTTCAGAATGAATTTAATCAAGGAAGTGAAAGTTCTGTACTATGAAAACTATGAAGACTTTGTTGAAAGAAACAGAAGAAGATTCAAAAACATAGAAAGACATATTGTATTCACAGATTGGGAGAATAATTATTGTTAAATAGTCCATGCTACCCAAGGCCATCTGTAGTTTCAAAGCAATTCCCATCAAATACCAGTAGCGTTCTTCATATAAATAGAAAAAACAATCATAAAATTCCTATGGAACCACAAAAGTCCCAGAAATGCCAAAGCAATCCTGAGGAAAAAGACAAAGCTCTCCTTTCAAACTTCACTAAAAATCTGTAATAATAAAGACAGTATGGTACTGGCACAAAATAGACACATAGACCAAGAACAGAATAAAGAGCCCAGAATTAAACCCCAATACATATGGTCAACTAGTATTTGACAAGGGAGACAAGAGAAAGGATGAGCTCTACAATAAGTGGTATTAGGAAAAAGGGATATCCATATGTCAAAGAAAATTGGAGTCCTATGTTATTCCAGTCAGAAAAATTAACTTGTAGTGGATCAAAGACTTAGATGTTAAGACCTGATACTATAAAACTCCTAGAAGAAAATATGGGGAAGAAGCTCAACATTGATCTTTGCAATAATTATAATTTAAAAAATTTTTTAAGATTTTATTTATTTATTTGACAGAGAGAGAGAGAGCACAAGCAGGGGGAGGGGGAGAGGGAGAAGCAGACTCCCTGCCGATCAGGGAGTCAGATGCAGGGCTCGATTCCAGGACCCTGGGATCCTGACCTGAGCTGAAGGCAGACACTTAATCGACTGAGCCACCCAAGCGCCCCAATTATAATTTTTTAAATTTGAGTATAGTTGACACACAATGTTTCATGGTTTCCCATGTACAACTTAATTGTTTGAAAAGTTTATACATTATACTATGTTAATGACAAATGTGGCTACCATCTCTCTCATTCCATCAGTATTACAATTTTCTTGACTATATTCCTTATGCTCTGCTTTTCATTTCTGTGACATACTCATTCCATAACAGGACCTGTATCTTCCTTTCCCCTTTTGCCATTTGGCAATGAGTTTTTGGATAGGATACCAAAAGCACACGTGGAAGTAAATAAACAAATAGCCAACAAATGGGACTACATCAAACTTAAATCCTCTGCACAGCAAAATAAGCAATTAACAAAATGAAAAGGCCACAAATGAACATTTTTGCAAGCAATGCATCAGACAATAGGTTAATACACAAAATATATAAAGAACTCATACAACTGAATAATGACAATGAAAGATCCAATTTAAAAATGGGAAGAACTGAACTGATGCCTTTCCCAAGAAGACATCTGTTGGCCTCAAAGGCCAACAGATACACGAAGACACGCTCAAAATAACTAATTGCCAGGGAAATGCAAATCTAAACCTCAATGAGATATCACCTCATACCTGCTAGAATGGCTATCAGGAAGACAAGACGGAGGTGGGGGGTGCGCCTGGGTGGCTCAGTGGGTTGGGCCTCTGTCTTTGGCATGGGTAGTGGTCTCGGTGTCCTGGGGTTGGGCCCCGCATTGGGCTCCCTGCTTGGCGGGAGTCCTGCTTCCTCCCCTCTCTCTGCCTGCCTTTCTGCTTACTTGTGATCTCTCTCTCTGTCAAATAAATAAAATCTTTAAAAAAGAAGACAAGGTGGGGGCACCTGGGTGGCTCAGTTGGTTAAGCCTCTTCCTTCAGCTCAGGTCATGAGCTCAGGATCCTGGGATTGAGCCCCTGAACTGGGCTTCCTGCTCAGCAGGAAGTCTGCTTCACCCTCTCTCCCTCTGTCCCTCCCCACTACTTGTGCTCCTGCTTGTATGCAGGTGCATGTGCTCTCTTCCTGTCAAATAAATAAATAAAATCCTTAAAAAAAAATAAAAAGAAGAAGACAAGACATAGTAAACGCTTACAAGGATGTGGAGAAAAGGGAATGCAAATTGGTTCAACGACTATGGAAAACAATATGGAGGCTCCTCAAAAAATTAAAAGTTAAACTATCGTATGACCCAGCAATTCAACTGCTGGGTATATAGCCAATGAAATAAAACAAGATTTTGAAAAGATACATGTACTCCCATGTTTACTGTAGCATTATTCACCATAGCCAAGATATGGAAATAACCTAAGCCCCCCAAAGATAAATGGATAAAGAAGATGTGGTATATATACACATTGGAAACTCTCAGCCATGAAAAAGGAGAGCATCCTACCATTTGCGACAACATAGATGGATCTTGAGCATATTATGCTAAGTGAGAGGGGTCAGACAGAGAAAGACAAATATGACATCATTTATGTGTGGAATCTAAAAAATCCAAACTTGTTAACCAGGGGTTTGGGGTTGGGGAGACAGGACAGATGTTTTTAAGGATATAAACTTGCAATGAGTAGTACATATTCCTGAGATAGTTAAAACACAGTATAGTGACTATCGACAATATTGTATCATATCTAACAAACTTGTTAATAGACACTAGAACTTAATTGTTTCAACCATTAAAAAAGGATAATTATGTAATGCAATAAAAGGGCTAATTATCACTACAATTGCAATTATATTACAACATTAAATGTAAATGGTTAACATTGTATACCTTAAGTTTATACAATGTTACTTGTCAAATACATTTCAATTTAAAAAAATAATGAAAGACAGGAAAATGATTATAGAAAAGAATATAACCTCATGAAAGAAGTTTCTGAGAGTCACTAAGAGCTGGAAGAAGGGTTTAATTCACCCTTTTTTAACAAGTCTCTATTTCAGTCCCTGCTGTGTGTCTAATATCATACAAAGTAATGACCAGATTACAAAAATTTAGAAAGAGTGTTTCTATCTCTGAAACTAATAATCCAGACATGGAATATTTCCTAGATATATTATTTTTAACTTAAAAAATAATTTCTTGGGATGCCTGGGTGGCTCAGTTGGTTGAGCCTCTGCCTTCGGCTCGGGTCATGATCCCAGCATCCTGGGATCGAGTCCCGCATCAGGCTCCTTGCTCTGTGGGGAGCCTGCTTCTCCCTCTGACTCTGCCTGCCTGTACTCTATCTTTCTGACAAGTGAATAAATAAAATCTTTAAAAAAAATAATTTCTTGTTATTTGGGGTTATCTCCTCTCTCCTCAGGATTCTTAGTATTTTAAATGAAAAAAAGCTGCTTTTCACAGGACACTAGATACATTTTGTTTACAGGATTATTGATAAGCAATAATCAGTTGCCACCTTGTAGCTGACAAACATGAACTATAATGTCCATCAAAACAGTTGATCAGAAGAGTATACCTGTGGCACCATATTGGCCTTGATCACCCTTCAATTTCTACTTGTGCTTCTTCTCCCAAACCTGTATACTTTTCTTTCTTTCTTTTTTTTTTTTAATTTGACAGACAGAGATCACAAGTAGGCAGAGAGGCAGGCAGAGAGAGAGAGAGGAGGAAGCAGGCTCCCTGCCGAGCAGAGAGCCCGATGCAGGGCTCGATCCCAGGACCCTGGGATCATGACCTGAGCCAAAGGCAGAGGCTTAACCCACTGAGCGACCCAGGCGCCCCACCTGTATACTTTTCTATATCCAAGTTACTTTATACATTTAAAAATATATTCTGAAGGCCTTCCCTCCTTCAGCCGTTTATTCATGCATGCTTTCATTCAGAAATATTTATGAAGACCTTACTATAGGTCAAGCATTTATGAAAATTTGACTGAACACTAAAACAGAAATGTTGCTTTTAAAAATGTTTTAAAAGGTTTTTACAGGTTTTTTATTTAACATTTTTATGTTAGTGTTTGGAATATTGATGTTTCTTCCAAAGTCAATGGGATTTTAGAAGTTCTATAGCATGACTAAATATTATATATATAGAATAACATGGTAATGTGGTCTACTTTATTCTCACTGCACTGGGAGACGAATATGAACATACTCAAAAACATTTATTGACATGACATTATGTGTTTAAGCTTAGGTTCAGTTTTAGGTGTATGGAGAGAGGGAGATGATTGAGAGGGTGGACAGGGAGAAAGAAGATAATCTCCCCTCCTTTCAATTCCTAATATTACTTCACAGTGCCTGTGTGGGGGTGGCTTGGGACCAGTCTACACGGGGGATAGACAGGGGAAGGTAACATAGGAAAGTGAAAATTTACTGCTGGACAGCTATAGAGAAGTTAGAACCAAAATTGCTTCTGAAAAGTTAGTAGGATTTAGACGGTTAATGTCAAACACAAAGCTAGATTTGAGACACAATTTTAAAAGGCTGTTTATTCATAGACTTTTGGCAAGGCAACCCATCTGCTCATTCTTTATATCAGCAGGGGTGCAAAGGAGTTAGCAAGGAGAGTAAGTTTTAGACAGTAAGAAGTGGAGACACTGAGACCGTCTATGGTTGGGAAGCATTCTATTCTGGTTGTTTTGTTTTTTTTCTTCTTCTTTTTTTTTTGGAAAGTCAAGGAATCTAATTGGGCTTCAGGGGCATTAGGCAGTCCTTGGTTGGCCATAACGGGCTAAACACACTGTTTAGGGCCAAAGGCAGAAGGATTATTCAATGTTAGAGGGACAGTATTTTCTACAGCCAGCAATTTCCTGGAACAAGTGGATCAATGAGAAGGTTTTTGGTAGTTGAGTGGTCATAATAGTGCTCTTGTGGTTGCTGGCTGCCACGGCCAGCAGTCCATTGCTGATAGAGAGGGTAGGACCACTCCGGGAAGGAAAACTATTGAATGATGTCCTCAGGTGAGGATGAACAGGCAATGGTCTTGCCACTTAAATAGCAAGAAGATCACCCTGGTGAAAGATCATGAGAAATGAAACTTGTGCTTCCAGAAGATGAATTTTGAATGTCTAGAATTGGAATATAGATTTTATAGAAGAGAACTTGAAATATCATTTACTGTGTTTTGAAAACAGGTATGAAGAAAGAATAAGAATTTAAAGAAGGTTCAGAGAGAGCACCTCGTTAATATGAAGGGACCAAGTGGCTTATAAGTCAGTCATGATTAAGCACAGGGATGTTACTTTGGAAATAATTCTGTAGTAAAGCTTGAAATCAGACAGCATGATGCCCCCAGTTTTGTTTTTCTTTTTCAACATTTCCTTAGCAATTTGGGGTCTCTTCTGGTTCCATACAAATTTTAGGATTGTTTGTTCCAGCTCTTTGAAGAATGCCGGTGGAATTTTGATCAGGGAGGCATTGAAAGTATAGATTGCTCTAGGCAGTATAGACATTTTAACAATGTTTATTCTTCTGATCCATGAGCATGGCGTGCTCCTCCAAATTTTTGTGTCTTCTTTAATTTCTTTCATGAGTGTTTTGTAGTTCCTTAAGTACAGATCCTTTACCTCTTTGGTTAGGTTTATTCCCAGGTATCTTATGGTTCTCAGTGCTGTAGTAAATGGAATCGATTATCTAATTTCCCTTTCTATATTTTCATTGTTAGTATATAAGAAAGCAACTGATTTCTGTACATTGATTTTGTATCCTGCCACATTACTGAATTGCTGTATGAGTTCTAGTAGTTTGGGGGTGGAGTTTTTTGGGTTTTCCATATAAAGTATCATTTCATCTGCAAAGAGAGAGAGTTTGACTTCTTCTTTGCCAATTTGAATAACTTTTATTTCTTTTTGTTGTTTTATTGCTGTTGCTAGGACTTCTAGTACTATGTTGAACAACAGTGGCGAGAGTGGATGTCCTTGTCATGTTTCCGATCTCAAAGGGAAGGCTGTCAGCTTTTCCCCATTGAGAATGATATTGGCTGTGGGTTTTTCATAGATAGATTTCATGAAGTTGAAGAAAGTTCCCTCTATCCCTATACTTTGAATCATTTTAATCAGGAACAGATGCTGTATCTTGTCAAATGCTTTTTCTGCATCAATTGAGAGGACCATGTGGTTCTTCTCTCTTCTCTTATTGATTTGTTCTATCACATTGATTGATCTGTGAATGTTGAACCACCCTTGTATCCCAGGGATAAATCCCACCTGGTCACAGTGGATAATCTTTTTAAAGTACTGTTGGATCGTATTAGCTAGGATCTTGTTGAGAATCTTGGCATCCATATTCATCAGGGATATTGGTCTGAAATTCTCCTTTTTGATGGGGTCTTTGCGGGGTTTGGGGATCAGGGTAATGCTGGCTTCATAGAAAGAGACTGGAAGTTTTCCTTCTGTTTCTTTTTTTTTTTTTTAAGATTTTATTTATTTATTTGAAAGAGAGAGAGAGATCACAAGTAGGCAGAGAGGCAGCTAGAGAGAGAAGGGGAAGCAGGCTCCCCGCTGAGCAGAGGGCCCGATGTGGGGCTCGATCCCAGGACCCTGAGATCATGACCTGAGCGGAAGGCAGAGGCTTTAACCCACTGAGCCACCCAGGCGCCCCCTGTTTCTATTTTTTGAAACAGCTTCTGGAGAATAGGTATTATTTCTTCTTTGAATGTTTGGTAGAATCCTGCAGGGAATCCATCAGGTCCTGGGCTCTTGTTTTTTGGGAGCTTCTTGATCACTGCTTCAATCTCTTTACCAGATATTGGTCTATTCAGGTTGCCAGTTTCTTCCTGATTAAGTTTTGGAAGTTTATAGGTTTCCAGGAATGCATTCACTTCTTCTAGGTGGCTTAACTTATTGGCATATAACTATTGATAATGATTTCTGATGATTGTTTCTATTTCCTTGGTGTTAATTGTAATCTCTCCCTTTTCATTCATGATTTTATTACTTTGGGCCCTCTCTCCTTTCTTTTGGATTAGTTTGTCCAGTGGTTTATCGACAAAGCTGTGATCACTAAGACATCATGGTACTGACACAAAAACAGACACATAGACCAGAGTGGAACAGAGTAGAGAGCCCAGATATGGACCCACAACTCTATGGTCAAATAATCTTCGACAAAGCAGGAAAAAACATACAGTGGAAAAAAGACAGTTGCTTCAGTAAATGGTGCTGGGAAAATTGGACAGCTATGTGTAGAAGAATGAAACTTGACCATTCTCTGACACCATACACAAAGATAAACTCAAAATGGATAGAAGACCTTAATGTGAGGCAGGAATCTATCAAAATCCTAGAGGAGAACATAGGCAGTAACTTCTTCGACATTGGCCACAGCAACTTCTTTCAAGACATGTCTCCAAAGACAAAGGAAACAAAAGTGAAAATGAACTTTTGGGACTTCGTCAAGATCAAAAGCTTCTGCACAGCAAAGGAAACAGTCAGCAAAACAAAGAAGCAACCCACGGAATGGGAGAAGATATTTGCAAATGACAGTACAGACAAAGAGCTGATATCCAAGATCTATAAAGAACTCCTCAAACTCCACACACACAAAATAGATAATCATGTCAAAAAAAGGGCAGAAGACACGAACAGATGCTTCTCCAAAGGAGACATACAAATGGCCAGCAGACACATGAAAAAATGTCCATCATCATTAACCATCAGGGAGATTAAAATCAAAACCACATTGAGATACCACCTTATACCAGTTAGAATGGCCAAAATCAACAAGACAGTTAACAACATGCATTGGAGAGGATGTGGAGGAAGGGGGAACCCTCTTACACTGTTGGTGGGAATGCAAATTGGTACAGCCACTTTGGAAAACAATGTGGAGATTCCTTAAGAAATTAAAAATAGAGCTTCCCTATGACCCTGCAATTGCACTACTGGGTATTTACCCCAAAGATACAGATGTAGTAAAAAGAAGGGCCATCTGTACCCCAATGTTCTTAGCAGCAATGGCCACAGTTGCCAAACTGTGGAAAGAGCCAAGATACCCTTCAATAGTTGGATAAAGAAGATATGGTCCACATATACAATGGAATATTATACCTCCATCAGAAAGGATGAATACCCAACTTTTGTATCAACATGGACAGGACTGGAGAAGATTATGCTGAGTGAAATAAGTCAAGCAGAGAGAGTCAATTATCATATGATTTCACTTACTTGTGGAGCAAAAGGAATAACATGGAGGACATTGGGAGAAGGAGAGAAGTGAGTTGGGGGGAACTGGAGGGGGAGACAAACCATGAGAGACTGTGGACTCTGAGAAACAAACTGAGAGTTTTGGAGGTGAGGGATGTTGGTGGTTGGGTGAGCCCAGGGGTGGGTTGTTAAGGAGGGCATGTATTGCATGGAGCACTGGGTGTGGTGCATAAACAATGAATCTTGGAACACTGAAAAAAGAAAATTAAATTAAAAAAAAAGGAAAATTCTGGCCTTGATGATCTACCTGTTCTTTGTCAGAAAAAAAAACAGACTTAATATTTGAAAACTGGCAGAAAACACTCACCTACACAATTTCTGAATACCAGAGACCAGTAGAAAATTCTACTGCATCTAATTAGTTGAGAATACAAGCCACTCTATGAATGAAGTGTTTGTACAGGTCAAGAAAAATACTTAAGCATTACATGCTCACCCTAGGGGCCCATTTTATAGAAATTTTGGGGGCACTGTTTGCGTTAACTAATTCTAAAGCAGCTAAACAGGAGAAAGTCTTTAGAAAAGAAATTGCTTTTTTCATGCCTAAAGATGTAGGGTTAATGCACTATGTGGGTCACTATGTGGATTTCTTTTTTTTTAAGTTCATGAATAAGCAGAGATTTTAACAAAATATTTCAAATTTGTGTTCTGTACACCATGTAAAAGGCACAAGTGATCAACATTCCCATCAATACATTCTGTTCCCCTCAAGGAGAAATTCAAACCACAACTCTCTTACAAAGTTAAAAACCAAAACCCTCATCTTGTGTGAAAAAACCACTGTCTTATCTGGTGTGCATGCTCCAAGTGCAGATGCCTTTAAGCCCCTCAATTATGAAGAAGGCATAATTAGGGCAGCCTTTAGAATTACATAAACTATGCCCTATAATAAAGGAAGACACCTGAGGTGAATTTCTAGCACTTACGTTCAGTCTCTCCCTCACCCCGGTGCAGACCCAGAGCTAGAGTGGAAATCTAGCCAACTTGGGAAAGCTGAGGTTTTCAGTCGTACATTACTCAAAACATCATGATTGAGGCCATGGGTGACTTTCCAAAGTTTCTTACCAGAGTTCCTTGGTATGTGATGGCGGCTCCTTTTCTCAAGAGCTTTCCCACTCCCCAGTCTTGTCTTTTCCTCTGCATGCAGCACCCTCCCGCAACCTCCCTGCTCCCAAACCAGCCCTGGGGCAGGCATTTCCTCAAGGCCCAGAGCAAAACAGCTGAGCCCCCACAGAGATGTAACTGGCTCTGGGCTCCTCCCTTCTGACCTTGGGTTACTTTGTTTAAAGAAAGAAGAAAAAAAAAAGGAAGGGTAAGAGGAAAGGGGGGAAGAGAAGGATGCGAAGAGTAGGGGAGAGAGAGGTGAGAGGTAAAGTGACTTTGAGCTCACCTCACCTTTCTATTTCAAACAAGCTGCTAGAGAGGTTGCAGAATAAAATAAACTCAGTGCTGCCTCCTGCTGGTAAAAACATTCATTTTGTAAGAAAAAGAGCACAAATACAATATGGAAATGTCTGATTAAAGATTACATGCCACTGATGAATCCTTAAACACTACACCAAAAACTAATGATGTACTATATGTTGGCTAATTGAACATAATAAAAATAAGTCAAAAAATAAAGTACTTACTGGAAGGTTAAAAAAAATAAAGATTATTAGGGTTGTCACAAAATAGGTTAAAGATATAGGCAAGTCCCAAAACCGATAGTCAGCTGAGTGGGTAACCCTACATGCCCAGAAAGGCTCTTGAAATATTATGAACATCTGTTAGAAAACTGCTCAGACTTATCAAGGGCTCTAATTACTTTTCAGGAGGGGCTGTGAATGGCATCTTGTAAAAATGTTCTGTGTCCTACCAGGTTTGGGAGAACTGTTCTCCCAGTTTCTAATCTCTTCTCACTAAGTTTCTTTTTTTCCCTTTTCACTTTTAGTAAGTAATTTAAACTTTCCAACTCTCAATTGCTTCACCTGTTAAGCAGGGAAAATAATTTCTAACCCAAATGAAAGAATAGGTCTAAGAAAAAAAATAATTATCTTTTTAGAGTCTTTCAAGGTCTATGACTGACTAATCAGCATTATGCATTAAAGGAGAAAGGTAATACAAGATATTTTCTATTCTGGGATTCCAATACCAGTCGTAACACCAAGCCCAGGGTAGATGTAATTTTTCGGTCATTTACCAAACACACAGTTTCTGCTATGTGTTATGTATGCTCTGTGCCTTTACAAAAACTCAGTCCACATGATTACTCTGTGAGGTAGGTACAATTATCTCCATTTTACAGATGATAGAGCGGAAACAGAAAGATTAAAGAACCAGCCCAGGGTCAACACAGGGGTAAGCGGCAGGATTTGGATTTGAACTCAGGAAGGCTGCCTCTAGAGACCGTGTTCTAACGCTGCTCACTAGTGGATGTGCTGTCATTGTGCTTGATTCTCCAGCGATCAGGTTGGCCTTGTCAGGGGTCAAAGGACCTCAGATGACCTTAAAGAAGTTGAACTTCAAAGAGTGGGAGGGAATGAAACAGCTAGTTCAGGTAACTGAAGCTAGGTCACTTCCTTGTATTGCACTGTGTGCTGACTGCCCGCCTGGACGCTTGTCCATGTATATGGCAGCCCTCAGTCCCTGGCTGAACCTGCTACACCCGGTCTGAGCATCGGCACTGAGCTTCTCCCTTGTTATTCCAGAAACAGATAGAGAAAGTGACCCAGAAGGCCCTCTTCTGACAAAGGAGGGTTCCCTAGCTATACACATGTTGCCCATCCCCTTAGCAGGTTCTCTGCATTATTCCTACAAAGTGGCAGTGTTTGGTTAATGCTTGTGTAACTTGAGAATAGCTAACCTTCAGACCTAGGGAAAAAAAAAAGTAACATCACAGGATGGAAGATATTACTGCATTGATGTTTTTAGAGCCCCTGACATTTTCTTGAAGCTTTAAAAAAATCATTGTCTCAGGTAGTAGAATGAAAGGATCCATGTTGAGGACAGGAAAACAGAGATCTCTGAAGAGTTGAAAGGCGGTAAAAGAATAATGATCAGACACGCCAGTGATAACCACTAAGCATAGACCTGCTCCCTATAAAGCCATTTCTTTAAGTTTGACAGTCCTGATAATGAGACTCTGCTCTCTGAGGCAGAGCTCAAGTGGAAAGAGACTTCTGGGCAGAAGGACACATGATCTGATCATGTCATGTCTACAATTGGGAACAGTCCTCAGTCTTCATGCCTGACCAGTGGTCTCTGGATACCATGTATGTCATTTTCTTGGGGTGTCTTTGTGTCACACCCTGTGCTGATGCCATGTTCCGCTGGCATGCCTTGTTCTTCTGGAGCAGAAGTATTATTCCTAATTTCATGATGAGGACTCTGTATTTTAAGTACTTGCACCAGCCACACAGTGAGTAGGGGAAATGAGATTCGTTCCTGTCTCCCTGACTCCAAACTAGTGGTGGGGTCTGCTCTTTTAATCGCATGTATCTGAATTCTTGACCTCTGACTAACCTCTGGGGTATCTTATTGGCTTCCTCTAATTCCAGTGTTGTGTCCAGGTGTGTGTGTGTTTTCCACCTTCCACGGCTTTCTCGTGAGAATGAGAGAGATCAGTGAGCTTTCGGGGCACAGCTTGTCCCTGCTGTAACTCTGCAGACCCTTCGTAACTTTTGGAAGACCCTCTGATCACCAGAAGGCTGCCGCTGCTGGTCTCTTCCTCAGATAGGAGGTTCTATAGGCTTTCCTATAATGCAGCTTACAGTACAGTATTCATGACGATGTTGGAACAGCAAAAACACAGCTCTGACCCCTCCAAAGTGTATATAGCTAAGCACCAGTGTAAAAATGAAATTCTACTCTAAAAATTATACCCTACAAATAACAATTTTGAACCAGATAATAGTTTAGAAATTCAGATTTTTTGTAGCCTTATTTTAAGAACTTTAAATAACTTGATTTCTCTTTTTCCATTCTTTCTTTCTATACAAGAAATAAGACAATGGAGAAATGTTTTAAACTTTTACTTTAAAGTGCTTAATTATTAAGTGGTTAATATTAGAACAATATGACTTTTCCTATTTTCAATTATATATAGAAAATAAACATTTGATTTGCTCAAATAACTTTTATAGTTTATGAAGTTTGTTTATATTGCTGAATATATAAGCTCATTCCAAATATATAGACGGACATCTTAGAATCTGAGATATTGACTTTGGGCAACAGTTAAGGCAAACTTTTAATTCTCATTGGAAGCACTGAATTGAAATGAAGTCACTTTCTGGGTCATCTTCTCTAGAACCATCTTCTATTTCATGTTTCAGCAAAGATTTAATTATTCTTTGAAAAATTTCTAGCTCTAATAATGGTGGCAATTTATATTCCAAGGAAATATAATTATCTTGCTCAGAAAAGTGGAAGAAGCATAGAATTGCCTTTATTTTTATAGTTACAACCATGTATTGGGAGCACATGTGAACAATTTAGACATAAAATTATGATGGAAAAAACTGGCAACAAACAGGCAGTGGGCATAGATGATGGTCCTCTGCCAAGTAAAGTGAATTCTATTTATGTGTTTACTTATTTAAGCTTATTAAATGTCTTTGATTATCTTTCTCAGCATATATATTTGCTTATATTGTTGAATACTATATATTATATGCTTTGAGTACTACATATATATATTTAATTCGGTACTATATATTTTTAATGAAAGTTAACTATGCTTAATTTTGTACCTACTTTAGAATTTTATAACTCCTAAAGTTAATTAAAGTTTTCATAACTTGTCAAAAATAGAGGATAATTAACATCATGATACGTTTTAAGATAAAACTGAAAAGCTTTTGCACAGCAAAGAAAACCATCAGCAAAATGAAAAGACAACCTATTAAATGGGAGAAAATATTTGGAAATCACTTATCCAATAGGGGTTAATATGAAAAATATATAAAGAACTCATATAACTTAATGGCAAAAAAACAAATGATCCATTTTAAAAATGGGCAGATCCGAATGGACATTTTTCCAAAGACATCCTGATGGCCAACAGGCACATGAAAAGTTGCTTGACATCACACGTCATCATCACAATCACAATGAGATATCACCTCACACCTGTTAGAATGGCTATCATCAAAAACACAAGTGATTACAAGTGTTGGTGAAGATGTGGGGAGAAGGGGATCCTTATGCATATAAATTGGTACAGCCACTGTAAAAAACAGTTATGGAAGTTCCTCCACAAATTCAAAATAGAACTACCATTTGATTCAGCAATTTACTTCCTGGGTATTCGTCCAAAGGAAATGAAAACACTAACTCAAAAAGGTATCTGTACCCCCATGATACTATAGCACTATTCACAATAACTAAGACAAGGAAACAACATAAGTGCCCATCAATGGGAGAATGGATAAAGAAAATGTGGTATGTATAAAATGAAATATTAATCAGAAATAAAAAGGAAGGAAGCTTTGCTATCTGTGACAACCTGGATGGATCTTGAGGGCATTAGGCTAGTGAAATAAATCAGACAGAGAAAGACAAATACCATATTGGTCTCATTTATATGTGGAACCAAAAAGGGAGGGAGGGAGGGAGAGAAGGATAAAGAAAGAAGAAAGGGAGGAGAGGGGGAAGGGGAGAAAGAGAAGAAGGGAGGGAGAAAGGAAGGAAGGAAGGAGGAAAGAAAGGAAGGAAGGAAGGAGAAAAGAATAAAAGAAAGAAAGAAGGAAAGGAAGGAAGAAAAAAGGAAGGAAGAAAGAAAGAGAAAGAGAGGAAAAAAAAAAACCAACTAGCTCATAGATACAAGGAACAGATTGATGATTGCCGGAGGCCAGTGCATGGGGAGTGGGTGAAATGGGTGAAGAGAGTCAAGAGGCACTCATAACTAAAGTTATGACTCATAACTAAAGTTCCAGTTATGAAATAAATAACTTACGGAGATGAATGCACAGTTAAGTGACTATAGTTAATAATACTGTATTGCATGTTTAAAAGTTTCTCTTAAGAAAGCAGATCTTGAAAATTTTTAATGCATGAAAAAAATTGTAACTATGTATGGTGACAGGTGTTAATTATACTTATTGTGATCATTTTGCAATATTTACAAATACTGAATGACAAAAAAGCAGCTATTACTTATTTTATCACCATTAGCATCATGAAGACAGTTGTTCAATCTGGTAAATTCAGAGGAACTTCCACCACCATGAAAGAAAGACGATGTTATCTAATCATAATCGTCTCATGATGTTTGGTGCTACCCCAAACCACCTTCAAGTAAGTTGATTCAAATACTACAAAAAATGTTGGTGGGAACTATTTGAAGAACTTTAACAGGTAATTCAATCTTATTAGAAATTATTTTAAACAATGAAATTATTATAACCCAATAATACATGTAATATTTGAGCAATGCTCAAAACTCTTACCTCTAGAATCATTTAAACATTTACTAATGAATGTTCTTCATGTCACCAAATCCTAAACATTTAACATATTTTAGGATACTTTCGTATGGTTTCTCCTTGGACTAGAGCTTTCCCTAACTTTCTCCCCTTTACTCATAAATTATTCCATCAAGGAATTTAAAGTTTCTCTAAACTCTTACTTCATTGGTCTCACAATTGGTAAGACAGAGTCATATAATTCTGCAACATTTTCTCTACTGAAATTTCAGATATACTTTGGAAGTTCTGTCTTATGGTATTAATCTTACTGTGCTCTTTCTAGCTACAAGGTGATTAAAAAATCACATATGTCTAAATACATAAGCCAGAGAAATGCACTGATGTAATTTTTTACATTTAAATTTTTTCTCCATACATTAATATTCCTGGTTTCAAAAAATAAAGAACACTTAATATTTTTTAAAAGAAAGACTAGGGGTGCCTATGTGGCCCAGTTGGTTGGGTGACAAACTCGTGGTTTCAGCTCAGGTCATGATCTCATGGATCCTACGACTGGGCCAGTGTCAGGCTTTGCACTCTGTGGGGAGTCTGCTTGACATTGTTTCCTTCTGTCTCTTCCCCTACTCTCCTTCTCTCTCTCTCTCCAAATAGGTAAATAAATGAATCTGTTAAAAAAAAGACTAAATATTCTGATAATTTAGATGTAAAAAATCCCAATATGGTCTCTCGATTTTAGATGATAATGCTTTTCATCGAACTTTTCCCTATTTTTAAAGCTAAAAGTTGGACAGTTACCATTTTTAATTCAAACTTCTAAGTGGGAATTTTTTCTGTGTTTTTGCTTCAGCAAACCACTGAATTTAAAAGGAAACGCTACTCAAACAACATTCTATCTATGCTTCACATGGGTTTTTTTCTGCAATATTCTATACAAAGAAGCTTTCACCTGAGCATTCCTCAGGCTGTAAATGAGGGGGTTCAGCATTGGGTTAAAGAGACTGTGAAATAGGGACAGTATTTTCTCCAGCTCTTCTCGTTGATTAGACTCTGGAACCATATAAACCACCATGGCTATGCCAAAGAAAAGCCCCACCACACAGAGGTGGGAGGAGCAGGTAGAGAAGGCCTTTCTGCGGCCCTCCTTTGACTGGATCTTTAGGATGGCCCAGAGAATGCACATGTATGAGACTAGCATTAAGCAGAGTGGCCCGACTAAGACAAACATACAGGCAGCAAGGATAACCACTTGATTGATCCAAGTATCAGCACAGGCCAGCTTCAGGACAGAAAGAATTTCACAGAAGACGTGGTTCACTTTCCTGGGTCCACAGAAAGGCAACCTTAGAAGGAGAATTGCATGTACCAGAGACAAAGTAAATCCACATGACCAAGAAGTGACAGCCAGAACAATGCACACTCTCCAGCTCATGATGACAGTGTACTGGAGGGGGTGGCAGATCGCCACAAACCTATCATAGGACATCGCCACCAAAATCAGGCACTCTGTAGCAGCAAAACCCAAATAGAGAAATGTTTGCATTACGCATGGAACAAAGGAGATGGTTCTCTTCTGATTCACTAAGTTTGCCAACATCTTGGGGACATTATTGGATGCATAGGACATGTCAATGATGGCCAGGTGTGAGAGGAAGAAGTACATGGGCGTGTGCAGTCTCGGGTCCAGACAGATGAGCCCAAAGATCATGCCATTTGCCAACACACTGAAGATGTAGAACAGGGAGAAGATCCAGAAGAGGGATACTTCCATCTCTGCACTGAGCTGGAGTCCTACCAAGATGAACTCTGAGACCCATGAATGGTTGCTTCCCATTTCCCAGTGACAGTTTATCAAGGACTGAAGAATGAGAAAAGGTCAGAGCTGGAGAATCAACAAAAATTAGAGTTACTTATCTCAAAATGAGTTTGGAGAAAGGTTATATCTATATACCTACTAGCCAGCTGTCCCTACTCCCCAGAATTGGTTACCTTCTTGATTAAACTTTTAATGTGAAAGTTTAAACTCACAAGAAAGGGTCAAGAATTAGGCAAAGAACTCCCAAATGCCTTCACAGAGATTCAACAAATGTTACTATCTCTTTCATGTTTACCTTGTTCTCTTTTTCTCCACCATCGTGTGCCTTTTCTGAGTGTAGGATGAATTCAGTAACTTTTTAAATACTGAGAATTATTGTAGAACACTTAAGAGCATACTAGGGTTAGGGAATTGTAAATTCTCAATCTAGTACATATTGGGTTGGAAAACGAAAATGGGACATTCAAAAATATCAGTGTGGTTACAAACTGTGTGCATCACTACCCTCGTCGTCTAATTCTGGTGGGGTGTTGCCATGGGTGTTGTCATAGTCCTCCTCAACTGAACCATTTTATTATAGGTACCACTAAGTGCTACAAAGAGAAAGAAGGCAGCCTCCTTGATCTTCTCTTGGCCCCACTGAAACACGAATGATAAAACAACCTGCAAAAAAGGGTCTTTTCTACTCTTGTGAATCAGAGTAGATTCACATGAAGAGGCTCTTCAGGTACCTACTAAATGTCTGGGCTTGGTCAATACTAACAGTGAAGAGGTAGATCCTCACTATGAAGATCTGGATAATCCTCAAGATGAAATAAAAAATAATCAAAGATGATAAAATCAAAGATACCAAATGTCGTGTATTTGAACTGAGATTCCCTCACCAAATAGGCAGTCTTGTGGGTGTTTAATATGTCCTGAACATCTTTACATCTCAAAATAACAGGTAAAGTGCTACATGAAACAGGCACTCAGGAAATGTTTGTTAGGTGGATGGTTGTCATTTTTGTTCAAAAAATGGATGTACTGAGTATGTTCTACCTGCCAGTTTCATTTGACAAAGACATGGTTTCTCCTTCCTTAGAGAAGTTAGAATATGATCACTGGAAAATTAAAGAGAGACAAAAATCATAGATTTTTTTTCACCTCCATGAGTATGATTGCTTTTGGGAAGCTTCTCTGTAAATGTGCCTTATGTTTGTGACACGGATTTTTGCTACAATTAAAGAATATGCATACCTTGTGTAAAGTGGGAGATAGCAATATCAGTATTGCAGAATTCTACAGAGGCACAGTGGGATACACTAAGCAATGTCTGAACCACATTTACTCTGTGAACAGAAAGGATAAAAATACTGTTGAAGGCATTGAATCCATCACTATTCAATGGGAACATTTGTTTAATAACTTTTTAGCCTAGTTATTTTTGTGTCTGAATTAGTGAATCTTCTCACTCTCATTTTCATTACCATTATCACCATCTTGTTGTAAGAAGAATGAACAACAGAAAAAAAATAAAATAAAAATAAGAATAAACCTGTATTAAAACTGTGAAGCAGTGGGGCAACTGGGTGACTCAATCAGTTAAGCATCTGACTCTCGTTTTTGGCTGAGGTCATGATCTCAGAGTCCTGAGATGGAGCAGCTCTGGGCTACGCGCTGGTCCTGGAGGCTGCTTGAGACTCTCTCTCTCTGTGTACCCTCCCTCACCCTCTCTTTCCAGAAAAAAAATTTAAGCAGATACAGTACTGGCAAAAAGAAGAAAATGTCATGGTAGTGATACCTAAAATTTCATCTCCCCAATGGAGTAAATGAAATAATAGCAGCTCAAAAAGGAAACCTTTGTTCAGTCAGTAGGTGCAGCTCTCTATGGGCTGTCCTGGAGCCCAGAATGTTTTCTGATGGAGGGAGCTATATCTCTTTCTCCAATCCTCGTCAGGACCATTGGCAGTCCTTTTTATCCCGTTTTGTTATAGGAAAGACATGTGCATAAACTCAGTGATTTTTAAGCTTGAAAATCTTCACAAAAGAGTGAAAAACTGGTATGGTTCCAAAAAGGATAACTATACGGCAAACTTACATTTTATAGTGTTTCAGCAAAGATTTACTGTAAATGTTACTAGAACATTCTTTTCCATTAAGACAGGTTTGTCTGGACATCAAGATCTTCTGGGCGCCTGGATGGCTTAGTTGGTTAGGTGACCATCTCTTGATTTCGATTCAGGTCATGATCTGGGTGTACCAGGATCAAGCCCATCCCTGGGCTTGCTCTATCTCTAAAATCAATAAATAGATGTTTAAAAAAAAAAACTTAATTTAAGCTAGGTGATATATAAAGTCCTTTCATTAATTTGGCCATTTGGGAAACATGTTTGAAGACAATTGCTGAATATAAGGCTTCTCATTGTCTGAGCCCCTCACACAGCCCTGAGACAGCTGTGCTAGTTCTGCCCATCACTACTCAGTTACATTAGGAGGAAATGGTGAGAGAGATGCCAGGGAAATTCAAGGATGTCTGCCCACCACACAGTGGGCAGATGGTCCCTAAGGTAGGGGAGAGAGAGTTAGGTGGGAAATTCAGGAGGAAAGTGTGAGTCAGGAAGGAAGTTCAGGAGGAAAGTGTAAGTCAGGAGGGAAGTTCACCCAGGAATGTCATTTTTGGCCACATAACCTGTTCTTTATCAGCACTCATACTGAAAATCATCTCCCAGCATAAGTTAATAATCTCTTCTACATAAGGACATGTTAGCCCTGGGTTTTCTCACAAGAAGTAAATTTAACCTACAGTAAACCCCACAGAGTTGAGAGATGTACCTCTAAAATGGATGTAAGGCCCTGTTCCCTAGGTAGCTTTCAGAGGATTAAGTCCCAGATACAGAAGGAGTCACTCACTAGACTTGCTGAAGGTTCTTCAAAGAACCCCAGGAGTGTAGCTTTTATTTTGGAGTCAGATGAATTTAAAACATTCTTGAGTTTTTATTGAGAATTCAAACTCCCAGAATGATCTTATGATATTTTATCTATTTATCTTCTTCCTAAGATTGTGGGGGGGGCAGAATTCCCTGAGTTTCCTCTGAGGGGAGACCTAAGGTTGTGTCTGATGGTCCTTGGAGGAAAATTCTGGGGAACAAACAGGATGGATATTGGCATCACACTGTTTGTACACAAACTTCCAACTATCTCAAGGGTTATAAGTGTGAGACAAATAGCACAAATTACTATACCCAAACTCTCAAATTGATCACAGGTACTTGAGAAGTGGATTCCCATGGAACCTGTTATGGAAACCCTGAGAGAGAATAGATCCCCAAGCTGAGATGTGTCTGTGTCTGTAGGAAGGATTGCTAAGTACAAATGAGGAAGGTTTCTACTATTCATAAACAGCAATTACTGAGCCCTTGTCTTGTTTCAGAAAATGTGCCAAATGCTCTATACTGACTACATGGTTTAATTTGATCAGCATTACCATTTTATGAATGTGGAGTCTGAGCTTGAATATACTAAGTCATTGGTTCTCTAAGTGTGGCCCTGCAAATGGAGGGAATGTCTGAGAATCTCTCAAAGGGTCCATATGATCAAAACTATTTTCAGAATTTTATTTACACTTTTTGTCTTCATCCTCCTCCCTTCCTCATGAGTGCCCCATGGAGCTTTCCAGAGAAAACATGACCTGTGATATTGCATCAGATAGAATGCAGCAGAAATAGAGAATTCAGTTCTCCTTGCTTAAGCCAACATGTAAGATTGTTCAAAATGTAAACAGGGTTGCCCAGGTGGCTCGGTTGTTTAAGTGTCTGCAGCTTGAATTTGGCTCAGGGAGTAATCTCAGTGGGGTGGGATCCAACCCCTTGCCAGGCTTCTTGCTCAGTGCCAAGTTGGCCAAGGAGTCTCTAACTACCTCTTCCTCTGCTCTTTCCATGCTCTCGTGCCATTTGCTCTCTCATTCTCCTCCTCCCGCCATGATCTCAAATAAATAAATATTTTAAAGTGTAAAACATACCTGCTCTCTTCACTGTTTTGCAAAATGTCTCCACAGATCCCAGATTAACACTTGATTTAAAAAGAAGGGCGGAAAGGTACCTTGGGGGGGGTCATCTTGGGAATCCTGCCACCTGTAGTCTTTCCTCCTAACCAAGGAGCAGCATTTGGATCTCATGTTTTTCCTCAGACACAGGCTATCCTGTCACTGCTCTTCATCATCAGCCACATGTGTCTCGAGGGTTCCTAACCCTAATTATCAAAGTAATTCTGAATCCCAACTCAGAGGGACACAGTTTCCATTTCTGTGCCTCACTCTTTTAGGATTAGAATATTTTAAAGTTCCTTTTAATTCCTAACTTATACAAAAATAGCTGAGTTAACCCTTTTTTATGGCACAGTCCACACACCTGGTTCTCAGCCTAGGTGCTCTTACAGCAAAAGGACCGTATTTTTCTGAGCATCTACATTTTAAGAGCACTTATGCAGCAGGGACAGCAACATATTACTGAATAGGATAGATAAAGCAAGAACATGAATGTACCCCATGTCTGGAGGAGCCAGTGGAGACAAGGGATAGATTCAAAGAAACAGCAATGTGTTTGAAAGCAATGGCATACATTTTCGCATTCTGTACTTATTTGATTACTTGCTCTCCTTGGAGCTATGTTGTTTGTACCTTGTAATAACCTTAAACAGAGCTATTTAGCATAGAAATGAGCTGATGGTCAGCCAACTCAAGTGCTTCCCCAGAATAGCCATTTTCCTTTGACATTACAACTTGAGGAGGCTTTAACTTGATCTCAGTATGTTTGGTTATCAGCATCAGCATGGACATACCATTTATGTACATAAGGTAGTTGAATTTTATCAATCATGCCAATGCAATGCCACAGCAGAGTATGGTCATGGTACCATTCGGTTTCATTACAGAAGAAGTCAGTAAGAATTACAGAGGTATTTGCTGTGACATTCCAACAGATTTGGCCCTTGTCCATATCCCAGATTATTATGATGACAGGTATCATTACAATTAGCCATGGCTTACTGATTTCTGAGTTCCAATCAAACAAAGACAAAACCAATTACCCTACCTCAGTTTAAAGGCTTGTACTGAAACTAGTTTTTATTGTGTATCATTATATATCATTGAGGACATGGTGTTATTCAGAGCAGTTCCTTTTCCTCCCAGCTGATCACCTTTATACATCTTAAAAACTCATGGGCTTTGATAGGGATTGCATTGAAAGTGTAAATTGCTCTGGGCAGGATAAACATTTTAATGGTTATTCTTCCAATCCATGAGGAATGTTTTTCTATCTCTTTGTGTTTCTTCCATTTCTTTCATAAGTGTTCTGTAGTTTCTAGAGTATATATCATTTACCTCTTTGGTTAGGTTTATTCTTAGATATCTTATGGTTTTTGGAGCTGTTGTAAATGGGATTGATTCCTTAATTTCTCTTTCTTCAATTACATTGTTAGTGTACAGAAATATGACTGATTTCTGTGCATTGATTTGGTATCTTTTTTTTTTTAAGAATTTTAAAGATTTTATTTATTTATTTGTCAGAGAGCAAGAGCGAGCACAGGCAGACAGAATGGCAGGCAGAGGGAGAAGCAGGCTCCCCGCCAAGCAAGGAGCCCGACGTGGGACTCGATCCCAGGACGCTGGGATCATGACCTGATCCGAAGGCAGCTGCTTAACCAACTGAGCCACCCAGGCGTCCCTGATTTGGTATCTTTCCACATTGCTGAGTTGCTGTATACATTCTAATAACTTGGGGTTGGAGTCTTTTGGGTTTTCCACATAGAGTACCATGTCATCTGTGAAAAAAGAGAGTTGGACTTCTTTGCCAATTTGAATGCTTTTATTTCTTTTTGTTGTCTGATTGCTGAAGTTAGGACTTCTAGTATTATGTTGAACAATAATTGTGAGAGTGGGCATCCTTTTCCTATTCCTGACCTTAAGAGAAAATCTCTCAGTTTTCCCCCATTGTGAATAATATTCACTGTGGGCTTTTCATAAATGGCTTTTATGATATTGAGGTATGTTCCCTTTATTCCTGTACTTTGAAGAGTTTTAATCAGGAAAGAATTGACTCCAGACTGTCAGGGGAATGTTGAAAAAGAAAACCAAAGTGGGAGCATCACAATGTCTGACTTCAAGCTATATTACAAAGCTGTAGTCATCAAGACAGTATGGTATTGGCAGAAAAACAAACATACAGATCAATGGAACAGAATAGAGAACCCAGAAATGGACCCTCAACTCTATGGCCAACTAATCTTTGACAAAGCAGGGAAGAACATCCAATGGAAAAAAGACAGTCTCTTCAACAACTGGTGCTTGGAAAACTGGATAACCATATACAGAACAATGAAACTAGACCATTCTATTACACCATACACAAAGGTAAACACAAAATGGATGAAAGACCTCAGTGTGAGACAGGAATCCATCAAAATCCTACAGGAGAACATAGGCAATAAACTCTTTGACACTAGCCACAGAAACTTCTTTCAAGGCATGTCTTAAATGCAAGGGAAACAAAAGCAAAAATGGACTTTTGGGACTTCATCAAGATAAAAACCTTTTGCATAGCAAAGGAAGCAGTCAACAAAACTAAGAGGCAACCCATGGAATGGCAGAAGATATTTGCAAATGACATTTTTGATAAAGGGCTGATATCCAAGATCTATAAAGAACTTATCAAACTCCACATCCAAAACACAAATAATAAAATAAATAAAAAAATAAGTCAAGAAATGGGCAGAAGATGTGAAAAGACACTTCTCCAAAGAAGACATACAAATTGCTAACAGACACATGAAAAAATGTTTATCACTACCTATCAGGGAAATTAAAATAAAAACTACAATGAGACATCACCTTTGGGATGCCTGGGTAGCTCAGTCATTTAAGGATCTGTCTTCAGCTCAGGTCATGATCCCAGGGTTCTGGGATTGAGTCCCACTTTGGGTTCTTGCTCAGTGCGGAGTTTGCTTCTCCCTCTCCCTCTGCTGCTCCCCCTGCTTGTGCCCTCTCTATCTCTCTGAAAAATAAATAAATAAATAAATAAAATCTTAGAAAAAGAGAGAGAGAGAGAGATATCACTTCAGAACAGTTAGAATGGCCAACATTAGCAAGAAAGGAAACAACAAGTGTTGGCAAGATTGTGGAGAAAGGGGAACCCTCTTGCACTGTTGGTGGGAATGCAAGCTGGTACAACCACTCTGGAAAACAGTATGAAGTTTGCTCAAGACATTAAAAACAAAGCTACCTTATGACCCAGTGATTGTACTACTAGGTATTTACCCCAAAGATACAGATGTAGTAAAAAGAAGAGGGCACCTGCACCCCAATGTTCATAGCAGCAATGTCCACAATAGCCAAACTGTGGAAGGAAATAAGATGTCCTTCAACAGACAAATGGATAAAGATGTGGTACATATATACAATGGAATATTACTCAGTCATCAGAAAGGATGAATACCCACCATTTGCATCGACATGGATGGAACTGGAGGGGATTATGCTAAATGAAGTAAGTCAAGCAGAGGAAGATAATTATATGATTTCACTCATATGTGGAAGATAAGGAATAGAGTAGAGGACCACAGGGGAAGGGAGAGGAAAACTGAATGGGAAGAAATCAGAGAGGGAGACAAACTATGAGAACTCTGGACTCCAGGAAACCAACTGAGGATTACAGAAGAGGAGGGTGAGGGGTTTGAATGACCAGGTGATGGATATTAAGGAGGGCATGTGTGGGGATGAGCACTGGGTGTTATGCGCAACTAATGAATCACTGAACACTACAACAAAAACTTATGATGTACTATATGCTGGCTAACTGGACATAAAAAACAAACAAAAAACCAAAAACAAATAAAACAAAAACTTCATGGGCTTTGTTGCTCTTTGAAGAAGCTCTCAATAGGGCCTGGAGTCTCCATCACCATCCGGCCTGCGTGGCTATGAGTGCCTCATAAACCCTCCCTTCTCAGCAGTTGTACTGAAAAGCCCCATTATTGTTTTCACCATTGGTAATTACAATTTGGTGACAAAAGGACTGGATTTTGTTTGTTTTACTTTATTCTCATAGTTGGAGGCAGTGTCTTAGAAATTTGTTTTGAGATCTGAAGAGATCATCTACCGTATTATTCAGGGCTTAAAAACTCCATTTCCAAGCAAAAGGTATTTACTTATTTTCATTTTGTTTTGCTTTTAGAGATCAGAGATTCAACATTTCATGACTTTGAAGTTTACAGTTGTAAACTGTGCATTTGAAAATGGTTTATTATAATTCTTTTTTAATACCAGGGGTTTGGGAGACCTGAGAGGAAATCCATCCCACTTGTATGAAGGTCAAAATTGGGCATGTTGGTTTTTGAGAAAGTAAGGGCAAACAGTAGGACATACTATTATACAGCACTCTATAGTTCAAGGCTGAAGAGAAGCCAGATATATTTAATTTTTTTAAAGATTTTACATATTTATTTGACAGAAAGAGAGAGAGAGAGAGAGAACATGCACAAGTAAGGGGGCAACAGGAGGAGAGGGAGAAGCAGGCTCCTTGCAGAACAGGGAGCCTGATGAATGGCCTGATCCCAGAACCCTGGGATCATAACCTGAGCCTAAGGCAGACCCTTAACTGACTGAGCCACCCAGGTGCCCTGTGAAGCCAGATGGAGTTAAAGGAGATTATTGGAAGTAAGATAACTCTAGCTCTGAAGATCACAGAAATTTTCAGCTTCAGAATTCTCCTGGCCCATTGTCTTCATGATGCCCTTTCTGTACATGGTAATGATTTACCCGTTATGGGAACTCCAGCTTGCTCTTATACAACAATTTATTGGGTGTTTTCTGTGGAAATGCTCATGAAGGCAATGATATAAACCTTCCCTGCCCCTGTCTTCTGTCTCCTGACCACCCTGGTATCTTTCCTATATGGCCCTGCAAGGTGTACATGGCTCCTTCTCCAGAACTTAAGAGGACAACAAACTTTGTGTTTCCCAGGCACTTCCCTGTGTCTCCTTTTGTGGCCATACCCAACTCACTATTGCATTTAAAAAAATACAAAGCAGTTTGTGACTTGCATTTCTTCTCTCTTCATAGTGACTTTGATGATCACAATGATTAATTCTGAAAAGGCCTAATATTTACCAATTCTTCAGATTTTTTGTCTTGTGCTTGTTGGTTCATCTCTAAGAATCTTTGCATATGCTCGGTCCTGAAGGTTTTCATCTATTTTCTAAAGTCTGTATGGCTTCAGGTTGTGTGTTTAGGTCTAAAATATTCTACCTTAATGTGGCATTTATTGTAGCATAAGGTGAAAAAATGCCACCTACTATATTTCATGGGGAGCAAAAGGCCCCTCCCCATGTTGATTTTCACTGTCCCTCACATGTGCCTCCATTTGTACAGCACTCTCCTCAGGGCACCCTTGACCTCTGCATTCCGCAGGCTGTAGATCAGTGGATTCAGCATAGGGTTGAAAAGGCTATAAAACAGGGAAAGGATCTTCTGCTGCTCCTCAGGGTGGCGGGATTTGGGGGCCATGTACATGACAATGGCGCTGCCAAAGAAGAGCCCCACCACACAGAGGTGGGAGGAGCAGGTGGAGAAGGCCTTTCTGCGGCCCTCCCCGGACTGGATCCTCAGGATGGCAAACAGGATGCGTGAGTAGGACACCAGCACCAAGCAGAGGGGTCCCAGTAAAATAAACACACAGGCTGCAAAGATGACCATTTGGTTGATCCTTGTGTCAGCACAGGCAAGCTTGAGGACAGACAGGATTTCACAGAAGAAGTGGTTGATTTCATGAGGCCCACAGAAGGGCAGCCTCAGGATGAGAATTAAATGGACCAGGGCCAAGAGGAAGCTAAACACCCAGGAAGTGCCAGCCAGGACCATGCATATTCTCCAGCTCATGATGACAGTGTAATGTAGGGGATGGCAGATTGCCACAAACCGGTCATAGGACATTACAACCAAAATCAAGCACTCTATATGAGCAAAAGCCAGATACAAAAAAGTCTGCATAATGCAAGGAGCAAAGGAGATGGTTCTTTTCAGATTCACAAGATTTGCCAGCATCTTGGGGACATTGTTTGAGGCATAGGACATGTCAACAATGGCCAGGTGAGAGAGGAAGAAGTACATGGGAGTGTGTAGTCTAGAGTCTAAACAGATAAGCCCTAGGATGACTCCATTCCCTAGAAGGGTGAGGGTATAGAAGAGGCAGAAAAGTCCAAAGAGAAAGAGCTCCAGTGCTGAATCGACTTGGAATCCCAGCAGGGTGACTTCTGTGATCCATGTCTGGTTGCCTCCCATGCTCCTATGGCAGAGACTGACAAGTCCACATCCACAACAGAAAGGTCAGAGCTCTAGGGGAATCAAGATTCAAAATATCACTATATGTTACAGAATGATCATTTGGAAATATATTACTCTGGATTGATTTTCTGTCATTTATTTTAGACATGTCTAAAAAACTCAGTGTGCTCATATAAATCAGAAAAAAATTCCCCTTGTATCAATAGAATGACAGGTTATAGCTGTGTATAATTTATTATAAATAAAATATATTACAACATAATATACATGATTACGTTCTGTAACTAAAGCATACACACAGACACATGCACACACACATATACACATGCACAGATATATTGCTTTGGAGAATTAAAGTGCTCTGGCTTCCCTTCAAGGGTGCAAATCTTGATTGCTAATGTAGTTAGAAGAGAGATGCCCTGACAGAGAGTATGCAACAGGAGGCAGTTTTGTTTCCTAAGGTTGCTTGTCTTCTTGGCCCATGATATGAGGTAATTAGGGCCCTCTCTTCTTCATATGTTGCTTACTCATCAATTTACCTCCTCAGATGCTTTTCTACCTATTTACTTCAGATTTGAAATGCCTTCTAAATAAAGTCTCAATTTTGTAGTATCTTTATTACTTTGTAAGCCCCTATTTTCAGCTACAAATCCTCCCTACAAGCTTCTTTCCAGAACCTCTTTTCCATCTCCAGTGTTTGCAGTTTTATTTGAGAGTTTTATTGCCTATTTTATCAACACTGGATACTGAAATTTAGGCATAAAAGAAAGAATTCTTTGGCTACTTGCAATGAACACGTGTACATATCCTGAATTCAGGTAAATAAGGAGGACATTTCTACAGCTTTCTCAACAATGAATCTCAAAAGGGAAAATGAATTACAATGACAACATAGCTGTTAATGTTATTTTTGGGGTATTTTCTCTCCAAGAAAAATCCTGGAGCTTATCGTATTTTCTGGTGTGACAGAATTGTCATCATGATATCTTCCCAGATTTGGCAACTCCTTTGGCCATGAACTTCCCTCAGACCTTCCTCACCTGTTAACATGCTCACTGGCCCCTGCTGTTCTGATGGGTTCTAAGGGTAACAGAGAGTGGGAACAGGTGGGGCACTGGTTAGATATTTCTTTTTAGGAAGCTCTTCCTGGGAGGTGGCTGGGTCTATCCAAGAGGAAAAACGGTCATGGAACAGTCTTGAACCCATGTAAACTGGTGCTTGCTGTGCCTTTGCACTCTCTTCACCTTGTCCCCAGAAACAACCTGAGAACTATCTTTACTTTCAAATTAGGCTGTAGTTTCAAATCCAACAGAATATTTTAAAAAATAATTTCAATTTTTCTTTGTAAAAACTTAAATCCTCAAATTCATATTTTAAAATCAGAATCATATTATAGAGACAATTTTGTACTATAATTTCCCCTTAATTTAATAAACATTATGTATTAAAGTAATATTTTATAGGCATTATTTGAAACTAATGTGATTTTATTATATTACAATTTATTTTATTTCTTACTGTTGAAAACTTTGGGGTTCTTATTTCTTTTAGGTTTATTAGCATCAAGATAAATATTCTTTCAAACTGAAATTTGGTCTGTGTTCATTTTTCAGGATATATTCTAAAAGTCAAATTGCAGAGGCTACATTATAGACATTTCAAAGCTTGTGACACCTATGGTCAGCTTCCCTGCAGGAAAAATGTACCAATGTCTCCCTTTATCAACTTTGAAAATGGAATATGTGAGTTTTATATAGTTTAAATTTATATTTCAACAATTCTTTAACACATAGTCCTCAAGCACATCATCTGTTCTAGCCTCTCTTTTAAACTCTGGAGGAACAGCAGAGAGAAAGTAGACACATTCTACAGGGGAAACAGATAGTGAAAAAGTCAGGTAGTGTATTTGTCATCTATTCTTCATGTTTCCTTTTATTTATTTTTTTTAACTTTTTTTTTTTTATTCATTTATTTGACAGAGAGAGATCACAAGCAGGGAGGCAGGCAGAGAGAGAGGAGGAAGCAGGCTCCCTGCTGAGCAGAGAGCTCGATGCGGGGCTCGATCCCAGGACCCTGAGATCATGACCTGAGCCGAAGGCAGCGGCTTAACCCACTGAGCCACCCAGGCGCCCCTTCATGTTTCCTTTTAGGGGAGGAATCTCTCTTCCCCTGAATGGAAACACTGGAGGATACCTGCCCCTCTCCTGCTCTCTTAATTATAAGATTTGTAGAACAGGAAACAGGAAGTGAGGATGCCCCTTCTCTGCTTCTTTTTTGGTCTTATGCATTTTTGTTCTTTCATGCTAAAGCCTATAGGAACATATACTGTCCTATTTAGGAGGTGGAGGTAGGCTAATGATTGTGATTTTAATTTGGAGAGACATTTCGTTAAAGCTATAGATAATGTTTTCCAATAAGCCTCACTAAGAAAGCATATATTTTTAATTTCTACCTGATTTTTGGGTCTATTTCTCTATTTCTTCAGATCAGGAACAAGGAGACATCATGGTTGATTATCTTCCCTAAAACAACAGGAGCAAAGAAATAAAGTATTTGTTAATAGTGGAAAGTACAATGAAGAAAATTAACAGGGTAATATGACTAAAAGTCACTTGGTATGAAGGGGGGGTCCTTTAGATGGGACTGACAGGAAAAATCTTTCTAACAAGGAGACACATGGGCAGAATCCAAATGATGAAGGGGAGTCCACCATAACTACAGCCAAAGTAGACTGTTCCTTGCACAGGGAACAGTATAGACAAAATCCCTGGGCAGAAAGTACTTAGAAAAAAAATAGAAAAATATCCAATGTACCAGAACTGTAATGACCATGAGGTTCTAAATATTCATTATAACCCTGCTTATATTTTAAAAATTTTGGAATTGATATAAAGCTTAAAAGTTGGAGATGGATTCAGATATTTGGCTACTTTTATAACATAGAATACGATGCAACCATTAAAAATATATGAACCAGAGGAATCAAGATGGCAGAGGAGTAGCAGACTGAGATGACATCAGATCACTGGAGTTCAGCTAGATAATTATCAAACCATTCTGAACACCTACATATCCAACAGGAGATCGAAGAGAAGAAGAGCAGCAATTCTAGAAACAGAAAACCAACCACTTTCTGAAAGGTAGGACATGCGGAGAAGTGAATCCAAAGCAACGGGAAGATAGACTGTGGGGGGTGGGGCTGGCTCCTGGCAACCGGCAGAGCAACAGAGCACAAAATCAGAACTTTTGAAAGTCTGCTCCACTGAGGGACATAGATCCAGAGGCTAAGCGGGGTGGAGCCCTCCTGGGGACAGTGTGGTCTCAGGTCCCATGGGGTCACAGAAGGATCAGGGGTGTCTGAATGTAGCAGAGCTCACAGGTATCAGAGCGGGGAAGCCCGCTAGAGAGACGGAGCCAAGGAGTGAGCACTCAGCTTGGGGTTACATTAAGCTGTGATCCGTGGCACAGTCAGGTCACTGCTCTTTGAGCAGGGACCCCACAAGAGGCAAATCTGGGGAGACCCACCTCCATCTGCCAGAAGAGCAGAGTGGCAGGATCTGCCGCGTTTGGAGACTCCAAACGGGACTATGCGCCAGAGACAGAAACGCACAGTCACAGGCCGGGTGAGCTCGGAGCGCGGCTGGAGACCAGGGAGACGGGAGTGATCGAGCGCTTTCCTCTGAGGGTGCACTGAGGAGTGGGGCCCTGAGCTCTCGGCTCCTCCCGGCTGGAGATTGGGAGGCGCCATTTTCATTCCCGTCCTCCAGAGCTCTACGGAAAGCGCTCAGGGAACAAAAGCCCCCGAGAGTGAACTCGAGGAGATTACCTAGCCCGGCCCCTGGCAAGGGTGGTGCAATTCCACCTCAGACGGAGACATTTGAGAATCACTGCAACAGGCCCCTACCCCAGAAGATCAGCAAGAACATCCAGCCAAGACCAAGCTCACTGATCAAAGAGAACAGAATTCCAGAGGAGGGGAAAGCAAAGCATGGAATTCATGGCTTTCTCCCCATGATTCTTTAGTCTTGCAAAGTTAATTAAAGTTTTTTAATTTTATTTTTTTTCTTATCATATTTTTTTAAACCTTTCCTCCTTTAACATTTTTAACTAGTTTATCTTAACAATACCTTTCTAAAGAATCTTTTTTTAAAAGATTTTATTTATTTGACAGAGAGAGAGAGAGAGAGATCACAAGTAGGCAGAGAGGCAGGCAGAGAGAGAAGGAGGGGGAAGCGGGCTCCCTGCTGAGCAGAGAGCCCGACAAGGGGCTCAATCCTAGCACCCTGAGATCATGACCTGAGCCGAAGGCAGAGGCTTAACCCACTGAGCCACCCAGGTGCCCTAAAAAAACTTTTTAAACCTTCATTATTATAGTCATATTTTTATGCTTAATTGTATCTAACATTATTTTTTGCATACATATAGGGTTTTTTCTTCTAAAAAATTTTGGGATATAATTTCTTCCAACAGATCAAAATATATCCAAAATCTAGCACAGGGCTTTGTTCTAGTCTCTAGCCTGAGCAAATTCTCTCCACTTTCTTTTTCTTTCTTTTTCCAACCAACTTATCAATTCCTTTTTTAGAATTTTTAAAAAAAATTTTCATCTTTACAGTCATATTCCATCCCTTCATCATGTTTACCCTTATTTTTATATATATAGTTTTTCTTTTTTTAAAATTTAGGGAGGTAGTTTCTTCAAAGAAACCAAAATACACCCAAAATCAAGTGGGTGACTCTGTTCTATTCACCAGGCTAGTATATATATGTACTTTTAAAATTAAAAAAAAATTTTTTTTAATACTTCTTTTTACCCCCTTTCTACCCTCAATTTGGGGTCTCTTCTGATTTGGTTAGCATACATTCTTCTGGAGTCTTTGCCACCCTTTTAGTATTTTATTCTCTTGTTCATACATTCTTATCTGGATAAAATGACAAGGCAGAAAAACTCACCACAAAAGAAAAGAATAAGAGGCAGTACTGAAGGCTAGGGACCTAATCAATACGGACATCGGTAATATGTCAGATATAGAGTTCAGAATGACAATTCTCAAGGTGCCAGCTGGGCTCGAAAAAGGCATGGAAGATATTAGAGAAACTCTGTCTGGAGAAATAAAAGCCCTTTCTGGAGAAATAAAAGAACTAAAATCTAACCAAGCTGAAATAAAAAAAGCTATTAATGAGGTGCAATAAAAAATGGAGGCTCTTACTGCTAGGATAATGGAGGCAGAAGAGAGAATTAGTGATACAGAAGACCAAATGATGGAGAATAAAGAAACTGAGCAAAAGATTGTATGGGGATTTCTCTTTTGTATAAATTGTTTGCTTATTTTCTCATTGCTTAATAAACTTCATGCATTACTGGGAGAAAAAAAGCAAAATATTTTCATTTTGGAAAAATCTACAATGTAATATTCAACCAATGATGCATATTATTATTATTATTATTATTATTTTTAGATGCACATTATTCCTGCTCATCTTGAGAGTAATCCTCACCAAATGTTAACAGGAATCTCAAATCTAAGCAGATTTTCTTACAGTTTCATATAGGAGCAATTAATCACTATATTATGAAAAATAGTTAACCTTTGACAGGAAAGGGGAAACTAAAAAGCTCAAATTCAATTTTTTTTATACAGATTTTTTTCTATGAATTGTCTTAACAGAGAAAAAGATCAAGATCTTCTATGGACTAAAGTAGAAACAGATTATAAATTAGGTTGAAAACTATTGTAACACCCACCAAAATGTGATGGGAGCACAGGCAGAGCTGTGATGTGGCAGAGGTTAGAGAGGGTGGCGTCTGTCGTTCAGAGAAGCACATTGCGAAGCCCCTTTAATCTCCTCATCTGCAATGTAGCTTTTAGGGGTTTGAATTTAAAGACTAAAACACTGAAAACAATAATAAAACCAGTACCTGTAAGCAGAATCAGGAGGGACAGAGAATTTAGCTGTCAGCTAGGAAACTTCCCATAAGTATCTTAGAAAAAGTCACTTAGAATCATCTTGCTTACTATTGGTAGTGGTCCCAAGCCAGTTCATGAAGGCCTCCTCTTTCCCTGGATACTGCTCAGATGCTGCATACTAATGTCTGCTTTGTGAATTCCCTTTGTTTATAATCCTGTGGTTGACCAACATGCTTACTAGCAGACACATTTGTGCAGAGAGCAATGAAATCGTAAATTCGAGAGGCATTTGCTCTTTCATGTGAACTTTTGTGTCTATGCCTCTGTGAAGAAGTTGGTGTTTCCCTTAAAAGGAAGTGGTTGTCTTAAGCTAACTTCCTAAGTTTGGGGTGGACATTCACCGGAGGACCCAGGAACTAGCAGCAAATTATGGTCAGTAAAATATCTTACAAAGTCACTCAAATATTACTGATTTTATATGGGCCGATAGATGTACTTTTGACTTACTTAGTTTTAAATTCATGCAAGGAGAGCACAGTTAAAGGATTTATACTGAATTTCTAATTAGCAGGTATGAAATAGGAAACTGTAAACTGTCTGGACAATACAAATTCTGTCTGAACAATACATTTTCTTTCTGAACAGAATATGGCATTTTGTGGACAGACCAAATCTTGTGTAAATGGGTCCCAGGGAATCAAGCCGAATAGGAGGGCTCAGAGAGCTCTCAATGCCAGAGCATCCAGGAATATGACATTTTGTAAGTTTTTAAGGCTCTTCTGAAATAAGCACATTCTCTCACCATGGAAAGCAAGGCACAAGTAATGACAGAAAATGAGATCGTGCTTTTCAGAAGTCTTGTATGCATGTCTTTAGAGCTAATGAAGACACAGGAAGCAGGAAAGACCATTTCTTTCCAAAGGTCATCTTTGGATGAGTCTTAGGAGACCTCCTGGAGGGGAAGTGTGAAATGAGCTTGAAGGGGAAGGCCAGGCAGGCTGAGCACAGGGCCTGTGGCCAAGGAAGGCTGTCTGGGCCTGAGATGGGATGCTGAGAGTAGATCCAAGGAAAGCCTGATGGGCTCATCTGTGATGTGTCCCTCTGTTTCCTGTTACACTCAGGCCAGTGACCCAGGACAGCAGATACACGGACCCTTCAGCTTTCAGATATGCCAGTTATTAGCTTCCCTTCCCGAAATGATTAAAATTGTTTGACTAATCAAAGTTCATACTTAAAATAATCTGGAATTATAGAGTTTTATGTGTAATTTTTCCCCCAAGATATTTCTGAGAGAATCCAGTAACCAATTTCCAAAATGTCAGGAATAAAGGAGGCAAACAGAATTCTTAGTGAAACAACATATTTCATCAAACACGAGTTATTAAGAAACTACAGGTCACACTGGCTGCCAATCGCACCCTTTTATAGTTTTGTAGGAAAATCACAAGGAGACCACTCTGTAACGGTCACTATCTACACACACTGTCAGTCCAGCTCATTTGTGGAGGACAAGGAAAGTAGGAAAATATATGAGGTGAAAGCATTATTTCCTTTTAAATATTGGCATGATCTTGCATTTTGAATTTCACAGTTCAAGAAACCGGATTTGTTTTCTCCTTTGAGAAAAAGCCTGGGACAGATGACAACAAAGAGAGATCATAAATGACTTAAGTATCTGTTCCAGCTCCAGCTCCATATTAAAGAAAAGTCCTCAGTGCACAGAATAAGGGACAGTTTCATGGATACATTTCTCTGTTCTTCCACAGCATAAAAATTCACAAGGACTGAAAACAGCAAGATCCCTAAACCAGGATGAAAGCAGCATGGTTAACAGTGTTAACAATGCTGGTCAGAGCATCGTTCCAATCTCCGTTCTGCAAGGTGAACGCTATGACCTGGAGTCACTTACTCTGGTCACCACCTCATTGTCTTCATCCACAAAATAATGACAACAGGTGTCTAAAAGGGCTGACGTGAAGGATAACGACCACGAAACCAGCATATATTAGGAGTTATATTAATATTAATTGTTATTAACAATATTAATAAGACCACAAATTCAAGAAAGAGTCCAAGTCATCAAGATTAGAAATCCAACAAAATCATGGTATTGTAAACCTTTTCACATTTATTTTGCCTTTCCTTTTGGTTATTTTTTGAGTTTAAATAGAAAGCACACCAAATAAATAAATAAACACACACACACACACACACACACACACACACACACACCATTTTATTTTCATTTCTGTTAATGTTTTTATATACTGATTTTAAAAAATTTTCAAAAAGATTTTAAAAAAATGGAAAACTCCTTTAAAGAAAACTCACTCATGGATTGAAGAGGAAAACACAGGTTTTAAAACTCAAAAACCTCTTGACGGGAAAAGAGGCCATATTTTGGATATTTAGCACTGACCTCCAGTGAGAGGTTCTGTTGATCACTCGGAGTGAGAGCTCTGGGTTCTGGTGTTCTGGGGAAGAACACATCTGTCCAACTTTCACACTCAGAAATTACTTACTATCTCCAATACTTACTTAGAGACACAGCTTGGTCCTAATGAGTAGCAGAGTGTAACAAAGAAACATGGGTTCTGAGCTCAACGGCCTGTGTTCAAATCCCGACTTTGCATGCTGGTCTTGTGACCCCTCTGATCTTCTCTGGCCCTCAGCTCCACCAGCTGCAAAGTGGGGTGAACAATAAACCTCATCAGTTAACTCACATAAGACTGTAAGTGCTTAAAGACATATTAGGGATTTGAAAGCCAACACACAGAGTAACTTCTGCATCCGATAATCATAAGGAAACAGGTTGAGAATTGCAATACTCCTCTGCTAAAACAGGGGACAAAAGGAGAATCTGTACACCAACAGAACAGGGTTTCCTCTATAAGAGAATGTCATCTCCCAGGCAAGTGACAAGTGGGTCTCATTGGGGCAGGCAATCTTTCTGAGCATCTGCAGGGGCAGGCAGTTAACAAAGCAGGGAAGGAAGATAAGTCTCAGGGCAAGTAACCACTTACCTCCAACTTCAGGATTATTTGTAAGGGGAGGCACCTGGGCCATGTGACCCCTAAAGTTCTTTGTAAGCCTTTCGTCAGTCAGATCAGATCCCACTGGATGCTTAGCTGATTCCTCTTTTCTGACAGTCATGACAAAGCCAAGAGCTGCCACATGAGGGATGATGAGGGGTATGTGGATTGAGGGTTTTAGAGGGTCAGAGGTGTCATGGCTACACCATGGAAATTAGTAGTGGTACCTAGAGATCCCCATCAGGGCCCTAGTTATAAAGATAGGTTTAGGGCCACACATGAAAAGCATTTAGTCACTGATGCCCAAAGCCAGGGATTTCATTCCCACCTGCCTTTTCCCATTTCTGTCCTACAAACCCCGTCCTACTGCTAATGAACCACATTTACTTACAGTGGTATAATCTGTGTTCTTTTCTTCAAATGTGGCCTTGGGTTTAGAAGAAATCTCACAGGGAAGGACCAGGAATGAGCCTCTTGTCTAAAGAGAACTCATCGGGAGGGGAAGCCCACATACACAATTCTCATGGCGGAACCTGATGATGGACTCGCTTCTGCAAGTGAGGGCTTTGTTCTGTCATCATTTGAACCCAGCTCTGTCCCCACAGACACAAATAATGATGCAGGGGACAGAACGCTGTGGCGTTACATCCACTCACGCTCTCCTCAGAGAGATTTGAAGAGTTTCCCACTTTCCTATCAGCAGGTGAACCAATAAATGCATTTCCCATGTGTACTCATTTTGATCTTTCAGGGTCCTGCGGGATTTTTAATGTGCATTTGTTTGGGATTTGTGTTTGCTTGGGATTGAGTGAGGCCAGAATGTCTCTAAATTACACAAGATTCTGGCACAGAAAATAAAGAAGTCAAGATCATATCATAAACTAATTTCTCTCCCTATGTATTTTATCAGGCTTAAAAGTGCTCCACTCTGTAATTCTTCCTGTTTGTAGAAGAGAAGCTATGATTTCTTGATGTTTCATGGTAGGGATGCCATGGACCCTGTTAATACATCATCTTAGAGAAACAGTGGAGAAATTTTATTGCCAGGAAATCACTGCACATTTCCCACTTGGAAGTTTAGATATACTTCTCCCTTAATTTTCTTTAGTTTGTCTCCATTTCAAATTTCTCAAGATTTCTGAATCCCATTTTTGTTTCTTCATCCTGGGTTAAGGCCTACAGTTAAAATGAATCTCAATAAAATCTTTGGGAAAAAATAAAGGGCAGGGGGTGCCTAGGGGGCTCAGTCTAGTTAAGCATGTGCCATTGGCTCAGGTCATGATCCTGGGGTCCTGGGATTGAGCCCTGCATCAGGCTCCCTGCTCAGCAGGGAGTCTGCTTCTCTCTGTTCCTCTGCTCCCCCCACCCAGCACAATTTGTGCTCTCTCTTCAAACAAATAAATAATGGGTCCCAACCTTGTGTCCTAAGTGATGTTTGATGATTGTAAAGTCCTTCCACTTCTAACTTCCAGAGTGCCCATGTAGAGTCTTAGTTCTTAAACTTTGGTAGAAAAGCCACTTCAAAATAAAAGTAATATATTTAATCTATTGGGCAGCAGAGAAAATATATTTAAGGAGAGGATATTGGAGTTCTTTTCCTAAAGTAATCTGTGTTGGATAGAGCCTCACTCCACATACCTTCTCATTCTTCAAGACACTCCACTTTATTCAAGTGCTACTCAATTGCTCCCACTCAGGAAATACTTTTCCTTATTC
The DNA here is from genome assembly GCF_902655055.1 of Lutra lutra. Classification (NCBI taxonomy): domain Eukaryota; kingdom Metazoa; phylum Chordata; class Mammalia; order Carnivora; family Mustelidae; genus Lutra; species Lutra lutra. Next base: position 97,896,573 of record NC_062288.1, on the reverse strand, counting down.
CAAGTCAATTTTGTCCTGGTACCCATTTGACTTCAAATATAATAACAATCCTTCAAAGCACTCAGGGAGCTCTCTTCGACTATCTAAACCCAGACTGGTCTTCCTTCTCTAGAAGACTAAAAGCGCTTATCAAGTTGTGCTTAAGTAATTGCATACTTTTATTATTTTTTTATTGTTTCTATTTCCTGTATTTTACAAGGAAAACAAGATTATTACAGAAAAATAAATTTCACTCACCAATACCCAGATAGAACCAAGGATAGTAAGTTGATGCCTGCTCAGGCACCTGGTGGCTTAGTCAGTTAAATGTCTGACTCTTGACTTAAGCTCAGGTCATGATATCAGGGTTGTGAGAATGAGCCCTATGTTGAGCTCCACACTGGGTTTGGAGCCTGCTTAAGGTTCCCTCTCCCTCTCTCTGACCCTCCCTCTGCCCCTCCCCACTTCTCCCTCTTAAAAAAATATGTTTATTTACCACTTTGATTTCTTTTGGTTGAACAATATGATGATATTTAACACAGCACATTGTTGATGCAAAGAGGTGTCATGATTTGTCTCTCTCTCTCTCTTTTTTTTTTTTGTCTCTAATCTTTGAAGTGGAGAAAGCAAAAGCATTTCTTGTGAGGAGTCTTAGACTTCTTTTATTATCAATATTTATATTGATTAATATTTTAATAAGAATAAATGTTACAAAGCCTACTTGGCTCTATCATTAGTGATGGACCTCTATTAAAGAATGTCAATTTAGAGAGAGAAGTGTTTGCAGATCACAAATACAATAACTACAGCTGCACCTAAATATCATTTTAGTATTTTGCCATCAATGAGACAGAAAATTCTCCTTCAGAGAGCTTGAGTCTTGTCTTTTCTTTTTCTTTCTCTTTCTTTTCCTTCCTTCCTTCCTTCCTTTCCTCCTTCCTTCCTCCCTCCCCCCCTTCCTCTCTCTCTCCCTTCCTTCCTTCCTCTCTTTACTCCTTCCTTCCTTCCCCCCCTTTTCTCTTCTATACAAACTTTTTGCCACTGCTGATGTGCTATGGATGAATGGGCTTCCAATTGGGGTGTTGTTTCTCTTTCTTTCACCCAAAGACTTTTCCTGAAATTGCATCTCCTTTGTTGGGGTGATCAATGGGAAAACAACATTGCATTGTACCCTGTTAAGGATCAGAGAGTAGGTGCTTACCACCACTATCTTCCCTAATCAGATGTTCATCATAGACCAGTAATGTGTCAGACACTAAGGGATAAAACTGATTGAGATAAAATCTGCATTCCCTTTGCTCACATCCTGGCGGTAAACAGGAGAGCTGCATTCATCTTACCTTCTTTCTTTAAGTCTCTATGCTTCTTTACCAGCCTCTCTCTACCCACTTTTAGGAGAAAAAATGGAATTCTTTGTTGTAAATAGGAAATGAGCTCCATGTGTAAAAAAGCAATCCTGAAAAGTACATAGAAAATCTAAAATTATTCCGTAACAAAGCACTTGGAGGTAACTACTATGGCTAAATAACTCAGTATCCCAGAGATTTCTTCAAGTAAATATACAGATTCAGGGCTAATAAAATGTAATCACATGATGTTTTAGAAAGGATTTTGACTTCTTATTTTGTGTAAAAGGAATATTTTCCCCAAATGAAAATAAGCAATTCATAAAAATACATTACCCACACATTTTGTTAGTTCACCCCCATATATCTCTGTATGTTTACAGAAATAAAAGGAGGGAAGGATAAACAGATAGTATTTTAGTGAAAATTGGTTCATACTTCTCATGCTATTTTTAAGTGTATATATTTTTTAATCTAGCAGAAGAAAAAGTACCTACTATGTAACTAAATTATTCTAATTGAGAGCCTTTTTAACCTTCTGATTCTTAATACAATCTCTTTGATATAACAATTTTTCATTATATTTAGAGGTTGTAGCCATTACGTTTTATTTATTTTTTATTTTTTAAAAATATTTTATTTATTTATTTGACAGAGCAAGAGAGCACAAGCAGGCAGAGCAGCAGAGGGAGAGGGAGAAACAGGCTCCCCACTGAGCCAGAAGCCCAATGCGGGGCTCATCCCAGGACCCTGGGATCATGACCTGAGGCGAAGGCAGTCACTTAGCCAACTGAGCCACCCAGGCACCCAGCCATTAAGTTTTAAACATTATGCTTTACTGTGAGATTCTCAGTGAAGATTCAAGAAGTCTTGCTTCACAACTTGAACCATTTAGCAGATACTGTTGGTTGTCCTATGGCCATTAAGCCTTCGTTGCTGAGCTGGTACTGATATTCTTGAGGTATCAAGTAGTAAACTTATCCAGAAAGTGGCTCTCGCTCTGAGCCACAGGGATCAAAGCCAAGCTCTCAACTCATTGTCTTTGTCAGAGATGCTTAGAGATGAGCATTTGGCCCAATTTTGTCCAGTGGAATACCAGGAAAAATCTGCCAAGGGGGAGTAATTCCAGAAAAGATCTTCCTTCTTGATAAAGAGGGAAAGACAGGTAAAAAGAGTTTCTCTTTGGTTCTTTATCAGTTTGAAATACTGATATGTCAGAAAATTCTACCACCAAAACACCTGAAAATGCCTCATCTACCATATGTCCAGGAAAGAAAAAAGATCCATTCTGCCTTTATTCCTTAGGTCTGTTTATTTCGTAAAATGATTTGGGTACAAAGATAAACTGGAGTGATAGGGTAGAAAGTCACCTAGTGCAGAGAGGCGAGACTCTGAAATATGCTGGTCTCTGAGGAGGTGAGGTTTGAAACCTGACAAATCAGAAGAGTGGGTAGGAGAGAATTCCGGGTCTTGTCTTTTCACTCTTTTTATGCTTTTTATTCATTGATAGACATTTGTTATTTCAATCTAGTCAAATTTATCAATGTTTTCTTTTGGGGCTAATAGTTTTGTATATATTATTTTAGAAATCCTCCCCTTTCTTATCTTCTAAAAGCTTTTTGTACAATTTGTGTTTGACAATAAGATCTTGAAAACACTGGGAACTGAGTTTTCTGTCTTTTTGAGCATTGACACGGTTCCTCAATTGTGGCAGCTGCATTTATGACAAAACCTTTCCTTTCCCCACTGAACTGCCCTGCCACATCTTTAACATGACAAGTGTCATTTTATAAAGACATGAGTCTGCTTCTATGCTTTGTATTCTGTTCGGTTTATTTATTGGTCAACGCCTGCATGAACAACACACTGTTTTATTTACTGGCACTTTAGTACACTTTATTATCAGGAGAACTAAATACTCCTACCTTGTCCTTTATCTTTTTTAATAGTGTTTGGGCTGGGATTGGCCCTTTGCATTTTAAAATCAGCTTGTGAAGTTCTGCACATACCCACACCATTGGAATATTGTGGGATACTGACTAGGATTACATTAAATATATTAATCAGTTTGAGGAGATGGAATCTTTGTAATATTATGTTTCCCAGTCCAAGAAGTCAGCATATCGTATGCTGTACATTTGTGTATTTAGTTGCTATAGGGACTCAATAAATTTTTCTAAGTGTATCTTTATAGTTTTTGTATATTGTTAAATTTACTTTGTATATTGCTATATTTATTCTTAAGCATTTCAAAATAAGGAGTTGAAAACATCCAAGAGTTTTCATTTCATGAAATGAAACATTCATTTCAAAAGTAAGTCCCGTAGTCTATACAGTGTGTAAAATTTCACTTTAATTATTTGTTGTTATATAAAAATGTAATCCATGTTCATATTGATTTTATATCAAGCTACTTTGCTTAACTTTCTTACAGTTCAGATTTCCTACATATATAATCAGTTATTTTGTATATAATCACAATTCATTTATTCCTTGTCAAATGTGTGTATGCACACGAATCATATATTTCTTCTTATTGTCTAACTATACTCTTCAGGGTCTCTAGTAAAAAAGTTAAAACAAGGAAAAAAAGTGGTAAGAGTCTACATCTTTGTCTTTTTTTTTTTAACTTACTGGGAAAGCTGCTAGCATTTCACCAGTAAGTATTATACTTATTATATGTGTTCTTTTGGTTTTTTGGTAAATCCTTTAAGGAATACTTACTGTCATACTAGGTTGTAAAGAATTTTATCATGAATTGATGTTGAATTTTGTCAAACACTTTCTTGGAACTACTGATACATATCCTTTAGTTTGTTAATGTGGCAAATTATTTTCATTGTTTTAATGTTGAATAATTCTTGCATTTGGAGGATAAAACTATCAAAATGTAATATTATTTTGTGGACTTATTTTACTAATATTTTCTTTAAGCTCTTTGCATCTCTGTTCATTAGGCTGTGATTTTCTGTTTCATACTATTTATCTCAGGTTTTGTATCAATGACTTAAAATGTAAGAGTATTTATAGTTTCATTTTATAAGAAATCCAAAGATAAAGAGTACTGGGTTTGTTAAATTAAGGGACAAAAAGTGCATTCAAGAACCCAGAACCATGTGGAAAAAGCTCACAGTCTTGAAATACTCCAAACCATCCCTTACACTGATGACTTCTTCCCCAGGAATCTCCTCAGGGCACCCTTCACCGAGTTCCTCAGGCTATAGATCAGTGGGTTTAGCATAGGGTTGAAAAGGCTGTAAAACAGTGATAGAATCTTCCTTTGTTCCTGAGAATGGCTGGATTTAGGGGCCAGGTACATGACAATGGCACTGCCAAAGAAGAGCCCCACCACACAGAGGTGGGAGGAACAGGTAGAGAAGGCTTTCCTGCGACCCTCCTTGGACTGGATCCTCAGGATGGCCAACAGGTTGTCCATATAGGACACCAGCACCAAGCAGAGGGGCCCGACTAAAACAAACACAGAGCCCGCAAAGAGAACAATTTGGTTGAGTCTAGTGTCAGCACAGGTCAATCTGAATACTGACATGATTTGACAGAAAAAGTGGTTGATTTTTTGTGGCCCACAGAAGGGTAACCTCAGAATGAGAATAATATGGACCAGAGCTAAGAGGAAGCTGAATATCCAGCAAGCGGCAGCCAAGACAGTACATATCCTCCAGCTCATGACGACAGAGTAATGGAGGGGATGGCAGATTGCCACATACCGATCTTAGGACATTACTACCAAACTCATACACTCTGTGACAGCAAGTGCCAAATACAAAAATGTCTGAAGTAAGCATGGAGCAAAGGAGACGGTTTTCGTCTCCATTATAAGATTTGCCAGCATCTTGGGGACAATGCTTGAGGCATAGGACATGTCAACAATGGCCAGGTTTGAGAGGAAGAAGTACATGGGGGTGTGCAGTCTGGGGTCCAGCCAGATGAGCCCTAGGAATGAGTCCGTTCCCCATCACGGTGAGGCTATAGAATAGCAAGAAGAACACAAAGAGGAAAACTTCAAGTTTGGGGTCAACCTGGAATCCCAGCAGGATAACTTCTGTGATCCATGTCTAATTGCTTCCCATGTTCTTTTGGCAGATAGGTACAATGCTGCACTTAGCACGGGAACTTTGGAGCTGAGTGATAGAAAAGGAAAAAGGAAGGATACATTCATACAGAGTAAGACTTGACGCAAAGGCCGCAAGTCGGTAATTCATGGATCCAATCTAGGCCAAAGTCTGTGATACTGATCTGTACATTTGGCTTTTAGAGATACCTAATAAATTTAGTTATTGACCAATACTAACAATTAGTAGATTTCACATACAAATTAGGGTCTCTGGCTGCTTTTCAAAAATTGAAGAAATGTCATTTCTTGAAATTCATTGTAAGCAATAATCAGCTGAAGCTAATAAAGAAATAGGGTCAGATTCTCTTTCATTTACCTCTGCTTCCACTAATTTCTATTTTCTCCCAGAAATATGAACAATAATAATTGACACTAACAATTTTAACATTGTACTACACTATTGGTTGTATATTTAGTTAAGAAGAAAGATCTGTGCTCAAGAGGAGTTCCTAACACATGGAGATGAGAAATCAAAATATAAAATGCAAACCCCCAAATAGATAGCCAAAGCTTACAATGAGATCATTTTTGCAACATCAGAAATGAATCAGAAACATGTATGCTCCAAGTATGAAAGCGGGATGTTATACCTGCAACTCTTACAGAGTCAAGGCAAGTTTTGGGAGATAGAATATACTAATATGATTGCTTGAAACTAAGTGTTTGGATATAAAAGGAGATATAAAACAGCTATTGGGCCATTGAATAAAGTGACTAGCAAGAAGTCAGTACACTTCCTGGCTCTCTCATTAGAACACCAGAGACCGAGACACTCCTGTATTATATATTACATATTATATATGCAGGGTCCATGGAGCTGGGTGAAGAACAACAAAAATTCAAAATTACTAAGATAGAAAGAAAGAATAGTTGGAAAAAAAAATAAAAACACCCCACTCATGCTCTTGCTCTCTCTCACATGCTTTCTTTCTCTCAAATAAATAAATAAAATCTTTTTTAAAAATATCATAGGTAAATTCTTGAAACCAATGAGTGATTTTTATAAAAACTCTGAATTCAAGGTCAATGGACAAAATGAAGGATATTTGTATGTGTGTGTGTTTACAGATTAGATGATTTATAAAGTTCTAAATCTCTCCAGATGGATCTGTACTTTCAATGAGATTCAAATCAGAATCCCAGCAGGTTTTTTTAATGTGTGGAAATTAATAATCTCATTTTAATGTTATATGAAATGCAGAAGGTCAAGGATAGCCATGGAAATCTTGAGAAGGAAGAATGAGGTAGCAGTTACTCCATCACCAACACTTATCATAAAGCCACAGTAATTAAATCATCATGGTATTGGGGCAAAGATAAACAACCAGATCAACAGAACAATGTGATTAACTTGGAAATTCAGAAACACACGCATGCACTTGTATATGCACACTCAACCATGTCTGGCAAAGGAGGCACTGGTATTTAATAATGTGGGTCAGTTAACTATCCATGTGGAACAAAGTGAGAATATGGCCCCTACCTCACATAATACACCATATAAATTCCAGGTAGATTTTAGATCTAAATATGAGAGCTGAAAACCAACCTGTCAGAATACAAATGAGAGGATCCTAAATGTAGCAAATACTCCTTACACAGAATTCAAACAAAGAGAAGATTATCTCATTACATCATATTACACCCACTGACCTGGATTCTCCTATTTTTCTTTTTGCATTTTTTAAATTTAAGAATAACACATTTTTACTTTAGTTCCATTGTTTAAAAAAATCCACACTTCTCAGAAGTGACTTAAAAAGTAAAGCGCATTTAAATTTTTAAAATTTTATAGCGCAAATGTTTTCACTGAATATGGTGCTGGATACAGAACAGAGGTGAAATAGAGAAACTCTGTAGTAGTGTTTTTTTGTGTTTGTGTGTGTGTGTGTGTGTGTGCACGTGTGCGCATGTGTGTATGTGTTTTACCATATTTCCACCATCTATACTTACTTCCTAACTTTAAGTGAAACTAGTGATCACATAATTCCATTCTAGGATCAGCATGTTCCCCTAGGGAATCTCACCCCTAGGATGAGGACTACCATCTTGGAAGAGCAAGCTTGAGACACCAAATAAGAAAAAGCCAATCAGAAACCTCTACCAGCTTTACTGATAAACAAAAAATAATAATGGAATTTTATCAAATAACAATAGGATTTCTCCCTGCCACTAATTAACACTTCCCTCCTGGGCAGCATATAAAAGGAGCTCCCATGTTCTCACTTCCCTGGTTGGAAGATATTTCTTTCTTTTTTTTTTTTTTTTTAAGATTTTATTTATTTATTTGACAGAGAGAGAGATCACAAGTAGGCAGAGAGTCAGGCAGAGAGAGGAGGAAGCAGGCTCTCCGCTGAGCAGAGAGCCCGATGAGGGGCTCGATCCCAGGACACTGAGATCATGACCTGAGCCGAAGGCAGTGGCTTAATCCACTGAGCCACCCAGGCGCCCCTGGAAGATATTTCTAAGATGTGGTACAATCAGATAGTGCAGCCGGGGAAGAAATGACAGGTCAAGGAAAATTGTGTAAGACCTCTGGCTTCATTTTCTTTAATTGTAGAAAGAGGCAAATGGACTAGATGGCACTTATGCCCCTTTCAGTTTGATACCATGAGTCACAGACATCTAATTCCACCTGCCTCTTCCCATAGGTGAGACTGAGGAGCGCTTGTGAGAGCGTAGTGGTTAGTAATACTGGTATTACTAAGACCCCCAGCATAGTGGGAGAAAGGGGTCTCACAAAAGTGGCTTCTTCTTCTTCTCTTTAAACCTGATGATTTCTGCCATCCTTCTGCCTTGCTTTTCTGTTACTCATCAACCAGTTTCTCTATAATGATTTATACAAAGGGAGATGCTATTTCTGGTATATCTTTTAAACTCGGCTTGAATGTAGGAAAACTCACAGAGATGGGCAAATGAGTCACCTACTCTGTGAAGTGGGTTTGGTGGATGATGAGTCCCAAGTATCCTTTCCACCTTGACCAAGAGGACAGTACTCAGGGCTGCTCAGGAGGTGTCTAGGTGGGAGGGCTATATACTCTGATCACCTAAAAACAACCCATTCCCCAGAGGCGTACCTGTGACATCCAGGGAACACATTACAAAGTGTCTTCCTACCATTCTACGGCTTCCCTACAGAGCAGTGTAAAACCTGTGCAGAGTTTTCCAGCTCTGTTATCCGTGTGTATGCATCTGTGTGCATCTGCTTATGCAGAAAAATGAGAACTCAGGAAGAATGGCATGAGTGATCCTACTCAGGAGAATGTTGGCATGAAAATGTAGCAGATATAAGTCATACTTGATGGCTTATGTCACATAGTACAAGCCTCAAATATTTAGACTTCTTATGTACTTGATTTTCAAGTGTGCCTGCTTCAATGTTCCCTCTTGGAATGGTTTAAATGTTATGATATATGGGTGTCCCTCATGGGGCTTGTTAAGGCAGCACCTCAAAGGACCATATCCTCCCTAGGGAGTGAATAATCTCTGTCTGCTAAAAAGTGTTACTGTAAAGTGAATTATCAAAAATTTCCACTGTAAATATTTGCTTTTACATGGAAACTCAGAGATTGAACCCTATTCCCTCAGTACTTTCCTGTCTTCCTTTGACTGTAAGCCACCCCCTAAATACTTGTTCATTTTTTTAACATTTCTTTTTCTATCCTGCACTTACAGAGGTAATTTTAATGCTTCTGTTCGAAGCCCTCAGGTGTTAGACTGAATTTAAATGGTGGATGGCTTTGCCTGCCTCCACACATCTGGAGAAAAACATAACCCTGATGACTCAGGCCACTTTAAATTCATGACTATTCACATCAGTTTGGCCTTGATGCCACCAGAACTCATCCTGTTTCCCTAGTCTTTGCTCTAAGATTATTTTTCTCCATATTTTCTCTCTTTAAACCTCCCATGAATTCGCCCACCCACAGTCCCAGCTACTGAGAATCACTGGGAACACAGAAGTTATCAGATAACAATTCACAATCTAACTAAAACATTGACCAGGGTCCTGGATCTGCATTCATTGCCAACTTCTCTGCTGTTACTCTGAAGTCACTGCTTTTGACCCTCATGAAGGACAGCCCGCCACTTATGAGTCCCATCCCTCCTGCCTACACAAGAACTCCTCTCCAATTTGTCTCAAATGTCTTTGCTCCTATTCCCTTGAACACATCCAGTCAGCATGTGAAACTCTTTTTCTCCAAGACACTAATTATCTTGACTTTGCTAAACCCAATGACCAGTTCTCCGTGCTTATCTGACTTGATCTGCCAGCACCATATAACTCAGTCAACAGTGCTCTCTCTTTGAAGCATTCCTTTCCCTCCACTCTTACGCTGTTCTGCTCCCCCTGTGGTCCTTCTACCTTCCTGATTGCTCCTTCTCTGTCTCCTTGGTGGGTTTCTCCTCATTTTCCTGACCTATGAAGACTGGCATTTTTCAAGGTTTGTTCTTTGTACCTATTTTCTGTCCACTTTCTATGGGACCTCATCAGTCCCAAGGATTTCACTGCATTTTACATGCTGATAACACTTCAGTTAGTATGCCCTACCAGGCCTCTTCCCAAATGCAGTGTTCCAGACTGAATGTTAGCCTAGTGCACATCAGTGTGAATCAGCAGTGCCCACTAACCTCCTGTCTCAAAAGAGTAAATTCAACATCTTTAAATCCACTTAGACGACCCCAATTATAAGCTTCCTCTCATGCTTTCCTTCTGTTGCTTTTGAGAGTGCCTGCTTTATATGGGGACTGTTCCACAGTATACATTAAAAAACGCACTTCTATACCCCTATGTCTTCTATTCTTTCTCTCTTCCCTTCTTCTGTCTTTTGTGATTACTATAGCTCTATGTAATTTTTTATTGCTAATTAAAGTGTTAATTCAAAGTGTTAATTATATTCTCCGATGTTGATAAAATTTAGTTTTAATTCCACCATTTGGATGAGAGTGTAATAGTACAGGATCTAAGACCTACCTAGACTCTACGCCCAAAACATCAACATTTATTTTTTAATTTTTTAAAGATTTATTTATTTATTCTAGAGAGAGTGAGCAAGTGTGGGAAGGGGCAGAGGGAGCTAGAGAGAAGCAGACTCCCAAATTGTGGCTCAGTGGGGGGTTTGACATGAGGGGCTACATGCAGGGCTCAATCCCAGAACCCTGAAATCATGACCTAGCCAAAATCAAGAGCCAACTGCTTAACCCACTGAACCACCCAGATGCACTCAACTCCAACATCAACATTTGTACACTGCTATTTTTTTTTCCCATATATCTTACAGTGTTTTGTTCTTCTGTTCTTTCCTTCATTACTGGCTCCTTTTTGTTAAATATTTTGTAGTGCACTATTTAATTCTCTTGTTGTTTCTTTAATTCTTTCGTCATTTCTAAATATATATATATATATATATATATATATATATATACACACACATACACACAAAAATATATATTTGAGTTCTTTCCTTAGTGGCATTTTAATGTATAATAATATGATTTAGGTTAATTCAATTTAATTTCAATAGTTTATCAATTCTTTGCTCTTTTATTGCTTCAACCTTATTTTCTCCCTCCAGAGACTGTAGAGATGCTGGTTTCCATGACAATTGCGGAGCTGTTGGTTTTCGAGGATACTGCAAAGCTGGGGAGTTTGAGATGGAAACACACCAAGTTTAACCATCCTAAAGTTCATGGTTCTTAACCAGATCAGCAGTTATTGCATGCACACTCCCCAGATTATTGTCTTCCCCCACCACCCCGAGCTCTGAAAGAGTTGATTTCTACAAATTTGTCACTATACTTTTTTCTTTATGGAGCAGAGGATTTTTAGAGATTCTTACTACATTATTTCTATTGAACAGTGCTTATAATTTTTTGAAGAAAAAGCATATTTCCTGTCTCCACAGATAACATACAGCTGTTCTTCACAGCTTATATGAATAAGCTAAAAAAAATGTAAAGAACCTTTTCTAGCCCTTCACATGTCTAACTCTTGTCTGTTTAGAAACCTTATTAACTAGGTTTCTGATGACTTCTCCAAACTTTATTGCACTTGGTGTATAAAACATGAAGTTAGGGAACAGTTAGCATGGATGAGATTCCTTTTTTCTCTTCTGAATTCAATCTATTAATCATCAACATGGTTTGGTGATTGAAGAATACATATATCTGCATCTATATATAGATACAGATATAGATATAGATATATATCACAATACATCCATACTGTCCATAATGGTATTTACTTTCATATTACTTTAATTTTTAAGGTAAATTTTGCTTATATGATTCTTTTAGAGCATCTCAGAGAAGTGCAATCCTTGGCAAATTTATAAATAGTTTTGTTGTGGTTATTGTGCTTTCATAAAATGAACATTAACTTGAAAATATCTAGGATATTAGTTTTGTGTAATGATACTAGAGATGTTGTTTCTTTCCAAAAGATCTCAATAAAAGACTTTGACAATTAAGAAAAAAAAATTTTTTTCCAAACTTAAAATAAACTCTTTGTCATGGTGAGGAATTTTCTAGTAGCTGCTTAAATGGTATTTTTTTAAAAAAATAAACATATAATGTATTTTTAGCCCCAGGGGTACAGGTCTGTGACTCGCCAGGTTTACACACTTCACAGCACTCACCACAGCACACACCCCCACAATGTCCATAACCCCAAAATGGTATCTTTGGTAACTGATTTGTACCAAACAATGCTTGGCTGTCTGCTAATTAATATTCATTTGGCTATTTCACTTCTCTATTAGTTTGCTAGGGCTGCTATAACAAAATGCTACAGTATGGGATGCATAAACAATAGCAGTTTATTTCCTCACAATCCTGAGGGTTAGTAGTCAGTCTGAGATTTCGGTGTGGACCATGTTGGTTCCTTCCAAAGTCTGTCTTCTTGTAGATGGCTATCTTCTCCTTGAGTCTTCACATGTTTATGTCTGTGTCCTAATCTCTTTTTATAAGGACACCAGCTGTATTGGTTAGAGCTACTCTAAATACCTCATGTTGATATAATTACCTCTATAAAACCCAGTCTCTCCAAAAAGTCCCTCCTTTGAGGTATTACAGGACCATGATTTCAACATATAAATTTGAACACAATTCAGTCCAACCCAGCTAATTACTCACTTTTCAGACAATGAAACCTTATCACATGGTATCTATGATTAACAACCACAAATCAACTTCCTTAACATTTACTTCTCAGATACATGACTTGATATTTCAGAATCACATCTTTTGGAAAATGGTTCAGGATTATATTGCCCCAGTTCTTACTTACCAATAAATAGAGACTTCAGTAATAAAAACAAAACTGTTAACTGGAGCATTTTGCCATTTGGGTGAATTACATATAAAGGCTCTTGCCTTTATATGTAATTCAACTCTTCAAACTGGCAACATTATTTTCATGCTGCTTTAACCATTAATGAGATCAATTTCTCACAAAATTTTTATTTGATAATATTTAGTGATTTGTTGAGCAAGGTAAAGTTGCTAAGATAATTGGAAATGAATTAGGCTTTAGATGAGGGTGTTTAGGAAGTAAACACCAATAGTACAGAGTTGTGCTCCTTGAGGAAAAGAGATATACAAAATGAGCTCACATTCACAGAGGCTTTCTTCCAGAAGATATTCCCAAACAGTGGCTGTAAAAATAGAGTCCAAGCAGAAAGGGGCAGTCTTGATGGGTGCAAGCAACAGAAACTGGAGTTACAGAAAAATAAGAGAACTGGGAATTGAGTTGGCCTAGATATGTGGAAGAGGAAGGAACTCTGTGAGAGGAGTGGGGAATTTTCTTAGGCATTTCTTAGTCCTAAGTACATGGATGCTGAAACCTAACAGAGACCCATGGCTGAAGTGCCAAAAGATGATGAGAACTGAGAGGAGCTGAAAGGAGCTGAACAGAAACTTCAGAAGATGCATAATGTTCAGGGGATTTTAGATTTATAATCTAGCCAGGATGAAGAGCTCATCATAAAAACCTTGGTGTAGGCACAGAAATGATGCCTGAGCAATAAGGGTAAAACTGAAATTGGTTAGTTTTAGCCAACTTAAAATGGAACCCCAAGAGAAACAAGGTGGTCTTCAACAAATTCACTGCTTATTCAGGGAAATCAAAACATATCAAAATCTTTATAGGAGTATGACATAATTTACATCTTCTAAAATGAGTCATTTAACGCAAGGAAAAGTTATCCATAATCAAGAAGTAAAATAGTCAACAGTAGAGATACCAGATATAACAGATACTAAAGTTACAAATAAAAACTCAAGTAACTATAATTTGTCAAAGGAAAGGGAAATGAAGATATAAAGAATAAAAAATGTAATATTTCAGTGAAGTATTAGAATCTACAGAAAGAATAAAATATTCATTCTGAAACAGTAATAAATAATAAATTGAAAAAACACTCGATGAATTTAACAGATGATTGTCCCTGATGGAGAGCAGGACCAAGATCTCATATATAGATTAACAGGAAACTACCAAATAAAAACATAAAAAGAAAAATAATGGAAAAATAAAGTTGAATCTGAAAGATATAAAAGAGTGTGGTAAAAAAAAAAATTCTAACATATTCTCAAGAGGAAAGAAAAATATAATGGGGAGAAAAGCAAATTTTGAAGAAGTTATTTCTGAGCTTTCCCAGTGATGGTGAAAGTATGCTCCCATGAATGCAGAAATCTCAGCCAATCACAACTAGGATAAATTGATATAAAAGATACCTGGAAATACTGCAGTAACATTTTTGAAAACCAAAGATAAAGTAAATATTCTTAATATTTAGAGAAAAAAATTATACCCATTATGATCAGGGAGCATTCCTGCAGCTAGAAAGAGGTATTTCTTTAGGATTTCTTGCAGTGTAGACCTACTGGCAATAAAGACTCAAATTCATTTGTTTGCTTGTCGGTTTTATTTTTGTTTTTGTCTGGGAATGTGTTTATTTCATTTGGGTTTTGGAAGGGTACTCTTCCGTCTATAAAATTTTTGAGTGACCTCTGTTTTTCAATGCTTTAAAGGTCTTCTCCCGCTGTCCTCTGACTTCTGTAGATTCCACTGAGAAGTTAGCTTTTCGAGTAACCTTATTACTGTATTCCCGATGGTAATGGAGGAAGGGTCCAGTTTCATGAAGGCGTCTGTATTCTAATTTCCTGCCTTACAGAAGGGAAAGCTGTATCTCTCATGGGCCTATTGCAGTCATTGCAACCTGGAGTCCTAGGGATTCAAAGTGACCTGAAAGGCAGGTGCTGGTTTACAGTCTCACCACTCAGTTGGTGATTATGCCTTATCTTTGTCCTTTGAGAATTTTATTTACGCTCTTGCAAGCCCAGCTGTGTACTTAAAAATTATGGTTTTTAAAATATTTTATCCAGTATTTTTAGGTGCTTTATAGTCTGTTCTCATTTGCTAGGAAGTTTTCTCCACCTGTTGGTCACTTCCCATTGGAGACAAATGACCCAACCATTCTGCTCTCTTCTCTTCCACATATCACCACCTCCATTCCCCAAGCAGAGAAAACAAATAACAGAGAAAGATCCAATGTCCATATATTTACCAGCCAGACTTCCTTTGGGGTTTTTTGTTATTGGCAGTGGCATCACAGTTATATTTTTCATTCTCTTTCCCTTGAAGCCATGGCTCATGCTCTTCCCCACTTGTTGATTTTGCCTAAGAAAACATTGCTACCACAGGAATTTATACAGGAATTTCATTTTAAGTGTAGACTGATTTTTGAAGGACATGACAGCTGCTGAATTTCAAATATTGAAATTATCATGTTATCAACCTCTCCCAATTGCTGTGTCTTAAACGTTCTGACAATACCTTGCTTTATTTTATAAAATGTTGTCTACTAGCCCTGATTACATAAAAATATACAAACTTACTTCCTTTTATTCATAATATTTCATATAATTTTTAAAAGTGTGTCTACAGTGCAGCTAGCAGGAAGTTATTTTCATTTTCTTGTATAACATTGACTTTCAATGCCAGAGGGAGGAAAGTAGAATGGTCTTTCTTGGGAGAGAGTGCTAGGAAAATCTGAAGATGAAAAGGATGCCCTAGAGCATACTTATGAATCCTGGTAAATATTGGATGAGATGATTTCTCAGGCCCCTTTAATCTCAGTTATTTTATTATTCTACAGGTTTTCATGATATTCTCTCTTTTTCAAGCATCCTCTTCAGAGCAGATTTGACTTCTTTGTTCCTCAGACTATAGATCAGGGGGTTGAGCATGGGATTAAAAAGGCTGTGAAACAGGAGGAGGTATTTCTTCCGCTCCTGGGGGTTCCCATATCTGGGCCCAACATACATTATGATGGCTGTGCCATAAAAGAGTCCAACCACACAGAGATGGGATGAGCAGGTGGAAAAGGCTTTCTGGCGTCCCTCCCCGGACTGAATCTTTAGGATGGCACATAGAATATGAATGTAAGACATCACAATTGAGGAGAAGGGTCCCACCAGCACAGATACTGCTCCAGCTAAAACCACAATTTCATTAATGTGAGTATCTGCACAGGCAAGCTTGAGGACAGCTATAATTTCACAGAAAAAGTGGTTAACTTTCTGGGGTCCACAGAAGGGCAATGGTATGAGTAACACTAGATGTACTACAGCCAGGAGGACTCCTAAAATCCAGGAAGTCAACGTCAGGATGATGCAGACCCTCCAGCTCATGATGGCAGAATACCGGAGCGGGTGGCAGATGGCCACATACCGATCATAGGACATCACCACCAGGAGGAGACATTCAATATGAGCAAAAGTCAAGAAAAGAAAGGTCTGTGTCACACAGCCAGCAAAGGAGATGGGCTTATCTGGATTTTGGAGGTTCACCAGCATCTGGGGCACGGTGTTGCAGGCATAGGCTATGTCGACGATGGCCAGGTGGGAGAGGAAGTAGTACATAGGGGTGTGCAGTCTGGAGTCCAGTGAGATGAGCCCCAGGAAGACCCCATTCCCCAGCAGGGTGAAGACAAAGAAGAGAGAGAAGAGCCCAAAGAGAACCATCTGAATCCCTGGGCTGAGGGGAAATCCCAGTAGGATGAACTCTGTGACAGAGGTCTGATTTCCCCCCATTTCCCTGTGAAAGAGATAACAGAGCTCACCAAGTCTGAATGCCTGAGGGAAGTGTTTAAACAGCATGGGTCTCTGTGTGTCATCATTTATTTCCTAAGAAAACATCTTCAATGAGATTTTTGTCCTGTTTGTCACTTACTAAATGAAAAGGATACATTCCAAATGACACAGATGGAAATTTTTTTCACAGCAATAAGCTAAATCCTAGCATTCTATTACAGTCTTCAGTAAATCTTATGTTTATTGACCAACTTTCACCATAGTACAAAATGTTAATAATACTTAAATTGCCTTCATAAGACTGAGTACTTCCCTCAGTTTGTAATGATTCTATCACAGGATGGCTTATGTGTGTTCATATATGAGGATGGGAAGAAGGGAAGGTACATGTCGGTGATTCTTCCATTAGGTTTTCCCATGAATTTGTGCTTTCAATATATTAATTATTTTTTAGCCTTGAGATCTTTACTGAGAGCATAATCTTGAATGTAATACGAGAATGGCAGGCTGTTTGACACGACTTTGGCTAGATTTCAAATGGAGACCTTTATCTTTTGATTTTTGTACCTACAGATGTTCCTTTCTGATTGTGTTATCTCATCATCAGGATGTTACCTCTGTCACCCCTCTTACACTCTGTGTTACATTTAAATTCTGTATCTATCTACCTGCCTACCTACCTATCTAGTTTTTCCCAAATATTTTGCCACATCCTATAGTAAGAAATATCTACTACGTACATACATCCATTAGTATACACACACACACACACACACACACATATCCTTGTGTCCTTATTAGGTGAAATGTATTTTCTATATTATTTTATTCTATTTAATTAGCAAAAATGGTGGTTGAATGATTTCAGGGTGGGTCATAGCCTGGGACCTAACAAGTACCGATCCCTATCCAAGATTAGAGCAAGAGCCCTGACTATGGAGTCATAGTCATAGGATCATTAGCATATTTTATAGCTTAACACTACATAAAAAATTATTATTATTTATCATGAATCTTTAGTTTTTTGTGGCTTATTAAATTTTAAAAGAATCCATAACAGAGTAGGTACTCTGAAGTTTGAGTCATTGTAACTTTTAAGCCATTGTTTCTATTTTATCTGACTCCATATCTTTCTTCAGTCCAGAATTCATCTGAATTTCACTAAAATAAGAATCCTAGAAGAATTCATAATTGAGTTCCTATCTATCAGTTTCCCAACTTTTCTGTTAATATTTGAAAGATTTCATAAACAAAAGCAACTAACATTTTGCCTTGCTTCAAAGACAGAATCAAAGACAGAATCAGAATTCATAGTAGAAATTATTGAAGGATGATTTTATCTTAGTTCAAAAAATAGCTGTAACAATTGGAATCACCTCCTTGAAAACTAGCTGTTTTATTGGAGGTGGACTTTAGTCAGTGAATGTTTTAAATCAGAAATTGACCAACCATCTATTCAAGATAACATTCCTGTGTTGAACCAGAAGAATGCTAAGGTACCTTCCAACAATAGGATTCACTGGCCCATATGTTAGTCATATTCAGTTCAACTTTCTTGCACTAACTAGAGCCAAAGAAGATCACAAAGCTATTTCTAAGATTTCATATGATGAAGGCACACAATAAACCCAAGTAGAAGGACCAATGATTACCTCATCTTCCTCGTACCTGCAAATACCTAAAAGACAAAATCTAAAATCCACAGATATTTACTGAACATAGTCTATGTCCTGCTTCATGTCATATAAGGCAGTTCATGTCTGCCGGTGTATATAACCAGCTGGCTGGAATGACAGCACTGTTAAAAGGATTCACAAAGATGGTAATTCTTATATTTAAATAAATCACCACAAGAAATTTCATATTTTAAAAATAAAACCTTCAGGACACTCCTCTTCTGTAACAAATTCCCTTTCAGTCAATCAAGCCCATTATTTCATGAAAACACCATTAAATTTCATGAGGCAATGGAAAAAGTTTCAAGCAAATCTCTCAAACAGCTGTTGTAATTTAAACAAGAAACTCAGCACTAAATTCAGGAGAGTAAATGACACATAGTAAGTGTATCTAAAAGAGATGATAACTTTTGAATTATCCTATTAGCTAAGTCTATAAATAGCAGAAATTTGGCATTGACAGACACTAGCAATTACATTTTGTATTGTGATTGTTCATTACAGCCTGTCTGATGTTGTACAGTGAACAAAGGCTAGATAATCAACGTATCTCAGATTTACAGCTAAAAATGAGGAGACAAACTGGGTAGAAGTTGGGTGAAGCACAAGTGTGCCAATAAAGTAAACAGGATCTGTATGTTAGTGTTGAAATTATTTTCTTCCAATGATCTCTTGAAAGAAAAATTTCTCAACAGAGGCAATGGGATTTCTTTCAGAAGAGAGGATTCCATTCTCTGCTCAGCGCACCCACCTCTCAAGATGTTTTTCAGTGTTTGGTGTAAGGGGAGAGATGAAGACCCACCCTGCACATTGCCAACTACTGCTCCTGGAGAAGAGGCGCTGTCACTGCATTTACCTCTGGTTTTCTTACAGGGACATTCATGACAAGATGCTGCTGCTGCTGATTTCTTCACTCACTGTGGGGTCCACCATGATCCTAAATGTAAGAAGTATGAGGATGTCTTCCAGGCTTCTTCGTATATCACAATTAACACAATCTTGGATTTCAGTTTCAAAAACATCAACGTCCCCCCAGCCCCATGCACCCACAAGCCCCCCCGCCCCCCCGCAAATAGATAAATAGATTATGTGGTATTTAGGGCAGATGAAACTCATATTTTCCCCATCCTCTTTGGTGTTGTCTAAGCTTTATACCACATCTGACCCAACTAACCATGCCTCTTATTTTTTCATCAGGTCACCACAAGGAATACAATTTATAAAGTAAGACCAGGTAGCAGGACCTATAGAAGCTATGGGGAACATGGTAAAGAGTCAGGAAATGGATAAAGTATCCCAATGGGACTTGTTATATCCTGTTATGTAGAATTTAACTAGAGTACAGAAAGGGAAGGAAAATTCTCAGCAGGAAACAATCTCTATTTTTTAATTTCCAGAGATTCTGAGCTCAAGTGGGTGGAAAGACCAAGGCTCCCTAGGTCTGTAGCTATGACATTTTCTCTTCTTCCTAAAATGGAAATTAACTAGCTCCATCGTATAATATTAGAAAATACAACAGAGTCAATTTGATGGTGACTTTGTGACTTAAATTTCTTTTGTTCTTTTATCCAAATCTATCTTATACTCAAATATAAAAGAAGTAGAATTTCCCAAGTTAAAGTTATTTTACTGTGTACATGCCAATCAAGAAAATTATGGATAGGTCAATTTTATTTTTACCTTGAGAGCACTGACCTTCAGTAGATCTGAAATGGGTTTTTCTCCAACACACTTGTTCAAGGAGAGGCCTATTGGTAACTGGCATCCAGATTTGTACTCTGACATGCTGGAAAGATGCTACTCTCCCATACTGATAATGTCCAAGGGCCTCTGATGCCTAGAGAGAAATAGTCACCATTACCTGTATGCTGTTCATGGTCCAATTTATTAAACATATAAATTTACCATATTTCTTCAATTTCTAATTCTACTAGCATTTAAAGCTCCTATTTTTCCTCAAAAAATTTTTTGCTATTAATTTATTTTATCTGAAAAATATCTTTTGTTTGATATTGAAAATGCTGTGTTTGCTTTACTAATTATTTAAGATTTTTGTTTTACCTTTTGAGATTTATTTAGTAAGTTACTTTTCTTCTACTATCCTTTACTAGTTTTGTCATCGATGTTGTGTTAGCCTCATAAAATAATTGGATAGTTGTCCCTCTTCTTCTGTTCTCAAAAAGGTTTTACATGATAGGAAAATGAGCCATTTCTTGAAGATTGGAAAAATTTGCCTTTGAAACTATTTGACTTAGTGTTCTCTGATTTTAGGATAATTTTGGTCATTGATTCAATTTTCTTGAATCATTATTATTCAGACTTTCTATTTCTACATAAGGAAGTTTTAGTAACATTTCTAACTTTAAAATTTATCAAAATAAATTTTTTTCATAGAATTCTGTTTTTAATCTACTTTTTTGGTTAAATAATGTATTATACTTAAAATTTTATATATAGACCTTTTCTCTTTCTTTCCCTCAAAACCTATTTATTTTATTGGTATTTTTAACAAGAACTAGGTTTATATTTTAATGATCTTCAAAATTCTTTATTTTCATCAGTAAGGTTTGCTCTTACATAAACTCCTATGTTTATTTTAATTCTCTTTTTTAAAAGATTTTATTTATTTATTTGAGAGTGAATGAGAGAGAGAGAGAGAACATGGGGGGGAGGGTTAGAGGGAGAAGCAGACTCCCACTGAGTGAGAAGCCCAATGTGGGGCTCAATTCCTGGGACTCCAGGATCATGACCTGAGCCAAAGGCAGACACTTAAGTGACTGACCCACCCAGATGCCCCTTTTTATTTTAATTCTTGATCATCTTCCTGAGTTGACTATTGAACTTACTTTTTGTGTCCTATTTTTTTTTAATGTAAACTGAGATATAAATTTGCTTTTTTCTACCATTTTAGCCATCCATCTCAAGTGTGGTATTCAGAACTTTCATCATTATTAACTTCGTTTTATTTAAGATTTTATTTATTTATCTGACAGAGAGAGAGAGATCACAAGTAGGCAGAGAGGCAGGCAAAGAGAGAGAGGAGGAAGCAGGCTCCCCATTGAGCAGAGAGTCCGATGTGGTGCTCTATCCCAGGACCCTGGGATCATGACCTGAGCCGAAGGCAGAGGCTTTAACCCACTGAGCCACCCAGGTGCCCCTATTAACTTCATTTTTAAAATACACATGGTGCTGAAGTATGTTTTTAGGTTTCCAAATATTTATATTACCTTTTATTATTATTTAAAATATATTATCACCGTGGTAAAATAATGAATCCTTGTGATATTTTTCTTTGAAAATTGGAGAGGTTTTTTGAATGTAATGTGTTCTCTATTGCTTTTTTTTTTTAAGATTTTACTTATTTTGAGAGAGAATGCAAGCCCGAGTGGGGAAAGGGGCACAGGCAGAGGGAGAGAGAGGATTTCAAGCCAATTCCATGCTGAGCCCAGAGTCCAACGCAGGGCTCAATCTCACAACACTGAGATCATGACCAAAATCAGGTGTCAGATGCTTAATTGACTGAGCCACCTCTCTATTTCTTGGGTGTAGGATTCTTCCTGTATTATATCAAGCTTGTTAATTCCTTTTTTCAGAACTTGTATTTCTGATTTTTTCCTAAGACTGTCAGTTTGTTTCTGAGAACTTTTGTAAATCCCCCACTACCAACTTGGATTTAAAAAAAACTTTTCATGATAATTCTCTGGGTTTCTTCCCCCCTATTTCTATACTGTAGCTATGTTGTCACATACATACATATTTATGATTGTTACATCTTCTTGACAGCCTATTCTGTGTATTTGTATATAGTAACTATCTATATTAATGCTTTCTGCCTTATATAACCATAAAGGCAAATATCTCCCTAGTATTTACATTGTTGCTTCAATTCATCATATATTTGCACAGGATATGTTCTTCAATACCCTTATTCCTAGCTTTGCTTTGTGACCATTTTAGTTGCTCTTATAAACATATAAAGCTATATTTTATGGGTTTTGAAAATATCAATGATGAAATAGGAGAACGTAATCTATTTTCATTCAGTGTAAATATTGAGATAACTAGACTATCTACCATTTCTGTTTTCTGTTCAGCACTCTTTTTCTTGACCTTTATGTTTCTTTCTTCTGCTCGTTTTAGAAAGGGATACTGTACCATTGTCTGACCTGGTGCCCACTTTTTATGTTTTTATTTTTTTTTACTTCATTGTTTTATCTTCACTTAGTGAACAAAACTTGTAAATGTCTTGGGCATTTTCGCTCAAGGCATAGGTACCACACACCACACCTAATGATTACTGGATCACCTTGAAACACATTAGGTAATTTTAGAAATATTACATAGTAATTTTCTGTTCTTTAACCCTCATACCTGCCCAGATATTGGATGTAATCACTGGTATAACTGTCCCAAATTTCAGAATGTTTTTCAAACCTCTCTTTGAATCGGATGGGAATCCCATAGGAATAGAAGTCACACAGATATTTCAATAGAGATTTAAATGTAACAAAATGGTTAAAGTGATGTTGCAGAGTTTCAACACTAAAAATGGAGCTCTGTGATACACTGATAGGAGATAGGTGAAGCAGCCACCATCCCTAGGGCTAAGACCCAGAGCAGAGGTTGGCATAGTTACAAACAAGGTCAGAGGAGTCAGGGTTCAGACTTTACCTCTGAGGGGGAGGTGCTCCCCAGGTTGCACTGTGGCCCTCCAGGGGAAGGAAGGATGCTCATTCTGGGAAAGTCAGAAAATAAAGACTGGAGCAACAGGCACCAGCTACCAACAGCCAGGTAAAGAGGGGTTGAGCAATCTTGATGAGACCAGCAAGCAAACAGGAAGAAATAAGTCCCTGTCCCCCAAGTCCCAGCTCCCAGTGTCTTTTAGAGCTCCCTACCCACACAGCACAAGCAACTGTAAGCCACTGAAACCAATAATCCAAATGCCCCAGTGTGGTTAATCTCTACTGTAAGCCTGGGTACAATATGCTGGGGTTTTTAAGCTTGTCAATAAAGAACAAGCTTCTACATCACTCCTATTGAGAATTAATTAAGGAAGAGATGCAAGAGTTATTGAAGAAAGACTATGTGGAGAATGTGGTTTAGATGTGGTACCCAAAGGGCCCCTGGGTGGCTCAGTCAGTTAAACATCTGCTTTTGGCTCAGGTCCTGATCTCAGTGCTCTGTGATTGAGTCCCACATCTGGCTCCCTGCTCGGGGGCGGGGGGAGTCAGCTTGTCCCTCTCACTCTGCCCCTACCTCTCCCCTCAACCTTGTGCATGCTCTCTCTCTCTCTCTCTCTCAAATGAAGAAATAAAATCTTTTAAAAAATGTGCTACCCAAATGATTTATTAACTCCTTACCTGGAACAGAACCCACTGCCAAGACACAGGAAACACTATAAAACTGGCCTTCCTTACAAGACACAGCCTACGTACAACTTACAGCACCAAGAGGCAGAGGAAAATGTGTGCTTCGTGTTGATAGTTGATCCCCAGAGAGAAGGAGAGAGGAAGACAGGAAGCCAAGCACAGCAGTGTCTCAGAAGCTGACCGTCAGGAATCCCCTCCATGCTGATTCCTCCAAGGGAATCACCTCCATCATACACCATTATCCCCAACATAAACATTACCTAACACTCTCAAAAAAGTACTGTAGTGTAAGTACCATATTGTTGTTTCTAGACTAGCTTCCACTTAAGGTCAGTAAATGCTAGTTGACATTTTGTAAATATGGTAGTTTTCCTGCCTGATGATAATGTTCATTATCACACAGACTCTCTGACAGATGTAGTCAGGACCCCCAAAAGAGAATCACAGTGTGATAGAGGTTTTGTTTTTTTCATGAAATGTTACCTGATTTATATTCAAAGCGAATGTTAATCCCATTCTACAATACTGATGTTTCAAATGTATTTTACTCCAGCTAGTAAAAACAAGTAACACTATAAAGTTAAAAAAAGATAATCTTATTATGACTAGTTTTCCTGTCATACAAAGCTTTTTTTTTTTTTTTTTAAGTACAGTGGACACACAGTGTTACATTAGTTTTAGGGGTACAACATAGTGATTCCACAACTCTGTACCTATGCCATGCTTGCCACAAATGTAGCCACCATCTGTCACCATAAAATGCCACTATAGTACTACCGAGTATGTTCCTTAGAGATCATATAAAGTTCCAAGATCATATAAAGTTTTTAAAAAAATCTTCAAAGAAGCAAAATTTTTTTTTTTTTTAAAGATTTTATTTATTTATTTGACAGAGAGATCACAAGTAAATGGAGAGGCAGGCAGAGAGAGAGAGAGAGAGGGAAGCAGGCTCCCTGCTGAGCAGAGAGCCCGATGCGGGACTCGATCCCAGGACCCTGAGATCATGACCTGAGCCGAAGGCAGTGGCTTAACCCACTGAGCCACCCAGGCGCCCCAAGAAGCAAAATTTTATAATTATTAAATGTAGTCCTACCAAAAATTCTTCATCTTGGGCTTCTTTTTTTTTTTTTTTTTAAAGATTTTATTTATTTATTTGACAGGGAGAGATCACAAGTAGACGGAGAGGCAGGCAGAGAGAGAGAGAGAGGGAAGCGGGCTCCCTGCTGAGCAGAGAGCCCGATGCGGGACTCGATCCCAGGACCCTGAGATCATGACCTGAGCCGAAGGCAGCGGCTTAACCCACTGAGCCACCCAGGCACCCTCATCTTGGGCTTCTTTATCTCAGTCATCATTATTTTCAAAAGCCTTTCTCATTAATTACATTATCATGGAGCTATGCCTGTTGGAAAAGTACCCCAATTCATAATCTGCAGAAGGAAAACATCGACAGCAGCTGACAGGTCCCAACTCTGAAGAGCTTCAGAAGGACAAAATTATTCAAAGCAAGAGTCACTAGGACTCTTTCTACTCTATGTTTGGTAATTCCACCTGGCTGACATTTTTGCTGTTTATTGTTGTTTCCAGAGTTACTTCCTTTCTTTATATCCCATTGTCAACACAAATTTACCAGAGAGAGAAAACTCTGATATAAAAAGAAATAGAGTTTTATCAGAACCCAACGTAGGATAGCCCAAGTGGGACACAATCTTCACAGGGAAGAAAGTGCTCCAGAGAATAAACAGGGTAATATACTTTTTTACATCTAGTAAAAGCTCAAAAGATTATGCATTAGTATATAGGCAGGAATCGTGGGTTTTAACTCAAGGAATGCAGGGAGTAGGAGCATTGATCAATATCTCAAGGATAAAATGGCTTTCCCTCAGGCTACTCATTCACAAAGCCAATGTACAATGCATGCTTGGCAGGCCATAAATCAGGCTTTTGGTTTGAACAAAGTTTATGGATAATTAAAGTGATTTACAAAGAAAGAGAGTTTTTCTTTCATCAATATTAGAAACATGAGGTGGTGTGTAATTTTTGCCCTATTAAAGAGGAAGGGATGAGAATTATCTGTGTCTGACCTCATTATGTTTGCTATGGTCCAGAAGGGTTCTGCACTCCAGTTCCACCATGTATGTGTTGGGGGATGCCCCCGCATATGCAACAATTCTCTAGACACCAGCCAGGTGTTCCACAGTTAACTCAGTTGTGACAGTATCTACACTGAGATAGTGTCAGATTTCTGGATTTTGCATTCAGCCCCCATATGACTGCCACCCACTTCAGATGCCAATCCCAAGTCCATCCTGGGCTTCTGACTTCCCTGCTACAGACCAGAAGTTCCCACTACTGCTTCCTTGGCCTGCAGAAGACAACCACAAGTCCATGTCCTAACTTATGGGCTTCTCACCAACTGGCTATAAATCAGAGGTTCCCATGACATCCTCCTTGGGTTTGCTTAATTTTCCAGAGTATCTCACAGAACTCAGGAAACAGATTTACTCACTAGGTTCTGATTTCTTACAAAAAGGTTGCAAATCAACAGCTAGATGAACAGACACATAAGGTGAGGTCCTGGACAGATGATCTGGACATGGAAGAGTTCTGAACCCTGTCTTTTTGGTTTTAATGGAAGCTTCATTGCACAGGCATGACTGATTACATCATTAGCTATTGGTGATGGATCCAACATCCAGCCCCTCTGGTTCTCCTGGCAACCAGCCTGCACCTTAGGTGTTTTCCAAAAGTCACCTCATTAATATAAACACGGCTATGGTGGAAAGGGGCTTATTATGAATAACAAGACACACATTTCACCTTAATGGCTCCAAAGTAATTTCAGGAACTGAAATTCAGGAACAAGTAATTCAGGAACTGAGGACAAGAGACTGAATGTTATAATAAAAGATTCTCCCATTGCTCTTATCCTTCAGGAAATTACAAAAGTTTTGGGACCTGTGAGCTAGGAAGCATGGATTAAGACCAAACACATTTCTTACAAATCACATCACAGGTCAATATTTCACTTATTAAATATTCATTGGGCTGAAACAGAAATCCTACCAGGAAAATTTTAGGTTTGCCAGAATCTGTACTTTTTTTTTTCTTTTAACTGGGACATATTTTAGGATTCCAGGATATTTTTATCCTGTTTATGAACCTTCTTTCTAAGCAACTTCGCATTCTCAAAAAATCATCAAGAAAATAAAGTACTTCTTTAGAGTAGTGGTCCTCAAACCTAACTATACCTGGGGCCTTAAAAAAAATGCTGACCCTGGGACACATCTCTGGAGACTCTGATTTAATTAATTTGTGTTGCCTAAGCCTCAGGATTCTTTAAAGCTCCCAGGCAATTCCCAAGGTCAGCCAAGGGCAAGGACCATATCTTGAGATTATCTTTTTCTTTTCATTTTTTTTTTTCTCTTCCTTGGTCTTTGTCTTTTCTTTCATTCCTTCAAAAATTCTCATTTCAACACCTGGTTTCCTGTAGGTTCATAAACCACACTGATAGATTCCATTGCTTATCTAGCAGATTAATAGAGAACAGCATATTTTCTTTTAGAATCATTAATTTTGTTCTATTTGGGCTCACTCTTCTGGAAGTATCTTGATGACATTAACTGGGTGCTAATCCATTCCAGGCAGGGCTGAATGTTGTCAATATCGTTGTTCTTATGGCTAACATCATCAGTATTCTCAAATGAAAGGCAAAATTCTCAGTCACAAATTGAACGCCTTCAAAGAAAAATACAACTGCTTATTGTGGGGTCTTCAAGCCCAGTGGCCAAGAAAGAATTCTTGAGACATTTTATGGTGCAACTTTGTAAGCTAATTGAAGTATCACAGGGACAGGATCCAGGAGGAGAAAGAGCTTCAACTTTTGCTGTATGAAGCTGGTGGTTATATATTTAGTGCTCAAGGGGATATGCAGGGAGTATTAGATCATAAATGTATCCTCCAATTTCTTCTCATAAAACTACTTTTGCAAGATTTCTCTGGTGCTTATCATTCAGCCCCATATTAACTATCAGTGAGATGTACAGGCAGTCATGAGACCTTTTAAGAATGTAGAAACCAGTGTGTATTTTATTCTTATCTAAACTATGCAGGCTATAGGTCAGCTTTCTGGGCTAACAGTGAACATTTTTCTTCTTCTATCCCTCATCACTCCTCAAAAATGTGCCTATTCTGCTCCTCAGATAAAGATCACCCTATTCAATCTCCTCACCAGCATATTTGTGATAGTTAATTCATATATCAGGACCCACAGCACAGAGGCTAGCCCAGTGGCCTGACCCACGTCAAAAATTAAACCTAAGTCCTTCACTTGCAGGAAACATCTATGGAGGAATTCTAACATACACTGATCACAATCCTCCAACTCAGGGTTAGCTAGCTTACCTTACCCTAGAACATCAGACCTGCTGGTCTTATCGGGAAATCCCCAACCTCTTAGCTAGCTGTGCCCATTTCCATGGTGCCTCTTCCAAAGTTCCTATGAAATTCACTCTTGCCTCAAATCCTTTGGGAACAATTCTCCATGGAGGTCAGGATTACTGGGGTCAGGGCAGCTGGGCAGCACAGACACTGATCTGACCCAGCTGGCAACAGAGTTCAGGAGCTCTGTGTACCAGAACCATGGTCCTTGTCTGTGGCTAGAAGTCTATGGCATCACTGTTGGGTGGGTAGACTTTGAAGTTACAGCAACCACCTGATGAGGCAGGAGTTCAGAGGCAGCAAAGGTGATCTACTTTGAATTAAAAAAAAAAAGATTTTATTTATTTGAGAGAAAGAGCATGATTGGGGGAGGGGGGCCATAGGGAAAGGAGAAGCAGGGAGCCCGAGGTAGGGCTCGATCTTGAGCCCAGGTCCCTGGGATCATGACCTGAGCCAAAGGCAGATGCTTAACCAATTGAGCCATCCAGGCACCCCTTTAAATGTTTAACACATACGTTAATTCTAAAATTTTCTAATGACATCTACAATTATTCCAGATTTTCATCTTCTTGCTAGCCATGACAAGGAACTTACTTTGATTCAATGACTCATTGGTATTAATCAACTTTTCATGGCTGATAAACATTTCCCTTTTCCTTTTTTTCATATAAAAAGCTAATTTTGGGGAAAAAAGCTAATTTTGTCACATTAACAGCTACATTTACTAAAATGTTTTAGCAACTTGTGTGCCTGGCAGGTTTTCCTTACATCATACGCTTTCACTCCAAAAAAGACCCAAGTACATCCATTTAGAGTTCTTCCACGAAGGCCTGTGGGGGATATATTTTGCTAGACTTTATCTCATAAGACTTTCTCTCCTTTGGTTTTCTTATTCCACTATGAATTTTTGGCCAAGTGTAAAATTGTAGAGTGATGCTTCCCCCCATCATTCTGAATGTTCTCTTCTGGCACCTGTTTTGCTGAGGAGAAGTTCACTGTGAACAGTGTCTACATTCCAGTGTCAGTGGGGAAAAATGGGATAAAATCTGGGAAGTGCCCACCAGACTCCTCCACATTAAGCAAGTGTACCCTCTTTCTTCTCACCCTCAGCTCTCTAGAAACTGTGACTAACATCAAAAGAATATACATGGGGCGCCTGGGTGGCTCAGTGGGTTAAAGCCTCAGGTCATGATCCCAGGGTCCTGGGATCGAGCCCCATATCGGGCTCTCTGCTCAGCAGGGAACCTGCTTTCCTCTCTCTCTCTGCCTGCCTCTCTGCCTACTTGTGATCTCTGTCTGTCAAATAAATAAATAAATAAAACTTAAAAAAAAAGAATATACATAAAAAGAAATCAACAAAATAGAATCTGTTTATTGAAGTCCTCTACCTCAAATATTAAAACAATTGAGAGGAATCTCTCATACACTCAGGCTTTTCTGTAATTTCTTGACAAAATATAGTTCTTGGTTTTGTTTTCCCTTTTTGAAGCAGAGCCATTTCTGAGACTTGCTGAAGGACATCTCTTTTTAACTCATTCATCTCAGTTACCTTGACAGAAGCTTGGTCTTTCTGGTCTACATTTTCTCAAGTATTTTTGAACTGACATAAACGTGAATGCAATTCCTTGATTTTTCTAATGGGTCCTTGTAGAAACATTCTGAATCCAAACCAAGAGCTTATATTTTCTGTGAGACACATTATCCTATATTTGCCTCTTCCTCTTCCCTCTTTGAATTTTAACCTTAATTTAATGTATACATATTTTAGTGAATAATAATTTCCCAAGTATAGTTAAAATATCATTTTTATAAAAATATCACTTGTTTTTTTCTACTTTTAAAATAGGTCACACAGTAGCTCCATCATGCTTATTGTTACATTTAGAGCTAATATTTTTTTATTCAAATTATTTTGGCGGGGAGAGGAGGGGAAAAGAAGATGAAGGTAGATGGAGAGGGAGGGAGGAGAGCAAGCAGAGTGGGACTGAGCAAGCAATCTCCTGATACAGTAGAGACATGGAGACTCAGAGAAAAATGTTTTGCCTGAGTTAACTAATGAGTGGACTAGTCAAGGAGATGAACAATCAGCAACAAGGCTTTTTAAGAAGTGAAAGGAAAATCATGCATTAGGAGAGAGATGGAAGGCAAAGTTTCTCCTGTGCATCTTAATTTTGTGGAAGAAGAAAAATGGGGACTGATAATGGTACATGAGAAGATGTGAAAAAAAATAGAAAGATCTACAAAACACGGATAATAATATACAATCATATATACCACACACTGGAATGGCACACGAGCCTACCAGAGAGGAAGAGAATTCAAAAGGTGACATACTTCATGTGCTAAAGAAATCACTGTTTTCATACTCCTTTGGTCACTTAGTTCCCAGACATGTGTTAGAAGTGAAAAAATAATTATACTTCATCATTCTGACCACTTGGGCCCGAAATAAGTGACTAGTATCTCCTGGACCAGATGCTCTTGGAATTTTGTTCAGGTTCCTACAAGTCTTTACTGGACTTTGTCGTGCTAGTGGTTCCACACGTGGCTCTACAACATGATGTTAAGCTACTGGCCTCCCTTCATGTTGTTTTCCTTCTAGAAGATTTTCTTAATCTGGTGATATGTTATGCCATCATCTTAATGGTCAGTTGTTACCTACACCTGGCTTTGAATCTGAACGCTGCAAAAGGTAACTCTTTCAGATACCTGACTCTCATATTTATTCTAAACACAAACTCACTTAAATTAAACAGAGCAGAATTCAATAAAATGAAACAAAGAGCCTGACAGTTCTCTGCCTGTCACATACATATATATAAAAAAAAAAAAAACCCACAAAGTTAAACTTTGCTTTTCACAGAAATAGATTCTGTGGGCTCAGATTCAGATAATTTTTCAGAGCTGATGTCATCATCCTTAGACTTGAAGTTCCTTAGTACATTTCCCAGGAGAGGACTTCATAACAAGATCAGTTCTATTCTCTTATTAGAGGTGCACCATTGTACAGAATATATGGTGGCATTTTTAGCATATACTTATAGCAATAAGGGAGATGGAAATCTTAGATAAATTTAAGGGGAGATGTGAGAGAAAAGAAAAGAAACTGGATCCTAGGCAGCACTGGGACCTGGCCGGAGGAGTCCGTGACTCTACTCGGTGCTTCACCAGGACACAATTTTTCTCTTATGGCCTGGACTTTGTGGTCTCGAAGTATCCCATGTTTAGGGACCCAATCAGTTCAATATATATTTTTAATATTGAAAATCTGAGACATTCAATTCTTAAAGCATTTATACTACCGTTCTTCCAAATCTCATAGAAAACAAGTCTTCCACCTTTAAGACTGTCTCTGGCCTCCCTCACACTGATCGCTCCTTCCACAGGAGCTCCTCAGGGCACCCTTGACCTCTGCGTTCCTCAGGCTGTAGATCAGTGGGTTCAGCATAGGGTTGAAAAGGCTGTAAAACAGGGAAAGGATCTTCTGCTGCTCCTCAGGGTGGCGGGATTTGGGGGCCATGTACATGACAATGGCGCTGCCAAAGAAGAGCCCCACCACACAGAAGTGGGAGGAGCAGGTGGAGAAGGCCTTTCTGGCGCCCTCCCCGGACTGGATCCTCAGGATGGCAAACAGGATGCCTGAGTAGGACACTAGCACCAAGCAGAGGGGCCTGACTAAGATAAACACAGAAGCAGCAAAGATGACCACTTGGTTGAGCCTCGTGTCAGCACAGGCCAGCTTGAGGACACACAGGATTTCACAGAAGAAGTGGTTGATTTCATGAGGCCCACAGAAGGGCAGCCTCAGGATGATAACCACATGGACCAGGGCCAGCAGGGAGCCACACGCCCAGGAAGTGACTGCCTCAACGGTGCACACTCTCCAGCTCATGATGACGGAGTAATGTAGGGGGTGACAGATGGCCATGTACCGATCATAGGACATCATTACTAGGATGAGACACTCAGTGTGAGCAAAAGCCACGTATAAAAAAGTCTGCATTATGCATGGGACACACGAGATAGTTTTTTGCTTGCTCAGAAGGTTTGCCAGCATCTTTGGGACATTATTGGAAGCATAGGCTATGTCAACGATGGCCAGATGGGAGAGAAAGAAGTACTTGGGGGTGTGCAGTCGGGAGTCCAGCCAGATGAGCACCAGGATGATGCTGTTCCCCATCAGGGTGAAGGAGTAGAACAGGGAGAAGAACCCAAAGAGGAGCATCTGCAGCTTTGGGCTGAGCGGGAATCCCAGGAGAATGAATTCTGTGACCCATGTTTGGTTTCCCGTCATTCCCTGGCAACAGTATCTGTACCAGTCTCTGTTGCTGCGGGAGGCTGTGTGCTAAGGAGCGAACACAGATCTGGGTTAGTTCTCAAACAGAAAGAGGGGGGTTAAAGTATATCCTGTGTGTTACCTCAGTTGGCAATCCTTTTCAGAGCCATGATGTCAAATCCTTGATCCACAGTAATGCAGGAAGAAAACCTATTTAAGGAGTGTAAGTGAGCGCAAGGTTGCATGTCCTATTTTGATGTCTACAGAATTTTATTTGACTTTGATTGCAAGATCCACATATTTACTATCATGATGGCAGCCACAGAATAATTTGTTTTCTAAAATGACCAATTATTTCACTTGGGGGAAAGTTCCATAGCCATACTGTCATATATGTTTACTTTCTAATTGATTTAGTTTTCAGATTTCATTCCCACTTTCTCTTTATCATTTGGTTTGCTCTTATTTTATAACTTGTGGAGTACATTGCACATACCAGGTGCTCAATAAATGACAGAATAAATAAATGAATGAATGAATTAGGGAATAAGATTTATAAATGTAACTTCAAGGAGAATTGTTTCTCTCTCTGTTCACTAGCTTTAGGTCTTTGGCAAATGAAGTTAGCACTAACTTTTTTACTCCTGATGCTACATAGGAAAATCTGGCTATTTCTCTTTGGAGCATGGGTAGAGCAACATCATGAATCTGGTCAGCATTCATAGACATAATTTAGGTATAGGTTTAGGGAAAGAGGTTATCATGTGAAGACTTAACTATATAATGTTTCTATATCTGCCAGACCCCCACCCTCTTGCAGGACTGCTTCCTTGATTCTGTGCAGATGCTATTTCTGGGTCCCCCTGCATTTGGACAGTACCCAATATGGCATCCATTTGTTGAATGGATGAATGGATGGATTGATGGATGGAAGGATGGAAGGTGTTACAGTAGGAATAACATCCAAAGTGCCTATCCCAGAATTTAATCAAGGCTTTTGACTCTTCTTTCATTTTTTTCTGGCTGCCATTCCACCAACATATGGCCACAGGGATGACAGAGAGGGAGTCCTGAAATGTTCGGTAGAACCGATTATAGACACCTATCGTATGATATTTCATTATATACTTGATCATTCTCAATAAGCAGCTTATGATTCCAACTCTGAAAATTTCAGCCCTATTTAACTCACTGAGCCACCCAGGTGTCCCAAATTTCAGCCCTGTTTCAGACCAGAAAGCTGCCTGTCCATAAGTTGACCATGTGCCTCTTGTTCAGGATGCTAATTTCTGGAGCTCTTCCTTCCTCCAGACCCCAGTTCTCTCAACTAACACACTTTGAAAAAGGCCCCTTACTCACTGTGATACCGGCCTTTGTCTTATCTTAGAGTTGGATTAGATTTAGAAGAAACTGCATGAAAGTCAGCAGATTTTGAAGGTGAGAGCGGATGATCCTGCCCCTCCAACTGTCTCTGAAAGAGGGACTTTGAAGAGCAGGGCTTGTCCCCCCGTTTCCTTGACATAGGCTGATACAGGTACTGGGGTTTGCTCATCATGAGCACCAGCAGTAAATGTTTTATAGCAAGCTCCTCTTCACCCAAGCCCACCCAGACTGTCTCTGAGTGTCCCTGGGGGTGATGAGACAAGGACACACACCCCTATCTGGAGAACCAAAATTGTTTGTCTTTCTCTTTCCATTTCTCTGGGCCCTGGGGATGGACATTCAGAAAAGAAAGAGCTGGCAAATGATGACTAATACCTAGCCGAATCCATACATGTGAAACTTGTATAGTAATAAGAACAAACATACTCCTGGGACCACATTGCAAATTATACCCCCCAAGTATTTGGATGGTGATAGGTTCCTGGATCTTTATCTTGTCCCAGATGGATTTGTGGAGCTTGGAGGAGGCAGAGCCCCATCTTCATGAGGCAATGGGTTGAAAATTGGCATTAACATTTTTTACTTTCCTTCCTAGGTAATTCTAAGTTGGGTGATGGTACACACAAAGAAAACTCTTCTGTCCACCTTCCCACACTGTGCTGAGTCCTCTCCATGTAGTACCCGAGATTTGATATGGGGTGTTGGAAGTAAGGGAAAACAGAAACCAAAGTAGCTGACCTTGAAGAGGTGTCTGATTGCCTTCGACTGAGGTGTTGACTTTAGATTCACAGGATAAAACATAAACACAGAATTTTGTGAAAATTTTTCCTCTTATGTGTGTCAGTCCTACATGTGTATGTGTGTGTATTTATTTTCTCAATGGACAAAGTTTTGGAGAGAAATATTCAAAACTCTCTTATCAGATCACGTTTGGTTCTTTACTTAAAAGAGGAGAAGTGGATGAAGTGTGAACAATGTAGTTTTCTGTTAATAAGGGAAGAAAGAATATATGCTTTTGGTTTTTGACTGACAGGCTAGTCAAGGATTCAAAGCCCAGGATTTCCATGGGCAGAAAAAAGAAGCTCAAGGGATAAATATCCTGAAAAGGAGTGAGAAGATCTATACAGTGGTTAGAAAATTAACTGAAGCATTTAAGATAAATTTATTGACTACCTGAAACTGGAGAACTAAATAAAATATTTCCAAGAGGATTTTTAGTTTCTATATAGAATCCATATGTGGATACTTTATATCCATAATTACCTACATGTAGATACTTAATAATTTAAGTCATTCTTTTATTCAAGCACTCATTCAGTTTATATTTACTGAGCATCTGTTATATGTGGGCACTGTCCTACACACTGGAAAAGCAGACATTAATGAGATACTGCCTTGACCTTCAAGGGCTTTCCAGTCCCCTTCAGAGTGAGCCATGCGAATAAGCAATATAGGGGTTGTGACAGAAGTGTGCATAGTATACCCTGGGGCTGAAGGAGGATGTGCTAGATCATTCTGAAAAGGAACTGGTACAGACTTTCCCATGAATGAGATACTTAAGCATTCTTCAGGAGGATGTAAAGTGTGTAGGACATGCCAGGCTGTCCCTTAAGGCATAAGGAGGAAAAGGCAAAAGAACGATATTGGAAAGGGGGTTCACAAACAAGCTTCTGTACCATGCCAAAGATGTTGGCCTTCCTTTTGAATAAAGAGTAGAATTAAATGACTAAATATACAGTTACAAAGATTACTTCTTGCTTAGTGTATAAGTCTGTTTAAAAGAATATGGTTGGGGGTCCCTGGGTAGCTCAGTCGTTAAGTGGCTGCCTTCGGGTCAGGTCATGATCCCAGGGTCCTGGGATTGAGCCCCGGCATCAGGCTCCTTGCTCAGCAGGGGGCCTGCTTCTCCTTCTCCTGCTCCCTCTGCTTGTGCTCCTTCTCTCACTGTGTCTCTCTCTGTCAAATAAATAAATAAAATCTTAAAAAAAAAAAGAATGTGATTGGAGACCATGAGGCCAAGCTATCTGCAGAGTTGATGTGTTCTAGTGAGAGACAATGAGTGCTTGAGTTAGGGAGATAACCAAGGGGATGGGGAGAGAGAATGCACGTGAAATCTGATTATCAGTATTTAGTGATGTCATGTGTGTGCTGAGGCAAAAAGCAGACCTTGGTTCTTCCCAGGTTTCTGGCTTATGTGGCTGAATAGATGGTTTCACTTGTACAGAGAATACCTGGGGGAGAATTACAGTAAGGGCTGAAGAAGAGTTTTTACATAGTTTTTAATACGATGTGTCTGATGTGCCTATGGCACATATAGGTGGAAGGTGACTAATAAGGAATTAACCAGATTGTTTTGGAGTTCATTAGAGATATCTAGCCCAAAGACGTGGATTTGGGAATCATATGCATTAGGTGATAGTTAAAGCCATGATAATAAAAAAAGAGTGTTTTAGGAGAGCAGTTTCATTGAGAAGAAAGGACAAGAACAGTATCTTAAGAATGGCCAATATTTAAAAGATGGACAGAAAGGGGCGCCTGGATGGCTCAGTGGGTTAAAGCCTCTGCCTTTGGCTCAGGTCATGATCTCAGGGTCCTGGGATCAAGCCCCACATTGGGCTCTCTGCTCAGCAGGGAGCCTGCTTCCTGCTCTCTCTCTTCCTGCCTCTCTGCCTACTTGTGATCTCTCTCTCTGTCAAATAAATAAATAAATCTTAAAAAAAAAAAAAGATGGACAGAAAAAGATAAATCCCCAAAGGAGAGCAAAAAGAAAGATCAGAGAAATAGAAAGCAAGCCAGAAAATAGAAGAGAAGGAAATCAGTGAACTATGCTCTGTATTATGCCAAGACACAAACTAAGACATTCACTTTAATCCTATGAGTAATTCCATTTTTTAAATATAAGAATATTCTTCTGCACAGCGCTACACTGAAGTTAATGTTTATCGAAAAAATAAAATAAGACCAAAATTACTGAGAGAAAGCCATTATTATTCTTCAAGAAAAATACATCACTTCTTTTGGTGTCATTTCCCATTTGTATTGACCTGTATACAAGGGTGAACATTATGTGGCATGTAGAGGAAATTTTAATTTCCAGAGAGCCTGGTATTAAGATGCTAATCAGAAATATAACAGAGTACAAATATACAATGACTTCATTGTGAAAATGAGAAGTAGTTATTACCCTGTATGAAAAAAGGACTCAGCTGATAGCAGATGATACCAAGGATAAAGATGCATAGGACCAAACATTTCCAAGGTGAGAATCATAGTTCATCCTGCAAGAATCCATCACATTCAAAAGAAGCTTCTGTTAGCCCCCTGGAAGCACACCCACCCCCCAGTAACTCATCACATTATTCTTAATTCCTCAATACACACACAGAAACCTGATGAATAGGAAAAATAGTAGATTCCACAGTTTCTTATTTTTTTGTCCAACTAGCGGACAAAAGTCCACATGATCTTTCATATCTCCAGAACTACAGTATAGACTCAAAAGGAGGGGGAAGGAGCGAGGACACTCTAAACACAGAGTCAGTGATAGATAGTCCCACATTAATGATATGATTTTGAAGGACAAATTGTATGTCTGTTAAATTGTTGTTTTTTAAGAAAACCATTCAATTCTCCCTTAACCTTTCAACTATTATTCATTTCATAGTGTGCTTAGGTGATAGAGAAATGTTTCTCAAAGCATGGTCCAAGAACCACCAGCATGAGAAAATCACCTCACTCTTTATAAGGAAGAAAAAAGCACTTTGCAAAGTCTAAAACTTGAAGTAATTATGTATGGCACTATTTAAAAAAAAATCTTTCATGCATACAAAGAACCTTAGAGAACTCATTTTAAAGATGATAATACTAAAGCTAGGACAGGTATGACTCCTTCAGACTAAAGGCAGATTTCTGTTAAGAGCCTAGGCATCAAATCTAGTGTATTTAAAATGAAATGTTCAGTTTTCTTCTTCTTGCCTTATCATAGTAAGTTGTTTCACTATCCCCTCCCCACCCAGCCAAGTTACTCAAGTGAGATACAGTCATTCCTGATTCTTCCTCTTCTCCAAAAGCTATCTGAATTCTGTTCATGGCAGGCCAAAGTCTGAGTACCATGGGGTGCTGGAGGTCTGTGTGTCTGGATCAGAGGGAGGGAGAAAGGTTTGACCCTCCCTCCTAGTATAATAGGCCTAAATACATACATTTAACATTGTTTCCATTATTAATTACTCAAATGAAAATACTTGATCTGTGCCTTTCTTAACCTCTGTGAGGCCTTATTCTTGTTGATGGTGCACAAAATCCACTAAACTGATGTAAAGTCTCTTAACGACTTCCAGGTCCCACTCCATTCCCTCCTGATTAAAAATTTTCAATGTCCTTTCTTTGAACCATATAAAATCCAAATTCCTTTTGAAAGTTATGAGAGTGCTAAATGATCTGGCCCTTCTTGCTTCTCAAACTATATCTCTGGAAATCTTCCTCTTTGATCAGGGTGTTAAAGTTACACTGGACCTAGGCAAGTTCTAGATCACATCAAAATCTTGTCAGTGGGATGCCTGGGTGGCTCAGTTGGTTAAGTGTCTGCCTTTGGCTCGGGTCATGATCCCAGAGTCCTGGAGTCAAGTCCTGTGCTGGGCTCCTTGCTCAGAGGGGAGACTGCTTCTCCCTCTGCCTGCTTCTCCCCCTGCTTGTGTGCTCTTTTTCTCTGACAAATAAATAAATAAATAAAATCTTTAAAAAAAAATCCTGCCAGCCTCAGGGTTTTTGTGCTCCCTGGTCACTACACCAGGAGTATATTCTCAGATTAACTGTCACTTGTCCCTCTCTCCCTTACCGCACTATCATGTAGCACAGTAGCACATGTTACAAACTAAAATTCGTATGCCTTTTCATTGTTGCTTCTTTGTCTTTTCTACTAGACACAGAGTCCTTAAAGGTAGGAACTATGTCTTGTTTCACTAAATCCCAGTGGCTTCTTATAGTACGTGGTCAATTAATTTGCTGCATAAATAAGTCAACAAATATCTGATAATTAGGCTTATGTCATAGTGGCTAACTGAAAAGAGTTAAGAATATAATATATTAGTCACTTTGTGTTTTTTGTGAAATATACATTTTTATTGAAAAAGATTACATTTTCATAGCCTTAGAAAAGCAGACTTTCCTCATATGTTTGCTCATGGATCACCATTTTCATTACACTGAGCAAGACTTGTAAGATGTTTAGTTACAAAACTCCCTTTGACTAACTTCAGTTACTGCTGAGGTTTTTTTTTTTCTGAAGTCCTATACATTTCTTTCTCCCCCATTTA
This sequence comes from Lutra lutra, assembly GCF_902655055.1. Lineage (NCBI taxonomy): Eukaryota > Metazoa > Chordata > Mammalia > Carnivora > Mustelidae > Lutra > Lutra lutra. The sequence goes on along the minus strand of NC_062288.1, from coordinate 97,857,566 downwards.
TTTTCTCCTCCCTCCCTCCTTCCCTTTTCCTTGTTTTCTTCCTCCTTCCCTCCCTCTCTTCCTTTTACCTCTCTTTTGTGTGTTTTCTTGGGCCCTTTCCCTCAACACTCTTCTCTCTTCTGAATGTAAATGATTTTCAGGCATGGTGTGAATCACAGTTTAATGAGGAATGTCAAATAGGACTTGAGATAACAAGGTAACAAATAGCAAAAATCAAAGCAAACAAAAAAACAACAGTGGTAAATCTTTAGCAGCCTCAGCTCTTAAAGCTCCTATGCTGACTAATTCAGGGGGCACATGCCCCATCCTTCCCCTTCCTATCTACCCCCAAGAAGGTATAAGTGTGAATAATGCATGGGCTGAGTCAGGAGCTCTATTGACTTAGCTCTTTTTTTTTTTTTAAAGATTTTATTTATTTATTTGACAGACAGAGATCACAAGTAGGCAGAGAGGCAGACAGATAGAGAGAGAGGAGGAAGCAGGCTCCCTGCAGAGCACAGAGCCTGATGTGGGGCTCGATCCCAGGACACTGGGACCATGACCTGAGCCGAAGGCAGAGGCTTTAACCCACTGAGCCACCCAGGTGCCCCTGACTTAGCTCTTCCTCCTCTCCCAGAAGGCCCAATTTTTCATATGAAGAGAAATCTACTTATAATTTGTCCTTCCCTCTTTCTTGACAAATAGCCTATAGCTGCATCTTTAGTAACATAGGTAAAGGATAGGTCTTTACAAAAAAGTTCAACACTGGACTCCTTGTAAACATATCAATGTTCCTCACTGACTATGGCTGAGCATGAGCTAACATCCATATGAGGAGGACTTGTGCTATAATTCATCAGTAAAAATGAAACAATGGTCATAACACTCAAGTTTGGGCTCTTTTCTAAGTTTTTTTCTTTTATGCTCTTTCATGCCAATTCTGGACACACTATAGTAGTGGAAGGTGATGATATAAATATATTTTCCCTCTTCTCCATGAGAACTTGCATAATATATAAAACATCTGTAATACTGGTATATTAATCAAAGACAATTGATTTATCATTAGTCGAGAGAATAAGAGGGTTTCATGTTACTATGACTAGAATGGGGATTAGTCAAAAGAAAATTCAGGAGAGCTTAGAACCTGAAGTTCAAGGTAAAGATTCTCTTTAGCTTCTTAGGTTGAGACCTAGGGGAAATTCTTATGATTTAATGATTGCTGATGTGGAATTGTCCCACATACAGAATCTTAAATATTCCCAACCCCTGAAGACCATGAGATGTTTACCTATGTGAGGTCAGACGTTTGAGGTTTGGTGTACTCTGCTCAACATTCATTTGAACAACACCTAAAGATGAGTGAGAATTGCCCATTACAGTGAATTCCTTGCCAGTCAATGTCCCTATGATAAATTATTTTGAAATAAATAAAAATTGTTTAGTTTAAATTTGTATATTCTGCTTAATTGTATCATCTATCTGGACACACATTTAGTTGCTAACTACATCTAAAAGCCTTGAATTGAATTCACACTTATCTCTGGAGACATAATCCTCCATCTTTTAAGAGCTCAATTGGTATGATAATTCACTTCTTGGTGTGTGTCAGGCACTGTGCCAGGAACTTTGCATACATATTCTCATGCAGCAATTGTTCAAAATATACCCCAAACTGAATAACTTCATGTGAATGAAAAAATTGAAACTCCAAGACGTTAAATGACCTTGAATCCAGGTCTGTCTGATTACAAATCTCATAAACTACTAAACTACTACCCCAGTCTTTGTCTGGTATGTTGCATTTGGTAAGCTCAGGAGGGACATGAATAGGCATACCATATGCAAGAGGGTCATGCCGTCTGAGTTCCATTTACCTTAATGTTTATTATGCAAAGCCATTTTTTAAATACTTTCACCCTTTCTTGATTTTAAATTAACAAAGTAGAAGTAGAAGATAATGAAATTCACCCACAAGGCAAACATTCCGAGGTAAATTTTGTTAACATTTACTGTATTTTTTGTCAGATTTCATGTAGTTTTAACATAGTTGAGTTCATACTCTATACAAAATTTCCTATGCTACTCTATCATTTATCCTAAAAATCCAGGTAATCTATCAACAAACTTAATTTTAATAGGTATATGATATCCCATTATATGAACATATCATAATTTACTTAATCTTTTTTGGATACTTAGGTTGTTTTTTCCATATACTAAAAATATTATACTACTTTAAAATATTATACTAATATTATTCAACTTCCTGTCATAACATATTTCTCATGAGTATATGCACATACTACAAATAGAGGAATACTTTTGTGTATAAAACTTCTTCATTTGGGATTATTGTTTTAATTTTTAGACATATACTTTCTGAATAAGGAGTGCATGGGTGGCTCAGTCAGTTAAGTGCCCAACTCTTGATTTTCTCTCAGGTCATGATCTCAGCACCATGAGATCAAGCCCTATTTGAGGTTCCATGCTCAGCAAGGAGTTTCCTTTAAAAATTTCAGCTTCTCTCTTTCTCTCTGTCCCTCCCCCCAACTCTCTCTCTCAAATTAATAAATAAATTTAATATATATATATATATATACTTACTGAAAGATCAGAAATATTTTCATGACACAAGTCAGTACAAATGTTTAGATCAGTGAGTCTTGCTTTACCACTTATTAGTGTGTGACCTTAGGTAAGATGTTTAATTGTCTCAATTATTTCTTCATTTTTAAATTGGGTATAACATCAATACTTCAGAGTTCCTGTCATATCTAAATAGAATAATAAAGAGAAATTACTATTACTTATTATATTATGAAAGTACTTTCTAAAAAGTTTGATCCAATTAATTTTTCCATCTTAAGTATGTAAGAATTTCTTAACATCTCCTTGCTGGCTTGTCTTTCTGTGTACATGTATATAATAATTGTTAGACTTCAGTAATTATTAATTTAAGATTGTATATTTTAAATCTTCATATTTCTCATGACTAGTAACTATGCTATGCTCTTCTCAGTACATTTGAGGCTACCTGGCATCTATCCATCTCACTACTGGCAGTATTTAAACCTTGATCATCTGATCATGTTGATTTCTGCCAAGTTTCTCTGTCAAAGTCATGATTTTTCCTTAGTAATTTATTAAAGTTTTGTAGGAGATATTCTGATGCTATACCAAAATTATGACCCTCATTAGAACTTTAAGCACCAGGTTTAGCTTCAGTTGATACCTCCTGCTAAATCAACCACCATTATAATGGTCATTGACTGACAAGTTCTTTTTCCATTATCCTTCTACATTTATGAGTTGTCGTTCTTCTGCTAAAGAGCTTACACATCTCATTTTGCTGGTCATTTATTTATTTATATCAGTATGGACTCATGAATCCCTATTTTTTAAAATGGTTATAAACTGTTACTTTCATTTTTTAATTTTTATTTGGCCAATGAGAGTCCCTTCAAGGTGATTCCTATATCCTATTATTACATCCCCACCATTTTTTTTAGAATTTTCTTATTTTCTGGTGTAAAAGTGTTACAGGTGCTTCGTGTATTTTTTTTTTAATCTTATCCTGGAATTAGCCATTTCTTCAGGAAGTCCTGTTCCCTTTAGTGGAGAAGTTTAAAGACCAATATCTGGGCTGTCAGTGTGCTCACTGTCAGCAGAGTGTCAGTGTTTGTAAAGAGACCAGCAAACAGGGGTGGAAAAGAAATGCATTTACATGGTCCCATATTTACATACACTAACATATAATCTATAAATATTTCTTTATTTATGTATATATATTTTAAATACAATTTCACTAAAACATAACTTGTACTTCCTCAAAATTAAAAACTTCTGTGAAAAGCATCATTAAGAAATGCAGAATTGAATAAAATATTTAAAATGCATATTTCTGACAAAGAACTTCTGTCAAGAATATATAAAGGCCTCTTAAATTTAATAAGGAGACAAATGACCCAAATAATAAATGAGCGAATGGTTTGTACAGATCCGTTGCTAAGGAAGGTATGCAAAGGATCAATAAGCACATTAAAAAATGTTCAACATCGCTAACTGTCAGAAAAATACATATTAAAACAAGGGGATAACACAATACATCCAATGGTTAAAAATAAATGGTTAAAAATAAAAAATGTAAGTGTGGAGAAGATGTTGATCAAATGGAATTCTCATATGCCGGGGTGAATGTAAAATGGAACAACCTTTCAGTGCCATATAAACTAAAACATACACTTCTATGTTGAAAAATAAGTGAATACTTTTAGGTGTTTTCCAAAGAGAATGAAAACATAGGTTCAAAGACATCTGTTGCAACTGTTCAGAGCAATTTCTAAAAAAAATAGCAAAACCATCCAAATGCCAATTGACAGTTGAATGGATTAAAAAATATTGGCATGTCCATATAGTGGAACACCACTCAACAATAAAAATAAATGAACCAATACACGCATTAACATGGACGAAACACAAAATCATGCTAAGTGAAGAAGCTAGACAGAAAAGAATATATTCTGTATGATTGTATTCATATGAAATTACGCAACAGGCAAAACTAATCTAGAGTGGCAGAAATCTATAATGGCATATCAGTGGCTGCTTAGGACAGAGAGTTAAGGACATAAACCAATTGTAAAGGGACACCAGGAGAATTGTTTGAGGGATGGAAATGATCTATATCTTCATTGTGTTGAATTGTCATAACTCATTGGACTTGACTCTTAAAATAGATACACTCGGTTGTGTGTAATCTATTCCTCAGTAAAGCTGTCCAAAAACCAAAATGATTTCATAGTGCTTGCTCCAATTCCAATCTTACTCTTCTGGATGCTTCTAGTCTATCACCATGCCATAACTGTGAACACCTTTTCCAACTGTGAGAAAGTCCTCAAAGTGTTTGCTTATTTGTTCAGCCAACTACTTCTTTGTTCAATGCATTCAGTCTCCCAACCATGCTACCTCTATATTCTGCATTCTGGAGTGCCTCCCACACATGTGCACAGATTCCTGCATGATTATCCCACCCACACCATGCAACTGGCCGACTGCTGGCTTCTTTTTCTAGGAAAAGAAGGTGGGAAAAGTGGGAATATCCAATTATCGCATTTTATAGCTTTATGCTCTTTTCTTCATCATCATCTTTGTTTCCACTGATATTTTCTTTTCTTTCTATTGGAAAGAAATATTCTGTCTTTCATTGGAAACTGCATATGTGGAGTTTTACACATATGCATGTGGTCCAGCTATCTACTTTGTTGAGATTCCCTCAAATATGCATGTCACCTGGACTATTTGTTTTATCCAATGAAGTCTTTGGTCTTTTGTCTGCTTGTGAGCAGAAGCTGTAGAATGCACCTGAGCGTGAGAGATTGGGGTGCAGGGAGAATAATCGGGGGATGCTCTCATTCTTCAGTGTTCAGACTTTAATTAATTCCTCTGTCTTCAGATCTAAGCCTCATTGGTTTCTGCTTCATCTGGGATCCCAAAACTTAGGATTCTTATCCTTACAGTTTCTACAGAAACTTACAGTTTCTCTGTAAAATGAGCTTCCACGCTCCTGCCCAGGATGAGTTGTTACCAGCTGTGTGGAATGGTGCAGAATCAGAAGATCCAACCACTATAATAACAGACTTTCAACTTGTTCCCTGTTTTCTCCCCTTTGTGTACCCCCAGGGTCCACTGCTGCTGATGGATTCAAGTCTGCAGCTTCTCAGGGGCTCTTGGAGGTAATGTGTCTCACCTTTTATTGGTTTTCCCTTCTCCATGCTCATTAGTTGGTAGCTGCTTGTCTGATAAATTAGTTATAACCCTTCCCTCTGCTTTCTATCTATATTTTTTAAAATGCAGCAATTCCTCTTATTCAGGATGTCTCCTCTGCCATTCTGTTTTCTCCTGTGCTTTACACATTGTGCTCTATCTATTTCAGTGGTATCTGGGAAGATGAGATAAATATGTATGATAAATCTTCCTAATTCTAGAAGACCATTTATTATCACTTAAAATCATTTATTTCTCTCACTAAGGCTTCACTCTAAGAATTCTCTCTAAAATGAATTTATCTAATTTTTTACTAAGAAAATTACCTTAGCATATTCAGGAAAATATTTGACTATTAGTAAATTGCTGGCTTATTTTTTTCAGGAGTTACTTAATAAATGGAGGAATTATTTACCTTTAAATGTGATGTGAAGATTATTAAATTCCATCATAGATACCCTGTCAGTATCTCCCTGTCTGGATTGTGTATAATGAGTTGAATCCATCTGGGTTCTTCTTCCATTTACCTTAGTCCCAACCCTCCTCTAGTGGTATGTTTGATAGATGAGAACTGATATAAATGCAAGATTAAAGAACTCAAAATTGGTCACTTTAACAATAAATATCAGTCTGTTTCATTACTTGGCTTCAGAGCCCAAATTTACTTCTATAAGAATTTGAATTAAATCTTTTTCATCATGAACAGATCTGTTAGTTCAAATGAATATCCAATCTGGTTTGTATAAATACACACACACACACACACACACACACACACACACACACACACACACACACTCTTTGTGTACTGCTTTCCTGGAGATGAGGGAGTCACCTGACACATCCGTCAGGTTAATTAAAGGCCAGAGGTAGCCTGAGTCTGGGGATGGGGTTGGTAAGAGTGTATTTATCATTTATCTTCTTCACTAAGAACGGTCACTGTTCTGGCTTTAGTTGTTAGCCAATAGGACAAACATGAGAAGCTCAAAGGCTGTATTCAAATATGAACCTAAGGAAGAACCTCACCCATTAGAGACTTATTAAAGCCTTCTGGCATATTCTCCCTTGCTTCCTTTCACCCTCCCTGAGTAGCTGTGAAGAATCCTCAAAGTTTTTAAGTTGAAAGGTATGTGCACCTCTGAGCCTGCCCAGGGAAATCACCTTCAGGGTTTCTCAGAAGTTTTCTTGTTCTTGCTCCCAGAGAGCTCTTACAACTTCAGTTAGTTCACTAAAGAACCTCATGGAGCCATTTAGAGAACTCATTAAAAAGACACAGCTGGAAAATTGCCTCAGGTATTTTGGCAAAGATGAAAAAAAAACTTTTTAATTGATCTCAAAGGAATAGAAACTATTTCAGGATCTAAAAAATAAGTGTCAGGAAAAATCTCCTTGTGGAGTTCATTAAACCTTGCTTCTATTAATTACAGAGCAGTGCTCTCTGCAGGCAACTGCTCAAGAGACCATGGGGCACAATGCCTTTTGAGAAACTGTTCTGGTTGCTACACTGTGGGACTCCAGAGTTAAGGTTAAGAGGAATGTGGACACACACTCCTTGGAGAATGGAGTTCCAAGCATCTTATCAATGGATTGAGCTCCTTTTCCTAATCACACATTTAAATAAAATAATAAACCAAATAACTGCCAATGTATTCCAGGCACAGTACTAAGATCTTTACATGAATTATTGTAATCATCAAAATAATTTTTACAAGTGAATATTTATTGCCCTTTTATTTATAAAAGGAGAAGCAAGTTCAGTCAAGTTAAATAACTCATCCAAGGTCATATAACTGTAAGGTCCAAAATTTCAAAGTGATTCCAAAGCTTTTTCTATTTTTCTGCTGAGAGAGTCTAGCATGAACTCAAGCATAGTCTCCCTACACCAAATCATAGTCCCCAGTTCAGCCACCCAAACAACCACCCTGTATATTTTTTCCTTGGCCAATAGCAAGAACATAAAGATGATGAGAAAGGATATAAGCTTAAACTTCCTCAAAGTAACATTATTCCAATTTTAACATTTCCTGCTGCTAACACACCTGTCCCAGTTGCTGTTAACCCCAGATCTGATTCCATCATCTCCTTGCCGCATGGTCCATTTACAAACCTTTGTAGGTCCACTAATACATTGAATATTTCTCAATAGATAGAGACCAAACTGATACCAAATTATTCAACGCTCTCAGTTTTTCTGTAAGACTTAACTAAGGCCCAAGGCATGGAGGAATGCTTGGGGTTAATAAGTTACAATGTTTGTTATAATGTTTGTAACAATGTTATAATGTTTGTCTGGGTCCTCCAAGAGCTGATGCCATGGCATGATTGGATCCATGGTACTTACTGTGGAAACACTGTAAGAGAAAATGAGGAGGGATCTAGGGAAGGTTTGGAGAGCCATTTAATCCAGGTCTGATTCCTGGGAAGGAGAGAGAGAGAGAAGAAAGGGAGGGACATATATACATGCACAAAGCTATGTGTAGGATATGGGAACCAGAAGGGAAAGAACAAGATCCCAGGATAATGCAGGGTCTTGGGTTGGTAATAAAACTTCTTTACAAATTCTAGGCCTAAAGAAGAGGAGATTGCTGTTACTAGAGCCTGGAGACAAAGAGGAATGTGTAAAAAGGGCAGCTGATGGAAGCAGGAATCTTAAGTCAATTGACTAGTCCATGCTAATCCTGTAGGAAATGAATAAATACTAGACCTCATTCTCCTCCCTTTCTCCAGTCTCATATCTTTGTTTCAAATGAGCCAAACCCAGTAAAAAGCCAGAGGGCAGTAAAGCCCTATGGTGTAGTATACACAGATCAGTTTTACCTGGCACAGAGAATGACAGAGAAAGGTGAAGCATGGATATGGAAGGGGCATAAGGTAAAATGTCCATACATAACTTGATTTGTATGTTCATCAGAACTGGTGATGATTTTAGACTCCATAAATTTTAGACTCTATAAATCAGAAATCTCAAGGAATTAGTAATAAGAAGTACAGGATTTAATAGTGAAAAGAGGAAGAGAAAGTTCCTCTTTAGAAAAGATTGTCAACTAATAATTATAAAAAGTAATGACAGAATTAAAAAAAACATTATTTTGTAGCCAACAATAATTGATTCAGGCAGCCAATGAATTCTAAAATAATTGGCTGAAAATATTATTAGGAAATAGAATCCTTATATAGTCTCCAAGATTCATGATGCAGAATACTAATTAATTTCAATGGAGGAAAATGTTCCTTTACAATGGAGAAATCTGGTGGAAATCACCTAACCAGATCACCAAACTTAACATTATCAATAATGGGACATATTGACATCATGTGTCTCATGATACAACACATTGGGAAGAATAAAACCTCATCTATGTAGACTTCCTTCCCGAAAAGTTTCATCTGGATGTAGATATGTTGAATCCAGATTTCAGGACATTCTACAACTAACTGGACTCTTTAGAAATATCAATGACATTAAAGACAAAGGGAGAAGGAACACTTAGAGATTAAATGAGGCTGAGGAAATAAAGTAAATACAATGCACGATCTTTATTGGATCTCCAATTGAAAAAAAAAAAACAAGAAAAAACAAAGGGCCATTAATATGTAATATTATTGAATCAATGTTAAATTTTGTGAGTGTGATAATGGTATTGTGTTTAATATTTGCTTCTAGGAGATTCATGCTAAATTATTTAGGAGTGAATGGGTGTTTGTGTACATACATTCTACTAAAGTTCATTCATACTGTCTAAAACATACTTTTAAATGATTCAGTCAAAATATATATTTGCAAATCATATAAATTTTTTGATTATAACATATCTCATAATAATGCCAAAATAAACTACATTAAAACAGCATTACTGACATTTTAGACGGGAAACTAATTCTTTGCTGTGACCAACTGTCCTCTACATTGTAGGATGTTTAGCAGCACCCTGGTCCCTACCCACTAGTCACCTGTAGCACCTCCCTTCCTTATCATAATAATCAAAAGTATCTCCAGACATTGTTATATGTCTCCTGAAGAACTAGTAAAAATCTCTACTCATCTATCTCTGAGTATACCTGTGTGTGTATACCTAGCTAGCTAGCAAAAAATAGAAAGCAACATAGGTAGGTAGGTAGATAAGTAGTTGGGTAGGTAGGTAGACAGACTGATAGAAAATATTTCAAAATACAATTAGCAGTTAGTAAATAATAAGAGGAGTTATGGGGGCTCCTGAATGGCTCAGTTGTTAAACATCTGCCTTTGGCTCTGGTTGTGATCCCAGAGTTCTGGGATAGAGCCCTGTGTTGGGCTCCCTGCTCAGTGGAGAGCCTACTTTTCCCTCTCCCGCTTCCCCTGCTTGTGTTCCCTCTCTCACTGTGTCTCTCTCTGTCAAATAAATAAATGAAATCTTAAAAAAAAAAGAGGAGTTATGGATGTTCATTATATTATTTTTTCCAAAATTCTAGTTACAAAAATTTCACAATAAAAATGTAGGGAAAAAAGTTAATCAAATGACACATCAACTGAATTGGCAAACAAATGTAACACAAAAATAAGACCAGGAAAACCACACCATTTAGAATACTATAGGACAGTCTAAATTTGACCCACTTCCCTTCTCTCATTACTTATGTTGATTTATGTTTGATAGGCAAAAGCTCACAAAGAATCTGTCCATATACATTTTCTTTCTCTTACTCTCTTAAATTGCCCAACACAGGCTAGTTACTTGGCACCGAGGCAGCCATCAAGTGTCAGGGTCATCCCTAGTCATATTCGACTTCAGGGTTTAGAACCCAGTGTCTTATTTATGAAAAATGATCAAACTAATATGCAAACAAAAGAGCCCTACCCTGAAGTGTCAGTTGGATGAATGAGCATTCCCGTCCCAGCCAGCCTGCTTGGTGCCCTCACACCAACCTTCTCTCCTTCTCTGCCTCCCCTTGCCAGTCTCTCCTCTCACATGGAACTCCTGAGTTTAATGAAACTCAGGTCATTCAGCTTCAGCTAATTTTAATTCAGTCACTTAAACTAAAGCTTAATAATTTTGTCAAGCTTGTATTTTAGAATCAGACCAATGTGACAAAAAAAGAAAAGAAAAAGAAGCAGCACCATAGGCATCACTTAATTGCCTTTATTTCCCCTCTTCTAACCAGCTGCCATGAAATAAGGAAAGGAAACCTCACTGAAAATGAAGTGGGGATCCCTGGAGGGGATGCCCACACATGTACCACTCCTTGTACTCTGCCTCACTACCTGGCGGGGGGGGGGGTTCCTTTTTGAATAGGAACTTTACCTCCTCTTTAAGGAAAAGAAGGAAGACCTCTCCCCATCCCAACAACAAGGCACTAACCACCTCCTATAGCCAACGAGAAACTGTCACAATCCCAAACGCTTGTCCTTCTCCAATGAACTTCTGTGCAAAACAACCCTCTCCAGTTTCCCCCAAAGCCTAATAAAAGTTGACCTTCCCTTTGTCTTCAGACTTGGCATAGTTTACTTGTCCCCAGTTCCAATTCCTCTGCTATTCCCAAATAAATTCATTTTGCTAGTAAAGTAACAGGCTATTTTATTTTTAGGGTTGCTATCCTGAGCCCTGGGGCCACCCATAACCTCTGAATATTAAATCCACTCATCAGTTTTCCTGTTCATTTAAGTCCATTTGTCATGGTTCTTTGACCTCACAGCAACCTCTAGTCTAACATTTTCTTTTCCTAGTTTTCACTGCTTATCTTACCCTGCTTAGAGTCCACGCTCCATCAATAAAGAATATTCTTAATAAATAAGTTCAATCTCATTGCCATTTCACTGAAACTGACAGGAAAATACACCATCCTGGGATCAATCCCACTATCTTACCATCTTCTCCATGGCGCTCAGGCTGAGCACTGCTGGAAAAACAAACAAGCAAGCAAACAAACAAACAAAAAACGACTTTGCTGGAGAAGTGGTTTCCAATAAAATCCCTAAAATCCAGTCTCTTCTGGGCCACCAGCAATCATCTCTATCATTCTCCACACTGATATCTTAAACATGTTCACTCTATTTAAACCTCGGACCACCCACCCAACTCACCAACAACCCCTGTCACACATGGCAGGTGACTTTATCTCCTTTTCACAGAGCAAAAGAGAGGACATTACACAGACACCTTTTGACTTCCCAACACAAAACATTCAAATGTCCCTGGAACGATGCCATGCTTTCCTCATTCTTTCTAACCGAAGGAGAAACTCCTCCATTCATATGAAAGCCCATTTTCTACACAGGTGCTCTTGACCCCATCTCTTTCTTTTTCTCAAGAAATGAATGACTTCAGTTTTCCACTTTCCCTCTTTATTGGCTCTTGATGCCATTCTTCCCAAAGAGCACAAACCAGCAAGCCTGTCTCACCAGCTCCTGGCCTGTCCCTTCCTGCACTGCCAGAATTGTGGAAGAACTCTTCTACCCTCCTTCTCCTTCCTTTGATGTATCCGAAAACCCAACTTTTTACTAAAACCCCACTAAAATTATTTTAATAGGTTACTAGTAAATTTCACATCATTTAAAGCCTTAACTGTTTTAGATGTCACCTTAGTTCTTAGATTTTTTCAATCCCCAAATCTCAGAAGTAAAAAGGGGGACTTCCAGTTTTAACATTGAGGTTTACATTTGTCACCGTCTGTTCAGGCTGCTGTAACAGATACCACAGACTGGCTGGTTCATAAACAACAAATATTTATTTCCCACAGTTCTGAAGGTTAGTAAGTCCAGGGTTATGGTCCCAGCAGATTCAGCATGGAGCGAGGCCCACTTTCTGGTTCAGAGACAGGTACCTTCTAGCAATGTCCGCACATCCTGGAAGGGACCAGGGATCCCTGTGGAGCCACTTTTACAGCACCACTAATTCCAATCATAAGACTCCCCCTTCGTGATCTGACCACCTCCCAAAGGTCCCATCTCTTAACATCATCACACTGGGACCCAGAATTTTAATATATCAATTTTGTAAAAAATCAATTAGCATTTTAACAATACTGAATCTTCCTTTACATGAGCATATCATATCTCTATTTTTTAAGGTTTTATTTATCTCAAAAATATTTCAAAGTTTTCAGAATAGAGGTCTTGTACATCCTTTGTCAAATTTATCCCCCAGTGTTTCATAGTTGTGTTGCTACTATAAATTGTTTTAGTTTTCAAGTTCAAATTTTATTGCTTAGTACTTAGAAGTATAATTAATATTGTATATTGACCTAGTGTTCTGTGACTTTGCTGAAGCAATGTGTTAGTCCAGTAGCTTTATTTATAGTCCCTCCTTCTGCACACACACACACACACACACACACACACGCTCTCATGTTATCTGAGGAAAATGACATTTTTCTTCATTTTCAACCTATACACGTTTTAATTTTTTTCCTGCCTTATCACACATCCTAGAACCTTCAGTACAAAACTGAATGAAAATGATGAGAGTAGTCATTTTTGCCTCACTCCTGTTGTTCAGCAAAATAATTTAGTCTTTCACCATTATGTTAGTTGTAGGTATTTATAGTTACCCACGATCAGGTTGAAAAAGTTCCTATCTATTCCTAAATAAGTGGATTAAAAGATTATATTTATTTATTTATTTGAGACAGAGAGAGAGAGAGAGAGAGAGGGAGAGTGAGTGCTTGAGCATGAGGAACAGAAGGAGAAGCAGACTCACTGCTGAGCAAGGAACCTAATGCAGGGCTTGATCCTGGGACTCCCTGGATCATGACCTGAGCTGAAGACAATGAATTGAGCCACTCAGTCACCCCATAAATAAGTGGATCTTAAAAACTTCCCTTGACATCTATTAAGATGATCATATGAGTTTCACTTACTTTTTAGGTAAAACACCAAAAACATGATGCATCAAAGAAATAATTGATAGGCTGGACTTTATTAAAATTAAAAAGTTTGTTCTGCAAAAGACAATATCAAGAGAATTAGAAAACAAGCCACACACTGGAAGAAAATAATTTGCAAAAGACACACCTGATAAAGAACTCTTATGCAAAATACTCAAAGAACTCTTAAAACTAAAAAATCAGAAAACAAGAAATGAAATTTTTAAATGAGCCAAAGATTTCAAAAGACACCTCACCAAAGAAGATATATAGATGGCAAATAAGCATATAAAAACACAGCATATATCATCAGGGAAATGCAAATTAAAATAACAGTGAGATGTCACTATGTGACTATTAGAATGGCCAAAATCTGGAACACTGACAACACAAATACAGGTAAGGATGAACAGGAACTCTCATTCATTGCTGGTAAGAATGCAAAATGTTATGACCATCCTGGAAGTCAGTGTTATGTTTTCTTACAAAACAGTCATATCACACTATCAAACAATCATGCTCCCTGGTATTCACCAGAAGTAGCTGAAAACCTACATCATGCAAAAATCTGCATGTGGATATTTAGAGCAGCTTTATTCAAAATTGCACAAATCTAAAATCAACTGAGACGCCCCTCAGTAGGTGCATGGACAAACAAACTGGTATTATACCTAGACAGTGGAATATTATTCAGTGCTAAAAAGAAATGAGGTACCTAGCCATGGATAAACCTTAAATGTGTATTACTAAATGAAAGGAGCCAATCTGAAAATGCTATATATGGTATGGTTCCAACTTTATGACATTCTGGAAATGGCAAAACTGTCCAGACAGGAAAAAGATCAGTGGTTACCAGAGGTTGAGCAGGGAGGAACAGGTGGAGAAAAGAGGATTTTCAAGGCAGCAAAAATACTCTGTACGATACCATAACTGTGGGTACGAGACATCATAAATTTGTCCAAACTCATAGAATGTACACCACCAAGAGTGAACCCTAATATAAACTATGGGATTTGGATGATTAGGATATGTCAGTGTGGGCTTATCAGTTATAACAAATATACCACTCTGCTGGGGAACTTGATAATGAGGGATAATGCTTATGTTGAGGCAGGGAATATATGGGAAATCTCTGCAGCTTCTGCTCAATTTTGCAGTGAACCTAAAACTGCTATAAAACTTAAAAAATTTTTAAACAAGTCCAAAAAATACCTAATTCTGTTTTTCCCACAGGAGCAATGGTTCAGTACATGTTAATTCAGTCTTCACAGCAATTTTATAGAGCGTAACTACCAAAAATAACAGAAATCAACTCTATTACTTCTGGTTCAAGGAAATTTCCTACCGGGTTTGCCTCTTCCTTTGCTTGTCTAAGAAAATGCATCTGCTTCAAAGATAGTCAAAGGGAACCATAATAGCACAGCTGATTCTTGTTATTTGCAGTGGTTATGTTCTATAAAGTTGCTTTGAGCAATGAATTAACAAATATTGAACTATTGCTCCTAGGGGATATACAGAGTTAGGTTCTTGCAAATCTTTGGTTACAGCATTTTAATTAACCAAAATGCCATTTGCATTATATGGGGTACTTTACCAACATCCTTGCAAAACAAGCCCATCTCATCAGAATTGAAAACCTGGTCTTACACCTAACCCTTTCCTTGTATAACACTTAGCAAGTATTTTAAAAATTCTTTTGCAGCCATCATAGCTGCAGGACATCTTGCCTGCAAGCTTAACATTTCCCATGGTACACTGCCTTTTTAAAAATGTCAGTCAGCCAGCCTAGCTGAGAAGGGTTTAAGAAGTATTTAACATTTTCCTGATTTGGGGTAACATGATCATAAATTTATTTTGCTGTTGGCCTCACAATAATGC
The DNA here is from genome assembly GCF_902655055.1 of Lutra lutra. Taxonomy (NCBI): domain Eukaryota; kingdom Metazoa; phylum Chordata; class Mammalia; order Carnivora; family Mustelidae; genus Lutra; species Lutra lutra. Next base: position 97,842,104 of record NC_062288.1, on the reverse strand, counting down.
TGTCCATTACACTTTTTAAAAATCAGTTGTCATTTCATGAATGCACGAATTTAGTCATTTTTCTATCTCTTCCATAGCTTTATCATGCACTATAGTTGTTAGGTTAGCACTTTCTGGGGAGCTCTCATGTACGGACTGGCACATTTCCTTTTCCTTCTTCAGGATGTATTGTACTGCTGATTCATTAATATTGGATTCATGGCCAACAGCACTATAAATCATGCCTAAAGACGGTTAGCTAGCCTTCATCAACCAGATTTATGGTTATTTTCTCCAAAAAGTCCATCACAGTCCCTTTGTGTTTAGAAACACTAGACAGTTCTTCGGCACTACATTACACTTGGGTACCATTTGAAACAGCAATTATCAACAAAAACCACCAAAATGGAAAAATGTGGCATCAACTGGACAATGAAAAGGACATTAGTTTACAATATGAGAGCTGAAACAAGAAGACAGAATATCAGCTTGTTCAGCCTCAGCTGGAAATACGCACGTTGGGAGACTTGCAATTTTCCCCATCCTGCACATACTCATGAATGACCATGAAAGCATCCCCTGCACTGATTGGGAATTACACATAAATTTTACCCAGTAGACAAACTCACAAATACAGAATCTAGCAAATAATGAGAATTCACTGTATCTTTGAAAATAGTCTGCAAGAAAAAGGGAAAGAAACTAGAAACTTAATGGCTGATAGAAAATACACAAAAGACATTTTCCCACATAACAGGTGACAGTAGTAACTAAACATTTCTCAATAATTTTTTAAAAAAACGAATGAAACTCTTTTCTTTATAAAACAAGAGGACTTTGTAGAGACTTAAGACTTCCCAGAGAATCCAGAATTTAGGACTGGTATGTTGATATAGTAGAAGGAAATAAAGTATGAAAAAACAAGGCTTAAAGTAGAAATGAAAAACTTTGAAAAATACCCCAGAAATGAATTTGAGAGTAGAAGGGGGAAAAGAGAATAGAGTTACAGCTGGAAACACATGAAGAAAAATGGAGCATATAAATAATGAAAGCAAATATAATCAAATTGAAATACAGAATTAAAATGAATTAGTAGTAAAATGATAGATATGGAAGATAGGCATAGAAGACGTAATGCATTCATTTTCTAGGAAATCTAAATAATAAAATACACATTTAAAAAATATAATTTAAAAAATTTCCTGAAGTAAAAAGACAGGAATCTAGGGATTGAAAAGGCAAACTATGTCCTTGAGAAACTGATACAAAGTGGTCATATAAGGAAGTAGTCTAGTAATGTTATTAGATTAAAAAGATAAAGGATCATGTGGTTAGCTAAGCCCAAAAAGAGCCATTTATAAATCAAAAAGAATCATTCTGGACTTATACATTTCCACAGCAATATTCAATGCTAAAGTTTGTGAAGTCACTTGCACAGAGTTCTTGAGGAAAGAAAATATCATCCAATTTCATACCCAGCCAAACAGTTATACAAATGCAAAGGCACAAATACTGTAGAAATAGAAGGAATTTAAAGAATAGTGGTCCTGGAAAATCCGTGGTAAAAGAAGTGGCAATGAGCATTGGATCGTTTTTCATTATAGGTATATAATGAATATAAATATGAGGATTTAAGTGGTAGAGCAGAATTCAAATGCTTAAAACATGCCCTATAGAAACATATTATAAGTAACAAAAGTTGAGAGGAAGAAAAGACAGTGATTGTGTAATGTTGACTTCCTCATCTTTAATATCTGGCAACAAAGTATTTTACTTAAATCTGACAATTCAAGTGAAAGAGATATAAGTACATTTAACTGATGAAAGTAATTACCAAGAATGATAATATGATTAAGTAAAACCAGGTAGTGAGGAAGGAGAAAGAAGATAGGATAAAGAGTATATAGATAAATTTCATTATTGCCCATACCAGGTTACTACTTACACATGGCAGTATATTAAATTTAATATAAAGAACTAGAAGATTAAGAATGCTATAGAAAATAATAGATATCAAACATAACCTCCAGAATGAAACCACAATTCTCCTCATTTTTAATAGAAAAGTACACAAAATATAAAATATACAACAGAGTTATATAAAGGTATAAGTACACCAAGCCCAACATAAAATCAGATGATAGAAACCAGACCATTTTAGTTATAACAATAAATACAAATAGACTTAAACTGACATATTAAAGAACTTAGAGACTGAATTTAAAAAAAATGGCTTAATTCTATGCTGTTCACTAGAAACATAGATAAAGCAAAGAGATGCAGCAGATTTGGGAAAAAAAGTGTAGGTAATGGCAAATGGCAAACACAGACAAAAGTAAAGCAATATTAATATCAGACAAGATTTAATTCAGACCAAAAAGAAGCATTAATAAGTCATACAAGGGTACTAATAACACTAAATACTATGATTAACACAGAAGGTAAAATAGTTATAACTATGTAATTCCAAATGAAATAAGGTCAACCTTCATAATGCAAAAACTACAAGATATACAAGGAAAATTGGGAAAGGAAACAAGGAAACAAGGAAAACAAATGCAGTGGGAGACATTAATTCATCTTTCTCAGTTCATACCAGATCACTGAAAAATTTAAGATATACAGGACTAAAAATAGTATAACTAATAAAGTAGATCAAATTAACATTTCACAGATTCTGAATCCTGAAAAAATGAACCTTCTTTCAAATGCCAATAGACAAGATCCTCCCTGGTGGTCTAATGGTTAGGATTTGGCATTTTCAAATGCTAATAGACATTCTCAAAAAAAAAAAAAAAAAAAAAAAAGGCGGTGGGGGGGAGCCATATATCAAACCTCAAAGAAAATAATTTTAAAAAGTAGAACTAATATAGATATTTTCTAAACAATTCAAAAAATAGAAAATACTAATAAAATAGGAAAATTAAAATCCCATAGTATCTTAAAAACTTAACAAAATGTGTAAACACTCTGTGAAAAATACTTCAAAGCACTTCCTAGTGCAATAAATTTAATCAAATGGAAGAACTTACAATATTCTTGAATAGGAAAACTGAGCATCAGAAATTCGCCAATTCCCTAACCAAATCAATAAATATAGTGCAATCCCCAACTGGAAAGGATGATGCTACAATTGTATAGAAAAGTAAAAAGCATGAATCACCAGAAAAAATTCTATAAAAGAAGAGTTATGAGGGCCAGTATCACCCTCATACCAACACCAGCTAAAGATGTCACACACACACACACACACACACACACACACACATACACACACAAAAGTGAGAGAGAGAGAGAAATACAGGCAAATACCTCTAATGAACATACATGCAAATATCCTCAATAAAACATTAGCAAATGGAATCCAACAATACATTAAAAAAATAATTCACCATGATCATCTGGGATATATTCTCCAACGCAAGAGTGGTTCAATATTCACAAAACATCATGACACATCACATCAATAAAAGAAAGGATAAGATTCATATGATCATTTCAGCTGATGCTTAAGAAGCATTTGACAAAGTACAACATCCATTCATTATTAAAAAAAACACACTCAACAAAGTAGGTTTAGAGGGAACATAACTCAACATAATAAAGTTCATATATGAAAAACAGACAGCATCATATTCAATTGTGAAAAGATGAGAGCTTTTCCCTTAAGGTCAAGGACAAGACAAGGATGTCTTTTTATTTTCACTTTTATTCAACATAGTACTAGAAGTCCTAGCCACAGCAATTCAATTCAACAACATAAAGAAAAAAAGGCATCCAAATTGGTAAGGAAGAAGTGAAATTTTCACTATTTCCAGATGACATGATACTATCTATAGAAAATCCTAAAGACCCTGCCAAAACCTGAACCTGAAAAATGGGTTCAGTAAAGTCACAGGAAACAAAGTCAATGTCCAGAGATCTTTTGCATTCCTCTATGCTAATAATGAAGCAGAAGAAAGTGAAATTAAGAAAACAATCTCATTTACAACTGCACCAAAAATAATAAGATACCTAGGAATAAACTTAACTAAAGAAGGTGAAAGACCTGTACTCTGAAAAGTATAAAATACTGATGAAAGAAATTGAAGACAACACAAAGAAATGGAGAAACATTCCATACTCAAGGATTGGAAGAACAAATATGCCTATACTATCCAAATCAATCTACACACTTAATGCAATCCCTATCAAAATATGAACAGCATTTTTCACAGAAATAAAACAATTCTAAAATTTGTATGGAACCAGAAAAGACCTCGAACAGCCAAAGCAATCTTGAAAAAGAAAAATAAAACTGGAGGTATCACAATTCCAGATTTCAAGTTATAAGTGGTAGTAATTAAAACAGTATGGTACTAGTATAAAAATAGATACATAGGCATAAAATCCAGGAGTAAATCCACAATTATATGGTCAATTAATTTTTGATGAATGAGGAATGAATATAAATGGGAAAAAGTCTCTTCAACAAATGGTGTTGGGAAAACTGGACAGCCATATGCAAAAGAGTGAAATTGAACCATTTTCTTTCACTGTACACAAAAAGAAACTTAAATGGATTAAGGACCTAAGTGTGAGACCTGAAACCATAAAAATCTGGAAATAAACAAATATATATATATATTGGATTGTGTTCATGATGAGGATGGTATCTTAAATCAGTGATGCAAAGATGGATTACACAATGAAGGTACTGAACCCACTTAAAAGTATGAGAAAAATAATAAAATTAGATTTATGTCTGTCACTTTATCCTACCATTTTATCTCCCAGAAAGCCAAATTCATTCCTAAGACATTGGGAAACAAAGGAAACATTTTCACCATATACTCTTCATGAAATTTTAAACCATGGTTAATGCATAAATGTTTTTTAAAAATGAAATGCAAAGAGCCTTTTGCTATATTCAGTTTTGAAATCATGTATTTTTCTGATTATAAAAGGAGCATATGTTGTAGAAACATGAGGAATATAGAACATATAGGAAAGTGTCAAAACAATAAAAAATAATCTCAATAATGCAAAAAGAAAGCAAACAGCTTAGTTATCTTTTCCTTTCTTTGTATGATATTAACTTACTAATTATACTTACTTAAGTCATATATAATATTTTAGACACAATACTTCTTCAACTAAATTTCATGCCCCAAGTTTTAAAAATTTTTGTATTTGAGTACAGTGGACATGCAACATTACATTACCTTCAGATGTACAACACAGTGGTTCGAGGTTATACATTATGTTACATTCTCTACAAGTGTAGCTGCCATCTGTCACCAAGCAACACTATTACAATGGTGTTGACTATATTCCTGATGCTGTGCTTCTCATTCCCCTAACTCGGTCATTCCATAACTGGAAACCTGTACTCTCCCCTCCCCTTCATCCATTTTGCCCATCCCCCACTTCCTTGTCCTCTAGCAACCATCGTTTGTTCTCGGTATTTAAAGGTCTGATTCTGCTTTTTGTTTGCTTATTTATTCACTTGTTTTTACATCCCACATATGAGTGAAGTTATATGGTATTTGTCTTTCTCAGTCTGATGCATTTCACTTCGCATGAAACCTTCTAAATCCATCTATGTTGTCACATATATGTCCGATTTAATTCCAACTCTCCACCTTCTTTAACATCAGCATCCATCATCAGGGCTACTTAACGATTTTTCTAAAGCACACCATTTTTACCTTCTTTTGAGTTATTTAAAATACAATGTCTTCAAATCAATGTATTATACCGTAGTGCTACAAGTGCTCTTTCATATAACATTAGGATATTTGTCTTTTTAATTTATTCTTTTTTTTTTTTTTAAAGTAGGTTCCACTCAGCATGGAGCCCAATGCGGGGCCTGAACTCACAACCTGAGATCAAGACCTGAGCTGAGATCAAGAGTCAGACACTCAATCAGCTGAGCTACCTAGGCGCTCTTTTAATTTATTCTTCATATAATCATAATTTTTGAATCTCACCACTGTCACTTAAAATAAATTCCAAACTCCAAGATTTTGCTTTGGAGTGCATTCACAAGATTGACTCAATTTGTGACCCAAGTTACCAGTTTATTGTTTACTTTCTCATCCCAAATTGATTCAATGCAGTTCTTTATATCTTATTTCCACCAGCCTCCATTTCACTTAAAGCAGTTAATGCTCTGTTATTACCTCCTCTATTCTCATGCTTAGTGTCCCCTAAATATGTCTTTGTTCTATCCTTTCCATCACACTAAATGTTCCTTCCTTGCTCCCCTCATTGTCCAAATCTTTGTGTACACAACTTTCAAGATTCAGCACAAACCCCACCTCTTCTAGAAACTTTATTGTTTAATGGACTGTGCACTTAGAACATTTTTCTTACAGATATTTTTGTCTGTATATTTTACCAAACAATAAACTTTTACCAAGTTTTTACTTGTATTGAATAATTTAAATAATTTTTATTGCCACCTTTTACAGATTAATGTTTTATGTCACTGTGTTGGTGGTTAATTATGTGAGGTAGGAAGAATGCTTTATGATTCCTAGTATCCCAGGTAAGTTCATTTCACATAATAGATGCTCAGCCATATGCAGACTGTGAGAAACTGCTTAAATCTAAATCTCAGTTTATCATTTGTATAATGAGGAGTATTAGACCAGATTATCTTCAAGTACAGCTCAGAACTAGCTCTCCAAAGCCAATTTAGTCATTGAGCATTACTCAGACTTCCCACTAGATGGTACCAACACCAAATAAACACTTCTGGAAAACACTATTTTTTAAAGTGCGTTGGAGAAAAAAATAATCAGAACAGGTAGTCTATTAAGTATAACAGTTATAATTTGTGAAATAAATGATAGAAAATCATAGATTTTTTTCCCCACTTTAAAAACTGGACAGATATTTGCTAATAAACAGCTTAACACATATCCCCAAGGAAATATTATTTGAAGTAATGCTTATTAAATCAACCCCAAATACCTTATTACACAAATATTTACTGAGTGCAGTGTGAGAGCTGTTTGTGATCACACAAAAACAAACCATGTGGGATGCTCTTATAAAGGAAAATGAGAAATAAATATATATTTTTAAAAACCTTAATAAAAGTAAAAAATGAAAACATTCAGAGAGTGCAAATACTACTTTCAGCTACAGAAATCAGCAATGGTTTTCAAAGAAATTGGGGTACTTTAGATTAATCTTGGGTTATGGGTTCGATTTGTTGTGTCACATAAAATAAAAAGCACATTGAAGTAGATAGTGGAGGATATTGAACTTTAAACTAAGGTCTGTGACCTTCATTTGGCAGAAAATGAAACAAAATTGAAGTCTTTTCCACAGTTTCATGATCAGAGCTGTGTCTTAAAGTTATGTGTGCTCACAGGAAGACTGTACAATCTCACCTTTACATGGAATCTAGAATAGACAAATTCACAGAAGCAAAGAGTAGAGTGGCAATTGACAGGGGACATGGGGAAGTGATAGTCAAAGGGTACAAAATTTCAATTAGTCAAAAAATAAATAAATAAATTCTGGACATCTAGTACACAGCACAGTGCCCATAGCTAACAATGCTGCATTGTATACTTAGTTTTTGAGAGGATAGATCTTATGTTAAATGCTCTTATATTGTTACAAAAATAACCATAATTAACAGTAATAGCACTAATAAATGGGGTGGGTGGGAGGGAACTTTGGGAGGTGATGGACATGTCTATGGCCATGATGGTGGTATTCTTTTAGGTGTCTATTTGTCCCCAACTCATCGAGCTGTGTATGTTAACAATATACAGCTCTTCACATGTCAATTATTCCTCAATAAAGTGGTCTAGAAAAAAAATACATCTGCTTGAGGTGTAGCTGTTTGGTGAAAAGAGGAGGACGGAAAAAGGCGAAGAGCTATACCAGTACGTTTACGTGAGGGGTTATGACAGCTGAATGGTGAGTGGCAGCCACGGTGAGGAAGTGTATCAGGCAGGGAACATGGTGGAGGATGGAGTGGAATGGAGGACAAGAAAAATAAGAGCAAATATAATAACTGGATAACAACTGGAGAAAAGCGGAGTCAGTTTTGCTCGTGTGGGTTACGAGGGAATTTGAAAAGGATTAATATGAACATCTTGAGATTTAGAAGCAGACATTACAGTTTCTCTGTCAGTAAACCCAGGTTCTGCTCGGCAACAGCGGCAGTTCCCAATTTCTGGTATGGTAGCATGGTACGCGATGGCTGAGGATTTAAAAAGCTCTGGGATTTGGTGAGTAAGTGTTACGGCTGCAGCACCATCCAATGCAGATAACTCATAGCTTGGAATTTGTTGAGACTGTTAGTAATAGATACAGAATGTGTAGGTCTCCCCTGAAACAAATAATACATTATGTATTAATTTAAAAAAAATGTGTAGATTTTTAAAAAAGATTTTATTTATTTATTTGACAGAGAAATAGAGAGAGCACAAATAGGCAGAGTGGCAGGCAGAGGGAGAAGGAGAAGCAGGCTCTCTACTGAGCAGAGAGCCTGATGCAGGGCTTGATCCCAGGACTCTTGGATCATGACCCAAGATGAAGGCAGCCGCTTAACCTACTGAGCCACCAGGAGCCCCAGAATGTGTAGATCTTTCGAATTCTTTTTTTTTTTTTTTAAGATTTATTTAATTTTGACAAAGAAAGAGAGTGCACACAAGTGGGGTGAAGGCCAGAGGGAGAGAATCTCAAGTAGACTACCCACTGAGCAAGGAGCCCAATGTGGGGCTGGATCCCACTACCCATCATATCATGACCCATGAAATCATGACCCCAGCCAAAACTAAGAGTCAGATGCTCAATTGACTAAGTGACCCAGAGGTCTGATCTTTGGAATTCTTAAGGAAACTTTTCAAGACATTTAGAGTAGTTGGAAAGGAATACTATATATGGTCCTACGAAATTTATTTCCTTTTATTTTTCTTAGAAACACCAACTACATCCCAGGTGCAGACTCTAGAGACACAGAGATGAATAAAACATGATTCCTGCTCCTTTGAGCTTAGAGAAGAGAATAGAGGACAGCTGAATTAGAAGAAAGGGAAAAAGCAAACAAGCACACATTAATCTTCAAGACAGAGAAAGATGTTGTAAGCCCAGGAAGTTGCTGGAGCAAAGATGGGGTGCCTGAAATAGCATCTTGTAGAAACTACAAGAAGTTTGAGAATGCCAAGTGTTAGGTGGGAGAACCAGTCAAAGATGCTGGAGAAGCAGGTGCTGAGGCTGGAAGCAGAAGCAGGAGCACAAGAACCTCTGACCACGCTAAGGACCATGTCTTTGCAGACTAGGGAGGGAAACACCAATTTAAAGAGGAGTATGACAGGAGCATAGCAGCATTTTAATTTGGAGGAATTATTTTATATTAGAAACGAGCAATATAGCATTTTCATGAGGGGAAAAAAGTAGAAAACATGAAGTAAGTGAAAAAGGAGAACTAAGACCAGGTGAGGAGGAAGAAAGACAAACACTTGCAATCCATCCACTCCTAAACAAAGATTTCTTAAATTTTTTGTCTAGAATTCCAGATTCTTTTCTCATTAAATTGTTATTGACCACATGGTCTCAGCACACACATGGAATCTTTCAATGGCTCGGGCTAACCATGAATCAAAATGGAAATGCTCCAAGTGTTAACACATTTTGTGTAGAGTTGTAATAGCTGCATCAGCCTGTTACTGCTTCTGAACCCTACTGTTACCATGACAACCTTCCCAGCAAAAGGTGAGGTTGATGAAGCAGTGTAATGTTTCCCTACGTGTAGACTTATGGGGTCAAAACTGGTTCAATCCATTGATACTTCTGGACTACGGAAGAATCTAGCAGTGAACAAAAGTAAAAGAGCGAAATCACTCTGTGTATATCTACCACTCATTTATCTTTTTTTTTTTTTAAGATTTATTTATTTATTTTAGAGAGAAAGAGCAAGATAATCCCCAAGCAGACTCCCTGCTGACTGCAGATCCCAACTTGGGGCTCAATCCAAGACCCTGAGATCATGACCTGAGCCAAAATCAAGAGTTGGAATTTAACTGACTCAGCCACCCAAGTGCTAAGAGGTAGCAGCTGCCTCGGTTCTCTCAAACACTGTGAGACTCTTAAACCTTCATTTGATGAATATTTGACCATCAACTTTCTCTTGTGCATCCTAAATCTTATTAATTCTAATTTCTTTTCTGTCTTTTCATGGAAGTACCCATATACCATATACACATGTATTTTTATGTGATCCTTGTGCACATCATTTTTGTAATCAGTTAATGGAAATGATTTTTTCCCCCTCTATACTTTATGAGCCACTTTCCATGTCATATATATATATTTTAGCTACAACATTTTCCATCATAAGGGTAGGCCATATTTCATTCCATCTAACTCTATTTTTTAACATGCTGGGGTTTCTTTTTTTTTTCAATTGTTTCTGTTATAAAAAACATTACAATAAACATCTCATTAATCATTCCCATGTAAATGCATAGATGTCCACATTGGAATGATTGTTCCACATTCCAATTCCAATTCCAATTGTCCAATTGAACGATTGCCAGCTTTGGCCTTCTTCACAGAACATGCCACTCTGGCTCTCACTACAAGCTTCTGCATTCAATGTTCATTCTGCCTGTAAAACTTCCACCCTAAATAAAATAAAATTAGTGGGTTATTGAGCAGTTACTCTGTGCCAAGCACTCATCTCAGTACTTTCTCTGTATTTATTTGTTAAATTTTCTAAATGAGACAATGAAATATGTACAATTATTTAGCCCAAGTTTATGCAACAGGAACTAACTTCAAGCCAGGTCATTTGGCCCCAGAACCTGTGCTTTTCAGTCACTATGCTTTACTTGTCATAACTGGCTCCCTCATTCATTCAGGCTTTGTGCAAAATGCTACCTCCTCCTAGACCTTCCCAGATGGCTGATTCTACTTTACTCCCCAGTCACACACTACCACCACTGCTCATTCGCAATTTGCCACACCTGCAGCCCCAAATCCAGTCTCTGACAAATAACAATCATGTGCAAGTATTCATTTAACCTGTTAGCGAGAGAAACAGCAGAGAGAGGACAAATGAGTTTGTTCCAACAACACTGAAGAACAGGAATATATATAGTCTGTCAGTAAAAAAATAGCTAAATAATCTCTACGTTAGATATAAGCCTGGTGAACTTTTTTACATGTCAGCTTTGGGTCAATTTCTCTAACTAGGCTGCCAGATTATAACATCCCATCAATGTCTGCAAGTTGACCTCTAACCATATGGGGATCTAAACTCTGTACCTTTGTCTGTTGTAAATTGTCAAACATTTGGCAACATTTGGTTTGCTCAGACTTCCCTTTTTCAAAGAGGGCTTTTGTAACTGCCCGATTTATCTCCACGAGCACTTATTATCACTCTGCCCTGTTCCCTCCCATGCACCAACTTCCTCCCATGCACACTTACTTCAAAAGCCCTAGGGGAAGAATCAGTCCTTGTTCTGTCAGTTTCTGGGGGCTGCAAGCATCCCCTGGCTTGTGGAAGTTTAAGTCCTTTCTTTTTCTTTTTTTTTTTTTAAAGATTTAATTTATTTGACAGAGAGAGATCACAAGTGGGCAGAGAGGCAGGCAGAGAGAGAGAGAGAGAGAGAGAGAGAGGAGGAGGAAGCAGGCTCCCTGCAGAGCAGAGAGCCCCATGTGGGACTCGATCCCAGGACCCTGAGATCATGACCCGAGCTGAAGGCAGAGGCTTAAGCACTGAACCACCCAGGTGCCCCTTAAGTCCTTTCTATATCCATCTTCACATGGTCTTCACCTCTGCCTTCTCCCCTTCTCTGTCTTACAACAAATTTGTCATTGGATTTATGGCCCATAGAGATAATCAAAGATGGCCTCATTTTGAGATCCTTGACTTTGAAGTTTGACACAGAGAGAGAGAACACAAGCAGGGGAAGTGGCAGGCAGAGGAAGAAGCAGGCTCCCTGCTGAGCAGGAAGCCCTAGGAGCCCCAGGACCCTGGGATCATGACCTGAGCTGAAGGCAGATGCTTAATTGACTAAGCCACCCAGGCACTCTGAGAACCTTAACTTAATTACATTTCCAAGGCTCCTTTTCCAAATAAGTTCACCATCACAAATTCTAGCTTGAGGATGGGACAAATCTTTCTGGGAGCTGCCATTCGACCCACTACATTATGTATATTATGTATGAATTTCATATGTACAATTTTATTGTCTGCCATCTGTTCCTAAATACGAGTTTTTGTATTTTGTTATAAAAATATTTTTTCATTGATTTGATGAACTCCATATGGGCTGATTGGTCTAAATGAATCTGAGGCTTGGTCTCCAAGTAAATTGCTAAAACTGACTACCAGAGTCTACAAGGTCATTACCTACCCCCAAGACGACTTGTTCAAAATGTCTGCCTTGCTTTATGTTGCTCACTTTACAAATAATGCTCCTTTGGGTGCATTTATCCATTATAATGCTGTACATCATCTTCCCTCTGTTGAGGCTGATTCCTATATTGGTCTGTTCTGTACTCTCTCATTCGCTTAGTTCATGCATTTAGGTGTTCCCCTCATGAGTTCAAGATTACATAACTGATTCCCAACTGCCCTTTGAAACACAATTGAATAGAACTACTTCCACACTCTCTCTCACCCAGACACTTAGTAGAAATAATAAAGAAACAAACAACCCTTATATTAGGAGTCTCCAGACTCTGGGATGTGGAGTTCAGTCAGTACAGATGGTTTTGGAGGTCTACAGAGACTTCTGTTAGTTCTCCCCAATAAACTGTAACCGAGTTTTGGCCTGCTTAGCTCTTACACTGGCCCAGATCTTGAACAATCAGTCTTTGGAATCATGTCAGCTTATCCTCTTAACCATCGTGGAAAGGAGGCAAAGAAGGCATTATTATTTCTGTATTACATATGAAGAATCAGTGTTTCAGAGAGTTTAGATGATTTGTTCATGTCACATGACAAAGACATCCAGGACCAGAACTCAGATTGTCAGCAGCCAGTTGGTAATTTTTATTGCCCGTTCACTACTTCTTGTTTTTTTCAGCACATGCATTTCATAGCCCTATTAGACTACAACCTTATGATTGGTTCATCTGAATTAGCTCAGAAAATAATAACTTTTCCTTATATATTTGGTTTGAAATGGAAATATATGTATAATCACTTCTTTATTACATCAAGTTCCAGGAGCAAACATTAGATCATTTCCATTATGAAAGTCATTTTCTTTTGAATGTTATTCTCTAAAGTAAGGTAGGCCTGCATTTTATCTCTGTTTCTTTGCTTTCCTGAGGAATATATTCCACATTTGTCCATTTTTATTTTATTAACAGTTTCTCCAGGTATAGCATTTAATGATTCTAACCAAAGCCCTACACATTTAGTCTGCTGAAGAAGCATGTTTTCTCTCTAGAAAGATGCCATGAGCCAAGGACAGACCCAGGTCTCAGAATCAGGAGATCTGGGCTTTTGACTTCTGCTCCCCACTCTGATGGTACATTATTTACTTCCTAAGCTTCTATTCCACAAGTCTATAAAATGCAGCAAAGAATCTTTCCTAACGCTTCTTATTTAAAAAAAACAAAAACAAAAACAGAAAACATTTTTGAAAAAATTTTTTTTTGGGTAAAAGATGTTGAAAATGCTAAAAGCCATTCTATTTTCATCTGTTTTAAAGGAAGATTTAAATTTCTGCATATTGATATTGGCATATTATATTGAATGTAGCTTAAAGTATGGCTCACTTTGCCATTGACAAAACTGTGAACCAAGAGTGGGTATATCTATACCTCCTGTGGGTGTGACATGTTTGATCAGCAAGTCTAGTGTTCATCGGTAGGGTGTCAGATAAACAAGTAGGAGAGCTGAGAGTCACTGTGGTATAGGATGGAAATCTGTCAAATCCTAAACTTGGACAACTTGCTTGTATCTGAGATGATGTGCTCAGAGAGGAAGGCCAGGGGGAGTAAAAGTAGATTAAAGAGGAAGGAAAACATTGAGGTCAAAAGAAAAGATGCTTAATAAGGGCAAAGTTTCCTTCACCAATAATATATTTGCTGATATTTATTTATTTATCATTTTTTTTTAAAGATTTTTATTTATTTATTTGACAGAGAGAGATCACAAGCAGGCAGAGAGGCAGGTAGAGAGAGAGGAGGAAGCAGGCTCCCTGCCGAGCAGAGAGCCCGATGCGGGCCTCGATCCCAGGACCCTGAGATCATGACCTGAGCCGAAGGCAGCGGCTTAACCCACTGAGCCACCCAGGCGCCCTATTTATTTATCATTTATTTTGTGCTCAGCCTCTAGAGGATGCAAACAAACATATTGTAACATCTAGGAGGGAAATATGAAATTCAGTACAAAACAACAGTATAAGTTATATCAGAAGACAAATTATAATTGTTTTATGTATAGTTCATGTACAGAAAACACTCTAGCTACCTGAAGCAGAAATGTTTATAATGCAGGGAACCAGCTACTTACAAAAAGTGTTGTGGGGGACTAGAGGAGCAAACTCTAGTCTCTGCCACCAAGATTGACAGCCAGCACAATAACCAGGGTGGGATTGTTGAGGACACTGCTACTTCTGTCTCAGTCAGGAAGCCATCTCAGATCTGTTGGCCCACAACACTTAAAGCTTGCTAGATCCCAAAAAAATCTAACTCAGATGCCACCAACCCACTCACCCACTCTATTCCATTAGGGATTTACTCACAGTGTCAGAAACCTTATCTTAGGTCTCAGCCAAAGAGAGTTCTCTCTACAAGGGGTATGCCTTTAGACTACAGACCACATGTGCCGATACAGACCTCACAACACAGCCAAGAACCTGTAGTTGGTGTGGATATGGTGATAGGATACCAATATGAGTACTATGAGATCAGGCATTAAAGAAGAAAGGACCAAGGATGGGAGAGCAGGCACCAAATCAAACCATGTCTTCTTAATAATTTGTAAGTCCTAGTCCAATTGGATAGCTTGGCAATAGGCCAGTTTCTTCAGAGCCTCTTTGACCTCTCTGTTCCTTAGGCAATAAATGAAAGGGTTGAGAGCAGGGGTGACAATGGCATAGAAGATGGAAATCACTTTGTTCATGTTGAAGGCATGGATGGCTCGGGGCCTGGCATACATGAAAATCGTGGCTGAATAGAAGATGGTGACCACCACGAAGTGGGAGGCACAAGTAGAGAACGCTTTCTGCTTTCCGGTAGGCATGCGCAGAACAGTGGCCAGGATGCATCCATAGGAGAGGACAGTGATAGAGAGGGGCAAGAGAAAGATGACCAGTGCCAAGATGAAGTCCACCAGCTCAGCTACAGACATGTCTGTGCAGGAGAGGTTAAGGACTGGAGAGATGTCACAGAAGAAGTGATTGATGACATTGGGGCCACAGAAGCTGAGGCGAGAGATAAAGTAGATCTTAGCCAAAGAGATGCCAAAGCCAATGGCCCAGGATCCAAAAGCCAAGCGCAAGCAAAGCCCATGGCTCATAATGGTGGGGTAGTGAAGTGGACGGCATATGGCCACATAACGGTCATAGGCCATGGCAGCCAGGAGCACACATTCTGTGCACATGAGGGCAATGAAGAAGTAAAGTTGTATCATGCAGTGAGTGAAGGAGATACTGTTGTTCACAGACCAAAAACTGCATAGCAACTTAGGCACAGTCACAGAGATATACCAGGTCTCCAAGAAAGACAGGTTGGCCAGGAAGAAGTACATAGGCTTATGCAGTGGCTGATTCTGCTGCACCAGCAGGATGATGACCACATTTTCAATCACTGTCAGAATATAGGCCATGAGGAACATCAGGAACATTGCTAACCGCATGCCCCAGTTCCCAGGGAACCCCACCAGAATGAACTTGGTGACCTGGGTCTGGTTCTCCACTTCCATACTGGAGATACAGCACTTAGCTCTCCTGGGGAGAAAAATATCACTTGGTCAGAGTCCATGGTTCAGTTTGAATCTTCCATCCTTTGCCTTCTCTGACTAGCAATAATAATAACATATCATTTATTCATAACATAACATTTTATAGACTAGACCATACACTGGGTACAGTATGCAGTAATGTAATTTAATTCTTTTTTTTTAAAAGATTTTATTTATTTATTTATTTGACAGAGATCACAAGTAGGCAGAGAGGCAGGCAGAGAGAGAGAGAGGAGGAAGCAGGCTCCCCATTGAGCAGAGAGCCTGATGCGGGACCCGATCCCAGGACCCTGAGATCATGACCTGAGCCGAAGGCAGAGGCTTAACCCACTGGTTAAGCCACTAGTGAGCCACCCAGGCACCCAGTAATGTAATTTAACTCTTACATAGCCTCTTTACATGTTACTATACCCATTTTAATGATACAGAAACTGAGTCTCAGAAAGACATTAAGCAACTTATCAACTTCCCACAGGTAACAGGGCAAGAATCACATTGAAGTCTACGACCAAAGCCCATGCTCTAATATCCTACACTGCCTTCACAGCCACCCCCAAGTTAGACAATACCCAGTCTCCATGTTACCACTGCCAATTCCAAAGGATATGCCTGGTGCTCTTGGCCCATGTCTACGCAGTGCTTTGGAAGTTCTTCCTTACAACTCACTTATCCCTCATATATACCATTACATCCTTTCCCTTCACCATCCAGGGAGATGGACTGTAGCTGTCATGAGCTCATGATGACGATCATGTGAGATATGTGAGTGCTGAGATCAGGAGAGTTAGGCTTTCTATGTCAAAGAACTGGACCTCAGTCAAGTACTGGGTTTTTCTTGGTTTGCTATATGACCTTGACATCTTATCCTCTCTGAAACCCAGTTTTCTCTTCTGTAAGGTGAGTATTAATATTCATTCAGCTTATGTTGCCATGGATCAAAACCCAAATGAAAAAATATGAATGGAAGCTTATATGAACTGTAAATGCAGAAAGTGTGAAAGGGGCTCTGACCCCCTATTATTAGGGCATTAGGAAGGGAACCTGGGCTAACAGGAGGAAGGAGAGGAGCTGCGGTGAGCCAAGCAGAGTGGAAACAACACAAACATGGGTTTTGCTCTCAAGGAGCTGTAAGTCCTCATGGGTGGGGCGGGGGTCTCTGAGGGGAGTCTTTAAAATAAGCAAGCAAAAAGAAATGCATAGTAAAACTTGAGACCTTTGTTATGAAGATTACAAAACAGAAAGTGGTACGAATGTGATTAGGGAAGTTCACTTAGACCTCTGTGGAGGTGACCCGCAGAGAACAGTTCCATGACCCCAGTCCTTTGAGTTGCTGAGGAGGGACACCACTGGCTGAAATGAGGCCACCACCAAGCACTGTGGTCAGTGAGGGGAAAGGACACAAGAGGTGGGAAGGGTAGGCAGGGCCCTGGAGGTCTTAATAAAGGCTCTGAATGGCGATCTCAATACAATGAGAAACACAAGAAGCACGAAAGCCCCGTAAGGGCACAGTATGGTTTATGAGTTATGAAGGCAAAGATAACTCTCAATGCCCAAGTCTCTGGAAGCAAGAATGGTGGGGAGCCTGGCTGCAGGCTATTCAGAGAAGGCTCTGGTAGCCCTGAATACAGTGGTTTCAGAGAGGTGGGCAGATTTCAGATGCATTTTAGAAGACTCTTTAATGGTAATCGATGGGTTGAATATGGAAGAAAAAGGAAAGAGAGGAATATAGGAGGAATCTCAGGTATATGGCTGGTTTACATGGAAGGGATGCCATTTAAAAGATAGGGGAAACTTGGATGTTTACAGCCATTTTCCTCAGAGTTGAAGAAATGGCAAAGAGCAAAAATGAGGTAGGGTTGTGTTTTGATTTACTTTAATGTGAAGTTTAAGCAATCAGTCCAGAATATTTATTATAAATTATAATTATATAATATTTTAATTTAATATTATAATATAATTATAATAAATTATTGTAATTTATTATAAATTATAACAATAATTTATTGAGCACTTACTACCTGCTGAGAAGTTTGCTCAGTTCTAAGTACCTTTCGTAAAATATCCCATTTAATCCACAAAACAATACTAATGAGGTATTGTTATTCTAATTCTCCAGAAGACACCAGTTTAGACAGAGTAAGGAAGATTTCCAAGTTAGAGAGTGATGAGATCTGCCTGACAGCCAAGCTGAGGCCTGTCTGACAGGAGAGGCATGTCCCCTAGGCCAACTCACATACGACAATACCCGATTTGAGGCTCATCACCATCTTGGTATACTTAAAGTGTTTATTTTAGGAAATAGTCTCTAATTCTACTGAAATTTCATTATAGACACTGGCTATTAGACATGAATCTAAGCTTAAAAATAATGATAATATGACATAAATACATATTCAGTCACATAAACACAAGACCAGAAATAAACATACAGAAATGCTTAGTAGGTAAGAGAAGAGGCAATCATTGGACTAAGGCCTGAAATATAAATAAGTGAAAGGATCAGGCATTTTAAGGAGGTGAATCAGAGTGAACGAAGACACAGGAGTATGAAACAGCTTGTCATTTTCAGGGAAGCAGCTGATTAAAAGCTATTTGCTGTTGGGTGGGAAAATTATGAGAAAATGAATGAGTAGAAGAGGGGTTTCAGAGAAAGAGAGAGAAACAGACAGAAATAGTCTCAAGGACCAATCGGTGACCTCCGTGTGAAATACTACGGCATATAAAAATTGTCCTGATGTATAAACAGTAAATAATTGCTGAACGTTTTCAGTAGCTGTTAACACCCTTATATTTCACCCTGGCTTTTGATGCAGGGAGATGGATTTGCACGGGAAAGAACTGGTAAACCAGAGATCAAGAGGCTACTTGGAAGACACCCGCATAACAGACACTCGAAGACACACAAGAGAATAATAACACTACTTACAGTGTTTGTTATAGAAACAAAGTTAACATTTAGACATACCTGTTCACAAATTACACAAGTAATTTTGCTTTCCTAGAGGAAGCTTGAAACCACCAAACCAAACCCAAACCGCCAAAAAGGAAGAAAAAGGATTGCCCTATTTCTCATTAACTAAAGGAAGAATATGTAGGCACTCATTATTGCATACTAGTAAGTGGAGCTGGCCATATTTATTGTCAATGTATTATTTCACCATAAGATTTGTGAGCTCCCATTCATAATAGTTCCTACTCCATGAGAGTGATCCCTTATAGCAGATTTTTACCATTGATTTAGAATCAAACATCTGAGCTTCTTTCTCCATTCTTGTGCCTCCTGTGTATGCTCTTTCCCTTAATTTTGTTTGGATTCTGTAAAACCATAGGTTTCAGTAATTAAAGTTTGATCAACATATAACCTCTGTCCCTGCCAAGAGTCCAGGGATTTTGTAACCTCCTTCATAAATGAATTATTGCGGGGATGCAGCAGCATAGGGGCCCCAGGAGCCCTGGTCAGGATCTGCAGATTGGGGTCAGAGTCTGCGGTGCCTATTTCTGACCCAGCACGAAGAGATGTCCCTCAAAAGCAGCAGGGGGAGTGTGTGTGTTCTCTGCTCACTGCATGCATGGCTGTACTTACAGTGTGACAGATGCGAGTATCACCCTGACCAACTGACGGGAATTGGGGGTGAATACAAGAGAGGGGCACAACAGGAATATTAAATATTTGGGATTTAAACATTACTCTGCCATGGGAATCTGAAAGGGAGCTGACTGCATAGTTAGAAAGTGATGCTCTGAGAGGAGACACTTACCTTGGCTCAGCAGCCTCTGCTGGGGTGGAATAGGAAAAGAAATTCTTCACCGATTCTAAAATAGGAAGAAGTACAAAAGAAAGATTCAGGTACTGAATAGATGCCAGGAACCCACTCTCCAAACCTACAGCTAAATGGGCGCAGATTACCCAAATGCCTTCAGACTGAGAGCCAGGACTAAATGAGAGGTGAACCCCAGGCTCTAGGATCACATTTGTGCCTGATACATCACCAGAGTGGCTCTCCTGGCACCCCAGGGCCACAGCACCCATTGCCTGCCCAGGGGAAGCTGCAGTGGTCTTAGTCTTAGGCTCACCAACCTATGAAGAGCTTTGAATTCTGAGGGCTTTAAATGGTATCAAGACTTTCCCTACATCTCTGCCAAGACCCAGGAGAAAACTACCTTGACGATGCCAGTTCGGGTCTCTTGTGGGAACCATGAGAAATTCCTACTTGCCTATTGTGGCAGTCTTATTGGTTTTATGTAATAGTAGTTCCATAGGGGGAAATATCCACTTATGGTCACACGCTTTGAAAAGAATCAGATTTGAATTTATTCTTTGTGAAACATGAAGGAAAAAAGTTACTACTTTTAAATTTCTTTGCAGATTTTCAATTATTATTCAGTCTTCAGGTTACTTGAAACAAGACAATTGATCAGTGCTTCAAGGGAGACATTAGTACCCAAAGTAGACTTATATTACTACACTTCAGTAAAATTTTTTTAAAAGATTTTATGTGTTTATTTTCGAGAGTGGTGGGGGGAGGGGCTAAGGGAGAGGAAGAGAATCCTAAGCAGACTCCCTGGGCTGAGCATGGAGCTCAACACAGGGCTTGATCTCACAACCCTGAGATCATGACCTGAGCCGAAATCGAGTCGGTCACTTAACCAACTGAGCCACCCAGGTGCTCTTCTCTTCAGGAAAATCTTAAATAAAAGTTTTTGTTTTAAGTGTTTATGCCATAATTGTGTGCCAAATATGTTTATCATGATGTGATCATCCTTACTTTGTCAGCTGCCTTTGGGAACTCCTTGACCAATATTTCACTTTCTGAAACAAAACTCTGTTTACTAAACATCACTTCTCTGCGGTCTGCTGAACTCTAAAGTAGCTCTCACATAAAGAAAAGTTGTCAATTTCACTGTGCCTTCATGAAATGATAAATGGAGATATTGACAGTTATAAGCAATTCAGTGCGCAACATGGAGTTATGGTAATTACTTTTTTTTAAAGGAAATGATAAATTTTATTATTTTAGAATTCAGAACTCCCCACTAAAAGACTCATAAGCACTCTTTAATATAGCTTTCTTGTAGGACTGAAGCATAAAACAAAATTATTGGAGCAAATAAAACTAATAAAACTAAGCCAGGCCTTTTAAATCACTGGCCTCAATTTATCTTTAAGTTCTGTAAAAACTCTGACATTCCCTAAAATGTATGATTTGATATTATCCACAACTTTCCAATAGGATTTTAAATATATTGATAGAAATAGAAATGACAGAGTACCCACTAAACAACAGTTGCATTGATTGTTCTGGTCACCTGTTGTGCTGTCTGTGTGCTAGGCAGGCTGAATGGGGGTGGGGAGGCATACTTTTCCCTCAAAGATAGGGAACGCACATCTATAATGAGCAGGTTCTATGAACCACTGTGACTGTGATCCCTTATACAAGAGTTTTGGGATCTGAATTTCCTACAAATAATCCCCCAAATAGTTTGGAGATGTTCAGCTGATACAAATGGTATATTCTACAACATGCTGGCACTATCTTATCCTAGAATTCAGCTCTACAGGCTTTTTTTTGGAGTTTTTTCTTTTTTCTTTTTTTTTTTTTTTCATTTGTACCTGTTGGCAGGTCCAGGTTGTAGAATCCTGCAGACTCCAATCTAGGATATGCTGGTAAGCAATAAGGAAATCCAAAACACTGACTGTCGTGTTGTTCTTCAGGTCCCCAGATCTGGTTGGCTATCCGCCTTCTTTTTGTTTGTTTTTATTGTCAGTCTTGTCTGTTATGTTATATCCAGGTTTTGTAACAGTAAGAGGCTGTTCATTTTTTAAAAATTATTGAGTAATATCCCAACATATGGATATTTCCACAGCGTGTTATCTATTCACCTCTTGATGGGCTGTTCTGTTTGGAAAACTCCTTTAACCCTTACTCGGGCCATGTACAACTCTGTGTCAACCTTCACTCCCTTGTGTACAGAGACTGAAGGTCACCCAGAGTTAAAATCTTAGGGTCTTTGCAGGCTTTTTCTAAGCATATGTTCAGTCCTGGGCCTGCATGTAGTCTTCTCAGTTCTCTGGTATAGACCTGAGGTTTTAAAAGCCCTTTCTCTGCCATGTATGTCCTTTCCCAACCTCTTTTTTCCCAATCTGTCAGCCTATTGCTCATCTCAGTGGTCACCCCTAGCCTCAAGCTGCTGTAACCAATTCTTCTGCCTTTAAATACTTCTGGCAAATGCTACCTGGGAAGCACCCCAGCCCTGAAAATGCTGTCAGTGATGCAAAGGTAAGCCTTTATGTCAATCCTTCCGCTAACTGCCATATAGGGTAAACTATTCAACCAAAATTCTCTGAAAATAAGGTCCATATTACTGGTTCTGTCTACCAACCTGCACCAAGAGTATGGGCTGTCACCTTCATGGCTGTAACCAGTCCATGGTCAGACAGTTGGGAGATGATAGGTGGGCAATTTGAATGTCCCAGCCCCATGGCACCACAATGCAACAACATCGTAATCTTTCCCATCATTGCCATTTTTATACTAGATCCCAGAGTCCTATAAAAGGCAATTCTGAAAGTTTTGGACAACTTATTAGCTATTTTTATAGAGGGATAGAGTCCTGGGATTCCCTGCTCCACCATTTTCAGTGATGTTTACTGAAACATCACTATGTTAAAGTAAAAATTTATACTTAAGTATATTGATATACATATACTTTATATATTGAATGCATTTTTCAACCTTGCCAAGCTCCCTTACTAATTTATTTATTGTAGATTCTTGGGGATTTTCTATGTAGATGATAATGCTGCCTAAGAATAGAAATTACTCTATTTGTTTCTTTCTAATTTGCATCTTTTTTTTTGCTGGCCTTACTATTTTGACTAGTATCTCTAGTTTAAGGCAAATGATGAATATGGACAGCCAGGTCTTGTTTTCAGTCTCTGAGGGGGAAGTCATTCAGTCTTCTATCATTAAGTATGATGTTGGCTATAAATTATTTGAATAACTTTATTAGGGTTTTAAAAGCTCCCATCTATACCTAGTTTTTAAAGAACTTTACTATGATTAATTTGTAATTATACTATTTTTTTGCTTTTATTAAGATTATTAACTGGGTGTCTCCTTTAGTCTATTAATATAATGAAAGACACTAGTTTATTTTTGATTGTTGAACCAAACTTTCATTCCTTGCTTAAACTCCCTAAGGTCATGATCTATTATATTTTTGTAAGTTACTGAATTTGATAATATTTTATTAGAATGTTTGTGTGTTTGTTCATGAAGGTTATCATTCTGTAGGTTTCTTTTTTTGTAGTGTATTGGTTTGGTCTTGCTGTGAAGTTAACCCTGGCTTCAATGGTGGCATTTGCCAAAAGTATGTTTCCTTCTTTCCTATTTTCTGGAAGAGTTTGTATAGCACTAATACTATGTGCTCCTTATATGTTTCATAAAATTTGTTAGTTGGCTTGAAGTATTCAATGTGGAAAGATTTTTTTTTTTAATTTTTTTATTTTTTTCAGCATAACAGTATTCATTATTTTTGCACCACACCCAGTGCTCCATGCAATCCGTGCCCTCTACAATACCCACCACCTGGTGCCCCCAACCTCCCACCCCCCACCCCTTCAAAATTCTCAGATCGTTTTTCAGAGTCCATAGTCTCTCATGGTTCACCTCCCCTTCCAATTTCCCTCAACTCCCTTCTCCTCTCCATCTCCCCTTGTCCTCCATGCTATTTGTTATGCTCCACAAATAAGTGAAACCATATGATAATTGACTCTCTCTGCTTGACTTATTTCACTCAGCATAATCTCTTCCAGTCCCGCCCATGTTGCTACAAAACTTGGGGATTCATCCTTTCTTTCTTTTTTTTTTTTTTTTACACCTTTATAAACATATATTTTTATCCCCAGGGGTACAGGTCTGCGAATCGCCAGGTTTACACACTTCACAACACTCACCATAGCATATACCCTCCCCGATATCCATAACCCCACCCCCTCTCCCAACCCCCTCCCCCCATCAACCCTCAGTTTGTTTTGTGAGATTAAGAGTCACTTATGGTTTGTCTCCCTCCCAATCCCATCTTGTTTCATTTACTCTTCTCCTACCCCCTCGACCCCCCATGTTGCATCTCCTCTCCCTCATATCAGGGAGATCATATGATAGTTGTCTTTCTCCGATTGACTTATTTCGCTAAGCATGATACCCTCTAGTTCCATCCACGTCGTTGCAAATGGCAAGATTTCATTTCTTTTGATGGCTGCATAGTATTCCATTGTGTATATATACCACATCTTCTTTATCCATTCGTCTGTAGATGGACATCTAGGTTCTTTCCATAGTTTGGCTATTGTAGACATTGCTGCTATAAACATTCGGGTGCATGTGCCCCTTCGGATCACTATGTTTGTATCTTTAGGGTAATACCCAGCAGTGCAATTGCAGGGTCATAGGGTAGTTCTATTTTCAACATTTTGAGGAACCTCCATGCTGTTTTCCAGAGTGGTTGCACCAGCTTGCATTCCCACCAACAGTGTAGGAGGGTTCCCCTTTCTCCGCATCCTCGCCAGCATCTGTCATTTCCTGACTTGTTAATTTTAGCCATTCTGACTGGTGTGAGGTGATATCTCATGGTGGTTTTGATTTGTATTTCCCTGATGCCGAGTGATATGGAGCACTTTTTCATGTGTCTGTTGGCCATCTGGATGTCTTCTTTGCAGAAATGTCTGTTCATGTCCTCTGCCCATTTCTTGATTGGATTATTTGTTCTTTGGGTGTTGAGTTTGCTAAGTTCTTTATAGATTTTGGACACTAGCCCTTTATCTGATATGTCATTTGCAAATATCTTCTCCCATTCTGTCAGTTGTCTTTTGGTTTTGTTAACTGTTTCCTTTGCTGTGCAAAAGCTTTTGATCTTGATAAAATCCCAAAAGTTCATTTTTTGCCCTTGCTTCCCTTGCCTTTGGTGATGTTCCTAGGAAGATGTTGCTGCGGCTGAGGTCGAAGAGGTTGCTGCCTGTGTTCTCCTCGAGGATTTTGATGGATTCCTTTCTCACATTGAGATCCTTCATCCATTTTGAGTCTATTTTCGTGTGTGGTGTAAGGAAATGATCCAATTTCATTTTTCTGTATGTGGCTGTCCAATTTTCCCAACACCATTTATTGAAGAGGCTGTCTTTGTTCCATTGGACATTCTTTCCTGCTTTGTCGAAGATGAGTTGACCATAGAGTTGAGGGTCCATTTCTGGGCTCTCTATTCTGTTCCATTGATCTATGTGTCTGTTTTTGTGCCAGTACCATGCTGTCTTGATGATGACAGCTTTGTAATAGAGTTTGAAGTCCGGAATTGTGATGCCACCAACTTTGGCTTTCTTTTTCAATATTCCTTTGGCTATTCGAGGTCTTTTCTGGTTCCATATAAATTTTAGGATTATTTGTTCCATTTCTTTGAAAAAAATGGATGGTACTTTGATAGGAATTGCATTAAATGTGTAGATTGCTTTAGGTAGCATAGACATTTTCACAATATTTATTCTTCCAATCCAGGAGCATGGAACATTTTTCCATTTCTTTGTGTCTTCCTCAATTTCTTTCATGAGTACTTTATAGTTTTCTGAGTATAGATTCTTAGTCTCTTTGGTTAGGTTTATTCCTAGGTATCTTATAGTTTTGGGTGCAATTGTAAATGGGATGGACTCCTTAATTTCTCTTTCTTCTGTCTTGTTGTTGGTGTAGAGAAATGCAACTGATTTCTGTGCATTGATTTTATATCCTGGCACTTTACTGAATTCCTGTACAAGTTCTAGCAGTTTTGGAATGGAGTCTTTTGGGTTTTCCACATAGAGTATCATATCATCTGCGAAGAGTGATAGTTTGACTTCTTCTTTGCCGATTTGGATGCCTTTAATTTCCTTTTGTTGTCTGATTGCTGAGGCTAGGACTTCTAGTACTATGTTGAATAGCAGTGGTGATAACGGACATCCCTGCCGTGTTCCTGACCTTAGCGAGAAAGCTTTCAGTTTTTCTCCATTGAGAATGATATTTGCGGTGGGTTTTTCATAGATGGCTTTGATAATATTGAGGTATGTGCCGTCTATCCCTACACTTTGAAGAGTTTTGATCAGGAAGGGATGCTGTACTTTGTCAAATGCTTTTTCAGCATCTATGGAGAGTATCATATGGTTCTTGTTCTTTCTTTTATTAATGTGTTGTATCACATTGATTGATTTGCGGATGTTGAACCAGCCTTGCAGCCCTGGAATAAATCCCACTTGGTCGTGGTGAATAATCCTTTTAACGTACTGTTGAATCCTATTGGCTAGTATTTTGGCGAGAATTTTTGCATCTGTGTTCATCAAGGATATTGGTCTGTAGTTCTCTTTTTTGTTGGGATCCTTGTCTGGTTTTGGGATCAAGGTGATGCTGGCCTCATAAAATGAGTTTGGAAGTTTTCCTTCTATTGCTATTTTTTGGAACAGTTTCAGGAGAATAGGAATTAGTTCTTCTTTAAATGTTTGGTAGAATTCCCCCGGGAAGCCGTCTGGCCCTGGGCTTTTGTTTGTTTGGAGATTTTTGATGACTGTTTCAATCTCCTTACTGGTTATGGGTCTGTTGAGGCTTTCTATTTCTTCCTGGTTCAGTTGTGGTAGTTTATATGTCTCTAGGAATGCATCCATTTCTTCCAGATTGTCAAATTTGTTGGCGTAGAGTTGCTCATAGTATGTTCTTATAATTGTCTGTATTTCTTTGGTGTTCGTTGTGATCTCTCCTCTTTCATTCATGATTTTATTTATTTGGGTCCTCTCTCTTTTCTTTTTGATAAGTCTGGCCAGGGGTTTATCAATCTTATTAATTCTTTCAAAGAACCAGCTCCTAGTTTCGTTGATGTGTTCTATTGTTTTTTTGGTTTCTATTTCATTGATTTCTGCTCTGATCTTTATGATTTCTCTTCTCCTGCTGGGTTTAGGGTTTCTTTCTTGTTCTTTCTCCAGCTCCTTTAGCTGTAGGGTTAGGTTGTGTACCTGAGACCTTTCTTGTTTCTTGAGAAAGGCTTGTACCGCTATATATTTTCCTCTCAGGACTGCCTTTGTTGTGTCCCACAGATTCTGAACTGTTGTGTTTTCATTATCATTTGTTTCCATAAATTTTTTCAATTCTTCTTTGATTTCCTGGTTGACCCATTCATTCTTTAGAAGGATGCTGTTTAGTCTCCATGTATTTGGGTTCTTTCCAAATTTCCTCTTGTTATTGAGTTCTAGCTTTAGAGCATTGTGGTCTGAAAATATGCAGGGAATGATCCCAATCTTTTGATACCAGTTGAGACTTGATTTAGGACCAAGAATGTGATCTATTCTGGAGAATGTTCCATGTGCACTAGAGAAGAATGTGTATTCTGTTGCTTTGGGATGAAATGTTCTGAATATATCTGTGATGTCCATCTGGTCCAGTGTGTCATTTAAGGCCTTGATTTCCTTGTTGATCTTTTGCTTGGATGATCTGTCCATTTCAGTGAGGGGAGTGTTAAAATCCCCTACTATTATTGTATTCTTGTCGATGTGTTTCTTTGATTTTGTTATTAATTGGTTTATATAGTTGGCTGTTCCCACGTTAGGGGCATAGATATTTAAAATTGTTAGATCTTCTTGTTGGACAGTTCCTTTGAGTATGATATAGTGTCCTTCCTCATCTCTTATTATAATCTTTGGCTTAAAATCTAATTGATCTGATATAAGGATTGCCACTCCTGCTTTCTTCTGATGTCCATTAGCATGGTAAATTCTTTTCCACCCCCTCACTTTAAACCTGGAGGTGTCTTCGGGTGTAAGATGAGTTTCTTGTAGGCAACATATAGATGGTTTTTGTTTTTTTATCCATTCTGATACCCTGTGTCTTTTGATTGGGGCATTTAGCCCATTAACATTCAGGGTAAGTATTGAGAGATATGAATTTAGTGCCATTGTATTGCCTGTAAGGTGACTGTTATTGTATATTGTCTCTGTTTCTTTCTGATCTACTACTTTTAGGGTCTCTCTTTGCTTAGAGGACCCCTTTCAATATTTCCTGTAGAGCTGGTTTGGTATTTGCAAATTCTTTCAGTTTTTGTTTGTCCTGGAAGCTTTTAATCTCTCCGTCTATTTTCAATGATAGCTTAGCTGGATATAGTATTCTTGGCTGCATGTTTTTCTCATTTAGTACTCTGAATATATCATGCCAGCTCTTTCTGGCCTGCCAGGTCTCTGTGGATAAGTCTGCTGCCAATCTAATATTTTTACCATTGTACATTACAGACTTCTTTTCCCGGGCTGCTTTCAGGATCTTTTCTTTGTCACTAAGACTTGTCAATTTTACTATTAGGTGACGGGGTGTGGACCTATTCTTATTGATTTTGAGGGGGGTTCTCTGAACCTCCTGGATTTTGATGCTTGTTCCCTTTGCCATATTGGGGAAATTCTCTCCAATAATTCTCTCCAATATACCTTCTGCTCCCCTCTCTGTTTCCTCTTCTTCTGGAATCCCAATTATTCTAATGTTGTTTCGTCTTATGGTGTCACTTATCTCTCGAATTCTCCCCTCGTGGTCCAGTAGCTGTTTGTCCCTCTTTTGCTCAGCTTCTTTATTCTCTGTCATTTGGTCTTCTATATCGCTAATTCTTTCTTCTGCCTCATTTATCCTAGCAGTGAGAGCCTCCATTTTTGATTGCACCTCATTAATAGCTTTTTTGATTTCAACTTGGTTAGATTTTAGTTCTTTTATTTCTCCAGAAAGGGCTTTTATATCTCCCGAGAGGGTTGCTTTAATATCTTCCATGCCTTTTTCAAGCCCGGCTAGAACCTTGAGAATCATCATTCTGAACTCTATATCTGACATATTACCAATGTCTGTATTGATTAGGTCCCTAGCCTTTGGTACTGCCTCTTGTTCTTTTTTTTGTTGTGAATTTTTCCGCCTTGTCATTTTGTCCAGATAAGAGTTCATGAAGGAGCAAGTAAAATACTAAAAGGGTGGCAACAACCCCAGGGAAATATGCTTTAGCCAAATCAGAAGAGATCCCGAATTGTGAGGGGGGAGAAAGGGGATAAAAAGGGGTTCAGAAAGAAAGAAAAAAAAAAAGAAGCTATTAAAAAAAGAAAGCCAATAAAGAAAAAATATAAAAAGAGGAAAAAAATATATATATTAGATAAACTATTTAAAAAACGTTAAAAAAAGAAAACGGTAAAAGTTAAAAAAAATTCAGCAGAAGAAGAGAAAAAGAAAAAAAAAATTAAATTAACTGCAAGGCTAAAAAATCATGGGGAGAAAGCCATGAGTTCCGTGCTTTGCTTTCTTCTCCTCTGGAATTCCGCAGTTCTCCTTGGTAGGTGAACTTGGTCCTGGCTGGGTTTCCCGTAGATCTTCTGGGGGAGGGGCCCGTTGTAGTGATTCTCAAGCGTCTTTGCCCCAGGTGGAGTTGCACCGCCCTTACCCGGGGCCGCGCTGAGTCATCCGCTCGGGTTCGCTTTCGGGAGCTTTTGTTCCCTGAGCGCTTTCCGTAGAGTCCGGAGGACGGGAATAAAGATGGCGTCCTCCCGGTCTCCGGCCCGGAGGAGCCGAGAGTCCGGGGCCCCACTCCTCAGTGCGCCCTCAGAGAACAGTGCCAAATGACTCCCGTCACCCTGGCCTCTGGCCGCGCTCCGAGCTGACCGAGCCTGCGACCGGTTCAAGGCAACCCTGAGCTGAGAGTCACTCCTCGGTTCTGTCTCTGCAGCCGGCTTCCCCATTCTAATACCGGTAAGCTCTGCGACACTCAGACACCCCCGATCCTTCTGCGACCCTGCGGGACCTGAGGCCGCGCTTACCCCGCCTGGGCTTCACCCCAGTTAAGCCTCTGGAGCGATGTCCCTCAGCGGAACAGACTTTTAAAAGTCCTGATTTTGCTCCATTGCTCCGCCGCTCGCCGGGAGCCGGCCCCTCCCCCCGCGGTCTATCTTCCAGTCGCTTTGGATTCACTTCTCCGCCAGTCCTACCTTGCAGAAAGTGGTTGATTTTCTGTTTCTGGAATTGGTGTTCTTCTTCTCTTCAATCTCCCGTTGGATTTGTAGGTGTTTGCAATCTTTAGATAAGCTATTTAGCTGATCTCCCGCTACCCGAAGTAGTCTCAGCCTGCTACTTCTCCGCCATCTTGACTCCTCCTTTCAATGTGGAAAGATTTTTAACTCTATGTTCAATTTCTTTCATAGAAAGTTTGGAGGTTACCTATTTTTTCCTTATGAGGGCTTTGGTAGTTATTTTATTTTCCAGAAATTTATCTATTTCATGTAAGAAACAATCTTCTTCAAATGATTGATATAAATCTATTAAAAATATTGCCATGATATTTTTTCAATATCTAATGGGTCTTTAGAAATATGCCCTCTTTAATTCTTAATACGGTTATTTGTATTTTTCCTCTTTGTTTCTTGATTAATCTGGCTTGAGGTTTTTCAATGTAATTAAACTTTTCAAAGAAACTATGTTTATTTAGTTTCATTGACTTTTTCAGTTGTTTTTTTCTGAGGATTTCTTCAATAGTTTTTTTTTTTTCTTCCCTCTGCATTCTATGTGCTTAATTTGATCTTTTCCGCCTAGTTTCTTAAAGTGATAGCTTGAGTCATTGATTTGAGACATTTCTAACAAGGATTTAATGTTTAAAATTTTTCTCTTTTTCAGCTGCCAGATTAAAGTTCTTAGATATTGCATTTTCTTTTTATTCAGTTCAAAATATTTTTCTATTTTTTTATGATTTCTTTGACTTATGAGTTATTTAGAAGAAAGGAGTTTAATTTTCACATATTTGGAGATTTTCCTCTGATCTTTCTGTTACTTTTTCCTGATTTAATTCCATTATGTTTAAAGAAAATATTCTGCATTATTTCAATTATTTAAATGTGTTGACGTTTGTATTCTGGATGGAGTATCCTAAACATGTCATTTAGGACAGGTTGGTTCGAGTCTGCATGTATTTATTGGTTTTTGTCTAACTGATCTATCAAATACTGAAAGAATGATGTTAACATTTTCAATAATAGTGGTGGATTTGTCTATTTTTTATGTATCTGTAGCTCTGTTATTATATTATTAGAATATTTATGTGCTTTATGTGAATTTGTGTGAATTTACTTTATTTATGTGAATTATTTATGTGAATTAATACTCTTACCATTAAATAATATCATACTTTTCCCCTGGTAATATTTAATTGTTGATTATTTCACTTGATATTAATATTGTTACTCTAGCTTTCTGATTTTAGTGTTGCAAGGTGTATACTTTTCATCTTTTTACTTTGAATCCATTTATGTCTTTATACTAAAAATGGGTTGATTTTAGAAGGCACATACTTTCTACGTTATCCTACATGATGTCCTTGTCTTTTAATAACTGTGTTTAGGGGGCGCCTGGGTGGCACAGTGGGCTATAGCCTCTGCCTTTGGCTCAGGTCATGATCCCAGGGTCCTGGGATTGAGCCCCGCATCGGGCTCTCTGCTCAGGAGGGACCTGCTTCCTCCTCCTCTCTCTCTCTCTCTCTGCCTGCCTCTCTGCTACTTGTGATCTGTCAAATAAAAAATAAATAAAATCTTAAAAAAAATAACTGCATTTAGGCCATTTTAATATTATTATAAGTAAACATACATTTAGATCTATTGATTTTCTATTTGCTTTCTATTTTTGTCTCATTTTTTTTGTCTCATTTTTTTTTTTGGTTTCTCTTTTCTGCCTCTCTGCCTTCTCATATTAATTATCTTAGTTATTTTACATTTATTGGCTTATTGGCTAAACCTCTTTCAAGTGAGCATTAAGTTTTGGAAGAAGTTTCCACAGACTAATTCCTGTTTCCACAAATGACTCTGGGTGAGTCAGCATAGTGGAGAGTAGGGGTATTCTTGAAAGCCACTCCTGAAAGCTAACCAGTGTGACTAATATTAACTAAACTATACATTGGAGTGACTATGAATGACATTAAAATGTGTTCCACTGAATGCACACTAAATATACCTATATTGGTTTGATTAGTATATACCCTCCCCCCAAAATACGTGTCCACCCAGAGCCTCGAAATGTTATCTTATTTGGAAATAGCATCTTTGCAGATGTAATTAATTAGTTAAAGATCTTGAGATGGCATCACCCTGAATTTAGAGTGAGTTTCAAATCCAATCCTCTTTCTATAAGAAGAGAAGACACAAAGAGACACATGGAGAATCTGCCCTTGCGATGACAGACGTAAGTAGAAAGGAGCTATGCTGACACAGCCAGGCAACACTTGGGGCCACCACAACCTGGAAGAGATAAGGAAATTTTATTTCCTAGAATCTGCAGAGGGAGCATGGTCCTCCTGAGATCGTGCTTGTGAACTTCTGTACTCGGGAACTGTAAGAGAATAAGTTTCTGTAGTTTTAAGCCACCTAGTTTGGGTCCTTTGTTACAGAAGGCTTAGGAAGTGACTACAGTACCCCCACCTCAATTTTCCCTTATCTGGATCCCCAAAATGCTCACAGCTGCTTGAGTTCCTGCCCCCTAGGTTAAGTGTGAGAGATGGAAAATAAGAATGGAAAGTGACATCAGCTCAACCAATTTGTTAAAATTCTTAATTTTGAAAAACTTCGTTAAGCATATTTTACAAAAAAACCTCTACACGGCCATGCGTATTGGAGAACCTCATGCAAATAAGGAACTCTGAAGCTTAAACTTCTTTAGCTTCATCGCAAATCCACTTCTGGATGTAGGAGGGGAGAGTTAACTGCAAGGACAGTGTCATTGAGATGACCGTGAGGTATAATGTGAGGGATGATCGTACAAGAGGGCTTGGAGCCTATGCCGAGAAAGAGAGGTAATAAGACAAAGTGGGCGGAGGCAATTGGTAATGGATGAGGAAAATGTGTTAGAGTTATGTAATAGAGGTCATAGTGGAGATAAAAATTTATCGGAATTACTTTAGGTGGTGTGAACTGGAAAAAAAGAAATAGGAGTGAGTGGTTAGAGAGTGGAGTGCTCAGATGGAGGTGTTAGTGGGAGTGCGATTACTGACAATGGAAAGGATTGAATACAATCACAAAAGAGGGTGGCTGGACATGAGTAAGGAAACCAAACATTAGCAGAAGACAGGAAGTCAACTGAGAGGCCAAGACACTGAAAGATCCTAATAGATATTGAAATGTTCACATGCACGATTGAATTAGTGGTAAACCAGTGTAAAATGAGGAGCTCGAGTTATTTGGGCAAGAGTGAAGAACAATGTTCTGGAAGTGGCAGAGGATCAAGAGAAACCAGTATTAGAGGAAAAAATGGGAGAAAACAACTCTGTATTTGAAAGAGCAGAGGGGAATCAGAGTTCATAAGAAAAGTCAGGTTGGAATCAAGCAAGATATGAATGCAGTCAAAAAAGACACTCAGGATATAGAGTATTTTGCTGATAACGGAGCACAAGTTTCAGAGGACACCTGGGAATGGATGTGGTATTGGAAATATTCTGGTCAGATGTGTAGATCAAATTGGGACAAAAGTTCATGTGATGGACAGCCTATGAAGCATGGGCTTCCTGCAGAGCTTCTGATGAATAGGGTGGTGACGCATGAAGGAATCGCTTGGGATCCTCTCTTAAGGGAAAGTGGTTAATTAGAGTTAACTAAGACTCCTTTCTAGACAAGGCTCTATCCAAGTCCTCACTCTCCATTGGGGCAGCAGCTTCACTCTGTGCTTACCACTCTGGTCTTTATTTCTTCACTCTCAACAGAAGGAAATTACAGCTTTCGAAACTTAATTTTATACTTAGAAGGTTCTGGCTTGTTGCCCGTTTCATCACAATTTTACTTTCACGCCCCCGGTTTTCTTTTGAATCATCTTTTGTTGCCTGAAGTTGCTTTCACATTTTTCTGGGTAATTGTTATAGTTTTAATTCAGGAGGAATGGGTAATAATTTTGAGTTCTTGCATACATAAACATGTATTTCTCTCATTATTTAAAAGTGAATGATGTCAAGAGAATTAGAGAACAAGTCACAAACTGAGAGAAAATTTTTGCAAATGACACATCTGATGAAGAACTATTATCCAAAACGTACAAGGAACTCTTAAAATTCAACCATCAGAAAACAAAGAAGTCAATTAAAAAATGGATAAAAGACCCTAATGGATACCTCACCAAAGAAGATACCCAGATGGAAAATAAGCATATGAAAAGATACTTTGCAACACGTATCATCAGGGAAATGTAAATTGAGAAAGCAATGAGATACCACTATACACCTATTAAGATGGCTAAAATCCAGAAGGCTGACAACACTAAATGCTGGTGAGGATATGGAGCAACAGAAATCCTCAATCACTGCTGGTGGGAATGCAAAATGGTGTAGTCACTTTGGAAGACAGTTGGGAGGTTTCTTACAAAAGTAAATATTCTTACCATATAATCCAGCAGTCATCCTTCTTGGTATTTACCCGAAGGAGTCAAAAACTTATGTCCTGCACACAAATGTTTATAGTAACTTTATTCATAATTGCCCAAATCTGAAAGCAACCAAGATGTTCTTCAGTAGATGCATGGATAAACAAAATGTGGAACATGCAGACAATTATACAGTTCCAAATTATTATTCAAAATATTCAGAATATTATTCAGTTCTAGAAAGAAATGAAACATCAAGCCATGAAAAAACATGGAAAAAACATAAATGCATATTACTACGTGAAAAAAGCCTATCTGAAAAGGCTACAAACTGTATGATTCCAACTCAACAATATTCTGGAAAAGGCAAAACTATGGAGATGATAAAAAATTAACGGTTTTCAGGGACACCAGGGTGGCTCAGTTGTTTAAGCGTCTACCTTCAGCTCAGGTCATGATCCCAGGGTCCTGGGATCAAGTCCTGCATCAGGCTCCTTACTCAATGGAGATTATGTTTCTCCCTCTGCCTACTGCTCCCCCTGCTTATGTGCACTCACTCTCTCTCTCTCAATCTCTCTTTCTCTGATAAATAAATAAAATCTTTAAAAAAAATCAATGGTTGTCAGGGACTTGGGGGGAGAGAGGGATGAAAAGATGGAGTACAGAGGATTTCCAGATCAGTGAAACTACTCTGTATGATCCTATAATACTGGATTTGTGTCATCATAAATTTGTCCAAACCCACATAATGTACAACAGCAAGAGTGGACCCTAAGGTAAATGATGGATTTTGGATAATAATGTGTCAATATAAGTTCATCATTTGTAACAAACGTACAATTCTGGTGGAGAATGTTGGTAATGAGGCAGGTTATGAATGGGAGGGGACAGGGAAAATATGGGAAATCTCCATATCTTTTGCTCATAGTTATTGTGAACCTAAAACTGCTCTAAATAATAAAGCCTATTTATAGTGAATAATAACTTGATCTAGTATAGAATTTTTCTTTACTAACATTTACTCTCAGGATTCCGTAAATAGATATTATTCCATTGTCTTCTGTCATCTTAAATCGCAAAGGCTGATTCCAGCTGTCATAGGCAGACTACTAATTTTGCCCTTGGGGATTGCCACCTCTTACTGTCTATGCATTATAGAGTTCTCTCATCTTGAGTATGAAGATGACTTGTGAATATGATGGGATTTCACTCTGTGAAAATATTACACTACATGGAAAAGGGGGATTTGAAGATTAAGATCCCTAATCAGTTGAATTTTATTTATTCAAAAGGGAAATTATCTTCACTGAGCCTGCCACAATCAGGTCCACCCTTTAAAGGTATCCAGGCTTTCCGAGAAGTCAGAGATTCAAAATGGTAGAGATTCTCCTACAGCTCTAGAAGAAGCAAACTGCCATGTTGTGAGGAAAGACATAAGTAGCAAAGCCATGAAGGTGACCTCTAGGAGCTTATAAATGCTCACCAACTAATGACTAACAAAATAATGCACATCTCAGTAGGTCAGCTGCAAGAAAATGAATTCTTCCAACAGTGCGTGAACTTGGAAATGGACCCTGAATCTCAGATGAGGTCGCAGCTCTGGCTGACATCTTGACCTGAGCTGAGTGAGATCCTCAGACGACAGAATGTTTAGGCTGTGCCTGAACTTCCAACCAACAGAAACAGAGATTTGTGTGGCTTTCAGCTGCTAAATTTGTGGTAATTTGTTACACAGCAAAGAAAAAATATTTTCTAAGTGACCCTTTTGTTTTGTTTATGTTCTAAATCTTTGTAAACTTTCATTACCCTTGACATTCAGTTATTTCACCAATGCATTTATAGACTTTTTTTTAATATGGTGAGACTCTTTATATCATTTCCTCCTTTATTTAAATTAAGTTTTCAGTAATTACAGTTAATAACAGGAAAACTAAGCAAGATGTGACTTAAAATGCTAGAAACAAAGTGAAGAACTTAAGGAGTTTGTGATATTTTAAGTAAAAGATCTAGAAAAAAAAAACAGGCCTCCCTTTAGAGAAGATCTGATGTTAATGCACAGATAAAAGGGGTAAGACAGAAGGCTAAGCTAATATTTTCATCAAATGAAATGACCTTTATATAATAAAGGAAAGAAAAAGCAGCACAAGAAAATGATTTCCTCCCAAGATGCACAAAAGAACAAACTAGCTATTTTAAACTAATCGTGTTCATCCAGATTCTGAGTTTTATCCCTGGATTCCTGAAGATGAGTGTACACTATTTCACTGCCCCCTATTGTAATCTGTGAGGAACCACAGAGAAGAGGATCTGTACCAGGAAGTTAAGGACAAACAAATGTAAAGTATTTTTACTTAAGATTTTCAAAATTATCAGGAGGTTGGATTTGAAAACACAGGCATATTGGCATGGCAAAATTCTAGGATTAACTATCAAGCAGTGTTTGTGAGCATTCAGCAGCCTATTGTTAGTTCTCACCAGAAACAAGTTGAAGTTACGTTATAACCAATAATGCATACTAACTATGATTTTTATATCATTAGGTTGGTAGGGTGATACAAAAAAAATTTTTTTTTTAACCACAGTGTATAGGTTAGTTTTGGGTTACCAGAGCAGATTGACTGATAGTTCAGAATGTGGAGTTACTATTTGTTATGGCCTTAACTGTGTCCCACCAAAATTCATATGTTAGAGTCCTACCCCCAATACCTCAGAATATGACAGAATATAAATAGGCCTTTAAAAATGTAATTAAGGTAAAATGAGGTCACATGTGCAGGCCCTAATGCAATATGACTGGTGTCCTTATAAGAAGAGGAGATTAGGACATAGATATGTACACACAAAGGAAAGACCATCTGAGGACATAGCAAGAAGGCAGTCATCTGAAGCCAAGGAGAGAGGTCTCCAAGGATACAATGCTGTCAATACCTTGATCTTGGACTTCCAGCCTCTAAAACTGTGCGAAAATAAATTTTTGTTGTTTAAGCCACTCAGTCTGTGATATTTTAATAAGACAGCCCTGGCAAACTAATACAGCATCTATTGCTCACTAGATGTCTTCAAGGAAGGCTGGACAGACCAGTCTCTGAGCGTCAAAGAATGTCAGAGGGACTTTTTTACTGCTATGGAATGTCCAGCACACAGATGCAAATACCCAGACTTAGTCTTTGATTTTCTCTTGGTAAACAATTTCACTATAGTTGACTTAGTCTGTACTAACATCACATTCAACCATTTCAGGTAATGGCTGACCACTTGCCAGTCTTTCCCTCCCTCTTTCCCTCTCTCCCTTTATTCCACCCTCAATAAATGTATGGAGCTCTAGCATAAAAGAGAGAACTAGATTCATTAGTCCTATAGCTATGCTTTAAAGAACATACTCTTGAGAAGCTGAAGAAAATCTGTTACTAAAAGATGAGTCTAGAGGAATTTTACAGAGGTACAGGCATTGGTTTTGATGTGCGAAATCTGTTTTTACTTCACCTGATACCTACCCTTTCAGGGGTTCTAGAGAGCCAAAGATTAGTGCCATATAAAGACCTTCATGTTACACATTAACATCTCTGGGGATGCTCAAGATCTGGGCATAGGAAGACAAGAATAGACTCCACTTCCAGATAATAATCAGATGGAGCTCAGAGCATCGGGAATTACTATTATGTGAATTTTGCCACTTATATGCAAACAGACAAGGATCAGAAAATAATAGTTATAAAGGTATTTGGCAAAGTCTTATTATATCCTTCTAGATAAAATGATTAAAATGTTTGAATAATCTATTTTAAAGTAGATTTAAAAGCATTCACAAAATCTGCTCTATTGGTTTTCAATTTGAAAGTAGGTTCACAGTAATATAAAATTGGCATGTACTACATGGTAATTTTTTTATGACTTTTTCTGTTTATTATGCCTATGAGAAAGAAAGAGAAAGCAAACTAACGGAATAAATTTGAGAATCAAGATTCAAAATATTCTTGGTGGGTTGGTGTGATGCATGAAAATCAACAATAAAAATTAGCAGAGCTAAATATACATGTTTTTATTTAAATTTTAATAAAATAAGAATGCAGAGAATATGGAGATTTTGTAAACAGTTCATAGGAAAATTGTCTTGGAAAATTAGTTAAATAAAAAACCATAGTTATGAATAATTTTGGAAATAATGGTGATGCTTGCACAACATTGAGAGAATAATGTCACTGAATTGTATCCTGGCTAAATTAGCAAATTTTATGTTTTATGTATATTTTGTTACAATAAAAAAAGACTATAGTGAAGCCACAGATGTTTTGCATATTACAAACAAATTTAATTCTTTTTTTTTAAAGATTTTATTTATTTATGTGACAGAGAGAGATCACAAGTAGGCAGAGAGGCAGGCAGAGAGGGGGGAGGGAAGCAGGCTCCCTGCTGAGCAGAGAGCCCAATATGGGTCTTGATCCCAGGACCCTGAGATCATGACCTGAGCTGAAGGCAGAGGCTTTAACCCCCTGAGCCACCCAGGCACCCCGCAAATTCAATTCTTGAAAAGCGAATGAGAACCAACATACTGGGGTGAACAAATATAGCATCATATATTATTTATTTCAGAATATCATATCACACTCTAGACTAAGGCACAAATGGTGCTGAAATTTCTAAAACTGTCATCATTTGAGAAAGAGTTAAAGAAACTATTGTGATTATCCTGGAGGAAATAAGGTTGTTCTACAAATAAATGGAGCATTGTCATGTGGAAGGAGGAACAGACATTCTCCATTCTGCTCTACCAGGTAAAAGCAGACCTAATTGGTGGAATTCATCTCTATTCATTCCATACCAGATCTGCTGGACAAAGCTGTAGATCATTTCTTTATGCATTGATATGCTAATAAAATTTTAAAAATGGGCCAATGAAGTCTAAATACCACTGGATATCTGACAGAAGATGATCTACGAAAGGCCCTCTCATGGATCACTGACATGTGATTTATCTTGCATTGGCCTATATGAGGAAATTCATTAATCAGATAGAGGGATGCTTTACCCAAATGCAAGGCCATATGTGGGAGTCCTGTATACCTCCAGCCCATCTCCTTTTTGGTTTCGATTATAGATAATAGGAAGTTCTTATAGTCTTTACTCTTTATCTCTGAAATTCTCTAGAAACTTTTGAAAAGCAGCCATAACTTCCTTATTCCTCAAGCTGTAGATCAAGGGGTTCAACATAGGTGCCACCAGAGCATAGAATAGAGTGACAATTTTCTCCACTTCCATGGAGGAGGCTGACCGTGGAACTAGGTAGGTGAAGATGGTAGCCCCAAAGCACATGCAAACCACAATGAGGTGGGAGGCACAAGTCCCAAAGGCTTTGCTACGTCCCTGAGCAGAATGAATTTGCAGAATGGCAGTAACTATACAACCATAGGAGAACAGAACAAGGGAACAGGGAAGCATGATCACCAGAAATCCTGAGATGGCCATCATGACCATGTTGAAGGAGATGTCCACACAGGCTAACCTTACCACTGCGAGGGTCTCACAGGCAAAGTGATTAATAACATTGTGACACAGGGGAAGCCGGAAGGTAATGATTGTTTCCATTAGCGAATTTGTGAAACCAGCCACCAAGCAGCCAGCAGCGAGCCCCATGCACAGCCCTTCATGCATGATGACCGTGTAGTGCAGCGGATGGCACACTGCCACATAGCGGTCATAGGCCATGGCTCCCAGCAGGAAGTACTCAGATCCACCCAATCCTAGGGAGAGGTAGAGCTGAAACACACAGCTATAGAACGGGATGGACTTCTGGACTGAGAGCATGTGGGCTAGCATTTGTGGGGCAAAACTGTTTGCATAACAAAGGTCCACAAAAGATAAAACACCAAGGAAGAAGTACATGGGGTTATGAAGCCTGTTGTCCAGACTGATCAGAAGAAGAATGAGGGCATTTCCCACAAGAGTCACCAAGTACATGGTCAGGACCAGGACAAAGAAGAAAACTTGAGTCTTTGGGTCATTGGACAAACCCAGCAGAATGAACTCACTCACCCATGTCTGGGTTTTATTTTCCTGGTCCATGAGCTTCTGAGGACCAAACTCTAAAGATGTTGGAAAAACAAATCATGGAAACTTGGGATTAGAAGGCTGGTTTTTAGACCATATAGAGAGAGTCTACCCATCTGAACCAAAGTTCTTCTAGAACATCTCAGCCAAATCATCATCTAAACTCTGCTTGAACGCATCCATACATGAGGAACACAGTAGAACCCAATTGTGTAGCTGGAAATTAAGGAGTAAAGAAATTACATTCTTATAATTCCATTTACTGGATCATAATTTCTTCTCTGAAACATCAGCTCTTAAATGGAGGAAGGAAATTAATGAAGTATTTAGACTTAAAATCCTACTCAATTTAGTAGTTATTATAGAGAATTCATGTCTTTTTGGTGAGAAACATTTTGGTTCACATGAAAGATATATTTTTCTGAATCCTGAATGATGTCCAGTCCCACTTAATTTCATTTTGTTTATTGAATTTACCCTCTAAATATCTCAGACACAACCCTACTTACCCCTCAGTGGAATGCATCCATGAAACCCTAGATGTTTTAAATAATATTCTTATATTTTTATTAATAAATGATTTTGAATACATTTGCTGTAACTTGTCATTTTGAGAGTGTCAAGTGGAAGGCCTCCTCTCTACGTATGTCACACCAGTGGCCACACTGGGCGAGATCAACAGAAGATAGCTAACTTCAAGAATTGGGTGTTACATAAAGATAAAGTATACATAGCTGCTAATTAATCTCCTGTGCCCTTCAAAGGGAGTTTAATAAAGTGTTTAATGATGTGAGGTTATTACTTTACAATGATGCTTTCTCAAGGAAGGAACAGCTCATTCATTTCTCAATACAACATTGATCAGTCCTCACCAGTGAAGACAGGATAGAAGATCAGGTTCTAATTATAGAACGTGATGACATAGGCAGTAATTCTTTGACCTCAAACCAATGCTTTTCTTCCATTCACTTACAAAAGAAAAAAGTGATCCATAACTCAAGTATACAGACAGGAGTCTGAAGTCTTAGAGACTATTTTAGTGATAAAAGATCTACGTGAAAGATGATTACGCTGTATGTTAACTAAACGGAATTTAAATAAAAACTTTAAAAAAAAAGATTATTACTCCACTGGCTCCTATGTTATTCATGCTATAATTATTGATGGACAGCAAGACTATAACTGCATTTATCAAAGACTTTCACTTTCAGCCTAAAGACTTAGAATAATTGTTAGAGATCATGCTTCTTCTAACATAGGTGTTTGAGGGACTTAAAATTGAAATTCATTGTCATGAAAAGAGCAATTTTCAGACCATTTGTCATTAAATATTCAGGATTTAGTATTGTTTTGAGTAATATCCAAAATGCCAAAGAATTTACTAAAAACTGAGCTTTCAGAAACTGGGTGTTACACATGAAATAGTGGAAATAATCAAACAATATCAGAAACTCATTCAAGGCCTTGCAGTGGAACCTTCCAGTCTTTCACACCAGAATTAACTGGAATGAGATTGGCAAAGAGATTCACAATGCTTAAAGTGTAAGTAAAGTTCTTCACTATGTAATAAGATACAGGATTCAAAATCTTCATGACAAATAGGTAGTTCGTAATCAAGAGTTATATTTTTCTAGAATATTCAAAACTTAACAGGTTGTTTAACCTCATGGCTAGAAACCAATAGCATAGTCTTAATTCTTTTGTGTTCCCTTGCTTGTAATTTCTGTTGCACTATATCTATTTGTACATCAGCTTTTCATTTTGCCATTATTTTACATTGAAATAAAAAATATTGTCATTATAATGATTAGAAAATTTCCTAGTCATGAAATTTTAATATGGACCGATACATTTACAGTGCTTCCCAATCCCTACATAAATGTGTTGTTAACACTCTAATGCTTTTTATAGATTCACCAATAACTAAAGAGACCATACTAGAAAACACAGGTTTCTCTCTGACATCCACAAATCTGCAGTTTTAGAAGAGAATTATATCTCTCTCTTTCTACATGTGCATGCATATACATACACATATATATTTCAAGAATTGCTGAAAAGGTAGATGTTGAAAAAGTTATTTTGTGCTTACAGCTTTGTGTTAGGATTTCATGAAATAAACCAAACAACTGTATAAATCACATTTAATAAAACCTGAAATATACCAAAGTGGGATGAATTGTTTCTAAGGCCTATTTCTATTGTAACCTGTTCTTTAAAGCAATGCCAGTGGCTTGTGTCACATTGTACGTAAGACTTAATCCACATAACCTCTCTTCAGTCCTGTCTGCCGAGGGCTCAGATAGAACTGAGAGCAGCCACTTTTCCACGTGATGTCAGAAGGGGTGTAACGCCCACAGGTGGCGGGAATGCAAAGGTGATGATGGGTCATGGTAGATTCATTTACACTCTTCACACTTCTATAACCAGGACTCAAATGTCAGCTTTAGCAAATCAAACAGTAACGAAACAAGTGTTTTCTTATCTGTCTCCAAAAACATATCCACAAGGTGGGTATTTGTTATTATAGTCATGTCATGCTTGCTCAGTGACATAGTCAGACTAGTGCATCTCTAAGTGATACATAATTTGTGTGAGTGATTTTGCTGTTTTTAGTAAAATATATTTAATATTTTTTAAAAAGTGATGTGTTAAAGTCAAAGTAAATCCTGTTTCTTTGTAAAATTGTTTCAAATGACTTACCCAAATCAATTGCCCTGTGGATCACTGAATAGTCGGTTCAGTTTTAGAAAATCTTAAGTTATCTGCTTTTTGGGGGGCAGATGGTGGGACGAAAACAAGCTCCTGAAACACTCTTGCTCACCCAGAGTACAAAAATTCACTGGGTAGGAAAAATGTTATGAGAAGAAGTAAAAACTGTAACTGCATTTGTGTCTGTATCAAGTTGATATAAACATTTTGTTTATTTCTTATTCTGTACCAAATTATACTAAATATCTTATATACCTAATAATACATAATATAATAAATATAATATAAATATTCACAACAACACTCTGAAGTTTGGCCTATTATTTGCAGGAGGTAAAGGAGATGAAGAGTCTGGACAGAGGAGTCAGCAGGTAAACAGGGTTACCTGAAACCTAGGGACATCCCTAGTGCTTCTACACACAGCGTGACCCATGTGTCATACAGCAATAGTCACTGTTTAAGGGCTGTGGATTCACCTGATGTAAAATCAGGAGACATAGTGGGGCACATGGGTGTGTCAGTTG
Source organism: Lutra lutra (assembly GCF_902655055.1). Classification (NCBI taxonomy): domain Eukaryota; kingdom Metazoa; phylum Chordata; class Mammalia; order Carnivora; family Mustelidae; genus Lutra; species Lutra lutra. Next base: position 97,798,509 of record NC_062288.1, on the reverse strand, counting down.
GTTAAGCATCTGCCTTCAGCTCAGGTCACGATCCCAGAGTTCTAGGATGGAGCCCCACAATGGACTCGTTGCTCAGCAGGGAGCCTGCTCCTCCCTCTGCCTGCCACTCCCCCTGCTTGTGCTTTCTCTCTCTCTTTCTGATAAATAAATAAAACCTTAAAAAAAACCAGGAGACATACCAAGAGGACCGAGTTCCTACTTTTGATCCCATTCACCTCCAAGTTGTGGTGGAGCAGAGCAAGTGCCTGTTGCTTACTTGGGAATTTGAAGTCTGGCTTTCAGGCCTTGCCAACAACAGGACAAGGAGAAACAAAGCATATCTCTTTCATTTAGAAACTCTATTCTTCTTGTAGATCGTGATTCACTGGTTTCTTTTACAAACTCAGAAAGGTGATCATGCTTCTACTTTGTGTCTCATATGGTGATGACTACAAGATGGGTCCATGGCAGGGGGTCCTTTCTTTCTCCCTTAAGAAAAAATGAAGGGCAAATAAAATCTTTAAAAAAAAAAAGGGACGCCTGGGTGGCTCAGTTGGTTGGACAACTGCCTTCGGCTCAGGTCATGATCCTGGAGTCCCGGGATCGAGTCCCGCATCAGACTCCCGGCTCCTCGCTCATGCTCTCTCTCAAATAAATAAATAAAATCTTTAAAAAAAAAAAAAAAAAGAAAAAATGAAGGGCTATGGTTATGGACAATAATGGAAACAAAAATGACCTAATATCAGAAATGGATAAAGATATGTGCTAATTTTTAAAAATCAGCTTGTAAAAGAAGAATAAACCTAAGTATAATTTTGTCTAGCCAGAAGACTATCCCTAACAAGGAAAAGATGAGTCACGACAAGGTTCCTGTACTGTGGGGATGAGTCTTGTCTGCTTGGGAGACTTGTCCCTTCTGATCTGCCTCTCAGAAGGAACTTGGACTCCATTCTCCTTAGTGGTGAGGGTTTACAAATAGTGCCAACATATCCCCCCTCTGTTTGTGTAAGTAGTTACTGTCACACTAACATAAAGAGAGGGCTACATTTGCAGGTCACTTGGTAATCACACCCAAGGCAGAGAGGTAAAATGTTGAGTGGCCATGTAGGTTAGCCCAAATCATTACACACGTGAAGAGATGCAGTTCTTGGCAGAGGACTGCCTTCAGGGCACCCCCTTGTGCTTCCACACACGAACGCATTCACTCATGCCAAAGCTGTTCACAGTTCTTTCCTAACTACTTAGCTGTACATTCACAACACAAAATCACAACTCTGGGATGTACTGACACTGAACTATGCACTATAAAATGCTTAATTTTATGTGATATGAACTATACCACAATTTAAAAAGCCTTCATTAAATTTCTTTCATTACATACCTTCTTTTAAAAAAAAAATTAACACTACCCAAACTCAAATAAACAAGTAGTAAATAAATATCTGAAAGAGAAAGATATGAAGAAGGTAAGCAGAAGAAGAGAGGATATTGAGATGCAAATAAGAATAAGTAAATGAGCATAATCATTGACAAGCTCTCTAGGGACAAAGGGAAAAAGTCAAAGAGAGAATTAATGGTTAGAAAGGAAAAAAGGAATCAGAAAGGAAGACAAAATTTTAAAAAGAGTACAGTGAAGAAGCCAAGGAAGTTGAAATGAAACCAAATGAGGAAGAAATAGAACAATGAAAATAGGAGAAGGGAAAATTAAAATATTTATCGATGCCCTTTTCTTGACATTAATCAATTAACACATTGCTAGAATTATCCAATATTTCACATACCAGAGCTTCCCAGATTTTATTTATCTTAGTGTTCAATCCCATTGTGTTATTTTTAGTACTCTGCAGTGAAATTTTCTAGAATTTTGTTCTATCGAGGTAGAAATCCTGCTCAAAATAGATTTACCAGGGAAACTGATGAATTCTCAGAAAATAGGAAGAGTGAAATCTTTCAGGACAGCCTTCCCCGCCCCCTCCACCAACACACACATCATTAGGACAAATTTTTCATCAGTTACATTACTGAAAAACCCCAAATTCCTCACCAAAAGATGGAAGACTCAAAAACACTTAGCTAAGGTACATATAGTTGGCATTATTGAATTATTTCTGTTCTTTGGTCACTTTATCATAATCCGCTTTGCAAAGAGGAACAAATACTTCACCAGAGTCATCTCTGCATTGCCAAAGCACACTGGAGATGATCAGAAACCCATATCCTTTTCTTCTGAGCTTTTTTTTTTTTTTTTAAAGATTTCATTTATTTATTTGACAGAGAGAGAGAGAGAGAGAGAGAGATCACAAGCAGGCAGAGAGAGAGGGGGAAGCAGGCTCTCCGCTGAGCAGAGTCCGATGCGGGGCTCAATCCCAGAACACTGAGATCATGACCCCAGCTGGAGGCAGAGGTTTAACCCACTGAGCCACCCAGGCGCCCCTCTTCTGAGCTTTTAAAATAGTTTTGAAAAGAGAGGGACATGGGGCAAAGAAAAGAAGTAGAATTCACAGAGAATTTAAAGGAGGTGGGGGTGATAGCACAGATTTGAATAGGGGAAGGTGGGACTCCTGGGTCAGGCTGCCTCCTACAGGTAAGGACTCTTCTCCCCTCCCCAGCCTTCCCCTCCCCTCCCCTCTGCTCAGTTCCCATCTCACCCTGCTCCAGTGCTACACTGTTTTCTCTGCCTTGCCCCAAAGTACTTAGAGAAGGAGGTTTAAGCTAGAACTAGGCATGGTGAGTAGCCCACATAAATTTTTTTATTTCAACTAGAGAGGCTGCGTTTATCCTTACCAACAGCTCTGCATCTTTGGATCATTTTCATGCATCTTGAACATTTGATTTTTATTTTGAAAGACCCCTTCCACTGGAATGAAGTGTTGTGGAAAAGCATATATTCCTCTAAAATCCTAGCACATCAGTTTTTATATCTGAAAAATAAAGATAGTAGCATAAACAGTGCTTTTCCTGGAGGAGTATATGCATAATTATCCAGCAATAAAAAAATAACAAAAATCCTTCATTAAATTAATAAGCAAATGGAAATAAACTTGAAAGTTACTATTTTAACAACATATATCAGCTAAGCAGCCTATTTGGTGTGCGAGTGTGGACAGTGGGACCTAGGAAAGCTACATTAGACTCCTGACCAGCCCCAGATGGGCAGTTGTCAGAAGCTTTTCAGACAAGGATGTTACTCTAAAGACTTGTTCCCCAAACAGAAATTCTGCGTGGAGGAGAAAGATTTCATCTCTGAGGGAGTCCTCTTTCCACCAGCATCAGCAAAGAAAAGGCCCATCTGGTGCCTGGTGCACAGACCAGGAGTAGGTGGGTGAAAAGCAGATATGAGAACTGCTGCCAGCCTATTAGCAGCCTCAGGCCACCACAGCTGGGGGAACCCTTCAGTGACTTGAAAATTCTGGTTTCCTAATTTGAATAGCTAGAAGACACATTCTTAAGACAAATCTCCAGGAGAGGACAAATACATCAAGCCACCATGCTCTTAGGCTTGAAGAATACAGGAGGGACTACAGGTAACAGGAAGCTGGTTGCATAATTTATGTTGCTAAATAAGTGTTAAAAAGAGCCTGACAATGGGTGACTCACCTCTGCAGAGTGGAGGAGGCCATCCTGTGTGATGGCAGAGGTGGGCAAGTTGTGAAATTTGAAGCAAGTACAAATGGAAGAGGTAACTTTCTCCAACTTTTGTCATGAAATCTCAAGGGGCCAATTATGCTTTGTTCATTAGATTTCTTTTATTTTCCCTCCCCCTCTGTCTGGTCACTTTTGAACCAAACAGCCTAACCTACATTTCAACTTTGCAAATCCAGGTTTTGTTTCCTTGTCCCCAGAGCATGGGAAGGAGCTCTCCAAACTTTAATTTCTCAAGGGGATGGGGTGCATCTGAGTCTTTGGTGATACCACCTTTGCATGGTGGAAATTTTTATCCCGCTTTATGAGTATGAAGATGTGATTACATCTCAAATTTCTCTTTGCAGTTCACCCATCTACACATTCCTTTGAGTAATAGCCCCTAGCCAGGAAGTTCAAGGGGCTGGTGGGATGCTTCGTGCTTCATTCTCTGCTCTGAGCATGGGCAGGGAGAATTTTTATGCCAGTTCCTAAACAGATGCAGCCTATGGTGGGGCTGTTCTCTAGGTTTGGAATTCTATATTTTTTTTAAAAAAATTTATTTACTTATTAGAGATGGAAAGCAAGCAGGAGGAGAGGACGAGGGAGAGGGAGAGAGAATCTTCAAGCAGACTCCCTACCGGGTGCAGAATCCAACATGGGGCTCCATCCCAGGACTCTGAGATCATGACCTGAGCCAAAAATCAAGAGCCAGATGCTCAACCAACTGAGCCACTACTTTCTAAACAAAATAATCTGCCTGCGGAGTGCTTCCTATGTGAGTGCTGGAGTTGGAAGGGCAAGTGTAGTTAGAGCCTGTTAGCTCTGGACCTTAAAAAGACAAGAGAAGGGGGAAAAAGTTGCTCTCTAGCTTCCAAAACATTGCTGCCATTTCTCATAATTTTTTTTTAAGTTATTGTCTTCTGTGCTTTGTGGATTTATTATCTTGTTTCTTGTCCTTTTACCATTATTTAATACATTTTTAGGAGGGAGCAAATATAAACTCCTTTGTAAAATCACTTACTTCCTCATCTTAGATATGTATAATTTTTCATGGCATATTAATAGGAAAAATGACATTTCTTTGTCCTGTTAATATAGCCATGTGTCCCAACATCATTTTTTAGAAGTACATATTTTCCTATATTACTTTGAAATTATTCTCTCTCTCTGACAAAATAAAATAAAATAAAATAAAAAAATCTTTAAAAAAAGTTTTAAAAGAAATTATACATTTATGATATACTAAATTCATATATGCAAAAGTTTCTTTTGGGACTGTATTTTGATTCATGCCTTTTTCTACCCCAATGTTAGAGCTTTTTTTTTTTTTTTAAAGATTTTATTTATTTATTTGACAGAGAGAGATTACAAGTAGATGGAGAGGCAGGCAGAGAGAGAGAGAGGGAAGCAGGATCTCTGCCGAGCAGAGAACCCGATGCGGGACTCGATCCCAGGACCCTGAGATCATGACCCGAGCCGAAGGCAGCGGCTTAACCCACTGAGCCACCCAGGCGCCCCCCCAATGTTAGAGTTTTAATTATACTTACATATAATCTGCTTTTATGTATACTACGGCAGGGACTCCCTCACTTTATTACACTTATTTCTTAAAAACTAAATTAAATAAAAGTTAAATGCCCTAAGTCCACAGCAAACATTATACCTAATGGAGGATCTGCAGATGCTTTCCTTGGATCAGGAACCAGAAAGATACTTGTTATCATAGCTACTGTTTGACCTGACATTAGAGGTCCTGAGCTATGATAATGAGAAAAGAAATAGATTGAGAGGAAAACTACCATTATTTACAGATGATATTACATATCTAGAAAAAAAATTTCAACAATCAATTAGATTTAATAAGAAAGAACTACATATGAGACCACCTCACAGAAATCACTATTTTCTTTACACCAGCAATAACCAAAGAGAAACATAAAATAAAATGCCATTTATAACAGTAATGTAAATTATAAAGTATTCAGGAATTCCTCAGCAGAGAGAATACACGATTTCTACAAAGCTCTTTGCCAAAACTTTAAGTCCTTCTAATATTCTTCCTCTACTTTCCCCCATTTTCCTCTGTAGCAATTAATAGCTATAATATACTACATATTAAGTGTTTCTTATATTTATTGTTTATTTCCCTTAAGTAGAATGTACTCTCCATGAAGGCAGAGACTTTTGCTTGCTTTTCACTGTTAGATCCATAATACCTTGAATACCTTGAAGAGTGTCTGCCATATAATACGTTTAACGAATATTTGTTAAATGAATATGGAGAAAATATTAAAACTTTACTTTTTTATTTTATTTTATTTTATTTTATTATTATTTTTTTAATTTTTTATTTTTTTCAGCATAACAGTATTCATTATTTTTGCACCACACCCAGTGCTCCATGCAATCCGTGCCCTCTACAATACCCACCACCTGGTGCCCCCAACCTCCCACCCCCCACCCCTTCAAAATTCTCAGATCGTTTTTCAGAGTCCATAGTCTCTCATGGTTCACCTCCCCTTTCAATTTCCCTCAACTCCCTTCTCCTCTCCATCTCCCCTTGTCCTCCATGCTATTTGTTATGCTCCACAAATAAGTGAAACCATATGATAATTGACTCTCTCTGCTTGACTTATTTCACTCAGCATAATCTCTTCCAGCACATTAAAGATTATCTGAATAATTCCAAAGACATTCTTTGGATGAGACAATTTATTATAAAGATGCCAATGTTCCAAAATGAATCTACATAATCAATGCAAACCTAATCAAAATTATAGAATGAACTTTTGGGGGAACTTAATAAAATTACTCAAAAATTTATATGGGATACATCACTTTATAAATAGCTGACTGTGTATAGATTGACTATAAGTAAAATAGGTCAATAAATAAAAATAGACTAGCTGACTGCTTTGACTATGTATTTAATAACTTTGAAAAAGAAGATGAGTTTGTCCATCTTCTTTGGTAGACTACACATGACAAATGAACACTTATTGCAAACCAAAATGACTTTTAAAAATAGAATAATAGACTTCTATGATGTGAGAACAAACAAATGAACAAAGAGAAAAGAACAGAGTTCAAAAACAGATCCATATGTAGGTAAGCTCAATGTACATTAAGGTCACTGCAGATGAATGACTTAAGAATAGACTGTTTAATAAATGGACCACAGCATGGAAGAAAACCCACCAGATGCATATCTGACATATGCAGAAGAGGATATCAGATAAACTAAAGAAATAACTGTGAAAGGTAAAACTAGAAAATTTAATAGGAAAATATTTTATGGCCCTGATGCAGGAATTTTTTTTTAAAGCTTATAAACATGAATCACAGAACAAAAATATGATGAGTCAGATTATTTCAAAATGAAGGGTTTTTTTTTTCAACAAAGGACTCCATGAATAAAGTTAACAGAGAGGAGACAGTGTGTAGATATGTATTTGCAATGTCTGTAACAGGAAGGACTAATATTTCTAATATATACACCAAGAAGGACATGGCAAAAGACCCAAAGGAAATGAACACTCCGTACACAGCAATAGTAACCCAGAAGGTGGACAATATTATTCACTCAGTAAATATTTATAGTGTGCCCACTAAAAACAAAGAGTCCTGCTCTCAAGGGTCCTTATGTTCTGGGGGTAATGGAGGGATGGGAGGTAGGGAGTAAAAATGAGTTAATTGCAAACATGTTAGAAAAGAGAAGTTCTTTGGAAAACACAAATAACTAGGTAAGAGGGAAAGCAGTAGGGGACAAGGAGAAAGTTTGCATATCGAATGGGGCAGTGATGACAGTTGATTGAAGAATTGGAAGGGATGAGGAAGTGGCCATGAGTAAAGAGTCTTCCAGGGATAGTATAGTTACTAAACTAGTTAGAAAACAGACCTTCATCCACTGTAAAGACTTTAGGGCTTATTCTGAGTAATTGCAGGGTTGAAAAGAGGAATGGCATGATTTGAGTTTTGTTTCAAAGGGATCACTCTGAGTGCTGGCAGATAAGGAGTAGAAGCAGAGAAATCTGCCACAGGCTCTTGTAGTAACCCAAGTGGGAGGTAATGGTGCTCACACCAGGGTACAGGAGTGAAGATGATAAATGACTATATTCTGTATATATTTTGAATGTAGAAACAACAGGATATTCTTGCATATTTGAATCAGATTTGAGAAAAAAGAGAATGGTAGATGGTCTAACCACTGCAATGATGGATTTATTGTGAACTTCATGAGGTGGGGAAGGCATAGATAGAATAAGATGGGGTGAAGATAGATGGGAATCAAAGGTCCACATATGAAGACATAATCATATGGATTACCTAGCAGAGTAATGAAAAATAAAATAATTTTATAACTTCCAGGCTACAAAAATTCAAAACACGCAGGCTGTGAATAGATAAGGAGCCTCATGCACTGAAGTAAGAATACAGACTTACGATGCCATTCTTGAGAGCATTAGCTATAACCTAGCATCTTGGTTCCCATGTATATTCCCCAAATCAATCCTCACACAGCTCTTGAAGTGTGCATTATCATGATGTTCATTATAGGACTGTATGTGATGGTGGGGAGTTGGGTCCATAACAGAGTGATAGCTAGAATATGGTTTCCTATGGATTACTATGAACAGTCAGAAGTAATAAGCTAGCAATATGTATGGATCTTAAAGATACAGTGTTGAGTGAAAAAAAACTAAGATGCATTATGAGCAGTTAAAAATAAAATGCATCTTTTAAAACTACATAAATACACTCTCAAACATAGTCACATACATTAAACATTAGAATAGTTCTCCACACAGCAAGGAAGAAATAAAGAATGAGACAAAGATAATTTAAAAAATTTTTAATTGTAATACAGTTAACAAACATGGTTATATTAGTTCCAAGTGTGCAATATAGTGATTCAACAACTCTATACATGACTCAGTGTTCATTATGATGAGTGTCTTTATCCCCTTCACCCTATTTCACTCATCTCCGCCCCCCCCACCTTCCCTCTGGTAATTATCCATTTCTTCTCTAGAGTTAAGAGTCTGTTTTTTAGTTTGTCTCTTTTTTCTTTGTTCATTTTGTTTCCTTAATTCCACATATGAGAGAGATCATATGGTATTTGTCTTTCTCTGACTAACTTATTTCACTTAATATTATGCTGTCTAGATCCATCCATGTTGTGCAAATGGCAAGATCTCATTCTTTTTTATGGCCGTGTGTGTGTGTGTGTGTGTGTGTGTGTGTGTGTGTGCGCGCATCTTCTTTACCCATTCATCTACTGACAGACACTAGCTGCTTCCATAGTTTGGCTATTGTAAACAATGCTGCAATAAACATACAGGTGCATATATCTTTTCAAATTAGTATTTTCATATTCTTTGGGTAAATGCCCAGTAGTAGAATCCCTGGATCATATGATAGTTCCATTTTTAATTTTTTGAGGAACTTCCTGTTTTCCACAGTGGCTGCAGAGAATTAATTGTTTAGCAACTAATAAGAGGGTCCTTCTGCTGGTGATAATGTTCCATCTACTAAGGAATATTATTTACCAATTATGTCTGCAGAAGCAGCTGTACCATGCTGGGTCCCACACGTGTGCAGTTGGACTTTATCTTAAGCATGATGAAGATGTGATCATATATATTTTCTATGCAAGGCAACTTCTGCAGGTCAAAAGGCCAGGACCACTCAAATAAATTGCAGGATAAAGAAAAAATTGGACAGAATTACAGATTCAAGAGACTTCAAAGACATACTAAGTTGAAGAAAAATGGGCAAAACCAAACTACAGCAACTAGGGATGCTTCGTTGGGTCACAAAGTCATCAGAAATTCAGGAAAGTGATTGCCTCAGTGGTCAGGACAGTAGTTACTTTGGGGGAAAATGTGTGATGCTTGCAATGAGATGCATGGAGGGGCTTCCACAGTACCTCGCAGCTCTGTTTTTTGACGTGAACGGTTTATATAAGAAGGGTTGTCTTATCATAGTTCACTCAGCTACACGTTTGCGTAGTGTGTTTTTCTGCCTCTGTGTTTTATTTTACAGTATAAAGTTAGAAAAGTTTTAAGTTCACTGTTGTGTGAAGAATAAAATGTAGAAAGCAGAGGCGCAGAGAGACCAGACTGATCATATGTCTTGTCGATAAGTTTAATGGATTCTATTGATGGAGGGGGTATAAAAGAAAGGAATTGAGAATTATTCTGAGTGTGTATGGCTCCTTTTGCTACGACAGTGAAGGTGTATTAGAGCAAGATGAAAGGATTAGCTTGGGATAGAGGAAGCAAGCACAATTATTCTATCGCTAAGAATGCAACTCACATGATATAAGTGAAGGTATTAAGCAAAAAAATTGGATATATGTGTTTGGAACTCATAAGAAAGATCTTGTCTGTCTTGGAGCTAAAAAATATATAACAGATGGATATTGAGATATGAAGAGATCAGAGACTGGCAGAGAGAGAGAGAGAGAGAGAGAGATCTATAGATAGATGTTGTGGCTCCGGAGCAGACATAATACAGGGATCTACAAAAGCCACACAAGAGAGGGAAAAAATTCACTTTCTAGGACCCTAGGTGACTCAGTCAGTTAAGCATCCAACTCTAGATTTCCACTCGGGCCATGATCTCAGTGTCCTGAGATCCAGCCCTGAGTTGTGGAGCCCAACGTGCTCCAGCTCAGTGTGGAGACTGCTGAGGATTCTCTCAGCAAATCCCTCTGCCCCTCCCCATGTGCACACTCTCTCTATAAAAAAGAAAAAATTTCATTTTTAGTAATTGTATATGGAGAGAAGTTTGCATAATGCTTGGCTCTATAATGGTGTCCTAAAACCTATTTTTAAATATAGTTGAATATCTCTACCACCACTCTACCAAGTATTTTACATAGATTATCTAAAATATCCAAAATAGTCACACACACACTGAATATTATTACTTCTTATATTTGAGGAAACTGGAAGTCAGAGATATTAAATACATATGGCAAAGCCACATTGGTGAGGGGTGGGTCAACATGTAAAGGATGGCTATCTTCACTATGAGACTTTTCACTGTCCACACTGCATTTCTTAGGAGAAAATGCAGGAGGCCTAAGAAAGGGTAAGAGGGAATGTGAGGTCTAGAAGGACTGTTAACCCAGCAGACCCCAGCTTAATAACTGAAGGCTTTACTGTATGTATAATAGAGCAGTAATACATCATCAAAGTGTGGACTAATACGAAAAGTTGGTCTTCAGAAACATGCTCACTGTGATCTACCTTATCAGCAAATCTGGGGTAAAGGGCACGCCAATCATTTCCTCTTTGTTTGAAATATTGCTCTTTGGGCTATTGGAAGGAAGGAAAATTTTTTTAATCTTTACCTTTTTTCACTAAATTTTCCCAACAGTCTCCTCAGGGCATTCATTACTTCCTTGTTCCTCAAGCTATAGATTAAGGGATTCAGCATTAGGGTCACCACCGCATAGAACAGGGCAACCATCTTCTCTTGCTCTGCTGAGGAGCCAGCAGTAGGTCTCAAGTATGTGAAGATGGCTGTTCCAAAGCACATGGAAACCACAGTGAGGTGGGAAGCACAGGTCTCAAACGCTTTGCAGCGTCCTTGGGCTGAGCGAATATGCAGAATGGCAGTAACTATACGACTATAAGAGAAAAGAACTAGGAAGCAGGGAAGCATGATCACCAGAAATCCTGAGATAGCCACCATGACCTTGTTGAAGGAGATGTCCACACAGGTCAGCCTCAGCACAGCCAACATCTCACAGGCAAAGTGATTAATAACATTACGGCACAAAGGTAGCCGAAAGATGATGATCGTCTGCATCATTGAATTCATGAAACCAGCCCCTACGCAGCCGGCAGCCAGCCCCAGGCACAGCCCACCATGCATGATGACCTTGTAGTGCAGCGGATGGCACACCGCCACATAGCGGTCATAGGCCATGGCTCCCAGCAGGAAGAACTCTGAGCTGCCCATTGCCAGGGAGATAAGCAGCTGGAGCACACAGCTGTGGAATGGGATGGACTTCCAGGCTGACAGGAAGTGAACAAGCATCTGTGGGACAGTGCTGTTGGTATAGCAGATGTCCACAAATGACAAGACACTGAGGAAAAAGTACATGGGTGTGTGCAGCTTGCTGTCCAGTCTGATGAGGAGGATGATGAGGAAGTTCCCCAGCACAGTCACCAGATACATGACCAGGAAAAGGACAAATAGGGAGAGCTGAGTGTCCCAGCAGCTGGACAGCCCCAGCAGAATGAACTCACTCATCCATGTCTGGTTTTCTCTGCCCATGAGCCTCTGAGGACCAAATTCAAGTTATAAATCAATGAACACCAGATACTTAATGTGGCAGGGGGCCTGACGAGATCATTCAGACCAAACAGCCATGTAACATTGCACTGTGTGCTTTCCCAGATTATATGTCTCCTTCAGGGTTTGGGACCACAATAGAACCCATTAATATGGGCCAGATTCAAGGAAGGAGAAAAACTCTTCTCCTTCCTTATGTAGGAAATTTTTATGAAAATGCTTAGACATTCAAGATAAAATGATTAACTACAAAACATGCCTCTTTATTTAGGATCAGTTCCAAAGCATGGAGTTTGTTTACTTCTTTGTTGGATGCAAGTATTTTCCTCCTCACTGCCTCAAAATCTATATTGTATGGAGTCTAACAGGCATTAACTGTTTTTTTTTTTTTTAATTTACTATTTTACTTCTGGAGCCTCTATGAAAATGAAATACTAAATTTCCACACTTTTAAAATCAGAAATTTTAGGTTGCAAGTTAGGAGGTAGCAAATCTAAAATAGATTTTTCAGTAGGAACAAATTGTCAAAATTACATTTCAGGGTAGGGAAGTAAAGAATGAAGACTTGGGGCAATCAGCCTCTGTTTTGGTGAAAAATCTTCACCTGTTTGTCTGTTATCTGTGTGAGAGAAAGAATCTGTAACATTATTTTCATCCTCCTATGGAAGAGCAACATAGCATTGATAGGCAGGGTATGTCTTTGGAGAAAGAAATCAAAGTCAAAGATGCATTAACTAGCTTCCCCCAAAAATGAGAGGAGCTCAGATACTTGCCACACATATTCACCTATTAACCAAGACAAGATGGGAAACCGGCTGCATATTCTGCTGACTCTGTATATCTTCTCAGTAGTGAGAGTTATGGTTTGGAGATGATAGCATGATGGAACATCATTAACTGGCATTAGCTCAGTGAAAAGACTGTTGACTATCTTTTCCTTTAATCTCCTCTTACTTTTATCTCCATCTGAAACATTTGACTATTTTCCCTCTTAGAAAACTGTTATATTTCATCCTCATGCTAATGCTCCCTTTACCATAACTTACATGACCAGAAGGTAATACCTTAGTCTGCTTGATAATATCTCCAAACTTTCTGATCCTGCTGATGTATTAGTATTTCAGAAAGCTCAAAGTCTCTAGTATTCAGAATTTCTCTTTAGAACTATTAGTAATCTTATTTACACCTTATTCAATTCCCAAGTGGTTTCTAAAAAACTCATGGACTACATAAAGTCCACTCTCAATTTCCCACATCCTCTAATTACTCTGTCCTTTGGATAACGAAAGTGAAACTCATTCACAGCTGTCCCAAGGAGATATTATTTGCTGCCTGTCTGTGATCAGAAAGTGCCACTGAATATGTTATGAAAATCACAATGTGTGTTGAGGGCATTCATGACAGTAAGGTCAGCAGGGTGCCTGAGATGCTTGGATTAGCAAGCAGAGAAGTGTCTATGGGCATTTGCAGATGATAATCCTTCCTTTTTCAGTGATTAAATCAGACTTGATAAACCATACTCACTCTAAGAGATAATTTATGTAAGTGACAACATGGGGGAGAAATAGAAGTATGAAGTGTTCTTTAATTCTTTAGAATTTACTCTAGGGCTTCAAAAGTTTAAGTCACTTTGTATCATTTTCTGTCAAAGAAAGAGGAAACTGACCTCTTTATCCTTAATGAAAAAGGAAAAGTTGGGATACAGAAATATCAGGGCCAAAGTACTCAGATAAAAAGGAGAGGAACAAGTGACCTTGCAGGGAAAAAGTCTGATTCTGTACCATCAATGGATCTTGACCATCTACAGACAACATTTCATGAGCTAGTCCTGGGAACGTGAACGGGGAGTCTCCAGTGATGCGACATTATATGAAATAAGTCAGGTAAAGGAGCTTGACCAGCAGAAACTACAAGGAAAAACAAAACAAAACAAAACAAAAACCAACAAATGCTGGAGGTCGCTGATGATTAATGTATTCTCAGGCACCAAATAAGGAGAATTTGTTTCAAAATCTGATAATAATCTCATAGAGTTTGGAGTTTTTCACTTCTCAGAAACTAATAATTACTTAAGGGCTTGATTTTAAAATGTAGTAATGCCTGATTTTAGGTCATTAATTCCCCCCCTTAAAAGTCTAGGAAGGTATGGATTACAAATAGAAACACTCAGGGGCACCTGGGTGGCTCAGTTAGTTAAGCGTCTGCCTTCAGCTCAGGTCATGATCTCAGGGTCCTGAGATAGAGCCCTGAATCCGGCTCCCTGCTCAGTGGGGAATCTGCTCTCTCTCTTTCACCTGCTCATCCTCTCTCAAATAAGAAAATAAAATATTTTTTTAAAACAGAAACACTCATGGTTAGCATATCATGTTTCTGTATCATCTTTATGGTTTTTAAAGTGCCTCTCTATGGGAATGAATGAACTTCTTTGCTAATAAACATGCATTTCCCAGTTCAATTCTCATTACCTAGTTTCTCCATCTGTCTAAAGGGATCATACATTCAAGTTTATCCTAATTCACTGGAGGGAGGGAAATAGAAATGAGAATGGAATAGGTACATAAATCAATAGGAACAGGAATGATTTAGTAAAAAAAAAAAAGGAGGTTAAAAATAAAACAAAAGTTTAAAACATTTTTGAAAATTTGATATGTATATAAAAGTTTAAAGCAGATTCAAAAGTAAGTGGAGGTGTTGCAACCGATTTAACAGCAAGAATCCACCCCATCCCCACTTTCTTATGCATACCTACACTGTTTGGGACAACAGAAAGTTTGCAGCCAGCTATCCAGATGAAATCACCTTCTGACCATGGTCATTTAAAACCCGTCTGCTGGTGCAGATTTCCAGGAGTGGGCTGGTGCTGAAGAATAAAGAGTGGTGGATGGGGCACCATTTGTAGTAGCTAAGCCCGGTGCTTCCGACAGATGCAGCCAAAGCCCTGTGCTAGGTGCTGAATTTCTCAGAAATATCTGAAAGAACTTTCTCCACAGTTTGGCTACCCAAAATATGTTTTCTTTATGTTATCTATATTCTTATGTTATCTATATCTATATAGATATATCATAATACTGTATGTTAACTACACCAGAATTTAAATTGAAAGCAGTGCTTTTTCAAGAAAAGTAATAAAATTTATGTGTACACACACACACACTTTTTTTTCTTTAAACCAGTTGCCAAAATGGGACATTTATCTCTCTAGTAACCAGACTCAATCCAATTGCCGCTTGCGCCAAGGAAGAAGTTGTGTGTGAAGGAAACAGAGGCGTCCTGACTGCTGGTCCTAAGAACCCAGGGGAGCACCTCTGAGCATGCCTGCCTTACCTCCAGGACGGGAGGTCATCATTGCCCCAGGAAGAGCAGATATGAGCAAGAGGTGGGATTTGGAAGAAGTAGTTTTCCTTTCCCTCAGAGAGACAATCTCTACAGGCCAATTATGCTGTCCTTGTTAGGCTTCTGTTACTTCTTCTCTGAATGGTGATTTCCTCACCTGAAACTCTCACTTATTTTTTTAAAAGAATTTATGAATCAGAATTTAGTTTTTCCTAACCCAGAAACAGGAGAAGAGAATCCAAAGCTCCAGTTTCTCCTGGAGACATTCTCCCACTTCTGCTGAAGTTTCTTCGAGAAATTACAACTTGCCCATGACTTTTTTTTTTTAAGATTTTATTTATTTATTTGACAGACAGAGATCACAAGTAGGCAGAGAGGCAGACAGAGAGAGAAGGGGAAGCAGGCTCCCTGTTTTGCAGAGAGCCCATGGTGCAGAGAGCACCGATGCGGTGCTTCATCCCAGGACCCCGGGATCACGACCTGAGCCGAAGGCAGAGGCTTTAACCCACTGAGCCACCCAGGCGCCCTGCCCATGACTTTCTATCGATGTACTCAAGACTAAGGTCTTAGACACAAAGTGCACAATTATTCAGGGATTACCTGGGGGGCCCTTCTAGCAAAAACTCCTGTAACATGATTCTCTTGTTGGTCAGATATTCTCTTCACAACTAATACCAAATATGGTGAGACTTTTCTCATTATTGGAAGGCTTTTATTTTTTTATTTTTTTATTATTTTTTAAAGATTTATTTATTTATTTATTTGACAGACAGAGATCACAAGTAGGCAGAGAGGCAGTCAGAGAGAGAGAGGAAGGGAAGCAGGCGCCCTGCTGAGCAAAGAGCCCGATGCGGGGCTCGATCCCAAGACCCTGGGATCATGACCCGAGCCGAAGGCAGCGGCTTTAACCCACTGAGCCACCCAGGCGCCCCTGGAAGGCTTTTAATTGGGCACTATCAAATTATTTAACTATTTTTGTATCTAGATGTCTGCCCTCATATTCTGTAAATACAACACAAATTTATGAGCCAATGTGATCATCTCAAATTACATAAATTACGTACTAATTCTATTGATAGACATTAAGCTGTTTCTAGTTTGTGGCACACACACACACACACACACACACACTCACACTCAGCCCTTTGTCATGTATATCCATTTCTGTTACCTAGAAGTGGAATAGCTGCATCACAGATCATGTGCAAGTCTGGCTTCAGCTAAATGTTGTCAGTTTGTCAGAACAGTTGTACCGATTAT
The DNA here is from genome assembly GCF_902655055.1 of Lutra lutra. NCBI lineage: Eukaryota > Metazoa > Chordata > Mammalia > Carnivora > Mustelidae > Lutra > Lutra lutra. The sequence goes on along the minus strand of NC_062288.1, from coordinate 97,782,003 downwards.
ATACCCATGAACTACATTTGTATGAGCACTTCCTTTGCTCTAACATTTAGCTTCAGATTGTCTGTCTTCGTCATTGTAGCCATTCTGATGGGCCTATAGTAGTATCTCATTGTGATTATATGCTACATTTCTCTGATGACTCATGAGGTTGTGCATATTTTTAATATTTATTAGCCATTGAAAATTCCATTTTTCTGAGGTGTGTGTTCAGTTTCTTGCCTGTTTTTCTATTGGATTATCTTTTTCTTATTGATTTTAGTTCTTAGTATATATTTAATAGGAGTCCGTTGTTTATATGGATTACAAATAAACTTTCTCCCACACTGTGGCTTTTCATTCTCATAATGGTACCTCTGATGAAGAGATGCCCTTAATTTTAATGTAGTTCTACTTATTGTTTTTCATATAGTTATTGCTTTTTTGTGTCTTGAGTGAGAAATCTTTGTCTATCCCAGATCATAAAGTTATTCTTCAATGTAATCTTTGGGAGCTTTAATACTTTACTTTTCACATTGAAAACAACAATATATCTGGAATTTAGATCTGTGTATTTTATCAGATTGGAGGCTAAACTTATTGTTTTTCTATGTGGATATCCAATTTTATTGAGAGAACTACTTTCCACACTGTTCTCCTGTGTTGCCATAAATCAATTTTTGATTTCTGTGTGTAGGCTGATTTCAAGACTATTTTTTCTGACCCATTGGTCTGTTTGTCTGTCTACATTGCCTTAATTACTGTAACTTTAAAGTTTCATTTTATCATAGTGTAAATCCTCGAACTTCTACATTTTTTTGACTATTCTTGGCCGTTTGAATTTTCAATCTCATTCTAAAACTATCTTGAAAATTATCAGGAAAAAAATTTGCTGAAATTTTAATTGGGATTTAAACCTAAAAATAAATTTGGAGAGGAGTACCTGGCTGGCTCAGTCAGTAGAGCATGCAGCTCTTAACCTCAGGTTGTGAGTTCAAGCCCCACGGTGGGTGTCGAGATTACTTAAAAATAAGATCTTTTTTTAAAAAATTAATAAATAAAAAGTGACTTCTCTATGCTCTTGAGTATCCCAATCTATAAAAAAGATATGTTCTTCCATTTATTTAATATCTGCTCATTTTTTTTTTCTATGTAGCCGTGTTATATATCTCTGATTAGATTTATGCCCAGGTGTGAAGCTTTGAAAATCTACTTTAATTAGTAACTTTTAAATTATATAAAAATATAATTGGATTTTATATATTAAATATGTATATATGAAATGACTTTTATGAATGACTGGTGCCATTTCTTCATATATTTGGTAGAATTCACTGGTGAGGCCATGTGGCCCAAGTGCTCCATGGTAGAAAATTCTTAAATACAGATTTAAAGTTTTAAGTATATAGGACTATTCTTTTTATTCATGTGTCCATTTGGGTAAGTTTATTTTTGCTAGGAATTTGTCTATTTAATCTAAATATTTACTTCTAAAATTTACTAGCCTACTCATATATGTCAACTAACTAGAATTTAAATAAAAACTTGAACTAAATAAAATGTTCATCATCACTAGCCATCAGGGAGATTCAAATTAAAACCACATTGAGATACCACCTTACACCAGTTAGAATGGCCAAAATTAACAAGACAGGAAACAACATGTGTTGGAGAGGATGTGGAGAAAGGGGAACCCTCTTACACTGTTGGTGGGAATGCAAGTTGGTGCAGCCACTTTGGAGAACAGTGTGGAGATTCCTCAAGAAATTAAAAATAGAGCTTCCCTATGACCCTGCCATTGCACTACTGGGTATTTACCCCAAAGATACAGATGTAGGGAAAAGAAGGGCCATCTGTACCCCCAATGTTTATAGCAGCAATGACCACGGTCACCAAACTGTGGAAAGAACCAAGATGTCCTTCAACAGACGAATGGATAAGGAAGATGTGTTCCATATACACTATGGTGTATTATGCCTCCATCAGAAAGGATGAATCCCCAACTTTTGTAGCAACATGGACGGGACTGGAAGAGATTATGCTGAGTGAAATAAGTCAAGCAGAGAAAGTCAATTATCATATGGTTTCACTTATTTGTGGAGCATAACAAATAGCATGGAGGACAAAGGGAGATGGAGAGGAGAAGGGAGTTGAGGGAAATTGGAAGGGGAGGTGAACCATGAGAGACTATGGACTCTGAAAAACAATCTGAGGGTTTTGAAGGGGCGGGGGGGTGGGAGGTTGGGGATCCAGGTGGTGGGTATTGTAGAGGGCACGGATTGCATGGAGCACTGGGTGTGGTGCAAAAATAATGAATATTGTTACGCTGAAAAAATAAAAAATTAAAAAAAAAACTTGAACTAAATAAAGTAAAATAAAATAGGGGCACCTGGGTGGCTCAGTCAGTTAAGCATTTTGGCTCAGGTCATGATATATTGGTGAGATTGAGCCCCAGGTTGGGCTCCACGCTCAGTGCAGAGTCTGCTTGAGATTCTCTAGTCCTCTCACTCTGTCCCTCCCCCTGCTCATGCACACATGCACACATGCTCTCTCACTCTCTCAAATAACTAAATAAAAAAATTTTAGAAACAAATAAAATATAATAAAATTTACTAGCCTAAATTTGTTAATATCTTCTTACATATTTTTAATGTATATAGATTCTGTAATGTCCCTTTTTCTTTCCTAACATTATTTATTCTTTCCATTTCTCTCTTTTTTATTAGTCTTAGTGATGGGTTATGTTTGCTATAAAATATTTTTAACATCACTTGGTTTAAGGAAAGCAAGAAAGAAGGGGTAGTTTCATCCCTTGGAAAACATCATTTAATAGATAATAGGTAAAAGAAAAATATTTTCTCCTTTTTGAAGATAAATCTTAAAGATATAAAAGAAATTAAACATCATTAAAAATTATCCCAAAATAGACATGGAGAGAATAAGAGAATACATAATCTCTCTGAACTATTTTTAGTATAGATTTTCATATAAGATTTATTAGATTTAGTATAGATTTAGTATAGATTTTCATATAAGAAAATCATTAGGACACTAAAAGAACCGTAGCTATTACATGAGGACCATTTCTAAGGATTTTAGGAAACCTTAAAAATAGGATCACTTACACTGAAGATAGGAAAATGTTCTAAATTTCAAAACCAGAAAGAAATACATATGCCAAGAAAAAAAATATATTATTATCAAATTGACCTTACCTTCTTTATCAAGAGGAATGCTGGACTGCTGAAAATGGTTTGTGCAATGTCTTTTATGGCTTTGAAATTCAATACATTTCAGTAATGTATTTTATGGCTTTATTGGAAATTCTATCAAATATTAAAAGAACATATACCTTCAAATTTGTACAAGACTTTCCAGAGAAAAGAAAAATAAGGGATCATGTTTTAATTCATTGTACAAGGTTAGGATGGCCATCATACCAATGTTGATGGGGAAAGTAAAAAGAAAGGAAAATTACACTTTGAGCAGACTCAGGAAAACAGGTAGAAAATTCTCAAAAAAAAAAAAAAAAGCAAACTACATCTATTAATCTATGAAACCCCACCATAATGAAGTCAGTTTTATTCAGGAAGGAAAAGTTGGTTTCATATAAGAAAACAATTGATGTTATTAACTTCATTAATAAATTAAGAGAAGAAAAATATTATATGATACTAATAGATCAGAAAATAATTTAAATGTAACATCAACTCATGATTTTAAAAAATAGAGAAGTTACTAATCTGATAAAATATATAGAGAGTAAACATAGTTATTGTGATTATTTTGAGAGTATTCCTTGTAAGTTCAGAAACAAAATAATAATGCTATTTATACTCTTCTGTACTTAACATCAAATTGGTGATCCTAACCAATGCAAGAAGATAGTGGAAAAAATATAATAGTATAAGGATTGAAAAGAAGTAATAATACTCGGGGTGCCTGGGTGGCTCAGTGGGTTAAAGCCTCTGCCTTCGGCTCAGGTCATGATCTCAGTGTCCTGGGATCAAGCCCTGCATCGGGCTCTCTGCTCAGTGGGGAGCCTGCTTCCTCCTCTCTCTCTGCCTGCCTCTCTGTCTACTTGTGATCTCTCTGTCAAATAAATAAATAAAATCTTAAAAAAAAAGAAGTAACAATACTACCATTTTATTTGCAGATTACATAGTTTTCTATGTAAAGCACCTAAAATAATCTATAGATAAATTATTACAATTAATAAACTAATTAGGCATAATTTTTAGATTAAATAAATCAATATCAAAAGTCATTGTGAATTTAGTTTCCAGTGATAATGGAATAACAGGGATGGTATTTTTTTCTCTTACCTTGAACAACTAGAAAACTGAACAAAATATATAAAGCAATGGTTTTCATACACTGGACAACACGCAGTGCAAGACAGGGATACCCAAGAGAAGGGAAACAAGTGAGGTGAGCTCCAGGTACCCGTGTTCAGTGCCTAGAGAGCTTCCAGGCCACAGGATGAGGAGAGGGAGCCAAACCAGAGCTTGTGGTCATCCTAAATTGAAAAGACAGTTCATAATTTGGGACAGAATACTAAAGAGGAGATATATGAAAAGTTCCCTAATGTGGGGAAGGAAACAGACATTCATGAGGCCCAGAGAACTCCCATCAAAATCAACAAAAGCAGACCTACACCAAGACATATTGTAATTAAATTTACAAAATATAGTGATAAAATATCTTAAAAGCAGTAAGACAAAAGAAATCATTAACTTAAAAGGGAAAAATCCATAAGGATAGCTAGAGATTTTTCAATAGAAATTTGGCAAGACAGAAGGGAGTGGCATGATATTTTCAAAGATTTGAACATGAATATTCTGCAGGCAAGAATACTCTATCTGGCAAGACTGTCATTCAGAATAGAAAGAGAGATAAAGAATTTTTCAGACAAAAACTAAAGCGCTTGGGTGGCTCAGTGGGTTAAGCCTCTGCCTTCGGTTCAGGTCATGATCTCTGGGTCCTGGGATCAAGCCCTGCATCCAGCGCTCTGCTCAGCAGGGAGCCTGCTTCTCCCTCTCTCTCTGCCTGCCTCTCTGCCTACTTGTGATCTCTCCCTCTCTGTCAATAAATAAATAAAATCTTTAAAAAAAAAACACTAAAGGAGTTCATAACCACTAAACCAGGCCTGAAAGAAATATTAAAGGGGAGGGGTACCTGGGTGGCTCTGTCAGTTAGGCATCAGACTCTTGATTTCAGCTCAGCTAATGATGTCAGGGTTGTAAGATCAAGCCCTGAATTGGGCTGTGCCCTGAGTATGGAGCCTGCTTAAGATTTTCTTTCCCCCTCTCTCTCTGCCCCTGACCCCCTGCTCATGCTCTCTCTCTCTTTCAGAAGGAATGAAGAAATGTTAAAGACACCTCTTTGAATAGAAATGAGAAACCAAAAGTAACAGTGTAAAAGTAGGAAACACAAAAGCAGTAAAAATGAATTTTTTTTAAAATCAGTCAAGGAACTCACACACATGAAAAGGATATAAAAAATAATGAAAAATACATAAATGTGGGGAGGAGAAAAGAATGGGCTCAAACTTAAATGACCATCCACTTAATATAGGCAGATATTTGCAGAAGAGATTATATACAAACCTAATGGCAACCACATATCAAAAACTAATAAACATGCAAAGAATAAAGAGGAAGAAATCCAAATATATCACTAAAGAAAATAAGTAAAACATGAAAGAGAGAAATACAAGAAAGGATCAGAAACAATCTCCAGAAACAACCACAAAACAAGCAATAAAATGGCAACAAATACATATGTATCAATGATTACTTATAATGTAAATGGACTAAATGCTCCAGTCAAAAGACATAGGGTATCAGAATGGATAAAAAAACAAGATCCATCTTTAAGAATTTACCCAAGAAAAAAATCAAAGTATGTATCCACAAAGAGACCTATACATATACCAGTTTAATTCATAATTGCCAAAATCTGGAAATAACATGAATATCTATCAACTGGTGAATGAATAAACAGATTGTGGTACAACCACATAATGGGATACCACTTGGCAATAAAAAAGAAATGAGGGGCACCCAGGTGGCTCAGTCAGTTGAGCATCCATCTCTTGATTCTGGTTCAGGTTGTGATAATCAGGATCACGAGATTGAACCCCACATCAGGCTCTGTGCTCAGCTCTGAGTGTGCTTGAGATTCTCTCTCTTCCTCTGCCCCTCCCCCCTTGGCAGGCAAGCACTCTCTTTCTCTCTCTCTCTCAAATAAATAAAAAAATAAAATCTTAAAAAAAAAACCTACTGCTATATACAGCAGTAAGCATGAGTCTTGATAGTATTGCTACAAATGAAAGAAGATAGGCACAAAAGCCTTCATCAATGTTATTATATTTATTTTAACATACTGAAAAAGGCAAAATTACAGGCACAGAAATGAGATTAGCAGTTTTCTAGGGATGGGGTGAGAAGAGTGCATTGACCACAAGCTAGAAAAAGGAAAGTTCTGGAAACATTCTATATCTTGTTTATGGTGGTTATAAACATATGTAACTATATGCTTTAAAATAATGGATTTTGCTGTATGTAAAATATACATCAAGAAACATGATTTTAAGAAAGAAAAATGATAAAGGATGAATGAAATAATAGTAGAATGAAAAAAGGATATAAACAAATTCAGTAGACATTCAAAGGAAAATAAACAAAGCTACGAATATATTTGTGATAATAAATTTGAAAACATAAATCAAAGGACAAATTTCTGTTAAAATATAACTTAACCAAAAGCTGATGGAATATAAAATATCATGAAAAAAATCCTAAAGCCTGAGAGAAATGAAACCTATATTAAAGGTATTCCCTCAAAGGTAAGCTATGTGGGTGTGTTCCATCAAATTTCCATAAAACAGAATTATTTCAATCATACTGCACTCTGGATCTAAAGTGGGTAATTGTGCATTATACAAACATAGAGAGATGAGGTAGTAAGAAAATATAATCAAACCCATGTTTTGCGTGGAATGCATGTGCCCTGACATGGGACTTTTTATCCTGAAGGGATGCCTTTTTCTACTTTAAACAAAGATCATGTTATCTTATGAACTATAAGCCCTGTTATCAACCTTCTACCAACAGTAGAAAGTTGGGTCACATGATGTCTACAATTATTCCATGTCTATAACACATAAGTTTATGACAATCTATCAAATTATCATCTTTGCATGAAGTGGCACTTCTTCCTAATTTCTATATGCATATGCCATTCAATCATGCCCTTTCCTTTAAAAAAATATAAGAAAAATCAAGAAGTGTAGGGGATTTGTTCAGTCACACTGCCTCCTTCCTCTAAAGTGTCTTCTTATGGATCTCTAAGTGCTCACAGATTATCACAAATCTGACTTTCACTTGATGTTTAGCAAGAGTACTTAGCATTCAGTAAGTGCACATGGAGAGTTCTTACATAGTACTTATAAAATACCTAAATAATAGTTAGATAGTGCTAAATACTTATGATAGCCCTTAGCAGAATGGCATCTCTGTAAAATTGCCTGTGATGAAAATTTATTTTAAAGACATTTTCTTATCTATAAGACCTTTCTTATCTTTGAGATCTTTCTTATTATGAGCTTCAGTAATTTTACAGAAGATAAAATACCAATCAAATTAAATTCTTTGTAGTCTTTCCAAATTCCCTCCTGATATTGGTTTCCTCATATTTTGAGTGGGAATAATAATGCCAGCTCTCCCTACCTTAGTGGATAAAGTATAAAGTAATGGGGCTGTAACAGTCATGGCAATAATCTTTGTTGAAGATGAGAATGTTATGGGCTGACTTGGGCCCCCTCCAAATTCATATGTCGAAATCTTAATTCCCAAAAACTCAGAATGTGACTATATCAGGAAGCAGGGTTTTCAAAGAGGTAATTAAGTTAAAATAAGATCATTAAGGTGGACCCTGTTCTATTATGACTGGTGTCCTTATAAGAAATGATTAAGAAAGAGACACACAGGGAGGGAAGACCATGTGAAGACATAGGGAAAAGACACCCACCTACAGAAAGGACAGAAGCCTCATAATAAATCAACCCTGACCACACATTGATCTCAGACTTCTAGAATCCAGAATTAGAAGAAAATATATTTCTGTTGTTTAAGCCATCCAGTTGTGGTACTCTGTAATTGCAGTCCTTACAGTGAATTAATAAAAAAACTAGAATGATATAAAAACACTTCAAAAATTAAAACTCTAACATAAAGTAATATTGCCCAAACAGTGACAAAAATAATGCTGATGCCCATATCTATATGCACTGATTTTTCTCTTAAAGGTTGTTTTCTGTACAAAAATTTAGAGAGATGGAACACCTTGCCTCTAATCATGCAGGGATTTAGGGATTTAGATCTAGCTAGCTCCAGAATTACCATGCTTTTTTGAATCATAGATTCTGTAGAACACACTATCTTGAAAATGAGCCTAGTGGTGGGTAATAAGGAGGGCACATATTGCATGAAGCACTGGGTGTTATACATAAAAATGAATCTTGGAACAGTACATCAAAAACTAATGAACCAGGAAGAAATCGACAACCTAAATAGACCGATATGTAGTAACGAGATTGAAGCAGTGATCAAAAACCTCCCAAAAAACAAGAGCCCAGGACCTGACGGATTCCCTGGGGGAATTCTACCAAGCTTTCAAAGAATAAATAACACCTATTCTCCTGAAGCTGTTTCAAGAAAAAATTGAAGCAGAAGGAAAACTTCCAGACTTTTTCTATGAAGCCAGCATTACCCTGATCCCCAAACCAGGCAAAGACCCTACCGAAAAGGAGAATTTCAGATCAATATCACTGATGAATATGGATGCTAAGATTCTCAACAAGATCCTAGCAAACAGGATCCAACAGCACATTAAAAAGATTATCCACCATGACCAGGTGGGATTCATTCCTGGGCTACAAGGATGGTTCAACATTCACAAATCAATCAATGTGATAGAAGAAATTAATAAGAAAAGAAAGAAGAACCACATGGTCCTCTCAATTGATGCAGAAAAAGCATTTGACAAAATCCAGCATCCGTTCCTGATCAAAACGCTTCAAAGTATAGGGATAGAGGGAACATTCCTGAACTTCATCAAATCTATCTATGAAAAACCCACAGCAAATATCATCCTCAATGGGAAAAAGCTTGCAGCCTTCCCGTTGAGATCAGGAACACGACAAGGATGCCCACTCTCACCACTCTTGTTCAACATAGTATTAGAAGTCCTAGCAACAGCAACCAGACAACAAAGAGAAATAAAAGGTATCCAAATTGGCAATGAAGAAATCAAACTCTCTCTTCGCAGATGACATGATTCTTTATATGGAAAACCCAAAAGACTCCACCCCCAAACTACTAGAACTCATACAGCAATTCAGTAACGTGGCAAGATACAAAGTCAATGTACAGAAATCAGTGGCTTTCTTATACACTAACAATGAAAATACAGAAAGGGAAATTAGAGAATCGATTCCATTTACTATAGCACCAAGAATCATAAGATACCTGGGAATAAACCTAACCAAAGAGGTAAAGGATCTGTACTCGAGGAACTACAGAACACTCATGAAAGTAATTGAAGAAGACACAAAAAGATGGAAGACCATTCCATGCTCTTGGATCGGAAGAAAAAACATTGTTAAAATGTCTATACTGCCTAGAGCAATCTATACTTTCAATGCCATTCCAATCAAAATTCCACCGGTATTCTTCAAAGAGCTGGAGCAAATAATCCAAAAATTTGTATGGAACCGGAAGAGACCCCGAATCGCTAAGGAAATGTTGAAAAACAAAAATAAAACTGGGGGCATCACATTACCTGATTTCAAGCTTTACTACAAAGCTGTGATCACCAAGACAGCATGGTACTGGCATAAAAACAGACACAAAGACCAGTGGAACAGAGTAGAGAGCCCAGATATGGACCCTCAACTCTATAGTCAGTTAATCTTTGACAAAACAGGAAAAAATATACAGTGGAAAAAAGACAGTCTCTTCAATAAATGGTGCTGGGAAAACTGGGCAGCTATATGTAGAAGAATGAAACTCGACCATTCTCTTACACCATACACAAAGATAAACTCAAAATGGATAAAAGACCTCAACGTGAGACAGGAATCCATCAGAATCCTAGAGGAGAACATAGGCAGTAATCTCTTCGATATCAGCCACAGCAACTTCTTTCAAGATATGTCTCCAAAGGCAAAGGAAACAAAAGCCAAAATAAACTTTTGGGACTTCATCAAAATCAAAAGCTTCTGCACAGCAAAGAAAACAAAGAGGCAACCCACGGAATGGGAGAAGATACTTGCAAATGACAGTACAGACAAAAGGTTGATATCCAGGATCTATAAAGAACATCTCAAACTCAACACACACAAAACAGACAATCATAAAAAAATGGGCAGAAGATATGAACAGACACTTCTCCAATGAAGACATACAAATGGCTATCAGACACATGAAAAAATGTTCATCATCACTAGCCATCAGGGAGATTCAAATTAAAACCACATTGAGATATCACCTTACACCAGTTAGAATGGCCAAAATTAGCAAGACAGGAAACAACATGTGTTGGAGAGGATGTGGAGAAAGGGGAACCCTCTTACACTGTTGGTGGGAATGCAAGTGGGTGCAGCCTCTTTGGAGAACAGTGTGGAGATTCCTCAAGAAATTAAAAATAGAGCTTCCCTATGACCCTGCCATTGCACTACTAGGTATTTACCCCAAAGATACAGATGTAGTGAAAAGAAGGGCCATCTGTACCCCAATGTTTATAGCAGCAATGGCCACGGTCGCCAAACTGTGGAAAGAACCAAGATGCCCTTCAACGGACGAATGGATAAGGAAGATGTGGTCCATATACACTATGGAGTATTATGCCTCCATCAGAAAGGATGAATCCCCAACTTTTGTAGCAACATGGACGGGACTGGAAGAGATTATGCTGAGCGAAATAAGTCAAGCAGAGAGAGTCAATTATCATATGGTTTCACTTATTTGTGGAGCATAACAAATAGCATGGAGGACATGGGGAGTTAGGAGAAGGGAGTTGAGGGAAATTGGAAGGGGAGGTGAACCATGAGAGACTATGGACTCTGAAAAACAATCTGAAGGGTTTGAAGAGGTTGGGGGGTGGGAGGTTTGGGGAACCAGGTGGTGGGTATTAGAGAGGGCATGGACTGCATGGAGCACTGGGTGTGGTACAAAAACAATGAATACTGTTATGCTGAAAATAAATAAAAAAAAGATTAAAAAAAAACAAATGATGTATGGTGACTAACTTAACATAATAAAAATAAATAAATAAATACATAAATAAATATAATATTCTTATTTTTGTAATGATTGTTAGTTGATTAGCAGAAGCATTATATTTAAAATGCCTAACTTTATTAAAAATTTCCAAATGATAACATAAAATTCTCTGTTGTATCACAATAAAATCAAGTCAAAATTTTGGTGTTTTAAAAATATTCTTTATTATAGTTACAGCTTTGGCTTTTAAGAAAATCAAAGCTAAACTGGATTTATTTTTCAAAAAGTAATGGTAAACTTTTTAGGGTAACCTTATCTGATATTTTCATTTTCTACAGGAAATTGGAGTCATAAATTCACAAGAGTAACATAGCTTTATGGAAGTGATTCCCTCCTAGTCCAGTTTTCTCACCTTTCAGATAAGGTTAAAAAAAAATCTCTGGAAAGCAGTTGGTTTAGGAAGCCCTGGAAGGTACAGGTTTCCCTGTGAGATCTCTATCTTCTCACCACTAAAAATAATAAACCATTTTATAAGCAGTGTGAAGCAATGGTTCAGAGCACGGCTTCTAGAGCCAGATAACCTGAGTTTCAAAAGAGAAAAGTGAGAGAATCTCAATAACTATTTTGAGTTCACAGACACGTTTCCTCAGGATATTTGTCACAATAAGAAAAATGAAACAGAATCCAAACACAAATTTAGTTTTAGTAGGCTTTTAAAACTTAAGAAAAGACTTCTATTTCTAGCCAAGACAAACTGGGATTGGATCTACCCTCCCTCCTGAACAACTACAGAGTAGGACAATTTTCATTGGGTATCAGGCAATGCAGCATGGTGATTCTTAAAATATGAGAAAGAAATACCATTTTAATGCTGATTAAAAGAAACCTAGAGTTTCAATGTTAATATCAGTCAAAGTAGATTTCAGAGCAAAGAATATTACCAGAGACAAGGAAAGGCATTTCCTAATGATAAAGGATTCAATTAATGGAGAATACAGAATAAGTATAAATATTTAAATGCTTAGCAACAGAGCTTCAAAAGACATAAAGCAAAAACTGATAGAAACACAAGAGGAAATAGACAACTCCACAATTACAGTTAGAGATTTCAATACTTGTCTCTTAATAATTAATAGAACAAGCATAAGGAATAGAATAGTAAGGAATCAGTAAGGAAATAGAAAACTTGAACATTATCAAACTCAACTTGATCGACATTTATAGAACACTTTATTCAACAATAGCAGAAAATACATTTTTTTTCCAAGAGCGTGTGGAACATTGATCAAAATAGAGTATATGATGAGATAAAGCAAGTTTCCATAAGTCAAAACAATTCAAGTCAACAAAACACATTAATACCTGGTCAAAGTGCCTCACAACCCTGACAGCTTAGTTGAGGGAGGGCCACATGCTTCAGGCTAAGACAATTCAAACCCATAGCTGAGACTTTTCTGCTGGAGCTGGCCGACAAGCTAGGATTTTGTTTCTCATGTCATAATGTACATCTGGGGCCTCCAAGGTGTCTTTTTCCACCTCTTAGAGGAAATTTATGAAGCATAGAATAGAATAAGGCCCACAAAAAGATGCAAAACTGAGAGACAGGAGAAAGATAGACTTACTTAAAAAAAAAAAAAACTTTGGATTCTAGATTCATTATTCAGATATCAGTTCATTACACTAAGTTGCTAATTTTGCATTTATTAGTTTGTTTTGGATTTTTTTATTACTTGAAACTGTAATCGTCTTCACTATAATAGTAACATTATGGCTCTGTGGCTTCTTCCCATCTTCAGCTAAACATTGATCCACAAACAGCTAATATTCCTAGAGGGGTGTCCTTGTTGAAATTTACAATGTCTCTGGAATCAGACAAGTCACATCTGCACTGAATCCAGGCTCTAAGTGTAGATTTCTAGTTGTTTGCACTCACACAATTTACATATATATGAATCCCAACCTCTTCTTCTGTACCATGTGGATACTAATATCCATATTTTGAAGAAAGGTGTCAACACAAACTTATGAAACTTAGGAGGCCTCTAAAACTTAAAATTTGTAAGTGTAGCAAAGGTGCTAGCTAAGATTGCTCTATTCCTTCAGATTTTTGTGAATCTGACTTAAATCCTATATTATATACTTGTGGGAATTCTAACACCCCTTATAAAACTTCCTAGATATTTGAGACACCAAAAAGTGAATAAGCATGTGTGTAACAGTGCTATCATATAATAGAACCCCACAAGACATAGCCACTTTGTTAAAAAAAAAATATGTTGTTATATATATTATATATTCACATATAAATACATTTATATTAATATATTTATATAAAATATGTATCTATATAAAAAACTTATATCTTTATAAAATATATAATATATAAATACAAAAAATATATGTATTTATATGGAATAGCTGGCCAGGTGTTTAGGTTGTTTAGAAGAGCTTGATGAAGTATCACAGCATTGCCTTCAGGCACATGGCCAGGAACATAAGAGACTCTCCAGTGACTCAGGTCCCAGGGCAGGATGAACTCACTCAGCAACATCCAATTGTCCATACCCATGAGATTATAAAAGCCCAAAATAGGTGTAGGAACCAATTGGGCAGTAGAATTTGCTTAGATAGAGTAGGCAAGGTCCAGGAATAGAAACTGAAATAGGCAAAAACAGATGGGGTAGTTTTCAAGTCCACAGTTGATTAACCCTAGACTATTTGTCTTCAGTCTTTTGTGCTTATGATTCACTTGTGAATATTTTTGCCCAAACAAGAAATAGTTCTCTACAGATAGAGCAGTGTTCCTCAATCTTTTATTCACTATTGGTCACCTATGAAAGGGAAGTTCTTAGATATCTTTTTTTTTAAATTTTTTATAAACATATTATGTATTATTAGCCCCAAGGGTACAGGTCTGTGGATCGCCAGGTTTACACACTTCACAGCACTCACCATAGCACATACCCTCCCCAATGTCCATAACCCCACCACCCTCTCCCTCCCCCCTCCTCCCAGCCCCCCTCAGTTTGTTTTGTGACATTAAGAGTCTCTTATGGTTTGTCTCCCTCCCGATCGCATCTTGTTTCATTCATTCTTTTCCTACCCCCTAACCCCCCCACGTTGCATCTCCACTTCCTCATATCAGGGAGATCATATGATAGTTGTCTTTGTCCGATTGACTTATTTTGCTAAGCATAATACCCTTAGATATCTTTTTCTTAACCACTCACTCCCATAAAATTTTAACACAGCAGTATAGTACATATCTGTTTATGTGCCATGGCCCTTTGAAGGACCATAAACCAATACAATAATTAAGATATTTTTATTCCCTCTACAAGGACCAATATTTACCCCCTTGGGGATAATATTCCCCCCCCCATTAAGAATGAATGAGACAGAACTTGATCTTTGCTGCCAAAAATCAGAGGTCTGTTTTCTAAACACTTTTCTGGTAACTACTCTTGTATCAGAATCTTTACCTTGCTTTGGGTGGGCTAGCTAATAGGCCTAAAACATTTTTAGAGGATTGGAGAGGACAGGAAGTAGGGGGAAATGGGAAAGATGTTCTGTTAGAAAAAAATAATGACTAGCTAACAGTTATCAAGTGCTTTTTGTGTGCCAGACATTTTACAAAGTGCTTTACATATAATGTTTCATTCCAACCTCTCAAATTTCTCACTAGGGGTTTATTATTCTTCACATTGTAGAAAATAAAGCTGAGTCTTATTTAAGTTTTGTAACTTCTCCAGGATTGCACTTATCATTTAATATGCTGTTGCACTTTGATGAGGAAGATATAGAAGACTCAAAGGAGTCAGGGAATAATGTGCATACAAGTGATCAAAGAAATGTTCTAAAGATGAGGGAAAATTATATTGAATATCAGATTTCACAGAGAGCAGCCTAACCTAATGATGGAGCAGAAATGACAATCAAACCATATGGACACTCATTTGGTAGTGTGCACCTATATTTAACAGGGGCAGGTTTAGATGTTAAAAATTTGGATTTTAATGGAATGGGGGAATAGCCGCTGGTCCCATTTATCAGGATAAGGGACAGTAGAATGAAAGCTTCAGCTTGAATATAAGAGAATGTGCTCACTACAGTCCTGCCACTGTTGTTAAATTATTCAAGAGCTAAGAAGTTATATAAATCACCCCATTAGTACTCAACAGATATCTAAGATGGTGCTCAATGCATGATTCATCTCTTCCATTCACCCATTAGTATGGTGTCCTTAGATCTTGGGTAATTGAACCCAAATGACTATGAGAAATGAGATGGTTTATGAAATGGGAACTGAAATGAGAACTTTATCTTCTCTTAGAAGCCTTCTCCTATATGACCCTCATTCCACATCCAGAGGAAAAAAATTCCCCTCTTTCTTTGAATTTCCAGAGCTCCTTCTGTGCATATCTTTTGCTATAATCTTACATTTTTATACTCGTTCTTCTAAAATGCTATAGAAGACAGCATGGTACTGGCATAAAAACAGACACATAGACCAGTGGAACAGAGTAGAGAGCCCAGATATGGACCCTCAACTCTATGGGCAAATAATCTTTGACAAAACGGGAAAAAATATACAGTGGAAAAAAGACAGTCTCTTCAATAAATGGTGCTGGGAAAACTGGGCAGCTGTATGTAGAAGAATGAAACTCGACCATTCTCTTACACTGTACACAAAGATAAATTCAAAATGGATAAAAGACCTCAACATGAGACAGGAATCCATCAGAATCCTAGAGGAGAACATAGGCAGTAATCTCTTCGATATCAGCCACAGCAACTTCTTTCAAGATATGTCTCCAAAGGCAAAGGAAACAAAAGCCAAAATAAACTTTTGGGACTTCATCAAGATCAAGATCTTCTGCACAACAAAGGAAACAGTCAAAAAAACAAAGAGGCAACACACAGAATGGGAGAAGATATTTGCAAATGACAGTACAGACAAAAGGTTGATATCCAGGATCTATAAAGAACACCTCAAACTCAACACACACAAAACAGACAATCATAAAAAAATGGGCAGAAGATATGAACAGACACTTCTCCAATGAAGACATACAAATGGCTATCAGACACATGAAAAAATGTTCATCATCACTAGCCATCAGGGAGATTCAAATTAAAACCACATTGAGATACCACTTTACACCAGTTAGAATGGCCAAAATTAGCAAGACAGGAAACATGTGTTGGAGAGGATGTGGAGAAAGGGGAACTCTCTTACACTGTTGGTGGGAATGCAAGTGGGTGCAGCCTCTTTGGAGAACAGTGTGGAGATTCCTCAAGAAATTAAAAATAGAGCTTCCCTATGACCCTGCCATTGCACTACTGGGTATTTACCCCAAAGATACAGATGTAGTGAAAAGAAGGGCCATCTGTACCCCAATGTTTATAGCAGCAATGGCCATGGTCGCCAAACTGTGGAAAGAACCGAGATGCCCTTCAATGGACGAATGGATAAGGAAGATGTGTTCCATATACACTATGGAGAATTATGCCTCCATCAGAAAGGATGAATCCCCAACTTTTGTAGCAACATGGACGGGACTGGAAGAGATTATGCTGAGTGAAATAAGTCAAGCAGAAAGTCAATTATCATATGGTTTCACTTATTTGTGGAGCATAACAAATAGCATGGAGGACAAGGGGAGAGGAGAAGGGAGTTGGGGGAAATTGGAAGGGGAGGTGAACCATGAGAGACTATGGACTCTGAAAAACAATCTGAGGGTTTTGAAGGGGCGGGGGGTTGGGGGTTGGGAGAAACAGGTGGTGGGTATTAGAGAGGGCATGGATTGCATGGAGCACTGGGTGTGGTGCAAAAACAATGAATATTGTTACGCTGAAAAGAAATTAAAAAAATTGCAGCCCAGGGCCCAAATGTGGCCTGCTGCCTGTTTCTGTACAGCCCACAAGAAACGATGTGTTTTACACTTTTATATAGTTGAAAAGAATCAAAAGAAGAAGAATGTTTTAATAACTTATACAACTCAAATTTCAGTGTTCATAAATTGAGATTTATTTGTACTAGTGCCACTCATTCTTTTATGTGTTGTCTATAGCTGTCTTAGTGCTGCAATAGTGGAGTAGTTGTGAAGGAAACTGTGCGGCCCAAAAAGCCTAAAACATTTGTAATCTGGCCAGTTACAGAAAGTTTCCCAACCTCTACCCTAGAACACTATAAATTTCCAGAGGAAATGGGCACATCTAAACACAACTTTGGTGCCCCACAATGCCTATAGCAGTGTATTTAACAAAGTTGATGCCAATAAGATGATCATCTGTGACTTTGTTTAGAAAGCTAAGAATAAAGTTGCTCATATCAGAGGGAAAATTTGACCACAATGCTTTGTAATTGATACTGCATGAAATGCCAGATAGTGGCATCCACAGCAAATGGGACACATTATCCTAGACCCCAAATGGGTTTTTAACCTTCATCATTCCTACACCTCTTACTCCTGCCTTTCCTCCTCCACACTCTCAGCAATGGGCACTTCCTCTTGTTTCACAGAGAAAACAGGTATCAGTGGAAGCCCTCTGACTCCTGATCGCTAACTCCCAAATACAAATCAACCAAATGAGAATTAACATTCAATGGAGAGACAAAGGGACAGAAAGAGGGTGCCATTTTGAGGTTCTTGAATAAAGTGAGAAGACCCACAATTATATTACTTCTCCTCCATCTCCTACATGTGCTTTGTTTAATCATTTCCTCCCTCTTTTACCTTTTTAAAGTTTCTTGTCAGAGGTGAGGTACACTCACAGATGATACTGGCTTACTAGGTTTACAAAGGTTGAGTAGGGCCTTGTGTGTGTGTGTGTGTGTGTGTGTGTGTGTGTTGGGGTGGGGGCAT
This sequence comes from Lutra lutra, assembly GCF_902655055.1. NCBI lineage: Eukaryota > Metazoa > Chordata > Mammalia > Carnivora > Mustelidae > Lutra > Lutra lutra. The sequence goes on along the minus strand of NC_062288.1, from coordinate 97,763,870 downwards.
ATAAGAAGGCTCTTAATATGGAGACTTGCAAGTAACATCTGCACAGCAGACCGACATATCCCAATGACCCCAAATTCACATCAAAGCTACATTATCCTTCATTGATTGTTTTAGGGAACTGCTTTTCTTATATTAACTACATTTTTGATATTTTACACATTTATCACATTACTTGTTTACTTTATTTCTAAAGTTTCAGAAAAAAACTGCTGAATTTTTAGAATTAGAGAATTTTTGCCTTTGAATGAATACCCATGTATACAAAATAAATTAGCAGTAACTGGATCTCAGCTCCTTAGCCAATAATGTCATTGTGTACAAACAACACTTGGTTATATCCTCACCAGGATAAAACAAGAATTTTAGTTGACATTTCTTCACCCAATTATTTCCATTACTCAAGACAGTCTTTATATCCACAGGTAGTGATTGTAGCACAAATAAATATCTTCATCAGCCTTAAGAGCAACATTCTTCTCAGAATAGGGACGCATACAATTACTGAATATGGCTACATATACCACACATTTTAAGTGAGTCTTCAAATTGAAAATGATTTTGTTCCCAGTGGAAACTTGGTGATCTTTTACAAAATGTGGCTGATTAAAAATTGTGTTCCAAGGTTAAGATTCATGAATAGGTTCATAATTACAAATGATGTGACAAATGAAGAGTAAATGGTATTGTCTTCGACTACTCTCAGGCCATATGAAAGAAGATTGAGAAAAGGTGAGTTCTTTTTTGTTTGCTTTTTTCCTCTCTTTTTTAGAATTTATTATTTTTTATTTAAATTCAATTAATTAACATACAATATACTATTAGTTTCAGAGGTAGAGTTCAGTGATTCATCAGTCTTATATAAAACCCAGTGCTCATTACGTCACATTTTCTCCTTAATGTCCATCACCCAGTTGTCGCATCCACCCATCCCTCTCTCCCTCTAGCAACCCTCAATTTGTTTCCTGTGACTAAGAGTCTCTTATTGTTTGCTAAAGGTGGGAAGTTCTATTACAGCAGTTCTCAACTCCAGTGAATATTCTGCTGTGACATAAAAATAAACTCACACCCCACACCCCAACCCAACCTCCAGCCTCCTACCCAGCATCACCAGTACATGTGTCGTCATCTTCTTCCTGGTTGCCAAGGCAATGCAGGTAATGCCTTCCATATCTGAGTTAAGTGGGAGAAAACACAGTCAAAGTTATTCTCTCTAAGTGATGCTCAGGATTCATCAAGTTGCCAGTTTTGAAGTTATTCCAGTTAATTGACCTAGTAATTTCTGCCAGGCCCCCTTCACCTCCTTATTCCTTACACTATAAATCATGGGGTTCAGCATGGGTGTCAACACAGCATAGAAGAGAGAGATCAACTTTTCCTGAAGAACAGAGGGGCTGGAGCGGGGCTGGATATAAGTGAAAATGGCCATGCCATAGCACAGGACAACCACTGTGAGGTGAGAGGCACAGGTGTGGAAGGCTTTCTTTCTTCCCTCTGTGGACTGGATCTTTAGGATGGTGGAGATGATCTGGATGTAGGACAGGAGAACCAGGCAGAAAGGTATCATCAGGAGAACAATGCTAGAAACCATGATTGCGATCTCATTGGAGGAGGTGTCCACACAGGCCAGCCTGATCACAGCTAAAATTTCACATGATATGTGATCAATATACTTGTTTGTGCACATGGGTAGCTGAAATGTGATAGCAGTATGGATAAGAGAGTTGACAGAACCACTGACCCAGGATGTGATGGCCAACCTAGTACAGAGGCCTCCATGCATGATGACTGAGTATTGCAGGGGGTCACACACAGCCACATAGCGGTCATAGGCCATCACTGCCAGTAGAACAAACTCAATCCCACCCCAGCCTAGGGAGAAAAATAACTGGGCGGTACAGCTCACAAATGGGATTGCTTTATGTGCTGCAAGAAGATGCACCAACATCTGAGGAATGATGCTTGTGGCGTAGGAGACATCAACGAGAGAGAGGTTGGTGAGAAAGAAGTACATGGGAGTGTGGAGTCGGCCGTCAAGTCTGATGAGAAGAACAATGAGGAAGTTCCCCAGCACTGTCACTATGTACATGACTAAGAACAGGACAAAGAGGGAGACCTGTGTGTCCCAGTCATTGGACAGGCCAAGGAGAATAAATTCTCTCACCCATGTCTGGTTATCTGTTCCCATTAAAAAAATGTGAGAATCATTAATCTGCAGAATCAGAGATAACAAAAGTTGTTGAAGCAAAGAACCATTTTAGTGAATACATACTGTATAGAATTAGCTAGCCTTCACCAGATGTTTCAGACCATTTATGGGTGAAGATGACAGGCTTTATCCCAACATACCCACTTTGCATCAGAGTCAGGTCAGCACCTTCATAGGAACATGAGATGGTCTCAGGGAGACCCATTAAAGCCTGGAGATAATACAGTGCAATTTTAGGAGCTCACATCTTTACCACCATACCTCAAATTCCAGGGCAAGGAGAGTTTGGTAGGTGAGAATGGTAGGCAAAATGATAAACAATGAGGAAAATTTGGTTGGAAAGCTACCCCTGACATATGTCAACTAGACACATCATAATGAAAAGGGTAAACTTATTACAAAAGGAAATATTGGGAAGAACCAGGTACTTGTGCAAGATCTGGAATCAGAGAATCTAATTTTCAAAAATGATTTTGTTTCTTACTTATTTACAATTATGTGATTTGGGTTAGGTGACAAGCTTTTATTTATAAAACAAAGGAATATCACCAAACTCACAAGTACCTTTAAGTTCAACTGTAGTTAGCTTATGGGGAAAGTACTTTGTGAACAAATACTGGTAGTAGTACTATAGTAGTAGCAGTATTAGTAATAACATGACCTCTTGGGGTAGATAAGGTAGCAAACATGATTTTCTTCATGTATCCCATCCACAAATTCAAACCTAAATAAAATTGGAGACAATTGTCCACAGCACTAAGGGCTTAGGAATGGATGACTTTTTTTTTTTTTTATTACCTTTGATCCTCTTGGCCTTTAGTTTCTCAGCCTTTAATGGGATCACAAAGGGAAAGGTATTGCAATGGTATCTTATTCTTTTTATTTTTCTCAATTACTACTATTAATAATTTACCCTTTGTATATGGGCTTAAGAGAAAATGAAGAAGGCTTGATTAAAAAAAAAAAGGGAAGGAAACACAAATGTTTAAGGGCCCTTTTTCATTATCCAAGGCAGAGAAGAAGGTATGAATTCATGTAGATGTACACTGGAATGGAGTTTCCTCCATTTCACTCAGGAAAGTGCTTTTTTCATAGAACTATTTTGTTATTATAACTGTTTTGAACATTAAACAAAAATAATTAAAATTTAAAAATTTTTTGAATCACTCCATTTTCACTAACTTTCCTTTTCTTGCAGTGCACAAAAAAAGGAAAATGAGAGCTAAAGGCAGCAAGAGGAATTGAAGGCAGAAACAGAGCTACCTGCCAATCCCCAAACCCGTACAATTTTCAGGTAAGGGTCATTGAGCAGGAAAATGAAGACTCTCTATGTTTCAAGTCTCATTTCTTAAACAATAAAACAGAACAAGTCATTCCAGAAATGCCTTTCTCGTTTGTAATTTAGAAACATATACTTTTATAAATTTCCTTAATTTCCTTCTCAAAACCTGATATGTTCTTTCAACAGTTCTTTCTTTCCTGCTATGTCATGAGACTTTCACCTCCACCCTTCACTTTGTTTTTCTATAATCATGATTAGTCTGAGAAAACATTTACCAGTGTTGATCAATGAACAGTTAAGAGTTAATCCTATTTAGTTTTCTCTCCCCTATAAATTTGTTTGTGTTCTCTTCTCAGTATTTGTTATAACTTTGGCTACTCTACCTTTTTGCCAGGGACCTAATGTTCCTTTAGTATACAATAAAATCTGGAGAAGAAGGTCAGTAAGATGGCAGAATAGGAGGCTCCTGAGGAAGCTTTCTCCTCTCATGGATGCATCAAATAAACAGCTACATACAGGGATCAAATCCCTCTAAGAGGAATCCAAAAAGTAGTTGAGCAACTCCTACACATAGGGTGATTGAGAAAATACCCACATCTTAACAGGTTGAAGATGCTGAGACATATTAGTGGCACAATCCCCACTATTAGCACAATTCCTTATAACCAGGAGAGAACTCACAACTCCCAGCTTCTGAGGATAAAATAATAGGACTGCATATCCAACACCCCAACTTTTAAGGCTGTCACCTGAGAAAATGACTCCCTAGTTCTCTGACCCAATAAAGCTCAGCATTCAAGCGTTCCCCAGGACCACAGAAAATAAAGAGACACTTATATTACACATACATAAAAATAAACTCAAAAGTGAATTAAAGACTAAACTGTAAGACATGAGAACTCCGAGAAGAAATCAGGGGGAAAACATTCTTGATATTGGTCTAGGCAGTGATTCTTTAAAAAATATTGACATCAAAATCTCGAACAACCAAAGCAAAAGTAAAGAAGTGAGACTACATCAATTAAAAGGTTTTTCACAGCAAAGGAAACAATCAACAAAACGAAAGGGCGGCCTAGGGATTGGGAGAAAATATTTGCAAACTATATATTTGATAAAGGCTAAATATCCAAACTATACAAAGAATGCATATAACTCAACAGCAAAAACAACAATCAGATTTTGAAAATTAGCAAAGCCCTGAACAGATATTTTTTCAAGAAGACATTCAGATGGCTAACAGATATATGCAAAGATATCTCAGCAACACCAATCATTAGGGAAATATATATCAAAACCATAATGAGATGCCACCTCAAACGTTAGAATGGTTATTAACAAAAAATAAAAAATAACAAGTGTTGACAGGATATGGAGAAAAGGGGACTCTTGTACATGGTTGTGGGAATGAAAGTTGGTTCAGCCAATAGGGAAAATAGAGAAGCATTTCCTTAAAAAAAAAAAAAAAATTGAAAATAGAACCACCATGTGATCCAGCAATTCCACCTCTGGTATATACCTAAAGGAAATGAACTCAGTACCTTGAGTTCCCATGTTCATTGCAGCATTATTCACAATAGCCAAGATATGGAGACAAATTAGTATCTGTTGAATGGTTAAAGAAATTATGATACATATACATATGATGAAATATTTTTCAGCCTTAAAAAAAAAAAGTCCTGCCATTTGCAACAACATGGATAAACCTGGAGGAGATTATGTTAAGTAAAATGAGCCAAAGACAGAAAGAAAAAACCTGCATGATCTCACTTATATGTAGAATCTAAAATGTCAAGTATGTAGAACAAGAGAGAAGAAGGGTAGTTACCAACAGAAGAGGAAATGGGAAGCTGTTGATTATAGGGTACAAAGTTGCAGTTATTTAGGAAGAATAAGTCTTAAGATCTAATGTGGGTCATGATGACTATAGGTAGTAATACTTATAATGGAAATTTGCTAAGAGAATTGATCTTAGGTGTCCACCACACAGAAAAGGTAACTATGTGAGAGTGTATGTTAATCACCCCTACAATAGTAATCATTTCACTATGTATACATATATAAAATCTTCATGTTCTATGCCTTAAATAAATATGATTTTTATTTGTTTGTTTGTTTGTTTAACTAAAACAAGCAGACAGACAATAAATCCTACTTTATATTTTTGGGTCATATCACACTCATACTTAAAAATCTCAACTGATGCCTCTTTATGATGTTTTGAGCTTTTGTCTACTCAAAAAAAAATCCATGCTGCCTACTCATAACATCATATTAAACAATAATATATCTCTGTGATTCCTCCTTGGACAAGAGCACCATAAAGGAAGGAATTCATAATGTTTGTATTTCATGAATTGCAGTAGGTATAGGGTAATTACTTGGGCCATAACAAATAAGACATAATATGTGATATAATATGATAGATATTATTGAAATAGTCCATGAAAAATTATCTCCTTAAAGCACTGCCACTAATGCTTAAAATCTATTAGTGCTATGTTGATCACTGTCCTTTTGGTGAAATGATTTAAAAAGGAAATAATATTTTTTAAATGAAATGATATTAAGTGGGAGTTTTGTATGAAGTACCTAATCTTGTGAACTAGTGTACCAGCTTAGACTGACCCTAAAAATAAGTCATGTGAGAGTAGAAAATTGGGGATGCCTTGTTGGCTCAGTCAGTTAGTGTCTGCCTTTGCTCAGGTCATGAGCTCAGGGTCCTGAGATCAAGCCCCGCATCAGGCTCCCTGATCTCTCCCAACTTGTTCCATCTCTTTCTCCATCAAATAAATGAAATATTTTTAAAAAGAGTAGAAAATGATAAGTTTCATGAATGATACTGAAATTGCAGGAAAAGTCGGGTCTGAAGTATGAAGACAAACTTTTTTCATTTAAAGTATTATCATTCTTGGGGAAACCTGGGTAGCTCAGTCAGTGAAGAATCCAACTCTTGATTTTGGCTCAGGTCATGATCTCAGGGTTGATCTCTGGCTCAGCATGGAGTCTGCTTGAGTCTCTCTCCTGCTCCTACCTCCACTTTCTCGCTCTTTTAAAAATAAATAAATAAATCTTTAAAAGTAAATAAATTAAATATTATCATTGTTGGACTCTAGATAAAAGTAGCTCTATTTATTTTCTCATAATTTCCAGTAATTATTAGTTACCACATATATCAGGATAGCAATGTTCTTATCTCTATGACAAAGAAATAAAAACAAAAAAATAGGTAGCTGCATTTCTATACACTGACAATGAGACTGAAGAAAGAGAAATTAAGGAATCAATCCCATTTACAATTGCACCAAAAACCATAAGATACCTAGGAATAAACCTAACCAAAGAGGTAAAGGAGCTGTACAGAACACTTGTGAAAGAAATTGAGGAAGGCACAAAGAAATGGAAAAACATTCCATGCTCATGGATTGGAATAACAAACATTGTTAAAATGCTTATGCTACCCAGAGCAATCTACACATTCAATGCAATCCCTATCAAAATATCTTCAACATTTTTCACAGAGCTGGAACAAACAATCCTAAGATTTGTATGGAACCAAAAAATACCCTGAATAGCCAGGGGAATGTTGAAAAAGAAAGACAAAGCTGAGGGCATCACAATGACTGACTTCAAGCTATATTAAAAAGCTGTGATCACTAAGACAGCATGGTACTGGCACAAAACCATACATATAGATCAGTGGAACAGAACAGAGTATCCAGAAATGGACCCTTAACTCTATGGTCAACTAATCTTCAACAAGCAGGAAAGAATATCCAAAGAAAAAATGATAGTCTCTTCAACAAATGGTGTTGGGAAAATTGGACAGCCACATGCAAAAGAATAAAACTGAACCATTCTCTTTCACCATACACAAAGATAAAATCAAAATAGAGGAATGACCTAAATGAGACAGGAATCCATCAAGATCTTAGAGGAGAACACAGACAGTAACCTCTTTGACCTCAGTTGCTGCAACTTCTTGCAAGGGAAGAAGGCAAGGGAATCTCTAAAGGCAAGGGAAACAAAAGCAAACATGAACTATTTGTACTTCATCAAAATAAAAAGCTTTTGTACAACAAAGGAAACAGTCAACAAAAATAAAAGGCAACCTCCAGAATGGGAGAAGATATTTGTAAATGACATAACAGATAAAAGGCTGGTATCCAAGATCTATGAAGAACTTATTAAACTCAACATCCAAAAAGCAAATAATCCAGTCAAGAAATGAGCAGAAGCCATGAACAGACACTTCTCCAAAGAAGATATAGAAATGGCTAATAGACACATGAAAAAATGCTCCACATCACTTGCCATCAGGGAAATACAAATCAAAACCACAATGATACCACCTTATACCAGTCAGAATGACTAAAATTAACAAGACAGGGAGCAACAAATGTTAGTGAGGATGTGGAGAAAGGGGAACCCTCTTACACTGTTGGTGGGAATGCAAGCTGGTACACCCACTCTGGAAAACAGTATGGAGGTTCCTCAAGAAGTTAAAAATAGAGCTACCCTATGACCAAGCAATTACACTACTAGGTATTTACCCCAAGATACAAATATAGTGATCTGAAGGGGCACCTACGCCTGAATGTTCATAGCAGCAATGTCCACAATAGCCATACTGTGGAATGAGCTAAGATGTCCTTCAACAGATAAATGGATAAGGAAAAGGTGATACACACACACACACACACACACACACACACACACACACACACACACAAGGGGAGTAGCAAGCAGAGAGGGAGGGAGAACCAGGCTCTTCACTGAGCAAGGAGCCTGATTCAGAACTCAATCCCAGAACCCTGGGATCATGACCTGCATCTAAGGCAGACACTCAACCAACTGAGCCACCCAGGTACCTCAAGTTAAATAGATTTCTAATGGTAAATTCTCAGGCAGTAATTTTTAGTAATATCTGGTATTTTGGAGTCTCAAAAATGAGAGATCCCCCAACTATTAAAATAAACTAAAATTCTGACCAGTGGACCTCCCAGATGTGGGACTCTTTCATTCTGACCTCCCTATAGCTCTGCAGTATGCCTGAGATTTTGAAATGTATTGCCCCAAGTAGCAATTCTTAACATAAAGTACACTTTTAGGCTTTACCACATCCTCCACATATTCCTGCTCTAACAGTATGATACAACTTTGAGGAATTATGAGGAACTGCTCATTAAGAATACGATAAGTAACCTGACCCATACCATAGACAAATAAAGCAAGTATGACAGAATTTTTCATGCGTTGGTACACACAGACAGGATCATCACTTGTGATTCTCTAGAGATGTCTTCAGACGCTGCTGTCCACATTTATTAATCAATTTTTAGTTGCATTTAGTTTCCATTGTTATTTTATGAAGCAACACCCCAAAATACTCAATTTTCCTTTGCAAGGAAGGAAGTATCCAGGGCTTGACTCGCAGGTACATTTACCTATTTAACATTCAGTGACACATTTAATATTCTGCACCAGTGAATGTGTTATCCACTTAAACATTATCCATTTAAGTACATTTAAATTAAATCTATCAAATAATATTTTCCATTTCTATTGACTGATGGCTTCATTAATTATCTTCTCCTTTACCTCCATGTCAGGAAAAGTATTGATTTGAAAAGACTCAGGAGGAATGCACACTATAAAAGGATTCTTCAATAGCTCAACTTCCAGAATTATATTTCAGAATAATTACCCCTTCCACTATTCATGCTAATTCAAAGAGTTCATGGATGGACAAAACCTTGGATCAGCCTCAAAAATCCAGTCTGAAACACAGCTGAGGCTGATGGGTGAGCCCTTTATTCATATTTTCCCCCATTCATTATAGAGATGATGATTTATGGCTAAGAGATAAAACGCCAAAAGCTTTGTCTCCCCTGAAAGTTTGAATATCCTCTTTTGAAACACTTCATTGAGTCATAACCATATTTGACCTTCTCACTGGAGTCCTCTACAGTCTTAGCAAAAACAGATTACAAGTCTTGAATTCAGAAACAGAGCACATGAAGGTAAGTCCCACAACCTACAGAAATGCTTTCTTTCATGCTGGTCAAAATAAACCAGACCATGCTTTTACACAATTGAGTTGTCAGTAGAGCCAAGATGCCCTTCAATAGATGAGTGGGTAAAGAAGATGTGGTCCATATATACAATGGAATATTATTCAGCCATCAGAAAGGAGGAATACCCAACTTTTGCATCAACATGGATGGGACTGGAGGAGATTGTGCTAAGTGAAATAAGTCAACCAGAAAAAGTCAATTATATGGTTTCACTTACTTGTAGAGCACAAGGAATAACATGGAGGACACTAGGAGAAGGAAAGGAAAGCGAATTGGGGCAAATCGGAGGGGGAGATGAACCATGAGAGACTGTGAACTCCAAGAAACATACTGAGGGTTTTAGAGGGGAGGGGGTTGAGGGATGGCTGAGCCTGGTGATGAGTATTAAGGAGGGCACGTATTGCATGGAGCACTGGGTGTTGCGCATAAACAGTGAATCTTGGAATACTGCATCAAAAACTCATGATGTATTTTATGGTGACTAAAGTAACACAATAAAAAAACCAAGTGGTGGGTATTAGAGAGGGCACGGACTGCATGGAGCACTGGGTGTGGTACAAAAACAATGAATACTGTTATGCTGAAAATAAATTAAAAAATGATTAATAATAAAAAAAGAAAAAATAAAATAAAAAAGAAATGTCACTTTTATTTAAAGAAAGAGCCCTCTAAACTATGGCTGAATATTTAGTTGTTGCATACACTGAATATACCTATCAGGGGCAGGCATATTTACATCATTCTAATATTTAGAAACAAAAGATCCCAGGGCCACTTGGGAATGTGATGTTTTAAAGGTAATTTTTAATCCTGAGAGGACAATTAATTTTCCTTCTTGGATTCTTATTTCTGCTTCATATCTGGATTTTGTTACCTGACTCTTCACATATGCTGAGTCCAGTTATTGAGGACCCAGTTTCTCCAACATGTGCAATCCTGAAATTTACCTTTTGTGATATATTTTGTCATAATTTCATTCTATAAATGCTTAGCATCTTTATATCTTGTGCTTTGTAGGGAAGACTAGCACAGTATAAATCCCTCAAAAAATTATTTCTCCACAATATAATTTTTCCAGTCCATTATAGAGGAACCAACCCTGAAATGAGAGTCAGGAGACCTTATTTCTAGTCCCAGCTCATATTCTTGAGTGTATATGAATTTGAGCAATCCATTTAATCACTTTACATTTTAAATCTCTACCATAGAAAGGAAAATTCAAATATTTTGTACACATACCCCTAGAGAAATAACTGAGAAAAGATATTTTAAAGCAAGTGACAATTTATCTTGTCTATACTCTTACTACATGTTCAAGAATATCAAAACCTAACTAATCATTTCACAGATCTGGGCTTGTTTCCTGAGTGCTTCCCCCCCCCCAAAAGATGTAGAATTTATCCATAGGAACTCTACTTTTTAATTATTAATCAGTTGCTTCCTCCCATTTCCCAACATTGCACTTTTTCTCTGTCAGTACATAACTTTGGAATTAAGAACCCTTAGAACAGAAATGTACCTTCAAGAAGGCAGAATCACTTTAGGACATTTGCCGTACTATTTAGGGTGAGAAGACTGCAGTATCTGTAGGTCACATTTCTGATCCAAACTCCCTAACAAGTCTATTGGTTCTATTTCTGCCCCTCTAGACACCTCTGTGTATACCAACAGAAGGTGCCTCCATTCGAGCTCTCAAACAATGATTAGTGCCTGACAAACAGACATGTCTGCTTCAGTCCAATTTTATGTTGGTTTCTAAAGAATGCTTCCCTCTAACAAAGTCAGGTACCAGAGAGATGAAGAGTCCTAGACTCCTCAGGCTCTTGGCTAAGAACTATCTGGAGTTGGTTGTGAGGTAAACATCTACTAGAAAGTTCACAGTGGCCCACAACTGGCTTCAATATAAACCTGGAGAGGTGCAGCAGTGTGTGAATTAGCAATGTGGGGCTGACAGATTCCCTTCAGGAGCTTTATGCATTATAGTGTCCACCACTGTCCCCACTCCCAGTTCTCAAGGGCAGGGCCTCAATGCTGACCTTCTTCTCCCTGTGAAGCCTGTTCTTCCCCATTTTCCTCAACCATAGCAACTCCCTGAAGCCAAAGGTCATACTAAAATGCCAGAGACACTAGTTTTCTGAGGTTTTAGAATATTCTCCTGTAGCCCAAACCTGACATTTGGCACTATGCCCCTATTCTGCTGAGCAATGACTAGGTCTGCAATCAAACCCAGTGAAAACAAACAAACAAACAAACAAACAAACAATAAAAAAAAACCCAAAACCCAGTTGTCCCCTTAAGCTCTAAGATAACCTTGTCTCTCTTTCTGAACACAAGAACATTGTGCCTCACTCCCTTGATATATGTGCAAAGACCCACTGGACCTGCTGGAAGTTTTGCAAAGGTGGATGCACACCTGAGTACATTTTTCATGGTACTATTCAAGTTTTCAAAATACTAATATCACATAATAGACTTAAGAATCCAAATAAGATCCCAAAAGGGGATGTAAATCTTAAGCTTTACATGGGGGCAAAATGAAAGGATAAAAGCATTGAAATTCTCAACACAGAAGTACAGAAGTATTAGCTCTCTATAACTTTTCAAATCTTTAATTTTTATGAATAGATTAAAAGCAAAATTCATAGAATGCAGTCACATATATGTCTGATACATTCTCAGGCACCATGAAACCTGTAAGTGAATCATTTGTCCATTCATCTCCAAGTCCAATACCCACTTTTAGCACTACCATTTGCATATCCACGCATTTACCCACTATATATAGCCATCTCCATACTCAGCCATCTGCCTATCGGCTCAGCCAAGCACATATGCATCCCCGGATCACCCACATGCTACTTCATCTCTGTCCCTAATGTTGAAAAGTTACTCCCACATCTTTTCTCAACAATGTATCACACTCCTTGTCCCCTCATTCATTCTGCATGTTACTATAACCTCTGATACTACAGCACCCAGCGACTTTGAAAATGTTTCTGTGATATTCCAAGCAATAGAAAGAGAAAGTAAAGATGCTTTTCATTCTTCACCTGATTTTCTGAACTCCCCTCAATTGACAGAATTGGTTAGATACTTTCTCTGAGTAAAGATGGAAAAATTCCATGGCTCTGAATGCTGTAGTCACAGTATCCAGATGTTCACAACACTGCTATTTTTCTTCAATCATCTGCAGACACCAAAAAGGGAAACTCCCAGATTCTAAGTTTTGGTAAGGAACCCACAGAAATCTTAGTCACTTCTGCTCCAGAACTAGGGAGCCGTTTTTTTCATTCAACCTCCATTACTCAGCAAGTTATATCAACTTTTACTAGAAACATTGTCACCTGGATCTTTTCTTTCCATTACTAAAACAGCTGACTGCTATTATTTCAGCATTTGTACCAAAGTCCTAAGTAAATTCAGTTCATTTCAATGCATGAGAGGTTTCATTCTACCCAAGCGTATTGAATCAGATATGTTGCAGAGGGTTCCGAAAACTGTTTTGATGAGGCTTTCAGGTGTTTCTGATGGAATACATTTGAGAACTCCTGAAACAATTAATTTGTAAACCACTGTCACATTAATTTTTCATTATAACATTTTATTCTACCATTATTCACTTCACAAATATTTTATCTTAAAGACTCTAATGTTGTATCTCAACTAATTGTGAGAAAAGAAGTTCAAAATCAACCACAATCTCAGTTTTCCCTGTTTGTCTTCCCTGTGAGCCCCCACCCATCCTACAATTCCCACTGTTTCCCAAATGGGAAATGCCCTCTTCTGACCAAGAAGGTCATTTCATGGGTGTCAGCCTATGAATTGGAATGCCTTCTTCAAGAAGCACTTCTTTTTTTTTTTTTTTAAAGATTTTATTTATTTATTTGACAGAGAGAGATCACAAGTAGACGGAGAGGCAGGCAGAGAGAGAGAGAGAGGGAAGCAGGCTTCTTGCTGAGCAGAGAGCCCAATGTGGGACTCTCTCCCAGGACCCTGAGATCATGACCTGAGCCGAAGGCAGCGGCTTAACCCACTGAGCCACCCAGGCGCCCCACAAGAAGCACTTCTGATGAACACAATAACATATACTATCTATGTGTAGGCTTGGTTTACAAGAAAAACACAAATATTTGCTCCAAACACTGCATCTAATTTGGGTATGCTGCTTCTAGGTAAGTGATTTATTTACTTAAAATTCCTTGGCCCAAAGAGCTTTATTTGTCATTGTTATACTAGTACTTAGCTGAAAATTAGCATCTATTTCTCTCTTTTACTTTATCTGTTAAACAGAATTTAAAGAGTAATTTAGTTTCTTCTAGATTCCATTTAGGTTGTAGAAAGCTTGAATGAACATCACCTCCATCAGACAAGGAAAGAGCAGATAATCTACAAAACCATAACTATTTTTTAAATCATCAGAAAGCTGAGGGAAACCAAATAAAATGAAGTCTCAAGAATGATAGTTGCATCCAGAAAGATGTGGGACATGGTCTTTGCCTTACCTGGGCCACAGTATGGGAGGAATGTGGGGCACCATGCAAACCTGTAAGAATTTATTTATCAGATTGATAAAGCCTGAATGTGGGAGTACCATGAGTATATAATGGCCAGGAGCCAGAGAAAAATAGAGGTGTTCACATATATTCTTGAGATTTTCTCTATATACTTAGACCAATCCTCATGAGAATGTTTGAGGGAGGTACAAAACCAGGGAAAGTCTCTCTCCTTCATAGTGCAAGTCTAGGTGAAGGCAATTACCTCTCTCACAGTAAGATAAAGAACACTCCAACCACTCCATTATGGAACCAAAGTCTGAAGTCACTGGGGAAGGGTACCAAACCCTGTTTTCCTCAGAGACAGATAAAGGTTCATTCCTAAGGGAAGGGCAAACAGAAAAAAGCAAACAAACAAACAAAAAACCAAAACAGTACAAAACAAAAAAGCACCTGTAGGTCTGCGGTTCCCACTGGCAGGAGACCAATCTAGGTCAGTCCATGAGCATCTCATATGACCACAGAGGGGCAGGATCACTAAAAATGTCTGAAACATGGGGACAAATGATGTGCCTAAGACTGACAAAGAACCAGACAAAAGGAATAAAGCCTCACCCTCCATCACCAGGCCAGGAGGAATTAAGGGATAATTCAAAGCTGTTACCATGGGGTAGAGGCAATCTGTGGACATACACACTCTCCACATGAAGTCTAATAGAAAGACCCTAAAATTCAAGATGGTTCAGCAACACTGGGAAAAGCCCTCCAACCACTGAACATCCCAAACTAAGTATAAGTCATGACTAAGAAAATTGAATTTTTTGGTGCACTGAGGATAGCAATAGCAACATAAAACTCAAATGCAACACAATCCTGGCTGCACTGATTCCACACCCCATACACATTACCTTATAGGGTAAACAGAAGAGATGTCCACTGCAAAGCATACTACTATTTATCTCATACTCTGCCATCATATACACACACACACACACACACACACACACACACACACACACACGTATGGGTTTAAGCAAAATTAGAGATCAGAGAAGATTCAAGAAAAAAATATGTTGTTATTGGGCCAAGCAATTAACAGAACAAGAATTAAATATGACCTGAATATAGAAATCATCACATAGGGCTTCAAAATAACTCTCATTAAAATGCCAAAGGATGGGGAGAGGAGCAAGATGGCAGAGAAGAAGGAAACCTGAATATTATAAGGTCAAAGGAGTTCAGATAGATAATTACCAAACCATCCTGAACACCTGCATACTCAACAGGAGATCAGAGAGAAGAAGAGCAGCAATTCTAGGAACAGAAAATCGACCACTTTTTGGAAGGTAGGATGTGCAGAGAAGTGAATCTGAAGTGATACACAGGAAGAGGGACCACAGGGGAAGGGGCTGAATCCTGGCAAGTGGTAGAGCAGCAGAGCACAAAATCAGAATGTTTAGAAGTCTGCTCTACTAAGGGATGTCACTCCAGAGGCTAAGCGGGGGGTGGAGCCCTCATGGGGGCAGTGTGGTCTCAGGACCTGCAGGGTTACAGAAAGACTGGGGGTGTCTTGAGTGTGGCAAAGCTCCCAGGTATCAGAGTGGGGAAGCTGGCTGCAGAGACGGAGATGAGTACGCTCTCAGCAGGGTTTACCTTAAACCATGATCTGAGGCACAATCAGGCCACTGCTCTTTAAGCAGACACCCCACAAGTGGCAGATCCGGGGAGACTCACCTTTCCTTTCTTCTCCCGGAGGAGTGGCACAGGAGCATGCAGCAGGAATCTCCTGGGTTTGGAGAGTCCAAACAGGGTTGTGCACCAGAGAGAGAAATGCTTGGTCACAGGCCAGGTGAGCATGGAGTGTAGCCAGAGACCAGGGAGATGGGAGGGACTGATTACTTTTCTCTGAGGGCATACTAAGGACTGGGGACCCAAACTCTCGGCTCCTCTGGGCTGGAGATTGTGATGCTGCCATCTTCATTCCTGTCCTCCAAAACTCTACAGAAAGCATTCAGGGAACAAAAGCTACCAAGATCGAACCTGAGCAGATTACTGAGGTTGGCCCCTGACAAGGGTGGTACAATTCCACCTCAGGCAAAGACATTTGAGAATCATGGCAAGAGGCCCCTCCCCACAGAAGATCAGCAAGAACATCCAGCCAAGACTAAGTTCACCAATCAATGAGCACTGTGGAACTCCAGAGCTAGGGGAAAGCATTTCACAGAATTCATAGTCCCCCCCCAATATTCTTTAGTCTTTCACAGTTAAATTTTTTAAAATTTTATTTTTTTTCTTATACTATTTTTTAATTTTTCCTTTCATATTTTAATGTTTTATTTTATCTTATCAATACCTTTAAAAAAATCTTAATTTTCATTGATATAGTCATATTCTATCCTTTCATTATATTTAACCATATTTTCTGTATACATATAGGTTTTTCTTTCTTTAAAACTTTGGGATACAGATTCTTCTAACAGATCAAAATATATGCTAAATCTAACACATGGCTTTGTTCTAGTCTCTACCTTGATTACATTCTTTGCTTTTTTTTTTCTTTCTTTTTTCAACCAGTTTCTTATCTTACCAATTCCTTTTTTTGAATCTTTTTTTTTTAATTTTCATCTTTACATTCATATTCCACTCTTCATCATGTTGACCCTTATTTTTGTGTGTGTGTGTATATGTATATATATGTGTGTGTATATATATATATATACATATATATATATAAGTTTATATATATATATATAAACTTATATATATATAAGTTTTTCTTTCTTCAAACCTTCGGGAAGTAGTTTTTTCTAACAGGCCAAAATACACCCAAAGTGTGTAAGTGTGTAGCTCTGTTATATTCACTGGTATTTCTATTCACTGGTATGTGTGTGTGTGTATGTATATATATATATATATATATATAATTTTTTTCCTCCTTTCTTCTCCCCCCAGTTTTGGGTCTCTTCTGATTGGTTAGTGCATAATTTTCTGAGGTCACTGCTACCCTTTTAATATTTTGTTCTCTCATTCATCTATTCTTATTATGATAAAATGACAAGGTGGAAAGACTCACCATGAAGAATGGATCACATCCTGGGTAACAAAAAGACCTTAACTTGTACCAAAAGACTAGGATCATTCCCTGCATATTTTCAGACAACAATGCTTTGAAACTAAAACTCAGACACAAGAGGAAAGTTGGAAAGAACTCAAATACATGGAGGATAAAGAGCATCCTACTAAAGAATGAATGAGTCAGCCAGGAAATTAAAGAATTTAAATAATTCGTGGAAAGAAATGAAAATGAAAACACAACTGTTCAAAATCTTTGAGACACAGCAAAGACAGTCCTGAGAGGAAAGTATATAGCAATACAAGCCTTTCTAAAGAAACAAGAAAGGTCTCAGGTACACAACCTAACCCTACACATAAAGGAGCTGGAGAAAGAACAGCAAAGAAAGCCCATCAAGCAGGAGAAAAGAAATAATAAAGATCAGAGCAGAAATCAATGAAACAGAAACCAAAAGAACAAATCAACAAAACTAGGAGCTGGTTCTTTGAAAGGATTAATAAGATTGATAAACTCCTGGCAAGACTTCTCAAAAAGAAAAGAGAAAGGACCCAAATTAATAAAATCATGAATGAAGGAGGAGAGATCAAAACCAACACCAAAGAAATACAAACGATTATAAGAACATATTAGGAGCAACTATACACCAGCAAATTTGACAATCTGAAAGAAGTGGATGCATTCCTAGAGACATATAAACTTACCAAAACTGAACCAGGAAGAAATAGAAAACCTGAACGGACCCTTAACCAGTAAAAAGACAGAAGCAGTCATCAAAAAACTCCCAAGAGGAGAGGGGCGTTGGGGGAAATTGGAGGGGGAGATGAACTATGAGAGACTGTGGACTCTGAAAAACAATCTGAGGGTTTTGGAGGGGCAGGGGTCGGAGGTTGGGTGAGCCTGGTGGTGGGTATTATGGAGGGCACATATTACGTGGAGCACTGGGTGTGGTGCATAAACAATGAATTCTGGAACACTTAAAGAAAATTTAAAAAAAGTAAATAAAAATTTAAAAAACAAACAAACAAACAAAAAATCTCCCAAGAAACAAGAGCCCAGGACCAGACAGCTTCCCAGGGGAATTCTACCAAATATTTAAAGAAGAATCAATACATATTCTCCTAGAACTGTTCCAAAAAATAGAAATGGAAGGAAAACTTCCAAACTCATTTTATGAGACCAGCATTACCTTGATCCCCAAACCAAAGACCCCATCAAAAAGGGTAATTACAGACCAATATCCTTGATGAACATGGATGCAAAAATTCTCACCAAGATACTAGTTAATAGGATCCAACAGTACATTAAAAGGATTATTCACCACGACCAAATGAGATTTATTCTGGGTGCAAAGTTGGTTCAACATCCACAAATCAATCAGTGTGATATGACACATGAATAAAAGAAAGAACAAGACCCATATGACACTCTCAAAAGATGCTTAAAAAGCATTTGAAAAAGACAGCATACTTTATTTTTTTAAATCATTTTTTAAATTTATTTTCAGCATAACAGTATTCATTGTTTTTGTACCACACCCAGTGCTCCATGCAGTCCATGCCCTCTCTAATACCCACCACCTGGTTCCCCAAACCTCCCACCTCCCACCCCCCAACCTCTTCAAACCCTTCAGATTGTTTTTCAGAGTCCATAGTCTCTCATGGTTCACCTCCCCTTCCAATTTCCCCCAACTGCCTTCTCCTAACTCCCCATGTCCTCCATGCTATCTGTTGTGCTCCACAAATAAGTGAAACCATATGATAATTGACTCTCTCTGCTTGACTTATTTCACTCAGCATAATCTCTTCCAGTCCCGTCCATGTTGCTACAAAAGTTGGGGATTCATCCTTTCTGATGGAGGCATAATACTCCATAGTGTATATGGACCACATCTTCCTTATCCATTCGTCCGTTGAAGGGCATCTTGGTTCTTTCCACAGTTTGGCGACCGTGGCCATTGCTGCTATAAACATTGGGGTACAGATGGCCCTTCTTTTCACTACATCTGTATCTTTGGGGTAAATACCCAGTGGTGCAATGGCAGGGTCATAGGGAAGCTCTATTTTTACTTTCTTGAGGAATCTGCACACTGTTCTCCAAAGTGGCTGCACCAACTTGCATTCCCACCAACAGTGTAAGAGGGTTCCCCTTTCTCCACATCCTCTCCAACACATGTTGTTTCCTGTCTTGCTAATTTTGGCCATTCTAACTGGAGTAAGGTGATGTCTCAATGTGGTTTCAATTTGAATCTCCCTGATGGCTAGTGATGATGAACATTTTTTCATGTGTCTGATAGCCATTTGTATGTCTTCATTGGAGAAATGTCTGTTCATATCTTCTGCCCATTTTTTGATATGGTTATCTGTTTTGTGTGTGTTGAGTTTGAGGTGTTCTTTATAGATCTTGGATATCAACCTTTTGTCTGTACTGTCATTTGCAAAATATCTTCTCCCATTCCATAGGTTGCCTCTTTGTTTTCTTTGCTGTGCAGAAGCTTTTGATTTTGATGAAGTCCCAAAAGTTTATTTTGGCTTTTGTTTCCTTTGCCTTTGGAGACATATCTTGAAAGAAGTTGCTGTGGCTGATATCGAAGAGATTACTGCCTATGTTCTCCTCTAGGATTCTGATGGATTCCTGTCTCACCTTGAGGTCTTTTATCCATTTTGAGTTTATCTTTGTGTACTGTGTAAGAGAATGGTGGAGTCTCATTCTTCTACATATAGCTGCCCAGTTTTCCCAGCACCATTTATTGAAGAGACTGTCTGTTTTCCATTGTATATTTTTTCCTGTTTTGTCGAAGATTATTTGACCATAGAGTTGAGGGTCCATATCTGGGCTCTCTACTCTGTTCCACTGGTCTTTGTGTCTGTTTTTATGCCAGTACCATGCTGTCTTGGTGATCACAGCTTTGTAGTAAAGCTTGAAATCAGGTAACGTGATGCCCCCAGTTTTATTTTTGTTTTTCAACATTTCCTTAGCGATTCGGGCTCTCTTCCGGTTCCATACAAATTTTTGGATTATTTGCTCCAGCTCTTTGAAGAATACCGGTGGAATTTTGATTGGAATGGCATTAAAAGTATAGATTGCTCTAGGCAGTATAGACATTTTAACAATGTTTATTCTTCCGATCCAAGAGCATGGAATGGTCTTCCATCTTTTTTTGTCTTCTTCAATTTCTTTCATGAGTGTTCTGTAGTTCCTCGAGTACAGATCCTTTACCTCTTTGGTTAGGTTTATTCCCAGGTATCTTATGGTTCTTGGTGCTATAGTAAATGGAACTGATTCTCTAATTTCCCTTTCTGTATTTTCATTGTTTGAAGCAGAAGGAAAACTTCCAGACTCTTTCTATGAAGCCAGCATTACCCTAATCCCCAAACCAGGCAAAGAACCTACCAAAAAGGAGAATTTCAGACCAATATCACTGATGAATATGGATGCTAAGATTCTCAACAAGATCCTAGCAAACAGGATCCAACAGCACATTAAAAAGATTATCTACCATGACCAGGTGGGATTCATTCCTGGGCTACAAGGATGGTTCAACATTCACAAATCAATCAATGTGATAGAACAAATTAATAAGAAAAGAGAGAAGAACCACATGGTCCTCTCAATTGATGCAGAAAAAGCATTTGACAAAATCCAGCATCCGTTCCTGATCAAAACGCTTCAAAGTATAGGGATAGAGGGAACATTCCTGAACTTCATCAAATCTATCTATGAAAAACCCACAGCAAATATCATCCTCAATGGGAAAAAGCTTGCAGCCTTCCTGTTGAGATCAGGAACACGACAAGGATGCGCACTTTCACCACTCTTGTTCAACATAGTATTAGAAGTCCTAGCAACAGCAATCAGACAACAAAGAGAAATAAAAGGTATCCAAATTGACAATGAAGAAGTCAAACTCTCTCTCTTCGCAGATGACGTGATTCTTTATATGGAAAACCCAAAAGACTCCACCCCCAAACTACTAGAACTCATACAGCAATTCAGTAACATGGCAGGATACAAAGTCAATATACAGAAATCAGTGGCTTTCTTATACACTAACAATGAAAAGACAGCATACTTCCTTGATCAAAACCCTTTCTTCACAGTGTAAGGATAGAGGGTATATACCTCCATATCATCAAAGCCATTGAAAAACCCACAAGGAATATCATTCTCAATGGGGAAAAACTGAGAGCTTTTCTCCAATGGTCAGGAACACAGCAGGGCTGTCCACTATCACCACTGCTATTCAACATAGTACTAGAAGTCCTAGCCTCAGCAATCAGACAACAAAAAGAAATAAAAGGCATCTGAATTGGTAGAGAAGAAGTTAAACTCTCACTCTTTGCAGATGATATGATACTTCATTTGTAAAACCCAAAGACTCTACTCCAAAACTGCTAGAACTCATACAGGAATTCAGTCAAGTGTCAGGATATAAAATCAATGCACAGAAATCAGTTGCATGTCTATACACCAAGAGCAAGGCAGAAGAAAGAGAAATTAAGGAGCCAATTCCATTTATAATTGCACCCAAAACCATAAGATACCTAGGAATAAACCTAACCAAAGAGGCAAAAAATCTGTACTCAGAAAACTATGAAGTACTCATGAAAGAAATTGAGGAAGACACAAACAAATGGAAAAATGTTTCATACTCATGGGTTGGAAGAGCAAACATTGTGAAAATGTCTATGTTACCTAAAGCAATCTATACATTTATGCAACACTTATCAAAATCCCATCCAATTTTTTCAAATAAATGGAACAAATAATCCTAAAATTTATGTGGAACCAGAAAAGACCCCAAATAGCCAGAGGAATGTTGAAAAACAAAACCAAAGTTGGCGGCATCACAATTCCAGATTTTGAGCTCTATTACAAAGCAGTAATCATCAAGACAGTATGGTACTGGCAGAAAAACAGACACATAGATCAATGGAACAGAATAGAAAGCCCAGAATGGACCCTCATCTCTATGGTCAACTAATCTTTGACATAGCAGGAAAGAATGTCCAATGGAAAAAAGACAAGTCTCTTCAACAAATGGTGTTGGGAAAATTGGACAGCCACATGCAGAAGAATGAAACTGGACCATTTCCTTACACCACATACAAAAATTGACTCAAAATGGATGAAAGACCTCAGTATGAGATAGGAATCTATCAAAATCCTTTAGTCAGCAACCTCTTCCACCTCAGTCACAGCAACTTCTTCAGAGAAACGTCGTCAGAGGCAAGGGAAGCAAGGGCAAAAAGAGCTACTGAGAATTCATCAAAATAAAAACTTTTGCACAGCAAAGGAAACAGTCAACAAAACCAAAAGACAACCGACAGAATGGGAAAAGATATTTGCGAATGACATAAAGGGCTAATATCCAAAATCTATAAAGAACTTATCAAACTCAACACCCAAAGAACAAAGAATCCAATCAAGAAATGGGCAGAGGACATGAACAGACATTTCTGCAAAGAAGACATTTAAATGGCCAACAGACATATGAAAAAGTGTTCAACATCACTCAGCATCATGGAAATACAAATCAAAACTGCAAAGACATACTACCTCACACCAGTCAGAATGGCTAAAATTAACCAGTCAGGAAACGACAGATATTGGCGAGGATGTCTGGAGAGGGGAACCCTCCTACTGTTGGTGTGAATGCAAGCTAGTGCAGCCACTATGGAAAATAGTATGGAGGTTCCTCAAAAAGTTGAAAATAGAGCTACCCTGACCCAGCAATCGCATTACTGGGCGTTTATCCTAAAGATACAAAAAAGTGATCTGAATGGGCATGTGCACCCAAATGTTTACAGCAGCAATGTCCACAATAGCCAAACTATGGAAAGAACCTAGATGTCCATCAACAGATGAATAGATAAAGAAGAAGCGGTGTATATGCAATGGAATACTACACAGCCATCAAAAGAAATGAAATCTTGCCATTTGTAATGATGTGGATGGAACTGGAGGGTATTAAGTGAAATAAGTCAGTCAGAAAAGACCATTATTATATTATCTCTCTGATATGAGGAATTTGAGAGGCAGGGCAGGGGTGGTGGGGAAAGGGAAGGAAAAAGTGAAACAAGATGGGACTGGGGAGGGAGACAAACCATAAGAGACTCTTAATCTCAGGGAACAAGCTGAGGGTTGCCAGGGGGTGATGGGGGAAGGATAGAGTGACTGGGTTATGGACTTTGGGGAGGGTATGTGCTATGGTGAGTGCTGTGAATTGTGTAAGACTGATGATTCACAGTCCTGTACTCCTGAAGCAAATAATACATTTTATGTTAATAATGAAAAAATTTAAAAGAAATCCTCAAAACTAAACAGTAAGAAAATAAACAACCAAGTGAAAATTGGGCAAAAGATGTAAACAGACATCTCATGAAAAAACACACAGACGGCCAAAAATTACAAGAAAACATATTCAACATCTTCAGTCCTCAAAGAAACACAAATTAAAGCCACAGTGAAATGTCATTACCCATCTACCAAAATTGCTAACCTTAAAAACAAATGATAATAACTGAGACTAGTCAGCACTGGTAATTGTATGGAAAAACTGCAACTCTCATTACTGCTTGTGCAAATGCAAATGGTGCCACCACTTTTAAAAAGTTTGGCAGTTTCTTATGAGATAAAACTTGCTCTTATAATAACAACCTAGCCATAGAACTCCTATGTGGGATTTCTTTTCACCCAATTGAATTCATTTACGTTCACCCAAAAATCTGTACTTGAATGTTTATAATAGTTTTTGTTCATAATTCCTCCAAATTAGAAATAATCCAAATATACTTTAAAAAGTAAATCAACAAATGTGGTACATCCATACAATTAAACTACTACTCCACAAATAAAAAGAATATACTACAGTAACATGAAAAAACATGAATGTATCTCAAATGCTTTATGTTAAGGAAAAGAGATCATACTCAAAGGCTGTGTCCTACTGATTCCATTTACATGATATATTGCAATAGACAAACAGAGAAATCTGTTTGGTGGTTGAGCATCAATGGTGTTTAGAAAATCATTTGACTAAAAAGGGTCACAAGAATATGCTTGAATGATGAAAATTTCTGTCTTGATTATGGTGGAACTTATATGATTGTATACATTTTTAAAACTCATAAAACTGCACAAAAAAGAGTGAATTTACTGTATGTAAGTTATACCTCAATAAAAAATAAAATAAGAAATTAGCCTTTATTATTTATTAATCTTAGCATAGCAATTAGGAAAAAAATCAAGTAGTAAGGAATTTGGAGTGTTGGCTCAACATCAGTTTATATGATAAAGACATGAAGCTTTTAATTATCACATTTCAATATCTGGAATGTATTTAAAATTCAAGAAGCTAAAGCAATCTTAGGCACATTTGTAATAATTATGAAGAAGTCCAAATTACTGGAAATTGATTGACTTGTGAGCTGCTTGAAGACAAAGACCTTTCATTAGTTATAAGTAGCAGGGTACTAATTAGATGTACACAGGATATTTGTGTTATGAAATGGTCATATTAAAATAATACTCTCATTGTACTATTCAAAGTAGGCTAGATGCTGAAACAAACAGTTCCCAAATAACCATGGCTTAACACAATAAAATTTATTTCTTATTTATACACATTTCCATGTAGGTAACACCAGTCGGAATGGCTCTTCTGGGTAGTTCTTGTCCTGTCAGTGACACAGGATCCAGCTTCCTCCACCATCTGAGCCCCCAGAGTCTTATGCTTAATACCCAGTATATGGGTGACTTCAGAGCAAAACAATGAATAATGGAGGCTGGTGGCTAGCAACAGGCCAGGCCTGGAAGTGGTATATTGTATTTCTTTGTGTCTATATTTCAGAAATTAGAACTTGGTTCCACGGTTCACCTCATTACAAAGTAGAGGGTATGTCTTATGAGTAACTAGCCAGTTTCTGCCACATGCATTGGGCTCTGACTTGATTAGACTACATTTGAGATCATGTGTTTATTTCAGAATTCTACAGTTTAAAAGGGATATTTAGAATATTCAAGCCCCATAGAAAAAAGCCCTGAATAATAAGAAGTCTGAAGTCATGCTAATGAGTATGCACTGAGGAACATTTAGCTTGATCATTTCCTCCCCTCAGTGTCTCTCAGAAGGACCCAGTAGCAGCATGTGATTTTCAGCCCCAACAGATCAGACCAAAGAATCTGACCTAGACTGGAAACCCAGTCTGTTTCTACAGCTGGTTTGCTCTGATCCAAGAAATAAGTAGTACAAAGAATATTTTTATTTTATTTATTATTTATTTACTTACTTACTTATAGAAGGAGAGAGAGAGAGAACAAGCAAGCAAGCAGGGAGGGGGTGAGGGAGATAGAGAGAGAGAATCCTAAGCAGGCTCCACACCCAGCACTGAGGGAGGGTGCAATCTCACTACCCTGAGATTATGACCTGAGCCAAAATCAAGAGTTAGATGCTTAACCATCTGAGCCGGAGAGGTGCCCCCAAAGAATATTTTCAGAAGCACGTAGGGAACAGGTTATATTTCATATAGAAATATGACATGAAATAGAAATAGACATGATCCTTGCATCCCATGCAATGGGACTTTAAGTCAATATCCACAACATTGTACCATATAAGGAAATAACTTCTCGAATCAATGAACCATGTTACTGAGGCCTAGTATCTGGGTATCTAGCCTGGAAGCTTCTATTGTGGTAACACCTCTGTAATGCATTGTTTTTGCTTTATCTGCACCTGTTTTTTTCAAGACTCAGTTTTTTCTTTATTTTTCCATTTTGGGTTTACCATTAGAAGGCCAATCAGGTTAGGATGCTATGAATGCCAGTTTCAAGAGCAGCCCAAAAGAAATTCTCCAGATGGTTCATCTGCAGTGCAAACAATCTTCTATTTGGTCCTTGTGACCCCATGTTCTCACTGAACCTTAGAATATCTATGGCAGATTGAAATGCTGAATAATAGAGCCTATGGGAAGATTTGAGTAGAGAATCAAAGTGCTGATCCATAGGGTTTTGGGGGATAGAGAAGTTGTTCTTTGTCAAGTTACCTCTTCTTTTGAGAAACAACTTTTACTTGCTACTGGGCCCTAATAGACCATGGGAATGCCTGGCCATGGGAAACCACATCACTATGAACCCGGAGCTGTCCATTAAAACCTACTTTGAGAAACAAAGCATAAAGTAGTATATGTGAGACTAGGCCTGAGCAGATCCTGAACACTCAAACAACTGTCATAAACTATTGATTCATACTTCATGTATAATGTCTATTTCTGTCATCCTGCCATTGAATCTTCAACCCATAATATGGTCTCCTATGACTATTAAACTGAGAAGTTACAGTCCTGAAAGACCATGGAAAAAGTGCTCTTCCTAAAGGGAGAATTTTATACAGTACATTTCACCATAACTTTGCATGGGAGGAAGATCATTGGAAGCCAGGATATGCACTGATTTAAAGGCCACACATAATCTTTTACCTCGATATAAAAGACAATGTTTGGAGGATTAGGACACAGAGCTTTAAGGAATAAATAGGAGTAAATTCATGTGTGTTCCATAGGATTTCTCATGACAAAGGAGGTTCTCAGTTTCCATGTGGACAAGAATAATGGCATACTTCAGAAGTCAATCAGCCTAATTTCCCAAGCATACCAGTGGTCATGGTGATGATGATGACTATCTATGGGTTCAATGTATTGGATTTCATTTAGCCAATACTAATTCAGTTACAACCATTACTGACTATACATCATGCCACTCGCAGAACCAACCTTAAATCTCCAGTAGAATACAGTACTAAGACCGTGTTCTCTAAATTCCATTTCCCATCAAAAGGAATTGTGCTTCTTGGAGCAATAATTCCAATTATAAGGCAAGAAAGGTAAAAGATGTGACTGCTGGAGAACCTGGGTGGTTCAGTTGGTTAAGCATCTGCCTTTGGCATGATCCCAGGGTCCTGGGATGGAGTCCCGCATTGGGCTCCCTGCTCAGCAGAGAACCTCCTTCTCCCTCTGTCTGCTGTTCCCCCTGTTTGTGCACTCTCTCTGACAAAGAAATAAATAAAATCTTTAAAAAAAAAAAAAAGAGATGGGACATAATGTTGTATCACACCAGAAAGTAAGGCAGCTAGTGAAGAGACTAGGGTAATGTGGGAAAACAACAACAAAAAACAACAAACAAAACAAAAAACTAAGTAGCTAATTTGAATAGGTTCTTTGGTAGCCAGAGTAGTAACCCCTTAAAGATGCCCATGTCCTATTCTCCAGAACCTATGAATATGTTATTCATATTCATATTCATATTCATATCTAGAACCTGCCTTACATGTTAAAAGGAACCTGCAGATGCATTTTTATTAAGGATCTTCAAGTGGGGATAATCTTTGTGATGCCAGACAAGAGTCTGAATAGGAGCAAGAAGAAAGGCTCAGGGTCAGGAAAAAGAGATGTGAGGATGGAAGCAGAATCACAGTCAGAGAAAGGTATAAAGGTCCTGTGCTGACCTTCAGGGTGGAAGAAAGGGGCATGAGACAAGGAGTAGAAGCTCCCTTAGAAACTGGGACAAGCAAGAAATCAGATTCTTCCCTAGCCCTCCAAAAAGAGATACAGCCTGTGGACATACAGATTTTGACCTAGGGAAACCCATTTCAGACTTCTGAGCTTCAGAACTGAAGATAATAATTTGTATTGTTGTAAGCCATGAAACTTGTGATTTGTTACAGCACCAAAAGGAAATTCAAATAGACTCCCACTCAGTAAATACAAGACAATTTGAACATCAATAAAGATAATAACTGCAACAAATAAAAATACAGCAAATATGTTTACATTGAAGAGCTCATCATTTTTTTTAAACATCTCTTTTGTTGTATTAAAAAAAAGTGGTAAAGAAAGGGGAAAAATAACATATTTATCCTGCCTTTCCTCTACTAACTATACCTCAGGAAGCTAAAATGGTGGTGAGGAGGAAGTTTCTACTTATATATGCATTTTAAATAATAAAGGGAAAGGGACAGTAGGATATTCCTACCCTGCAACCCCTAATAAACTAATGGATCTAGGTTATTGGTTTTCTACCAGGGGTGATTTTTTCTTCCCCAGGGGATAGTTCTTAATATCTGGAGACTTCTCTGATTGTCAAAACTGGAAGGAGGTAGGGATGGGACACATCTTCCATTTAGTGGGTAGAGGTCAGGAATGTTGAAAAACACCCTACAATGTGCAGAGAAACCCCTGCAATAAACAACTACCCAGCCTTAAATGTCATTAGACACTGGCTGCTATTGAGAAACTAGGCAATGCAATAACCATAATAAACCCTAGAGAAGAGAAACTGAACACTGTGTCCCTCTTGATGGACGTACATGCGACCATCCGAAAAATCTTGTCAGAAAAGAAAATTCATTTAAGTCTGATCAAGGCTTCAGATCTAAATGAGAGACAGGGTCAATGGAACATGCAAAACTACACTTCAGGGATGTCATTAAAAAAAAAAAAAATCCAAGCTGCAGGGGAATCCAACCGGGAAAAACAACCCTATTTTATTCAACAAGTAATTCCAAGGGGAAAAAAGGAAATTGAAGGTGAACCTATACATTAACCAGGTCTTCAGGGACATAGTAGACAATGGCAATGTATGGATTTTATTTGGATTCCTATTTAAACAAACTGCAATTTTTATATATATTAGGGTTTTTTTTTCCTTACAAGATACTTCAGTGATATTTTTATGGTTATTAAATAATGAACAAGATTTTAATTCTTAAATTTTTAAATATTTTTTTAAAATATTTTTTAAAAGAGTTTTTTAAAAACTTTTAAAAAAGAGTTATATTTAATGGATTTATTATTTAGAACATCATCTTATTTTGCCCCTGAATAACCATACTTTCCTCTTTTATACTGAGAATATCATTCACAAACAGCTTCTAATGAGGAATGTTGGATGTCTCAAGGTATTCACGTATACTAATTAATGACAATTTAAATTTCTGAGAAAAAACAGTCCTGGAAAAACAGTCTATAAAATGGAAAAGATAAAAGTAGAAATTTGACACATGGACTATAACATTACACTTGTCTGTTTCTATACATCTGAAGCCCACTCTCAACATTTCTGCCTCCTAAGAAATGCAGATCTGGAAAAACTTTCAGGTAAACCCAAACAAGCTAAGCTGCTGGGTAAAAGCCAAGAGATCTTTGAATGGGAGGTGGAGAAAACTCACTCTGGGACCACACATCAGTCACAGAAATGAGGTATAGCACCTGCCCATATTCTCCTCTATGAAGCGTCCTGCATATATTTGATGAATTTCCTTCTTTTATGTCTTTCTCCTACACTGCACAGCGGATGTGTTCATAGTAGTCAATTTTTCAGTTGACTCCACAATTCATAGAATATTTAGACAGGAGATTGGTATTTTAGAAGACAAATGAGTGAGATCCACATGGGAATTCCAAACTGAGAGCGGTTGAAGTATTCCTCTGAAATATCTTTTTAAATCACAGAATCTGACTTTTCTCTTTTCTCTATTACCACTATCTTAATTCAGATTCCACTAATGTCTCAAACAGTGATTGTGGAGTAGTCCCCTAGCTAGTCTCCTCCATTCCAATCTTTTCTTTCTCTGACGTGTTTGCCAAAATGGTATCTCAGGAATGTAAATTTTCATACGATCTTACTGATATGTGGAATTTGAGAAGCAAGGCAGAGGATCATAGGGGAAGAGAGGAAAAAATGAAACAAGACAAAACCAGAGAGGGACACAAACCATAAGGGACATTAAATCTCAGGAAACAAACTGAGGGTTGCTGGAGTGAAGGGGATGGGAAGGATGATGGACATTAGGGAGTGTATGTGTTGTGGGGAATGCTGTGTATTATGTAAGACTGATGAATCACAGACCTGTACCCCTGAAACAAATAATACATTATATGTAAATATTTATTTATTTATTTATTTATTTATTTATTTATTTAAATATCTTTACTGGTTTGAATTTGGCATTCAAAGCACTCTTAAGACCAGGTCCGGGTCTATCACCTGCCTTATCTTCACTAGTTCCTCATCCTCTCTGCCCTGCAAGCCCAGGTTTGGATATTTTTGGAATTTTTGTGCTTTCTTTCAGCTCAGCACACTTCACGCTTCACCCTTTGCTTGGGTCGCTTGTTATCTGGATCACTTGTTCTCACTTTCACGGCCTCCAGCAAGATATTTTCTGGTCCTTTCATACAGGAAGACTTCTGCAATCATCCCCAGAGCTTTACTCTCTGTGACTGTTCTCACCCTGCATTTTAATTGCTTCACTGTCATCCTTGCTATGCCATTATATTGTCAGCACTGATTCATATTGACTGTTGTGTCTCAACAATTCACTGTCACTGATACACAGTAGATATTCCACTGATATCTGAATACCTAACGAGAATTTTAGCCCAGTACCACTGACATCTACCAAGACATATGCCAATTTTGAAAAATTTATGATTGATCACCTTTAGGTAAATTTAAAATGTCAAATGAGCTTTGGATTATATGAAACTTCAACTCATCTTGAACACTGTAATTGTATGATAACATGTTCACAAGTAGAAGAACTATGAATCCCCTGACTTACACAAGACACAGGAAGAAAGGACTTTGAGATTTTTTCCAGGGAGTGAGAAGATGAGCTACTATCATTCATTCTCCTCTTTCCCCTTCCTTGCCTATTGTACAATACTTCTTCCCCCTTTTGTTCCTTACTCAGGTGTTTCTCAGAGATGAGGTCCAGCCTCATGTATTCCACCTCACTAATTTACAAGGTTAGCTAGGGCCCTGTTGTGTGCGGGAAGAGGAAGGGGTGAAGGTGTTCAGACAGAGACTAGAGGGAAACACTGCGTAGCTGACCAAAGTAATCTGATTCCCAAAATACATATTGAAATTGTCTTATCTTTCAGTGGCTTTGGCTCAGAACACTGTCCTTTCTCAGATTAACTGTATCTCTTATATTTTATATGTTAATTTATATTTTATGTGCTTATTGTTTCTGAAGTCTCAGAAAAGAGGTTATGGATTTTTCAGAAATTGGAAAGTTTTAATATTTAAATGATACCTCTTACATATGCAGTAAAATTCCTCTCAAATTGCTTGTATGCTGTCAAGTAGTACCCCAAATGTGGCTTTTCCTTGGTCAGTAGTAACCTTGTCCAAACAGCTTTACTTCTATTCCTATCACTATAAAGCAAGACCCTCAGTTAATGCTCCTTTCCTGAGGTACATCCCACACTCAGATAAGATGATATGTGCACAGTTAGTGGTCCAGCACAAAGATATCTTAACAGTGTTCATAGCATTTCTCTCAGAACAGTGACTCACACAGCTACTGGATGTGGCTTCATACGTCACACGTTATTTTAAGTGAGTCTAAAATATGAAAATGTTTTAGTTCCCAATGGAAACACAATTACCTTGTACAAAATTTGGATGAATAAGAATGAGTGGTCCAAAATAGGTCCACAAATAAGTCCATGATTACAATGTGACAAATCAAAACAGTATGTTTTTTTCTTCTCATTATCCTCAGGCCATATGAATGGAGACAGAGAAGGAGAAAGTGCGGGAGTTGAGTGTGCTCAACTCCACTGAACATGCTGCTCTGACATAAAAATATACCCACACACCACACCCCAACCCAACCTCCAGCCTCCTATCCAGCATCACTAGCACATGGGTCACCATCTCCTTCCTGGTTGCCATGGCAATGCAGATGATGACTGCCATAGGTGAGTCAAGCGGGAGAAAACACAGGCAAGTTACTCTAAGCAATGCTCAGGATTCATCAAGTTGCCAGTTTTGAAGTTATTCCAGTTAATTGACATAGTAATTTCTGCCAGGCCCCCTTCACCTCCTTATTTCTTACACTATAAATCATGGGGTTCAGCATGGGTGTCAACACAGCATAGAAGAGAGAGATCAACTTTTCCTGAAGAACAGAGGGGCTGGAGCGGGGCTGAATATAAGTGAAAATGGCCATGCCATAGCACAGAACAACCACTGTGAGGTGAGAGGCACAGGTATGGAAGGCTTTCTTTCTTCCCTCTGTGGATCGGATCTTTAGGATGGTGGAGATGATCTGGATGTAGGACAAGAGAACCAGGCAGAAAGGTGTCATCAGCAGAACAATGCTAGAAACCATGATTGCGATCTCATTGGAGGAGGTGTCCACACAAGCCAGTCTGACCACAGCTAGGAGTTCACAGGATATGTGATCAATATACTTGTTTGTGCACATGGGCAGCTGAAAGGTGATTATAGTCTGTATGAGAGAGTTGACAGAACCACTGACCCAGGATGTGATGGCCAACCTAGTACAGAGGCCTCCATGCATGATGACTGAGTATCGAAGGGGGTCACACACAGCCACATAGCGATCATAGGCCATCACTGCCAGTAGAACAAATTCAATCCCACCCAAGCCCAGGGAGAAAAATAACTGGGCGGTACAGCTCACAAATGGGATTGCTTTATGCACTGCAAGGAAATGCGCCAGCATCTGAGGAACGATGCTTGTGGCATAGGAGACATCAACGAGGGAGAGGTTGGTGAGAAAGAAGTACATGGGAGTGTGGAGTTGGCTGTCCAGTCTGATGAGAAGAACGATGAAGAAGTTCCCCAGCACTGTCACCAGGTATGTGATCAAGAAAAAGATGAAGAGGGAGATCTGTGTGTCCC
This sequence comes from Lutra lutra, assembly GCF_902655055.1. NCBI lineage: Eukaryota > Metazoa > Chordata > Mammalia > Carnivora > Mustelidae > Lutra > Lutra lutra. The sequence continues at coordinate 97,731,031 of NC_062288.1, read as the reverse complement.
AGTCACTGGACAGGCCAAGTAGAATAAACTCTCTCACCCAAGTCTGGTTACCCGTTCCCATTAAAAAATCTGAAGATTAATAATCTGCAGACAAAGTCAGAAACAATTGAAATGGCTGAATCAAAGAATTATAAAAATAACTTTCTAGGAATACAATCGGCCAGCCTTAACCAGATGTTTCAGACCATTTACTGGCCAAGATGACAGCATAACAAATAGCATGGAGGACAAGGGGAGATGGTGAGGGGAAGGGAGTTGAGGGAAATTGGAAGGGGAGGTGAACCATGAGACTATGGACTCTGAAAAACAATCTGAGGGTTTTGAAGGGGCGGTGGGGTGGGGGATCCAGGTGGTGGGTATTGGAGAGGGCACGGATTGCATGGAGCACTGGGTGTGGTGCAAAAATAATGAATACTGTTATGCTGAAAAAATTAAAAATTAAAAAAAAAAGATGATAGGCTTTGTCCCAACATGTATTACATTTATTGTGCATCAGAGCCAAGCCAGCACTTTCATCAGAACATGAGGTGGTCTCAGGATAACCCATTTAAAGGCTGGGGATAATGCAATGCAATTTTAGGAGCTCATATCTTTACCATCTTACCCCTGAGAGAGAGCTTGGTAGGTGACAGTAGTAGGTAAAATGACAAACAATGAAAAAACTTTGGTTGGAATGTTACAAAAACTACCTTAATTGTGTCAACTAGCCTCATCATGATAAAATGGATAAATCTATTACAAGAGACAGGAATTCACTCTTTGGGAAGTAGCAGGGCCTTGTGGAAAGTTAATCAGAGAAGCTGGGTTTGAAAACTGATTTTATTTAGCAGCTTTGTTATTGTGGTTTAGTGACAAACTTTCATATATGAAACAGGACAATATTATACAACTCACAAATACTTTCAAGCTGAAATGTAGGTAACTTTGGAGAAAATATTTTATAGACTGTACTGGTAATAATAGTACTATATTAGTCTGAGTAATTAGTAGTAACATGACCTCTGCCTTGTAGTAGAAAGAATAGCAAGGAATTTTTCCAAGTATAAACTCCACAAACTCAGATATAAATGAAATTGGAGGCATTCTATAATAGAACTGAGGACTTCAGGATGACTGGTCACCTTGAGGTACTGGTGACCGTTTGTCTTTTTTATAACCCTGATCTATTCAGCCTTCAGTAGGATCAAAAGGAAAAGGGAATTATGTTCTTTTTATTTTTCTTCTTAACTTGATATTCTTAAGAATATATCCTTTGCTTATGGGCTCAAAGTAAAGGAAAAGACAGTCAGTATGGGTGTTTGGCTTTCTCTTTACAAAAGAGGAAGGGAAACAATTGTTTAAGGAACCTTCATCATTGACAAAAGCTGAGTACAATATATGTATGAATGTATGTAGATGTATGCTGGAATGGAGTTTATTTTGTGTTTGCTTTCATCCTAGAAAAGCTTCTTAAGTAGAACTGTATGTTAAAATATCAATGCTGAACACTAAACAGAAACTGCTAAAATTCTAAAAAATTTTTAAAGTAAGGAAAAGGCAGTAAGAGGGCTTGAGGGAAGAAACAGAGCTGCTTGCCTATCCTAGACTCCAAAGGGGTCTTCCTAGGGTCTGTGAGCAGAAAGGTAAGACTATCTATGCCTCTACTCTCTTATCTGATAAAGGTTGAATCAAAACAAGCAGTTCCCCCAAATGCCCATCTCTTTCAAGTTTCAGTCACATACATTTTCATAAACTCTGCTTAACTGATACCCCCTTTCAACTGTTCCTCCTCTTTGGCTCTGTCATACACCTTCCACCGCCACCCTAAATTGGCTGTTCTTCAGTCATGGTCAGACCAAATGCCTCAAAGATGACATTCAAATTTAATTCTAAAATCTCAAGAAAAAAAATCTGTTAGCTGTTACTGAATTTTAACAAATCTGCAACAGAAAGTAGATGTTTCCTTTTCCATTCATCTGGCAAACATCCATGAGGTGCCATTACTGCTAGATGCTGAGATTTGAAAGTCAGTATTACAATTTCCTATACTTAGGGTTCATGTAGATGAAAAGGACACAGAACAGATTGTCATCTTATCACTATTCCCCTGTTGCCGTGCAAGCTGCCTGGAGAGCAAGCCAGACCATGATTCATTCTGGTCTTCCTGCCCACCCCGCATATCTCTCTACTACAGCCCTTGTCTCATGACAAATGAACAACAGTACCACATTTCACTGTAGGTGCGAGCTTCAGAACTTAACAGTCCGTGTCCTGAATCCATTCTTTCCTGTTTCCTGGGACTTGAAGCAAGTTACCCAACCACCCCTGTCTCACAGTTCTTCAGTGGTACAATGTGGATAATATTGGCCAACTAAAAGGATAATTGCTGAAATTAAGGAGTTGAAGATACAACCTTCCTGTACTAATGACTGAATCAGGGCAGGTATCCATTATTTGGTGATGGTAATTGACCTAAACCTTTGATTTCATACTCTCTATCTCTTTCATTATCTTTTTCATCTATCTCTTTCAATAAGAATCTTATTCTTTCACTTATTTCCTCTTTTTGCCATCCTTGAGTTTCTCTTGTCTCTCATTGACCACTTTTCCCTCACTGAAAAAAATACACACACACACACATACAAAACCTTTCAATATGGGGAGAAGAATCTTTGCTATTTATTATCCTAATTATTTCCTCTTTCACATCAAGAATTCTCAAATGATTGGTGTCTACCTGCTGGAATTATTTCCTCATAGTATTCATCCTTTTTTTTTTTTTAAGATTTTGTTTATTTATTTGACAGAGAGAGAGAGAGAGATCACAAGTAGGCAGAGATGCAGGCAGAGAGAGGAGGAAGCAGGCTCACTGCTGAGCAGACAGCCCGATGCGGGGCTCGATCCCAGGACCCTGAGATCACAACCTGAGCCAAAGGCAGAGGCTTAACCCACTGAGCCACCCAGGCGCCCCCCAGGATTCATCCTTTGAGTCATAAAAACATAGTTTTCACTTCACTACATCATGGAAATTATATTCTTAAAGATCACTGGTGACTTTCTCATATCAAATATACAGGTTTTCATTTGATGTTTCACTGTTTAACTTTTAACATCGTCAAATATTTCTCCTTCAAACTCATGACTTTATCCTGTGCTTCTGTCCTCACTTGCCTCTGATCTGTTTTCCTTATCTGCATTCTTGGGGGATTTCTCCAAACCCTCCCACTCCACTGTTGTGAAATTCTGGTCAGTTCTGTGCTCACCAACTATATTCTTCTATGGTTTTTTCCCTTGAGGGGCTTGTAATTTCTAACAACAATAATTATGATCAACTGTGTACAGCTCACCCTCAAGTCTACATTTCTCTCCTGGACTTCCCTCTGAAGGCCCAGGTGCTTTCCCCAACATCACAATGAATGTCTGTCTCATAAATGTCTCACCAAGGCCTCCTCTAACCTCCCCACACACAGGGTCCCTCCTGACTCCTTCATTTCTGTCAATGTAACAAAAATTCTCCCACTCTCCCAACACTTCATGCTTGGCTTTTCCCTCCTCTTCCCCCCTCCTTGGAATAAATCCTCTTTCTTCGTTTCCTTTACTGCATATTCCCCATTTCACCTAGTGTGAATGCACACTTAAACACTTGCCCTCATCACCCCACTTCATGGAGTGCAGGGCACCCTCGTAAATGGCCCTGATGCCACCTCCACCCGCTCCATACTCTTACATGCTCCCTCCAAGTTCATCAGGAGATATAAGTGTTTGCCCATCACTTCCCCACATAAACATATCTATGATGTCTACATGTACATAGAATTAAGGTTTTCCCACACAGAAGAATTTCCACACTATCCCCAATCTGATCCTATTCTATTTCTAACTTTTATTATCTCTAGCATTTATTATCATACTATGTGTTTCACAGCAAAGCATTTTATTAAAATAAGCTGTTAATACTCAAGTAACTTTCAGTGATATGTTAGCTGATTATCTTTAACCTACTGAGGCTGCTATTCATTTCCAAAGACCACTGCCTTACTTCAAAATCAATAATATCCAAGTATACCTTTTGTTCACACTCATAGAGTCCTTTGTGGGACTCACAGCAGGTAAAGAAAATAGATAGACCTTTGGAAAGGCAAATGCAGGAGGAAACATGTGTTCATCAGATGCTTTTAGCATGCCCTGCAGTTAATACGATCACCTTATTACTTTAGGAGTGGCTCCATTTAAATTTAGCTGGGTCCATTCCTGGCCTAGGGTGGAAAATGGACTCAGTGCCAGATGAAGACTTCAGACCTCACCACTCCCATCAGAAAGCCAGGATCTGTAGCTCTCCCTGAACATGCATATTTCACTAAGGTCAAAAAACAGAGGAGAAATGTAGGAATATTTGTTCTACTGGTCTGCATAATAAGATAAGAGAGACCTTTTAGTATAGGGTTAAGCGGGCAGCTGATGTTCAAAACCAGTGTTGAACAATGACCACACTTGAGAGCCACATCTCTTTAGCTCCTCCTCCTGCACAGTGTTTTGTTCTCTCTTCTGAGAATTTGTTCTAACTGTAGCTACTTTACTTTTCCTTGCCAGATCCACAGTATTCCTTTAATAAACAACGAAATACTATTTTACATATTTTCTCAAAAATCCCAAACCATTCTCTATATGTTTTGAGCTATCATGGTCTACTCACAAATGAATAATCCATGCTATTTACAACATAGTATTGAAGAATGACATATTCCTTCGTTAATCTCCTTGGATGCAAGCACCTTGCAGGAAGGACTTCAGGCCTGGGTTTTACAAGGTAGGGTGGATGTAGGATAATTACTAGAGCCATAACAAATAGAGCATACTATGTGACTTAGTATGAAAGATGCCACAGAAATAATCAATGAAAAATTTTCTCTGGAAGATACTGATGCTAATGCCTGAAATGTGTTATTTTTATGTGGAACATCTCCTTTTGAGGACATATTTAAATATGAAAAATATTAAATGGGAGTTTTACAATACAAAGCAAATAATCTTTTTGTGAACTAGTATGTAAATGACTCCGATGTTGCAGAAAAAGTCCGGGGTGAGGAATAGACAGCAAGATCAGATTTTCCCAGTTAAAATATTACCTTTCTAGACCTTAGCTAAAACTAGTTCCTGGTGCCTCCTCCCATTATCCAGTAATTACTAGTTACACAAATATCAGGACTAAAATGTTCTCTTCATGACAAAGAAATGAAGACATAAAGTAGGTGAACAAATTTCTCACACACCTTTTATATGACACAATACACCTAATTTAAAAGTTAAATTTTAGCCAACCATTAAGATCTTTTTAAAAAATAAATCTATTCGTTGATTCCATGGAAACGGTTATTTTTTCTGTTATAAACTTGATGTAAATTATAACAAGTTAAATGTTATTTTTCTAACCTATCTCCTTAAATTCAACCACAATTATTTTTCTTATTGTTTCAATCTCCTACCACCTGATGACATCTTTTGTTGAGAGTACATGTCATCTGAACAAGATGAACAGTGAATAATTCAGACAACAATGCTTGCTGATGTTAAAACTGAGGACTGCCCTTTATCTCCATGGGGCAGATAAAATTTGGCTTTAGCTTACTCCTGCCTCCCTTTATCTTATTCTTGTTTCTAACCCTTCATTTACAAGCCCAATATTTTCATGCCGTCTCTGTAACTCTCTATACCAAGGTCTACCTTGTACTAAAATGGTCCATGCTCTAATAAAATTGCCCATTAGAAATAGGGTAAATTCTCAGGCAGTAATTTTTGGTAAAATTTGTAAACACATGGTATTTGGGAGTCATGGAAATGATGCATCTCCAACTCACCTGTCATAATTAAACTCTGACCAGTAGACCTCTCAGATGGGAGCGTCCTCCATGTTGAGCTCACTAAGCTCTGCAGAATGCCTGAGAGGAAGGGTTTTGCCTCAAGAAACAATATGACTTTTCAATGTAGTAAAGTGCCCATTTAGCTTTTGACCACACCCTCCCCAGATTCTTGCTCTAATAGAACGGATAAGCTCTTGAAAAACTATGAGCAACTGCTCATCAAGTAAAACAAGAAACCTGACCCATAGACAAAATCTAACAAGCACTAACAGAATTTTCACTACGTTGTGCCACATAAACAGGATCATTCCTTGTGGTTCGCTGGAGATGTCTGTAGTTGCTGCTGCTCATGTTTTACAATCATTTTTAATTGCATTTAGTTTCCATTGTTACTCTTTGGACAAACACTCCAAAATACTTGATTAAATTTTGTAAGGATGGAACTATTTAGAACTATTTAGAGTTTCACAAATGGGTGAAGGGTTTCACTTTCTCTATTCTCAGCATTTATTGCCAAATTCACTCTCTTAATGTGTAAACATTTTAAACTAACAACTTTTTTTCCACTTCTTTTGGCTAGCTGCTTCAAGAAGTTATCTTGTCCCTCTCCTCATACATTAGAAAGAGACAAATATTGATTTGATCAGACTTAGGATGTATGTATACTACAGGATACCTCAGTGCCTCACTTTCCAGGATTATATTTCAGAACCATATCTCTTCCCATAATTCATGCTAATTCAAAGAGAGCATGGATGGACAAAACACTGGATCAGCCTCAAAAATCCATTCTAAAACAGTGAAGCTTATGGTAAGCCCACTACCCATATTCCCCTTTGCCCCCAGTGATTACATCAATAATGTCCTATATCTAAGGGAGGGAAAGCTGCCTCTCCTCTGAAAGTCTATGCACACTTTTTACAATCCTCCATTGAATCTTAATCGTATTGGCTTCCTGTTTGGAATCCTCTACAACTTCACTGCAGCGGACAAAGACAAAGCACAGGAAGATAAGTCCCACAACCTACAGACATGTTTTGTCTAATGCTGGTCAAAATAAACCAGACCATATATTTACATACTTGAATTGCCAATAGAAATAACACTTTATTTTAGAGAAAGATTCATCAGACCTACGGCTAAGCACTTGGATGCTGTATACATAGAATGCATTCATAATGGTCAGAACTATTTGCAACAACCTAATATTTGGAACAGAGAACCCAAGGATCACTAGGGAGGGTGATCTCAAACAGGTTTTATATTTTCAGAAGTAACCATTTTGCTACTTCCCATTTAGATATGGTGCCTGTCATTTCACATAATCAGCAATTACTGAAGCTCAGTTTCTCCAATATATGCAATACTCAAATCACCATGAATGATATTTTATTATGGTTTCATTTGGTAAATGCACAGCTTCTTTGTGTGTCTTGTCCCTAGTGGGGAGACTATGGCAGTATAATTCCCTCAATCTACCATGTCCCCACAGTGCAATCCCTATAGCCTAATCTAGAGGAACTAACCCCAAAAATGAGAGTCAGGAGACCTCAGTTCTAGCCCCAGTTCACATTCTGAGTGTTGCAGGATTTGAACAATCCACATACTCATCTTATATTTCCATTTTCCAACTCTAAAAGGAAAATCAAAATACTTTGTACACAAACTCCTTGGGAAATTTGAGAAAAGAGAATGCATAGTTATTAACAATTTATCTTTTTTGGAAAATTAATAGTCTCCTACTATATGTTCATGAATACAATACCTAACTATCATCTTACAGATCTGGTTTGTCCCTTAGGTCTTCCCCAAATATGATGCAGAAATCCTCCCTACTATCTTCAGTTTCCAAATAGTAACCATCCTCTTCTGCATCTCCCCCATTTCACTCTCTCTTTTTCTCTCTGTTAGTACATAAGTTCAGCATTGAGAACCCTTAGAACAATACCCGAGCCCCCAGCTTCAGGAAAGAATCACCTTACGACACTCGCCATATTATTTAGGGTGAGAAGATTGCAGCATTTGTGGGTTGTATCCTGAGCCAAAGTCCCTAACAAGTCAGATCAGTTCTATCTCTGCCCCTCTAGACACATCTGTGTACACCCACCTTCTGTTGGTACCTCCATTCGAGCTCTCAAACATTGATTAGTGCCTGACAAACAGATGTGTCTACCTGAGTCCCAGTTCATGTTGGCTTCCAAAGAATGTTCCCTCCAACAAAGTCCTGCACCAGAGAGATAAGAGTCCCAGACTTCTCAGGCTCTTGGCTAAGAACTCATCTGGGACTAGTTTAGATTGTGAGGGAAACAGCTGCAAGAAAGTTCACAGGTGCCCCACAACTGTCTCCAGCATAAACCTAGTGAGGTGCAGCAGTTTGTGAATTAGCAATGTGAGGCTGACAGTCTCCCTTCGGAAGCTTTATGCTTAGAATGTCCATCACTGTCACCACCTCTAGTTCTCAAGGGCAGGGTCTCCATGCTGCCCTTCTTCTCCTTGTGAAGTCTGTTGTTCTCCACTCTTAAAAAAAGAAAACAACAATCCTCTGAAGCTAAGGATCATTCTAAAAAGCCAAAGATGCCAGCTTACTGAGATTTTAGAATATTCTCCTATAGCCTAAACCTGATATTTCGTTCTCTTGCCCCTTTTTTACTGAGCAGTGACTAGATCTGCAACCAAACCCGGTTAAAAACAAAAAACAAAAACAAAAAAACCCAAGTATCTCCTTCAGCTCCTGGATACCCTTGTCTATCCTTAACAAGGATCATTGTGCCTCACTCCCCTGAGATGGGCAGAGACTCTACTGGACCTACTGAGAGTTTTACAAGGATTGATGAACTGTGTGGAGAGTCTATCTCTCATAGAACTAATCAAGTTCCAAAAATAATAGCACTGTATAAAAAGATTTAAGACTCAAGATCTAGGGGTGCTTGGGTGGCTCAGTAGGTTAAGTCTCTGCCTTTGGCTCAGGTCATGGTCTCAGGGTCCTGGGATCAAGCCCCACATCTGACTCTCTACTCAGCAGGGAGCCTGCTTCCCCTTCTCTCTCTTGCCTGCCTCTCTGCCTACTTGTGATCTCTCTCTGTCAAATAAAGAAATAAAATCTTTTTTTAAAAAGATTATTAAAGGAAAAGACTCAAGAGCTATAAAAATAGAGTTTTATGGTCTCCAGGGGAAAAAAGGGAAAAGGAAAGGAGATACAAAATCATTAATTGTCAATTTTCTATACTTCTTCGATTTTTAATATTTATGAAAGGTTGAATGTAATTTTAACAGACTGCAGTCACATTACATCTCTGATACATTCTTCAGGCAATGCTTATGTAAGTGAATTATTTGTCCATTCATCTCCAAGTCCAATACCCAGTCATGCTAGTACCATCATTTACTTATCTACACACTTACCCACTGTCTATAACCATCTCCATACTCACTCAGTCACCTGCTTATCTGTTCCTCCACCAACATATGCATCCCCTCATCATGCACTTGTCACATCATCTATTTCCCTAATGTCTAGTAATTATCACCCACATCTTTTATTCTCACCAGTGTGAATATCATCCTGTTTGTCCTCTCATTCATTCTGCCATGTCACTATAATGTCCGCTACTATAGCACCCAGTGATGCTGACAAAGTTTCTGTGATATTCTAAGCAATAGAAAGAGAAAGTAGAGACGTTTCTCATTCCTCACCTGAATTTCTGAACTCCCATAGATTGACAGAGTTGGTTGGATACTTTCTCTGAGGAAAGCAGGAAAAATTCCATGGCTGAAAGTGTTGTAGAGACAGTGTCTGGATGCTCACATCACTGCTGTTCTCCGCTCATCTGCAGACAACAAAGGAAAACTCCCAAATGCTATGCTTGGTAAAGATCCCATAGCTCTCTCAGTTGCTTCTGCTCCTGCTCCAGACCTAGGGCACCTTCCTTTTCTACCTCCTTCACTCAGCAAGTTATATCACTCTTACTCAAAACATCTGTGCCATAGAAATTTCCTTTCCCTTGTTAATGCTGCTGACTACTGTTGTTTTAGTATTTGTACCAGAGTGTCAAATAATTCACTGCATTTCAAAGTGTGATAGCCTTCTCTCTGCCCAAACTCACTGAATCAGACCCTACACAGGAAGGTCAGCAAACTGTGTCTTAATGAGCCTTTCAGGTGTTTCTGATAGAATGAATTTGAGAATTCTTGGAGCAATTCATTCTGTAAACCATGGTTACGTTAATCTTTCATTATAACACTTTATTCTAACATTATTCATTTCACAAATGTTTCATCTACAGTCTCCAATGACTTGAATGCCACATTTCAACTAACTGAGACAGAAGAGGTCCAAAGTCAACCACAATCTCAGTTTTCACTGCTTCTCTTCCCTGTGAACCCCCACCCATTTTCTAATTCCTGCTGTTCCCCAAACAGGAATTGCTTTCTTCTGCCCAGGCAGGTCATCTCATCAGTGACTGCCTGGGAATCGACATAGTTCTTTTGAGAAGTTTTTGTGACAAATGCAATAACATATATAATCAATGTGAAGGCTTGGTTTGTAAGGTAAACATGAATATAGTGAATTATTTTCTGTGAACACTACACATATAATTTGGGTAAGCTGCTGTTAGAGAAACAGTTTATTTTCCTTAAGTTCCTTGGTTTAAAAATCATTATTTCCCATTTTATATTATTACTTACCTGTAAATTATCACATCTCTAACTTATAATTTTTCTTTAAAAAAATACCTTTAAAAGTAAGTGAAAATGTAGTGCCCTGGTATGGGATGTTTCTAGGGGCAAAGCAGAGAGGGGGACGGGGAAGCGGTACTTTCTGCTCAACTGTGCTATGAATCTAAAACTGCTCTAAAGAACACAGTCTCCTTTAAAGGAAAAGATATAAAGTATTTGAGCATGTTCCAGCTTTCATGTAGGCTGTAAAAACCTGGAAAGAACAATGCTTCCCTCCTAAAACAAGTTAGTTTAAACCACAGAATCATAGCTATTCTCAGAATCATCAGAGAACTGAGATTACAGGCAACCCAAAAGCATGAAATCTCAGGGAAGATCGGCACATCCATGGAGAGAGAGGATGTGCCCTCTTACTCACCCGGCCAGAGCCTGGTGGTAAACAAGACCAGCAAACAGGTCCATGAGAATGGCCTTAACGAATGGCTAAAGTTTGAGGGTGGGTTACTAGAAGCATAGAATGGCTGAGAGCCACAGCAAAAAGAGGAGCGCCCACCAGTCCTCAAGATTTTCTCCACACACTTGGGGCAGCACCGCAAGGATGTTCAGGGAAAAGTGGAGAGCAGAGAAAGCCTCCTTCATGGCGCAGGTTTGTCGAAGGCACCACAGCTGTGCAGCAGCAGAAGGCATGCTCTGGGCACAGGCTCTGCCTGCATCCTGAACAAAAGCCTGAGCCACTGGGGGAAGGGCAGCAAACTGCTTCCCTCAGAGACAGGTGGAGACTCATTACCAAGGGAGGAGAACAGAAAACTAAACAAAACACTCTTTCTCAAGGGTCCTTGGGACAGGAAACCACTCTGTTCAGTGAGCCATCTCCTCAGGCTGCAGAGGTGGAAAGAACACGAAGGAGACCCCAACCCTGAGACACAGGGGCAAAGGATGTGCCTGAGACTGAGACAAAGCCCCACCCTCCACCCCAGGCCAGCAGGATTGAGGAACAAGTCACAGCTGTGGACCAGGGGGCAGGAGCAGCCTGTGCACAGATGCTCTCTCTACATGCAGCGTCACAGCAGAACCTACAACTCAGGGTGGTTCAGCGACACTGGGAAAAGCCCTCCAAGCCCTGGACACCCCACATTAAGCACAAGTCCTGATACAGAAACTTAATTTGTTGGTAGAGGGGGATGATCACAGCAAAACAAAACTCAAGCCCCACTCAACCCCTGAGTGCATTGACTCCCACACTCTCCTCACCAAGCAAGACCACAGCATGGACAGAAGGGATGTGCCCATTTCAAGGCATAATGCTACGTTCTTAGTTTATTATTCTACGCTCAAGATACTCAGTTGCCCGTCCAAACGAGAGGTCAGAGGAAAAGGCAGAAAAATGTCAGTGTCGTTGAACAAAGGAATTAACAGAACCAGAATCAGAAGTACTTGGTTATAGGAACAATCACGCAGGGGTTTTAAATAACTTTCACAAATAAGTTTAAGGATCTAGGAGAAGAGATGGACAGGGTCATAATTGCATGAGAATTTCCATAAAGATTGACGCTGCACAGAGGAATTAAGTAAACAGGCCGGATATGAAGAACACAGAAACAGAAATGAAGTTTGCTTATGAGTTGACTTGGTTGAGCTGAGAAAAAAATCAGTGAGCATGGAAGCAGAGGAACAGGACCAGAGAGGTCACCTGGGCTGCTGACCTTGTGGCCAAGGGAAGGCAAAGGGATCCTGGGAAGAAAAGTGAGAAAGAGTCCAAACATGTCCACCAGATGCAGAAATGAGTGTACAGCATCTTCACACTTTCCTTTTTTGTGTGTCATGGGTACATTTGTATTTTTGACTGATTTTCTGCTTCTTTCATTTCTTTTCCTACTATTGTATATAAAGGGCTGTGTCCATGGTGGTCAATTTTACAGTTTATTCCACAATTTACAGAACATTCAGACAAAATGTGACATTTTAAAGGTGTAGGTCTGTATAAGAATTGCAATTTGAGAGATGAAGTTTTCCTCTGTAATCTCCTTTTCTTTAAACTGAAGCATAATTGACATACAATATCAATTAGTTCCAGGTGTATTGCATAATGATTCAAAAATTTTATATACTATGAAATGATCCCCCAATAAATGCAGTTACCATCTGTCACCATACAAATTTATTACAATACTACTGATACTATTCACCCGCTATAAATTACATCTTCATGACTTATATTAGAGCTGGAAATTTGTACCTGTTAATCCCCTTCACCTATTTTACCTACCCACAACGTCTCCCCACTCTGGTAACCAACAGTTTGCTCCCTGTGTGAGTCTGTTGCTGTTTTATTTTGTTTGTAATTTGTTATGTTTTTTAGATTCCAAATAGAAGTGAAATCATGTGGTATTTGTATTTCTTTGACTTATTTCACTTAGTATAATGCTCTCTAGTTCCATCCTTGTCACAAATGGCAATATTTTTTTTTTAATGGCTGAGTAATGCATATATGTACCACGTCTCCTTAATGCAGTCATCTGTCCATGAACATGTAGGTAGCATCCAGATCTTGGCTATTGTAAAGAGGGTTGCAATGAACATAGGGGTATATATGTATCTCTTCAAATTGGTATTTTTGTTTTCTTAGGATAAATACCCAGAAGTGGAATTGCTGGGTCATATGCTATTTCTATTTTTAACTTTTTGAAGAATCTCCATACTGTTTTAGAGTGGCTGCACTAACTTAACATGCCTACCAACAGTGCACAAGGGTTCCTTTTTTACAACATCCTCGTCAACATCTGTTCTTTTTTTTTTTATTTCAGCCAATCTGACCAGTGTGAGGTGATATCTCATTGTGGTTTTGATTTGCATGTCCCTAATAATGAGTGACGTGGAGCATCTTTTCATGTGCCTGTTTGACATCTTTTTGTCCCCTTTGAAAAAAATGCATATTCAAGCTCTCTGCCCAATTTTTATATGGGTTGTTTATGGGATTTTTAATATTGAGTTGTATAAGTTCTTTATATATTTTTAACATTAAACCCTTATCAGATATATGATTGTAAATATTTTCTCCTATTAAATAGGCTGCCTTTTGTTGATGGTTTCTTTGACTATTTTTAAAATTTTTGCCTTCGTTGTGCTTGCCTAAGGAAACTAGTCCACAAAATATTGCCAAGACCAATATGAAAGACCATATGCCTTTTTTAAAAATTTTGTAGTTGTAGTTGTAGTTTCATGGTTTCAGATATTACCTTCAAATCTTCAAATCTTTCCATTTTGAATTTAATTGCATATGGTATGAGACAGTGATCCAGTTTCACTCTTTTGCATGTGGCTGTCCAGGTTTCCTAACATCAATTATGGAAGAGGCTGTCTATTCTTCAGTGTGCATTCTTGCCTCTTTTTTCATTCAATTGGCCACATATTTAGGAGTTTATGTCCGGGCTCTCTATTCCATTCCATTGATCTATGTACTTGTTTTCATGCTAGGCCATATCTTTTTGATTACTATAGCTTTATAGTATACTTTGATCAGTTATATCTTTAGCTTTATTCTTCTTTCTCAAGATGACTTTGGCTATTCAGGGCTTTTTGTAGTTCCATATAAATTTTAGGAATCTTTGTTCTAGTTCTCTGAAAAATGCCGTTAGTATTTGAATGAGGATTGCACTAAAGCTGTATTTTGCTTTGGGTAGTAAGGACATTTAACAATATAAATTCTTCCAGTCCATAAGCATGGAACATCTTTCCACTTATTTGTGTCATCTTCAATTTCTTTCATCAGTGTTTTTTCGTTTTCAGAGTACAAGTCTTTCATCTCCTTGGTTAAATTTATTCGAAGCAATTTTATTCTTTTTGATGCAATTTTAAGTAGAACTGTTTTTCTTAATTTCTAATAGCTCATTATTATTATATAGAAATGCAACTGATTTCCACATGCTAATTTTGTATCCTGTGACTTTAGTGATTCATTTATTAGTTCTAATAGTTTTTGATGGTGTCTTTAGGATTTTCTATATATATATCATGTCATATGCAAATAGTGATAATTTTACCTCTTCCTTTCCAATTTGGATGTCCTTTTTCCCCTACCTAACTGCCGTGCCTAAGACTTCTAATACTATGTTGAATAAACATGGCAAGACTGAGCATCCTTGTCTTATTTCTGATCTTAGAAGAAAAGCTTTCAACTTTTCACCATTGAGTATGATGTTAGCTATGGGTTAGTCATACATAGCCTTTATTATGCTGAGTTATATCCCTTCTACACCTTCCATATCCTTCTTATTATACTCTGTTGAGAGTTTTTAATCATCAATGAATGTTGAATTTTGTCAAATGCTTTTTTGCCTCTATTGCAATAATCATATGATTTTTATTCTTGATTTTGCTAATGTGATAAATCATATTGATTGACTTGGAGGTGTTGAACCATCCTTGCATACCTGGAGTAAATACCACTTGATTGTGGTATATTAACCTTTTAATGTATTGTTGAATTTGGGCCACCTCAGGTGTATCTGTTGGTTCAGTGTCTGACTCTTGACATTTGTCTGATGCAGTGTCTGACTCAGGTCATGATCTCAGGGTTGTGATATCAAGCCCCAAATCATGCTCCACACTCAGCATGGAGCCTGCTTAAGATTCTCTCTCTCCCCATCCCTGTGCACCCCATCCACCCTCTCTCTCTCAAAAAAAAAAATGTTTTGTTGAATTCATTTTGTTAACATTTTGTTGAGCATTTTCCCAAGCTATGTTCATCAGGGATATTAGCTTATTGTATGTGTGTGTGTGTGTGTGTGTGGGTGGGTGGGTGGGTGGGTGTTGCCTTTGTATGCTTTTTGGCATTAGGCTAATGTTGGCCTCACAAAATGAGTTTGGAAGTGTTCCTTCCACTTCATTTTTTTGGGAATCATTGAATAGAATAGGTATTAATTCTTCTTTTTAAATGTTTGGTAGAACTCACCTGTGAAGCTGTCTGGTTCTGGACTTTGGGGATTTTTCAAATAACATGCATCTTAATTACTTGTAATTGGTCTATTCAGATTGTTTGTTTCTTTTTGATTCAGTCTTAAAAGGTTGTTTTCCTAGGAATAGTCCATTTCTCCTAGGTTTTCCAATTTGTTGGCATATAATTGTTCATAGTAGTCTTTTCTGATCCTTTGTATTTCCAGGGTGTCAGTTATAACTTGTCTTTCATTTTTATTTGAGTCCTCTTTTTTTGATGAGTCTGACTAGAGATTTGTCACTTTTGTTATCTTTTCAAAGAATCAGATTTAATTTCATTGATATTTTCAATTGATTTTTTGTCTCTATTTTATTTTTCCTCTTCTGATCTACATTATTTCCTTCCTTATACTAACTTTGGTTTTTTTTGTTATTCTTTTCATGGTTTCTTTAGGTATAAATTTAGATTATTTGGGGGTTTTCTTGTTTCTTTTTTTAATTTTATTTTTAATAAACATATAATATATTTTTATCCCCAGGGGTACAGGTGTGTGAATCACCAGGTTTACACATTTCACAGCACTCACCATAGCACATACCCTCCCCAATGTCCATAACCCCACCCTCCCCCCAGCCCCCCTCCCCCCCATCAACCCTCAGTTTGTTTTGTAAGATTAAGAGTCACTTATGGTTTGTCTCCCTCCCAATCCCATCTTGTTTCATTTACTCTTCTCCTACCCCCTTAACCCCCCATGTTGCATCTCCTCTCCCTCATATCAGATATGAGGTTTTCTTGTTTCTTAAGGTAGGTATGTATTGCTACAAACTTCCTCTTAGAACTGCTTTTGCAGCATTCCATTAATTTGGGAAGTTGTGTTTCCATTTTCATTTGTCTCAAGATATTTTTTGTTTTTCTGTCTGGTTTCTTCCCTCACCCATTGGTTATTTACTAGCATGCTGTTTAGTGTCTACCATGAAACAGTGGTAGTTAGTATTAATGTTTCTCCAGTTTTCTCATGACTGATTTCTGGTTTTACAACATTGTAGTTAGAAAAGATATTTGATATGATCTGAATATTTTTAAATTTACTGAGACTTGTTTCATGACCTAATATGTGATCTATACTGGAGAATGTTCCATGTGTACTTGAGAAGAATGTAGATTCTGCTGCTTTGGGGGAGAATGTCCTGTATGTATGTATTAAGTTCATCTGGTCTAATATGTTGTTTAAAGCCAATGCATCCTTATTGATTTTCTGTCTGGATGATCTATCCATTGATGTAAATGGGTATTAAAGTCTCCTACTATTATTGTGTAGATGTTGATTTCTCCCTTTATATCTATTAATATTTGTTTGACATATTTAAGTGCTCTTATGTTGGGAGCATAAATACTTACAAATGTTACATTTTCTTCTTGGATTGACACCTTTATTATTATTTAATGCCCTCCTTGTCTTTTGTTACAGTCTTTGTTTTAAAATCTATTTTAAAATTTATTGCATGGAGCACTGGGTGTTATACACAAACAATGAATCATGGAACCCTCCATCAAAAACTAATGATGTGGGGCGCCTGGGTGGCTCAGTGGGTTAAAGCCTCTGCTTTCGGCTCAGGTCATGATCCCAGGGTCCTGGAATCGAGCCCCGCATCGGGCTCTCTGCTCCGCAGGGAGCCTGCTTTCCTTCCTCTCTCTCTGCCTGCCTCTCTGCCTACTTGTGATCTCTGTCTGTCAAATAAATTTAAAAAAAAATTAAAAAAAAACCTAATGATGTACTGTATGGTGACTAACATAACATAACAAAATAAATAAAATAAAATCTATTACTACTTCAGCTTTCTTTTCATTTCCATTTGCATGGACTCTCTTTTCTAGCCCTTCACCTTCATTCTGCATGTCTCTTTATTTTCCTTTTACAGATTTTATTATTTATTTGACAGAGAGAGAAAGTGCCTAAGCTGGGGGAGCAGCAGGTGAGGGAGAGGAAGAAGCAGGCTTCCAGCTAGGCAGGGAGCTCAATGCAGGGCTCAATTGTGAGCCGAAGGCACATGCATAAATGGCTGAGCCACCTCTACGCCACTGCATGTGTCTTAGATCTAAAGTGAGTCTCTTGTAGGCAGCATATAGATGGGTCTGGATTTTTTAATCCATTCAGCTACCCTATGTCCTTTGACTGGAACATTTAGGCCACTTACATATAAAATAATTATTGACATATGTATACATCACCATTTTTTAATTATTTTCTGGTTTATATAGGGCTTCTCTGCTCCTTTTTATTCTTTCAGTCTCTTTTCTTGTGATTTGATGATTTTCTTCAGTGATATGTTTGGGTTCCTTTCTCTTTTATTTTTTCTGGATCTATTATAGGTTTTTGGTTTGTTGCAACCATGAGCTATGTGTAAAGATATAATATATATACATATATTTTTTTCAGTCTATTTTTAGCCGATAGTCAATTAAGTTTGAACACATTGTAAACCAACTTTGAAAGCTGTTAAATCATGTAATTTGACTTGATTTTTCTCTTTCCCTATTGCCACTACTTTAGTTCAGTTTCCTTTAATGTCTCAGTAGTATCACGGCAACAGTCAGCCAGCTGGTCTTCCGGCCTCTAATCTCTTCTTCCTCTGAATCGTTTTCAATAGTGGTAATTCTAAGATTTAAGTTTTTTTTTCTTTTTTTAAACTTTTCCTTTATTTCTTTATTTTATTATGTTGTGTTAGCCACCATACAATACAAAGATGTAAGTGTCTATCACACAATACCCTTGCTTAAAAATCTTTACTACCTCCATAATGCTGGTAGTAAAGGTAAAAGATAGTTTGGCATTTGGTGCCCTCAGTAATGTGACCCTTCTTTACCTGCCTGCTTCATCCTCAAAAATTTTTCAATTTTCTCTGCCCTGTAAACCAGCTTCAGGACATTTTTTTTTTTTAATTCTTGTGCACTCTTCTAGCTTTGCACCTTTCACCATTGTTACTTTACTTGTGTTGTTGTCATCTCAGTAACTCATTCTCACTTTCCTGATTTCCACCAGGACCTTTTCTCATTCTTTCATACAGGAAGACTTCTGCAATTACCCCAAAGTCTCATTACCTGAGAAACTTATCACACTGCACTTTAATTGCTTCGTCATCTATCATACCTGCTATATGGTTATATTATGGTCAGGAATGATTCATATTCACTATTATGTCTCAAAAACCATTCAATGTTACAAACACATACTAGACTCCCCATTAATATTTCTTGAATTAATACCAAGAGAAATTTAGTTCACTAGCATTGACATCCTTTGACAATGCGCCAATATCACACATTTTAAAACTGGATTATTTTAGATTAAATTAAAATATCAAATGGACCCTCGATTAAATGAAACTTCAAACTTTTGTCACTGAGATTGTGTGATAATGTGTTCAGAAAGGGGAGAACTACAAATCTACTGGCTTATCTGAAACACCAGAAGAAAGAACTTTGAGATTTTTTTCGAGTGAGTGAGAAGATGAGCTACTATCCAATCTTTCTCCTCTTTCCCCTTCCTTAACCCTTATACAATATTTCTTCCCCCTTTTGTTCCTTACTTAGATATTTTCTCATAAATGAGGTCCAGTCTCACATATTCCACCTCACTAATTTACAAAGGTCAGCTAGGGCCCTGTTCTGTGTGGGAGGAGGAAGGGGTGAAGGTGTTCAGATAGAGACTAGAGGGAAACACTGCACAGCTGACCAAACTATCCTGATTCCCAAAATACATATTGAAATTGTCTTATCTTTCAGTGGCTTTGGCTTGGAACCCTGTCCTTTCTCAGATTAACTGTACCTCTTATATTTTATATGTTAATTCATATTTTATGTGCTTATTGTTCCTAAAGTCTCAGAAAAAAAGGTTATAGATTTTTCAGAAATTAGACAGTCTTAATATTTAAATGGTACCTCTTACATATGCAGTAAAATTCCTCTCAAATTGCTTGTATACTGTCAAGTAGTGCCCCAAATGTTACTTTTCCTTGGCCAGTAGCTGTCTTGTACAAACAGCTTTACTTATATTCCTATCACTATTAAAACAAGACCTTCAGTTGATGCTCTTCTCCTGAGGTACCTCCAGAACTCAGACAAGGATGCTATGTTCACAATTAGTGGTCCAGCACAAAGATATCTTAACAACCTCTATGACATCTCTTTCCTCAAAACAAGGACTCACACAATTACTGGATGTGGATACATATGCTGTGCAGTATTTTGAGTCTAAAATGTGAAAATGCTTTTTCCCACAGTAGAAACACGGTAACTTCATACAAAATTTGGATGAGTAAGAACCAGTGGTCCAAAGTAAGATCCATGAATAGGTCCACAATTACAAACAATGTAACAAATAAAAACAGCAAACTGTACTCTCAGGCCATAGGAATGGAGATTGAGTAAAGGTGGGAAGTTCTATTACAGCTGTGCTCAACTTCACTGAACCTGCTGCTGTGACATAGAAATACACCCACACCCCAACCCAACCTCCAGCCTCCTACACAGCATCACCAGTACATGTACCGTCATCTCCTTCCTGGTTGCCAAGGCAATGCAGATGATGACTGCCATATCTGAGTCAAATGGAAGAAAACACAGGCAAAGCTCCTTTCTCTAAGTGATGTTCAGGATTCATCAAGTTGCCAGTTTTGATGTTAACACAGATAATTGCCCTAGTAGTTTCTGCCAGGCCCCCTTCACCTCTTTATTCCTTACACTATAAATCATGGGGTTCAGCACAGGCATCAAAATGGCATAAAAGACAGATATCAACTTCTCCTGAAGGACAGAGGGGCTGGAGTGAGGCTGAATGTAAGTGAAAATGGTCATGCCATAGCACAGGACAACCACTGTGAGGTGAGAGGCACAGGTGTGGAAGGCTTTCTTTCTTCCCTCTGTGGATTGGATCTTTAGGATGGTGGAAATGATCTGGATGTAGGACAGGAGAACCAGACAGAAAGGTGTCATCAGCAGAACAATGCTAGAAACCATGATTGCGATCTCATTGGAGGAGATGTCTACACAGGCCAGCCTGATCACAGCTAAAATTTCACATGATATATGATCAATATACTTGTTTGTACACATGGGCAGCTGAAAGGTGATTATAGTCTGTATGAGAGAGTTGACAGAACCACTGACCCAGGATGTGATGGCCAACCTAATACAGAGGCCTCCATGCATGATGACCGAGTATCTCAGGGGGTTACACACGGCCACATAGCGGTCATAGGCCATCACTGCCAGTAGAACAAACTCAATCCCACCCAAGCCCAGGGAGAAAAATAACTGGGCTGCACAGCTCACAAATGGGATTGCTTTATGCACTGCAAGGAAATGCGCCAGCATCTGAGGAACGATGCTTGTGGCATAGGAGACATCAACGAGGGAGAGGTTGGTGAGAAAGAAGTACATGGGAGTGTGGAGTCGGCTGTCCAGTCTGATGAGAAGAATGATGAGGAAGTTCCCCAGCACTGTCACCATGTACATGATCAAGAAAAAGATGAAGAGGGAGATCTGCGTGTCCCAGTCACTGGACAGGCCAAGTAGAATAAACTCTCTTACCCAAGTCTGGTTATCTGTGTCCATTAAAACAATAGGATTATTAATCTGCAGAAGGAGACAGAAATAGCAGAAACTATTGAATTAAAGAACCGTAAGAATAACTTCTTAAAAGAATGCATATTGTGTAATATCTGTCAGTCTTAACCAGATGCTTCTGATCATGTATGCACCATGATGACAGGCTTGATCCTAAGATGCATTATATCTACTCTACATAAGAGAACAAGCCATTCTTTTAAAATGAGAAGATAGTCTTAGAGATTTCATGGAGGCCTGGAGATAATGCAGTGTGATTTTCAGAGCTCTATATCTTTTTAACTTACCATAGTTTCCAGGTCAAGAGAGATTATGGGTGACAACAGGGGATCAAGTGATAAATAATGAGCACAAACATGATTCAAAGTAAAGAACAACCTTACATAAATCTACTACAACAAACATGATAAAAAGAATAAATGACTTACAAAAAAATGAGAGAAATTTTCAGATGTGGCAGATGTATAGTATAAATATGGCTAGTGTCTCATGGACAGATCTGGAAACAAGAGCCTGGATATGAATCCTCTTTTATGACATACCTGATATGTGATTAGGTTCGAGACTTAAGTTTTTATATATGAAATGTGATGTTGCATAACTCAGAGGTAGATTTAAGGTCAAAGGTAGATAATTTATTAGGGAGTTGTTTATAAACTGTTACTGGTAATGGGACTTCAGCAGTATTCAACACTAGGTATCATGACATGAGTTTCTCCATTGAAGAGACAGAGAAACAAATGCACTTTCCTCACATCCCCTCTACCCTATGTTCAACACTAGGATAATCACCCCAAAATGCAAATTAAATTAGACAACTTCTGTGCACATACAGATTTGAGATATCTAACTGCCTACACAATTAAGAAAATCACAGACACAGGGAGTGTTCAAATACTCAGTAAGGAGGACATGCTCTGTCTTTTCTTTTATGAATTTCAGCATTTATTATTACAGGTGTGTTTTAGACCAAAGTGTTTTACCAAAGTATCCTGCTAATACTTCAATGTCTTGCATATATATGTCAACTAGTTATTATTTCTTTTAAAGATTTTTATTTTATTTATTTGACAGACAGAGATAACAAGTAGGCAGAGAGGCAGGCAAAGAGAGAGAGGAGGAAGCAGGATCCCTGCTGAGCAGAGAGCCCGATGTGGGGCTCGATCCCAGGACCCTGGGATCATGATTTGAGCTGAAGGCAGAGGCTTTAACCCACTGAGCCACCCAGGTTCCCCAATCAACTAACTATTTTTAACCTACCAAAAGTATATTTATTTCTAAAGACAATTGCTTTGATTTTAAAATAATTAAATTCAAAATAATTGATAACCAAATATACCTGTCTTCTACAGCTATAGAGTTTCCTGGATTCCTAGGAGATTAAGAAAATAGAAATTGTATCTATATTTGAAAAGCCAAATGAAGGAGGAACTATGGGTCAGTCAGATGAGTTAAACACCTGCAGTGAACACTATTTTCACATTACTTTGGATCAGCTTTCAGCTAAATAGAGCTGGATTCCTAGTCTGTCCTCAGATGCACAATGAAATAATTGGTAGACAGTGTGCTACACATCTCAATCTTTTGTGTTAGAAAAATACAGCTTGGTGTTAGTTTTAGAAAGATAGAACTGAGAAGTCAACTCTAATGAATTAGGGGGATAGCACACTATCCCCAAAATTGTGCTACTCATTGATGTCAACAGGTAAGACACACTTTTGAGATTATTTGTTCCATTTTTTTTTTTCAGGAGAAACAAGATGCTCAAATCCTTTTCATATAGGATGAGGGACACAACTCTTGTTTAAAGCCAGGTGTGAACAATGAACACAGCTAAGAAGCAGTCTGGATAGCTTCTCCTCCTGTACAAGAGTATTTTGTGTTTTCTTCTCAGTAACTGTCCCAATTCCAGCTGCCTTTTCTGTAGGTACTTACCATTCCATTAATATATAATAATTAATAAATAATTATAAAATCCTGTTTTACATCTTTGGGTCATAACTTTCTCATACTCAACAATCCTCAAACCACAACTTTCTATGTATTTTTTGAGATTTATTTACTCAAAACTGAACAATTTGTGTTGCCTCTTCAGAACACAGCATTTTAAAAATGATATACAACAGTCTCTCACGGTATATCCGATTTCCCCCAGTTCACTTTTCCTTTCCTTTTCCTAATGTCCTCCATGTTATTCCTTATGCTCCACAAGTAAGTGAAACCATATGATGATTGACTCTGAGAAACAAACTGAGGGTTTGGAGGGGAGGGAGGTGGGGGGTTAGGTCAACCTGGTGGTGGGTATTAAGGAGAACATGTATTGCATGGAGCACTGGGTGTGGTGCATAAACAATGAATCTTGGAACACTGAAAAAATTAAATTAAATTTTAAAAAGATGATATACCTGTGTAGTTCATCTCCTTAGACATGAGAACTATGCAGGAAAGATTTTCAGATTCCTAGATTTTATGAATTGTGATGGATATAGGATATAGGATAATTATTGCAACCATAATGAATAAAACACAAGGTGCCATTGAAATATTCTGTTATAAATTTTCTCCTTTTTCTCATTCCTATCATGAATGCTTGAAACTCCAATAATAGCAATTTAGCCACCCCCTTTTTTTTAGTTTTTATTTATTTTTAAAATTTCTTTTCAGCATTATGTTGAAATGGTCTTCTTGGTGAATTTTGTATAGTAATTATTCTAAATGGGACTTTTAAAACAAGAATGACCTGACCTTATTGTGCCTTTAAAATAGGTCACAAAACAGTTGATAACTGGGACCCATACAGATAGAAGAGGCATCAGGAATGACCCTGAAATTATAGGGAAAATCAGGTCTCAGGCATGAATACAGACGTCAACTCTTCATTGTTAAAACAGAACCTTTGGCCCCAGTTAAAGTACCTCCATGTGCCTTCTCTGATTATCCAGTTATTAATACAAACAGCAAATAGAACCAAAATTCTTTCCCTCTAAGACAGAGATATGCAAATAAAAAACAAGTGTTCAGATTCCTAATAAAACACATTTTATCTAACTTAATACAACTAATTAGAAAGCTCAACTTTAATCAGTTATGGTTTTTTATTTAAATAAAGAAAATCCATCCATTTCCCTGAAACCGACATGACCTTGGATGTTGGGGAGCTAAACAGTCTTGTCTGGGACAAGTGAAAGTTCCAAATATAGAAGCAGAACACATGAAGGCAGGTCCCACAACCTATAGATAGCTCTCTCACGCTGCTCAAAATAACTCGGAGCCATACCTTCAACAAGTTGACCTGTCCATGGAAATGGCACTTTCAGTTAGGGAGAGATTTATCTGACTCTTGACTGAAGTGTTGGTGATGTAGACACTGAGAGCATCCATCCAGAGCAGGAATGCTTCCATCATCCTAATGTATGAAAACAGAGAATCTATGGGTGGCTTGGGTGGCTGGTATCTCAAACATGGGTTTGGCATCCTGAAAGAAATTACTTTATTCTTTTTGTTGTCTTGTTAACTTCTATCCAGATTTGGTTACCGGACTTTTCACGTAATCTGAGACTAATTACCAAGACCAAGTTTCTCAAACATGTATGAACCTGACATTCACTTTTGGTAACATATTGTATTATGGTCTCATATAAATTCTTCTTCTTACTTCTTGTTTCCAGTGGCCAGGACTAGCATTTTCATGGCAATATAACTCCCTCTTGTCTGGCAAGTATCCACAGTGCAATCCCCACAGCCAGCTCAAGAAAAACCAACCCTGAGATGAGTTAGGACACCTGAATCTTGCCTCCAGTTCATTCCCTGTGTCAAGGGTTTTTGAATAAGCCTTAAATTGCCTTACATCTTCATTTAATTATTACTAAAAAAGAAAATCGTAATATGATTATCGAACCCTTCAGAAATAACTGAGATAGGAGGATTTAGAGAAATTGGTAATTTATCTTCCTAGAAATATAATAGGATACTCCCACATCCTGCTAACCAATATCAACACCTAATGAAAGACTATATTTCTGGGCTTCCTCCCTATGTGTCTTTCTCTCTCTGTCAGTACTGAGCTTTGGAATTGAAAAGCTTGTTGTGAAATTATACCCAAACTTCATGTTCCTGCAAAGTATAATCATTTTACCACATTTGCTATAATACTTAAGATGAGAAGATTTCACCAGTCATATTTCATGCCTCCCATTCAAGTCCCTAACAAGTCACATCATTTCTGTCTCTGTCCCTGCCAAGGCCACACTCCCACAGGCTGTGGATGCCATTCAGATGTTCATCATGCTCACAAAAGAGATGTGTCTGCTTTCCTCTAGGTTCAAACTGGTCTCAAGAGCTCTCCCTCCAACACAGGGATGGACACATAGAAGAGATACCCCCAAATTCCTTGGGTCCCCAGGGTGCTTCAGTCACCTGGGACTAGTTGCCATTACTAGGGACACTACTGGGAGGACGCTGACGAGAGCTCAGACACAGCTCACACACAGACCTAATGAGCTTCAGCAGCCGCTGCATTTGCAGGTGGGGCCTGACACATTCCCCCAGGAGCCTCCTGCGTGGCAGTGTTAATTGTTGCCACCACTCCCAATGCACAGGACAGGGTCTCCACCCTGCCCTTCTCCCTGTGGAAGGCTCTTCTCCATCCCTCTGCCTCTCACATCTTCATTATAGCCTTAGGTCATTCCAAATAGTCAGAGAAGCCAGCCTTCTGAGGTTGGAGGATGTCCTCCTAGAGCCCAAACCAGACGTTAGCCTTCAAGGCCCCATTCCAGGGAACAGTGACTGAGGCTGCATCTAAGTCTGCTGGAAACACCAATTCTCCCCTTTTGGCTCCAGATGCCCTTACTTCTTCTGGAGACAGAAGAGATGTGCTTCCCTCCCCTGATGTACGCACTATGTCCAGTGGGCCTCTGTGATCATTGCAAGTCTGATGGACATCCTAGCACATTCCTCATGATACTATTTAAGCTCCAAAAATAACAGCATCACATAGATAGATTTAAAAATCTAAATGTACAGACAGTTGATAAAGGAAGTATTAGCAACTACTGAAAAAAAATGGAGAAGAATTAAGATCATCCTTTTACACTGTTGGTGGGAATGCAAGTTGGTACAGCCACTTTGGAGAACAGTGTGGAGATTCCTCAAGAAATTAAAAATAGAGCTTCCCTATAACCCTGCAATTGCACTACTGGGTATTTACCCCAAAGATACAGATGTAGGGAAAAGAAGGGCCATCTGTACCCCAATGTTTATAGCAGCAATGGCCACGGTTGCCAAACTGTGGAAAGAACCAAGATGCCCTTCAACGGATGAATGGATAAGGGAGATGTGGTCCATATACACTATGGAGTATTATGCCTCCATCAGAAAAGATGAATACCCAACTTTTGTAGCAACATGGACGGGACTGGAAGAGATTATGCTGAGTGAAATAAGTCAAGCAGAGAGAGTCAATTATCATATGGTTTCACTTATTTGTGGAGCTTAACAAATAACATGGAGGACATGGGGAGATGGAGAAGAGAAGTGAGTTGAGGGAAATTGGAAGGGGAGGTGAACCATGAGAGACTATGGACTCCGAAAAACAACCTAAGGGTTTTGAACGGGTAAGGGGTGGTTGGGGGAACCAGGTGGTGGGTATTGGGGAGGGCACGCATTGCATGGAGCACTGGGTGTGGTGCAAAAACAATGAATACTATTATGCTGAAAATAAATTTAAAAAAATGATAAAAAAAAGAATTAAGATCATCCAAGTTCCTTAATACAGAAAGGTAAAACTTCTACCCCCTTCAAACATTTTTAGTTTCATTTTGTGCTTCTAGAGATTGCAGATTTATATGTTGCTGAATGAAATAATACAGAAGTAACTCTTGTGCCATTTGCCCAGTTGGCCCCAATGGCAACAACTTATAAAGTGATAGTGCAATATAAGATAACATGATATATAATGGGCTATAATTATATAAATTATATGATATGATAACATGATATTGTGATATTATGATATAACAAGATATTGGCATTGATAGAGTCAAGATACAGGATGTTCCATCACCACAAGAGAACCACATGTTCTCTTTTCATAGCCAAACCCACTTCTATGCAGCCCCTACCCTCTCTTTGACCTCTGGTAATCACTATCTATCTGTTCTCCATAATTTTGGAAATTGAAGAGTTATATATTATTAGAATAATACAGAATACCCCTTCTGGGACTGGCTTTTTCACAAGCATAATTCTCTAGAGATTCATGCAGGTTTTGTGTATATCTACCGTTCACTCTTTTTTACTGTGATGAATATTCTATGATATGTATGTACTGCCTTTTGCTTAACCATTCACAGGTTGAAAAACATCCAGATTGTTTCTGGTTTGGAACTATTACCAACAAAACTGCTATAAACACTCACGTGCAGGTTTTTGGGTGTGTATGATCTTCATTTGAATAGGAAAACCCCAGGAGTACAATGGCAGGGTTGTATGGTAGTTGCATATTTAGAGTGTTTGGGCTTTTTGCTTTGTTTTGTTTTTTTAAGAAACTACCAATCCATTTTCCAAAGTGTCTGTATCTTTTTACATTCTTGTCACCAATGCATGAATATCCGGGTTGTCTTCATCCTCATAAGCACTTGGCATTGTCACTATTTTTATTTCATTTGCATTTTCCTAACAGTTCTAAATGTTGAAAGTTTTTCTATGTGCTTGTTTACCATTTGTCTATCTGCTTCAGTAAAATGGATCTTTATGTCACTTTGGATTGTTTGTTTTTCTACTGTTGAAATTTGAATATTCCTTATGTATTCTAGAAAATGGCCCTCAGTTAAATACATGGTTTGCAAATTTTTTCTCCAGCCTGTACCTTAACTTTTCACATTCTCAACAGAGTCTTTCTCAGGGTAGAATTTTATAAGCTTGGTGAAATCCAGCTTATCACTTTTTATCTTATAATAAATGTCACATCTAAGAAACCTTTGCCTGTCCTAGATTACATTATTTTCCTATGTTTTTTCTAAAAATTTATGGTCTTGTGAATTGTGATAAATCAGAGGGTGAGATGAACCATGAGAGGCTGTGGACTCTGAGAAGCAAACTGAGGGTTTTGGAGGGGAGGAGAGTGGGGGATAGGTGAACCTGGTGGTGGGTATTAAGGAGGGCACTTATTGCATGGAGCACTGGGTGTGGTGTATAAACAATGAACCTTGGAACACTGAAAAAATAAAATAAAATTTAAAAAATAAAAATAAAATAAAATGGGGGAGGAGTCAGGATGGCAGAGGAATAGCAGACTGAAATGACATCAGGCCACAGGAGTTCAGCTAGATAGTTATCAAACCATTCCAAACACCTACAAACCCAATAGGAGATTGAAGAGAAGATCAGCAATTCTAGAAACAGAAAATCGATCACTTTCTGAAAGGTAGGACGTGCGGAGAAGTGAATCCAAAGTGATGGGAAGATAGACCGCGGAGGAGGAGCTGGCTCCCGGCAAGCGGTGGAGCAATGGAGCACAAAATCCAAACTTTTAGAAGTCTGCTCCACTGAGGGACATTGCTCCTGAGACTAAGTGGGCGGAGGAGGGGGCGACCCTTGAGGGAACAGTGTGGTCTCAGGACACATTGGTCACCGAAGGATCGGGGGTGTCTGAGTGTAGCAGAGCTTGCAGGTATTGGAGTGGGGAAGCTGACTACAAAGATGGAGCCAAGGAGTGAGCTCTCAGCTTGGGTTTACCTTAAATTGTGATCTGCACCATAGCTGGATCACTGATCATTGGGCAGGGACCCCACAAGTAGCAAATCTGGGGAGACCCACCTTCCTCGAGAGGAAAAGCAGAGCAGCAGGAAACTGCTGGGTTTGGAGACTCCAAATGGGGCTGTGTGCCAGAGTCAGAAATGCTTGGTCACAGGCCAGGTGAGCTTGGAACACAGCCAGAGGCCAGGTAGACAGGAGTGATTGACCGCTTTTTCCCGAGGGTGCACTGTGGAGTGGGGGCCCCAGGCTCTCAGCTCCTCCAGGCCAGAGATTGGGAGGCTGCCATTTTCATTCCCATCCTCCAGAGCTCTACGGAAAGTGTTCAGGGAACAAAAGCTATGGAGAGTGAACCTGAGCAGATTACTTAACCCAGCCCCTGGCAAGGGCTGCAATTCTGTCTTGGGCAAAAACATTTGAGAATCACTACAACAGGCCCCTACCCCAGAAGATCAGCAAGAACATCCAGCCAAGACCAAGCTCACTGATCATGGAGAACAGTGGAATTCCAGAAGAGGGGAAAGCAAAGCATGGAATTCGTGGCTTTCTCCCAATGATTCTTTTATCTTGCAAAATTAATTAAAATTTTTTAAATTTCTTTTTTTTCTTATTCTGATTTTTTAAAACTTTTTGTCTTTCCTCTTTTGACATTTTTTAACTAGTTTATCTTAACAATAACTTGCTTAAAAAATCTTTTTAAACCTTCATTATTATACTCATATTTTATTCTTCATTGTATCTAACTTTATTTTTTGAATACAAATAGAGTTTTTTCTTCTAAAAAATTTTGGGATACAATTTCTTATAATAGATCAAAATATACCCTAAATCTAGCACAGGGCTTTGTTTTAGTCTCCAGCCTGAGCAAATACTCTCCACTTTCTTTTTCTTTCATTTCCAACCAACTTATCTTATCAATTCTTTTTTTAGAATTTAAAAAAAAATTTTCATCTTTACAGTCATATTCCATCCCTTCATCGTGTTTACCCTTATATATATATTTTTTTCTTTCTTTCTTTCTTTAAAATTTTGGGAGGTAGTTTCTTCTAAGAGACCAAAATACACCAAAAATCAAGTGAGTGGCTCTGTTCTATTCTATATGTGTGTGTGTGTGTGTATATCTTTTAATTTTTTTACATTTTTAAAAAAATTTCTTTTTACCCCCTTTCTTCTCCCCCTGATTTGGGGTCTCTTTGATTTGGTTAGTGTACATTTTTCTGGGGTCCGTGCCACCCTTTTACTATCTTATTCTCTCATTCAAATATTCTTATCTGGATAAAATGACAAGGTGGAAAAACTCACCACACACACACACACACACACACACACACACACACACACAGAAAGAACAAGAGGCAGTACCAAAGGCTAGGAACCTAATCAATACATACATTGGTAATGTATGAGCTCAGAATGACTATTCTCAAGGTGCTAGCTGGGCTCGAAAAAGGCATGGAAGATATTGGAGAAACCCTGTCTGGAGAAATAAAAGCACTTTCTGGAGAAATAAAAGAACTAAAAGCTAACCAAGCTGAAATCAAAAACGCTATTAATGAGGTGCAATAATATCCTACTGCTAGGATAAACGAGGCAGAAGAGAATTAGTGATATAGAAGACCAAATGATGGAGAATAAAGCAGCTGGGCAAAAGAGAGACAATTAACTACTGGACCACGAGGGGAGAATTTGAGAGATAAGTGATGCCATAAGAGTAAATGATATTAGAATAATTGGGGTTCCAGAAGAAGAAAGGGGGGGGGAGAAGGTATATTGGAGTGAAATATTACAGAGAATTTCTGTAATGTGGCAAAGGGAACAAGCACCAAACTCCAGGAGTCACAGTGAACTCCTCAAAATCAATAAAAATAGGTACACACCCTGTCATCTAATAGTAAAACTTACAAGTCTTAGTGACAAAGAGAAAATCCTGAAAGCAGCTCAAGACAAGAAGTCTGTAACATACAATGATAAAAATATTAGATTGGCAGCAGACTTATCCACAGAGACCTGGCAGGCCAGAAAGAGCTGGCATGATATAGTCAGAGCATTAAATGAGAAGAACATGCAGCCAAGAATACTATATACAGGTAGGCTATCATTGAAAATAGAAGGAGAGATAAAAAGCTTCCAGGACAAACAAAAACTGAAAGAATTTGTAAACAACAGACCAGCCCTACAAGAAATATTGAAAGTGGTCCTGTAAGCAAAGAGAGAGCCTAAAAATAGTAGATCAGAAAGGAACAGAGACAATATACATTAACAGTCACCTTACAGTCAATACGATGGCACTAAATTCATATCTCTCAATAGTTACCCTGGATGTAAATGGGCTAAATGCCCCAGTCAAAGACACAGGGTATCAGAATTGATGAAAAACAAAAACCCATCAATATGCGGTCTACATGAAGCTCCTTTTAGACCCAAAGACACCTCCAGATTTAAAGTAAGGGGGTGGAAAACAATTTACCATGTTAATGGACATCAAAAGAAAGCTGGGGTGGCAATCCTTGTATCAGATCAATTAGATTTTAAGCCAAAGACTATAATAAGAGATGAGGAAGGACACTATGTCATACTCAAAGGGTCTGTCCAATAAGAAGATCTAACAATTTTAAATATCTATGACCCTAACATGGGAGCAGCTAATTATATAAACCAATTAATAACAAAATCAAAGAAACACATTGACAATAATACAATAATAGTAGGGGACCTTAACACTCCCCTCACTGAAGTGGAAAGATCATCCAAGCAAAAGATCAACAAGAAACTAAAGGCCTTAGATGACACACTGGACCAGATGGACATCACAGATATATTCAGAACATTCCATCCCCAAGCAACAGAATACACATTCTTCTCTAGTGCACATGGAACATCCTCCAGAATAGATCACATCCTGGGTCACAAATCAGGTCTCAACCAGTACCAAAAGATTGTGATCATTCCCTGCATATTTTCAGACCACAATGCTCTGAAGGTAGAACTGAATCACAAGAGGAAAGTTGGAAAGAACTCAAATACATGGAAGATAAAGAGCATCTTACTAAAGAATGAATGGATCAACCAGGAACTTAAAGAAGAAATGAAAAAAAATCATGGAAACAAATGGTAGTGAAAACACAACTGTTCAAAATCTTTGGGACACAGCAAAGGCAGCCCTGAGAGGAAAGTATACAGCGATACAAGCCTTCCTCAAGAAACAAGAAAGGTCTCAAGTACACAACTTAACCCTACACCTAAAAGAGCTGGAGAAAGAACAGCAAAGAAAGACTAAACCCAGAAGGAGAAGAGAAATCATAAAGATCACAGCAGCAATCAATGAAATAGAAACCAAACCAGGGGCGCCTGGGTGGCTCAGTGGGTTAAGCCACTGCCTTCGGCTCAGGTCATGATCTCAGAGTCCTGGGATCGAGCCCCGCATCGGGCTCTCTGCTCAGCAGGGAGCCTGCTTCCTCCTCTCTCTCTGCCTGCCTCTCTGCCTGCTTGTGATCTCTCTCTGTCAAATAAATAAATAAATAAATCTTAAAAAAAAAAAAGAAACCAAACCAAACCAAAACAAAACAAAACAAAACAAAACACCCAACAACAACAGTAGAACAAATCAACAAAACTAGAAGCTGGTTCTTTGAAAGAATTAAAAAGATTGATAAAACCCTGGCCAGACTTCTCAAAAAGAAAAGAGAAAGGACCCAAATAAATAAAATCATGAATGAAAGAGG
Organism: Lutra lutra; assembly: GCF_902655055.1. NCBI lineage: Eukaryota > Metazoa > Chordata > Mammalia > Carnivora > Mustelidae > Lutra > Lutra lutra. Next base: position 97,698,485 of record NC_062288.1, on the reverse strand, counting down.
AGGGATCACAACCAACACCAAAGAAATACAAACAATTATAAGAACATACTAGAAGCAACTATACGCCCACAAATTTGACAATCTGGAAGAAATGGATGCATTCCTAGAGATGTATAAACTACCACAACTGAACCAGGAAGAAAGAGAAAACCTGAACAGACTTATAACCAGTTAGGAGATTGAAGCAGTCATCAAAATCCCAACAAACAAGAGCCCAGGGCCAGATGGCTTCCCAGAGGAATTCTACCAAACATTTAAAGAATTAACACCTATTCTCCTGAAACTCTTCCAAAAATTAGAAATGGAAGGAAAACTTCCACACTCGTTGTATGAGGCCAGCATTACCTTGATCCCAAAACCAGACAAAGTGGGCATCCTTGTCGTGTTCCTGATCTCAACGGGAAGGCTGCAAACTTTTTCCCATTGAGGATGATATTTGCTGTGGGTTTTTCATAGATAGATTTGATGAAGTTCAGGAATGTTCCCTCTATCCCTATACTTTGAAGTGTTTTAATCAGGAACGGATGCTGGATTTTGTCAAATGCTTTTTCTGCATCAATTGAGAGGACCATGTGGTTCTTCTCTCTTCTTATTAATTTGTTCTATCACATTGATTGATTTGTGAATGTTGAATCATCCTTGTAGCCCAGGAATGAATCCCACCTGGTCATGGTGGATAATCTTTTTAATGTGCTGTTGGATCCTGTTGGCTAGGATCTTGTTGAGAATCTTAGCATCCATATTCATCAGTGATATTGGTCTGAAATTCTCCTTTTCGGTAGGGTCTTTGCCTGGTTTGGGGATCAGGGTAATGCTGGCTTCATAGAAAGAGTCTGGAAGTTTTCCTTCTGCTTCAATTTTTTGAAACAGCTTCAGGAGAATAGGTGTTATTTCTTCTTTGAAAGTTTGGTAGAATTCCCCAGGGAATCCGTCAGGTCCTGGGCTCTTATTTTTTGGGATTTTTTTGATCACTGCTTCAATCTCGTTCCTAGATATCAGTCTATTTAGGTTGTCGATTTCTTCCTGGTTCAATTTTGGGAGTTTACAGTTTTCCAGGAACGCATCCATTTCATCTAGGTTGCTTAGCTTTTTGGAATATAACTGTTGATAATAACTTCTGATGATTGTTTCTACTTCCTTGGTGTTAGTTGTGATCTCTCCCTTTTCATTCATAATTTTAGTAATTTGGGCTTTCTCTCTTTTCTTTTGGATTAGTGTGGCCAATGGTTTATCAATCTTATTCTTTCAAAAAACCAGCTTCTAGTTTCATTGATACATTCTACTGTATCTCTGGTTTCTACCTCATTGATCTCAGCTCTAATCTTGATTATTTCCCTTCTTATGTGTGGAGTTGGTTTGATTTGTTGTTGATTCTCCAGTTCTTTAAGGTGTAGAGACAGCTGCTGTGTTCTGGATTTTTCAATTTTTTTGAGGGAGACTTGGATGGCTATGTATTTCCCCCTTAGGGCCACCTTTGCTGTATCCCATAGGTTTTGGACCGAAGTGTCTTCTTTCTCATTGGTTTCCATGAATTGTTTCAGTTCTTCTTTGATCTCCTGGTTGATCCAAGCATTCTTAAGCAAGGTGGTCTTTAGCTTCCAGGTGTTTGAGTTCCTTCTGAACTTCTCCTTGTGATTGAGCTCCAGTTTCAAAGCACTGTGATCTGAGAATATGCAGGGAATAATCTCAGTCTCTTGGTATCGGTTGAGTCCTGATTTGTGACCCAGTATGTGGTCTATTCTTGAGAAGCTTCCATGTGCACTTGAGAAGAATGAGTATTCTGTTGTTTTAGGGTGGAATGTTCTGTATATATCTATGAGGTCCATCTGGTCCAATGTGTCATTCAATGCTCTTGTTTCTTTATTGATTTTCTGCTTCGATGATCTGTCTATTTCTGAGAGAGGCGTATTAAGATCTCCTACTATTAATGTATTCATATCAATATCACTCTTTATCTTGATTAACAGTTTTCTTATGTAATTGGCTGCTCCCATATTGGGGGCATAGATATTTACAATTGTTAGATCATCTTGGTGGATAGTCTCTTTAAGAATGATGTAGTGTCCTTCTGTATCTCTGACTACAGTCTTTAGTTTAAAATCTAATTTATCTGATATGAGAATCGCTACCCCAGCCTTCTTTTGAGGCCCATTGGCATGAAAGATGCTTCTCCATCCCTTCACTTTCAGTCTGGGTGTATCTTTAGGTTCAAAATGGGTCTCTTGTAGACAACATATGGATGGGTCCTGTCGTTTTATCCAATCTGCAACCCTGTGCCATTTTATGGGTGCATTTAGGCCATTCACATTGAGAGTGATTATTGATAGATACGTTTTTATTGACATCATGTTACCTTTGAAGTCTTTCTTTCTGTAGATTGTCTCTATATTTCTGTTCAATGCTATTCTTAGGATTTTTCCTCTTTTATAGAACCCCCCTTAATATTTCCTGCAGTGTTGGCTTGGTGGTTGCATAGTCTTTTAAGCCTTGCCAGTCTTGGAAACTCTTTATCTCTCCATCCATTTTGAATGTCAGTCTTGCTGGATAAAGTATTCTTGGCTGCATGTTCTTCTCATTTAGTGCCCTGAATATATCTTGCCAGACAAAGTCCCCACCAAAAGAGAGAATTATAGACCAATATCCTTGATGAACAAATTCCCACCAAAATACTAGCCAGTAAGATCCAACAGTACATTAAAAAGATTATGCACCATGACCAAGTGGGATTTATTCCAGGGCTGCAAGGTTGGTTCAACATCCACAAATCAATTAATGTGATACAATATATTAATAAAAGAAAGAACAAGAACCATATGATACTCTCAATAGATGCTGAAAAAGCATTTGACAAAGTACAGTATCCATTCTTGATCAAAACCCTTCACAGTGTAGGGATAGAGGGTACATACCTCAATATCATCAATACTGTGTATAAAAAACCCACAGTGAATATCATTCTCAATGGATCAAAACTGAGAGCTTTTCTACTAAGGTCAGGAACACGGCAGGGATGTCCGTTATCACCACTGCTATTCAACATAGTACTAGAAGTCCTAGCCTCAGCAATCAGACAACAAAAGGAAATTAAAGGCATCCAAATTGGCAAACAAGAAGTCAAACTATCACTCTTTGCAGATGATATGATATTTTATGTGGAAAACCCAAAAGATTCCACTCCAAGTCTGCTAGAACTTGTATAGGAATTCAGTAAAGTGTCAGGATATAAAATCAATGCACAGAAATCAGTTGCATTTCTTTACACCAACAACAAGACAGAAGAAAGAGAAATTAAGCAATTCACAATTGCACCCAAAACCATAAAACACCTAGGAATAAACCTAACCAAAGAGGCAAAGAATCTGTACTCAGAAAATGATAAAGTACTCATGAAAGAAACTGAGGAGGAAACAAAGAAATGGAAAAAATGTTCCATGCTCATCGATTGGAAGAACAAACATTGTGAAAAAGTCTATGCTACCTAAAGCAGTCTACACATTTAATGCTATCCCTATCAAAATACCATCCACTTTTTTCAAAGAAATGGAACAAATAATCCTAAAATTTATATGGAACAAGAAAAGACCCTGAATAGCCAGAGGAATGTTGAAAAACAAAACCAAAGTTGGTGGCATCACAATTCCAGACTTCAAGCTCTATTACAAAGCTGTCATCATCAAGAGAATATGATACTGGCACAAAAACAGACACATAGATCAGTGGAACAGAATAAAGAGCCCATAAATAGACCCTCAAGTCTATAGTCAACTAATCTTGGACAAAGCAGGAAAGAATGTCCAATGGAAAAAAGACACTCTCTTCAACAAATGGTGACGGGAAAGTTGGACAACCACATGCAGAAGAATGAAACTGGACCACTTTCTTACACCACACACAAAAATAGACTCCAAAAGGATGAAAGACTCCAATGTGAGACAGGAATCCATCAAAATCCTTGAGGAGAACTCAAGCAGCAACCTCTTCGACCTCAGCCGTAGCAACTTCTTCCGAGAAACATCGCCAAAAGCAAGGGAAGCAAATGCAGAAATGAACTACTGGGACTTCATCAAAATCAAAAGCTTTTGCATAGCAAAGGAAATAGTCAACAAAACCAAAAGACAACTGACAGAATGGGAGAAGATATTTGCAAAGGACATATCAAAGAAAGGGCTAGTATCTAAAATCTATAAAGAGCTTATCAAACTCAACACCCAAAGAACAAATAATCCAATCAAGAAATGGACAGAGGACATGAACAGACATTTCTGCAAAGAAGACATCCAGATGGCCAATAGATACATGAAAAAGTGCTCCACATCACTCGGTATCAGGGAAATACAAATCAAAACCACAATGAGATACAACCTCACACCAGTCAGAATGGCTAAAATTAGTCAGGAAACGACAGATATTGGCGAGGATGTGGGGAAAGGGGAACCCTCCTACACTATTGGTGGGAATGCAAGCTGGGGCAGCCACTCTGGAAAACAGCATGGAGGTTCCTCAAAAAGTTGCAAATAGAGCTGTCCTACATACCCAGAAATCACACTACTGGGTTTTTACCCTAAAGACACAAATGTAGTGATCTGAAGGGCCACGTGCACACGAATGTTTATAGCAACAATATCCACAATAGTCAAACTATGGAAAGAACTTAAATGTCCATCAATAGATGAATGGATAAAGATGAAGTGGTATATATATATAATGGAATACTATGCAGCCATCAAAAGAAATGAAATCTTGACATTTGCAACAACATGGATAGAACTAGAGGGTTCCATCAGAGAAAGACAATCAGAGAAAGACAATTATCATATTATCTCCTTGATATGAGAAATTTGAGAGGCAATGTGGGAGCTTTGGGGGGTAGGGAAGGAAAAAATGAAACAAGATGGGATCGGGAGGGAGACAAACCACAAGAGACTCTTTTTTTTTTAAGATTTTATTTATTTATTTGACACTCAGAGATCACAAGTAGGCAGAGAGGCAGGCAGAGAGAGAGAGGAAGGGAAGCAGGCTCCCCACCGAGCAGAAAGCGCAACGTGGGGCTCGATCCCAGGACCCTGGGATCATGACCTGAGCCGAAGGCAGAGGCTTTAACCCACTGAGCCACTCAGGCACCCCCACAAGAGACTCTTAATTTCACAAAACAAACTGAGGGTTGCCAGGGGTGGAGGGTATGGAGAAGGTGGTTTGGTTATGGACATTCGTGAGGGTATGTACTATGGTGAGTGCTATGAAGTGTGTAAGCCTGACGATTCACAGACCTGTATCCCTTGGGCAAATAATACATTATATGTTAATTAAAAAATAATAAATCTTCACAAATAAATAAATAAATCTTTTTAAAGACAAGCAGAAAAAAATAAAATAAAATGCATTTTAGAAAAAAATAAAAATTTATAGTCATATTTTGTAAGTCTGTAATGCTTTGGGCAGTAACTTTTTCATAAGCTATGAGATGGAGTTCTTTCTTGGCATACAAATTCTATATATGGTTACATTTGCACATAATTGTTTTGTCTTTGAGCTCTTGCATGAGTGTGCCTATGGAGACATTGACCCAGGATGTGATGGCCAACCTAAGACAGAGGCCTCCATGCATGATGGCCAAATAATGCAGTGGGTCATACAGAGCCACATGGTCATAGGCCCTACTGCCAGTAGAACAAACTCAATCTCACCCCAGCCCAGGGAGAAAAATAACTGGGCTGCACAGCTCGCAAATAGGATTGCTGTAAGAATATGTATATGATATAAGAAAATGCACCAGCATCTGAGGAATGATGTTGTGGCATAAGAGATATAATGAGGGAGAGGTTGGTGAAAAAGAATTACATGGGAATGTGGAGTTGACTGTCTAGTCTGATGAGAAGAATGATGAAGAAGTTCTCCAACACTGTAACCATGTATGTGATCAAGAAGAGGACAAAAAGGGACACCCACGTGTCCTAGTCATTGGATAGGCTGAGAAAAATCAATTCTCTCACCCATTTCTGGTTTTATATCCCATTAAAATTTGTCATAATTCTTAATCTGCCGAGAGAGTTAGATATAACAGAAGCTGTTAAAAAAAAGAACCATAAAGGTAACTTCTTGTGAAACATAGTGTATACCTCTGACCAGACTTAATCTGATGTTTCAGATCATTCATGATCCAAAATGGCAGGTATAATCCCAACAGGCACTACATCCACTCTATCAGAGTTGGGCCAGCACCTTCATAAGGACATGAGGTAGTCTCAGGGAGACCCAGTAAAAGCCTGGAGATAATGCAGTGCAATTCTAGGAGCTCTCATCTTACAAATTTACCTCAAGGGCAAGGAAAGAATGGTAGGTGACAACTGTATGTAAAATGATAAATGATGAAGAAAACTTGGTTGGAGAGCTTTTAAAAAACTACCTTACATATGCCAACTAGATCCATCATAATGAAATGGTTGAATTTATTACAAAAGGAAATATTTGGAAGAGTCAGACCCTTACGGAAAGATATGGAATCAGAGACTCTAGATTTAAAATCTGATTTTATTTAGGAACTCTATTATTTTGGTTCAGTGATAAAATTTTATGAAACAGACACTGTTTCATAACTCACAAGTACATTTAAGCTGAAATGTAGGAAAATTACAGAGAACATCCTTGTGAATTGAGTACTGCTGTAATAGTATAGCTATGACCATTAAGGTGATCTCTGCCTTGGAGGAAACTAACAAACAAGATTTCCCCATACATGCCCTCTGAAAATTCAGATGTAAATAATATTAGAGGCAACTTCTAATAGGTCTGAGGGCTTACAGATGACTGGGAAGCTTTGAGGACCTGAGGCCATTTGTCTTTTTGATAAACTTTGGTCTCTGGATTCAGAGGGATAGGATAGGCTAGGGAATGTAATTGGATCTTGTTCTCTCTCTCTCTTTTTTTTTTTTTTCCATTTTCAACTTGTTACTATAAAGAATCTACCCTTTGTATATGGGACCCAAAGAAGGGAAGTAAGAGTATGGATGCATAGACTTTCTCCAGACCAAAGAGGCAGGGAAAGCATGTGTTTAAGGACCCTTCTTCACTGGAAGAGAGGAGGATAAGAATTCATTTAGCTATATATTACAGTGGAGTTTTCTTCATTTCCTTTTGCTCAAGAAGTACTTTTTCAGTAGAACTATATAGTATAATATCAGTTTTGAAATTTAAACAGAACTGTTTCCTTTCTAGAAGCTTTTAATAGGACAGACTCATTCTCATTATTACTCCATGCCTACCTATTCACTAACCAACTTTTCCCGCAGTGTGCAAAATCAGGGTAAGTAGAGGATAAGGGAGAAAGAGGGCATCAGGCAATAAATAGAGCTGCTTGCTCATCCCTGAACCCTTGGGGGTCCTACTAGGATCTCTGAGTAGGAAGATGAAGACTGTCTACAATCTTATTCTCTGTTAAAGCATAAACAAAAGCAAACAAACACATAGTCCCAAAATGCCCATCTCTTTCATGGTTCAGCCACAAACATTTTCATGAACTCTGCTCGTGTCCTCCTCTTAACCTGATCTCCCTGTTCAACTATTCCTCCTCTTTGGCTCTATCATGATCCTTCCACCACCACCCCTCACTTGGTTTTTCTTCGATCATGGTCAGACAAAAAAAAAAAAAATCTACTTGCGTCAAAAATGACATTCAGATTTAACTCTAAAAATAAAAACAAAAAAATCTGTTAACTGTTGTTGAATTTTAGCAAATCTGCAACAGAAAGTAGATGTTTCTTTTTCCACTCATTTGGCAAACATTTGTGAAGTGCCATTGCTGCTAGATGCTGAGATTTCAAAGTGAATATTACACTTCCCTACTCTTAAGTTCATGTGGATGAAAAAGACATAGAACAGATTGTCATCCCATCACAATTCCCCTGTTCCAAGTATGAGCCACTTGGAGAACAAGCCAGCACATGACTCACTCTGCTCCTCTCGCCCAACCCACACATCTCTCTACTACGGTTCTTGTCTCATGACAAATGAGCGACAGTGTCATATCTTAGGGAAACTATGAGCCTCATAGTAAAAACAATTCCTGCTTTGAATTTACATCTACTGCTGCCTGAAGCCTAAAGCAAGCTACTCAGCCTCTGGGAGCTTCACCTTTCTTCATCTACAATATGTGGTCAATACAGATGGTTCGAAAGGGCATTGGTAAAAATCAAGGAGTTGAAGGTCTAGTTGCTGCATGAGTGCCTGAACCAGGGCAGGTGCCTTTCATTTAGTGATGACATTCAGTATACATCATGCTCTTGATCACATTTTGGATCTTATTCCTTCATTCATTCCCCTCTCTTTACCATCCTCAGGCTACTCTTGCACCTGAAGGACTCCTTTCTTATTACAAAAAAAAAAAAAAAAAAAAAGACCTTTTCCCCCCAAATGGAGAGAGAACTATATCCTCTGTACTTATTATTCTAAATCTTACTTTATTTCACATCTCAAACTTTTGCTGTCTGCTTTCTAAATTCATTTCCTTGTAACATTCATCCTGAGATCATGGAAATTTCTGCCCTTCTTAGACAAATGACCTATCAAATTAAAGATACTAATAAGTTGCCATCACTAATTCCACAGATTTTTTAAAATTTCATTCTTCATTTTAACATGTTATGTATTTGCTTCTTCAAACCCTCCTGCTTCACTGCTGTGAAATTCTGGCCAGTTCTGTGCTCACCAACTGTATTCTTCTATGGTTTTTTTCCCTTGAAAGGCTTGTAATTTCTAACAATAATCCCCAATCTGGTCCTGTTCTATTTCTAACTTCTATTTTATTATCTCTATCATTTATTATCATACTATGTGTTTTACAGCAAAGCATTTTATTAAAATAAGCTGTTAATACTCAAGTAACTTTCAGTGATATATTAGCTGAGTATTTTTTAAAATTTATTTTCAGCATAACAGTATTCATTGTTTTTGTACCACACCCAGTGCTCCATGCAGTCCATGCCCTCTCTAATACCCACCACCTGGTTCCCCCAACCCCCACCCCCCACCTCTTCAAATTGTTTTTCAGAGTCCATAGTCTCTCATGGTTCACCTCCCCTTCCAATTTCCTCCAACTCCCTTCTCCTAACTCCCCATGTCCTCCATGCTATTTGTTATGCTCCACAAATAAGTGAAACCATATGATAATTGACTCTCTCTGCTTGACTTATTTCACTCAGCATAATCTCTTCCAGTCCCGTCCATGTTGCTACAAAAGTTGGGTATTCATCCTTTCTGATGGAGGCATAATACTCCATAGTATATATGGACCACATCTTCCTTATCCTTTCGTCCATTGAAGGGCATCTTTGTTCTTTCCACAGTTTGGCAATTGTGGCCATTGCTGCTATAAACATTGGGGTACAGATGGCCCTTCTGAGTATTTTTAACCCACCAAGTCTCTTATTCATTTCCAAAGACCACTGCCTTATTTCAAAATCATTAATGTCTAAATACACCTTTCGTCCACACTCACAGAGTCCTTTTTGGGACTCATGGTAGGTAAAGAAAATAGACAGACCTTTGGAAAGGCAAATGCAGGAGGAAACATGTGTTAATCAGATGCTTTTAGCATGCCCTGCAGTTAATATGATCACCTTATTACTTTGGAAACAGCTCCATTTAAATTTAGTTGGGTTCCTATCCTGGCCTAGGGTGGAAAATGGACTCAGTGTCAGATGAAGACTTCAGACTTCATCACTCCTATCAGAAAGCCAGAGCTTGGTCTTCTCAGATCTAACTGATTTGTAGGATCTGTAGCTCTCCCTGAACATGAATGTTTCACGAGGTCAAAAAACTGAGGAGAATTGTGGGAATATTTGTTTCATTTATCTGCATAATAAGACAAGAGAAACCTTTTAGTACAGGGTTAGTTAGGCAGGCAGCTGATGTTCAAAATCAGTGTTGAACAATGACCAAAGTTAAGAGCCATATCTATTAAGCTCTTTCTCCTGCCCACTGTGTTTTGTGTTCTCTTCAGGGAATTTGTCCTAACTCTAGCTACTTTGCCTTCTTTGCCAGGTCCACAGTATCCCTTTAATCAACAACAAAAACCTATTTTACATTGTTTGGGTCCTATCATTCTCATGCTCAACAAATCTGAAACCACACCTATAGGTTTTCAGTTACCATTGTCTGTTCACAAATAAACAATCCATGCTGCCTGCTAGAACATAGTATTAAAGAATGACCTACTCCATGGTTCATTTCCCTTAGTGAAGGACTTCTTCATGCCTGGGTTTTATAGATTATGGTGGATGTAGGGTAATTAGTGGCTATAACAATTGAGCACACTATATGACTTAATAGGAAAGTTGCCATAGAAATATTCATGAATGATTATCTCCTTAAAGTATAGTTACTTACACCTGAAATCTGTTACTTTTATGTGGAACATTGTCCTTTTAGTGAAATGTTTAAATATAAAATGATATCAAGTGGGAGGTTTAAATTATGAAGTACCAAATCTTATTGTGAACTGTATGTGAATGGCATGACCATGCAGAAAAAGTTGGGGTAAGACATGGAAAGCAAGACCAAATTTTGACAGTTGGAATATTATATTTTTAGACCTTCACTAAAACTACCTCCACCTGCCTTCTCTCATTATCTACTAGTTATATAAATATCAAGACTAAAGTGTTCTTTTCTTCATAACAGAGAAATAAAAGTAGACATAGACATTTCTCCCACAACTTCCATTACATGAGAAAATACACCCAATTTAAGTTAAATATTAGTCAACCTCTATAAACTACTTAAAAAAAGAAATGTATTAGTAATTCCAGGGATATATTTTCTGGATTATAAAACTGATGTTTTTCAACATCTCTGCCTCTATAAATTCAACTACAGTGTTTTTCATATTGTTTCAATCCCCACCACCTGATAACATTTTCAGTTGAAAGTATATGTTACCTAAACAAGATGAACAGTGAACAATTCAGACAATGCTGCTTTCTGAACCCACAGAATGGGAGAAGATACCTGCAAATGACACTACAGACAAAGGGCTGATATCTAAGATCTATAAAGAACTCCTCAAACTCAACACACACAAAACAGATAATCACATCAAAAAATGGGCAGAAGACATGAACAGATACTTCTCCAAAGAAGACATACAAATGGCTCTCAGACACATGAAAAAATGTTCATCATCACTAGCCATCAGGGAGATTCAAATCAAAACCACATTGAGATACCACCTTACACCAGTTAGAATGGCCAAAATTAACAAGACAGGAAACAACAAGTGTTGGAGGGGATGTGGAGAAAGGGGAACCCTCTTACACTGTTGGTGGGAATGCAAGTTGGTGCAGCCACTTTGGAAAACAGTGTGAAGATTGCTTAAGAAATTAAAAATAGAGCTAGCCTATGACCCTGCAGTTGCACTACTGGATATTTACCCCAAAGATTCCGATGTAGTGAAAAGAAGGGCCATCTGCACCCCAATGTTCATAGCAGCAATGGTCACGGTCGCCAAACTGTGGAAAGAACCAAGATGCCCTTCAACAGACGAATGGATAAAGGAGATATGGTCCATCTATACCATGGGGTATTATGCCTCCATTGGAAAGGATGAATATCCAACTTTTGTATCAACATGGATGGGACTAGAAGAGATTATGCTGAGTGAAATAAGTCAAGCAGAGACAGTCAATTATCATATGGTTTCACTTACTTGTGGAGCATAGGAATAACACAGAAGACATTGGGAGATGGAAAGGAGAAGTGAGTTGGGGAAATTGGAGGGGGAGACAAACCGTGAGAGACTGTGGACTCTGAGAAACAAACTGAGGGTTGTGGAGGGGAGGGGAGTGAGGGGTTGGGTGAGCCTGGTGGTGGGTATTATGGAGGGCACGTATTGCATGGAGCACTGGGTGTGGTGCATAAACAATGAATTCTGGAACACTGAAAAGAAATAAAATAAAATAAAATAAACAAAAAAGTACTGGCTTTATGTCTATGGGGTAGATAAAATTTAACCTTAGCTTATTCCTGCCTCCCTTTATCCCATGTCTGTCTTCTAACACTACGAACAAATACTTTCCTGCCATCTCTGTAAATCTCTCCACCAAGGTCTGCCTTCTAGTAAAATGGTCCATGCTCTAAAATTGTCCTTCCCGAATAAGTAGAAACATAAAATAAAATAGCCCTCTTCTCCCCCCATCTGAAAAAGAATGTCAGTGAAGTCAAGATCATAAGTCGAGTTAAATGAATTTCTAATGGTTAATTCAGGCAGTAATTTTTGGCAAAATCTGTAAACATGTGGTACTTGGGAGGCATGGAAATGAGACATCTCTGATTCATCTGTCATAATTTACTTAAACTCTGACCAGTATACCTCCAGATGGGCACCCCTTCCATGCAGAGCTCACTAAGCTTTGTAGAGTGCCTGAGAGGAAGGATATCGCCCCAAGTAATAATATGGATTTTCAATGTAGTAAAGCTTTTTACCACACCCTCCCCAGACCTGCTCCAATAGAACTGATAAGTCCTTGAAGAACTATGAACAACAAGAAATGTGACCCACAGACAAAATCTAACAAGCACTAACAGAATTTTCACTATGCTATGCTCATAGACAGGATCATTCCTTGTGGTTCTCTGGAGATGTCTGCAGTTGCTGCTGTCCCCATTTTAAATCATTTTTAATTGCATTTAGTTTCCATTGTTACTTTATGGACACACACTCCAAAATACTCAATTAAACTCTGCAAACATGGACATAGTTAGGCCTTAACACATGGGTTTCTTTTCTAGTTGCACTATTCATTGCCACATCACATTTTCCTACCCCAGTGAGTGCTTTATACACTTGAAACTATCCAAATTTCCCCACTTCTTTTTGGCTTCTTCAAGAAATTATCTTTGCCTTCCTTATCTGCATTATGAAGGGAGAATTATTGATTTTAACAGACTCGGGAGGTATGTACCACATGGATGGGCAAAACGTTGGATGAGCCTCAAAAATCCAATCTGAAACACAGGCTTATGGGTAAGCCTACTGCCCATATACACCCCCCCCCCATTCATTACATCAATAATGCTCTACAGCTAAGGGGGAAAAAATCTTTTTCTACTGTGAAAGTTTATGCACATCTTTTGCAAACCTCCATCAAGTCTTAACCATATTGGGTTCCTATTTGGAGTCCTCTACAATTTCATGACAAGAGACAGAAATCCTGAATATAGAGATAAAGCACATGAAGTTGAGTCCCACAACTTACAGTCATGTTTTGTCTCATGCTGCTCAACATACACAAGAACCATAACTTCACACACTTTACTATCAATATAAATGGCTCTTAAATTTATAGGATGATTCTTCTGAGCTGTGGCCAAACACTTAGTTGTATATACTTAATATATCCATCATGGGCAGAAATATTTGCACCAACCTAATGTTTTATATTTTAATGGTTTTATATCCTCAGAAAGCAATCAAAGGGCACCTGGGTGGCTCAGTGCTTTACGCCTCTGCCTTTGGCTCAGGTCATGGTCTCAGGATCCTGGGATCAAGCCCCGCATCAGGCTTTTAGCTCAGGAAGGAGCCTGCTTCCCTGCCTCCCTCTGCCTGCCTATCGGCCTACTTGTGATCTCTCTCTCTCTGTCAAATAAATAAATAAAATCATAAAAAAGAAAAAAGGAAAGCAACCAGTTTGCTACTTTCCATCTGGATTTGGTGCCTGGTGTTTCATATAATCGCCAAATATTGAGGCTCAGTTTCTCCGATATATGAAATCCTCAAATCACCTTGATGACATAATTTATCATGATTTCATTCAATAAATGCTCAGCTTCTTTGTATGACTTGTCCCCAGCAATGAGACTACAGCAGTATAATTCCCTTCATCTATATTCTTTCCACAATGAAAACCCTATAGCCCAATCTAGAGGAACTAACCCCAAAAATGAGAGCTAGGAAACCTCAAGTCTAGCCCCAGTTCACATTCTGAGTATTGTAGAACTTTCAACAATCCACTTACTCATCCTACATTTCCTAACACTGAAAGGAAAATCAAAATACTTGGTATACAAACTCTTCAGGAAAATTGAGAAAAGAGACTTCATGTTTACTAACAATTCATCTTTTTTGGAAATTTAATAGACTCCTACTACATGTTCAATAATATTAATACCTATCATTTTACAAATCTGGGTTTGTCCCCTAGGTGTTCCCCAAATATGGCGAAGAAGTACTCCTGAGTATCTTCAGTTTCTTTTTTTTTTATTTAAATTCAATTCAGTTAACATACACTATATTATTATTTTCAGAGGTAGAATTTATTGATTCATCAATTACATATAACAGTGCTCATTACATCAAGTGCCCTCCCTCATGCTCATTAACCAGTTATAGTTACCCCATCCACTCACCCATCTCTCTTCCAGCAACCCTGTTGGTTGCCTATAGTTAAGAGTCTCTTGTGGGCCCCTCCCCCAGAAGATCAATGAGAAACCCAGCCAGGACCAAGTTCACCTACCAAGGAGTGCAGTTTCAATACCAAGGAGAGCGGCAGAATTCCAGAGGAGAAGAAAGCAAAGCACGGAACTCATGGCTTTCTCCCCATGATTTTTTAGCCTTGCAGTTAATTTAATTTTTTTTTTCTTTTTCAATTTTTTTTTCTTTTTCTCTTCTTCTGCTAAATTTTTTTAACTTTTACCGTTTTCTTTTTTAACATTTTTAAAATAGTTTATCTAATATATATATATATTTTTCCTCTTTTTATATTTTTTCTTTATCGGCTTTCTTTTTTTAATAGTTTCTTTTTTTTTCTTTTTTCTTTCTGAACCCCTTTTTATCCCCTTTCTCCCCCCTCACAATTTGGGATCTCTTCTGATTTGGCTAAAGCATATTTTCCTGGGGTTGTTGCCACCCTTTTAGTATTTTACTTGCTCCTTCATATACTCTTATCTGGACAAAATGACAAGGCGGAAAAATTCTAAACAAAAAAAAAGAACAAGAAGCAGTACCAAAGGCTAGGGACCTAATCAATACAGACATTGGTAATATGTCAGATCTAGAGTTCAGAATGACGATTCTCAAGGTTCTAGCCGGGCTCGAAAAAGGCATGGAAGATATTAAAGCAACCCTCTCGGGAGATATAAAAGCCCTTTCTGGAGAAATAAAAGAACTAAAATCGAACCAAGTTGAAATCAAAAAAGCTATTAATGAGGTGCAATAAAAAATGGAGGCTCTCACTGCTGGGTTAAATGAGGCAGAAGAAAGAATTAGCGATATAGAAGACCAAATGACAGAGAATAAAGAAGCTGAGCAAAAGAGGGACAAACAGCTACTGGACCACGAGGGGAGAATTCGAGAGATAAGTGACACCATAAGACGAAACAACATTAGAATAATTGGGATTCCAGAAGAAGAGGAAACAGAGAGGGGAGCAGAAGGTATATTGGAGAGAATTATTGGAGAGAATTTCCCCAGTATGGCAAAGGGAACAAGCATCAAAATCCAGGAGGTTCAGAGAACCCCCCTCAAAATCAATAAGAATAGGTCCACACCCCGTCACCTAATAGTAAAATTTACAAGTCTTAGTGACAAAGAAAAGATCCTGAAAGCAGCCCGGGAAAAGAAGTCTGTAACGTACAATGGTAAAAATATTAGATTGGCAGCAGACTTATCCACAGAGACCTGGCAGGCCAGAAAGAGCTGGCATGATATATTCAGAGTACTAAATGAGAAAAACATGCAGCCAAGAATACTATATCCAGCTAGGCTATCATTGAAAATAGAAGGAGAGATTAAAAGCTTCCAGGACAAACAAAAACTGAAAGAATTTGCAAATACCAAACCAGCTCTACAGGAAATATTGAAAGGGGTCCTCTAAGCAAAGAGAGACCCTAAAAGTAGTAGATCAGAAAGAAACAGAGACAATATACAATAACAGTCACCTTACAGGCAATACAATGGCACTAAATTCATATCTCTCAATACTTACCCTGAATGTTAATGGGCTAAATGCCCCAATCAAAAGACACAGGGTATCAGAATGGATAAAAAAACAAAACCCATCTATATGTTGCCTACAAGAAACTCATCTTAAACCCGAAGACACCTCCAGGTTTAAAGTGAGGGGGTGGAAAAGAATTTACCATGCTAATGGACATCAGAAGAAAGCAGGGGTGGCAATCCTTATAGCAGATCAATTAGATTTTAAGCCAAAGACTATAATAAGAGATGAGGAAGGACACTATATCATACTCAAAGGAACTGTCCAACAAGAAGATCTAACAATTTTAAATATCTATGCCCCTAACGTGGGAGCAGCCAACTATATAAACCAATTAATAACAAAATCAAAGAAACACATCGACAAGAATACAATAATAGTAGGGGATTTTAACACTCCCCTTACTGAAATGGACAGATCATCCAAGCAAAAGATCAACAAGGAAATCAAGGCCTTAAATGACACACTGGACCAGATGGACATCACAGATATATTCAGAACATTTCATCCCAAAGCAACAGAATACACATTCTTCTCTAGTGCACATGGAACATTCTCCAGAATAGATCACATTCTTGGTCCTAAATCAAGTCTCAACCGGTATCAAAAGATTGGGATCATTCCCTGCATATTTTCAGACCACAATGCTCTGAAGCTAGAACTCAATCACAAGAGGAAATTTGGAAAGAACCCAAATACATGGAGACTAAACAGCATCCTTCTAAAGAATGAATGGGTCAACCAGGAAATTAAAGAAGAATTGAAAAAATTTATGGAAACAAATGATAATGAAAACACAACGGTTCAGCATCTGTGGGACACAACAAAGGCAGTCCTGAGAGGAAAAGATATAGCGGTACAAGCCTTTCTCAAGAAACAAGGAAGGTCTCAGGTACACAACCTAACCCTACACCTAAAGGAGCTGGAGAAAGAACAAGAAAGAAACCCTAAACCCATCAGGAGAAGAGAAATCATAAAGATCAGAGCAGAAATCAATGAAATAGAAACCAAAAAAACAATAGAACAAATCAACGAAACTAGGAGCTGGTTCTTTGAAAGAATTAATAAGATTCATAAACCCCTGGCCAGACTTATCAAAAAGAAAAGAGAAAGGACCCAAATAAATAAAATCATGAATGAAAGAGGAGAGATCACAATGAACACCAAAGAAATACAGACAATTATAAGAACATACTATGAGCAACTCTATGCCAACAAATTTGACAATCTGGAAGAAATGGATGCATTCTTAGAGACATATAAACTACCACAACTGAACCAGGAAGAAATAGAAAGCCTGAACAGACCCATAACCAGTAAGGAGATTGAAACAATCATCAAAAATCTCCAAACAAACAAAAGCCCAGGGCCAGACGGCTTCCCGGGGGAATTCTACCAAACATTTAAAGAAGAACTAATTCCTATTCTCCTGAAACTGTTCCAAAAAAGAGAAATGGAAGGAAAACTTCCAAACTCATTTTATGAGGCCAGCATCACCTTGATCCCAAAACCAGACAAGGATCCCATCAAAAAAGAGAACTACAGACCAATATCCTTGATGAACACAGATGCAAAAATTCTCGCCAAAATACTAGCCAGTAGGATTCAACAGTACATCAAAAGGATTATTCACCACAACCAAGTGGGATTTATTCCAGGGCTGCAAGGTTGGTTCAACATCTGCAAATCAATCAATGTGATACAACACATTAATAAAAGAAAGAACAAGAACCAAATGATACTCTCCATAGATGCTGAAAAAGCATTTGACAAAGTACAGCATCCCTTCCTGATCAAAACTCTTCAAAGTGTAGGGATAGAGGGCACATACCTCAATATTATCAAAGCCATCTATGAAAAACCCACCGCAAATATCATTCTCAATGGAGAAAAACTGAAAGCTTTTCCGCTAAGGTCAGGAACATGGCAGGGATGTCCGTTATCACCACTGCTATTCAACATAGTACTAGAAGTCCTAGCCTCAGCAATCAGACAACAAAAGGAAATTAAAGGCATCCAAATCGGCAAAGAAGAAGTCAAACTATCACTCTTCGCAGATGATATGATACTATATGTGGAAAACCCAGAAGACTCCACTCCAAAACTGCTAGAACTTGTACAGGAATTCAGTAAAGTGTCAGGATATAAAATCAATGCACAGAAATCAGTTGCATTTCTCTACACCAACAACAAGACAGAAGAAAGAGAAATTAAGGAGTCCATCCCACTTACAATTGCACCCAAAACTATAAGATACCTAGGAATAAACCTAACCAAAGAGACTAAGAATCTATACACAGAAAACTATAAAGTACTCATGAAAGAAATTGAGGAAGACACAAAGAAATGGAAAAATGTTCCATGCTCCTGGATTGGAAGAATAAATATTGTGAAAATATCTATGCTACCTAAAGCAATCTACACATTTAATGCAATTCCTATCAAAGTACCATCCATTTTTTTCAAAGAAATGGAACAAATAATCCTAAAATTTATATGGAACCAGAAAAGACCTCGAATAGGCAAAGGAATATTGAAAAAGAAAGCCAAAGTTGGTGGCATCACAATTCCGGACTTCAAGCTCTATTACAAAGCTGTCATCATCAAGACAGCATGGTACTGGCACAAAAACAGACACATAGATCAATGGAACAGAATAGAGAGCCCAGAAATAGACCCTCGACTCTATGGTCAACTCATCTTCGACAAAGCAGGAAAGAATGTCCAATGGAAAAAAGACAGCCTCTTCAATAAATGGTGTTGGGAAAATTGGACAGCCACATGCAGAAAAATGAAATTGGATCATTTCCTTACACCACACATGAAAATAGACTCAAAATGGATGAAGGATCTCAATGTGAGAAAGGAATCCATCAAAATCCTTGAGGAGAACACAGGCAGCAACCTCTTCGACCTCAGCCGCAGCAACATCTTCCTAGGAACATCACCAAAGGCAAGGGAAGCAAGGGCAAAAATGAACTTTTGGGATTTTATCAAGATCAAAAGCTTTTGCACAGCAAAGGAAACAGTGAACAAAACCAAAAGACAACTGACAGAATTGGAGAAGATATTTGCAAATGACATATCAGATAAAGGGCTAGTGTCCAAAATCTATAAAGAGCTTATCAAACTCAACACCCAAAGAACAAATAATCCAATCAAGAAATGGGCAGAGGACATGAACAGACATTTCTGCAAAGAAGACATCCAGATGGCCAACGGACACATGAAAAAGTGCTCCATATCACTCGGCATCAGGGAAATACAAATCAAAACCACAATGAGATATCACTTCACACGTGTCAGAATGGCTAAAATTAACAAGTCAGGAAATGACAGATGCTGGCGAGGATGCAGAGAAAGGGGAACCCTCCTACACTGTTGGTGGGAATGCAAGCTGGTGCAAGCACTCTGGAAAACAGCATGGAGGTTCCTCAAAATGTTGAAAATAGAACTACCCTATGACCCAGCAATTGCACTGCTGGGTATTTACCCTAAAGATACAAACGTAGTGATCCGAAGGGGCACGTGCACCCGAATGTTTATAGCAGCAATGTCTACAATAGCCAAACTATGGAAAGAACCTAGATGTCCATCAACAGACGAATGGATAAAGAAGATGTGGTATATATATACAATGGAATACTATGCAGCCATCAAAAGAAATGAAATCTTGCCATTTGCAACAACGTGGATGGAACTAGAGGGTATCATGCTTAGCGAAATAAGTCAATCAGAGAAAGACAACTATCATATGATCTCCCTGATATGAGGGAGAGGAGATGCAACATGGGGGGTGAGGGGGTAGGAGAAGAATAAATGAAACAAGATGGGATTGGGAGGGAGAGAAACCATAAGTGACTCTTAATCTCACAAAACAAACTGAGGGTTGATGGGGGGAGGGGGGGTTGGGAGAGGGGGTGGGGTTATGGATATTGGGGAGGGTACGTGCTATGGTGAGTGCTGTGAAGTGTGTAAACCTGGCGATTCACAGACCTGTACCCCTGGGGATAAAAATATATGTTTATAAAAAAAAAAAAACATGGGAAAGAGTCTCTTGTGGTTTGTCTCCTCTGTTTTGTCTTATTTTTTTTTCCTCTCCCTTCCCCCATGTTCATTTGTTTTGTTTCTTAAGGTCCACATGTAACTGAAATCATAATGGTATTTGTCTTTCTCTGACTTATTTCACTTAGCATAATACCCTCTAGTTCCATCCACATGGTTGTACAAGGCAAGATTTCATTCTTTTTGATGGCTGAGTAATATTCCATTATATATTTATACCACCTCTTCTCTACCCATTCATTTCTTGATGGACATCTGGGCTTTTTCCATATTTTGTCTATTGTGGACATTGCTATTATAAACATTAGGGTACATGAACTCCTTTGAGTCACTATGTTTGTATCCTTCAGGTAAATACCTAGTAGTGCAACTGCTGGGTTGTAGAGTAGCCCTATTTTTAACTTTTTGAGGAACCTCCATACTGTTTTCCAGAGTGGCTGTACCAGTTTGCATTCCCAACAACAGTGTAAGAGGGTTCTCCTTTCTCCACATCCTTGCCCACATCTGTTGTTTCCTGAGTTGTTAATTTTAGCCATTCTGACTGGTGTGAGGTGATCTCATTGTGGCTTTGATTTTTATTTCCCTGACATTGAGTGATGTTCAGCATTTTCTCACGTGTCTGTTAGCCATTTGTATGTCTTCTTTGGAGAAGCATCTGTTCATGTCTTCTGCCCATTTCTTGACTGGATTATTTGCTCTGTGGTTATAGAGTTTGATAAGTTCTTTATGATTTTAGATACTAGCCTTTTATCTGATAAGTCATTTGCAAATATCTTCTCCCATTTAGTTTTGTTGACTGTTTCCTTTGCCATGCAAAAGCTTTTTATCCTGATGAAGTCCCAGTAGTTCATTTTTGCTTTTGTTTCCCTTGCGTTTGGAAATGTGTCTAACAAGAAATTGCTGTAACCAAGGTCAAAGAAGTTCCTGCCTGTGTTCTTTTTCTAGGATGTTGATGGATTCCTGTGTCACATTTAGGTCTTTCATCCATTTCAAGTTTACTTTTGTGTATGACATTAGAAAGAGGTCAGTTTCATTCTTCTGCATGTGACTGTCCAATTTTCCCAACACTATTTGTTGGGAAGTATCCATGGGCTATTTCTTCCTTCTTTGTTGAAGATTAGTTGACCATAGAGTTGAAGGTCCATTTCTGGGCTCTCTATTCTGTTCCATTTATCTATGTGTCTGTTTTTGTGCCAGTATCATACTGTCTTGATTATTACAATTTCTAAATATTAATCATCTTTTTCTGCATCTCCCCATATCACTTTCTCTCTTTGTGAATATGTAATTCAGATATGAGAACCCTTAGAACAGAAATGTACCTGAGCCCCCAGCTTCAGGAAGGCAGAATCACATTATGAAATATGTCATACTATGTAGGATGAGAAGACTGCAGCATCCATAGGTCCCATCCATGATCCAAACTCTCTAACAAGTCAGTTAACAAGTCAGATCAGTTCTATTTTCGTCCCTTTAGACACCCCTGTGTATATCCACCCTCTGTTTGTACATCCATTAGAGCTCTCAAGCATTGATTAGTGCTTGACAAATAGATATATCTACTTCAATCTCAGTTTATGTTAATTCTAAGAATGCTTCCCTCTGACAAAATCATGGACCAGAGATATGAAAAGTCCCAAATTCTTTGCACTCCTAGCTAAGTACTCACCTAGTTTAAATTGTGAGGGAAACAGCTGCTAGAAAGTTCACACATACCCCACAATTGGCTCCAACATAAACCTGGTGAGGTGCAGCAGTGTCTGAATTAGCAATGTGGGGCTGACAGACTCCCCTCAGGAGCTTTATGCATTAGAGTGTCCATCACTGTTACCACTCCCAGTTCAAAAGGGCAGGACAGGGGCGCCTGGGTGGCTCAGTGGGCTAAAGCCCCTGCCTTTGGCTCAGGTCATGGTCCCAGGGTCCTGGGATCGAGCCCCACATCGGGCTCTCCGCTCCACGGGGAGCCTGCTTTCTCCTTTCTCTCTCTGCCTGCCTCTCTGCCTACTTGTGATCTCTGTCTCTCAAATGAATAAAAAATTTAAAAAAAAAAGGGCAGGACATCCCTGCTGCCCTTCTTGTCCCTTTGAAACCTGTTCTTTCTCATCCTCCTCAACCACAGTAACTTCCTAAAGCCAAAGGTCATTCTAAAAAGCCAAAGATTCCAGATGTCTAAGGTTCTAGGATATTCTATAGTCCAAGCCTGACATTTAGCATTCATGCCCCTATTCTACTGAGCAGTGATTAGGTCTGCAACAAAACTTGTGAAAAAACAGTCATCCCCTTTGGCTCCAGAATACCCTCATCTCTCCTTATGAACACAGGAGCACTGTGCCTCACTCCCAGGGGATTTCTACCAAACATTTAAAAAAGAATTAATACCTATTCTCCTGAAACTGTTCCAAAAAATAGACATGGGAGGAAAACTTCCAAATTTATTTTATGAGGCCAGCATTATCTTGATCCCAAAACCAGACAAAGACCCCATCAAAAAGGGTAATTACAGACCAATATCCTTGATGAAAATGGATGCAAAAATTCTCACCAAAATACTAGCCAATAGGATCCAACAGCACATTAAAAGGATTATTTGCCAAGACCAAATGCGATTTATTCAGGGCTGCAAAGTTGGTTCAACATCCACAAATCAATCAATGTGAAATGATACATTGATAAAAGAAAGAAAAAGACCCATATCACACTCTCAACAGATGCTGAAAAAGCATTTGGCAAAGTACAGCATCCTTTCTTGATCAAAACTCTTCATAGTGTAGGGATAGAAGGTACATACCTCAATATTATCAACGCCATCTATGAAAAACACACAGCGAATGTCATTCTCAATGGGGAAAAACTGAGAGCTTTTCCCCTAACGTTGGGAACACGGCAGGGATGTCCACTATCACCACTGCTTATTCAACATAGTACTAGAAGTCCTAGCTTCAGCAATCAGAGAACAAAAAGAAGTAAGGCATCCCAATCAGGAGAGAAGTTAAACTCTCACTCTTTGCAGATGATATGATATTTCATGTGGAAAACCCAAAAGACTCCACTCCAACACTGCTAGAACTCATATAGGAATTCAGTCAAGTGTCAGGATATAAAAATCAATGCACAGAAATCAGTTGCATTTCCATAGACCAACATCAAGGCAGAAGAAAGAGAAATTAAGGAGCTGATCCCATTTACAATTGCACCCCAAACCATAAGATACCTAGGAATAAACCTAACAAAAGAGGCAAAGAATCTATACTCAGAAAACATTATAAAGTATTCATGAGAGAAATTGAGGAAGACACAAACAAATGGAAAAATGTTCCATACTCATGGATTGGAAGAACAAACATTGTGAAAAAGTCTATGCTACCTAAAGCAATCTACACATTTAATACAATCCCTATCAAAATACCATCCATTTTTTAAAGAAATGGAACAAATAATCCTAAAATTTATATGGAACCAGAAAAGACCCCAAATAGCCAGATGAATGTTGAAAAACAAAACCAAAGTTGGCAGCATCACAATTCCAGACTTCAAGCTCTATTAGAATGCTATAATCATTAAGGCAGTATGATACTGGCACAAAAACAGACACATAGATCAATGGAAAAGAATAGACAGCCCACAAATGGAACCTCAATGCTATGGTCAACTAATCTTGGACAAAGCAAGAAAGAATGTCCAATGGAAAAAAGACACTCTCTAAAACAAATGGAGTTGGGAAAGTTGGACAGCCCCTTGCAAAAGAATGAAACTGAACCATTTCCTTACACCACATACGAAAATAGACTCCAAATGGATGAAAGACCTCAATGTGAGACAGAAATCCATCAAAATCCTTGAGGAGAACACAGGCAGCAACCTTTTTTACCTCAGCCGCAGCAACTTCTTCCTAGAAACATCACCAAAGGCAAGGGAAGCAAGGCCAAAAATGAACTACTGGGACTTCATCAAGATCAAACGCTTTTGCACAGCAAAGGAAACAGTCAACAAAACCAAAAGACAACTGACAGAATGGGAGAAGATATTTGCAAATGACCTATCAGATAAGGAGCTAATATCCAAAATCTATAAAGAACTTATCAAACTCAATACCCAAAGAACAAATAATCCAATCAAGAAATGGGCAGGGGACATGAACAGACATTTCTGCAAAAAAAGACATCCAAATGGCCAACAGACACATGAACTCAACATCAGGTAAATACAAATCAAAACCACAGTGAGATGCCACTTCACAGCAGTCAGAATGGCTATAATTAACTAGTCAGGAAACGACAGATGCTGGCGAGGATGCGGAGAAAGGGGAACCCTCCTACACTGTTGGTGGAAATGCAAGCTGGTGCAAGCACTCTGGAAAACAGCATGGAGGTTCCTCAAAAAGTTGAAAATAGAGCTACCCTCTATTGAAAACTGAACTACCTTAATTACACTACTGGGTATTTACCCTAAAGATACAAATGTAGTGATCTAAAGGGGCACATGCACCCGAGTTTTATAGAAGCAATGTGCACAATAGCCAAACTATAGAAAGAACCTTGATGTCCATCAAGAGACAAATGTATAATTAAGAAGTGGCATATATGTGTGTGTGTGTGTCTATATATATATATATATATATATATATATATATATATATATATGTATATATGCAGTGGAATATTATGCAGCCATCAAAATCCCCCTGAAATCTTGCCATTTGCAATGACATGGATGCAACTAGATGGTATTATGCTCAGCAAAATAAGTCAATCAGAGAAAGACAATTATCATAAGATCTCTCTAATATGAGGAATTTGAGAGGCAGGGTTTGGGGTCTTGGGGGAATGGAGGGAAAAAAAATGAAACCAGATGGGACCAGGGAGGGAGACAAACCATAAGAGACTCTTAATCTCAAGGAAGAAACTGAGGGTTGCTGGAGGGGATGGAGGTAGCTGTGCCTGGGGTATGGACATTGGGGAGGTTACGTGCTATGGTGAGTTCTGTGAATTGTGTAAGACTGATGATTCACAGACCTGTATTCCTGAAGCAAATAATACATTATATGTTAATAATGTAAAATTAAAAAAAAATAAATAAAGGTAAGTGAAAATGTACTACCCTGGTACGGGATGTTTCTGGGGCAAAGCGGAGAGGGGGACAGGGAATATATGGGAACTCTCGGTACTTCCTGCCCAACTGTGCTATGAATCTAAAACTGCTCTAAAGAACACAGTCTCCTTTAAAGGAAAAGATATAAAGTATTTGAGCATGTTCCAGCTTTCATGTAGGCTGTAAAAACCTGGAAAGAACAATGCTTCCCTCCTAAAACAAGTTAGTTTAAACCACAGAATCATAGCTATTCTCAGAATCATCAGAGAACTGAGATTACAGGCAACCCAAAAGCATGAAATCTCAGGGAAGATCGGCACATCCATGGAGAGAGAGGATGTGCCCTCTTACTCACCCGGCCAGAGCCTGGTGGTAAACAAGACCAGCAAACAGGTCCATGAGAATGGCCTTAACGAATGGCTAAAGTTTGAGGGTGGGTTACTAGAAGCATAGAATGGCTGAGAGCCACAGCAAAAAGAGGAGCGCCCACCAGTCCTCAAGATTTTCTCCACACACTTGGGGCAGCACCGCAAGGATGTTCAGGGAAAAGTGGAGAGCAGAGAAAGCCTCCTTCATGGCGCAGGTTTGTCGAAGGCACCACAGCTGTGCAGCAGCAGAAGGCATGCTCTGGGCACAGGCTCTGCCTGCATCCTGAACAAAAGCCTGAGCCACTGGGGGAAGGGCAGCAAACTGCTTCCCTCAGAGACAGGTGGAGACTCATTACCAAGGGAGGAGAACAGAAAACTAAACAAAACACTCTTTCTCAAGGGTCCTTGGGACAGGAAACCACTCTGTTCAGTGAGCCATCTCCTCAGGCTGCAGAGGTGGAAAGAACACGAAGGAGACCCCAACCCTGAGACACAGGGGCAAAGGATGTGCCTGAGACTGAGACAAAGCCCCACCCTCCACCCCAGGCCAGCAGGATTGAGGAACAAGTCACAGCTGTGGACCAGGGGGCAGGAGCAGCCTGTGCACAGATGCTCTCTCTACATGCAGCGTCACAGCAGAACCTACAACTCAGGGTGGTTCAGCGACACTGGGAAAAGCCCTCCAAGCCCTGGACACCCCACATTAAGCACAAGTCCTGATACAGAAACTTAATTTGTTGGTAGAGGGGGATGATCACAGCAAAACAAAACTCAAGCCCCACTCAACCCCTGAGTGCATTGACTCCCACACTCTCCTCACCAAGCAAGACCACAGCATGGACAGAAGGGATGTGCCCATTTCAAGGCATAATGCTACGTTCTTAGTTTATTATTCTACGCTCAAGATACTCAGTTGCCCGTCCAAACGAGAGGTCAGAGGAAAAGGCAGAAAAATGTCAGTGTCGTTGAACAAAGGAATTAACAGAACCAGAATCAGAAGTACTTGGTTATAGGAACAATCACGCAGGGGTTTTAAATAACTTTCACAAATAAGTTTAAGGATCTAGGAGAAGAGATGGACAGGGTCATAATTGCATGAGAATTTCCATAAAGATTGACGCTGCACAGAGGAATTAAGTAAACAGGCCGGATATGAAGAACACAGAAACAGAAATGAAGTTGCTTAGGAGTCGACTTGGTTGAGCTGAGAAAAAAATCAGTGAGCATGGAAGCAGAGGAGGAGGACCAGAGAGGTCACCTGGACTGCTGACGTTGGAGAGGAGGAAGAAGAGGCGACTGCAAAGGCATGGGAGATGGCCAGCAAAGTGATGCTGCGATGAACAATGAAGAAGTGTCAGAACATGTCCACCGGATGCCGAAATGAGTGCACAGCATCTTCACACCTTCCTTCTTTGTGTGTCATGGGTACATTTGATTTTTTACTGATTTTCTGCTTCTTTCATCTCTTTCTCCTACCATTTTAAAAAAAGATTTTATTTTTTTATTTGACAGAGAGAGAGATCACAAGAAGGCAAAGAGGCAGGCAGAGAGAGAGGGGAAAGCAGGCTCCCAGCTGAGTAGAGAGCTGGATGTGGGCCTGGATCCCAGGACCCTGAGATCATGACCTGAGCCGAAGGCTTAGAGGCTTAAAGCACTAAGCCACCCAGGTGCCCCTCTCCTACCATTTTACATATACTTGTTCATGGTGGTAAAATTTACACTTTACTCCATGATTTACATAATATTTATCCCAGGATAATGAGGTTTTAGAGGGGGAATGTAGTCCATACCTCCTTCCATACCTGGAACTGCCATCCAGCAGAAGTGCAATGTCCCTCTGAAATATCTTTTCTTTTTTATTTATTTATTTATTTATTTTAGATTTTATTTAATTATTTGACAGATAGAGATCACAGGTAGGCAGAGAGGCAGGCAGAGAGAGAGGAGGGAAAGCAGGCTCCCTGCCGAGCAGAGAGCCTGATGCAGGGCTTGAACCCAGGACCCTGAGATCATGACCTGAGCCAAAAGCAGAGGCTATAACCCACTGAGCCACCCAGGCACCCCTGAAATCTCTTTTAAATCATGTGACTTGGCTTGACTTTTCTCTTTCATTCAGATTCCTCTAATGTCTCAATAGTGTCACTGGAGCAGTCAGCCAGCTGGTCTCCTGTCCTCTAACCTCTTCTTCCTCTGAATCATTGGCAAGAGTAGTAATTCTAAAATGTAAATTTTATCAAGTCATATCCCTGCTTAAAAATCCTTGCTAGTTACACATTGATATTAAATAAAGTTAAAATATAATTTGGCATTCAGTGCCCTCTGTTTTCTGACCCTCTTTACCTGCCTGTTACATTGTCACTATTTCCTCTTCTTCTCTGCCCTGCAATCATGGCTTTAGGGAATTTTTGAACTCTTGTGCTCTCATCCAGCTCTGTATTTTTCCCTGGATGTCCTCTTTTGGGTTGTCGTTATTTCAATAACTGGTACTACTTTTCTGGTCTCCAGCTAAACCTTTTCTGGTTCTTTCATACAGGAAGACTTCTGCAATCACCCCCAAAGTCTTACTCTAACTACTCCACCTCACTGGGGTACAAGGACCAACTACGGTCCTGTTGTACAGGGGAGGAGAGATGGGAGAAGGTGTTCAATATAGAGACTAGAAGGAGATAGTGCATAGCTACCCTGATTCATCTAATGCATATAAAGTTGTCTTACCTTTCTTTGGCTTTGGCTGAGGAATCTGTACTTTCTAAGATTCACTACTTCTTTTACATTTTATACATTATGTAAAAATTTATGTGTTATTCTGCATATAAAGTCTAGGAAAAGAGTTAATACTTATTTCAGAAATGAGATGGTTTTAACATTTAAGTAGTCCTCCTTATATAATTTCTCTCAAACTGTCTGTAGTGCCCCAGATGTGGCTTTTCCATGGCTTTGCCTTGTACAAACACTTTTAGTTATATTCCTATCACTATAAAGCAAGATGTTCAGTTGATGCTCCTCTCCTGAGGTACCTTCCACACTCAGACAAGATGCTATTTGCACAGGCAGCAGGTCCAGCAAAAGGACATTTTAGCAGCCTTGATAGCATCTCTTTCCTCAGAACAGGGACTCACACAGTTACCGGATGTGGATACATATGCTGTGCAGTATTTGAGTCTAAAATGGGAAAATGTGATTGTGGCCTTTGTGCTATGAACATTGGGGTACATATGGAAAGAGCCAAGATGCCCTTCAACAGACGAATGGATAAAGAAGATATGGTCCTTATATACAATGGAATATTACTCAGCCATCAGAAAGGATGAATACCCAACTTTTATATCAACATGGACAGGACTAGAGGAGATTATGCTGAGTGAAATAAGTCAAGCAAAGAAAGTCAATTATCATATGGTTTCACTTACTTGGGAAGCATAAGGAATAACATGGAGGACATAAGGAAAAGGAAAAGAAAAGCGAATTGGGGGAAATCTGAGGGCGAGATGAACCATAAGAGACTGTGGTTTTGGAAGGGAGGTGGTAGAGAATGGATTAGCTTGGTGGTGGGTATTAAGGAGGGCACGTATTGCATGGAGCACTGGGTGTGGTGCATAAACAATGAATCTTGGAACACTGAAAAAATAAAATTAAAAAAAATAATAAAATGTGAAAATGCTTTTCCCCCCAGTGGAAACATGGTAACTTCATACAAAATTTGGATGAGTAAGAACCAGTGGTCCAAAGTAAGATCCATGAGTAGGTCCATAATTACAAACAATGTGTAACAAATCAAAACAGCAAACAGTACTCTCAGGCCATATAATGGAGATTGAGTAAGGGTGGGAAGACCAATTATAGCTGTGCTCAACTCCACTGAACATGCTGCTTTGACATAAAAATAGACCCACACCCCACACCCCAACCCAACCTCCAGCCTCCTACCCAGCATCACCAGTATATGTATTGTCATCTCCTTCCTGGTTTCCAAGGCAATGCAGATGATGACTGCCATATCTGAGCCAAGTGGAAGAAAACACAGGCAAAGCTACTTTCTCTAAGTGATGCTCAGGATTCATCAAGTTGCCAGTTTTGATGTTAACACAGATAATTGCCCTAGTAGTTTCTGCCAGGCCCCCTTCACCTCCTTATTCCTTACACTATAAATCATGGGGTTCAGCATGGGCATTAAAATGGCATAGAAGACAGAAATTAACTTCTCCTGAAGGACAGAGGGGCCGGAGTGAGGCTGGATGTAAGTGAAAATGGTCATGCCATAGCACAGGACAACCACTGTGAGGTGAGAGGCACAGGTATGGAAGGCTTTCTTTCTTCCCTCTGTGGATTGGATCTTTAGGATGGTGGAGATGATCTGGATGTAGGATAAGAGAACCAGGCAGAAAGGTGTCATCAGCAGAACAATGCTAGAAACCATGATTGCGATCTCATTGGAGGAGGTGTCTACACAGGCCAGCCTGATCACAGCTAGGAGTTCACAGGATATGTGATCAATATATTTGTTTGTGCACATAGGCAGCTGAAAGGTGATGACAGTCTGCATGAGAGAGTTGATAGAACCACTGACCCAGGATGTGATGGCCAACCTAATACAGAGGCCTCCATGCATGATGACCGAGTATCTCAGGGGGTTACACACGGCCACATAGCGGTCATAGGCCATCACTGCCAGTAGAACAAACTCAATCCCACCCAAGCCCAGGGAGAAAAATAACTGGGCTGCACAGCTCACAAATGGGATTGCTTTATGCACTGCAAGGAAATGTGCCAGCATCTGAGGAACGATGCTTGTGGCATAGGAGACATCAATGAGGGAGAGGTTGGTGAGAAAGAAGTACATGGGAGTGTGGAGTCGGCTGTCCAGTCTGATCAGAAGAATGATGAGGAAGTTCCCCAGCACTGTCACCGTGTATGTGATCAAGAAGAGGATGAAGAGGGACACCTGTGTGTCCCAGTCACTGGACAGGCCGAGGAGAATAAACTCTCTCACCCATGTCTGGTTGTCTGTTTCCATTAACAAATGTGAAGATTATTAGTCTGCAGAGAGTCAGAGAGAAGAGAATCTCCTGAATTAAAGAACATAAGAATAACTTCTTAAGAGAATAAACATCTTAATGATCTGCCATAGCTAGATATTTTTGATCATATGGGCCAAGATGATAAGCTTGATCCTGATACCCATTGTGTAAACATGGGCCAAAGTTCAAGGACAACCCTACCCATATTTATTGCGCAAAACATGATGAAATGTATAAATAAATTAGAAAAGAAATAAATAAGGCTGGTGTCTCATGGAAAAATCTAGAATTAAAGGACCTGCTTATGAATCTTATTTTAATGACTTAACAGAGATGAGATTGAGTTAGATATTTAAACTTCTACGTACAAAACGGGCAACATTGCATAACTCACAGGCATGTTTAAGTTCAAATGTAGATAACTATGGGGAAAGTACTTCATGAACTCTTCTGACAGTAGCACTCCATTTATGGGTATGAGTTATAGCAGGAGCCCCACTCTGGCAGAGACAGAGTAACCATTTCTGTGTTCTCCTCTCATATCCTGTCCACAATTTCAGACATTAAAAAAAGGAAGCAAAACCTTTAGTAGATTTGAAATCTGGAAGGTGGGAAAATAAGGGTCTTTTGAGAATTTGGTGTCTTTGGTCTTTGGAAGGAAAGGCAGAAGAGTGGTTGTTTCATCTTGTTCTTTTTATTTTGCTACCCTTTTTCCCCACTCATTCTGACTTGCTTTGTATTTTTCTATAACTCCAGCCCTTGTGTATGGTCTCAGTAAAAAGGGCAGTATGTAAATGGCTGCTTTGGCTTTCTAGTATAAAAAGAGGAAGAGAAAACAAATCTGTTAACTTTTGTTGACTATTTAGCAGATCTGCATAGGAAGTAGACATTTGTTTTTGATTTTTGGCAAATATCTGTAAGTGCCATCTTTGCCAGACGCTGGGATTTCAAGGGCGATATTACACTTTCCTGTTCTCCTAATGCTCAAGAGGAAGAAAAAGACACAGAACAGATTGTCTTCCCATCACTGTCCCCCTGTTGCCTGTGCAAACTGCCTGGACAACAGGCCAGCATATGACTCACTCTGCTCCTCTCGCCCACCCTGCACATCTCTTTATTACAGCCTTTGTCTCATGACAAATGAGCGACAGTGTCACACCCCAGAGAAAGCAGGACCTTTAGAGCCTGGAAATTCTTGCTTTAAATCTCTTCTCTCCTGCTTACTGAAAGATAGAGCAAGCTACTTAGCCTCTTTCAGCTTTATATTTTTTAATTTGTAGAATGTGAGAAAATTTGGCCAACTGAAAGCGTCATTGGTGAACTCAAATGTCCAGCAAATCTACAGTTAGTAGTAGTACAGTTAGTTGCCATTAGTGACTGAATAGGCAGGTCTCCATCATTTAGTGAGGATAGCTGGTTGACCTTTCATTTCACATTGATCACAATTGGGATCTTAATCCTTTGTTCATTTTCCTTTCTACCATCCTGGGTTTCTCTTGCTCCTGGTTGATTCCTTTTCCCCTCATTATAGAAACTCAATCTTTGCTACATAATTACCATCCTGATTCTCTCTTCCTTTCATATCCAGAGTTCTTACATGACTGGATCCACTAGCAAGGTTTATTTCCTCACAACATTCATCCTTCAGGCCATGGAAATCTGGTTTCCATCTTCACTAGTCCATGAACGCTGCATTCTTGAAGGGCACTCATGGCTGTCTAATCATCAGATTCAGAGATCTTATTCTACTTTATTTCTTTATTGTTTAAACAACTGAACTATTTGTTCCTTCAAATTCTCCACTCTGTGATGCTCTTTTGTCCTGATTTTCTTCCAAACTAATGGTTTTGTCTGTAGTCTATGATAATTATTTTGAACTCTGTTCCTGTATTACTGTGAGGATTTTCTAAGGTTCTGTGCACAGGGCTTGTACTCTTCCTATAGCTTCTGCTTGGAGGACTTGTATCTAATACTGGATCTTCCATATAAAGCCCACAATGACCTCCTAGACATCTCTGCAAAGTCCAGATGCTTCTTCAACAGCATAATGAATGATTCCTAAATATCCCACCATTCATTCAACTCGTATGTCCACAAACTGTATGCCCTCCAGATTCCTTTATCTCTAGCAAGAGACTAAAATTCCTCCTCTCTCCCATGAAATCATGTTTAATTTTTCCTTCTTCCTTACACTCCACAGAATAAGTCCTCTTCTTTCATTGTTTAATTATAATTCTCCCATCTCTCCCTTCGACTTCATTCACACTGCTAATATACCACCACTGCCTTATCTCCCTCCATCTGGTCAGTGCAATTACTTGCTTTTGAATCTCGCTAATCCACCCATTGTCCACTGTTGCTAATACTTAAATACCCTTCATGGATACATCAGCTAATTACTTTTAACCCATCAAATGTATATATATTCCTAAAAAGTCCTTTGCCTTGGATTTAAAATCTTTAAATTTTGGTTAATTGATATCCAAATATTTCTGTTTTCTACAGTGATAGAGTCCATTCGAATACCTGGTAGATTAAGAAAATAAAAATAACATCTGTGTTTATTCTTTTTGTGTGGAATTATCTTTTTTGTGAATTTTACAGGTGTAATTATTCTAAATGGAATTTTTAAAATATAAATTACCTGACCTTATTGGGACCTTTAAAATAGGTCACATAATAGTAGAAAACTGAGACCCTTAAAAATGGAGGAGGGATCAGAAATGACACTGAAATTATAGGGAAAATCAGGTCTCAGGCATGAATGCAAACATCAACTCTTCATTGTTAAAACAGAACCTTTGGCCCCAGTTAAAGTACCTCCATGTGCCTTCTCTCATTATCCAGTTATTAATACAAACAGCAAATAGATCCAAAATTATTTCTTTCTAGGACAGAGATATGCAAATAAAAAACAAGTGTTCAGATTCCTAATAAAACATATTTTATCTAACTTAATACAACTAATTAGAAAGCTCCACTTTAATCAGTTATGGGGTTTTTTATTTAAATAAAGAAAATTCATCCATTTCCCTGAAACTGACATGACCTTGGATGTTGGGGAGCTAAACAGTCTTGTCTGGGACAAGTGGAAGTTCCAAATACAGAAGCAGAACACATGAAGGCAGGTCCCACAACCTACAGATAGCTCTCTCACGCTGCTCAAAATAACTCAGAGCCATACCTTCAACAAGTTGGCCTGTCCATGGAAATGGCACTTTCATTTAGGGAGAGATTTCTCTGATTCATGACTGAAGTGTTGGTTGATGTAGGCACTGAGAACATCCATCCAGAGCATGAATGCTTGCATCATCCTAATGTATGAAAAGAGAGAACCTATGGGTGGCTGAGGTGGCTGGTATCTCAAAGAGGGGTTTGACATCCTGAAAGGAAAAAAAAATTATTCTCTTTGTGGTCTTGTTAACTTCTTCTATCCAGATTTGGTAACCAGACTTTTCACTTAATCTGAGACTAATTACCAAGACCAAGTTTCTCAAACATGTATGAACCTGACATTCACTTTTGGTGACATATTTTATTATGGTATCATATAAATTCTTGTCTTCTTTATACTTCTTATTCCCTGTGGCTAAGATGAGGGTTTTCATGGCAATATAGTTGCCTCTGTCTGGCAAGTCTCCACAGTGCAATCTCGCAGCCAGTTCTAGAAAAACCAACCCTGGAATGGGTTAGGACACCTGAATCTTACCTCCAGTTCAGTGTCAAAGATTTTTTAGTAAGTCCTTAATTGCCTTACATCTTCATTTATCTATTTTTTTTTTAAAGAAAATCACAATATTGTGAGAGCCACTATTCAGAAAGACCTGAGATAGGAGGAGTTAAAGCAATTGATAATGTATCTTTTCTTGTCTGGAAATGTAATATTCTAATATTGCCACCACCTGCTAGTCAATATCAATATCTAACAAAAGGCATCATCATACTTGTGGTCTTCTTCCCTCTTTCTTTCTCTCTCTATATCAGTACTAAGATTTAGAATTAAGAATCCTGTTGTAGGGGCGCCTGGGTGGCTCAGTGGGTTAAAGCCTCTGCCTTCGGCTCAGGTCATGATCCCAGGGTCCTGGGATCGAGCCCCACATTGGGCTCTCTGCTCAGCGGGGAGCCTGCTTCCTCTTCTCTCTCTCTCTGCCTGCCTCTCTGCCTACTTGTGATCTCTATCTGTCAAATAAAATAAATAAAATCTTAAAAAAAAAAAGAATCCTGTTGTAAAATTATACCCAAGCTTCATGTTCCTGCAAAATACAGTCATTTAACCACATTTGCTATAATACTTAAGATGAGAAGATTTCACCAGTCATATTTCATGCCTCCCATTCAAGTCCCTAACAAGTCACATCATTTCTGTCTCTGTCCCTGCCAAGGCCACACTCCCACAGGCTGTGGATGCCATTCAGATGTTCATCATGCTCACAAAAGAGATGTGTCTGCTTTCCTCTAGGTTCAAACTGGTCTCAAGAGCTCTCCCTCCAACACAGGGATGGACACATAGAAGAGATACCCCCAAATTCCTTGGGTCCCCAGGGTGCTTCAGTCACCTGGGACTAGTTGCCATTACTAGGGACACTACTGGGAGGACGCTGACGAGAGCTCAGACACAGCTCACACACAGACCTAATGAGCTTCGGCAGCCGCTGCATTTGCTGGTGGGGCCTGACACATCCCCCCAGGAGCCTCCTTCGTGGCAGTGTTAATTGTTGCCACCACTCCCAATGCACAGGACAGGGTCTCCACCCTGCCCTTCTCCCTGTGGAAGGCTCTTCTCCATCCCTCTGCCTCTCACATCTTCATTATAGCCTTAGGTCATTCCAAATAGTCAGAGAAGCCAGCCTTCTGAGGTTGGAGGATGTCCTCCTAGAGCCCAAACCAGACGTTAGCCTTCAAGGCCCCAATCCAGGGAGCAGTGACTGAGGCTGCATCTAAGTCTGCTGGAAACACCAATTCTCCCCCTTTGGCTCCAGATGCTCTTACTTCTTCTGGAGACAGAAGAGATGTGCTTCCCTCCCCTGATGTACACACTATGTCCAGTGGGCCTCTGTGATCATTGCAAGTCTGATGGACATCCTAGCACATTCCTCATGATACTATTTAAGCTCCAAAAATAACAGCATCACATAGATAGATTTAAAAATCTAAATGTACAGACAGTTGATAAAGGAAGTTTTAGCAACTACTGAAAAAAAAATAGAAAAGAATTAAGATCATCCAAGATCGAAAAAACAGAAGAGTGAAATTTCTACCCCTCTTCAAACATTTTTTTTTAGGTTTCTAAACATATAATTGACAAATAAAATTGCAAAATATTAAAAGTCCACAACATGATGTCATATATGTATACATTGTGCAGGGATTCAACGTTTATATTTAATTAAACATTGTACTTAAGATCATTGTGGATATACACGCTGTTTTAGGAAATACTATAAGAGTATCCTTGTGCCTTTTCCCAGTTTCCCCATGGTAAGTAACATCCTGCAAAGCTACACTGCCATGTCAAAAGATAATATGATATATAAAAGCATATAACTATATACATATTAAATTTTAATGATATGCCAATGTGGTATTATAATGTCACAAGATATTAGCATTAGTATAGTTAAGAATACTCCATCACCACAAAAATCCCTCATGTTGTCCCTCATGAAGTGCCATACCACTTCCGTGAAGCCCCTACCCTCTCCTTGACATCTGGTAACCACTATCTGTTCTCTATATCTAGAATTTTGGCAGCTCAAGAATTATATATAAATGGAATCATCTAGTATATTTCTTCTAGAACTGGCTTTTTCACTCAACATAATTCTCTGGAGTTTCATCCAAGTTGTATCTATCAATTGTTTATTCTTTTTTAATGTTGATGAATATTCTATGATGTGTATGCACCACCTTTTACTTAATTGCCCACATTATGAAGGAGAACCAGATTGTTTCTGGATGGTGTTTTATAAATAAAGTATTTGTAAACACTAATATTTAAGTTTTTGTGTGAGAATAAATGTTCATTTTATTAGGATAAATGGCCAGCAGTGCTGTGGCTGCTCATAAGAGGATACAAAGCAAACTAACATATATACAAATGGAATCCCAGAAGGAGAACAGAAATAAAAGAATAAAGAATAAATATCTAAAAATATAATGACAGGAGATTTTCCCTAAATCATTAAGTACATCAAACCACAGATATTCAGAGAACACTAAGGAGGATAACTACAAAAAGAAGCAAACAAATTAAAAAAAAAAACGAGATATCATATTCCAACTGCTTTAAAGAAAAAAGATGAAAATCTTGGAAGTAACAAGAAAAACAGGTATGTTATATGCAAAAGAATAAAAATATGAATTAAAAGACTTCTCTTTAAAAATATGCAGGCTGGGGGCACCTGGCTGACTCAGTTGCTGGACTTTGTGACTCTTGATCTCGAGGTTGTAAGTTCGAGCCCTACACTGGGTGTAGAGATTACTTAAAATAAAATCTTAAAAAGTATAAGTTAAAAAAATGAAACAATGCAGGCTGGAAGGCAATGGGGTGATGATTAGAAAGTGCTGCTAAGAAAGAATAGTTGTGAACTCAAATTTCTATACCCAGAGAAAATATCTTCCAAAGATGAAGGAGAAACAGGAGTTCATCAGACAAACCAAAATAGAGTGTACTTCCAGAAAATCCTCCAAAATATGTTCATGGAGATTTCTCAGACAAAGGGAACTTGATACCAGATAGAATTTGGAAAGATTTCACAGAAAGATGTGAAAAGTGCTAGAAATGGTAAAATTGAAGATAAACATAATACTCATTTTTTAAGGATTTAACAGACAACAAGATAACAGCATAAAGTAGAGGCTGCTTGGTGTCAGCTCACAAGAAGGACCAGGAGTTGCACATGACCTTCAGCTTCAACAGACCAGACACAGAATGTGATCCAGACTGGAGATTCAGTTTGCTTCTAATTTCATTTTCTTTTAATTTGGTTTGCTCCTGATGTAGCAAATATATAGTACAAAGAATATTTTTTAAAAACCAGGATATAAGGGGCACCTGGATGGCTCAGTCATCCAGCTCTTAGTTTCAGCCATAATCTCATGGGTTGTGAGATGGAGCCCTACATTCCTCAGCAAAGAATCTGCTTGAGATTTTCTCCCTCTCCCTCTCCCTTTTCCTCTGAACCTTCCCCTCCATGCACTCTCTCTAAATAAAATATATATACATATATATGCATATATGTATATCATATATGTATATATGTATATTTTAAAAATATATATTTTAATAATCAGGATGCAAGTGGAAGAAAGGTAGTCATGAGAACATTTAGTGAATAATTGATACTTGGGATTTTTAAAATTTTATTAAGTATAATGATAGTATTTGGTTATAAATTTAAGAAGTTTTTATCTTTTAGAAGTTCAAGTAAGATATCACTTCAGAATGATTGAGGCAAGGGGAAATGGTGAGGTTGTATATAAACAAGATTGGCCACGATTTGATCATTTTGAGGTTGAGTGTGTTTAAGGGGACTATACACACACATATATACTATGTGTGCCTTGAAAG
Source organism: Lutra lutra (assembly GCF_902655055.1). NCBI lineage: Eukaryota > Metazoa > Chordata > Mammalia > Carnivora > Mustelidae > Lutra > Lutra lutra. The sequence goes on along the minus strand of NC_062288.1, from coordinate 97,660,390 downwards.
AAGACTGCAGTAGATGTGTGAAAAAATTTATAGTTTATAATGTACCCTTTGGTGCTATTGGAAAAGTTTTGCCAGGAGCAAGTAATTCAAAAAAAAAGTAATAAAGTAATAAAAATCAATTTTCAAAATCTTGGCTTTATGCCCTGCTAGCAGTGTGGTCTTAAGGATGTTTCTTAACCTCTCTGTGACTCTGGTGACTCTTCTTTGAAATAGGCCTAATAAAAGTGTCTTCCCCCAGGGATATCACTGAGCACCAAATTAGTTAACATGTGAAAGTGGTTCCTGCCTTGCTTATAAGAACTCAAATTTCATCATTTTACTTGTGTTGTTGAGAAAAAGAAATAAGGAAATGGTCTAATGCTTGAGGATTCACAAGTCTCACCACATTAACACATTACTCAGGTAGAATAAATTGTTGAAGAGTTGGGACGTCTTCCACTGGGAAACAATAACTTGTGGGTTGCTTTGTTGTATATGCTCTAACCCAGTGGCTCTCCACTGGGGTGGGGGGGCAATTATATCCATTGGGGACTTGGTTCTAGTGGGTTGAGGTCAGGGGTGCTACCAAAGACCCCACAATGGACAGGACAGTCCCCTACAACAAAGTATATGGCTCAAAACATCAACAGCAACAAGGTTGAGAAACTGTTCTAATCTGTGACCAGCATGTGGAACTGTTTCTTCCAGAGCCAGAAGAACACTCAGATCTAGGTTCCGAATGGTAAATCAGAGAGTAGCATTTTTCATAGTTAGACCTGTCATGTCAAAAATCACTTAAATGCATCCCTTTTAAGATTAAAAATCTACCAAAATCCTTTATTTGCTTTTGTATGCATAGAGAAAATAGATAAATCAAGTTTTTTTGACTAAAAGACATGTGTTCACAGATGTTCTAAGATTCCACACATGCATTTAAGTACCTCTATCCTGGGGCGCCTGAGTGGCTCAGTGGGTTAAGGCCTCTGCCTTCGGCTCGGGTCATGGTCCCGGGGTCCTGGGATCGAGCCCCGCGTCGGGCTCTCTGCTCGGCAGGGAGCCTGCTTCCACCTCTCTCTCTCTTCCTGCCTCTCTGCCTGCTTGTGGTCTCTGTCAAAATACATAAATAAAATCTTTAAAAAAAAAAATAAGTACCTCTATCCTGGTGACTAATTACCCTAAAGCCCTGTGGAGATTAAATGTTATGGTCCAGCAGAGAAACAGGACAACCTTTCATACCCAGAAGTCCCCAAAGGGCTTTTGTTTTACAGACAAACTTTAAGGATGCCTTTATGGTTATTAAATACTAAATCAGATTTTTATTCTCAAATATTTCTCAGTGCCTAACATTAAAAACAAGTTTCCCCTTAATGGCTCTAGTGTAGTATTTCCTCTTATGTCGCCCTTCATCGACAGCCCTTTCCTCTCTCCTGCGTGTCCAGATTGTCCTTCATGAGCATCTACTAATCAGGAATGCCTGTGGTCTCCACGTGGCCCACTAGGATTTAATGTATTGGCAGTGGCTGAGAAAATGTTGCCCTGAAAAATATACAGTCAATGCAACAAAAAAGAGAAAAACAGAAATTTAACCAATAGACTCTGAGGTACATGATATGTTTCCACATACCTAATGCCCACTCTCAACATTTCTGCTTTCTCAAAAGGAAGACTAGATGACCCTTTGGGTGAAGAAGGTCAACAAGCTCTGCAGCTGGGGGAAGGTGAGGGATCATGGGATGGAAAGTGAACAGAAGTCACACTGTAACTACATTCCAGTCACAAAATGGAGTGCAGTGTTTTCAGCTATTCTCCTCCTGGCTGTTGCTAATTTTCTTCTTTCATCTCCTTTCCTGTACCACTTTACACAGGCTATGTTTATAGTGTCGTGTTTTTCACATTAGTACACAGGTAGCAGACTGCCCATGCAGGACTTTGACATCCTAGAGGAAGAGTGGAGTAAACATGGGAGGAAGGTGATATGTTCATTTGGGCAGCTGAAGCTGTGAAATGTAAGCAATTAACCTCTCATGATTTTTTTTTTCAACCAGTATCCGAACCTTCCTTCTGCGTTTGGGGTATCCTACCCCCCAAAAGAGGCTAACATGTTTTCAGCATTCCTGGCAGCAAGAGCACAGAGTGTGACCCAGGCTCTGTCACTCAGGGGTGTTTATGCTGGATTTGGGACAAGGAACCAACAATCCAAAAGGGTGGAACTTCCCAGAGTTAAACACTGTGAGGCTGGCACTGGAGGCAGAGCAAATGTCATTTCTAGAATCAGCAGTGGTACTGGTGCACTAGGGGTATCTGCAGCACACACTACACTCTCAGACCCAGGAAAGGCTGGTGGTGTCTGCCAGGGACTACTTCCGCAGAAGGATTTTCGACCATTTTTTGTAATGTTGGTCAATTCCATGCCTGATTTCAGAGAATCTGTGAGCTATTTAGTCCCCTTTAATAACTGTGTTTTCTGCTTACATTAGCCAAACTTTTCCTTCTCCTGCTTGTAACTATGATCATTGGATGAAGATATATGGAAATTTGGTAAATAATAGGAATAGTTCAATGAGTGGGGTTTTTTCCTTCTTTCCATTTTTGTTTTACTATCGTAACAGGAGAAGGGAAAAAGAAAAAGGGTTTCCTTTTGTGTTTGTTTATCTGCTTTTTCCTTTAAAAGCTTGGCTCAGGATATAACCACAGGGAGGAGGCCTTCAAAGAAAGGTCATGAAGATTAACTCTTGAAGCTTCAAGGCACCAACCTCAACTCACTCACCTGCCATGACCTGCTTTGCACTAAGATGATAGCTTTGCCCTATAGAAGGATGACTCACCACAGAGAATCAGGAAAAGCACTTCAAGCTGTCTGTCAGCAATTGCCTCTCTGGACACCTTTCAAAGCCAGCCTTCTGTCCCTGGCAGGGTCAATTTTCTAGCTTAAGCATTTAGAGCTAATTGAAAATATATTTGGTTTGCTTTTCTAGCTACCTTTATTTTCTGGGAAAGTCTTTAGTATTTCCCTCCCTCTCAATCCTCTCAATCTTTTTGTCCTACTCACCTGAAACCCAGAAGGTAGCTTGTTAGGTCTGCAGAGGCATGTCACTCCTCAAATCATGAAAGCACCTTGACTAGTTCTTTCCAGTTGTAAAGGCCTTTGGGTTTTCTATTTCCTTTTTGAAGAAATGAGATGTAATTCCCTTCCCTTTGTCAAATGGATTTTTCTGATTATCCCTGGTTTAAAGTTCCTTGGCATTTACGAGTACTTCTCAAAAACCTTTGGAATTAATAACCAACAACTTCTGCAAATTCTTTACCATAGTTCTTCTATAAGAGATGTGTCTAAAAGTTTGGATCCCTCCTAAAACAAAACATTTTAGTGTAATATTCAAATACTATTTTTAAATTAACAGATGCAGTTTTACCTCCCAAATTTTCTAAGAACAGAAACTCATGAAAGTGCATCTATAAACCTTAGATAACTAATCTAGCACAATTACAGTCAGCAAAATAGCCATAATATGCAAACTGCACATTCACATGATAGGCAGCAGGGAAGTTTTTCTGGAAAAAATGGACTTAATCACTGATATATAAAATATAAGCTGGAGTTAATATGATGTATGTGGAGAGGGTGTCCTGGAGAGTGGAGAAGTGAAAAAGAACTTGATGTCTGTGAAAGAGAATGGTCTCTGTACGGCTCTGGCTGTAAGAGGTATCACAGAGCTATGTGTTACCACAGGAGCCTGGATAGGTGAGTGAAATCAAAACATAAGATATAAAAAATTTTAGTCCCTCACAACCCAAAAGGACATGATTATATGTGCCTGGCTACAGTGTGGAGAGAGGATTGTTGGATACAGGAATAGATAGAGGGCCAACCAGGTTAGAGGTATGGCCATCCTTGAAGAGAACTGATAGAAGGCTGGACTTGAACAAGGTAGTGTCCATGGAGAAAAGGAAACGAATTTGAAATCTGGGAGGTGAAATTCATGTGGCTTAATTATGCATTGCCTTGATGCTCATCAGCAAATTCTTGATTCTTATCTTGGATGGTTCTGTGCAAGTCAGCCACCCTTGTGACTTGACCTCATCTCCCTCACTCTCTCAGCACCTGCTGTTTTCTGACAATGTTTGGCACTTTCTACCTCAGATCTTTGCCTGGGTTGCTCTCTTGACCAGGACCTTCTTCTCCAAATACCCACATGGCTCATTCAACATCTCCTTTAAAGATCTGCCCAAATAATTGCATTCTCACTGAGACAACCAAGATCTCCCTTTCCTCCACACAACTGATCTTCCTCCTTTTCTTTTTTCTATAGACTGATCATCTTTGAACATCCTTTAAAGTTAACATATCCTTTTCTTACTACTGTGTTTGCTAAATCTCTTCCCAGTAGAAAGTAAGCACAATGAGGAAAAAGATTTTAGTCTCTTTCACTCACGGATCTATCAGCAGGTCCTAGAACACAACTAGAATACATAAATTCACAATAAGTATTCGATGAAGGAATGAATAAATGAAGAAGGAATATATTAATTATCACCATTGTTTTGATGATGAGACCCACTAAATACCAAAGAAATCTTTTTTATTGCCTTCAAGTCTCATCTGAACTTTCTTAGCATGTTTGTTTCCAGGTTGCTGACTGTTATACATGCTAAAGCCAGTTGCCTATATTTTCTGAACTAAAATGACATAAACTCAAATTCTATAGCATTTTCAAATCTGCTAAATCCTTTAATTCACAGCTTGAAGAACATGGTAATAAAAAGCATTCTATAAGGAGAATTAAGGTCAAAATGGAAGGCCATCCATGAGTGAAGTCATCCAAACTCATTTTAAAGGTGCATTTGCTTGGGGACTACATTGCAAAAACTGTATCACCTTGCTTTTCATGGTCAAAATCAAGACACACTTGAAAGACAACTTGTAGCCTCTGGAATCTAGAATATAAATGTTGACCAAAAGACTAATCATTTGCCTATAACTGATTACCTTGAACATTCTAACCTAACATGCTCAGTGGCTTAAGGATTAATATTAGTGCAGTATTTTCTATCACTGTATGTTACTTTTTAAAAATGAGATATGGAGGAGTCAAGATGGAGGAGGAATAGCAGACTGAGATGACATCAGGTAGCAGGAGTACAGCTAGATAGATATCAAACCATTCTGAACACCTACAAACTCAACAGGAGACTGAAGAGAAGAAGAGCAGCAATTTTAGAAATAAAAACTGACCACTTTCTGAAAGGTAGGACGTGCAGAGAAGTAATCTGAAGCAACAGGAAGATAGACCGCAGGGGGAGGGGCCAGCTCCCAGAAAGCGGTGGAGCAATGGAGCACAAAATTCAAACTTTTAAAAGTCTGCTCCACTGAGGGACATCACTCCAGAGGCTAAACGTGGTGGAGCCCTCACAGAGACAGTGTGGTCTCAGGTCCCGTGGGGTCACAGAAGGATCGGGGGTGTCTGAGTGTAGCAGAGCTCACAGGTATTAGAGCAGGGAAGCCAACTACAGAGACGGAACCGAGGAGTGAGCTCTCAGCTCGGGATTACCTTAAACTGTGTTCTGTGACACAATCAGTCCACTGCTCTTTGAGCAGGGACCCCACAAGTAGCAGATCGGGGAGAGCCACAGGAAGAGCAGAGCAGCAGGAATCTGCTGGGTTTGGAGACTCCAAATGGGGCTCTGTGCTAGAGACAGAAATGCTTGGTCACAGGTCAGGTGAGCTTGGAGTGCAGCTGGAGACCAGGGAGATGGGAGTGATTGAGCGCTCTTCTCGGAGGGCGCACTGAAGAGTGGGACCCCAAGCTCTCAGCTCCTCCTAGCCAGAGATTGGGAGGCCAGCATCTTCATTCCCATCCTCCAGAACTCTACGGAAAGTGTTCAGGGAACAAAAGCTCCAGAGGGTGAACTCAAGCAAATTACTTAGCCTGGCCCCTGGCAAGGGCAGGGCAATTCTGCCTCAGGCAAAGACATTTGAGAATCACTACAACAGGCCCCTACCCCAGAAGATCAGCAAGAACATCCAGCCAAGACCAAGCTCACTGACGAAGGACAGCAGAATTACAGAGGAGGGGAAAGCAAAGCATGGAATTCATGGCTTTCTCCCCATGATTCTTTAATCTTACAAAGTTAATTAAATTTTTTCAATTCTTTTTCTTATTCTAATTTTTTAAACTTTTCCTCTTTCTTCTTTTAACATTTTTAAACTAGTTTATCTTAACAATGCCTTTCTTTTATATATTTATATATTTATATTTTAATTTCTTTTCAGCGTAACAGTATTCATTGTTTTTGCACCACACCCAGTGCTCCATGCAATACGTGCCCTCCCCAATACCCACCACCTGGTTCCCCCAAGCACCCCCTACCTGTTCAAAACCCTTAGGTTGTTTTTCGGAGTCCATAGTCTCTCATGGTTCACCTCCCCTTCCAATTTCCCTCAACTCACTTCTCTTCTCCATCTCCCCATGTCCTCCATGTTATTTGTTATGCTCCACAAATAAGTGAAACCATATGATAATTGACTCTCTCTGCTTGACTTATTTCACTCAGCATCATCTCTTCCAGTCCCATCCATGTTGCTACAAAAGTTGGGTATTCATCCTTTCTGATGGAGGCATAATACTCCATAGTGTATATGGACCACATCTCCCTTATCCATTCGTCCGTTGAAGGGCATCTTGGTTCTTTCCACAGTTTGGCAACTGTGGCCATTGCTGCTATAAACATTGGGGTGCAGATGGCCCTTCTTTTCACTATATCTGTATCTTTGGGGTAAATACCCAGTAGTGCAATTGCATGGTCATAGGGAAGCTCTATTTTTACTTTCTTGAGGAATCTGCACACTGTTCTCCAAAGTGGCTGCACCAACTTGCATTCCCACCAACAGTGTAAGAGGGTTCCCCTTTCTCCACATCCCCTCCAACACTTGTTGTTTCCTGTCTTGCTAATTTTGGCCATTCTAACTGGTGTAAGGTGATATCTCAATGTGGTTTTAATTTGAATCTCCTGATGGCTAGTGATGATGAACATTTTTTCATGTGTCTGATAGCCATTTGTATGTCTTCATTGGAGAAGTGTCTGTTCATATCTTCTTCCCATTTTTTGATATGATTATCAATTTTGTGTGTGTTGAGTTTGAGGAGTTCTTTATAGATCCTGGGTATCAACCTTTTGTCTGTACTGTCATTTGCAAATATCTTCTCCCATTCTGTGGGTTGCCTCTTTGTTTTGTTGACTGTTTCCTTTGCTGTGTAGAAGCTTTTGATCTTGATGAAGTCCCAAAAGTTCATTTTCACTTTTGTTTCCTTAGTCTTTGGAGACATATCTTTTTATTTATTTATTTATTTATTTGACAGAGAGAGATCACAAGTAGGCAGCAAGACAGGCGGGGGGGAGGGGGGGAGCAGGCTCCCTGCTGAGCAGAGAGCCCGATGCAGGGCTTGATCCCAGGACCCTGAGATCATGACCTGAGCTGAAGGCAGAGGCTTAAGGCACTGAGCCACCCAGGCGCCCCTGGAGACATATCTTGAAAGAAGTTGCTGTGGCTGATATCGAAGAGGTTACTGCCTATGTTCTCCTCAAGGATTCTGACGGATTCCTGTCTCAGGTTGAGCTCTTTTATCCATTTTGAGTTTATCTTTGAGTACGGTGTAAGAGAATGGTCGAGTTTCATTCTTCTACATATAGCTGTCCAGTTTTCCCAGCACCATTTATTGAAGAGACTGTCTTTTTTCCACTGTATATTTTTTCCTGTTTTGTCAAAGATTATTTGCCCATAGAGTTGAGGGTCCATATCTGAGCTCTCTATTCTGTTCCACTGGTCTATGTGTCTGTTTTTATGCCAGTACCATGCTGTCTTGGTGATCACAGCTTTGTAGTAAAGCTTGAAATCAGGTGACGTGATGCCACCAGTTTTATTTTTGTTTTTCAACATTTCCTTAGCAATTTGCGGTCTCTATGAAAGACCCACAGCAAAAATCATCCTCAATGGGAAAAAGCTCGCAGCCTTCCCGCTGAGATCAGGAACACGACAAGGATGCCCACTCTTACCACTCTTGTTCAACATAGTATTAGAAGTCCTAGCAACAGCAGTCAGACAACAAGGAGAAATAAAAAGTATCCAAATTGGCAAGGAAGAAGTCAAACTCTCTCTCTTCGCAGATGACATGATTCTTTATATGGAAAACCCAAAAGACTCCACCCTGAAACTACTAGAACTCATACAGCAATTCAGTACCATGGCAGGATACAAAGTCAATGACAGAAATCAGTGGCTTTCTTTTACACTAACAATGAAAATACAGAAAGGGAAATTAGAGAATCGATTCCATTTACTATAGCACCAAGAACCATAAGATACCTGGGAATAAACCTAACCAAAGAGGTAAAGGCTCTGTACTCAAGGAACTACAGAACATTCATGAAAGAAATTGAAGAAGACACAAAAAGATGGAAAACCATTCCATGCTCTTGGATCAGAAGAATAAACATTGTTAAAATGTCTATACTGCCTAGAGCAATCTATACTTTTAATGCCATTCCAATCAAAATTCCACCGGTATTTTAGAAAGAGCTGGAGCAAATAATTCTAAAATTTGTATGGAAATAAAGCCTTTCTTAAAAAAAAATCTTTTTAAACCTTTATTATTATTGTCATATTTTATCCTTCCTTGTGTCTAACTTTATTTTTTGTATACATATAGGGTTTTTCTTCTAAAAATTTTTGGGATACAACACTTCTAATAGATCAAAATATACCCTAAATCTAGCATAGGGCTTTGTTCTAGTCTCCAGCCTGAGAAAATTCTCTCCACTTTATTTTTCTTTCTTTTCCCAACCAATTTATCTTATCAATTCTATTTTTAGAATTTTTTAAAATTTTTCATCTTTACAGTCATATTCCATCCCTTCATCATATTTACCCTTATTTTTGTATATACATAAGTTATTCTTTCTTTAAAATTTTGGGAGGTAGTTCCTTCTAAGAGACCAAAATACACCCCAAATCAAGTGGGTAGCCCTATTCTACTCACCAGTCTAATATATATACATACATATATATATACATATACATATCAAAATATACCCTAAATCTAGCACAGGACTTTGTTCTAGTCTCCAGCCTAAGAAAATTCTCTCCACTTTATTTATTTTATATATATGTATGTATGTATTTATTTATATATTATTTATTTATATATATATATAAATATATATATTTATATATATAAATATTTATATACATTATATATATTATTATATATTTATAGATATATTATTTGTATAAAATTTATTATATATATATTTTTTAATATATCCAGAAGGCAACGAGAGGATGTAAAGAGGCAACCAGAGCTGGGTTGGAGAAGGAGAGGGCCAAGGTGGAGAAGGCCGAGGAGGTGGTGGCTGGAGAGGAGGCTCCCATGGAGAGGGCAGAGGTCAAGGCGAGCATGGATCTTTCAGCCCCGGTGAACGGCGAGGCCATGTCCCAGAAGGGGGAGAGCATGGGCGAGGCCATGTCCCAGAGGGGGGAGAGCGTGGAAGACAAGGAACAGGACGAAGGACAGAATTCTGAGGAGGGGCCGGGGTGTGGCTCCTCCGAAGAGCCATTACACAATGACTTCTCTTTACACCCTTTACATCTTTTTCTACACTGCCATATTATCCAGATAAGAATATATGAATGAGGGAATAAAATACTAAAAGGGTGGCAAAGACCCCAGAAAAACGTATGCTAAACAAATCAGAAGAGACCCCAAATTGGAGGAAGAAGATAGGGTGTAAAGAGATGTTTTACACAGTGACAGTGCACAGGAGGGCCCCGAGCTGGACGTGCCTGGGAAGGAGCGTCAGGAGCACATGAGGGGGCGGATAGACTCGGAGTTCCTGGACTCGCAGGACAGCTGAGCCCTGGCGGCCAGGCCTACCCGTCGCAGGTAGATGCCCCAGGCCTGCCCCAGGCCTGCCCCAGCCCCCACCCACCACCCACGGAGCAGAGACCTGTTGGGGAAGCCCCGTGCTGTCCCTTTGTATCTGTCCCCTGGGTTGTTTTTCTGCCTAACTTCTGTGATTTCCAACCAACATGAAATGACTATAAAGGGTTTTTTTAATGAAAAAAAGAAAAACTCACCACACAAAAAGGAACAAGAGGGAGTCCAAAGGCTAGGGACCTAATCTATATGGAGATTGGTAATATGTCAAATCTAGAGTTCAGAATGACAATTCTCAAGGTGCTAGCCGGGCTCAAAAAAGGCATGGAAGATACTAGAGAAACCCTGTCTGGAGAAATAAAAGCCCTTTCTGGAGAAATGAAAGAACTCAAATACATGGAAGACAAAGATCATCCTACTAAAGAATGAATGCATCAACCAGGAACTTAAAGAAGAAATGAAAAAATTCATGGAAACAAATGAAAATGAAAACACAACTGTTCAAAATCTTTGGGACATGAGGCACCTGGGTGGCTCAGTTGGTTGAGCGACTGCCTTGGGCTCAGATCATTATCCCGGACTTCTAAGATCGAGTCCCGCCTAGGGCTCCCAGCTCCTTGGGGAGTCTGCTTCTCCCTCTGACCTTCTCCTCTCTCATGCTCTCTCTCACTCATTCTCTCTCAAATAAATAAATAAAATCTTTTAAAAAAAATATTTGGAACACAGCAAAGGCACTCCTGAGAAGAAAATATATAGCTATACAAGCCTTCCTCAAGAAACAAGAAAGGTCTCAAGTACACAACCTAACCCTACACCTAAAGGAGCTGGAGAAAGAATGGCAAAAATAAAAGACTAAATCCAGCAGGAGAAAAGACATAATAAAGATCACAGCAGAAATCAATGAAATAGAAACCCAAAAAACCACATTAGAACAAATCAACAAAACTAGGAGCTGGTTCTTTGAAAGGATTAATAAGATTGATAAACCCCTGGCCAGACTTCTCAAAAAGTAAAGAGAAAGGACCCAAATAAATAAAATCATGAATGAAAGAGGAGAGATCACAACCAACACCAAAGAAATACAGACAATTATAAGAAGATATTAGGAACAACTACATGTCAGCAAATTTGACAATCTGGAAGAAACAGACATTCCTAGAGACATATAAACTTACCAAAACTGAACCAGGAAGAAATGGAAAACTGGAACAGATGCATAACCAGGAAGATATTGAAGTAGTCATCAAAAATATCCCAACAAACAAGAGCCCCGGGCCAGACGGCTTTCCAGGGGAATTCTACCAAGCATTTAAAGAAGAATTAATTCCTATTCTCCTGAAACTGTTCCAAAAAATAGAAATAGAAGGAAAATTTCCAAACTAGTTTTATGAGGCCAGCATTACCTTGATCCCAAAACCAGACAAAGACCCCATCAAAAAAGAATTACAGACCAATATCCTTGATGAACACAGATGTGAAAATTCTCACCAAAATACTAGCCAATAGGATCCAACAGTACATTAAAAGGATTATTCACCACGACCAAGTGGCATTTATTCCAGGGCTGCAAGGTTGGTTCAACATCCACAAATCAATCAATGTGATACAACACATTAATAAAAGAAAGAACAAGAACCATATGATACTCTCAATAGATGCTGGAAAGCATTTGACAAAGTACACCATCCTTCCTTGATCAAAATTCTTCAAAGTGTAGGGATAGAAGGTACATACCTCAATATCATCAAAGTCATCTATGAAAAATCCATAGCGAATATCATTCTCAATGGAGAAAAACTGAGAGCTTTTCTACTAAGGTCAAGAACACCACGGGGCGCCTGGGTGGCTCAGTGGGTTAAGCCGCTGCCTTCGGCTCAGGTCATGATCTCGGGGTCCTGGGATCGAGTCCCGCATCGGGCTCTCTGCTCGGCAGGGAGCCTGCTTCCCTCTGTCTCTCTCTCTGCCTGCCTCTCTGTCTACTTGTGATCTCTCTCTGTCAAATAAATAAATAAAATCTTAAAAAAAAAAAAAAAGAACACCGTTATCACCACTGCTATTCAACATAGTACTAGAAGTCCTACCCTCAGCAATCAGACAACAAAAAGAAATGAAAGGCATCTGAATCGGCAAAGAAGAAGTCAAACTCTCACTCTTTGCAGATGATAGGATACTTTATGTGGAAAACCCAAGAGACTCCACTCCAAATCTGCTAGAACTTGTATAGGAATTCAGTAAAGTGTCAGGATATAAAATCAATGCACAGAAATCAGTTGCATTTCTTTACACCAACAACAAGACAGAAGAAAGAGAAATTTAGGAGCCAATCCCATTTACAATTGCATCCAAAACCATAAGATACCTAGGAATAAACCTAACCAAAGAGGCAAAGAATCTGTACTCAGAAAACTATAAAGTACTCATGAAAGAAATTGAGGAGGACACAAAGAAATAGAAAAATGTTCCATGCCCGTGGATTGAAAGAACAAATATTGTGAAAATGTCTATGCTACCTAAGGCAATCTACACATTTAATGCAATCCCTATCAAAATACCATCCATTTTTCTCAAAGAAATGGAACAAATAATCCTAAAATTTATATCGAACCAGAAAAGACCCCAAATAGCCAGAGGAATATTGAAAAGGGAAGCCAAAGTTGTTGGCATCACAATTTCAGACTTCAAGCTCTATTACAAAGCTGTCATCACCAAGACAGTATGATACTGGCATAAAAACAGATGCATAGATCAATGGAACAGAATAGAGAGCCTAAAAATAGATCCTCAACTCTACCGTCAACTAATCTTGGACAAAGTAAGAAAGAATGTCCAATGGAAAAAAGACACTCTCTAAAACAAAGGGTGTTAGGAAAGTTGGACAGCCCCTTGCAAAAGAATGAAACTGGACCATTTCCTTACACCACACACGAAAATAGGCTCCAAATGGATGAAACAGGAATCCATCAAAATCCTTGAGGAGAACACAGGCAGCAACCTCTTTGACCTCAGCTGCAGCAACTTCTTCCTAGAAACATCGCCAAAGGCAAGGGAAGCAAGGGCAAAAATGAACTATTGGTACTTCTTCAAGATCCAAAACTTTTACACAGCAAAGGAAACAGTCTACAAAACCAAAAGACAATTGATAGAATGGGAGAGAATATTTGCAAACGATATTTCAGATAAAGAGCTAATATCCAAAATCTATAGAGATTATCAAACTCAACACCCAAAGAACAAATAATCCAATCAAGAAATGGGCAGGGGACATGGACAGACATTTCTGCAAAGAAGACATCCAGATGGCCAACAGACACATGAAAAAGTGCTCCATATCACTTGGCATTAGGGAAATAGAAATCAAAACCACAATGAGATGCCACCTCACACCAGTCAGAATGCCTAAAATTAACCAGTCAGGTAATGACAGATGCTGGCAAGGATATGGAGACAGGGGTACCCTCCTACAGTGTTGGTGGGAATGCAAGCTGGTGCAGCCATTCTGGAAAACAGCATGGAGGTTCCTCAAAAAGTTGAAAATAGAGCTACCCCATGACCTAGCAATCACACTACTGGGTATTTACCCTAAAGATACAAATGTAGTGATCCGAAGGGGCACGTGCACCCAAATGTTTATAGCAGCAATGCCCACAATAGCCAAACTATGGAAAGAACCTAGATGTCCATCAACAGATGAATGGATAAAGAAGAAGTGGTATATATATATACAATGGAATACTATGCAGCCATCAAAAGAAATGAAATCTTGCCATTTGCAATGATGTGGATAGAACTAGAGGGTATTATGCTAAGCAAAATAAGTCAATCAGAGAAAGACAATTATATGATCTCCCTGATATGAGGAATTTGAGAGGCGATATTGGAGGCTTAGCGGTATGGAAGGAAAAAATGAAACAAGATGGGATCGGGAGGGAGACAAACCATAAGAGACTCTTAATCTCACAAAAGACACTGAGGGTTGCTGGGAGAAGGGGGGTAGGGAGAGCATGGTTGGGTTAAGGACATTAGGGAGGGTATGTGCTATGGTGAGGGCTGTGAAGTGTGTAAGCCTAACGATTCACATACCTGTACCCCTGGGGCTAATAATAATTATATGCTAGCAAAATAAATAAATAAATAAATATGAGGTATAACTTTTATAGAATAAAATGTATAGATCTGAATGTTCAGTACTGTGAGTCTTGACATATATACCCACATAAGCTGCACCCGAATAAAATATAAAACATTTCTAGAAACACCTTATGTACCTTTTGCTCCTTTGTAGCCCATATACTCCCTCTGGGGCAACCTCTTTCTGGTCTTTATCACAATAGATACTAGTCTTCCTGTTCTTGCAATTCATTAAAATGAAATCTCCAGTGTCTAGTCTTTGGGGTCTCACTTTTTTCACTCATTACCTAACATATATGTTTATTTTTAAGAATTGTTTATTTTCTGTCTCTTCTCAATAAAGCAGGGATCTGTATTTGTTCAACACTGCATTCTGGGTGCCCAAAACAGGGCCTGGCATATGGAAAGTACCCAAAATTATAATATGTTGTTAGGGTGCAGGTAGTTATAAAAGGGTAGGATGAGGGAAGCTTTGTGGTGGAGTTCTGTATCTCGATCACAATCAAGATACACACGTCTACACGTGTGATGCAATGGCATAGAGCTGTACACACAGACACACACACACACAGGAGTGCATATAAAACATGAAATCTGAGAAAAACTAGGTGAAGGGTACACAAGACTTCCTGTACACTTTTTTTAATGACTTCTTGTGAATCTATAATTATTTCAAACTAAAAACTTTTTCAAGTTGTTGATTTGATTAATGAATTCAGCACAGCATCAGCTGTGTTTTTTAAAATTAGGGGCCGAAAAAAGAAGAAAATATTTAATAATGCTAAGAGTAGCTTTCTTTGGACCTTGTTATGATGGCAGATTTATTTTTATCTATCTAGGTATTTAAGTTCCTAATGGAAAAATAATTTAACTTAGGGTTTCATTTTTTTTGTTGTTTTGTTTTGTCCTCCTTTACATATTCTTCGAGTCTCCTGGCACAGAAAGAGGTTTCAAATAATCTTTGAAATGTAAAGACCTCAACCCTGCCTCACTCCCAGACCCCTAAGCTGAACCCCCAGGTTGCCTTAAGGTGAGACTATGTCCCTGGAACAGAGTGAACCACCTGGATAGCTAACAAAGCTATTTTGGGCTTTAGAAAACAATGGTCTCTCCAACCAGCCTTCCTAAACTGCTTGTGTCTTCTGGCACCAGAGTAGTCAATTTGTATTATTTGGCATTGGAAGCTCAATGAAAGAACAGATTGGGCTCATGGCTTTTAGGTAGTTTGCCTAAAGGAAATATTTTCTCCTTGCCCCTCCCACCTGAAACAGAAAGAGAAGTTTTGTGAGCATGTAAGGGCACAGAGCTCCTAATGCCACTGGAAAGCCATGCCCATGACTCATTCCTTCCATTCCTAGAAGGCAGCTCAGCTTTTTAATTTGTAGTTCTTTATTTTAATGCAAAACAACTTCCTTCCTTCTTTTTGCTTCTTTACCAGATAGCCCCTTGGTAATAATTCTCAGAAGCCTTTTGGAACTAGCAACCTCTAATTGTGCAAAATGTCTCTGACAGCACTTCAGTGAGAAAGGTGTGTCAAAACCAACAGCTAAGAAAGAATTAGATCCTTTAAAAGGAAAAAAGTCACATTTTAACGAGACTAAAATATTTGTAAGTGGTTTTGTAATTTCTTTTCACACAGCTCTGTGAATTCCTGAGCCTCGGAGCTCCACAAGCCACGTCTATAAATCTTACTGAGTCAGGAGCATCTCCACTGCAAGGCTCCAGCCCCTCAGGCCCCCAGTGAAGCCCAGAAAGAAGAATGGGGGCTTCCATGGACAATAATTCTCCTTTTCACTCTCTTTTCCTACTTTAAAAACTCTAGGCTATTTATCTGTCCTTAGCATTTCTCTGAGTATGGCCCTACTTCTAAGCATGTTCTGAACTGAAATTGTAAGTAGTGTAGACAAGGGAGTTTTTACCTTTCAGAGTTTCTAGAATATGCAAGATCAGCTTACCAGGCATCGAGGATGAGAGGGCAGGAGGACCTTTCCTTGGGCAGAGCGGCAGGGAGGGGAGTGCAGTCAGAAACAGTGCACGTGCTTACAGTGGTGGATCTTTGTGAACTTGTGAGGCATAGGAAGCTATGTCTACAAGGTAAAGACTCTCTTTCAACCCAAAGGGGCCAAAGTTTCCTTGAGGATTATCTTTTTCTATTTTACTTCACTTGTGTTATGCTCGTACCTTATTTCTCATCTCAGAATATCATCATCCTGACACATTCCTTTTTTCTTTAGCTGTGTTGAAAGAAATTGTCTCTGTTCATTTCCACGACATGAAAACTGAGCTCCAGGGAAGAATGAGGATTGCTCAGCGTCATGCAACAAATTAATGACAGAGCTCAGGCCCAACTCTCCAGGTTCTCTGCCTCCATATGTTTTTCCATTGCATAACCCCTGAAGCTCAGCATACTCACTCACCAGTTCCACGTGCTGGCAGGACAGACAAGAGTGACCCACCAGCCAGCACTTACACACTTGGCACCCAGGCTTGGGTGCAAGCTTGATTCATGACCCTGGGTCCGAGCTTGATTAACAACAGCAGATGCAGACACAGCCCTTCCTCTCCCAACCACTTTTGTCATCCCACCTTCTCCTTACCCTCCCATCAAAAAAGCAAACAGAAATCTTCTAAATAATCAAATAAAAAAGGCTAACATGATACGAAAACTATGCCAATATGAATAAAGCCAGGCCAGTAGCCTGAGGTATACCACAGCTACCACATTTTGTAATAAGTGAATTTATGGGGTTATAAAATGGGTGCACTAAATTAAAATAGCATTGGAAGACTGTATTACAGGGAAGCTAAATGAGAGATTTTGCTAAACTGCTTGGCAGACATCACCTTAATCAAGGAATGGGCACGAACACATTTGTAATGAGAGAGGTTGAAATAATGTGACATCTGATAGGATGAAGAATTCCCTGTTGCTTCTGTGATACTCTGGCCAAAATGCATAACCTGAAACTCAAGATAAGGAAATAGCAGAGAAATTCAAACTGAGGATATAGAAAGTAACTGGCTGTAGTTGTCAAAAGTGTCAAGGTCATAACATGAAGGAAAGACTAAAACAATGACAAATATAACAGGTATGATACTTTGGAATGGGCAGTGCCAAGTCCTTCCTGGGGATCATGGATCTCCAAAGGTCAGGAGGGCTGTGGGATCAATAATGAGTCGGCAAGACTCTGACTCAAATGTCCAACATCTTTCTACCAAAATCATCCAGTTGGTTATTAAGACATTTTGTTTAACTTCAACATGAAAGTGAAGTCCCTCCAGGAGAGTAAAATTTGTGATCTCCTGACCATTGGGTTTTCATCAATAACAAAAACTGAGGCATCCTTTCTACCTCATCCTCCCTAGGGCAACATGGGTTTTGCTGCCTCTCGGGGCTCTCTGTCCTTAGAAGAGTAGAGCCACCTGTTCAACCTGTCAGCTCGTTCATCATCCTCCAAGACGTGAGCCAGGGTCCAAGATGCAGTCTCAGCTGTTGCATCCTGAGTCTCGTAATTCTCCCTGGCTCTGCTTTCCTCTTCTGCCTCTTCCATTACACATCAGCAAAAAGAATTCCAGGCAGTTCTCAGGCTGGTTTTGCAAGCAGAGTCATGAGTCAAGCTGGACTCTGTGCTTGCCTGAACCAGGCCATATTTTCGGGGTCTCGATTATTGCCTTACAGAAAACTTTTTGTAATCTCGCCCCCTTTACAGACAGTCAGAAATCTGGCATGCATTTATTCAGCCCTCTCTACCCTTCCACAGACCCTAAGACCAATACCTAGTAATGCGCTGAGCTATTGCTTTCACAGCTTTCAATTCAGGCATCACCTTTAGATTCTGCCTGCCATTAAGTGTCCTTTGTCTCTCTAATGTATTTGTTCCATAGTTTAAACTCCTTACTTCTGCCCTGCCTTTCTGTACCTTATAAACACCCTTGGCTTTCTGTACTGGTAGAAAGATGTGAATGTGACCCCAGGGGGTTGTGATTGCTTGTCCTGTTGCCCATCATAGACCCAAAGCCCAGGATTCTCAAAATGAAACCAGCAAATCCCATTCTGTTTGGATTTGTCATATTATCCATTGATCTAATGTTTTCCTCCAAAATATGTTAATTGACATCGAACCATCCTCACCAGCACACATCGCCCACCAAGCTATGAGCTATCATTCCCTGGCATCTTTCACAACTCTGCAATTGAATAATCCTGACTCTGCAATTGAACCATCAGTTTTAAATTATAGACTTAATTTTTAGAAATGAGAGCGTGGCATCCTTTTTTGCCCTCAGAACACATTTTAAGTACCATTATCACTTTCACAGAGTCTACTTCAGCTTCTTGAAACTATTTTTCCAACAGTTTAGCTACCATGGTTAACCAATGCCATTAGCTCAGTTCTATGACCTGATGGTATTCAAACACTGTAGGGTAAGGCACAACAAAAGAACAGCCTTCATGTTACCCAATCCAACACATAACTCATAATCCCAGAGAAAGACTAATAATTTTTTATTAGTCTTATTAGTCTATTTTGGTACACTAGAAATAAAAATATATTTCTTTAACATGATACGTATTATCTCTCCATTTTAAATCAACAGCCAATATCACACTTAAGAGTTTCTTTAAAGAAAAGATCAGTAGAAAGGCATCTGGGTGGCTCAGTGAATGAAGTGTCTGCCTTCAGCTCAGGTCATGATCCTGGGGTCCTGGAATACCCCAGAGTTGGGCTCCCTGCTGAGCAGGAAGCCTGTTTCTCGCTCTCCTTCTGCCCCTCCCCACTGTTTGTGCTCTCTCAGTGTCTGTCTCTCCCAATAAATAAATAAAATATTAAAAAAAAATTCAGTCGCACTCCTTCAGACCAGTATGATCAGTTAGGAAATGTAATAATAATAAAAAAAAGATATTTTAGGTGAACAAAATACATCAGCTATAAATAGGATTTATATCAGTTCTAATGTCAACACCTCACACAATCACAGTGGTTACTACCTGGGTTTGTGCCTCACTTTTTCAGCCCTGCTGCACTTGCCGATGAAAATACACCAGTCCATTTCTTGAGGATATTTTTCAATAATCCAACAGGTATCCAACTTTGTGGGCATTTTAGTTTTCTATCTACAAGCAAATAAAACATAGGGGCTATAGTTTTTTTGTTTACTCTTTGGCAGGAGCAGAGGTTGAGGACAGGCCCCAGTACCTTCCAGGTAGAAAGACATCACCATGAGCATCTCCTGGCCATCGGCTAGACGTCCTCAGGGCTTCCAGGTCAGAAAGAGGCCTAGAGTGGGTTAGGGGCAGAACTGGCAGTTAGCTCAAGGGGTGTGATTGGGTTGAGCAAAGAGGTTTCCTCATACCCAGGGATCTGTTGGAGTCTATTTCCTTTCAGAATGCGTGAACCTAGGTCAGCTTCCAGCCTCTCTGGGGCTTCCAGCCTAGCATCTAGGCCCTGGAAGAAAAGGGATGAGGAGAACATCTGCCAGGCTGAGGAAGGGTGGATGGGCTGGGAGGCTTCTGCTGCCCCTGGCTCTGCTGCGACCATCTCCTAGTGTCTTCAGGATATGGGAGCTTCCTCCACAAATGGCCAGCCTGAATCTGACTTGCCCAGGGGTTATACACTTGAAATCCAGGCCCTGGATCTGAGGGAATTGGGGCCCAGCAGGAGGCTAGCTGAAGGAAATGGGTGGCTTTGGAGGCTCTGTTAGTGTCATCACTAGGGAACACCATGTAAGCCAAGGAGGTCTACAAGTGCCCCCTAAGAGTGTCTGGGCCTGTGTCAGATCTGTCAAGACTTGTTTCTGGATCCCTTAAAATAAGCTTATTTTTCTTCATTTAGAAGGATGATAGCATATTTTGCTTTTCTTTCTCCACACCACCCTATTTCAATTTCCTAAATGGGATTAAAGAGAGACAGACAAAGGGAGAGAGGCCACAGATTTAGGGTATGGAGGCTATATATTTCAGTGACCAGGAGAAAAAAGCCCTATGAATTTTTTTAAGTTAAATGTAAAAGCTGAACATTTGATAATTCTATAAAGGAAAACAGGGGAAATCCTTCCAGGAACATGCTGGTTAGCATAAATGCTGGCTTCTCTTAGAAGGCAGAAACAAGAATTTCCCTACAAAAATGGCGGAAGGAGGCCAGATCACAAAATTCCCTTTCATCAATATCTAGTGAAATTAGTTTGAAGAAAATTGTAAGAGCAATCAAAACCATACTGAGATACCATTTCACATCAGTCAGAACAGCTAAAATTAGTAACTCAGGAAACAACAGATGTTTTTGAGGATGCTGAAAAAGGAGAACTGTCCTACACTGCTGGTGGGAATGCAAACTGGTACAGTCACTCTGGAAAACAGTATGGAAGTTCCTCAAAAAGTTAAAAATAGAGCTACCCTATCACCCAGCAATTTCACTGCTAGGTATTTACCCAAAGGATACAAACATAATGACCTGAAGGAGCACTGCACCCCAATGTTCATAGCAGCAATGTCCACAATAGCCAAACTATGGAAAGAGCCCAGATTTTCATCAACAGATGAATAGATAGAGAAGATGTGGTATATATACACAATGGAATATTACTCAGACATCAAAAATATAATCTTAACATTTGCAATGATGTGGATGGAACTAGAGGGTATTATGCTAAGCGAAATAAGTCAATCAGAGAAAGATAATTATTATATGATTTCACTCATATGTAGAATTTAAGAAACAAAACAGAGGATCATAGGGAAAGGAAGGGAAAAATAAAGTAAGATAAATCAGAGAGGGAGAAAAACCATGAGACTCTTAACTGTAGGGGACAAACTGAGGTTGCTGGAGGGGAGGTGGGTAGGGTGATGGGGTAACAGGGTGATGGGCATTAGGGGGGCATGTGATGTATGAGCACTGGGTGTTATGTGCAACTGATGAATCCCTGAACTCTACCTCTGAAACTATACATTTTACGTTAATTAATTGAATTAAAATTTAAAAAAGAAAGTTGTAAGAGCATAAAAAATATACTTCTTAGTATAAATCAAAGAGGGAATGGGGGTATGACATCATTCCATAAAACCTAACAGTGAATATAATTTAATAAATGCATGGCATTTACTGAGACCTTCTACGTACCAGGCTCTCCTCAAGCCCTGTCTTATATAAGAATGGGTATTTGAAGCCAGGATGCTTGGCTCCAAATTCTCTGCAAAAAAATAAGATTCTTCATCTTGGAAGGATGTTTAAACACCATCCCCCGCTAGTTCTGCCTAAGGCTCCTTCACAGCCTGAGAAACTGTACTAAGGGAAGAAGGTGAGTTGATAAAATGCTAAGAATTCTTGCTGTTATTGGCCAATCCTGAGATAATGGACTGATGAGGTGGGTAGCCCTGGAAAAAGAGTAAAATCCTTCAAGGTAGAAATGTCTGTCTACCTCCAACTTAGTCTGAGGAGACACCAAAGAAAGCTGCAGCACTAGTAGCTTCCTGGGGTTCAAAAGTGCTGCAATCCAAGAAGAGAATACATCCAATCAAATGCAGAAAACTCAGAACACTTTGCAATATTTCAAATATTCATGCTGTGGAGAAGCATTTACCTGAGCAATTCTTTGGTTTCTCAGTTGATTCCAAATTAACTTAAAAGTTACACGGTTGGGATGCCTGGGTGGCTCAGTAGGTTAAGCATCTGCCTTCAGCTCAGGTCATGATCTCAGGGCCCTGGAATCAAGCCCTGGGAATCTGCTTCTCCCTCTCCCTCTGCTGTCTCCCTGCCCCCAACTTGTGCGCTCTTTCTCTCTCTCTCAAACAAATAAATAAAATCTTTAAAAAAAGAAAAAAAAGTGACACTGTTGTGGACTGAATGTTTGTGGCCCTCTAGAATTCATATGTTGAAATTCTAACCCAACCTGATGTTGGTAATATTAGCAGAGAGAGCCATGGGGAGGTAATAGGTCATAAGGGTGCCCTTGAAAGGTGATGAAGAAATCCACGCTCTCTCTTTCTGCCCTGTGAGAAAGTGCTCTTGCACTTCCTAGCCTCTAGAAAATTGTGAGAAAAGACATATTTGTTCTTCAAGCCACCCAGCTATGATATTTTTGCTAGAGCAGCCCAAAGTGACCTTTTAAATTAAAAATAGCATGTGCAGAGGTGCCTGGCTGGCCCAATCAGTGGAGTGTGCCACTCTTGATCTTGGGGTCATGAGTTCGAGCCCCATGTAGGGTGCAGAGGTTACTTAAATAAGTAAAACTTTAAAAAATAAAAATAGCATATACACTTTAATCCTTCCTTTTTTCTTGTATTCCCATCTATTAATGCACTGCATTACTTTCACAAAAATAAGTCATTGTCCTTAAAACAGAAGACAGCACTTAACTGTTCTTTAAAAAAATCTCCTGCTTTACCAGTCTTCCCTCAGTTTTCCCCCATTCTCCCACTGTTCCTATTTTGATTATATTTATTTCTCAGTGAAGTTCCTGCACTTGATTTCTAAACACAAAATGTTCCAAGCATAAGCTTTAAACATGTTGTTTTTGTTTGCACTCGTGTTTGTAATAATTCCATTTAAAAAATTGATTTTAGTCCTGTTAAAGCCCACAGGGAGGGACATATGAGGACATGGGGAGAAAATGCGGAGAGATGGAATCAACCATAAAGGCCCCCCAGTAGCTGATTTATTTTTCTCAAGGCTTTTATCACAGACTACGGTGAAGAGTTACTTTCAGTGTTCTAAAATGTCCCCCTCCCACACTAGAAGTCCTTTGTTATGCAACATAGTGCTTTTAGGGGTGGTGAGGAGAGAAAAAAAAGCTTAGGAAAACACCCAGGAACAAGGCCTGCCTGGTAAATAAAGAAAAGCCCCCAGTGAGGGGCTACAGATAGGTAAATCTGTATAGATAGGGATAGAGGACATTGATTTATTGCAAGGAGTTGGCTCAGGCGATGGCAGAAGCCAGGGAGTTTTGAGCTCTGCAATCAGCCAGCTGCAGACAGGAGAGCGCATGGTGGAATTCCAGTCCAGAGGCCAACAGGCTCAAGATTCTGGAAAAAGGACAGGAGGATCAGTTCAAAGGAAGGAAGAATTCTCTGACTCAGGAGAGGGTCAGCTTTTCTGTTCATGGGTACAACCACTGTCCCTTTCTCCCTGGAAATCTGCAAGCTACCTGTCCTCTTCTTGCCTCCCTGTGGAAACCTAGCCTCCCTCAGAACTGCCCCACCAGGCCTGGCCACAGATGGAGGGCAGACGTGGGGTTCAGTTCTCAGAGGTTTCTAGAAATGAGCAACTGGCTTCCCATTCACAGAGGGTTAGTTTCTGACTAGAAAGTCCTCCGAGGGTGAAAGACAGAGGCAGCATCCGGGGTGTCTGGAGGCTTCAATGGAGGCAGACTGGGTGTTCCTAAAAGACCCAAGGTGCCTTGGCCTTGAGCTTTCTCTCTTTCTCATTTTCTCTGCCAAGGCAGCTGCATTTCTCTCTTGCCATATTCCTCCTCCTCTCAGAAATTCAGAGTCAACAGCACACATGCCTGCCCTCCCCCACTCCTTCCCCTGACACTCACAAAACCCACCATTTTTAGTTATTTTTTTTTTTGCTGTGCAATTGGTCACAGAGTTTGGGAGCTAAAGCATCTTGTCCAATCTCCTACATTCTTAAAAAGGAATACTGAATGCAGACAGAAGAAAGGGTTAGCACAGGTGGAGAAGGTGCATGACCTTGACATTTCTAGGCTTTGTTGGGTGTGTGTGTGTGTGTGTGTGTGTCTGGGGGGACACAGGGGCAGCACCCTGCAAACCTCCTCCGCCCATACAGGCAGACATCACCTACCTCGGCCAGCAAATTCCCTGCCAATGGGGACACCCAGCCGTTTTGCTCAGCTTCTCTCCTCTCACAGCTGACTCCCTTATCCCCCTCTCCTCGCCCCTCCTTCTCTGACGTCACCCACAAGCTCTTTGAGGACTGGCTCTGGCCCTGGAAGGAAAGTCAGGCCTGGGGTGAGGAGCAGGAGAAGAAAGGCAGAGAGGTGGGGTACTAGGACTGACAGGCCTCAGAGTCAAGAATGCCAGTATCACACACAGGGTATCGTGTGTGTTTCCACAACCCCCAAAAGCAGCAGAGCTTTAAGTGGTAGTAAGAGAGCACAACCAAGTGTTCTGTTGACAAGGTGCTCTACCCACTACACTTTCTACCTGCAAAGAAGGAATTATCTTCTTTAGATGAACAAATTCAGAAGAGAAGATGAACAGAAAGAGAAATAAGCATAAAAAGGGAAGTGAGATTCAGAACTGAGGGTGGTCTGTGGGGTCCAGGGCGGAAAGGGAGCTAACAGGTCAAAGTCGCTCAGAAATAAGTGAAAGAGAAGCAAGAGAAATAGGAGGACAGGCAGAGAGATCCAGGTGGAGAGATGGCTGGCTTTGAAGATGGGACCCCAAAACCAAAGCATTTGGGCAGCCTCCAGGAGCTGAACAAGTCAAGGAAATGATTTCTCCCCCCAGGTCCTCCAGAAGAACACAGCCCTGTCAACACCTTGATCGCAGCCGGTCGGCTTCTGAGCTACAGCAGTGTATGATAATAAATGTATTCTTTCAAGTCACTAAATTTGCCGGGCATTTGTTGCTGCAGCCATAGGAAAGGAATGCACTCCACGGATCGTAAGGAGGAGCCTGCCAGACGCTTCAGAGTCTAGGTTTGTAATAGCCACAGCTTTCTTTCTCTCATGCCCAGTGTCTGTCACCTATTTGTTGATTAGCAAAATTTTTAACACCTTCCTCTTTTTTTTTTAACTTACAAAACAATATATGTGCTATTTTAAAATAATTCAGTGGCTTTTTAAAAGATTTTATTTATTTGACAGACAGAGATCACAAGCAGGCAGAGAGGCAGGCAGAGAAAGAAGAGAAAGCAGGCTCCCTGCTGAGCAGAGAGCCCGATGTGGGTCTCGATTCCAGGACCCTGGGATCATGACCTAAGCTGAAGGCAGAGGCTATAACCCACTGAGCCACCCAGGTGCCCCAATTCAGTGGCTTTAAAAAAAAAAAAAAAAAAGATTTTTATTTAGTTATTTGACAGAATAGCACATGCAGGGGGAGCAGCAGAGAGAGAAGCAGACCACCCACTAATCGGGGAGCCTGATACCTGGCTGGATCCCAGGACCCTGAGATCATGACCTGAGCCAAAGGCAGACACTTAACGACTGAGCCACCCAGGCGCCCTAACTCAGTGGTTATGAAGGTAAGTATCAATACCCAACTCCTCTCTTAGCTCTGCCCGGTGTATAAGCAATGTAAGATGGTTTTCTTCTTAAAAGAATGTAATCATATGCTCCATTCTAATGCAACTTGAAGCTTTTAATTAAAAATATCTAGGACCTGTAGTAGATTTACCTCGTCTTTAAAAATAATCCCATATTATCGTCTATAAAAATATATTATATCACTTGCTCACTTGTTCATAAATTATCTCAGATTTATTTCTCAACAAACTGCCCTGCCGCACTCCCTGGACGGGGGCTGGGGTCCCCATCCCAGATCTAGGGCCGCATCTCCCTGCAGAAATGGATACAAAGCGAGGCTTCTTTCGTCCGGGGACTGAGGGCCAGGCTCCGCCCCAGCGCTACAGCCACCAATCAGCTCCTGGGACGCCCCCTCTCCCCCGCCCCGCTCGCCCCCCTGTCTGCCTGAGACTTTCCACGTCCCCAGCCTCATCCGCCGCCCACTCCCTTCTCACCTGAGAAGCTCCTTGCCTTAGGGAACGGCCGTGGCCCTTCCGAGCCAGTCCTCTCCGCCCCGAACCCGCGCTGCAGAAAAGGCCGGGCAAACGGTAAGTGAGAGTCAGCGATGGAATCTGGACCCAAAGAGGCCTGGGATCGACAGAGGCCACCGCCCGGAGCGCTGCGACCCAGGGGTGGGGTGGGATGGGGGAGACCCGGAGACAGAGGGAATGCCCGAGGAGACCGTGTGTGCTGTGGGGTAGAGAAGAATGGGGACTGGTACGGGGCCTCCGTTTGTCCCCAAGGGGAGGGTGGCAGACGTGTTTAATAGAATTTCTTTCTGTTTACCTCTCGGATTCTTCTCTGCTGTCTCCTGCAACTCGGTCTGTGTTTTCATCTTGCTGCAGTGTTTGTCACCCTTGCCTGTCAGGAGGCGATGACCTTCCCTCTACCCATTTTCTTGTGCTTTTTTTGTGCGTGTGCTCTGCGAGGAGCTATTGAGATATGAGCTAAAAGGAACCCTGGAGGTAATGTTACCCATCTCCTGGGGCCTTGCTCTTAAATTATCTAGGTGTTGCTGGTCTCCGCAGGACCACTCCCACCGCCCCCCACCCCCAACTTTGACCCTTGAAAGGTCAAAGTCCTGACATGCTCCAGGGCTCTAGGTGCCCAAAGGCTCTGAGTGTGTCTGCGCTGGGTGAGGGCGGTGCGCTGGGTGAGGGCGGTGCGGGTGCGGGAGGGGTGGTGGTGGTTAGAGTAGGTGCAGTGAAGCCTGCAGAACGTTTAGTCTGGAATGTGTTTGGCCTGAAGCTGTAAATACTGGATTATACAGTTCCCAGGTAAACCGCAGGAGCTGGCCAATGAGTTGGGTAAACCTGCAATGGAAGGAGAAGGCTTTAATTATAGGAGAAAAAGACTTATGAATCAGATAATAATTAAACTTCTTGAAAGAAGTGCAAGTTCAATTAGACATAAAGGACCGAATGACCTGTCTAGCAAACCATGCATCCATCCATCCATCCATCCTCCATCCATCCTCCATCCATCCATCCATCCTTTCATACTCCAAATTATTTATTTGTCCACCGACTTCATTTCAGTATCTTGTTTTCTTTTTTGCTTTGGTTTGTTTTTTTTTTTTTTAATTTATTAGAAAGGGGTATATAAAACATCTAAGAACAGTCTAAAGAATAATGAACAGAATGCCTGACCGTCTCCTAGACTGAAAAAATGACATTGCAGTACCACAGTAGCTCCTTAAGCCCTTCTCCCTTCCATGAGAGGTGACAGCTGATTTTTGGATTAATCATTTCCTTGCTTCTCTTTATAGTTTTGTGATTTGTGTGTGTATTCCAAAAACATATACATGTTTGCTTTCCCTATTTTTTAAGTTTTCATGTTAATGACATTATACTGTAGATACTCAAGTTTTTGAGATTCACCCTTCATGATTCCTTCCTTTTCACTGTTTATGGTAGGAGTATACTATAACTTCTCCATTCTACATTTAGGTTTTGCTAGTTTGGGAAATGTATTAGTTATCTATTGCTGTGTGACAAATTATCCCAACACTTAGCAGCTTAAAACAAAAACCTATTACCTCACAGTTTCTGTCGGTCAGGAATCCAGGAGGAGCTTGGCGGGGAGTGTCTGATGCAGTATCTCTCACTGGCTGTAAGCAGCATTGGCTGGGACTACAGTCTTCTCAAGGCTGAGAGTAGAGGAAAACCCTTCCAAGCTCCCTCAAGTAACGGTTGGCAAGCCTCTTGGCCTCACTGGCTTTGGTTGGACACATCATTTCTTTGCCAAATGGGCTTCTGTTTAGAAACTAGTCAAAACATGGCGGCTTGCTTTCTCCAGGATAAAGGCTACCTGAGAGAAGAAGAGATAAAGATGAAGGCCAGATTCTTGTTGTAACCTAATCTCAAAAGTGACATGTGATCTTCTGTTTATTAGAAGTGAATCACTAGTTGTAGACAACACTCAAGAGAAAGGGCTTACACAAAACCATGAATATCTGGAGGCAGGGATTATTGGGGGCCATTTTAAAGGCTGCCTACTACAGGGGATATTAACAAATAATGTTCTCTAGCATTCCTACATGTGGCTTCTGGTTCACATCCACAGGCTCACTCTGGTTCCCTCAATTGCACACTCGGGCATAGAATTACCAAGTTATAAGATTTGTGTATGTGCAAATTTATTAGGTTATTTCCAATCTGTTTCCGAAGTATTGAGGGAGTAAAGAGGGTTTTTACTCTCTCTTTGCAAGACATGAGAGTTCCTATTACTCCACATACTTGTTATAACTTGGTATTATCAAATTTCATTTTTAGCCTGTCTTGTGCACATGAAATAGTGTTCCACTGTGATTTTAATTAGCATTTCTCTGATAACTAATGAGGTGTCCATCTCTTCAGACATTGGTGAAATATTGTGGTTTCTCTCTGAAATCCTGATTCCTGTCTTTTACTCATTTTCATATTGGGTTGTTTGCTTTTTTTCTTATTGCCTCATTGGAATGCTTTCCTTATATAATGTGGATGATAACCAATTTGTTGTCAGCTATATATGCTGCAAATATCTTCTTCCAATTTGGTGCTTAGTTTTTCTTTCTCTTTATGTCCATTTCTTTCAATGAACCAAGTTTTGAATTTTAATTGCAAGTTACCAATATTTTCTTTTATAAAAAGAATAAATTAATTTTAGTACATTTACCTCTTAAAGCATTTATAGTTTTGCATTTGGCGATTTGTCTTAATCTACCTGGAAACTGATTGTTATATTGTTTATTCAATATGAATAATCAATTGTCCCAGCACCAGTGATCGGCAAGAATTCAGATTTTCATATACATGAATTTGTTTTAAGTTTCCTGTAGTTATCTATTTCCTTAATGATTCTAGGTTTATAAGAAGTCTTAAAATATGGTAGTAAAATTCTTCCCATTTTTTTATTCTTCTTCAAGAGTTTTTAGCAATTCTTGGATCTTTGATCTTCCATATAAATATATTTTTTAAAGATTTTATTTGTTTTAGAGAGAGCATGTGCAAGCAGGTGGAGGGGCAGAGGGAGAGAGAAAGAGAGAGAGAGAAAATCTCAAGTAGACTCTGCACTGAGCATGGAGCCTGATGTGGGGTTCAACCATGTGGCCCTGTGATCATGACCCAACCAACCAACCGAGAGTCAGACACTCAACCAACTGAGCCAATAGATGCCTCCATCTAAATATTTAAATAAACTTATCAAGTTCTCCAAAACAAGGAACAAACGTGTAAACAAACCTGTTGGAATTTTGGTTGATATTGCATTAATTTTATATATCAGTTTGGGGAGACAAGTCCTCTTTAAGATGTTGCCTTTTTCCATCTATGAACTTGGTACATAATGCTATTTATTTAGTTCAACTTCAATGTTTTTTAATGTTTTTTATAATATTTTTTATTGTTTTTCTTCTGCTATGTTTATTAAATTTATTTCTAAATACATTATATTTTTACTGTGATTGTAAATGTTTTCTTTTAGAAAATTATATTTTGTTGCTTATTGTTCCTGGTGTATAGAAAATCAGTTGCCTTTTATATATTGACTCTATATCAAATGTGACAAACTCTATTAGTAATTCTAAATTTACCTGTATAGTCTTTCAGATTTGTTACACAGGCAGTCATATCACCTAAAAATTGGCAGTATTGTTTCTTCCTTTCCAATCCTTATACCTTTAATTTCTTTTTCTTGTCTTAACTGCATTGGCTAGGACTTTCAGTATAAAGTTGAATAAAGGTTTTATCCTTTTTTTATCCTTAAGATAAAAAGAAAGATTTCATTATGTAAACTTTGGCATTTGCAATGGTTAGTTTATAAATGCCTTGTTCAATAATAAGAAAGTTTGATTCTTTTTCTGGGAAGCACTTTTTTTAAATGAGTAGATATTTTATTATAGAATGCTTCTTCTATAGCTATCGATTTTCTCATATGTTTTTTCCATTTAAATATGTTAATATGATGAAGATAGTCTTCAGTCTTAAATATTTAATCAACTTTGCATCCCTGGAATAAACTGTCTTTTGTAAATATGCAATAATTTTTACATAATGATATAGAGATAAGCATTAGATATTTGCATTTATATATGTGAAATGAGATTGGCATGCAATTATCCTCTTTGGTTCTAACTTTATTATTTGTTGATGTCACCTCATAAAATAAGATGGGTAATATTCTCACTATTGCTATTCTGTGGAAGAATCTGGGTTAGGTTGGAATTATCTGGTCCTTGAATATCTCCTCAAATCACCAGCAAAACCCCAGAGTGTGGAGTTTATGTTATCAAAAGGTATTAAACTTATTGGTTCAATTACTTTAAGGATTATAGGACTATCTAGGTTTTCTTATGAGTCAACTTTCATGAATTTATTTTCTAAGATATTTAACTGTTCTATATCTATATCATATATATTTCAAGCTTAATAGAATAAAATTGTTCATAATATTCTCTCATTATGTTTAGTTTATCATTATTATGACCTGTACACTTTCTCATTTTGTTTTGACTAATTTTGCCAGAATTTAGACTACTTTATTAGCTCTTTCATTTACTTATACACACATACATAAAACTTAAATTTTTCCATTAATTGATATTTATTTTATTAGTTCTTCTTCTTTGAATTTTTGTTATTTATTTTCTAAGCTTTTAAGGTATATGCTTAGCTCATATGCTTAACTCATTAAGCTCTTAAATTTGTGTCACTGCTTTTTAGCTGTATCTCAAAAGTTTTGATACGAATATTTTGCAATCATGTAGCTGTAAGTATCTATAATTTTCATTATGGTTTCTTATTTAAGCCATGCATTTTTTTTACAACAATGTATTTTAATTTCTAGTTACTCACATGAAAATTCTTTTATTATCTTGCAGTAAATGTTGCCTAGTTCATTATGTAGTCAGAGAATGTGTGATATCAGTTCCTTTGGACTTTTGAAGCTAGCTTTATGACCTAGCACCTGGTCCGTTAAATTTGTGCTCTTGAAGATAATGTGTAGTGTCTAATTAACAAGTATGGCAATTATACAATCCAGATCTGCCATATCTTATCAATTTTTTATCTGTTTGAATTGTCAATTACCAAAAAAAAAATGTTACAATCTCTCACTGTGATGGTAGATTTTGAAATTTCTCATTGTAGATGTGTATAGTTTTACTTTATGTATTTTGAGGCTATGTTATTAGTGAATTGGAGTAAATTGAAAAATTTAACATTATGTAAGGATTCATTATTATGGCTACCTATTAATGCTTTTAGTCTTAAACTCTTAATTTGCTCAGCTATAAAGTCAAGGTTTCTTTGACTAGTGTTGACCCAGATTGGTAATTACCTTTAAGAAAGATTTATCTTTCGGGGTGCCTGGGTGGCTCAGGGGTTAAAGCCTCTGCCTTCGGCTGAGATCGAGCCCCGCATCAAGCCCCACATCGGGCTCTCTGCTCGGTGGGGAGCCTGCTTCCCCCTCTCTCTCTGCCTGCCTCTCTGCCTACTTGTGATTTCTGTCTGTCAAATAAATAAATAAATAAATCTTAAAAAAAAAAAAAGATTTATTTTTCATCCTTTGACTTTAAATCTTTCTAAATCTGTTTTAAGTCATATATATAGGTCACAAACTTACCTGTAGTTTTTCATTGCTCATTTTGAAATTATTGCTTGAGTGGTGCCTGGGTGGTTCGGTTGATTGGGCATCTGACTCTTGATTTTGGCTCAGGTTATTATCTCAGAGTCATGAGATTGAGCTCGGCATCAGGCTCCACACTCAGCAGAGATTCTGTTTGAGAGTCTCTCCCTTTCCCTTGACCCCTCCCCTTCCCAAACAAATAAATCTTAAAAAATAAGTACATAAATTAAAAAATAAAATTAGTGTTTGACAATTTATAACTTACCATTGAATAATTTATTCCAATTATATTTATTGTGATTAGTAGTGCAAACAGATTTATTTCTGTCTCTCTCTCTCTCTCTCTTTTTTTTTTTGCTAATTATTTTTTTGTGTGCTTTATCTGTCTCTTTTATTCCTTTGTTTACCCATTTTACTACTACTCTTATTTGGAAATTATGTGTTGTAATGTTTTAGGCTGAATGTTTTAGGAATACTCTAGTTGTATAACACATTTAATTCATAATATTTATTGGGGTATAATTGAGAAATTTTTCATATATATAAGATGCACAAAGTGATGTTTAGATATATGTATACATTGTGAAATGATTACCACATCAAGCTAATTAATATATTGATCACCTCACATAGTTTACCTTTTGTTTGTGTGTGTGTGTGAACAATTGAGATGTATTATCTTAGTAAATTTCAAGTATATAATACGATATTATTAACTATAGTCCCTGTAATATACATTAGATCTCCAGAACTTATTTATGTTACATACCTGAATTTTGCAGCCTTTGATCTATACTTCTCTTCATTTCTCCCACCTCCCAGCACCATGCTACTTTTTGCTTCTGAGTTTGACTATTTTAGATTCTACATATAAAGGAGGTCACACATATTTGTCTTTGAATTATTTTGAAACTTTGAAACATTATAATGCCCTCAAAGTTCATCCATGTTGTCACAAATGGCCAGGTTTTCTTCTTTTTTTATGGCTAATTAAATTCCATTGTATATACATACAACAATTTATTTATCCATTCATTCATTGGATAATGACTTAAGTCATTTTCATTTTTCATATCTTGACTACTGCAAATAGTGCTGCAATGAACATGGGAGTGCAAACATTACTTCCAGATACTGATTTCATTTTCTTTGAATATATACCCAGAAGCTGGGTTCCTGGATAATATGGTAGTTCTGTTTTCATTTTGGGGAGGAACCTCTATGCTGTTTTCCATAATGACTTTACCAATGTACATTCACATCAACAGTACATAAGTGTTTCCTTTTTCCCTTACCCTCACCAATACTTGTTATCTTTTTGATAGTAGTCCTTCCAACAGGTGTGAGATAATATGTCATGGTTTAGATTTGTATATCCTGATAATTAGTGGATTTGAGTACTTTTTCGTATACCTATTGGCCATTTGTATGTCTTCTTTTGAGAAATGTCCATTTAGGTCCTTTGCTTATTTTTAAATTGGATTATTTATTTTCTTGCTAGTGAGTTGTTTGAATTCCTTATTTATTTTTTGTATTAACCCTTACTGGGGATATAAAATTTACAAACATTTTCTCCCATTCCATAGGTTATCCCTTCCTTCTGTTGATTATTTCTTTTGCTGTGCAGATGCTTTTTAGTTTGAAGTAGTCCCACTTGTGTACTTTTGCTCATTACCTGTGTTTTTGGGGTGATATCCAAAAATGTGTTGCCCAGACCAATATCAAGAAGTTTATTCCCTATGTTTTCTTCTAGTAGCTTTCCAATTTCAGGTCTTAACATTTAAGTCTTTAAGACATTTAGAGTTGATTTGCATATATGCTATGAGACAAGAGTCCAGTTGCATTTTCTGCATGTGGATATCCAGTTATTCCAACACCATTTATTGAAGAGTCTATCCTTTCCCTATTTCTTTGTACCTTTGTTGACAGTGAGTTGAATGTAAATGTGTGGGCTTATTTCTGGAGTCTTCATTTTTTTTCCCATTGGCCTATGTGTTAGTTTTTATGCAAGTACCATAATACTTTAATTCCTATAGCTTTGTAATATAATTAGAAATCAGGTATTTGTAATGCCTCAAGTTTTATTCTTCTAGCTGAAGCATGCCTTGGCAATTGGAGTTCTTTTCTGGTTTATATGATGTTTAGGATTTCTTTTTTCTAGTGTTATAAGAAATGCCATTGGAATTTTGATAGGGATTGTATTAAATCTGTAGATAATTTTGGTTAGTATGAACATTTTAACATTACTAATTCTTCCAATCCATGAACATGGAATATCTTTTCATTTATTTGTGTCTTCACTTTCTTTCTTCAATGTTTTGTAGATGTCAATGTAGAGATCTTTTACTTCCTTGGTTAAATTGGTTCCTAAGTATTTTATTGTTTTTAATGATATTGCAAATGGGATTGTTTTCTTATGGTTTTCTATATATGAGTTTTATGAATTTTAATTCTATAGTGAAATTCTCCAGCCTTGCTTCTATAATTTTTCAACATATTGACTCAGTTAAAGTCAATCCCTAAGAATGCAAATGTCCAAATCAACCATGAGTCTATTTCTATTATTTGTTGTTTCTTCTGAGTACTTGGCAATGTAATCGGATTTTTAGCCTCTCCCTAAATTTTTTATTGGGTAAAGGACATCATGAATGAAAAATTATAAAGTTATACTTGATGTTATTGTTACTCAGAGAGGATTTTTTGGGGGATGAGAAATGATAAAGCACCAGAAGATTACTTTTATGCTATCAAACATTAGTTTTAAGCTTTCTTAAAACTGATGCACTTTAAGTTTTTACTTTACTCAAGACCATATTCTTTACTCCAAAGGTGTCATTATTTTGATATGCCATGAATCCTCTCATGTCTCAACTGAAAGCAGAGTGTGTTGACAAGAGTATATTGTTTTTGTGGGACTTGACCTCCATTGCTTTATTCCCAGAACAGTATAGCTACTGAAATAACTGTCACCTGTTTAACATTTAACCACCGTTTTCAACAAGTTTTGGTGGATTTTTGGAGGTAGCAGTCCCTCTCTGTATGTGCATAGCTTAAGAGAAAGACAGTGACAAATTAAGGGGAATTTGTACATAGATTTTTTTATATTCAGTTCTCAGAGATACCTTCTTGTCTGAAATTTTGCCCTATGAGTTCAGTTGGTTTGAGAATCTTGATTCACTAAGACTGACACTTTCTGTTTGGCCTCACTTTTTCTGCATTGTGAACTAGAAAATGCCCTAAATGGAAAATCCCCAGCAGATGTGGAGCTCATGTCCTGTGTGTTTCTTCCCTTGGGATTATAGCTTCTCAAGTTCTCCTTGTGTTGTTTGCTCTTCAGAATCTTCCTTTGTCTCCTATATTTTGTCCAACTTTTACTGCTGTGAGTTTTCAGTGGAAGGGTTGTTCCAAATAAGGTATTCTCT
The DNA here is from genome assembly GCF_902655055.1 of Lutra lutra. Classification (NCBI taxonomy): domain Eukaryota; kingdom Metazoa; phylum Chordata; class Mammalia; order Carnivora; family Mustelidae; genus Lutra; species Lutra lutra. The sequence goes on along the minus strand of NC_062288.1, from coordinate 97,625,580 downwards.
CAATGCCAGATTTAAAACTCTTATCATTTTGTCTTGCATTTCAGGTAATTTATCTAATATTATTGTATTTCTTCTTGAGATACATCCTTTAGAATTTCCTTAAAAATCTTTTGAAAATAATTTCTCGAATATATCTGAAAATAATCTTATCTTTGTTTTTAAGACACTTGTAATGGAAGATAGTGCCAGGTCAGCACTAGGGGTAAGAAAGAAGGGAGGGTAGTATCCAGTTTTAGATTATTATAGATGCCGCTGCCTTGAACATCCTAGTATGTGTCTTTCGGTGATGCAGATATATACATTTCTCTTTGGCATAAACCTAAGAGTGGTATTACCAAATAGTCCTTTTTACCTCCAAATTATATTTGTAATATCTTAAAAATACAAAAAGTCTAAAGAAAAAAATTAGTAGCCAACCCTCTCCACTTCCAGAGGTAACCAAATATGTCCATATTTTTCCTGCTTAGATAAACATAAAAGCTCAAGAGAAGCATTACAAATTTTTAGCTGAAAATATATATGGAGAGCGTTCCTCAAGATATGACTTGAGCTTGTCCTTTTTAAGAACTGCATAATATTTTATAGTATGGATTTTTAATAAATTGTTCATGCCGATTTAGCTGAGTATTTATAGAACATAATATTTCAAAAGTTATTTCATTACATTCAGGATTTCATGGCAATCTCATGGTAGAAACTGGAAAAACAGAAACTCTAGAAGGATATAGGATTTAAAATGGTGCTAATGAAGTGAAGTCTGAAACAGAGAGAGGCTAGAACTAGCTGAAATGTTAGCAGATACAGGAAGAAAGCAAAGTGCTTATTGAAGATTAAATAAGAGAAGATGAAGAAGAGGAGAAAACTTACAACATAGGAAAGCTGTGATTTGATTCATTCTCACTGTTAAGCTGCTCTTTGTCTTGTTGAGGAGTGTGCTAAGAGTTCCTCATCCCACATTCATGTATCTTGTCCATCCATCCACCAAACAGACATTACCAAACACCTGTTCGTGGCCACATGATGAAGTGGAGAATCTGAAGAAGAATAAAATAAAGTTCTTGACTTATGTTTAGTCTAGTTTGGAAACTTTTAATGAAACCCTGAAGTGATACAGGATATAGGAATCTATCCCCTTTATCACTGAATCCACATTCCTGTGGAAGGTCCAGCCTGGACACTGTTTTGTGGTAGGGGACCATTTTTAACGGTTTGGTCAGGGACACCTTCTTCTTAGGCACCAGAGAATAAGGGCCAGTGCAGTGATTGGTTAAGGGTGAGGAAACAGCAGAGTGTACAGAGGCCACACAAATCTTTCAGGCCTTTGGGACCAGCCATAAAAGGGCCAAGTGGTTTTTCTCCCAGCTTCTAAAGTTGAGCTCCCCAAGCTGGATGAGAAGACATGGATTCAAGGCGGGACCATATTTTGAGCTTATGGCTCAAAAGTCAGGTGTTATATTTTGCTCTTACTTGACTAAAATGAGACAGGACTAGGGACACAGTTCAAGAATTCTCCACACAGAGAGAAATCATACTTATGGAGGTGTCACTACCAGCTATTTGTGCAAGGATATTTCATCTATTTTAGTTCATTAAATTTATCAATTTTTGTCACAAAATAATATATATTCCTACTGAAATGTTAGAGGTGTGTGAAGAAAACATACTTAAAACTAATCTACTCTTAACTCTCTGAAGTAACTGATTCTAACAGTTAGATGTATGCTTTCCATATAACTTCTGTGTTTATATAAGCATATGTAATAAATTTTTCCCTACAAAAATGCAAGCTATTTTTAATACCTTGTTAAATGTTCATTAAAAATATAAACATAGATACAGCCTAACTCCTAGCACATATATGTATATTTAACTCATCCTTGTAAATAGTTATGTATCGTTTTATATACAAATCTATATTTATCAACCCCTCCCTTGTTGGTAAATAGTTCACGGATTTATTTCTTAACAAATCGCGCCGTAGCACTCCCGCACTCCCGGAGTCCTGCCGGGACTCCATCCAGGATTTGGGGCTGCATTCTCTGGCAGAAACAGACACAAAGCGGGGCCTCTGAGGTGTGGGGGCGGCCGGCCAGGCTCCGCCCCCCCGCCGTAGCCGCCAATCAGCTCCCGGGTTGTGCCCCTCCCCCCCAGACCCTCTGCACTGCAGCCCATCTACCCCTGCACGCCTCCCGCCGCCACCTCCAATTACCGAATCCGCAGGCTGACTGCCCTGTCTCCTTGTCGCGTCTCTGCAGAGCAGTCCCTTCCCCCTTCAGAGTAGCCCCGTGTGAAAACTGCTGGATAACGGGTGAGTATCGTCCAAAGATGGTTCCGGAACCGGAGCAGGCCCCGGCGTGCGGAGCAATTCCGCGCAACCGGAGTGGGAGAAGGAGCGACCCAGACGAGGTCCAGAGGAGCGCGGGGGAGGGGCGCCTGTCGGGCTGCGAAGGTAGTCAGGGTCTGGGCCTGAGACCGCTTGGGCCTAGGGAGGCAGATGTTTTCCAAAGATTCCCTCTGGGGTCTCCATCTCTGTGTCTGGTTCTCCTGGCTCATATTTCTTGCGTGCTTCATTTTTCTCCAGGAATTTCAGCCCTTTTACAACACTTTTCATGATGAAATATTTCGAACCTGCAGATACATAAAGAAAATAATATAACAGAATTATCAGATGCGGACATTATATTACCCTTGCTTCAGCACACTTGCTCTCCCTGGCCCCCACCCCGTAGGTGTGTATGTGCGTCTCCCCCCACCACTGGTATGTGTGTGTGTGTCCTTCTTTCTAAGAAACAAAACCTGACAGCTAAAATCCTTTCCCTGTCAAATTTCATGTCCATCCTCAGATGTAAGTTAGTGTCTATCCTTCTCACGTAATATTTTTGTCTATTTATTATTTATTTTTATGTAAGCAATAGGTGCGTTTTTGTTTTGCATTTTAAAATTTTCCAGACAACTCAGTATTTGGGGGGGTTGCCTTGCAGTGCTATTATCTTGTCATTTGAGACTGGAGAGGGGCTTAGCAAGCAAGTCTTCAGTCTTCCTTGTTTATTAGCTCAGAACCCTGAGCTCTGTCAGGAGGGAGTTAAAGGACTAAAGGACATGCTCACTGTCAGTCAAGTGGTCCTTCACGGGGCAGGATCCTGAAGGTTCTCTTGATTTCTGTTCCTGTCATTCCCTCTATGTTTTATGCCATTGAGCTCACCAACCCACATCCCCTATTGGCTATTAATTATATGATTCAGTTTGGGGAAAGATTTGAAGAAGAAAGGAAAGAGGAAAAGGAGGTAGTAGGGGGCTCCAGAAAGAAAATATGACTTGGATTTGGACCAAAATTCTAGCCAGTATATTTAAAAATATGCATTTTCCTGGAACATGAAGTATTGAGTCTTAGGACAGCCTGAATGTTTTATTTAACAGGCACTGGTCCAGTCTTACTGTATGCCAGTCATTGATCTAAGAACTTTACAAGTATTCAGTCACCTAATTTAGGCCTTACAATAAATCTGTAATATAGGTACTAATTTTATCATTCCCACTGTACAGGTAAAACTGAGTGCAGAGCAATTAAGTAACTTGCTGAAGCCACTCAGCCTGTAGATTGTAGCATTGAGACCTGAACCCAGGACATCTGGTGACACTCTGAGTTTTTAACTGCTGTCCTAGCTTGCATTTTACATGCTAGATCTAGCATCCGAGGACAATGAAGTCATGAACAAAGTAGAACTCACAGTTCACAGAAGGGAGGAGCGGCTGTCAACTGGTGATCAGAGAAGACTTCAAGAAAGAAATAGGAACGGAAATGTACACAGAAGGGTAGACACTAGCTACCTATTGTCTATTTCAAATGTAATATATTCTTAACTTACAAAAGTAACATAGACAACAATGCAAACAATGCAGAGCTATATAAAAGTTGCCGTGTGCTCTTCCTCAGGTCAGACATTAACGGGTAGAGATGTAGCCCTCCTTTCTCCCATCATAGTACAAATATGTAAAGGGCGATTTTTTATTATAAAAATGAAAGCACAGCTAATAGTTTTGTATAATTTTTGCCCCCCTCCCGCAGTATGTCAAATATACCCCCTGCCCACAACCAAATGGAGATCTAAGCTTTTCCTAAGAATTGAATAATATCGCACAGAAGGTGTCCTATCATATATTCAGCCTTTCCCTTAGTAACGAATAGTCAGAGAAGTTTGTCTGTAATAGAACGGCCGTCCACTCTGCCAGGATGGGGGCCACTGCAATGCCAAGCCAGCAGGGCCAGCGACACAAAGAAGCGCTGTCCCTTGCCAAGCGCCGCCCCCTGGGCTCGCTCTCGCGCCCGGGAGGAAGTGGGAAGGAGGAACCCCTCCCCCCCCCCCAATCCCGGCTGCGCCTCCTCCCGGCTACCAGCTCGCTCGCCCGCGCGCCGCGGGGCTGCCTGCAGGGAAGCCCCTTCCCCAGCGCACCGTGCACCCCCAGCCCTGCCCGCAGCTGCCGCCGAGACCCGGTGAGTGGCCCTCTGCCGACGCCCTGCAGGCGGGAGAAGGGGTGGCTGGCGGGGGAACTCGGCCTGGCTCTGGGGGAGGGCGGTGCCGGAGGCCGAGGGGGCGCGAGGGGGCGCGGGCGGACCTGCGGGACCTGCGGGAGGGGCGTGCCGCGGGCCCGGGGGCGCCGGGATCTGGGACGGGTCTCTGCATGATTGTGTCCTAGCCCCCGTTGCTGACTGTTTTCTGCTCTGGGCTCCGCGTCGCCGCTGCCGCATTGCTGCCCCTCTCCGGGTTCTGACATCTGATGTTTGTGTCTGCGTGCTTTGTGTGGTCGAGATTCGTACAGGCCCGACCTCAAGAACAGCATCTCCTCCGCAGCTTCGTCGGAGCCGAGGGAGGAGTCAGGGCTTGCTCAGGGTCACACAGGTGGCTGGTGACAGAGCATCACTTCTGTCCTACTGCCCTTTGATCTTTGCAAACACTGGCTCTAGGTCTGACTTCCCTTACCCACTCTCACTAGTCCCCGGAGACACACGTGTGTGTGTGTGTGTGTGTGTGTGTGTGTAAGTAAATGCAAGAGGCGGCAGTGGTCTGTGTACCCCTACCTCACCCAAACGGTGCCTGTGGGTCTGGAGCATTCCCTGCCAGGCAGAGCTTTTCCGCTCTGCTCCCCTCCTCCCCCTACTACCCTCCCCACCCCAGGCCCCCTCCATTCCTCCACCGACGTCACGGACAAGCTCTTTGCGGACTGGCTCTGGGCCTGTGTAAGAAAGTCTGGCTGGGGTGAGGGCCTGGAGAGGAGCAGAGAGGATCCCACACCAGAACTCAGTATGGACAACCCCTCGAATTTAAGAACGACCTGTGTCCCGCGTTGTCCATTTCTTAGGACACTGTCCTCTGGGAGGCAGGCTGGTCAACACTCCGGGGCTTGTGCTCCCCATGATGCTGCTCTCCTGGGAGTTCCCTGGTCAGAGAAATGAGCAAATTCGAGTGAGAGAGAGGCCCTGGGGGACTCAGGAATTGAGAAGGGAGCGTAGTAAGATAGGAATAGGGGAATAGAAAAACAGCATTTTAAATCATGCTTACTTTTATGGGAATGGGGGGTATTGGAGAGGACCACAGGAAGGTCTTCAAAATTATTGGTAATGGTCTGTTTTTTAAGCTGGGTAGTAGGTATATAGGAATCTGTTTAATTTTTTTAAAGTATTGTTCTTCCATATGTATTTCATATTTTTTAAAGATTTTTTAATTTATTTATTTGATAGAGATCACAAGTAGGCAGAGAGGCAAGAGAGAGGAGGAAGCAGGCTCCCCGCTGAGCAGAGAGCCCGATGTGGGACTGGATCCCAGGACTGTGGTATCATGACCTGAGCCGAAAGCAGAGGCTTTAACCCACTGAGCCACCCAGGCGCCCCTGTATTTCATATTTTTAAAAATATATTAATTAAACCATTTTTTTCCATGAAAAATAAATAAGATTGATCTGGGAATATGTAGAACAGAATACAAAAGAAGGGTGAACCCACCCCAATTCTAGCGTAGTAGAAGTTGACGGGCATTGGACAGGGTATTGGATGTGTACGGAAAAAGAAACAAGGGGTTCATGGAAGAAAATGGCAAGAAGAGGAGAAGACCTATAGGACTGGATGTCTGTGTGAGTAATCATTTGTCAAGGCCAGGGTAGCTCTTTACTGAAGAAGTGATCCTAGGTCTGCCCTTGACACCATCCATCACTCCCCGTTATCCACCACGGAGCACCTCTTCGTTCTCCTGGAGAATCCAAAGAACCACACATACCCCTGATCTCAGATACTTACTCTACTTGGATTTGAAATCACACTAGAAAGCAGGATCTGGTGTAATACCCAAGACAGGCCTGCTACCCTCCTTCCCTTCCAAATACATCTCTTAAAGGGAAACCCCATTTAGGTTGCATGGGGCTCTTTGTGATAGGAGTAGGGGATTTGTAAAGCTCTCTGCCTGAGTTATAGGTTGTGCCTGAGGTACCTTCTGCTTTAGAGGTGTCTTGAGTTCCAGCAAGCCGAAAGAGGCCACAGTTGGCACAGAGGAGAGAAAGCAGGAGCCATGGAAGGAGAACCAAGGACGAAGAGAGGGAGAGAAATAAAAGGGATCTCCCCACCCCACCCCCACTTCAGGCTGTTCCTCTGAAGTCCCCAAGCTGGAGTAGCAAACAGGGATTCCAGCATAAACAGGAAGCATTCGGTTAAAAAGTCAAGTGTTGGAGTCAAGGATATAGCTGGTTAAAGTGGGAACAGAACCAGCTGCAAAGTTCAAAGGACCCCACAGAGAAGGAAATCAACTTTTTTAGTAGATAAATGCTCAACTGATGAAAAAATGCATTTTAGGTGAGATATGATCAGTTGAGCAATCCATTAATGTATATACTCCATCATTTAAAGTGTGTTTACTTCCTTGTTTGGAGTTCTATTACCTGTGGTATTTTTTTTTTTTAAAGATTTTATTTATTTATTTGACAGAGAGATCACAAGCAGGCAGAGAGGCAGGCAGAGAGAGAGAGGAGGAAGCAGGCTCCCTGCTGAGCAGAGAGCCCGATGCGGGGCTCGATCCCAGGACTCTGAGATCATGACCTGAGCCGAAGGCAGCGGCCTAACCCACTGAGCCACCCAGGTGCCCCTACCTGTGGTATTTTTAACTGTAACAGTAATATACACAACAATTCAAAGGATGCAGACCTGGTTAAGGAGAAAGAATACGGTTCACCTCTCCCCTTCCTAATGCAGTTAATGTTGGTATGTTGAAATATGGCCTCCATAGATTTTTCTCTTGTGTATAAAATCCAGGTCCTTTTTTTTTTTTTTAAGATTTTATTTATTTATTTGACACACAGAGAGAGATCACAAGTAGGCGAAGAGGCAGGCAGAGAGAGGGGGAAGCAGGCTCCCCGCTGAGCAGAGAACCCGATGTGGGGCTTGATCCCAGGACCCTGAGACCATGACCTGAGCCCAAGGTAGAGGCTTAACCCTCTGAGCCACCCAGGCACCCCTAAAATCCTGGTCCTTAACAGGCTTGTATATTTCTGGTACTTAAGAATGTGGACTCAGTACAAGATTTTCGGGGTTTGAATCCTGGATCCACTACTCACACTTGTGTGACTTGAGCAAGTAACACATTCTCTGGCCATCACATTTTTTTGTTTTGTTTGCTGTTGCCCACCTATAAAGTAGATAGTGATTGTACAAACTCACAGGTTTGTTGTCAGAAGTAAATACTTTATGAAAGAAACTTATAATAATACCTGGGACCTAGAAAGCAGTGTATTGTGATTACTCCTACTAAAATTACTAGTACTATTATTACTGTCTTTATCCCTACAAAAATGGACTTGTGTCCTAAAATTACAATGATGTGAGGTTTCTACTTAAAGTATATCAAGGGTTGTCTACATAGATGCAAAACAGATTTAACTCATTCTTTGTAGTAGTGATGTGATATTCTATGATACAGATTATCATCCTTTATCCAAACATTCTCCCTCTCAGATGTTGGCTTGCCACGCATGCAGCATTTGTATCAGGCTGAGGCTGCATTGCAGTCCCGCTCGTGGAGCAGGACAGGGGAAACTGGTCCAGAGGAGGGGAGCCTGAGTGTTCCTCACCAAACCCTGGCAGGTAGAAGGAGGCAACTCCACAGGAAGAGCCCTCTTCACTCTGGTGCCCTACTTTTCAAATCTCCAGGCCAACTTCCCATCCCTTTGTCACTTTTCCACAGACAGCTCCCCCATGAACTAGCTTGAAATACAGTTAGTGAGACAAAAAATGTGAGTTCTCTGCTCTGAGTGTTTCTGGAGTACCAGCCCTGGCAGTGACTAGGGCCCGGAGAGGAGGGGTCTGATGGGCAGCTCTTTAGGGGGTAGGTATGCATGGCTGGCTGGGGACTATGCCCCAGGGTCTTATGTTGTAACACTAGGCTGTGGGGTGAGGTAGCATGCAGAAGTGGGATCGGTATGGCTTTGGGTTAGAGGGTTGCACCCACAGAAATCATAGATGGTTCTGGAAAACCTTCCTTGTCACCTATCTCCATTTCTAGGTTTGCATTTATCTATCTCCAATTGTAGTTTTGTGTGGCAGTGAGCAAGCATCCTTGTACATAGGTCTTCAATCCTGCGGCTCTTGTTTCTGTAAGAAAGGTAATCAGAAGAGGATTGCTAGTCTGAGGATCTCACCTCTGAAGTGGGGCTGCCCACTGTTGATTGCTCTCAGCGTCTTGGTCCTTCCAGCAAATTGTTGTCACATCCTCCTAGCCTTTTGGACATTGGGCATTATTATCTGCCTTTATCTTCTTCACCTTCTCTTCCTCCTTCTCCTTCCTCCTTTTTGATAATCTTAGAGGCAACATCATGCATTCTATTTTCAATTGTCTGACTAGTGAAATTGAGCATATTTTCATAGACTAATTGGCCATTTAAATTTCCTCTTCTATGAATAACTTCTCGTAGAAGGGTAGGATTTCAACATGTAGAAAGAGGTGGGAGAGGGAACAGGAAGGAAAGAGCATGAAAAGAGACTCTAAATTGAAAGCAGGGCATGTCCAGGGATGCCAAGTGTTCTGGAAGCACAGAGAGGTTAGGTAGCCAGAGACATGGCTGGAAAATGTTAGGAGCAGCCAGCCCTGGAGACCTCAAACCCCAAGATGAAGGTGTCAGATTTAACCCTGTGGGGAAAAGCAAAGCTCTGGGAGGGGGTTCTCTTCTGGGAAATAATACATCAGTGGCTTTAGAAGAATAGAGGCAAGATCAGGCCCTGGTGACTCAGAAACTGGGTCAGTTTAGTCGAGGAATGAATTACTGAGCATCTGAACTGGGTTCCTGGCACTATGGTTGGAAACCATGTACGATGACATTGATGGGACTGTGACCAGCTGGATATGGGACAGGAGGGAGAAGGGCACAACTGTGACTCTGTGCAGTTTGCTATTCTGGCTATTTGTGGACACCAGGAAGAGCAGGGAAAGGACAAGCTCTTGTGAACCAACCGCCTGTTCTATCATCTCAAAACTTCTCTGAAGTAAATGTCACCCTCTGTAGCAGCTAGGGACATTGAGCTCATGTAATGTGCCTAAGAAGAGGTAGTTTGGAAGGAAAAGACTAAATTTAAGACTTCTTTAGTTTTAGAGACCACTGCAGTGGTAGAGTGCTCTGTCGGGGGGGGATCTTGAGTTTATTCATTACCTCAGAACCAGGGCCTTTTCGTCTGTACCTGAGGAAGGCACAGTGCCTGTGCCCAGGACTTTCTCAAGGACCCGTGGAAACACTTGAGAACTAAATGTAATCATAATTAATATTACTGTTAGCTTTGGCTCCATAATGTGAAAACTATAAAATCGGAATCATTAAATGTTTAGTTCAGTATTTACAACACAGAGACATCTGACATTAGGTTTGGTTTTTGCTCACTTTATAAGAATTCTCTATGGGGCGCCTGGCTGGCTCAGTTGGTTGAGCGTTTGACTCTTGGTTTCGGCTCTAGGTCATGATCTCATGGGTCATGAGATTGAGCCCCATGTTGGGCTTCATATTCAGCTGGGAATCTGCTTGAGGATTCTCTCCCTCTGCCCCTCCCCCCACTCACTCGCTCACTCTCTGTAAAATAAAATAATCTTAAAAAAAAAAGAATTCTCTCTTATGCACATTTGCAAATTAAATAGCTTACTTTTACCAAATAATTAAACGTAAATACACACACACACACACACACACACACACACACACACTCATATATATAATAAATAATTGAAAGACATTTAACCTGTTATTTCCTTTAATCCTTGGGACAACCTTATGTGCTAGACACTTTTGTCCCTACTTAATGAATGAGGAAATGATGTCTGAGATGTGTTGCCCTATCTCACAGTTAGTAAGCAAACAAAGCTAAGATTCAGGCCCAGATAGCCTCCCTCCAGAGCCAGAGCTTGTAACTGCTTTGCCTATTATCTTGGGAATGAACATATTTTCTGACGAGAAATAGATAGATGTTAAGAACCAAAGATAAAAACACAAGAAATATCTGCAGTTTCAGAAGAGGTCAGGGAAGGATAGAAAGTGAATGGGTCAGCAGATTGAAGATGATGACGTTGGCTCTGGCCGTAACGTTACTGGTGGTGAGAGTCCCAGGGAACAGGACAGCAGTATTAGCCGGTGCCACTGAGTGGTCAGTGAGAACGCCAACCACTAGATGTCCCGATTATGAAAACACATCTGCTGTCGGGGAAACTGCTTCAGTAAAGTGAACATAGTGGAGGTCAGACGTTGCGCATCTGAGCAGGGAGTTCAAGGTGAAGAAGCAGAGGATTTATATAAGGTCACATCCACAGACATACACACCTTTCTCCAGGTACAAGGTACAAGGAAGAAGAATCTGCCATAATTCCTGGTTGATGGAGACCTGGATTCAAGCCACAGAGGACTTATTTTTTTCCTCTTCCCCAACCTATGACTGCGACCAAAGAAGATCCTATGAGGACCCAGACCTTCTAGACCGATATTCTGGGATTCCACAAGCTGGGATGAATAAGATCAACGTGGTTGCTGAGGGGGACAAGGGGCAGCATGAGGCACCGCTGTGTTAGTTTCTGGTGGCTGTTGTAACACATCACCACAAATTAGGTGACTTAAAACAGAAATATGCTTCTCTCACAGTCGTGGGGGCACAGAAGTTTGAAGTCCAGGTGTTAGCAAGGCGTTCTTTCTGGAATCTGAAGGAAAATCTGTCCTACGCCTCTTCCAGAGCTTCTGGAGCTCACCAGCAACCTCTGGCCTCCCTTGGCATATAGACGCATCACTCCAGTTTCTCTTAGCGTTCTCCCCTGTGTGTCTCTGTGTCCAGATGTTTCTTAAAAGATACCAGTCATTAAATCAGGGCTCATTCAAATCCAGCATGACCTCATCTTAACTTGATTTTACCTGCAAGGACACTATTTTCCAAATAAGGTTGCATTCACAGGTACTAGGAGGTGGATTTACAGGTAACTCTTTGGGGGCACAATTCTGCCCACATTCTCCACTTCTGTTTGTTTCCTTCTGCAATGGAAAAGTGTCGAGCTCTTTCCGTTTGGTCTCAAGAGTTTAGGAGGACCGGGAAGGGTGTGATGAGGTCTCCTGGGTTGGATACCTTGACACCCCTGGTGAGTCCCTGAGTCAGTTCACAGAGTCTGTCTCATTTGCGTCACAGGAAGAATTGCCCCTGCTAGGGGAGGAGTGAACGGTTTGGCTCCTTTGTTTATTTGTTTATCTATTCTTTACCAAACTGAGTCTTTGCTTTCCTCTTACAGAAGTCGATCCAGCCATGGCGACTCCCTCTGCTGCCTTTGAGGCCCTTATGAATGGAGTGACAAGCTGGGATGTCCCTGAAGATGCCATCCCATGTGAATTGCTTCTAATTGGAGAGGCCTCCTTCCCAGTGATGGTGAATGACATGGGCCAGGTCCTCATTGCTGCCTCTTCCTATGGCCGAGGTCGCCTGGTGGTGGTGTCCCATGAGGACTACTTGGTAGAAGCCCAGCTCACTACCTTCCTCCTCAATGCAGTGGGTTGGCTCTGTTCTTCCCCTGGAGCTCCCATTGGTGTACATCCATCCCTGGCACCCCTGGCCAAAATCCTTGAGGGTTCTGGGGTGGAGGCGAAGATTGAGCCGGAAGTGAAAGACTCCCTCGGGGTTTACTGCATTGATGCCTATAATGAAACCATGACGGAAAAGTTGGTCAAGTTTATGAAACGTGGAGGGGGCTTGCTCATTGGAGGCCAGGCCTGGGACTGGGCCAACCAGGGCGATGACGAAAGGGTGCTTTTCACCTTCCCTGGCAACCTCGTGACCAGTGTGGCCGGCGTGTACTTCACCGACAACAAAGGGGACACAAGTTTCTTTAAAGTCTCCAAGAAGATGCCCAAGATCCCAGTCTTAGTTAGGTGAGTGCACTGCCCCAGTGGGGATTTGGTCCCACATTAAAAAAGACACAGTTCTTGTCTTTAGGTTGCCCCCAAGCTAACAGACGAGCCCTTGACACTTAGGCATGGATTCCCCCTAAATCAAGCAGAGTTACCCTTAATCAAACAGATCACCCTGAATCAATTAAGGTCCCCATTGCTGCTGCCTCCCCAGACCAGACCACTTAGCTCTTTGAGCAGAGAAACTTCTTAGTGACCTTTATGTTCCCCAGCGTCTAGCTTAAAATATATTGCTGAATCCCAGAGCTGGCGTTGCTATTCCAAGAAGGGTCACAGCAGAAGGTTGCTTTGAAATGAAATGTGAGGAAAACGAAAACAGACATAAAGGGGCCCCATAAGACAAAGTCTAAAGAGCTGTGGAAAAGGCTTTGAAATGTCTAGCCAGATGGGATGGGGATGGAAATAAGAACTAGAGGATTCAGAAGGTGATATAGAAGAAAAGATGGCATGAGTTGTTTGTGCTAAATCTAGGAGTTAGGGGAGGATTTTACGTCTGCAGGCAAAAGACCTGATGTTGGAGAATGAGGGAGACAGGTGATGGGTATAGAGACAGGCTACATGGAAGTTCTGTAGGAGCATTGCCCAGTCTGTTCTGTTCACAGTGTACTCCAGTATCTCACACAGTGCTGAACGTGGAACAGGTGAGTAGGTGCTCAGGAAACACTTGTTGGCTGATGACTGGATGGATGGATGAATGGGGGAGATAAGAGCTGGAGTAATGGAAGTGTACCAAGCCATGCCCTATTGTATGTTAAAACTCACAGCATCCCTGGAGTAGAGAGCTTTGGAATTTCTGATTGGCAGAAGCAGAGTAAAGCAGGATTGGGTGAGAAGGGGATTTCAGGGTCAGTATAGACAAACAGGGAATGGGCCACGGCCTCTTCTTGGCATGGGACATTTGAAAGAAAACCCCACATGTGGAATGAGGAAAGACACACTTGTTCTGAGGCATAGTGATTGTGCCTCAGTTGCGATAGTGATTGACCAAACTGATCAAATTTTCAGCTTACCAGTGATCTTCATCCTAAGGAATAGAGAGGTAAGACCTGACTGCAATTCTATTTCTAAACAATCTAATCCCCCTATTTGCATTCACAGATGTTTTTCTCTACCAAAACCATAGCTCTGTTTTCTTTGGTTATACCTAAATCATCTCTCATCATGAATGATTCTCAACTTGGGGGGTTAGGCTGTACGTGTGTGTATGTGTACTCATAGATATGTGTGCACACATGTAAAATCACCTTGAAGACTAACATCCGAGAAAAAAAATCAGAGTTTATAAGGGAAGTATGCAGACTCTGTTGTGGAAATTGTGGGTTATTAGTATTGTTTATTTACTAGGTAAGACTGCATCACAACTCTTGACTGTCTTCGCTTATACAGCTAGGTATAGCATAGCATTGCTCATTTCTTAGGTGGGTCATTTTTTTACTTGTGGATGGATTGAAGATGGCAGTAGTGATTTTCCTGAGCTGACTGGCTGACAGAAGTATGGGGTAAAAAGTAAAAGGCAAAAGAGGGTGTGTGTGTGTGTGAGAGAGAGAGAGAGAGATGTGAAATACTGATCAAATGCATGGGTTGAGATTAGTATGGAAAAAGAGAAAACAAAAAACCCTCTCCTTCTTACCCCATAGTCTTAATATTCACTCTCACTGGGGCACCTGGGTGGGTCAATGGGTTAAGCATCTGCCTTCGGCTCAGGTCATGATCCCAGGACATCAAGCCCTTCACTGGCTTCTTGCTCAGCAGGGAACATGCTTCTTCTCCCTCTGCTCTACCCCCCAGCTGTGCTCTCTTCTTCTGTCTCTCTCTCTAATGAATAAATAAAATCTTTAAAAAAAAAAAAATTCACTCTCACATAGCCAAAGCTGAAATGTAGACCTTGAGCGATCTTTCTCCCACCTGATGTTGTGGTTGCCAAACTGTATATCAAAATCCATAATTATAAACCTTAATCAAGTGAATTTTACTTTATGTGAATTAGGCCTTAATAAACCTTTAATATGTCTTTTAATAGGACTTTTAAAAAGAATCAGATAGATTCATATACAAGGATATGTAATTCAGCATTATTTGTAATAGGGAAGAATAGTATATCTAAATAAATTATAGATTTAATAACCAACCATTCAAACTATGTTTCCAAGAATAATTAAGGCATGAAAAAAATCTTTTAGGGGGTATTACTAAATGAAATAAAATAGGATGGTAATCTGTTATTCAGTATGTTCCTACTTTTGGTAAAAAAAATACAGCTATGTGCAGAAAATATTATAGAAGGAAAAGGTCAAAATATCATTAATGGGTATAACTCTGGGTCATGGAATAATGGTAGATGATTTTTACTTTTAAACTTTTACTTTCCAGACTTTCTATGAAATTTTATTAATAAGGTGTATATTTCATTAGCTCAGTTCACACTTAGGAACACTAAAAGACAAAAAAACAATTCATGTCATATTAAACACCTTCCAATCTGTCAATGCATAAATACTTTTTATGACATAAACAGAAAACATAAAACCAAATTTAACTCTCCGAATGATTCACTTTTTGTCACTTACCTTTTAAAAAACTCCGATATACATATAAATATGTCTATGTGTGTATGTGTTACCAATTGCCAATACTTTTGAATTATGATTCTTCTTTTAAACCACTTTTTCAATATTTTTCAATATATCCTATTTTTTAAATGTTCATTTTTAAAAGTAATAGGTCATAAACACACAACATAACTCTTCATTTTTGCATATTTGAATTCCACTCACAAATATTTTTCACTCTATATAATCTTCCAAGTTATATTTGATTCACTTCATGAGAATGCTTGATTTATTTTATCATTTGCCTGCTGTTGAGCATGTGGATCTTTCTCCACTCTTGTAATAGGTGGTACTATACAGAATAACTTCAAAATGTTTTAGAAACATTTGACAATGCAAGATACCAGGATGCTTCTATTAGAATTCAGGGAGGAAGATCATTTCCATCACATGCTTAGCAAAGTTCAGGTTGAAAACCCCTATGGATTTAGTTACTCTGTCAAAGGATCTTATTTATTTTTAAACCCTCATTTAAACATGAGAGCGTGAATTAAGATAACTTTATTTGACAGATTACATATTTCTTACTAAATTCTAAATAAGATCTTGGGATCCTCTCACCCTTCTAAGAGTAAAGTGTGGCAGATCTTACCAAGATGAATCAAATTTTTATCAGAGGAAGTCCACTTTATGATCAGAAAAACAAATCCCTAAGTAATAAAACCATATGCTCTTTTAGCCTGGTGAGAATACCCACGGATGTCAGGACATGAGCCTCCTACTTGCTGCCCTCATTTCCTGCCTGGAAAGCATCATCATCTGCATTTAGAATGCTAGTCTCCATGCCCTCTGCAAGACCAAGCCACCTGTACTCTGTTCCCCAGGTGATTTCTACTCTCTTATCATCTTCATCCTCAGTGTCTCTACTGTGCCTCCAGCTCTGAGGTCAATGGTGTTGTACTTTATGTGCAGAAGGAGACTCACCTTCTGTTAAGTATTTCATTTGACAAAACACTGGATCCACAATCTCATTGCAGGACTCAGGATTCATATAACCTGGAAAAAGCACAGATTTTAGAGAAGGAAGGCTTCAGTAAGTTCCCAAGCTCTGTCTGATACATATATGTATCTGATAAATATATGCTCTATAACCTGATGTCACACTCACCCTCCCTAAGCCTCATCTCTGAAGTGGGATTAATAATGACTACCTTTCAGGATGGTTGTGAGGATTCAATGAATTAAGAAACACCCTCAAATACCTAGAACACTTTAATTATTTCCACATCCAGCCTATGGTACATAAGAGTAGGATGTCATGAATATCATTCCCAATCATTGACACTTACCTGGCATTCATCATTATGGTCGTTTTTGTTGTCCCAGTTGTATTAAGTATTGGCATGTTAACTCTTGTTTTTACCTACTTCCTCCACCAAACCGAGATAGCATCATCATGACTAACTGCCACATTTTACCTCTTCGTACATTTAATAAAACAGGTACCAGAGACCGAATTGGCTCCACCAATTAGACATGTGATGCAGATTGTGTCATTAGTTGATCAATCTTAGGGAGGTTTTACAAGAATCAACCCGAATAGTTTTTCTAGTCCTCTGTGCAATAATAGTCCCTTGTCTCATTTTTACCCAAATCTCGGGCTTCTATTAAAGAGTTTCAACTCTGTATTTTGTTCATCCATTTATATAGCCAGTATTTACAGAGTATATTCTATATCCCAGGCATTATTTCTTATGTCAAGAAAATAATTTTCAAAGACCTGAGAATGAAAAGCACATAAACATCTCCAGTAACCAGACCTGGAAGGAATTACAAAAACTGAACAACTGTTGTAGGAAGAGGGCTGTGATATTGAGTTTCACTGGAACCTGGAAACCCGGGATCTTACTCCCAGTAAATGCAGCATGACCTTGGCATATCCTTCCACCTCTTTTTCCCTCTAAATTGAAAGTGCTGGAGTGAACATCCTTGTCCTCCTTTTGGCTATATGTCATTGAGACTGGTTTTCTGTCTGCAGTGATTCCCATCTATACTCAAAGTCATCAGAGGTGCTTAGAGAAGAATGTTGTACAAATGGTCATACCCTGAAATGTCTGCATGCTCCAAATTCCTCGGCTTGAAAACACCCCTGTGAAACCTGAATTGACGAACATTACACATTGATAACAATTTATACTCTCTTCATTTTGAAAGATCATAAGAGGATATTATACACACAAAGTCTTTGAATTCCAGATCATTAAAATTTCAGAATTTTGAAAATTGAGTAATCTACTTGAAATTAATTCAAATGAAGCAAGAAAACTGTCAGTTTATGGAAGATAATCATGACTCTGACTTCCCAAGCAGTTTGGAAAGCCAAAATATCTAAGTGGATATTAATCATAAGCTTATTTATAACAAGGATCCACAAATTGTTGGAGGTCATTGCTTGTTACATGTTAGGGATTTTCAGAATGCTAACTATAGAATTTTATGTCAGGATCATGGCCAGGCATTGAGGGGGGTGGTAAACATAATGCCCTAACTCCTTCCTACTTGACCCTTCTCACTTCATGCTTAATTATGTAGATTAAAATTGCATTAGCTGGTTCTCAAAAAATAAGCAGTTTTAGAGAGCAAATCCAAGTGGGAAGACAGGGCACTTCAGAAGAGTAATTGCTAAATCACAACTCAGATTTCTTTGCCTTTTTATGAACAGTTTCCTTTCTTCAGTTTCAAAATATATGCTTGTAGTGCTCGCTTTGGCAGCACATATATCAAAATACATGCTTGTTGAAAAAGAACTGAAATAATCCATAAGTGTGCAAAGTAAAAAGTAAAAGAGCTTCGTCTCCACCTCTCCCTCTGCCTGCACTAATTCATTCTTTTCCCCAGAGTTTGGACTCTATCTTTTCTGACTTTTCTTCCGTGTGTGTGTGTGTGTGTGTGTGTGTGTGTGTGTGTGTGTGTTTGTAAGTGGGAGGGGGTGGTAGAGTTGGGGAAGCAGAAAGAGAAACAGAGAGAGATCTGCAACTTGATTTTTCACTTAATGTATCTTGAACATTTTTCCATGTGCACCTGATAAACATATCATCTTCTTTCAGAATAGCCATAGAGCATTTCACAGTTGGATTTTTTTCATAAGTTACTTACCATTTACCTATTAGTATACAATAAAGTTATTTTCTAATATATCTTGAATATCTAAATATTTATAAGTTAAAAACTACATGAATACCCTACAAGTCAAAAAAGAAGTTACAAAGGAAATTAGAAAATATTTTAACCTGAATAAAAATGAAAACACAACATGTCAAAATTTGTGTAATGCAGTTAAAGTCATGCTTAAACAGAAAAGTATGCCTTATATAAATGCTTTTATTAGAAAAGATTAAAGCTTAAATTCAGTGACATAAGTTTCCCATATCAGGAAGCTAAACAAAAATGAAAACCTCACCCAAAATTTGTGGAAAGAATAAGAAGATAATAAAGATGAGAGCTGAATTCAATGAAACAAGAAATAGAAAACAATAGGGAAAACAGTAAAATCAAAAGCTGGTTAGTTGAAAAAAATCAATAAAAGTGACAAATCTCTCTATATAATGATCACAAAAACAAGACAGATTATGCAAATGAAAAATTCTAGGAGTGGAATATGGTCGATTAATACAGATCCTACATACAGTAAAGGATAATAAAAGAATATTATAATTGTATGCCAATGAATCTGACAACTTAAATGAAATGGACAAATTTCCGGAGAGAGACAAACTACTAAAATTGACACAAAAAGAAACAGAAAATATATGTTTAATGAGTTGGAATTGTATTTTAAAAAATCCTACTAAATACAATGTGGTTTCCTGGTTTGGATCTTAGGAAATGTTGGTGGGAAAACTGATGAAATTTGTCTAAAGTTTGGAGTTAATAGCATTTTACCAGTTTTCACTTCTCAGTTTTGGCAAACATACCACGATTGTTAACATGCTAACATTAGGAAAACTGGGTGAAGGGCTTATATAACTTGGTACTATTGTTGCAATTTTTATGTTTTTTTAATCTTAAAATAAAAATTTTATTTAAAATCAACAACAATGAAAAAAAGTCCCAATAAGGAAAACTTCACATCTAGATAGCTTCACTGATGCATTATATCAAATATTCAAAGAACAAATAATACTAATCTAACATAAACCATTCAAGAAAATAGAAAAGGAGGAAAATTTTTGCAACTTGATTTATTAAACCAGTATTTCTCTGATGCCAAAGCCCAAGAAAGACACTGCAAGAAAACTAAAGAACAATATCCTTCAGGAACAAAGATGCAAACATTTTTAATAAAATATTGTAAAAAGAATTAAAGCCACTTTGGAAAACAGTGTGAAGATTCCTTAAGAAATTAAAAATAGAGCTACCCTATGACCCTGCAATTGCACTACTGGGTATTTACCCCAAAGATATAGATGTAGTAAAAAGAAGGGCCATCTGTACCCCAATGTTTATAGCAGCAATCGCCAAACTGAAAAGAGCCAAGATGCCCTTCAACAGACGAATGGATAAAGAAGACAGTCAACAAAACAAAGAGGCAACCCACGGAATGGGAGAAGATATTTGCAAATGACAGTACAGACAAAAGGTTGATATCAAGGATCTATAAAGAACTCCTCAAACTCAACACACACAAAACAATCATATTAAAAAATGGGCAGAAGATATGAACAGACACTTCTCCAATGAAGACATACAAATGGCTATCAGACACATGAAAAAATGTTCATCATCACTAGCCATCAGGGAGATTCAAATTAAAACCACATTGAGATACCACCTTACACCAGTTAGAATGGCCAAAATTAGCAAGACAGTAAACAACATGTGTTGGAGAGGATGTGGAGAAAGGGGAACCCTCTTACACTGTTGGTGGGAATGCAAGCTGGTGCAGCCACTTTGGAAAACAGTGTGGAGATTCCTCAGGAGATTAAAAATAGAGCTCCCCTATGACCCTGCAATTGCACTACTGGGTATTTACCCCAAAGATACAGATGTAGTGAAAAGAAGGGCCATCTGTACCCCAATGTTTATAGCAGCAATGGCCACGGTTGCCAAACTGTGGAAAGAACCAAGATGCCCTTCAACGGACAAATGGATAAGGAAGATGTCCATATACGCTATGGAGTATTATGCCTCCATCAGAAAGGATGAATACCCAACTTTTGCAGCAACATGGACGGGACTGGAAGAGATGATGCTGAGTGAAATAAGTCAAGCAGAGAGAGTCAATTATCATATGGTTTCACTTATTTGTGGAGCATAACAAATAGCATGGAGGACAAGGGGAGATGGGGAGGAGAAGGGAGTTGGGGGAAATTGGAAGGGGAGGTGAACCATGAGAGACTATTGACTCTGAAAAACAATCTGAGGGTTTTGAAGGGGCGGGGGGTGGGAGGTTGGGGGAACCAGGTGGTGGGTATTAGAGAGGGCACGTATTGCATGGAGCACTGAGTGTGGTGCACAAACAATGAATCTTGGAACACTGAAAAAAAATTACAAAAAAAGAAGAAAAAGAATTAAAGGGATCTATAGAAAGGTTACTACATCATGACCAAGTATGGCTTAACCTAGAAATACATGGCTGTTTTAACATTCTAACATGGAAGTAAATCACCAAATTAACAGAACGAATGAGAAAACCATATAACTCAATACATGCGCACACACACACACATACAAACAAGCACTTGACAGCATTCAATACCAAATCATGACAATATCTTATTTAGAAATAAAAAGGAACTTCTACCATATGATGAGCCATCTTTGAAAAAGCTATGGATAAGAACGTGCTTAATGGTGAAATATCCTAAGGTTGAAAACAAGACAAGGAAGGATACCTGCTCTCACTGCTGTTACTCAACATTGTACCAAAGGTCCCAGCCAGTGCAGTAATGCAAGTAAAAAAAAAAAAAAAAAAAAAAAGGCACAGAGGTGAAAAATTAAGAGGTAAACCTATGTCTATTTGCAGAAAACATCATCATCTATGTAAAAAATTCCTTAAAACTACAAAAAATGCTATAATTGAATTTAGCAAGGTTGCAGGATACAAGGTCAATATAGAAAGATCAACTACATTTTTTAAAAAGATTTTATTTATTTATTTGACAGAGATAGAGAGAGAGAGAGAGAGAGAGTGTGTGTGTGTGTGTGTGTGTGTGTGTGTGCACAAGCAGTGGGAACAGGAGAGGGAGAAGCAGGCTCCCCACTAAGCAGGGAGCCTTAATGTGGGGCTGGATCCCAGGACTCAGGGATCATGACCTGAGTCAAAGGCAGACACTTAACCAACTGAGCAACTCAGTTAACCCAATCAATTACATTTTAGTATACTAGCAGCCAAAAGTTGGTAATTGAAATAAAAAAATACAATATCAGTTAAAACAGGACACAAAATTGTGAAATACTAATGAAGTTAATAAAATATATTATAAGACCCATACCCTGAAAACTATAGAAAGTCACTGACAGAAATTAAGACCTAAAGAAATGGAGAAATACACCACATTGATGAATCAGAACACTCAGTACTTTTAAGATGTCAGCTTTCCCCCAAATGATGTATAGATTCAATGCAATAATCCCAACCAAAGTTCAAATGGACTCTAAAACTAATGCAAATGAAAGGAACTAACATAACCCAATTTTAATGCTTATGAGAAAGCTAAAGTAATCAAAATACTATGGTATTAGTATAGGATAGGGATACAGATCAATGAAACAGACTACATGATTCAGAAATAGACTCACAGATCCATGCTCAATTATTTTTTGCCAAAGGTGCCAAGGTAATTCTATGAGGAAAAGTTAATCTTTTCAACATATGGTTCTGGAATAAATGGACACCCTTATGGAGAAAAAGTGAATCTTGATGCTTATCTCACTCCATACAAAACAAATAATTTAGAAGATCTGGACTGAAATGCAGAGACTAAAATTCAAAAACTTTTTTCAATTTTTTTGTTTGTTAAAAACTTCTAAATGAATGTACAGGAGAGATTATCTGTGACCTTAGGGTAGGCAAAGATGGCCTAGAGAGGACACAAAAAGTACAAGAGCCATAAGAGGAAAAGATTGATAAATTGAGCTTCATCAAAAATTTTTTTAATAACTTCTGCAATTCAGTAGACAGTATTAGGAAAACAAAAAGGCAGTCTACAGACTGGAAAAATTATTTTCAGTACTTATATCTGATAATGGACTTGCATTTAGAATACATAGAGAACTCTTACATCTCAATAAGAAGATAAACAATCTAGTAAAAAAAAATATTTTAACATGCTTTACAGAAGATAAATGATGAAAGGACAATAAGCCCATGAAAAGATTCTTAACATCATTAGTCATCAGAGAAATGCAAATTAAAATCACAATTAGATACCACACACACACACACACACACACACACACACACACACACACACACCAGAATTGTCCCTAAAATGACTCACAAAGAGTTCGCAAGAATGTGGAGCCACTGGAAATTTCCTATGTTGCTGTTGGGAGTGTACAATGATACAACTACTTTGGAAAACAGTTTGGCAATTTCTTAAAAATGTAAACCTACTCTTACCATACTACTCAACCATCTCATTCCTAAGCATTTATCCAGAAGAAAGGAAAACATGTCCACACAAAAATTTTGTGTATGAATGTTCATGGTAGCAAGCCTCACACTGGAAGCTACTACCTAAATATTCATCAACAGATGAATGGATGAACAAAATGTGGGATGTCTATCTACCTAGAGGCATACTACTCAGCAATAAAAAGGAATGGATTACTAATGGGCTTAATAACATGGATTGCTCTCAAAAATGTATTCTGAGTGGAAGAAGCCAAACATGAGAGGATATACTTTATGATTCCATGTATATGAAACTTTAGAAAAGGCTGATCTCATTTACACTGAAAGCAGGCATGTCAGTGGTTGCCTGAGGACTGGATTGACTGAAATGGGACAAAAGGTAGTTTTCTGTGGTGATGGAAATGCTATATATTTTTATTGTGATTATACAAGTGTATAACTGTAACAAAATCTCATCAAGACATAGACTTTAAATGAATTTTACGTGTCAATGAAGTTGATTTTTCAAAATTGGCATGTTCAACACAGTATTAGAGAACAAAGTTGGAGGATGGACACTATCTAAGGCTTACTATACAGCTACAGTAATCAAGAGTGGTATTTGTGAAAGAACAGACGAACTGAACAGAGTAGAGAGCCCAGAAATAGACACACATAAGTATGGTCATCTGATCTTTGACAAAGGAGGAAAGGTCATAAAATGGAGCAAAGGAAGTCTTTAAAAATGATGATGGAACTGGATATCCACAAGCCAAAAAATGAATCTAGACACAGACCTTATAGTTTTCACAAAATAACTCAAAACAGATCACAGATATAAATGTAAAACAGAACTGTAAAACTCCTAGTAGGTAACAGGAAATAAGCCCTAGATGACCTTGAATATGGCTATGACTTTTTAGATATCATACCAAAGATCCATGAAAGAAATAATTATAGGCTGGGTTGCATTAAAATTAAAAACTTCTGCTCTGCAAAAGACAATGTCAGGAGAATAAGAAGGCAAGCCACAGACTGGGAGGAAATTTTTGCAAAAGGCACATCTGATAAAAGATTATTATCCAAAATATACAAAGAAATCTTAAAATAATAATAAGAAAACAATCCAATTAAAAAATGGTCCAAATACCTTAAGAGACACCTCACCAAGATGTACAGATGTCAGATAATCATATGAAAAGACATGTCACATCATGTGTCCTCAAGGAAATGCAAAATAAAACAACGAGAGGTCAGTAAACTGAAAATTCAAAACACAGATACCACCAAATGCTGATGAGAATGTGGAGCCTCAGGAACTCTTCATTCACTGCTGATGGGAATGCAAAACGGTCCAGCCACTGCAAGACAGTTTAGCAGTTTCTTATAAAACTAAACTGCTCTTACTATAGGATCCGGCAATCACACTCCTTGCTATTTATGCAAATGAGTTACATCCACACAAAAACCTGCTTGTAGCAGTTTGTTCATAACTGCAAAGACATGGAAACAACTAAGATGTCCTTCAGGAAGTGAATACATTTGTGGTATGTTCAGACAATAGAGTATTATTCAGTGCTAAAAAGAAAAGAGCCAATAACCCATGAGCAGACAGGTAGGAACATTAAATGCATGATTCCACCTAGACGATGTCTGGAAAAGGCAAAACTACGGAGACAGTAAAAAGATCAGTGGTTGCCAGGGATGGGATGAGAAGATGAATAGGCAGAACACGGAGTATGTTTAGGGCAGTGAAGATACTCTCTGTGATACCGTAAGTATGGATACATGTCATGCCTTTGTCCAAACCCACAGGATGTACAATAGGAGTGCACTCCATCTATCACTATTACTTCGTTGGGGGTTGGTTTTCTCAGGTTATTTTGGTGCTTCTCCTTCATGCTGTTACTTTTCATCAAATATTTGCTGATTCTTGTTTAATTAAATGCTAAATGGCATTGAAATTCTAGGTTGATTATTATTGGTTATGGAAGTATATTTTCTCAGTAATAATTATCTCAGTATTTTCTCATAATCCCTATTCTTTTTTTCTTGATCTTTTTCTTTCACATATATGCAGTTACAAATTCTTCTGTGCTTATGGGTTTCTGATCAGTCTGATTCCATTTGATTTATATTTTCAATAAATTGTCACTAACCCAGTTTACTGATTGTGCCCTTTTCACAACTCAGTGCAATCATGGATTTATTCTGGTTTTAAAACTTCTGTTTCATATCAGAAGAGAATGGGAAAGAAAAGTAAACAATCCAGTTCAGATTTTTTTTTCAGAAAAAAATTATTTTTTATGAAATCATTTTTTTATTAAATAAAAATTTCTCTTCCTCTGTACCAAAGTCATAGCTATTAGAAATAACATGGCTATTAGAAAACAGATGTTGTTGAGGGTGCCCCCGGCTAAGCATGAACAGGACCTCACCTAAGGTCATTGTCTAGATGATATGCTAGTGATTTGGTGTCTGGGCCTCAAGTTTGCCCATTCATTATCACCCACCTTATCATAATAGGCTAGTGTATAAACCTTGATGCCAGTATATTAATCTAAAACATAGTAGATTACCTTTTCACTGACTTGGTTGTCAAACAACTAATTGCATGAAATTTATAAACAGAACCCCTTATGAGAATTAAAACACATTTTCTTTTAATTTTGTATACAGGTACAAAGTAATAAAAATTTTAAAAACTAATATTTTTAAATTTAGAATCACCAAATTAAAGATAGACTGTGCAAGATGTTGCTTGAGAAATAGATACGTCACAGAACTAGGACATTCTACTTGACCTGGCCCCTGACTTCTTTGTGTAGGCAGATGATCATCAGAAGTGAGATTATCATCACAAGTTGGTTCAGTAAACTTGAATCAGAGCAAGAAGAGCCAGTTGAATGATTTCAGTGGTTAGTGCTTCCAGGAGCAGGAGAGTCACTCGTAGGGTGATACCTTTGTCTTCAGGAAAGGATCATACCTACTAAGGGCACCACAGTCTCCCTTCAGTTAACTGGGGTTCTTGCAACCAGAGAGAGCACATCACAGACACACAGTGATACTGTCTACCTGACTCCCATCATCCAGTGTTTGCACGCACTGCCTTCTGGCTGTATGTTGCCAATGTTTACCTAACAAAAGTGGCATAGCCAGTTCTGGGATCTCCAGGTTTTAGAGGTCACTCTACCTCTTCCCCACTAATGATCCCACTAGGTACCCAGGGCTACATCTCCCATTTGGGGGACATGGATGTCCTGAGGTCTTCTTACAGGGGTTTGGTGCCCACAGACAGGCCCAAATGGACTGAGAAACACCTTATAGCATGGATATGAGCCTCCTGTAAGCCATCCATGAATGGGTGGAGTTTGGGTGTAGATAGTCAATCCTTTGGGTTCAGGTAACAAGAGGGTCTCCACTAGAGTTGAAGCCAGCCAGCTCCCCTGCCCCACCTTTTGAAATAATAGTGATTCTTCAGTGGTGCCACCAACTCAGCCCTCCGTTGACTTTACTTGAAAATTGGCTGCATAAAATTTATAAATAATCTTTATAAGAATGAAAACATGATGACCCATTCAATTATTTATATAATGCCCAAAAGGCTGAAATGAACACTTAAATCTAGAATAGCTAAGACACGATACTGGGTAAACACAGCAGGGCTTCCTATGAGATTTCCTTTGGAGGATTTGAATTCCAAGAAGGGGCAGAGCAGAATGGATGTCCCTCTGTCTTCCCTCAGACCAGCCTGCATACCCAGTGAGGTCAGATTTGTCTTCTTTGCTCTCCCAGCTCTCCCTCGAGAGCTAAAGGTGGTCATATTAGTAAAGCTGACACTTGCTGTATGCCGGGAACTCTTCTCAGAGCTTTATGTGATCACTCCTTTAATAGAGAACGCCTGTATCTTTTGCAGCTGTGAAGATGATCTCTCCGAGGACAGAGAGGAGCTCCTGCATGGGATTTCAGAGCTGGACATCAGCAACTCAGATTGCTTCCCCTCCCAGCTTCTTGTGCATGGGGCTCTAGCCTTTCCCCTGGGGTTAGATTCCTATCACGGCTGTGTCATAGCGGCTGCTCGCTATGGCCGGGGCCGGGTGGTTGTGACTGGCCACAAGGTATTATTCACCGTGGGAAAACTGGGCCCCTTTCTGCTCAATGCTATTCGCTGGCTGGATGGAGGCCGCCGAGGCAAGATCGTGGTGCAGACGGAACTCAGGACACTGAGCGGCTTGCTCGCGGTCGGGGGCATAGACACCAGCATTGAGCCCCATCTGACCAGTGATGCGAGTGTCTATTGCTTTGAACCCGTGAGTGATGTGGGGGTCAAAGAGCTGCAGGAGTTTGTAGCTGAGGGTGGGGGATTGTTTGTTGGAGCCCAAGCCTGGTGGTGGGCCTTCAAGAACCCTGGAGTGTCTCCTTTGGCTCGGTTCCCAGGAAACCTCCTCCTCAACCCCTTTGGCATCAGCATCACAAGCCAAAGCCTTAATCCAGGGCCCTTCCGTACGCCTAAAGCAGGGATAAGGACCTATCACTTCCGCACCACATTGGCCGAGTTCCAAGTCATAATGGGCAGGAAAAGAGGGAACGTGGAAAAGGGCTGGTTGGCCAAGCTGGGGCCAGACGGTGCAGCTTTCCTGCAGATCCCTGCCGACGAGATCCCTGCATATATGTCTGTGCATCGGCTCCTGAGGAAGCTGCTGAGTCGGTATCGGCTCCCAGTCGCAACCCGAGAGAACCCTGTTATCAATGACTGCTGCAGGGGGGCTATGCTTTCCCTGGCCACTGGCTTGGCCCACTCTGGAAGTGACCTCTCTCTGTTAGTGCCAGAAATTGAAGACATGTACAGCAGCCCCTATCTGCGCCCCTCCGAGTCTCCTATCACCGTTGAGGTCAACTGCAACAATCCAGGTACTAAACGGGGAGGGGAAGAAGCGCTCAGTGTGGGGTGTCCTGGGGGTGGAGGGCTCAGCATGGGGGCTGCGGGAGTGGGGCCTGATGACTTCGGAAGGCCATCTCCACTCTTGGCCATGCACTTTCAAGGAGATGGGGGTGGGGGCCTTAGGGAACTGTTGCAAGAGTTGAGTCAGGACAGCATGAAGGGAGAGAGCTGTGCAGAGCTGGATGGAGATGGTGTCACAGAGGAGGGATAAAGGCGGCCCTTCCCGTGCTTTGGCAGGCACCAGATATTGCTGGATGAGCACCGGGCTCTACATTCCTGGAAGGCAGATTATAGAGGTCTCGCTGCCTGAAGCCGCTGCCTCTGCTGATCTGAAGGTAAGGCCATACCCCATCTCCACTTGACGCAGAACCCAAACGTTCCTGCTTTTACGGTCACCGTCTTTTTTGATCCTCATAAAAACCCTATTGGCAACCTGGGGCATGTACTTTTACCCCATTTTAAGGATGAGACAACTGAGCTGCGGGTGTAGATTGAAGGTAGGTAGATTGAAAATATCTAGTACGCCTGAAACTAATGTTAACATTGTGTGTCCACGATTACTCCAATCAATCAGCCAATAGATAGGATACATTTCAGAGCCCAGGACTCAAACCTAACCAACTCCTGGCTCTTAAGTTTTGTGCTTTTCTCTTATGTCCCAGAGTGGAGAATAAGAAAGGCACCAAATGGGTGCCTGGCTGGCTCAGTCAGTAGAGCATATGACCCTTAATCTCAGGGTCACGAGTTCAAGCTCCACTTTGGGTATGGAACCTGCTTTAAAAAATAATAATAAAGGGGCGCCTGGGTGGCTCAGTGGGTTAAAGCCTCTGCCTTCGGCTTGGGTCGTGATCTCAGGGTCCTGGGATCAAGCCCCACGTCGGGCTTTCTGCTCAGCAGGGAGCCTGCTTCCCTCTCTCTCTCTGCGTGCCTCTCTGCCTACTTATGATCTGTCTGTCAAATAAATAAATAAAATCTTTAAAAAATAATAATAATAATAAAATGTTTTCAAAACTAAAAAAACAAGAGGCACCAAATGGAGAGTGCCCTGGCATGCAGAAGTGTTCAGTCCATCTCAGTTCCCTTTCTGTGCCTGTCCAATCCCCCACTGGAGAGCAAGGTCTTTCTTTCTCTTTCCTATGACACTGAAGACTGTTCCTTGCTCCCCCAGTCTCCCTCTAGCTCCGTCACTTTCACACCCATGCACACACTCTGTGTGAAAATTAAGTAGCCATCCTGCTCTGTCCCCCTGGAGAGTCATTGTGACATGTAGGGTCTGTTCTGTGCTCTTGTTCTGGAACCTGTTTAGCATAAACCTGGGAGAACAATTCCAGGACTCCACCCAGTACAGGAGCCACTCCATGGGCCCAGGAATGGGGACCTGGCCAATGGGAGGAACTGAATCCTCCCTCCAGTTCATGAGCCTGTCACACTGCCTCCCCCTGGGGCTTCTCTCCAGTCAGCAAAGGGCTGAAGTCCATAAGACTCCTCTGCCCCACTCCCAAGATGACCAGTCACCACAACAAAGTAGGCAACCCAGGATTCTGTGGGTTTCAGAGACACCTAGGGGCCCTGTGTGGGAGTCAGCCCTCCTCAGTATTAGCCATGTGCTACACCTGGTGTCTCTCACTTCAGCGTCTCAATACAACTTTGTGTGGAGCTGACGCTCCTGGGAGGACGTTTACACACGATTCGGTCCACACAGCCCCGAAGAATGATGGAATGGTGTGGGCTAGCACGGGGTCATGGCCCAGTGACCTTTCCTGTCCCCACCTCCTGGAAGCCCTCCCTTTCCACCTACACACACCCGAGGTGACTTTGGGGGGAATCTCTCTGCTCCAGATACAGATCGGCTGCCACACGGATGACCTGACCAGAGCCAGCAAGCTGTTCCGAGGTCCACTCGTGATTAACCGGTGCTGCTTGGACAAGCCCACCAAGTCCATTACCTGCCTCTGGGGCGGTCTGCTCTATATCATCGTGCCACAGAGCAGCAAACTGGGCTCTGTGCCCATCACTGTTAAGGGGGCTGTGCATGCCCCATACTATAAGCTGGGTGAGTGGGAACTGTGGGGTGAACCCCAAGGGAGTGGGAGAGCTGGGTCAGGAGATCATCTGGGGCTGTTTGCTGTAGGAAGAGAGAAACTCCGGGCTGGTAGAGGGGAGGAAGCTAAGTTTCCTTATTTTCAGCGCTGGGGCCAAGGAGATGAAGACCAACCCACATTCTTGGAGATTTCCTAGAAAAGGATAAAAGGGGCGATATGGTCACTTATGACCTCGGTGTTCTCTTCCTGGGGTTCAAGTTGGATGTTTTAACATAAGGGATTTGGGAAAGTGAGTTTCAAGGCCTATGGCCTCTCTTCCCAGGGGAGACCTCCCAGGAGGAGTGGAAGAGGCGCATCCAGGAGAATCCAGGTCCCTGGGGAGAGCTGGCTACGGACAACATCATCCTGACAGTGCCAACCGCCAACCTCCGAACGCTGGAGAACCCCGAGCCGCTGCTTCGCCTCTGGGACGAGGTGATGCAGGCCGTGGCACGGCTCGGGGCCGAGCCCTTCCCTCTGCGTCTGCCTCAGAGGATCGTTGCTGACGTGCAGATCTCAGTTGGTGGGTGCTTTGCGCATGCTGCCCCTAATGGCCTTCCCTTTTTCCAACAGCCATGCAGCAGGCAGCCAACATAGTAAAAATGTTTTTCTAGCAACACATAGAAGATATAAGTCTTGAAAGGGGGGAAATATGTATTTTAAAAAATAGACTCAGCCAAATCCCCCAATCAAAAAATTGGAAACTACCTAAGTGTCTAACAGAATGGAATGCTTAAGTAATATATCGTGTGCACCTCCAACAGACACTTTCTAAAGTAATATTTTGATGGCATAAGGAAATACGATGGGATTATGGGACCGGAGGAAAGCAGGCTGTGGAAGGTGTGTGAGCAGTGTGTGAAATTATGAACAATCTAAGCTGGCATGTCAAGGGTTGTCTTCCAATAGCTGGGATAGCATAGGAACAGAGTGCTAGGATTTCACAGGGATCCCATCGGGGACTTCAAGGAGAAAGTAAAAGGGGTGGGGGGACTCGCCCCAGGTCACAGTTGTTGGACACAACATTGAGAAGATACGGAAAGAAGAGATCTCTGCCAGTGGGTCAAGAGCCTAACAAATCAGGGGTGTGGAAATGAGAAAATGATGGAAATTTCTTTAGACCACAGTTTTCTTGCCTTACAGAGATGATTACAATAAAATAGCATCAATGCGGGCAACACTGTATCTAAGTAATGAAAAAGGGAAGCCACCATCCAGGAGTTCTCCATATTGAGAAAAGAGTATAATGAGACAGGTTCCCAAGACAAGACACCCTCACAAAAGTGGAAAAGCTGAAGAGTAATGTGAAGGATTGTTTGTTACGTGCACCAGTCCCACTCCTCTCAGGTCAGAGTGAGGGGGAAGCACAGTTACAGAAAGAGAAGATGGTGGAGAGCCCTGGTGGGTCAGTGTGGATTGCCCTTCTGAGCATTATGGGGTTCTGGTAGTCTTGGTAAAGGCAGGAGGGTGTGTTCTAACCCCTCTTCCTCCCTCCTGCATTCCCAGGCTGGATGCATGCGGGGTACCCCATCATGTGCCATCTGGAATCTGTGCAAGAGCTCATCAATGAGAAGCTGATCAGAACCAAGGGGCTGTGGGGACCCGTCCATGAGCTTGGCCGCAACCAGCAGCGGCAGGAATGGGAGTTCCCCCCACACACCACCGAGGCCACCTGCAATCTGTGGTGTGTTTACGTGCATGAAACAGTCTTGGGCATCCCTCGAGGTCGTGCCAATATTGCTCTATGGCCCCCAGTTCGAGAGAAGAGAGTCCGAATCTACCTGGGCAAGGGTCCCAATGTGAAAAACTGGAATGCGTGGACTGCCCTGGAAACGTATCTACAGGTACTGGGCAAGAAGGGATGGGGATGGGGAGCCCCCACTGTGGGGACCCCAAAGTGGACTTAATTGTCCTGGCCATACCCTCACACGATGATTTTGAAGAGATTCATGAAAGGACCAAAGCAGAGGCAAAGATAATACTATACAGTTACCATGGCTGGCTTTAAAGCCAGACTTACCAGAGACTGAAGCCAAACCATGTCATGGAATAGCGATATCACACCAAACATCCTGCCCATTCCCCCAACCGCCCCAACCACACGTCATGGGATGGGACCCATTTTTTTTCCTTAGAAACTGCCTCAGCTTCTCCCTTAGAAGCAATCCAAGATGCCTCACTGGTCTCCACATGAGGTTAGCTCTGCCTTTGAATGACTGTCCGGCACCCCAGTTCCCTCACCCCAGTCCCTGGAGCAGCTCCCAGGCCACCATGCAGAGTCTCACCACCTGGGATTCTGGAACTCACTCTCCAGCTGGGTTCTTCCACCTGCCCAAATACTTATCTGTGTGTACCCACTGCCCTGGGAATGAGATCGAAACTGCCCGGAGACTCTAGTCTCCTCCCTGGGCCATTTCACCCCAGGGACAAAAGCTGCTCACCTGTGAAATCCAGCTAAGGGTGTTTCAGAGAACTGCTAGTGTCGTCCTAACTGTAAAGAGCCATAACCAGGCCTCACACGGGCTACTCCCTGTGGCCTTGGGACAACTGCTTTTTCCTAAAATCTGTCTTACTTAACTTCATTCCATCCACCTAGACTGTACATCGTCTTGTGTTTCTACCGAACTCACATTTTTTTCCGAGAGGCCACACCAGTAGCCTCACAGATTGGCACAGACCTGTGACTGATGCAGGTTATGTCAGGGTAAGGGAGAGAGGGACAGTTCCCCAGTTTGGGGGGTTTAACGTTGCAGCTGTGAAAGATACAAGGATTTTTTTCACTTTGGCCAGCTTTAAATCCTTGTGTGCTACCCTGCCGACACTTTGACGATGGAGTGAGCTACATGAATAATGACATAGGTGGTAAATACTGAGAATAATCCTAACAGGTATTTCCGCAGCCATCCTTTCTTGCGTGTCTGCTCTGGGCTGAGCACCGTGCTTAATCAGACGCCCTACTGAGATAAGGCAGAGCGAGTAGCCCATGAGGCCAGCAGCGAGAACTGCAGAGATGGCCACTGACAGAAATAAAGCCAGTGCATTAGGGGTTAAATACATTATATTAGTTGATTACAGTGTTTGTTGGGACTTCCTTCTGTGGATTAAATGTCTTTTTATGCTGCTGCTTTCTCTCCCCAGCTACAGGAGGCCTTTGGTTGGGAGCCATTCATCCGTCTCTTCACTGAGTATAGGAACCAGACCAACTTGCCCACAGACAACGTGGACAAAATGAATCTATGGGTGAAGATGTTCTCCCACCAAGTGCAGAAGAATCTGGCTCCGTTCTTTGAGGCCTGGGCCTGGCCTATCCAGAAGGAAGTGGCTACCAGCCTGGCCTATCTGCCTGAATGGAAGGAAAATATAATGAAATTATACCTCCTCACACAGATGTAAGGAGTGCCCAGCGAGGTGGCAGGTAGAGAGGTTTGGGGAGGTAGGCAGAGATGGGGATTCACTCCTCGACCTCTGTCTCTTAGGGTTCTAGCCTTGCCCTCATGGCTCATTGCCCCCATATCTTAATACCTAGTAGGTATAGCTCCATCTCTAGAAAGTGGGTTAAGAACACAGCAAAATGGGGAATCAGAATTTCTTAGGAGACAGAACTTCTGTTTATGAGTCTCGTTCCTCTGCTCTCAGCTATCAGATTCCTTCCTGGCCCCATACTGGCCTGGTTCTGAGAGCTTTGGCATCTGCTTCTATGCCAGCCCTTGGTTCACCACTGTGGGCCATGGCCCTTGGGGGTGGTACTCATTCTGACCTGCCGAGGACTTTTGTTTTTTGACAAGTTTTTCCAAAAATCTGACCATAGAATCCACTGAAACACAAGTTTACCAGGATACTCAGACAGTTCCTTGATATTCTGTGTCTTGGGCAGTACTCAAAGAGCTTGAAAAGCAGTCTGGTATAGTAGAAAGAGCCCATAGCTAGCATTAGCTCTTGGGAAAGTCATTGTTATCTCTACTCACATTTCTTTCTCTGTGAGATGAGGACAAAAATGCCTTCCTCTCAGGGTTGTCCTGAAGACTCAGACTGATAGTTCTGAAGCAGATTGTGAATGGAGGGATTCTTCCATGTTCTGCTGGTCCACAGAGTAGTGAGCTGAGTACAACCCTTCTCTCGCCATAGCCTGGAGGTTAGGACCATCATCTCTCACAGTAGACTCCCTGCATCCAAAGCCTGGTTCTTCCATCTCTTGGTCACATGATTCTGGACAAACTCTTATCAAATGGGATCTGTTTCATAGAATTATTGTGAGGATTAAATTTAAGTTCCCTCTAAAAGGAATTAGAACAGTGCTTGGCCGTTGGTAGGTATTGAGAAAATGCCTGCTGCCGTTATTACTAATTAACATTAATCAATCATTTCAGAGCTAGGCTGTCCTTTTATATGGCATTCACAGGCGCAATGTGATCCATCCATTCCATCCTACACCTTATACATCAGCTTCTGGAAGGATTGGGGTCTGTTGCTTTATAAGCTCTAGGATCGACAGGATCCACAGGCTCTAAAATCATAATGGGGGTCTTAATAGCTACTTGGAGTTTGGTCTCTTTATTCAATTCCATCTTTCAGGTAGAATTCCTTCTTTGATTAAATCATAAGTGGAAGTCACTTGAAAAATCAGAACAAATCCAGGAGAGCATTTGTCTTTAGAAACAATGCGCATCCGGCTTAGGCGTGGTGTTTATGTTTCCGTGGTGACACAGACTCCTAACACTGCCCAGAGTTTCTCTCCAGTTTGGCAGATGAGGTCTCACACACAGAGAGAAATCTTTACTTCTGAACCAGATAACTGGATAAGACTGACCCAAAATTTTATTTGAACTATACTCGTTCTTTTATATGGATTGTTTCATTTAATCTTCACAATAGTCTTATGAGATGGAAATTTATTGCTCCCGTTTTAGGAATAAGTAAACTGAGGTTTGTGGAGATCAAGTAAATTGCCTAAGTCTACACTGCTAATAGATAGTAGACCTGGGATTTGAACCTGGGCACTCTGATTACAGAATGGGTGTTTGTAACTACAGTACTCTCCATGTACAATGAATGAGTCAGTGAAGAAACCAGCCAGCAAACAGAAGGATCTTTATGTCCCTACTTGCCAGCTCTTTGCCTGCTTGTACTCACCCTTCATGCAGTTTTACCAGAACAGAAAGTCCCTTTCATTCTCCCAAATGCCAGTTCAAAGAAAGAACTTAAGGTAGGCTCCTAAGGTACTTTGCAAAGACAGAGATCACTTTAGCATCATGAGGTCTTTTAGATTCCGGTTTCTTCAGTTTTCATTTATCATCACTGGCACACCATGAAAGCATTCTAGTAGTGCATTGGGATTTGAATGATGGGTCATTTTGGTAAAGCACCTGACTCCCAGAAGAGACACTGCATGTTCTCAGCAAGGAAATCAGATTTTTAGTGCTCTAGAATAATATTTGTAACCACCCTGACCCTCTTTAGTTCATTTTTAGCGTTATGGCCCCTGGGACCTTTTTAAAATAGGAAGCTATTCATGTCACTCCCCTGTTTTAATGCTTCCAGTGGGACTTTGAATATAAGATGATGAACTGAGCATATAAGTTTACCTCCCCTCCCTCCCCAGGCCCCACTGAAATTGAAGTCAAGAAATGCAAAAGAGAAGTGAAAACATCTCGGCAAAGAAAACTGAACAGATTTGATTATAAGTGAAGAACATCTCAACACATTTCTGAAAAAGAGAAAGTGGATGAAGCATGACAATGAATGAAAGATTGAAGTTATCTTTCAGACAGAAGAGAAGCTGATCTGAACAACATAATCCCAAAGAAACGTGAGCACCTGAAAAGTCTATAAAGAGTTATACCAGTTGTAAAAGTGAAACCCATCCTACCCTGCCCCAACCATTGTGCTTAGAACACAGGCAGACCATTACTGGTATCCATTAAAAATCTACTGTTCTTGTTATTGTTTGTATAGTAATTGAATAAGCTGCCTGAGGAGAGGTAGGAGTTGGTGTCCCAGAATAAAATTTCTCTTTTTGTCGAAATAAGTGACCCCCTAGCCTATCAGCTAATGCTCTGACTATAGAAACCCCTTCTCAAGTGACCCAAGTGCTTCTAGTCCTAGAAGAGGCTTATTGGTGAAACAGACCCAACCATACACTGCCAACCCCGGTAACAGTTAACAGTTACTTGATTCTTAAATGCAAATAGTCAGCTAGGAATTCCCAGTCTCTGGGCATCGGGGGTTGAAGGGAGAGGACACAGGAGGAGTAGGTAAGAAAAATAACCAGTTAGAATTTGGAGACCTGAAAAATACAAAAAACTCTAGAGGAAACAAAGTGAACGTGGAAAGAATAACTTTAAAATCTGTATCTTCAGAGAGATTGCAGGTGTAATTGTAAGACGAGTTCAGAATGCTACAAAAAAAGGAGAAACTGAGAATAAAAAGAGGCCTTGAAAGTGAAATTAAACTGTCAAAAATATCCAATAGGCAGGCTGGAAAATAAAGTTGAAGGAAGCCCTTTAGATATAGAACAAAAAGAAATAGCAGAGAAAATGAGGAAAGGAAAAGATCTAGACAATCAATATCTAAGCATTAGGACTATCTGGAAAAAAGAACACACAAAATATAGGTGAAGAAGTAAAATGGACAAAAAATGAAAAACAGAAAGAACCAAGTCTCCAGATTGAGGGGTCCCAATGAAACCTATATCTTGACAGAATCTTGTGAACTTTTGGAATATTAAGTCTACAGGGAACATATTAAAAGTGTCCACAGAGAAAATAAAGTTAAGTCATCACCATTAGCTCAACCAAAAAAGGAATAAGAAATAGACTGGCAGCAGATTTTTCATTAGCAACACTGAATGCTAGAAGCCAGTGGAGCAATTTCTTCACTTATGGAAGATTTTTGTACTCGGAATACTATTGCAAGCCAAACTGCCTCAAGTAGTGTCAAAATAAAGACATTTTCTGACATGCAACTTTTCAGTCGACCTACTTCGAATCTTTTCTGAGGAAGTACATTGAGGAAGTTCTCTGACAAAATGAGGAGGAAAGAGGAAAATATAGAACCCAGAAAACAATGGATCTCACCCAGGATGTCTCACTCTAGAGTGACAGTTGTCCAGCAGGATGTGTCATTCTAGCAACCCATTTGAGATGAGAGTACACCGTCTCAGCCTCTTTGGAGAAAGTATGCATTCTGTTCCATAGTTTTCTTGAGAAGCTGGAATGTTTGAGAGTATGGAGACATACATTCTTTACTCAGCAAAAAGAAAACGGAAATGTGTCAAGACGTTCAGGTCCAATTGTGAAACAACAAAAACTCATGGGATGTAAGAAGAGCCTCAGCTGGACATTGGCGGTAGGTACCTCTCCTTTCAAGTGGCACAGGCTCATGAACACTGAATATGTATGGGAGAAAATGTCCTAGTTCCTACTCAGCTCTCAGTAAACACGATTTACTTGACCAAAGTAATGCAGATGCTGTTTGTTGGTATTCAGTGTTCTGATCAGCCTAGAGACAAAACATGAATGGCTTACTGTTTTGTTCAGAACTGAAATGGAAAATAATTAATCCTGACAAGTTAAGAAACAAGAGAGCAGAAAGAGGTTGAGAATTGGTTGGGGAAGAGAAGTGGCAGGAAGACTGGGGCTACTTAGAAGTCACAGTAGGAATGAGAAGATAAAGTCTGCAGTTAATGGGACAAGAACTGGAGGATAGTATACTGTCCAAAGTTATAAATTAAATCAATAGAAGTATAAAAATGGCATATCTATCAAAATTTGGGAAAGGATAAGCAAAGGAAAGCCAGGGGTAGTGTCAGTTAAATCCTTATCTTTTGTAATGGGAAATTATTAAAGATTGTCTAAAGTTAATAAGTCAAGAATTGTTGTCCA
Source organism: Lutra lutra (assembly GCF_902655055.1). Classification (NCBI taxonomy): domain Eukaryota; kingdom Metazoa; phylum Chordata; class Mammalia; order Carnivora; family Mustelidae; genus Lutra; species Lutra lutra. The sequence goes on along the minus strand of NC_062288.1, from coordinate 97,588,057 downwards.
GACATATTATTTAATGTTAGCAAGTTAGTCAACAGAAGATCTAAAAATAGAAATTGTTAAATGCATTGCCTCTAGGAAATGGGTCTAGGGTTAAAAGGGGTGGGGTGGGAAACTGTGTTTTTCATTTCAAGTCCTCCTGTACTATTTAATTTTTTTACCTTGTGCATGTATTTGAAAAATTTTTAATAAACTCAAATAAAAATCTCCAGTGACCTCATATTGACTAAGATATGCCCCAACCAAAATCCTTCAAATGGCTTATGATGCCTTCCAATATTGGGAACCACCTGTGTCCAGGTTCATCGTATCTCCGCATTACTCTCTGGTTCTAGCCATACTAAATATCTTCCAGCTAATCACTTCACGTTCTCAATTCTTCATGTGTTCCACAAAAAGCAAAGCCTGTCCCTGATCTCATCATGTATCTGAGATTAACCTTACTCTCTGCAGATTTTCAGTATTTGTTGGGTGAAGGAACACTGAAAAGGAGTTGCCTGAAGTTGGCCAACCAGTTTTCTTTCCCAAAAAGGTATATATTTGTCCCAATTCCAGGAAGCATTTCAAGATCATAATGGGTTTGTATGTTTGCCTGCATTCTTATTCATTTACAATTTTAGAAAGTTTTAGTTCTATATGAGACCAGATGGTGTCTGAGGATCCTATCCACTGGTCAGTCTCCTTGTTACGTTCTTTGCCACTTTGTCCGAACGTCATAATCTGCTTTCTGCTGTTTAACCCCTCTTCTCCCACCATATTTTGGATAAGCAGTCAACTATCTAGGGGAAATCTTCAAGCTCCCAGATTTCTTGTGTTTTGCTATTCATAGTATCTTGGTGGCTCTTTCTTCCCCATCTGTTTACTTTCTTCCATTGTCCAAATCCAAGGCCAGATAGAGCTCCCTAAGGAGTATTGGCCTTACGTTCTCACATACTGACCTTACAGATTACTCTGATATATTTAGTCCCTAAACCAATGTGCCCCCTGATATCCCAACCTCTCCTAATGTATATACTTAGCAAGCCAACAGATAACCAAATAATGTCTTAGATGTTGACTATTTTTGCTGACAGTAGTTAACACATGCTATTCCTTCTTTCAAGACTACATCACATCTATGCTTATTCTTTTGAAGATTTTGGTCCCCTGCTCAGCTTCCATTTTGAAAAACATTTCTTTCTTTGACCCTCATCCTTGAAGTCAGTCTTCCAAGTGTGGTAGACAAAGATCTTCTACTTTTCAGACATATTATTTTTGTTTGTTTATTGTGTTATGTTAGTCACCATAGAATACGTCATTAGTTTGATGCAGTGTTCCAAGATTCATTGTTTATGCACCACACCCAGTGTTCCATACAATACGTGCCCTCCTTAATATCCACCACCAGGCTCACCCATCGCCCTACCCACCTCCCTTCTAAAACCTTCAGTTTGTTTCTCGGAGTCCACAGCCTCACATGGTTTGTCTCCCCTTCCTATTTCCCCCAATTCAATTTTCCTTTCCTTCTCCTAATATCCTCAATGTTATTTCTTATGTTCCACACGTAAGTGAAATCATGATAATTTACTTTCTCTGCTTGACTTATTTCACTCAGCATAATCTCCTCCAGTCCTATCCACATTGAGGCAAAAACCGGCATTCCTCCTTTCTGATGGCTGAGTATTACTCCATTGTATATATAGACCACATCTTTATGCATTCGTCTGTTGAAGGGCTCTTTCCACAGTTTGGCTATTGTGGACATTGCTGAAGGGCTCTTTCCACAGTTTGGCTATTGTGGACATTGATTCTATGAACATTGGGGTACGTATGGCCTTTTGTTTCACTGCATCTGTATCTTTGTGGTAAATAGCCAGTAGTGCAATTGCCGGGTTATAGCGTAGCTGTATTTTTAATTTTATGAGGAATCTCCACACTATTTTCCAAAGTGGCTGCACCAACTTGCATTCCACCAACAGTGTAAGAGGGTTCCTCTTCCTCCACATCCTCTCCAACACATGTTGTTTACTGTCTTGTTAATCTTTGCTATTCTAACTGGTGTAAGGAGGTATCTCAATGTGGTTTTGATTTCAAATTCCCTGATGGCTAATGATGATGAACAGTTTTTTCATGTGTTTTCTAGCCATTTGTATGTCTTCATTGAAGAAGAGTTTGTTCTTGTCTTTTCAGACGTCTTCTAATTACACACACACACACACACACACACTCCACATCCAATTCAAGAGAACTATAGAAATTCTTTTTATACATTTGGATTCTTGTAGATTTGAACAGTATAAAGAAGCAGCATTTCTTTGTGAGGAAAGGTTGTTTAGAGTAAGTTATTATTAATGTTCTATCATCATGTTGGATGTTTAGTTTTATAGGTATTCAGTATATTAGAAAAAATGGAATCAATGAATGAGTAAATTAAAAATAAACCATGCATTGTGCTATGATGACAGTACCAGAAGCCAAGGATTATATTAATACAAATATGTGTACATGAGGGCCATTGCATGTTACTTCTATTCATCTGGACTATAAAAGAATTCAAACATACATAATTAAGAAATACATGTAGGTGCCAAAAATTTCTTTGCATGAATGGCCTAAATTTTGACATAAAATTCATTTTCACAGAGTTCCAAAATTATTTAGTATAATTTGAGATCTGAAATAACATAGGTGGGAGGCAGACAGTCAGGGGTAAGGGTGGGAACCAGGAGGCAAAATGATCAAAGGTACAACATAAAAACAATGAAATCACGCAGTCCAGAAGAGACCGCACAAACGCAGAAGACATGCCTCCCTTCCTCAACACAACTTGTAATCCAGGGCCAAGGAAACGTAACGGGTTATATCAATACCTTTTCCTGTTATCTACAAAGTGTCTGGGTTTTAAGTAGGGTCCAAGTACCTGACAGAATTCATAAACTCTTCCCTTAGCCTCCATCAAGATATGGAGACAGAGGCAACGCCAACTTTTTGCTTTTTGTTTTTTGTTTTAACATCGAATTTCTCCTTTTGTTCTCACTGTCAGAGCAGCCTTGAGAACCAACTGGTACCAAGGAAACAATACTAAGCCTCAACCAAGGCTTTGGACATTCATTCACAAGAACCTGTGGCACTGTGAGTTTGACCACTGGTAGCGAACAATCAAAATGCAGAGCGGACTTAAATCTCATCCTCATAGGAAACTGAAATGAAACTATAAAAAGGCAAGAAGCTGAGTTGTGTCAGTACTGTTGGAGCAACCATCGGATAACACCTGGTGGATCTCTGGTACTGGATAAAGAAGAGCGTCTAATGGGATGGGGAGGAGAGAATGTCCTCAGGTATAACAGATGATGGAATTCCTGCCCTCCAGCCAGAGCCCACCAGCAACACAGCTATAGTTCAACAGGTTAGATTGCAGTGAGGGTTAAACACAGCAGGAACTGGGCATCTCAGTAAAAGGGTGTAAAAAGAAACTACTAGAGAATTGGGGCTTTGGCTGGATAATGTGGGGGAGAGTCTAAGGAAGCAAAAAGCAATTCTACGATCATCTCAGTAAATCTCATCTGTTGGTGGGGCTAACTGAAGTGCCCATAAATCTATAATTGCTTCCTGAAAAAAGTAGCAGGTCCTCATTTCAGCCAAGAAAGAGGGATTTGGTCTTGTGTGGTTGCCCAGGGATTTTGCTCTTGTCTTGCTTCATCATGGTCTCAAGAGTGCTCTTGTTTGAGGTGGATGTTCTATGAAATTGTTAATGCACAAGGGATTGAATAACAGTGCCTCGCTGTGAGTGTGTCAGACAAGCTCTTGCACGTCCACAGCTGCTTCTGTTTTCTTTCTCACCCCAAAAGAATGGATGAAGAGCCCCTGTTCCTCCTACACGATATGAAATATGCATTGCTCTTGATTGAACACAGGGATAAATTAGGGAAAAATTAATCTCACACAAGGTACCCAAGAGTGACCCCTGAAAAGGATGACTCCCTAATGCTCCCCTAGACCGGATGGAAGCCTTGGTTGCAATTCAAGATGAAGTTGGGACCACAAGTCAATACTGATGGGTCACTTACTTACTGTCTGAAACATCCCCCCGTGGGACAAGCAGATTCCCTGAGCCCTTCCCAGGAGGAACAGAAAGTAGGCACGAGGGCAACAGTTTGCTTTTACCTAGCAGGAATAACGCAACAACAATATACCTTCACAGTCTGTTTAAATGCACTTGCTAATTGAGCCTTACAAGGGGAAAAAAAAACAACTGGAATTTAAAACAGAAACTAAAGATGCCTGTACATTCGATACATAATGCTTCGATAAAAGGGGTATCGGAAACCATTTTCTCCACCGTTCAAATTCCCCCTTTGCATTTACAGTCTCTGTGAGACAGGGAGTAAGGTAATAAAGATCTGTGGCCTCACGGAATTTTAAATATTTTTTAACACTAAAAACTAGCTGAAGCCACTAGGAAAACACTTTCCCAAGTTAAATTAAAATCCCTTATGTTTTATCTGCCCTCTTTTAAGAAATGATCATGGAAAAGTTACCTAAACATTCATAAAATCACCATAAAATTTTTATAAAATCCGTAAGATATATGTCACACATTGGGCATCCTTTTCCAATCAGGTCATTGGGTCACCTATAAATCATTCAATCAACATTTATTGAGCACCTACTACAATGCTAGTTCCAATTATAGAGTCTGGAAATACACAATAAACGTAATAAGACATCTGCCCTCATAGTGCTTATTTCCACTTTGAACATTAAAATGAAAAAAAATAGAGGCTCCTGGGTGGCCCGCTGATCAAGCATTTGACTCAGGTCATGATCTAAGGGTCATGAGATTGAACCCCGTGATGGTCTCTGTGCTGGGCATGGAGCCTGCACTTTACAGGAGATTTTCCCTGTGGAATTTAGGAGTAAGAGGGGCTCATCTCAGCAGTTGCTGTGCCCTCTACCAAAGGTATTGAATGAAGATGTTCCTCGAAGTTCTGGCCCCACTTGATGGCCTGATGGATCCAGTAACAAGTGGAATCTGGAACCACATTCATATGGAGAAAATTGATGTGGAAACAACTGACTAAATTTGTACAGCAATGGGGGTCTCAGACTTACATATGGCTGTCCATTACGACAAATGTGCAGGGAGTCATGAGAAACAGCTTCAGGAATCCTTGACTTCTTACTCCATTTTCCCTCTTCCCTCATTAAGCTGCATAATTCAACGTCAATCAAAATTAAAAGACACTTGGATCACAAGTCTCAGCATAAAATGAAAAACCTCGAGAAGGAAGACCTTGACGTTATATAACTCTGAAATAATCCATTTGGAAATAATTGTCTACATTATAGAGAAACATAAAAAATAATGATGCTGGTCCCACAGGACTAGGAGCTTTGAGACTCTGTAAGAATTTTGTTGTTGAGAGATTGGCCTTTACTCACTCCCAACTCCCAACACGAGCCCCTCTGACATCCTGACAACATGTGTGGGTTTGTGTGTGAAGACATCTAAACCACACTGGTGTGCGTGCAATTGTACAAACTGGGTCTGTTGTGTGCCTACCCAGTGGCTCTGATATTTCAGAGCCAGAGGAAAAACATCCACACTCAGCCTTGGACTAAGCTCCCCTGGCTCCCAGACAACTGAACTCTACTTTCAAAAACCAACTTTATGTCTGACCTGGAAATGGGACAAGTTTGGAAACAAGAAAACTCCTTGTTTTTTTTTTTTTTTTTTTTTTTTGCAATATTACCCACTCCTACCATATGTGTTCCATACACTTTTGATCCAAAAAGAAACAGAGTTCCAGGTTAATTCCAAAAATATACCAAAGGAGAATATGAAAGCCTTCCTGAGTCTGATTAAGCGCTGGCCACCAGTCAAGAGCGGCAGCGATCTATAGCTCCATTGCTTTAGGTAAACAGGCAGGCCGGAACTTGCCCAGGGGAAAGACCATGTTGTAATTTGAACAAAGGTTATCATAAATGTACCAAAGAATGAAAATGTAGTGGGTGAGGCTTCTCTAAGTGCTCTCAAGGGAATGACATTCCTCTTCACTGCCATTATAGCACAAATTTAATACATGCACTTGAGCACGTGAACTTCAGGAGATATAATTGTGACACTATATGTGTCAGCCTGGACCCTCCAAGGAGCAGACGCCACGATGAGATCAGATGTGCAAGAGCTTTATTAAGGGAAACATCTCTGAGAGAAAACAGAGAGGGACCAGAGGAGGCTGAGAGGGCCAAGAGACACTGAGGTAGTTGTACCTCTCATGAAGGACGCAGTGAGGGAAGGAAAGGCTCACACTGCAGGCCAGGTCTCAGAAAGTCTCGTCAAGGCCAGTGGGAGGGAGTCCCTCAGCCACAGTCTCCCATCAGAAGAGTCCCGTCTCTCCCACAAATGGGCCTGCTTCCTCCCCTTAGTCCCCTTAATCACCAGCCAGGAGAAGCCAGGAGAGGCCCAGCATGGCCCCAGCACCAGGATGCAGAGGCACCAGCTGGGGCTGTCTGTCAAGTACATACCCGCTCCCCGCAGTTGGAGATCTGAGCGGAGCATTCTCATGGCCACCACAGTACTTACTCTTAAGACAGCTGTAGGCACCTGTTCTGGGTCATCTTAGTGACTTAGTAAACCTCTCCAGTGACTCATCCCAGCAAATGCACATAGGTAGATGCCACCACCCCGATTCCTAAATTAGACGCTGGCTAATCCCTTCCAGATTCTTGGGGCCCTTCAGGGAAAGGATATGTGGGACCACATTAAGTTTAACTCATAACTAAAAATAACTGAAGAAAGCCCGTGACTCTTAATGCTAGCCCATAATCAGAAAGCTTATGTATGAAGTTACCCCCGCATTTGGCTTAGTGAGAAAGTGGAATTACTGCAAGCATTTTCGTCTGCTTGAAGAAAATGGGCTGATGTACCACGGGTTAATAGGAACAGTTGTGATTTGTGTATGCCTCTTGCTGAGGCCCGACAATTAAGTATCATATTGTTCGTGCTTATTTATTTTGTATGACCCAGAAAGAGCCAGTCATGGCAGTACGGAGGAGAGAGACTGGCATGCTTGGCTTCAGCTAATACATACCTACCCTTGCAACTGGATCTCGTAAGGGTCAGGTAGATTATCTGAACAAAACTGGGATCTGCTTAGAAAGGGCAGTAGAGGTGAGGAAGGGAATAGATGCTGAAGAGGGAAACTCAGTGTTTACTACCTGGCATTTCTTAAAAAGTTCCCTCCAGACTACAAACTCCAATCCAACCTCCTGGGATGTCATCCAAATTCGCTCCTACAAGCACTGTTACCAAGTTTCGGTCACTATGAACATTTGCATGTTTTTCTCAAATCAAGCTTCACACTGACATCTCCATACTGTGGTCTCATGGTGTAACGCCCTCCACTTTTATCTGCCCGCACACAACATTCATGATTTTCCAAAGCTAAATGTTAGCGCCCCCTTCCCTGTAAGTTCATCTCTGATGACTAGAAACCACTCCTTCTTTCCCTCTCTTCCCTGGAACTTATTTTGCAGCTCATTTTCACACCTACATAAATCCTAGTGGTATTACAGTTCTATCACGTCTACTGTCTCCTGAGAATGACTGACTGCAGGACCATTTGCATCTCCCAGAGCACCTCACAGAACTCCTGCCCGATGAGAATATGCTGACCTTCATGGAGGAGTCTCTGTTTTCTCCAGGTTGTAGCAAGGGTCTGAGGGCTGCACCTACACACCCTTCAGTCAGACCCATGCCAGCCAGCATCTTTGATTTGCCACATCTTAAATGGACCTTTAAGAAAATAGCAGCCATGTCCACAATAGCCAAAATATGGAAAGAGCCCGGATGTCCATTGACAGATGAATGGATAAAGAAGATGTGGTTTGACTCAGTCATCAATAAGAATGAAATCTTGTCATTTGCAATGATGTGGATGGAACCAGAAGGTATCATGCTAGGCAAAATAAGTCAGTCAGAGAAAGATAAATGCCATATGAGTTCTCTCATATGTGGAATTTAAGAAACAAAATAGTGGAACACGGGGGATGGGAAGGAAAAATAAAATGAGATAAAGACAGAGAGGGAGGCAAACCATAGAAGTGTAGGAAACAAACTGAGGGTCGCTCGAGGGGAAGTGGGTGTGGGGGGGGGATGGGGCTACTGGGCATTGGGCATTAAGGAGGGCACGCGATGGAATGAGCACTGGCTGTCATACACAACACCGAATCACTGAATTCTACCTCTGAAAATAATAATACACTCCATGCTAACTAAAGTGAATTTAAATAGAAAAGCCCTTTCTTCTATTAGATCAACACCAAAATACTCTCAGGAGTCCTTCTAGAAGAGTGCTACTTTACCATAAAACAGTGATGTAGGGAGAGTGTGGTTAAAACCATAGAGGCCCTCCCTAAAGTCAGCATTTGACATGGCACTGTCCTGACACACTCCCCCAGCATCCCACTCCACTTTCCTTCCCAAAGGCTTGTTTCCTGGTCTGAAACCTAAGAATTCAACTAACCTCAGCTCACACTGGGCTTCTACCTGGCCAAACAGATTTCCCCTTGGGCTCCAAAGACTCGGTTATTTACTAATTCAGCAGACATCTCCTGAACATTCTCCAGATGCTTATTCATTTATCCAACCACACATGTTTACGTATTAAGCAACCACAGCCTACTACATGACAGAAATGAAACTAGCCATGGTGGACACAGCGGGGACAGACGCTACACTCTCGACAAGAGAGCCTATGAGAGAAACCGACGTAATCGGAGCTCGAACAAGTAAGTGTGGCGTCGTAACCTGGGGAAGAATCAGAAACAGGGTATTTGATGTCGTCGGGTGGAGGATTTGGAATAGTCTGGAGGTTCTGAAATTCTTTTCTAGGCCAGTGATGGCTGAGTCGCTTTCTAGGAGAAGGAAATCTCACCCTGATAGGAAGCAGTGTTGCGTTGAATAAACTTGAAGAAAACCCCTGTGGCACCGATTTCTATTATGCTCGCAGACCCAGTCCTGTAGCTTGAGTTCCCAGGACAGCTTCCAATCTCGGTCTATGGGCAGGTGTTGACCACCAGGGAACAGCCCTACAACGCAGTAGCCCCTGTTCTCAGAGGCTGCACCCCATGACCAGAGTCGGGGGCGCCCAATTCCCCGTGATGAGACTTTGGCTGCGCGTTATGTTGGGGTTGGGCATTGTTTACCTTGAATCTGTTTTACCAGGAACTTGGCATTTGCTTTCCGCATCAACTGTGAAAAAGCAACTTTGCAAACTTCGGTCTACTACCCCAGAACTCTAGGATGGCCCGAGAGCCAATCTGGGTCCCAACCCCATCACACTGGGGAATCCCGCCTTCTGGGAGGACCAGCCACCAACCCCAATGGAGCCCGGCAAGCCCAGATACCACCCCAAGAACATTGGGTTCGGGGGGTCTCTCCAGGGCTTCTCCTTGTGAGTATCACCCCCGCCCCGACTGCACCCTCAGCACCCTTTGCCCTGCCTGGTGCTCCCTGCTGGTCCTAACAGCACAGCGCCAGGTCCTCCTGGGCTCTGGAACTCCTGCCTGCGCCGCAGCCCTGGATTGCCCCAATCCCATGATACTCCGCTTCGCCCGCCCCCTCTACCAGGTCTCCAGACCCCCAGCTGCACCACTGCAGAAGTCCACAGAGCCCAGAGCCAGCGCGGCACAACCAACTACTGATCATGAGTTTGCCGATCCCAGAGTATTGCGGTTGGGGCGGGGACCCAGCACCTGGGCACACGAGTGCGTCTCGAGGTGTCAGAAGCATGTCCAAATACCTGTCCTCAGACCGTGTGTTTCTTTCTTCTTAGGTGCAGGGTTTCGTTTCCTTTAGCCAATCTGGTGCTGTTTGCTCTTTGTCTCAAAACACCTTTCTTTGCCTCTTTGAACTTGTGAGTCAGGAATCTGATGGATGTGAGCGTGTCTGCGTGCTCGCCCACACCTACTTCTAGAGAGTTGTGGTCAGAGTCGGGGGAACTGTTATTCATCTCCTGGGTTTTGTTTTGTTTGTTTGTTTGTTTTGATGGTTTTGCTGTTAAACTGAAGAGATCAGATGAGTGGAAGATTTCTCTTTCAAAAGTAGTTACCATGATCCTGACCTCAAGCGTCCTGACCTCTTTCACTGCTTTTCCCCACGGCTGCACCAGAAGGCCGAGATCACCCACCAGCGCCACGATGCTCCATGTGGGTATTGGTTCTCTTTTGTGAGTTCCCTTTCCTGGGAGCATTACTGAGAAGCAAGCGGCTGGATGGGAAAGGAAGTTAGGGAATGGAAAGGAGCTGTCCTTGTACAGGAAATATGGGGGATGCTCAGGGATGCCAAGCCCGCTAGAGGTTTGCGGAGAATGCAGCAGGAAAAACATCTGGAAAACGGCGGAGAGCCCAGACCCTGGATCCAGAGTGAGGCACTCAGCTTTTACCTTATGGGGAGAGGATGAAATTGGACGGTTATTACGAAGAGGAGTGGGTAAGGTGGCTTGAGGAAGAGTGTGGATGAGAATCCATCCTGGCACTAAAGCCAGATCCACTTAGTCTAGATGCGACTACAGGCTGAAGGCACTGATGTTTGAGAGACCCCGGCGACAGACGATGCAAAGTGAGGTAGGCGGCTGGCTGTGTATGGAAACAGGAGAGAGGCAGGAAGGAACCAAAGGTAGAGGAGAGCTTTGATGTTTCAGTTGAGTTTCTTCCCCCAAAGTGAGGCCTGCTACAGGGACTTGAGTCGGGTGGTTTGTTTGGGAAGTGGGCCCAGAATGCCAGAGTGAGGAGGTGGGGAGGGAGGAACAGGAAGGAGGGAAAGGCAGTGAAGCGTGCATGGCTGAGCCTTTTACCACTGCGGGCAGCTGGATCTCAGCTTCTCCTGTGAGGAACTCCAGAACGCACCTGAGGTCCACCACCATGGCGTGTGTCCCCGACACCCCCCACTTCCCCCGGGTGTCAGCTCCTCACCACTTCAGAGCTGCCCCTGTGCACCTGCACCAGGGTGGAGCCATCTGAGCGCTCAGGAAATTCCTTCATGGCGACTGCTGAAGTTAGAAGTCAGGTGACCGGAAGCAACAGGGGACCCAGGACATGGCCCTTGTCACTTGGGGAAGCTAGAAAGGTCAACATAGGGGCAGCCCCATGTGTTTCTTCCACACTCACTGTGTACTCACAACAGGGTGTTTTTCTATGCATTCTCTTAATCTTCAAAAACAATCCTCCCAGGGGTGTACGATTCTCTTTTTATAAATGGGGAAACTGAGGCTTAAGTCATTTATCCAAGAGGAGCTGCTTTAAGGGAACAATAAGCTCAATTTTAGGCACACTGAATTTTAAAAGACCTCTGGAAACCACAGAATGCTACCCACATACAGGTTAGGGCACACATGATAAATCGGGAGGTGTTTCAACTCCCCAAAATGCAGTTTCTGAAAGGTCGCCTGATCTTTCTGTCCACAGAGATGCAGTACAGTATTAAGTCAACTTTGGCACACCAGTTCTGCAGCCCTGCAGCCCTGAAGGACCCAGCCCCTCCGTCAGCCACTCAGGTCCTGCCCGGTGCTTCCCACCCTGTCTGGTGCTCTCCTACCACCCTGCTTGGTGCCCTGAACCCCGCCCTGTGCTCTCTGGGTGCCCTGCGAAGTGCTCTGGGTGCTCTCTGCCCTGACTGGCACTCTCCACCCACACAGCTCGTTGTCCTTCACCCTGCCCGGTTCTCCCCGGCCGCCCAGCCCCGTGCCTCTTTGGACTGGGTGTGTTCTTCTGAAGCATATCAGTTCTCAGCTGAAATGTTATTTCAAGCTTCATGGTCACGTCCTCATCTAGGCGTTCCTGTCCCCCAATCTATATTCTCTTCTGCCTGATAACATATCGCTGGTTTATTTTCATCATAAAAGTTACTAATTGCTGCATTTCATTTATCTGTTTATCTTCCTATTTACACATTGTCCTTCCCCTTCTGAAATATCAGACTCAAGAGAGTGGGGCTCTTATCTGCGGTGTTCCTTGCTGCAACCCCAGTGGTTGGCACAGGGTCGGAAACCGATAAATGGTTTTCGTTTGCATGCTTTTAGTTGTGTTTCCACTCAGTCCTTCATCAGTTCTGACCAAGCTGAGTCTTTGATTTTCTCTGCAGCAGCTAGTTGAACCATGGCAACAACTCCGGCCAGTTCTTTCGAGGCCCTCATGAAAGGAGTGACCAGCTGGAATGTCCCTAAAGATGCCATCCCGTGTGAACTGCTTCTTACTGGGGAGGCTGCCTTCCCAGTGATGGTGAATGACAAGGGCCAGGTCCTCATTGCTGCCTCCTCCTATGGCCAAGGCCGCCTGGTGGTGGTGTCCCATGAGGGCTACCTGCTGGATGCTGGCTTCGCTCCATTTCTTCGTAATGCGGTGGGCTGGCTCTGTCCCTCACCTGTGGCTCCCGCTGGAGTACACCCCTCTCTGCCATCACTAGTAAGTATCCTGCAAGCCTCTGGGGTTCCGGCACAAGTTCAGCCAGAAGTGGGGGCCCCCGTGGGAGTTTACTGCATCAGTGCCTACGTTGACACGATGACTGCAGAGCTGATCCAGTTTGTGAAGAGTGGAGGCGGCTTGCTCATCGGGGGCCAAGCCTGGTATTGGGCCAGTGAGCACGGTTCTGACAGAGTGCTGTCCCGGTTTCCCGGGAATGAGGTGACAAGTTTGGCCGGAGTATACTTCACCGACATCTATGGGGACATAGACCACTTCAAGGTCTCTAAGAAGATACCCAAGATCCCACTCTACACCAGGTGAGTGCTATTTCCCAACAGAGAGTCTGACACATATTAACAATAGATTCAATCTCCCTCTTGAATGTCCTATTTTTTCTTTTTTTTTTTTTTTTTTAATGTTCCATTCCCAGTGTGGAGCCCAACACAGGGCTGGAACTCAAGACCCTGAGATCAAAACCTGAGCTGAGATTAAGAATCAGACACTCGGGCGCCTGGGTGGCTCAGTGGTTTAAGCTGCTGCCTTCGGCTCAGGTCATGATCTCAGGGTCCTGGGATCGAGTCCCACATCGGGCTCTCTGCTCAGCAGGGAGCCTGCTTCCCTCGGTCTCTCTGCCTGCCTCTCTGTCTACTTGTGATCTCTCTCTGTCAAATAAATAAATAAAATCTTAAAAAAAAAAAAAAGAATCAGACACTCAGGGGGGTGCCTGGGTGGCTCAGTGGGTTAAGACTCTGCTTTCGGCTCAGGTCATGATTACAGGGTCTTGGGATCGAGCCCCACATCAGGCTCTCTGCTCAGCAGGGAGCCTGCTTACCGCCTCCCACTGCCTACCTCTCTGACTACTTTTGATCTCTGTCTGTCAAATAAATAAATGAAATCTTAAAAAAAAAAAAGAGTCGGAATCTCAGGGGACCCTGGTTGTCTCAGTCAGTTGACTGGCCATTTATTGGTTTTGGCTCAGGTCGTGATCACAGGGTCGTGGGATCAAGCCTGGCATTGGGCTCTGCACTCAGCATGGAATCTGCTTGGCTCTCTCAATCATACGCTCAACTAACTGAGCAACCCAGGCACCCGTCAGGGTTCATTTCTTTTCTTTTCTTTTTTTTTTTTTTTAAGATTTTATTTATTTCTTTGACACAGAGAGAGAGATCACAAGTAGGCAGAGCAGCACAGAGAGAGAGCATGGGGGGGGGGGGAGCAGACTCCCCGCTGAGCAGAGAGCCATGTGGGGCTTGATCCCAGGACCCTGAGATCATGACCCGATCTGAAGGCAGAGGCTTAACCCACTGAGCCATCCAGGCACCCCCAGGGTCCATTTCAATACACATACTTCTCCACTCTGTTTTGGAACCACCACAAGCCAAAAATGGGACTCTTAAAATGCACTGAGGCCCAAAGAGGGCTGAGTTCTGACTGCTACTCTGTCCTGCAGCCAAATAGAAGACCTTAAGTCTCATTGACCTCTCTGTCTCCCGGGTCCAGTGCCTGGGTTGGTGAGAGTGTGTATCTGTGTCTCTCAAACAGATGAAAGAACACTGATTTATCTGTGTGAGCACTACCCTGGGCCTGGCCCCATTCAGTGGGCCAAGCCCTACTACCTGCTCATTTATACTCCAGTGGAGAGTTAGGCAACTGAGGAAACCAATAAATAGAAAATCTAGCAGGTGTTGATAGGAGCTACAAGGAAAGCACAGCAGAATAAGTGGTAAGAGTAACAGGGAAGGGAGTGGAGGGTATTTAGGTCATCAGGAAAGGCTTATCTGTCACACAGTCAGGACTAGCTGGTGTTCCAGAGGGACTTAGTACAGGAAACTAACTAAGCATGATTCAAGGACTGAAAACCCTTAGGAGAGACAGAAGGGTACCCAAAGGCTTAGCAATAGCGCCACCTGCAGAGGAAGGTGGTAGTGTCACTGGAGCCCAGGAGCCGAGTCACCTGGTGGACACTGGTGCCTTGCTAGGACACTGCCTAGGACCTGGGGTCCAGGCAGAGGAGGAGTGATCGTCCAGAGGAGACATAGTGATCGTCAGAAACACAGCCTGAAGGTTGAGACAGAGACCTCGACTCCTTCTCTCTGCCTGCCTGTCTTCAGGCTTCTACCCATAGGATGGGACACAATGTCTATTTCTCTCACTGTGATATTAGCAGTCATTAATCATCATTGCCTAGCCCTAGATCTGTTGATTCATTAGTGGATATAACATGGTAGGTTTAAAGTTCTAGCATTTTTTCATTTAGTATTTAGAATGCTTCTATAAAAATGAACTTCCCTGGGATGCCTGGGTGGCTCAGTTGGCTAAGCACCTGCCTTTGTTCAGGTCATGATCCCAGAGGCCTGGGATCTAGTCTCACATCAGGCTTCTTGCTCAGCAGGGAGCTTACTTCTCCCTCTGCCTGCCACACCCCAGCTTCTGCTCTCTCTGACAAATAAATAAAATCTTTAAACAAAAAATGAACTTCCCTTCTTCCACTATTAGCTTGCCCTGGGGTACAGTCTGTATAGGGAAGGCACAATTAAATGCTGGATTCTCCCTCTTCTCCCCTTTTTAACCAGTGTTTTCAAAACACTGGTTGCAGTGGATCCCTAGAATCTTCCAGAGGTCTCCACTGTGAAAGCATGGATTGAAACACTCACATAATAAATGTGTTTCACTTATTTTTATCAGTGCTACTGATGAAGTAGCTTTGTCGGTCATCTAATGTTTGGCCATTGTGAGCCGAGTCACAAAAAGGCTCCTGAACTCCTGAAATTTTTGACCCAACCCTAATGGACTTCCTTGTTTAGGTCTCACCTTACACATTCCTGCCCTAGACCCAAGATCAGCCATTTCTCCAAGGAGCCTGCCCTTCTTTGAGTGGGAAATGGTGTTTAGGAGCCAAAGTCTGCTGAGGTGCTCACTGCTCCTGGGTTGATCATTGCTCTCAGGGCTTTTGAGAGATTTGTATGTCATATAAATTAATGAATACATAAGTGAGTACACATCCAAAACCATAAAACCATAAAAAAGAAGGGGTGGCTTAGTATACAGTGTTAACCCCACAGTTAACTTCATGTTAAGGAATGTTTTGCCAGGAGAGCTCAGCCAAGAACTGAGCTGGAGCTGGTAGACCGGATCAGCTCAAAGTCTAAGAAGGCCCAATTACTTTAAGCCCAGGCCCTCAGCTTACATCCATTCTTCTGCCACCTGGCCTCCCCGTAGGGGTTTCATTTTGTTTTATGAGTTTATGTTTTATTTTGCTTTAAGATTTTATTCTTTATCTGATAGACGAGTACAAGTAGGCAGAGTGGCAGGCAGAAGAGGAGGAGAAGCAGGCTCTCCGCTGAGCAGGAAGCCTGATGTGGGGCTCGATCCCAGGGCCCTAGGATCGTGACCTGAGCCAAAGGCAGCCAGTTAACTGACTGAGCCTCCCAGGCACAATCCCTTAGAGGTTTTGGGGGAACGTTCCTGCCAGCAAATCTTGGTCAATGTTCCTGGACTGACGCAGGTGGTTTGCTGAGTTCAGATTCCTGCTGGAGACAGGAAATACACTGTCTGCCAAGGGGAGGGGCATTACTAAAAGCCAACAGAAGATACTCTCCCTGTCCTGTCCCCAAGGGCAAGAGCTGACTGCACACCTATGCTTATAAAGCTGAGGAGGACTCGGCACTTGCTTTAGGATGCAAAGTCAGATCCAAAGGCTCTCAGACGCAGCATACCAAGACACAGAAGAGTCTAGCAAAAACACCACTCCTAGAAGAACGCCTCAATACATTTACATGTGGCGTAACCTATAAGGTGGAGAATATGTTAGGAACTGCTTACAAAGCAGCAAACAGCCGCCGGCAGCTTACGCGTCTCTTGAAGAGTTCCTGTTCAGTCACGTGATCCTCACCACAGTCCCAAAGAGTCTCCACGTTGTGTGAAGTGAGGCTGGACCCTGGAGTTGCCGTCTCCACCAATCTGACCAATGAATGAACAATGCTGAGTAAAGAGCTGAAGGTGGCAGTTGTGGGGCTGACAGGTACATGGCAGGTATGCAGCATCGCCTGACCCCACCCCCACCCCAGAGGCGAGAAAGAAGTGGAAACCACAAATCCTAGAACTATCATTAATGTCTTCTCATGTTCTAGAAGAATGAACACATTGGGTGAGATTCCACACAAGCACAAAAGCAGCAAAGCTACTTCAGGATTTGGTGGAAGCCGAAAAGGATGCTGGAGCTGCCATCTTCCCCGCACGGTGGTGGCTGGAACTCCTCTCAGGCGTGCTCCACCCCTGGTGGGTGGAGTAGGTCTACCTCGGGTCCCCAAAGAGTGGAGGGACTAGCCCCCAGCGAGCACAGCAGCGGGCCCAGGTGACCTTTGTCCTTCAGTTCATGCTACAACCCTCAGGCCACAAGGAAGTGGAAAGCAGAAACACATCAACCTCCATGTTATCTGGGAAGATGGATGGATGCGGGGTGTGCGTACAAACACACGGGTCCTGAGCAAGTTAGAAAGCACAGGAAGGAAAAACTTCCGGCAGAATGTGGAAAAGGGGGGCGCCTGGGTGGCTCAGTGGGTTAAGCCTCTGCCTTCGGCTCAGGTCATGATCCCAGGGTCCTGGGATCGAGCCCCACATCGGGCCCTCTGCTCAGCAGGGAGCCTGCTTCCTCCTCTCTCTCTGCCTGCCTCTCTGCCTACTTGTGATCTCTCTCTGTCAAATAAATAAATAAAATCTTTAAAAAAAAAAAAAAGAATGTGGAAAAGGTCTGCTGACGCGAATCAGGGAGAAAAAATCCATACACTGACTCTATAAATAAACACTGCAATAAATTTAAAAGGGAAGCAGAAGAGAGACAGAAATTTAGTATGGAAAGACAACAGAATCAGTCATGCCTGAAGAAACACGTGACCCAGTGAGCAGAAGCAGATTCCCTGAATGTTCCGTTTAGAACTTTCTAAAACTAAATGTTAAATAAAACAAGTGGCAGAATAAGATGACAAGGAGGATTTTAGAGCAAAGAAAATAAATTAAGAAACAAACACTTCAGGAAAAATAAGCCCGTTAGGCAACATGAGGAATAGAATAGACAAGGCCAAGGCATGGTGAAGGGGATGGTGACTCACTTCCCACCGAGCCTTCTTGTCATAGCTGCCATGACTGGGAGAGCTCTTAAGCTGCATTCACAAAGCCATTCCCTGTATCACCTGCTTGTTCAGGTGTGCTCTGGTATCTTTTCTGAACACCACTGCCTCTCTCTTCCCTTCTCTTCCAGTGGCTCCTGCACTGTCCGCTTTGAAGGGACATTTATGTTTTCGTTTCCATAAATACTGTATTACTTGCACCTTCGTACCTATTATTTTAAAAATTTATTTATTTATTGGGGGTGCAGAGGGAGAGAATCCTCAAGCAGACTCCCTGCTGAGCATGGAGCCCAATGCAGGGCTCAATCCCAGGACCCTGAGGTCATGACTTGAGCCAAAATTCATAGCCAGACACTCAACCTACTGAGCCACCCAGGCACCCCAACCTTCACAACTATTTAAGGCCTCCTTTGCACAAACTGCATGTGTTGCCTGCCATATACCCACTTGTGGGCTTACTCCAAAGACTCAGTTGAAGGAGACTTTCTGCTGTGTGGACAACATTGGCTTTAAAGGCAAACCACCCTGGATTTGCTTCCTGTTCCCACCAAGTATGAGCTAAGAACCATGGACGAAGCTGCCCAACTTTTCTAAGCCTCGTTTGTAAAGCAAGAACAACATATTTCAGGTTTATCATGATTAAGAGAGAGAATCCATATGTGTAAGTGCCTACCATGTATCAAGAGCCTTATTAAGTAATAGCTACTCTCATTATTTTTCAGACCTCAATATTGCAAACAGATAGTATACAAGGTTTTAAATATTGGTAAATAAATATCTAAGATCACTAATACTGCCCTCATAACATTGTCAATCGGTTGAAAATTACTTGGTGTTTCATCTACTATGCTCTGCTATGCTTGTCCTTCCTTCCTTCATTTTTCTTTTGAGAAACATCCCGTTTTTTTACAAAAGTATTTCTAAAGGAATGCAAGGCTTTCAGAGAAAACATACAGTCAATGGAGAAATATATAGAGAAGAATGGCAGGTTGTCTTCCATCCCACACCACCATCCCATTCTCATGCCACTGGATTATTGGTAGCTACCACTCTGAGAAGCTTGATACAGATCATCTAATCTGCTCTTCTGTGCATGTGTGTGAGCTGAAAATTGACATTTTACTTAATGTATCATGTTTGAGAAAGTTTTTTTCCCCCATATATTTATGCCACAAATTGGTGAAATACAGCATTATGACTCTCTGTTGCCATCAGAGTCTGGGAGCTGTTGCACCATTGTCCTTTGGTTGTAATCAAATTATTTCTCATTCTGCTCCATCACATCTACACCCCCACTCTTTTTAATATAACTGACCCATTGGATGCTGAGACAGCCATTACCTTCCCAAACACAATTATGAGTTCATCAAATTTTAATTTGCTTTTTAGTAGTTTTTGCTTTCAGCACTTTGTTTTGATGAAAATGATATCTTTGGTAAAGTGTGACTTTTACCCATGGAAAATATTCATCCTTGTGTATTTTAATTCTTTCCTCCTCGAATTCAGTTGCATCTCATATTAATACTGGCACCTCTGCTTTCTTTTTGCTGTGTTTTCAGATACAGTTCTATTGATATGTAGATTACCTCATTTTCAGTCCATCTGTGTCAGTTTCAAGTCTGTTTTCACAGGCAGCTTATACCTAGATGATCTTAGCCCAGTCCAGGAGCCTCTATCTTTTCATATAGAAATTTAACCCATTCATATAGAGTGATAACTTCAGTTTATCTCTTACTCTTGCCTTCTTTCTTATTTTCTGTTTTTATGCTTTCTTTCTGCATTCTTTCTGGACTGAGTTTTCTCTACTCCTTTAATTCCCCAACACATCTGTAGATCATACATTCTATTTCTCGTTTTGAAGCAGTTATATTTTAATGTTTTAAATTTAATTTTTAATTACCTGAAAAATTATATTCATATATGATCCTTATTTAAAAAGAAAAAAAAAACCAACCAATGAGGTATAAGCCCCTTTGACTATCTCTTTCAATACCAATAATCTCTATCCCACAGTCTAAAAGTTAATTGTGGTTTAACCTGACAGTCTTGACATTTACACTAACATATATTAACTTTGGTTATTTTTGTCTCACATAAACTGCATCATGAAGTTCTGCTATTTTAGAAATCTTTTTGCTCTGTAGAATGTTCTGGACACCTGTCTGTAGTAATTCAAATGGATCTACCTGTCATTTTTAACCAATAAGTAGTAAGCCACGGTCTGACTAATGCCTGTTTTTTACTTGCTCCCTTTTATGCTGAAGAGAAATTAAGGAGAAACTGTACAAGAGGTACTTTTTCCATTAATGTTTGCTACTTGAATGAACTATTTTTAAGAATATTTGGTTTTTATTATGAGACAATCAAGTTTTATAAAGTTAATTAAAATAGCCTATAATCTCAGTAGCCAAGAGGGTCACTGAAGGCATTTTGATAAACATGCTTTAGATTCTGCTTCTATGTCAGGTTTCTGTGTTTTCTATTTTTTTGTTTTTGTTTTTGGTGGTTTGTCTCACCAACTGTGGTTTATTTAAGGTACAGTATCTTGGAATCTGATTTTTAAATTTTTTCCATTAAGCTTTTTCCAATATTATATTAAAATTACATTAATTACCATATGGTATGCCATCTATAGTTAACCTGTAACTTATTTAAGCAATCTCATGTTGTTTGACATATAGAGGATCAACAAATTGGATGGAGAGGAGAAGGGAGTTGAGGGAAATTGGAAGGGGAGGTGAACCATGGAGACTCTGGACTCTGAAAAACAATCTGAGGGTTTTGAAGCGGCAGGGGGTGGGAGGTTGGGGGAACCAGGTGGTGGGTATTGTAGAGGGCACGGATTGCATGGAGCACTGGGTGTGGTGCAAAAACAATGAATACTGTTACTCTGAAAAGAAATAAAATATTAAAAAATAAAATAAAATAAAAATAAAATTGAATAAATAAATAAATAAATAAATATATAAAATAAAATTTAGCCCTAACAATTGCAAAAAACAAACAAAACAAAACAAATTGGCTTTATTTAAAAAAATTTGAAATACAAAACTTTTTCTCAATTTCTTACATTTAGACCATTTCTCAATAAAAAGTGGTAAATATTCTTATCACATTTAAGTGACCATTTTAAAAGAGTGTGTATTTGCATACATGTTTAAGTGTAGTATTAAACAATTTACTTCATTTCTAGCTCAGAGCTAGCAATTTGATGTTTTTACACTTTTTTTTTTTTTTTTTTTTGCCAAAATTAGCTCTGAGAAATGTAGAACTACTTTCTCTAGGAATGGACTATTTTTTTTTCTGACTTACTTATATGGGTATTTACTTAAAAAGACATAAAAGTCAAGTCAGAATATCCACCACTCAGTTGACTACCATACGAAGAATTCCTGAAAAGGGTTGACGACTTGGAGAACATGGATTTTAAGATTTGCACGTAAGGCCACTACCACACTCCTCAGTAGCCCATCAAGTCTGTGACCTGGTCAGTTATAAGAAGCACCGTATTCTTATGTGTCACAAAGTAAGAGCAAACACTGTCAATTAGACAGGCGTACGCCATCAGTCAGTTGTTAAACAGTGAAAAAATCTGCCTTAGACGAAATAAGTCAATCAGAAAAAGACAATTTCCATATGATCTCCCTGATGTGAGGAATTTGAGAGGCAAAGTCGGGGGTTTGGGGGGTAGGGCAGGAAAAAATGAAACAAGATGGGATCGGGAGGGAGACAAACCATAAGAGACTCTTAATTTCACAAAAGAAACGGGGGGTTGCTGGGTGGAGGAGGGTATGGAGAGGGGGGTGGGGTTATGGACATCGGGGAGGGTATGTGCTATGGTGAGTGCTGTGAAGTGTGTAAACCTGGCGATTCACAGACCTGTACCCCTGGGGCAAATGACATACAGTGTATGTTAATTTTAAAAAATTTAAAAAGATGTTCCTTAGACTCGATAAAGTAAATGGCATCACATACTCCAACCCTGGCAGTTATTAGTGAGAACGAGGAGATGGGTATGAACAAGGTCATCTTTGCACCCCCACACAGATTTCCCCAACCAGTGAGCTTGCTTCAGTGCTTCTCCGACTTGACTGTAGCCCCTCTGTCCCCTGTCACTTTGCAGATGTGGGGAGGATCTCAGGCAGGATCAGCAGCAGCTCCTGGAAGGGATCTCAGAGCTGGACTTCAACACGGATGCAGTCCCCTCCCAGCTGCTGGTTCACGGGGCCCTCGCCTTCCCGCTGGGGTTAGATGCCTCACTCGGCTGCTTCCTGGCAGCTGCCCGCTATGGCCGGGGCCGGGTGGTCCTGGCTGCCCATGAGTCCATCCTCTGTTATCCCAAGCTGGGGCCCTTTCTGCTCAATGCTGTGCGCTGGCTGGCCAGAGGTCAGACAGGTAAACTTGGGGTGACCACAGGTCTAGAAACCCTGTGTGCCCTCCTGTCGGAGCATGGCCTAGAGTGCAGTCTGCAGCCCCATCTGACGCAGGACTTGCGTGTCTACTGCTGCACGGCGTACAGTGACAAGGAGGCTAAGCAGCTGCAGGAGTTTGTGGCCGAGGGTGGGGGCTTGCTGATCGGGGGCCATGCCTGGTGGTGGGCCAGCCAGAATCCAGGCCGCTCTGCTTTGGCTCATTTCCCCGGTAACATCATCCTCAACTGCTTTGGCCTCAGCATCCTAGCTCAGACTCTCCACGCAGGCTGTTTCCCTGTCCCCACTCCCGAGATGCAGAGCTACCACTTCCGCAAGGCGCTGTCTGAATTCCAGGCTGCACTGAGCCATGGGGCTAGGAACTTGGAAAAGCAATGGCTGGCAAAGCTGGGAGCAGATGGTGCAGCCTTCCTACAGATCCCAGCAAATGGAGTCCCTGCTTACAAATCTGTGCACCGACACATGAGGAAGATACTGCGTCTGTCCGGCCTCCCAGCTGTGAGCCGGGAGCACCCTGTGGCTGGCGACTCCTTTGAGGCTGCAGTGCTCTGCCTGGCCACAGAGCTGGCACGCTCTGGGACTGACTGCTCCCAGCTGGCACTGGAACTTGGAATCTGCACCTGCAGCTCAGGACACCCCATCACTGTGGAGATCGATGGGAACAACCCAGGTACAGAGTGGGGAGTGCATACAGAGCACCAGAACCTGGGGGAAGGTGGGGTCCCGGGCTCACAGGACACTGCAGGTACTGAAGCTCCGGTGGGCCAGCTTCATTGTCTATGGTGCACTTTGGGGAAGACAGGGTTGAGGTTCTGCTGAGGGTTTTCGAGGGACGTGTGCCCAAAGCGTGGATGAGCTGAGGTAGGCAGGGCAGGGGCTGTGCCTCGGGGAGGGGCTCTGAGGCTCCAGGAGCAGCAGAGGCAGGTGAGTAAAGAACTCAGCCTTTCCTATGGCTTTTGTCAGGCCACTGTGATGCCTGGGTGAGCACGGGGCTCTACCTCCAACGTGGAGAGAGTGCAAAAGTCTCGCTGTCTGAAGCTGCAGCCTCTGCCGGCCTGAAGGTAAGGCCAGAAACCCCGCTGCTGACACCCCAGACCACACAGCCACTTCCTTTTCCTCAGCCCTCAGCAGTGCTACCAGGAGGCCAGGAAGGGACTATTCTGCCCATTTCAGATTTCATAGACAAAGCAGCTCAATTTCAGGGAGCCTAAAGGAGGGACTGAATGCCAGAGTAAATTTAGGTACTCAAAGCTAAGCCCTTCGATTTCCATGTGATGATGATACCTCCCTGTGGTGATCTGAGGAGGGCCAGGAGCACCTGTCACGGCCTCAGGACATCACCTGCTTGGCCACCAGCACATGGCCTTTCTGCATTGCGTGTCACTACCTTCACACCTGAGGGGTGTGCTGCTTCTGGTCACAAAGATAGGCTCTAGAGGCAACATTAAAGTTGTCCTCCCGTACCTCTGAGGGTCACTTCCTATTACAGGGTACCTTCCATGTCAGCCCCCTGTCTGGTGCTCGCTTACATTAAACCTAAGAAAAGCAACCTCAGGACTCCAGACAAAACAGCCCTCAACCCATCTGACCAGGAAGGGGAGTCCTCGACAAAGGCAGAAGCAGGAATCAGTCCCCCCAACTCAGGCCAGATCCTGCCGCCTCTGGATGGGTGGTCTCCTGTCTGTGCACAAATGGTGACCAGGATCCCCTCTGGCTCATCCTGCCTTTGGAATCAGCACACTGGCATCGGCCCTGCCACAAGAGCCTGGATTCCACCCAGTACAGGGGCTTTGTGGGGCCCTAGTAGGTAACAGCCTCAGGGTTATCCTGTCTGGTCTGTCGACAGTTCTTTGAGGAGCCATTTAAATCCCTGGTTCCATATGCTTTTCAGTCCCGATGACTTTCAGAGTACTAAAATTTCATAGGTTTCCATGCACAGCTCATCGAGGAAGAGAGCTGGTATTCTTCTAGTACCTACCATTCACCCAGCACAACACAGCCACCGACCCCACACACAGAGCCCGCTGCCCTCACACAGCATCCCACACATGTACCCCACACACACACACACACCATAGGGACCTAGTTCCTCCTACATATGGTGGAATCTCCTCCCCAGGTACAGGTTGGCTGCCACACAGATGACTTGACCAAGGCCAGCAAGCTGTCTCGAGCCCCTGTGGTGACTCATCAGTGCTATCTGGACAGGACCAAACAATCCATCTGCAGCCTCTGGGGTGGCCTTCTCTATGTCATTGTGCCAAAGGGCAGCAAACTGGGCCCCGTATCTGTCACCATCAAAAGGATTGTGCCTGCCCCTTACTACAAGCTGGGTGAGTGGCCTGAAGGAATATTTTGAAGGAACATTTCTGTTTCTCCTTGAAACAAGGAAGAGATAGCTCATTGCTATCTGTGAACTCCTAGTAGCACTATTTTAATATCATTCTACCATCCTGTGAAATCTTACCTTGTAGATATATAAATGATCCACCTTTTCATATGGGAACATCTTTGCACCCCCATCAAGGTCTACGTCTGTTACGTCTCTATGTCATCGTGCCAATGCTGAGGGAATGTTCAGGGAAGAGGATGCACTGGGGATGCCACCATAGTTATGGGTTCAGTGGCTAAAGAAGGGTGGGGTAGAGACTGGCAGACAGAAGGGGAAGAACTGTTCAAGATGTAAGCAGAGGCAGCAGCTGTGGAGTACCATGTCCATGGAGACTTCGGGCAGAACTGCGGGGAGGTCTGGAGGCCTGTGCTTCACTTCATAGAATGCGGACCCACATGTTAATAGTTCATTATTTCAGTGTCCTCCTCCTGGAGTTCAAGGTAAGTTGGGGAAAAGCGAGATAAGCCCGTGATATTTATTCCCAGGTAAAACATCTCTGAAGGCGTGGAAAAAGTGTATCCAGAGGAGCCAGGTTCCCTGGGGAGAGCTGGCAACAGACAATATCATCTTGACGGTGCCGACGGCAAACCTGCGAGACCTGGAGGACCCCGAGCCTGTACTCCGCCTCTGGGATGAGATGATGCACGCTATAGCCCAGCTAGCAGGCCGGCCTTTCCCCTTCTGCTGTCCCGAGAGGATTGTTGCTGATGTGCAGATCTCAGCTGGTGGGTGCTCCTAGTCAGCGGACGCTATTTATTCACTCTTGTCTTTTTTAATGCCCCATACGTGAAAGGCATAATCTTACCAGTAAAGGAAAAAGACGTAACAGACGTAGACCTTGATGGGGGTGCAAAGATGTTCCCATATGAAAAGGTGAATCGTTTATATCTACAAGGTAAGATTTCACAGGATGGTAGAATGATATTAAAATAGTGCTACTAGGAGTTCATAGACAGCAATGAGCCATCTCTTGTTTCAAGGAGAAACAGAAATATTCCTTCAGATGGAAGTCAGAGCTGGCAATGGAAGGAAAGACGTTTATGCTAAGTATTGATGGGTTACATGAAAAAAAACAAAAACAAAACAAACAGAAACATAGTTCTGACCTAGAGAACATTGCGTTGGACCTCAATTTTTTTCTCTTTAAAAAAGGAGATTATCTGTGCTAAAGAGCATAAATCTGTACAACAGTGGCTAACATGGGAGAAGAAGAACTGACATTGCTCTAGCCTCAGGGGTCTCAAACCCAGACACAGGACATAGTGTCACAGACTCGCATGAAGCAAAATCACAGAAAATGAAGCCCTGAACTGTAGTGAGAGTAAGTGTATTCATCTTGCTCAGGGCCAGAGCAAGGAGGAGGGCATAACCCTGACATGAAAGGCTGGGAAGGGGCCTGGGGACCATTCAGTTCCTGACTAAGCAGAGCAAGCCATCTCCTTTCCAATCAGCATGGAGATTCTGGCATTGCTGGGGCACCCAGGATGGTGAGGAAAAGTGACTCAGTAGAGAGGCATGAAGGAAGATGGTTTGTGTCCCCTCCACCTCTGCCATGCCTCATCTCTAACTTCTGCATTCCCAGGCTGGATGCACTCAGGATACCCTATCATGTGCCACCTGGAGTCGGTGCAAGAGCTCATCAGTGAGGCACACATGAGGAGCAATGGTCTGTGGGGACCCATCCATGAGCTGGGTCACAACCAGCAGCGAGAAGAGTGGGAGTTCCCGCCACACACCACTGAGGCCACCTGCAACCTCTGGTCTGTCTATGTGCATGAAACGGTCCTGGACATCCCCAGGGCTAAGGCTCACCCTGATCTAAGTCCTCCAGAACGAGAGAAGAGAATCAAAACGTACCTGGAAAAGGGAGCCCCCCTGAATGACTGGAATGTGTGGACAGCTCTGGAAACATACCTACAGGTACGGAGCAGAAAGGCAGGGAGGTGAGGGCCAGCAGACCCCTCCATTGTGTTGCATCCTGGACCCCATTCGCCACCCCCTCCAACCTGGGCACGGTGGGCCTGACTGCATGGTAGAACATCCATAAGTTGGAGGAAATAACACCTGTCTCACTGGCTCCTGTACTTTGTGTTGTTAAGTAAGAGGAAATAAAAAGTACCTAGAAAACAAGTAGAGAAAATACAGCCTACTGGTCCACCCGTCATGAACGGAAGTTCCGAGTTAGTCTTTCCTGAGGCTGGAGCCCAGCACTTCACTCACCAGTCTTGACCATGGCCACCTAATAAGTGCTTCAGAAGTGGGTGTGTTTTGTTGTGCTTTGTTTCTCTTCACCTTAGTTCTGTGATCAAGTGAGTGTTGCATCCCTTCATCCCTTCCTAACAGTGGTGTGTCTCTGGGACAACTAGATTACAAGAAGCTTTTTAGGAGATAACTGTAGTCAGGGTTTTCTGAATTCAGTTACCCTACATGACCCTGAAATATTTTTAGAGCGAGTAAACAAATAACCAACCAACCCAATGGGAGAATACCAAGGTTCTGAACCATGCGGGCTTCCTGGGAAATATGCACAAAGCCCTGGCCCCTCCCCCAACCTATTATGACATTAATGTTTCTGAGTTGGCAAAGCTGTTCCTCAATTAGGATCTCCTGTGCGGTCTACCACAGCCCTGTAGGAGAATGGTGTGGCCCACTTTTCACAGAGGCAGATGCCAGATTAAGGATTTTCAGCAGCCTGTCCCATATCACTCATTTAAATGATGGACCCAGACCCTAAAATCAGGAATTAATGACAAGTCTTGGGCTTTGGCACAGCCACACCATCTCAGTATTGTTCTTTCTGGTATTTTCTAAGAGGGAACGGAGACAGCCCCAATCAATGAGATGACTTTGCATTGTCTCAGTTCTGTATGCCTAAGGAGACAGTCGGAGGGTCCACTGGAAAACAGACTGTAAATGGCAGCTTGCCACTGAAGTGTAGGTGAAAGCCACAATTGTGCCCTCCTTACTTACTCACTCACTCACTCACCAGGGAGCCCTGAAGATCATTTTGCAGAAGCTGTGGAGAGACCCATCATCCTGGAGTCTGAGAGTCCGTCTCAGGACAGGCAGACACCTTCTGACCCTCCACCTGATCCCCACCCTACCTCCCTCTGTTGCCTTCACGCAGGTTCTCACTGCCCTTCTCTCTCTTGGGGAGAAACTCCTAGTTGTTCCAGCATCTTGCCTCAAACCCCTACTGTCCATCTTCCACTTTAATTCCAAAAGAATCTTATGATTCCATGTCCAGAACTCTAAAAGTGGTCTCTTCCACATACAGAGTGAAGTCAAAGCCACTTGGCAGGGTGTAAAAGGCCCTACATGGCAGGTTGCACCAGCTCCAGCTCCCATTCCCGGTCCTCCCTAGTTAACCTTCCCTGCTTCCTGCCATGACACATCCTCTGCCTCACTGTCTTGTCCCCGATCCACCATGTTTCCTTCTGGTGGCTGAAGCATGCTGAAAGCAATGCCTGTCAAGTCGAGTCACCTGTCACAATTCAGCTCTATTGCCCTCTTCTCCTGACATCACATTCTTGATAAGCCTTCTTTTTTGGGAATTTATTTACACATCTGTCTCTCCCACTGACCCATGGGCTCTGGAAAGACAGGAGCTCCTAATCACTTTTGTTCAGTGCAACACCCTGCACTCTGTCGATATATAATGAATGTTGTGTGTGTAACAAGTGTTCGATGTGTTGATGTACTAATTAACAGTGATGCACAGGAGGACTGGCAGAGGCCGAGGCAGTGAGATCAGAGGGAGGCCTGCCGGCAAGGTGTCAATTGTCCTTACGATTTATACCACAAAGTCAGAATTCTCCTCCAAATACGGCGAGTGGTATGGGACACCCCAGGATCCCTGCTCATTCTGCACCTCTATTATCGTAGCTGACAAGGGCCTCCTGCTTGTGGCTTTCTGGTGGGCTATCCCTCCATGAACAAGAGACTCTCCTTCTGAGCCCCTTGTAGTGTGCCTGCTTCTTCCTGGTTTTGCCCCAAAGGGAATGTTCCACAGAACAAAATAGTAGCCTTGAAAACCATTACAGATCTGAGGTGGCTGTATAAAAACAGTGATTTTATTCTGTCTGAAATGTGTTGGACGTTCCCAGCCTTTAGGGTCCCAAAGACCAAACATGTGAGATATCAGGGTTTCCCATCTCAATCAGACTCAGACCCATCTGAAAACACTTCAGAAAACACTTGGAACCTGGGAATATAATTTTTTATGTTAGAGATAATTATAATAACTGTCATTTGCTGAGAATTTATGTCTATTCAGATATTCGCTTCCCTGTAAAGTCTCCTAACAAATTCAGGGGTACAGGTTCTGAGGTCAAGAGATGGATGGAATGAGCCAATGGGATTGTCTTGATGTGCAGGGGTAGAGTGGAGACACAGGGGCAAATCATAGGAGGGAAGCTCATGAATGATCAACGGGAAAGAATCACTATGACTGAAATACACTGGAAGTGCGTGTTGCAGGTACTTCCACAAATGGTTCCTCATCCTGTCCCTTCTTTCTCTTCTCAGCTCCAGGAGGCCTTTGGGTGGGAGCCATTCACCCAGCTCTTTGCTGAGTACCAGACGCTCTCTGGCATCCCCAAAGACAACACTGGCAAGATGAATCTGTGGGTGCAGAAGTTCTCGGAAAAGGTGCAGAAGAATCTGGCTCCATTCTTTGAAGCCTGGGGGTGGCCTGTCCAGAAGGAAGTGGCGACCAGCCTGGCCCGTCTGCCCGAGTGGCAGGAAAACCCCATGCTGGCGTACATGCATCGTTAGGAGGAAACGATGTGCAGCAAGGTGGTGCGGGGAGAGGCAGTTAAGTCATAAGACAAAGTGACACCAACATTCTCAGGAAAATCCCTTGTTACTGTTCCCCGGTTTATACTTTTGCTCTTACTGACTCGTTTCAGCACCCGAATCCTCCAGCAGAGGCTCTTACATCTGTGTGTCTTACGGTCCCGCGGGCTCTCGGCTCCTACTTTTTTTTTTTTTTTTAAAGATTTTATTTATGTATTTGACAGAGAGAGAGAGACCACAAGCAGGCAGAGAGGCAGGCAGAGAGAGAGGGAGAAGCAGGCTCCCCGCCGAGCGGATACCCGATGCAGGGCTCGATCCCAGGACCCTGAGATCATGAACTGAGCCGAAGGCAGAGGCTTAACCCACTGAGCCACCCAGGCGCCCCTCGGATCCTACTTTTGACCAACAGTGTTGTTGTTGTTGATGTTTTTTAAGATTTGATTTATTTGAGAGAGAGAGAGAGCACAGGAGAGCAAGCATGAACAGGGGGAAAGGCACAGGGAGAGAGAGAAGCTGACACCCCAAGAGCAGGGAGTCAGATCATGACCTGAGCCAAATGTAGATGCTTAACTGACCAAGCCACCCAGGCGCCCCCTGACCAACAGTTCTAAAGACTATGGCTTTACCTAATAATGTGATCTCACCCCTGCCAGCCCTAAACATGGCTATTAATTGCTGATGTTTGGGGAACTTTTCTAATAGCAAGAGAGACAGGCTGGTATAGAGAGCCCTGAACTTGGCTTTGGTTCTATGGAAAATCTCTTAAAGTCTCTGTGCTTCTGTTCTCATCCATGACATGAGAAGGGGATAAAGTCTGCTGTTGGATAACGGTAAACGTGTTCGTCCACTGCAATATGCATACTCACGCAAGGGAATATTCTTTAGCTTTTGCCAGGGCCCGTGGTGGCCTGTCTGTGCGGACAGCCTGCAAACTGGATCCCATTTCAGAGTTGGCCCCCTGGAGGTGGGCACGCACTCTCTGTCTGTGTAAGAGTTTTAATGCATTATCAGTGTTCTTCCAATTATGACCGTTACTGGAGATCCTAGCCTGTCTTGTGTCCCTTCTCCCACTCTGGAAGGATTCTTAGGTGAGACCTAACCCAAATAATTGTGTAACTCAAAAGAGACGGTATGAAGAATACCTGGGTGGCTCAGTTGGGTAAGTGTCTAACTCTTGATTTCGACTTAGGTTTTGATCTCAGGGTCGAGAGATCAAGCCCCGCATCGGGCTCCACGCTCAGCACGGAGCCTGCTTCTCCCTCAATCTGCTCCTCTCACTCGCCCTTTCTCTCTCTCTCAAATAGATAAAATCTTAAGAAAGAGAGAGACGCTATAAACTCAGACTGGATGGCACAAAGCCTCTTCATCTTCTCGCTTACTTCCATCTTCTAATACTTTTGTTTGAACCAAAAGTAAACGTCACAGTAGCAAAGCCTATCAAGTCCACCAACCTGTTTGTTCTTTGCACAGAAGAGGCGACTGACCCCTCTGGTCACCACAGAATCAAGGCAGTGTCTGGTGTTAAGAGCAGCCGAGATGAGAAGTCCGCCTGCACGACAGGCCTCACTCGGGACCAGGATTATTCTGGGTGCAGCAGACCAAATTAACTCACCATGCAGCCTCCCTGCGCTTTCACATTATCCATTCCAACCCATCCCAACTCTTTGCCTAGATGGAGTTCTCATTAGGGCTCTGTCTCCAGGATTATCCATGGGGTGTGACCATTTTTCTCTAGCTTGCTTTTAAACCATATTTTTGTTCTGTTGACTATCACTTCATGAGCTGCATTCAGAGCAGAATAGCTCCTCCAAAGAAGAAATGACTTACAGAATGTCTTTCTGAATCCCTTCCTCCTCCTCCTGATTCTAGGATAATTTCCTTTTATTCCACTATTATCCTTTGCTGAGGGCTTTTCACATGAAAGGCGCTCGATAAACATGTGGATGGAAAGAACAGTGATGACACTGAGCACACAATGACAGCCAGTCCCAGGCATTGTGTGTGGTGTTTTCTATGCATTATCCCATGGAATCCTCACAACAGACCTTGGAAGTAGGTACTATTATTATCCCACATCACAGTTGAGGAGACGGATGTTAAGGGAAAGTAAATAACTTCGGAAGTAATGAAGCGAGTAAGAGGAAGAGTCAGGGCTTGAGTGAAAACCCCAGCAATTAGAAAAATCCTCCGTGAAGACTTCGAATTTAAACAAAAATTTACCTAGAAAATGGAAGCTCACCAAACTTCTGATTTATCTCATGTTAACTACGGAATTTTTATTAAATATCAGGTTCAACCTCCAAAGATACTGGTACCTGATTTTGCTGGTTGTCTCAGCATATGATTAGCCTCCCTATAGGCAGAGGAAGGATTTGAGCCCAGGAAATTCAACTTCAGAACTGGAGCTCTTCACCAGGATGTTAAGGAGGATTGCATGGATGGATCAATCTGGGTTTAAGAGGTTGCCTTAGAGACATAGCCAAAAACCTGACTCCTCCCCACACTCTCTGTAGTGGAAACTGGAGCCTTCCCCTTCTTACAAGTGGTCCTACTGCCTGTTTCTAAGTTCACAGTTACTTGTCACTGTGACAATCTCAGGGCATTCTGTATTCCAGAGTATATTTGCTCACAAGGATGTGAATGTAGCCACAGTGAATTATCAATAAATGCTGTTTTCCATAAAATTAAAAAATAATTAATTTTTAAAAATAAATGCTGTTTACCAGGAACTGTTTTAAGTGTTTTTATTTATTTATTTATGCTCACAACAGTCCTACAGAATAAGTACTATTACTGTCTCCCCTTTGCAGAGAAGGAAGCACAGATACAAAGCTAAGTGGTGAAGCCAACCCTGTTCCCTGGGACTCCAGAGCCCACATTTTCTGCCAACACACTACACAGGCTTACCAAATCTGCTGCAACCTGAGCTCTACTTGCATGAATCTTACGTGTATATGGCTACTGACCACAAATGGCCAACCAGATTCAAACTGCTAAAAACCCAACATGGTATTGCTATTCACTCAAAAAGAATTACTCAATGATAAGGGTCATTCATCCAAGGTACACACCCTTTAATACCACAATCCTGCCCTGCCTAGTCTGGAGGATTTTAAGATCCGATCTTCAAAGGCATAACTTGGTGCAGTCTTGTCTTAAACACAGGACTTGTATCCACGTGTCCTTTGTTCATTCTTAAGGATACCCCAGCTTCCATCATCACTTCTCAGAGTGTGGGGCAAGGAACCACAAATGCTCTTACACGTTATTAGATCCAATATCTGAAATACCCACGTTCCTAGAAAACTAGATAAATTCCAAAGGAAAGACATCACCCTGGGTAATTTAGGGAAGTAGTAATGGCTGCCTTACAGTTTTAAAGGCAATAAGAAGGACTCTGCCTACATCTCCCCTCAGCACTACGTAGCCACACCTTATTAGAAGAATGGGCAATTAATTTCAAAACCACTGAAGCTCTAGTGGTTGGTCACACTGAATCACCATAAAGACTCCTACTTCTGGCAAATAGTGTTAAAATGAAATAACAAGCCCCGCTAAAGGGAATTAAAGTAATTTCTATCTTGAATGGACCTTAGGCAGTGCAGAGTCTGCGGTCACCTATGTTGCTCTTTGTCTCCTCCTTGTGGCTACGTAGGAGCATTACAACTACTATCCTTGTAGCGGCAAACTCTGTCCCTGCCCTAGTTCTGCTTTCAAAGAGCTATCCAGACTCCTCTTCCCATAAAGCAACTGACAGTCGATATGCTCTTCACCTTTTACAAAATATTCTATGAATTTTTTATAGTCAAGGAATGAAACTTTTAGAAGACGACAAATACACCAATTTCCTGAAGGTGTAATTGGAACCTACTATCCAAATCTTTCTTTAAGGCCTTTGAGGGTTTATCTTTATTACCAAGGCAAATGTCTCACCAAAAGACCCCATGGCTTCTGATCTTTGAATAGAGACACACAAAGGAAGTCATCTTTTGCTTGTCTTATCCATGAAAAATCTCCCAAATCCATTCACTCCTACTCAAAAGAAACAAATTCTTTCTACTGTTTAGCTGGGAATATTGTTAGAATGGGTTTAGATTCCTGGCATACAACAGAGTCACTGCCTTATCAATTACACATACGAAATTTTAGTTAATACCTCTTAGCAAATCTATGACTTTCATAAAAT
The DNA here is from genome assembly GCF_902655055.1 of Lutra lutra. Taxonomy (NCBI): domain Eukaryota; kingdom Metazoa; phylum Chordata; class Mammalia; order Carnivora; family Mustelidae; genus Lutra; species Lutra lutra. The sequence continues at coordinate 97,554,685 of NC_062288.1, read as the reverse complement.
AGATGATCATTAGAACAAGCCCAACAACCTTCCTAAAAGATACTATTTTGGCCATAAAGGCATCTAGACCACAGAGAAATATCTTTCCAAGTAAACACTACCTTTGTCTCACTTAATCCCCCCCTCCTAAGAAAGAGGTTTAGAGATGAGTAGCCTTTTCAACTGATGGAGTTAATCCATTGACATAGGGCAGGCTTCTTTAGCCTAATCATTTAGGACATATATGAAACAGCGACCACCCACTGGGGAAAAGAAACAATAAGATACTCTTCGGATCCCAGTATAGTCTGCCTTTCCACTTGCTCATACCACACAGAGAAGGAACTTGGCCACTTAGTTAAAAAATAAAATGCACAAAAGAATATCAAGTGGTACACACTACTTATCAAAAAAACGAATAATGATACAATAGTCAGTCGCAAGATAGTTAAGACTAACAAGAGTCTGCCAAAAAAAAAAAAAAAAAAAAAAAACTTTTGTAAAGGCATACTAGGAAACAAAACTCAATTTACCAGAGATTTCACCCATACCTGGGTCAAAATCACATCACCAAATGGGGCCGCAATCAGGGAATTCTGACTCTATCCTGAAAACCAGTCTCATGAATCTTTATTTCTTTGAATCTCTGTTCTCAAGCTTCCTGTCAAGGATTCTGACCCTGCTGTAGGACTAAATGAGGGCTCTTAAAGGCAGCAACTATGTCAGGCCTGAAGATCTTGAAGGGCTCCAGGATAAAATATTTAGTGCACAGAGAACTCCTGAACCACTTCCAGTAACTTGGCTGGGGTCAAGCTCTGGGCCATGGGAACTGGTATACTGGATCCAAAGTAATACAGAGCAATCAATCTGAAAACAACCGGCCAAATAACCGGATGGAGTAAAATTTTAGTCTCATATATGATGACAACCGTGTGTGTGTGTGTGTGTGTGTGTGTGTGTGTGCACATGAGGGTTTTAAAGACTCTAAGCAGGGGCGCCTGGGTGGCTCAGTGGGTTAGGCCGCTGCCTTCGGCTCGGGTCATGATCTCAGGGTCCTGGGATCGAGTCCCGCGTCGGGCTCTCGCTCGGGCAGGAGGCCTGCTTCCTCCTCTCTCTCTCTCTCTCTGCCTGCCTCTCTACTTGTGATCTCTCTCTCTGTCAAATAATAAATAAAAAATAAAATCTTAAAAAAAAAAATAAAGACCTCTAAGCAGAATTATTCAGTGCATACTTTAATTAGAGTTGCTGTCCCATTGGGAGCTCTAGCTACTCCTGTAATGGCAGGAAATTGGTTTATGAATGTGGATAGGTGGTTGCCCTAAAGGATTAGGGCCAATGTATCCCTCTAATTACATCTAAATCCTACATTCAGCAGGGAAAAAAAAAGAAAAGAAAAAACAGTGTTTGGGGAGATTCTACCCTATTTTTCTCTGAAAACACTTGAAGCAAGATTCCCTTGGTGCATGCACTTCCGAGTTGCAAGTAATAAGTGATTTAATTTAACGTGACTAGGATATTATGATTTTTCTGTCAAAAAGATTCCACCTTCCTGGACCCTTCCAGAAATAATGAGATCTGCGGTTGGAGTTGGGACACTGTCTTAAGGCTTTTAAAGATCGAATTAAAAGGAAACATGGATGTTGTCTGAATCCCTGCTAAACCCAGACAATTTGACAGAAGAAGCAACACGTTACAACTCAGAAGCAGGCAGAACTTTGAACTTTACTTGCCATAATCCATTTGTTATAATACAGACTTTAAAACTGAAAAAAAAAAAGGAGGTTTAGGAACACTGTCATGTTATAATCTACATAGTTATAATGTGCGCTAATAACTGAAGTTGGGTCTTTTAGAGTCAGAAGATACAACCCACAACATTCTTGCTAGTTTGGATATGTCACGTTCACCAAAAAAAGGGCATAAGAGATATGTACAATACATAGGTAATGACTGTAAAGTGAACCTTCAGGCTTAGCACCAGGCTAAGAAGAGAGTATGTATCACCAGGAATTGAAGCCCCTCCCATGTCCTTCTCAGACAAAACACCTCCTTTGCCTCAGGGTGGAACACTAACCTGACATCTGTGATCCTCCTTTGCTTTCCTTTATAGTTTTCCTGACCTTTACGCACAACCTTCAACAATATAGTTTATTGGCACCTGGGTGGCTCTGTTAGTAAGTGTCTAACTCTTGCTTTGGGCTCAGGTCATGATCTCAGGGTATGAGATCAAGCCTGCCTCGGGTCAGTGCTCAGGGTGGAGACTGCTTAAGATTCTCCCTCTCAGGTGCCTGGGGTGGGTTATTCTATTAAATATCTGCCTTCAGCTCAGGTCAGGATCCCAGGGTCCTGGGATAGAAGCCCTCAGTGTGCTCCTTGCTCAATAGGAAGCCTGTTCTCCCTCTCTCATTCCACCTGCTTGTGTTCCCTCTCACTGTCTTTTTCTGTCAAATAAATAAATAAAATCTTAAAAAAAAGAAAGATTCTCTCTCTCCCTCTCACCCTACTCCTCCTCCATCCCCATACACACATGTGTGCACTCAAAAATATATATATTATACTTTAAATGATTTTGAAGTTTATGTAAATATAATAAGATTATATTTTATGTAACTTTTATGGCTTCCCTCTTTTATACAATATTATGTTTTGTGAAATCCATCTGCACTGGTATCTATAGCTGTAGTTATTTTTATTTCTGCCTAATACTCTACTGTATGAATATAGTACACGAAACATAATCTGTTTTGCTGTTGATAGCTATTTGATTGGGTTTTATTTGTGTCCATTTACTACTATGAACGTCTATGTGTCTCTACACATCTGAAAGGGTCTCTCTCTGGTATTCTGTAAGAATGGAACTGCCGTTGCCATAGTATTTGCACAGGTCAACTGTACTAGATGAAAACAAGTTACAAACAATGGCGAGTTCAAGTTGTACCACTCTGAATATAAGGGGAGTTTCCATTGCCCTAGATCCTGTGGACACTTACTAGCACCGCCCCCCCCCCAATTTTTTTGCCAAAATGAGGGTGCGTAATAGTGTATTAGAGTGGTTTTAATTTACGCTGTCCTTGTTACTAATGACGTTAGGCAGCTTTGCATAGATTAGCTTCACATTTGGATTTTGTTTCTTCCTCTCGTGTATTTTTCTGTTGGATTTCCTGCATGTCATGATATTCTGTTTATATAACCATGGTCGGTGTACAGGTGTACCGATAGCTTCTCTCACTCTGGGTTACCTTTCTTCTTCTGGTATCATCTGATAAACATTACTTTTCTGATAAACATTATAAGTCTAAAGTTGTTAATCTCTTCCTTATGGCTAATGCTCCTTGTAACTGGATTAAAAATTATTTTGTTTCTCCAAAGCCCGTGAAGTATTTTTCTATATTATCTTCAAAGAGTTTTGCAATTTTTCCTTTCAAGTTCACATGTTTTTTGGGTCACATGAAATAGAAACACAACTTTATTGTCTAAAAATATGGATTCCCGGTTATCATAGCACTGTTCATTGAGTCTACTCTTTTCTTCTCATCTGCTGGGCCAAGTATCTATATACGGTGGGTCTTTTGGAGGGTCTCTGTTTTTTTCTATTGATTTATTTTTCTATCTCTGTGTCAGTGCTACAATATTGTAATATTTTTATATTTGTTCTTCCTTAATTTTCTTCTAGAACACTATTCATGGTTCTTTGTTGCTTCCATTTCCATTTTAAAGTCAGCGGTGTTCTACCGAACAAAGAAGCAAACAACTACTACTACAAGCAACCCTTGCTGTGTTGATTCTAAGCATTTTTAAAAATTAGATCAATTTGTGGGGAATGACAACTTTTAAGAAATTAGTGTTCCAGTCTATGACCATGCTTTATCTCAGCATCTCCTTAGGTACCCCCAGGGATTCTCTGTATACTTTTCTAATTTTTCCCATAAAACTGTAGAACATTTTCTAGATATGTTACGTCATTCTTGACTCCTTCATAATTTCTTTAAAGATTTTAATTATTCTTTGACGGAGAAAGAAGCAGTGAGAGAGGGAACACAATTGGGGAGTGGGACAGGGAGAAGCAGCTCCCCGCTGAGCCCCATGTGGGGCTCAGTTCCAAGACTGGGATCATGACCTGAGCAGGAGGCAGATGCTTCACGACCTGAGCCACCCAGGTGCCCCTTTGAACCTTCATCATTTTTAGTGTAAGTGGATTTTTTCCATTATTCCAAATGAATATTCATTTCGCAACTGGAATATTGATTCTATATAGGAATACAGTTAATGTGTATATGTTAACTTCAGCAATATCACAAAATATTAGTATTTGTGTTAACTCTGGCAACACTGCTAAACTCCATAGCTTTCAAAATGAGAATTTTCCACATGCACACTCTTATGACCTGTTAGTACTAAACATTTTAAAAAGGTATTTCCAGTCCTCATAACACTTATTTGTCCCTTTCTTTATTATTTCTTTATATATTTTCACCTTAGGGGTCTGTACTGGCTAGGACTTTACTGTTGAAAAAAAATGGTACCAGTGCACATTCTTCTCTTGCTCTGATCTCAAAGGGAAATGTTTCAATATTTCATCACATAATCAATGTCTAACAATAGGTTTTGTATGTATCCATGATCAGTTTAGGAAAGTTTGTTTTCATTCCTTATTTTCTAAGACATTTTTACTGAATGAACTTGGAGTTTAATAAAAAGCATTTGTTCAACTACTAAAATGATGGTGTACCTTTTCTTTTTTCATCTGTTAACCTATGTGAGTTCATAAATTGAATTTCTAATGTTTAACCAATATGGGATCCTGGTATCAACCTAACTAGTCATGTCCATTAGATAGGACATGGAGGTCCTTACTAACACGTGAAGAAAAATAGACAACTGAAAAAGGAAGAAACAAAACAGTCACTATTTCAGAAAATACAGCCTGCTATATTTTGGGGCTGAACCTAAAAGACTTGCCTGAGGAATCAGATGTGGCAGGGACAGGGAAGAGAGATCAAGCATGATACCTGGGCTCCTGGCTTGAGCCTTCTGTGTTCTTCATATCTTTAACTATTATAGTGGGAAATGGGAGTATGGGATTAAGAAAAGTGTCAACTAGGCAGTCTGATAGAAGAGGTCAGGTCTGGAATATAAGTTAGAACTCATCGACTATGGATGGTACTCAGAGACTTAGACCACACTGAACTCCTTAAGAAAAAACATTGAGAATGTTACCAGCCAACATTTTGAGACAAGCGGATGAGATTGGGAAGGACTAGCCTGGTAAGATAAGAGAAAAACCCAAACTTCTTCTAGTATCACAGACCTACAAGAAATTAAAAAAAAAATTTTTTTTTAAGCAGAAAAAGAGGGAGACATCCACAGTTATGGGTGTTGACTGCTCATGAAAAAGTTGTGTAAAAGGAGGGTGGAGAGGTGACTTTGGGATCAGTCCTGGTGGAGATGATCTTGTCAAGGGAGGTGGTGGCTGAGTCAGAAACCCAAATGTGGTAGCTTGAAGGAGTGGGAAGTGAAGAATTGACCCCCTATATTCAAATGCTCTTGATAAATTTTTCTTGATAAGGAAACAAAGAAAGAAGTGACAACTGGAGGGATAAAAGATTAAGCAAAGAGTTCTTTTGTTTGATTTCTTAGTACGGGTCACACAGGATGTGTATTGGTTCAGGTGTACACCATAGTGGTTCAGCTTCTCTATACCATATGCGTTGCTGACCACAAGTGCAGGCGCCATCTGTCACACACAACACAGTATCACCGACTGCATTGCTTATGCTGTGCTTTATTCCAGTGACTTATGCATTTCATACCTGGGAGCCTGTACCCCCCATTCCCCTTCACCCATTTCACCCATCAACCCTTTGCCCATCCCCTAACCCCTCTCCCTCCAGCAAGCATCAGTTGTTCTCTGTATTTGTAGGTTTGAGCCTGATTTTCATTTTGTTATTTGTTTGGATTTCTGGATTCCACATGTGAGTAAAAGCATGTGGTAGATCTTTCCCAGTCCTCATTTATTTATTTAGCATAATACCCCCCGGGTCCATCCATGTTGTTGCAATGGCAAGATCTCATCCTTTTTAGGCTGAGTAATATTTCACTATATATAATAACAATAAACATAGGGCTGCATATATCTATCCAAATTAGCATTTCTGTTTTCTTTGGGTTAATACCCAGTAGTAAAATCACTACATCATATGATATTTCCATTTTTTTAGTTTTAGGAAAGCCCCATTCTGTTTTCTACGTGGCTACCCGCAATTTTTGTTTCGTTCCCACCAAGAACACACGAGTGTTCCCTTTTTTCCACATACTTGCCAACACTTGTTATTTCTTATCTTTTTTTTAATTTTAGCCATTGTGACAAGTACAAGGTGACATCTCCCTGTGTTTTTGACGTGCATTCCCTGATTATAGTGATATGGAGTATCTTTTCATGTGTCTAAAGAGTTTTTTTTAAGATAATGCACTACTAGAGAATATTTGTATGAAGATGTCACTAATCCAGTACAGAGGGAGAAAGGCTGTCTTTAAAATTATGTATTTCAAAGGGGTGGGGAAATAAATTCATTTGGTTTTATATGAAATTATAAAGTAGTTTTCATATAAAGGGAAAGAGATTAGACAGAACTTGATCCACAGCACAGCCAAACTGATTTTCATCTTGACTGGACTTAAAATTTCTTACATGCTTGCTGCTCAGGAGACTAATGTCTAAAAGATATTTTTTCTTTCAAAGACATATAATTAGCTCAGATGATCTTCATGACAATAAACTATCTGGGGACATTCCCCCTAATAGTAGTAACACCTTACTTCTCAATGTATCCTTGGGTATCTAGGATGAAGCCATATTGACAATAGACTTACTAATTATTTCTACAGATGAAGAAGTGGAAACCTGACCAGATTCATACAGATTGACTATTATTCTCAACTCATTCAGTGCTGTTTAATTTTAAACAGACACAGGGAATGTTTAGTTGTTTGGGGGTTTCATTTTGTTCTGACTGATCAGCATTCGGATCCTGGTTCTGTCTGGGGTCCCCCTCAAACTGTCTATGTCTGAGTGGAGGATAAGGTCCTCCTTCACAGTACACTAGGTAAAAATGCCAAATACATATCTCTCTACCTCTCAACCCTGAAGCTAGAGTAGTCAGTCACGTCCACTGGGACATTGAATACCAAGTGGATGGCACCAGGGGAGGATAAAAGTATGGAATTAATTCTGTTGGTAGCATCTGGTGGCTAGTGGTCACAGCAGCTGCACCCTAACCAAACTTCCTGAGGTAGAAATTGTGCTGCAGTTCTGAACATCTAGCTCCTGGCTCTCCATACGCACCATTAATTATGACAGCTGCCCAAATTACTTCCTCTGAATCCCCTTCCTCCAGGAATCAGCCAAGGTTTCCTTTCCATTGCCTTACAACAAGGATCCTGAGTGCTACACTAGATACACTCCCAACTGTAGCATCCTCTAGACAGCGTGGCAGCCTCTTCCTCCAAGAATTCATACAGTTCTTGGAATCTCTGCCAGCCCAAATGTACTCACAGTTTCTCCTGTGCATTAGGTCTCATTCGGCTCACAAGGCCCTAAATCTTGGCCACCTAAGGTTGGTCTTGGAGTCACAGGAAAAAGACTAAATGTGTCAGTGTAAGAATACTTATATCCTGAGCACACATCTAAGAAAATAGAATTCATTTTTGTTTTACCTTTGTGTGCCATTTTCCTCAATGGATAACCAGTGCAATGCACATTGGTTTTCAGTGAGTAATTGTCAAATAAGTAAATCCAGGGAAAAAATCATAAAGCAGTAGAGAAGCATGAAGAATAAGCTGAAATAGGGTCAGGAAGTAATGCTTTCTCTTCCTTTCTCTATAATCTTGAGGTCCTCCCTCTGGCATCACTTTCCTTATTTGTAAAATGAGGAGACAAAGTAGCTGAGTATCTTTTAGACCAGGAACTCTTGGATTTGGGAATAAATATACTTAAGATTGGGTTCTAGGACTCAGAGCTCCGTTGTGCAAGTTTTTGTTTGTTTTACTTTAATCTTTCCTTTAGTGAGAAAAAATGGGGTCTTATTTATTTTTTCTCAGCACTCAGCAGAATAAATGTAGGTTTTATTAATTAGGAAGATGGTAACTTCCAGTGTGGTCATGGTCGCTCACAGAGGTGTGAGTTCCCACAGGAAGGTGCCAAGAACCTGCCAGGAGCTGTACATCTATTGAAATGTTACCACCCTGGGGACCAGCACACCCATATTCCCACAGCACGTCCTTAGGCTAACCTGTCCTTCTCAGGGTTAAACTCACTGCCACAAATTGCCCAGCTGGGTTTTAATAAAGCTCTGCTCCCACTTTCCCTAGAGTTTTTCTATCATATATCCTTCTCTCCCCTCCTTCTCCTTAGTTACGTCTCTCCTTTCCCTTAACTCCATCCACATAGGCCCAGAGTGAAGACAGCAAACAATAATGAGGCCCCAAGAACTGGCTGAAAGCCTGCTGTAGGGGCACCTGGGTGGCTCAGTGGGTTAAAGCCTCTGCCTTCGGCTAAGGTCATTGACCCAGGGTCCTGGAATCGACCCCCATATCGGCTCTCTGCTCGGCTGGGAGTCTGCTTCCCCGCATCCTGCCTGCCTCTCTGTCTACTAGTGATCTCTGTCTCAAATAAATAGATAAAATCTTTAAAAAACAAGAAGTCTGCTGTAAAGCTTTTTAAATTAAACCCTCGAAATTTTAAGGGTCAGAATTAGAATGCATGATTTGAAGTAAACTAACACAAAGCTGGCATAACCCTATGCCTGTGGGTCTGCCGGGCTCTGGTGCTGAAGCCTGGCGAAGAACTATTTTCCACCATTGGCCATCCTGTCCTGAAAACGGGCAAAGTTTTCCTTGAACCTTTTAGGAAGGGTCCCGAATTCTCCTCTTGTTGAACAGTTAGCATGTGCTTAATTTTTCCATTACTGACATCAGTTGCTTTCCATTACTGACTGTCTATAGAGATAAGTCTTAGCATCTGTGAATATTCCCTCAAAAGATTCCTAGAATTGGAATTAGAGGTTGGAAGGGCAGAAATATATTAAGGACTCAATATAGAGGCCAAATTCCTTTCTTCTTATCATTCATAGAAGCAAATATTGAATTGAACATTGTATTTCTCAGGAATTCCTCTGGGTGCTGGAGTACAGCTGTGAACAAGAGAGACAAGTCTCTGGTATTATGGAGTGTCTGCTCGAGTACTTAAGGAAGACAATAAACAATAAGAAAAAGTACATGATATAACTACAAATGATAGTAAGTGCATAAACCTACATTAGGTGGGATGATGGAGAAGTGAAGGTGGGTTCTCCCTTCTTTTTATACCCCAATACAATTATCAGCAGATTTGGTCAGTTTTATCTCCTAGACAATCAATTCAAGCTCTCACACTACCTTCCTGCTACCTCCCTAATGCCAGTCATTACCACCTTTTGCCTGGACTTTCCCAATACCTTCCTTTGCCTCATTTTACCCCTCTATGTTTTGTTCTCCCTACAGCAGCCTGATTGAGTCTTTAAGGGATATGCCATAGGACTAGATAATATGCCTTTTGTTGTTCTTCACTTTATCACTGACATAGATCAAGAATTAGTAGAGGAGAGGAGGAGTCAAAATGGCAGAGAAGTAGCAGGCTGAGATGAGATCCAGGTAGAAGGAGGTCAGCTAGATACCTTATCTAACATTGCAAACACCTACCTACAAATCCAACCGGAGATTGAAGAGAAGAAGAACAGCAATTCTAGAAACAGAAATCAACCACTTTCTGAAAGGTAGGACTGGCGGGAACTGAATCAAAAGCGATGGGAAGATAGACTGTGGGGGGGAGGGGCCAGCTCCCCGCAAGCGGTGGAGCAACGGAGCACAAAATCGGGACTTTTAAAAAGTCTGTTCCGCTGAGGGTCATCGCTCCAGAGGCTAAACGGGGTGAAGCCCACGTGCCGTCAGTGTGGCCCAGGTCCCACAGGGACACAGAAGGATCGGGAGTGTCTGAGTGTTGCAGAGCTTGCAGGTATTAGAACGGGGAAGCCGGCTACAGAGACAGAGCTGAGGAGTGAACTCTCAGCTCGGGGTTACCTTAAACCGGTCGCAGGCTCAGTTACCTGGGAGCGTGGCCAGAGGCCAGGGAGATGGGAGTGATTGGGCGCTATTCTCTGAGGGCGCACTGAGGAATGGTCCTGAGCTCTCAGCTCCTCTGGGCCGGAGACAGGGAGGCCGCCATCTTCATTCCCGTCCTCCAGAACTCTATGGAAGGCATTCAGGGGACAAAAGCTCCCAAAAGCAAACCCAAGCGGATTACTCAGCCCGGCCCCTGGTAGGGGCGGTGCAATTCCACCTGGGGCAAAGACACTTGAGAATCACTACAACAGGCCCCTCCCCCATAAGTTCAACAAGAAATCCAGCCAGGACCAAGTTCACCTACCAAGGAATGCAGGTTTAATACCAATGAGAGCAGGGGAATTCTGGAGGAGAAAGCAAAGCACAGAACTCATGGCTTTCTCCCCATGATTCTCTAGTCTCGCAGTTAACTTAATTTTTTTTTCAATGTTTTTTCTTCTGCTGCTAAATTTTTTTTAACTTTTACCCTTATCCTTTTTAACGTTTTTTAACTAGTTTATCTAATATATATATTTTTTTCTTTTTTAATTTTTTCTTTATTTCTTTTCTTTTTTTATTTGTTTCTTTTTTTTCTGAACCTCTTTTTATCCCCTTTCTTCCCCTCCCCTACGATTTGGGGCTCTTCTGATTTGGATATAAAGCATATTTTCCTGGGGTCTTTGCCACCCTTTTAGTATTTTACTTGCTCCTTCATATACTCTCATCTGGACAAAATGACAAAGGTGGAAAAATTCACCACAAAAAAAAGAACAAGAGGCAGTACCGAAGGCTATGGACCTAATCAATACAGACATTGGTAATATGTCAGATCTAGAGTTCAGAATGACGATTCTCAAGGTTCTAGCCGGGCTCGAAAAAGGCATGGAAGATATTAGAGAAACCCTCTCGGGAGATATAAAAGCCCTTTCTGGAGAAATAAAAGAACTAAAATCGAACCAAGTTGAAATCAAAAAAGCTATTAATGAGGTGCAATCAAAAATGGAGGCTCTCACTGCTAGGATAAATGAGGCAGAAGAAAGAATTAGCGATATAGAAGACCAAATGACAGAGAATAAAGAAGCTGAGCAAAAGAGGGACAAACAGCTACTGGACCACGAGGGGAGAATTTGAGAGATAAATGACACCATAAGAGGAAACAACATTAGAATAATTGGGATTCCAGAAGAAGAAGAAAGAGAGAGGGGAGCAGAAGGTATATTGGAGAGAATTATTGGAGAGAATTTCCCCAATATGGCAAAGGGAACAAGCATCAAAATCCAGGGGTGCAGAGAACCCTCTTCAAAATCAACAAGAAGAGGTCCACACCCGTCACCTAATAGTAAAATTTACAAGTCTTAGCGACAAAGAGAAAATCCTGAAAGCAGCCCGGGAAAAGAAGTCTGTAACATACAATGGTAAAAATATTTGATTGACGGCAGACTTATCCACAGAGACCTGGCAGGCCAGAAAGAGCTGGCATGATATATTCAGAGCACTAAACCAAAAAAACATGCAGCCAAGAATACTATATCCAGCTAAGCTATCATTGAAAATAGAAGGACAGATAAAAAGCTTCCAGGACAAACAAAAGCTGAAAGAATTTGCAAACACCAAACCAGCTCTACAGGAAATATTGAAAGGGGTCCTCTAAGCAAAGAGAGACCCTAAAAGTAGTAGATCAGAAAGGAACAGAGAAAATATACAGTAACAGTCACCTTACAGGCAATACAATGGCACTAAATTCATATCTCTCAAAAGTTACCCTGAATGTTAATGGGCTAAATGCCCCAATCAAAAGACACAGGGTATCAGAATGGATTAAAAAACAAAACCCATCTATATGTTGCCTACAAGAAACTCATTTTAGACCCAACGACACCTCCAGATTTAAAGTGAGGGGGTGGAAAACAATTTACCATGCTAATGCACATCAGAAGAAAGCAGGGGTGGCAACCCTTATATCAGATCAATTAGATTTTAAGCCAAAGACTATAATAAGAGATGAGGAAGGACACTATATCATACTCAAAGGGTCTGTCCAACAAGAAGATCTAACAATTTTAAATATTTATGCCCCTAACGTGGGAGCAGCCAACTATATAAACCAATTAATGACAAAAATCAAAGAAACACATCAACAATAATACAATAATAGTAGGGGACTTTAACACTCCCCTCACTGAAATGGACAGATCATCCAAGCAAACGATCCACAAGGAAATAAAGGCCTTAAATGACACACTGGACCAGATGGACATCACAGATATATTCAGAACATTTCATCCCAAAAGCAACAGAATACCGTCTTCTCTAGTGCACATGGAACACTCTCCAGAATAGATCACATCATGGGTCCTAAATCGGGTCTCAAACGGTATCAAAAGATTGGGATCATTCCCTGCATATTTTCAGACCACAATGCTCTGAAGCTAGAATGCAATCACAAGAGGCAATTTGGAAAGAACCCAAATACATGAAGACTAAACAGCATCCTTCTAAAGAATGAATGGGTCAACCAGGAAATTAAAGAAGAATTGAAAAAATTCATGGAAACAAATGATAATGAAAACACAACGGTTCAAAATCTGTGGGACACAGCAAAGGCAGTCCAGAGAGGAAAATATATAGTGATACAGGCCTTTCTCAAGAAACAAGAAACAAGAAAGGTCTCAAGTACACAACCTAACCCTGCACCTAAAGGAGCTGGAGAAAGAACAAGAAAGAAACCCTAAACCCATCAGGAGAAGAGAAATCATAAAGATCAGAGCAGAAATCAATGAATAGAAACCAAAAAAACAATAGAACAAATCAACGAAACTAGGAGCTGGTTCTTTGAAAGAATTAATAAGATTGATAAACCCCTGGCCAGACTTATCAAAAAGAAAAGAGAAAGGACCCAAATAAAATCATGAATGAAAGAGCAGAGATCACAATTAACACCAAAGAAATGCAGACAGTTATAAGAACATACTATGAGCAACTCTATGCCAACAAATTTGACAATCTGGAAGAAATGGATGCATTCCTAGAGACATATAAACTACCACAGCTGAACCAGGAAGAAATGGAACACCTGAACAGACCCATAACCAGTAAGGAGATTGAAACAGTCATCAAAATCTCCAAACAAACAAAAGCCCAGGGCCAGATGGCTTCCCGGGGGAATTCTACCAACATTTAAAGAAGACTAATTCCTATTCTCCTGAAACTGTTCCAAAAAATACAATAGAAGGAAAAACTTCCAAACTCATTTTATGAGGCCAGCATCACCTTGATCCCAAAACCAGACAAAGATCCCAACAAAAAAGAGAACTACAGACCAATATCCTTGATGAACACAGATGCAAAATTCCTCGCCAAATACTAGCCAATAGGATTCAACCAGTACATTAAAAGGATTATTCACCGCGACCAAGTGGGATTTATTCCAGGGCTGCAAGGTTGGTTCAACATCCGCAAATCAGTCAATGTGATACAACACATTAATAAAAGAAAGAACAAGAATCATATGATATTCTCCATAGATGCTGAAAAAGCATTTGACAAAGTACAGCATCCCTTCCTGATCAAAACTCTTCAAAGTGTAGGGATAGACGGCACATACCTCAATATTATCAAGCCATCTATGAAAAACCCACCGCAAATATCATTCTCAATGGAGAAAAACTGAAAGCTTTTCCGCTAAGGTCAGAACACGGCAGGGATGTCCGTTATCACCACTGCTATTCAACATAGTACTAGAAGTCCTAGCCTCAGCAATCAGACAACAAAAGGAAATTAAAGGCATCCAAATCGGCAAAGAAGAAGTCAAACTATCACTCTTCGCAGATGATATGATACTATATGTGGAAAACCCAAAAGACTCCACTCCAAAACTGCTAGAAAATGTCCAGGAATTCAGTAAAGTGTCAGGATATAAAATCAATGCACAGAAATCAGTTGCAGTTCTCTACACCAACAACAAGACAGAAGAAAGAGAAATTAAGGAGTCCATCCCATTTACAACTGCACCCAAAACTATAAGATACCTAGGAATAAACCTAACCAAAGAGGCTAAGACTCTATACTGAGAAACTATAAAGTACTCATGAAAGAAATTGAGGAAGACACAAAGAAATGGAAAAATGTTCCATGCTCATGGATTGGAAGAACAAATATTGTGAAAATGTCTATGCTACCTAAAGCAATCTACACATTTAATGCAATTCCTATCAAAATACCATCCATTTTTTTTTTCAAGGAAATGGAACAAAGAATCCTAAAATTATATGGAACCAGAAAAGACCTCGAATAGCCAAAGGAATATTGAAAAAGAAAGCCAAAGTTGGTGGCATCACAATTCCGGACGTCAAGCTCTATTACAAAGCTGTCATCATCAAGACATCATGGTACTGGCACAAATACAGACACATCGATCAATGGAACAGAACAGAGAGCCCAGAAATAGACCCTCAACTCTATGGTCCACTCATCATTGACAAAGCAGGAAAGAATGTCCAATGGAAAAAAGACTGCCTCTTCAATAAATGGTGTTGGGAAAATCGGGCAGCCACATTCAGAAAAATGAAATTGGACCACTTCCTTACACCACACATGAAAATAGACTCAAAATGGATGAGGGACTTCAATGTGAGAAAGGAATCCATCAAAATCCTTGAGGAGAACACAGGCAGCAACCTCTTCAACCTCAGCCACAGCAACTTGTTTCCTAGGAACATCACCAAAGGCACAGGAAGCAAGGGCAAAAATGAACTATTGGGATTTCATCAAGATCAAAAGCTTTTGCACAGCAAAGGAAACAGTTAAAAAAAAAAAAAAAGAAAACTGACAGAATGGGAGAAGATATTTGCAAATGACATATCAGATAAAGGGCTAGTGTCCAAAATCTATAAAGAACTTAGCAAACTCAACACCCAAAGAACAAATAATCCAATCAAGAAATGGGCAGAAGACAGGAACAGACATTTCTGCAAAGAAGACATCCAGATGGCCAACAGACACATGAAAAAGTGCTCCACATCACTCGGCATCAGGGAAATACAGATCAAAACCACAATGAGATATCACTTCACACCAGCCAGAATGGCTAAAATTAACAAGTCAGGAAATGACAGATGCTGGCGAGGATGCGGAGAAAGAGGAACCCTCCTACACTGTTGGTGGGAATGCAAGCTGGTGCAACCACTCTGGAAAACAGCATGGAGGTTCCTCAAAATGTTGAAAATAGAACTACCCTATGACCCAGCAATTGCACTACTGGGTGTTTACCCTAAAGATACAAACGTAGTGATCCGAATGGGCACGTGCCCCCAAATGTTTATAGCAGCAATGTCTACAATAGCCAAACTATGGAAAGAACCTAGATGTCCATCAACAGGTGAATGGATAAAGAAGATGTGGTATATATACACAAGGGAATACTATGCAGCCATCAAAAGAAATGAAATCTTGCCATTTGCGACAACATGGATGGAACTAGACGGTATCATGCTTAGCGAAATAAGTCAATCGGAGAAAGACAACTATCATATGATCTCCCTGATATGAGGAAGTGGAGATGCCAATTGGGGGGGGGGTAAAGGGGGTAGGAGAAGAATAAATGAAACAAGATGGGATTGGGAGGAAGACAAACCATAAGTGACTCTTAATCTCACAAAACAAACTGAGGGTTGCTGGAGGGAGGGGCCTTGGGAGAGGGGGGTGGGGTTATGCACATTGGGTATGTGTTATGGTGAGTGCTGTGAAGTGTGTAAACCTGGTGATTCACAGACCTGTACCCCTGGGGATAAAAATACATTATATGTTTATAAAAAATAAAAATAAAAAATTTTTAAAAATTAAAAAAAAAAGAATTAGTAGAGGGTTTCACAAAATAGTATAGAACAATAACCTGTTATCAAAAGTATCTGCAGCAATGTTTAACTGCATATCACTAACCACTAGTAGGCAATAAATACAGTTTAGCAGGTTGTGAATAGCTTTTTAATAATGAGAATACATCCAACTGGAACAGAATGCAATTGAATTGGGGGGAAAAACAAAACGTATCATATTTAATACAGGCAAGTGTTATTTCGTGAATGTTTAAGTATATGTATGTGGGCTTTCATGAACATAGCTCAGTACAATGTAAAATGTATTCAGGATAAGTCATAACTTTTTTAAAATTTAAAACATAATGACCTAGAGTGCTGACTCTTGGAGATTGACCCAGAATTCCCAGGATTTAGTAAAAACAACAGCAGGGAACAATAAAAAGAAAAAGCCATAAAAGAGAAAGGAAGAATCAATAAAATATAGATCAAGTCCTTCTGAAACATCAATAAATTAATACCTGACCAGCTATACAGGCCAGGATAAGAAGAGAAGACATAAATTACCAATTTTAGTAATGAAGGAGGAGACATCATTGCAGAGCCTAAAGATATCTATAATCATAAAGATTAAACAGACATGTTCTTTGAAAGAAATACTAGCAAAACTCACTGAAGAAGAAATAGACTTCTAAAAGAATCTTATATTCTTTTTTTAAAAAATTGAATTTGTGGTTAAAAACCTTCCAAGAAAAGAACCTCCAGGCTCAGGTGGCTCCACTGGCAAGTCTTCTCAGATATTACAGGAGAATAATACCGATTCTATACAATTTTACTCCAGAAAAAAAAAAAAAAAAAGGAAGGAATGCTACCTAGATCATTTTATGAGACCAGAATTACCTTACATTATAAACAAAGACAATAAATAAAACTACAGACCAACTATCCCTCATAAGCAGAGATATAAAAATCTTTGATAAGATAGTAGCAATTGCAATCCATCAATATGAAAAAGTGGTAAGACATCATGACTAAGTAAGGTTCATCTTGGCAAGCAAGGGTGGTTAAACATTCCAAAGCGGACTTCAGAGTAATTCACCACACTAGTAGACAAAAGAAGAAAACTCATGTTTATCCCTAGAGATGTAGAAAATCATTAAACAAAATCCAGCATCTACTTGTAACAAAAATTCTCAGAAGTTAATAATGGAAGAGCACTGCCTCGACCTGAGGAACAGCAACTATAAAATGGCTTGCTAACATCACAGTTAATTGTAAAAGGGATGTTTACCTCTAAGATCAGGAACACTGCTAGGAGGCCACTCTCACCATTCTTACGGGACATCACGCTGGAAGTTCTATTCATTGCAGCAAGACAAGACAGAAAAAAGACATAATGAAATACTGATTGGAATGAAAGAAATAGAAATGTGTCTCTTCACAGATGACATGATTGCATATTTAGAAAATTCCAATCTGTAAGAATTGTATTAGAACTAAAAAGTAAGTTGAACAATGGGTAGAAGGCCAATATATGTTCAAGCTCCAAAATGAATTGTATTTCTGTATGTATTGTTTATGTTACCAATGGAAATTGAAAAATTTCAAGCAGTAGCATTATAATAGCACAAAAAATACCAAATATTTTGGTATACTTTAGTACCAAAACATTAAGAAAACGTGTATATGATCTATATACTGAAAACTACAAAACACTGATGAAAGAAGTCAAAGACCTCAAAAAATTTAAGATATGTCTCCTTCATGAGTTGAAAGTCTCCATGTTGCTACGATGTCAACTCCTGCTCAGCTGTTGTATACATTCAGTGCAATCTTAATATCATAGCAGAAATTTTTGTAGAAAAAGAGGAGCTAACTCTCAACTCTCTAAGGAAAAATCAAAGGAACCACAGAGGTGAAAGAATTTTGAAAAATACAAACTTGGGGGGGGGCTTAAATGACCTCATTTCAAAACTTACCATAAAGCTACTTCAATGAAGAGAGTATGGCATTGGTGAAAGGACAGACACATAAATCAATGTAAAAGAGTGGAGTCCAGGTATAGACTTATTCATAAATATCAACAGATTTTCACAAATACGTAAAGGGAATTCAATGGAGAAAGAATAATCTTCTCATAGGACACTGAGATTTGTGCTTGTTTGTTACTCAGCAATAGCTGACTAGAACACAAATTTGTGCAGAAATGTAGGCTACTGCCATAACAGACTTGAAATAAGCAATATTGGCTTTGGGCTTCAAAGGACTGTTAGTGGGAGCTGGAAAAAACTTCTGGTGTCATTATATAGAGGCAAAACATTTAGCATAAGTGTTGCCTGTGAGAACTTGCAAAGCAGAAACTGTAGCTAATGAAATTATCGCATTTCGCAAAGAGGTTTTGAAAAAGAGTGTTGAAAGACGAGCTGGCTGCTACTAACTACATTGTTAAGGTACTGCCTGAAAGAGCTGAACTGAGGAAAGAACTAATCAGTTTGCAAGAATTTAGAGGGAACTGAGCGAGTTGTGAATGTGTGGGGTTGAATGATGAAGCAATTTCTCACCATATCAAAGATATGACAACTAATACACAGTCTCAAACTAAACGCCAAATCAAGAGTGAAATTGAGTGAAGTGTATCAGAGGCTAATAGAATTGACTGGAAGCTTATAGAATCAGATTTGAAATCAACAGGAGTGAAGATAGTTTCTGGAGTCTAGAAGGCAAGAAAATCAGAATTGTTTAGATTTTTTTTTTATTTGACAGAGACAGACAGATCACAAGTAGACAGAGCAGCAGCCAGAGAGAGAGGGGGAAGCAGGCTCCCCACTGAGCAGAGAGCCCAATGCGGGGCTCGATCCCAGGACCCTGAGATCATGACCTGAGTTGAGGGCAGAGGCTTAACCCACTGAGCCACCCAGGCGCCCCAGGAATTGTTTAATAGATGAAGGGATCTCCTTAGGATGCCATGGATAGGATGAATGAATACCAATTATCTACAGACTTGTTTTACATCTTCTGAAGATTTGATCCTGAGCAGGAAGAATCAAACTAGCTGAGCATGGCTCATATGCCCACCCCTTGAGTAGGCGAGTGCAGGACCCGTGGTTAGTTTCATCTGACTATGGAAGAGTTAAACACTAAGACCAAATCTGGCCATTGTCAGGAAGTAAAATTTATGAAAAGAAGAAAAAAACTATCTTCCATACGTGGTAACTACACGTGCCTTGCAGAAGACGGTAAAGAAGCGGCTCTCAGGAATATTCCACTTACCACACGAGTTCTCTTCAGCTTCCTCTCAAACCTCTCTAAAATGACAAGTAAGGGACTTAAAGGTATAAGTCATCAAGAATCAAGAAAATAGGGATGGCGATGAAAGTAACAAAATTTTAGACTTTGCAAAACGAACAGGTGGGTAACCAACTTAGCAGACTGAGGAATCAGCTCAACAATGAGAAGCTCATCAGAACCAAGGGGTTGTGGGGCCCCGTCCATGAGCTCGGCCACAACTAGCGGCGGCAGGAGTGGGAGTTTCCCCCGCATACCACTGAGGCCGCATGCAATCTGTGGTGTATTATGTGCGCGAAACAGTCTTGCACATCCCTTGAGGTTGTGCCAGTATTGCTCTGTGGCCTCCAGTTCGGGAGAAGAGAGTCCGAATCTACCTGGGCAAGGGATGTGAAAAACTGGAATGCGTGGACTGTCCTGGAAATGTATCTACAGGTACTGGGCAAGAGAGATGTGGATGGGGAGACCCCACTGTGGGGACCGTCAGCACATCTCATTAGAGGACACCCTACTGACCCCAAAGTGGACTTGTCTCAGCTGCACCCTCACAACATAATTTTGAGAAGATTAATGAAAACACCAAGACAGAGGCAAAGAGAGTACTGTAAAGCCAGACATACCTGAGACTGAAGCCAAACCATGTCATGGAATAGCGATCTCACTCCAAACATCCTGCCCATTCCCCCCACGACCCACACACACCGTTATGGCATGGGACCCATTGTTTCCCTTAGAAACTGCCTGAGTTTCTCCCTCAGAAGCAATCCAAGATGCCTCACTTTTCTCCACATTAGGTTGCCTCTGCCTTTGAATGAATGTCCGGCACCCCAGTTCCCTCACCCCAGTCCCTAGAGCAGCTCCCAGGCCACCATGCAGAGTCTCACCACCTGGGATTCTGGAACTCACTCTCCAGCTGGGTTCTTCCACCTGCCCAAATACCTCTCTGTGTATACCCACTGCCCTGGGAATGAGAGTGAAACTGCCTGGAGGCTCTAAGCTCCTCACTGGGGCCGTTTCACCCCAGGACAAAAGCTGCTCACCTGTGAAATCCAGCTAAGGGCGTTTCAGAGAACTGCTAGTGTCGTCCTAACTGTAAGGAGCCATAACCGGGCCCTCACATGGGCTATTCCCTGTGGCCTCAGGACAGCTTGTTTTTTCCTAAATCTGTCTTACTTAACTTCATTCCATCCACCTAGACTGTACATCGTCTTGTGTTTCTACCGAACTCACATTTTTTTCCGAGAGGCCACACCAGTAGCCTCACAGATTGGCACAGACCTGTGACTGATGCAGGTTATGTCAGGGTAAGGGAGAGAGGGACAGTTCCCCAGTTTGGGGGGTTTTAACGTTGCAGCTGTGAAAGATACAAGGAGTTTTTTTCACTTTGGCCAGCTTTAAATCCTTGTGTGCTACCCTGCCGACACTTTGACGATGGAGTGAGCTACATGAATAATGACATAGGTGGTAAATACTGAGAATAATCCTAACAGGTATTTCCGCAGCCATCCTTTCTTGCGTGTCTGCTCTGGGCTGAGCACCGTGCTTAATCAGACGCCCTACTGAGATAAGGCAGAGCGAGTAGCCCATGAGGCCAGCAGCGAGAACTGCAGAGATGGCCACTGACAGAAATAAAGCCAGTGCTTTAGGGGTTAAATACATTATATTAGTTGATTACAGTGTTTGTTGGGACTTCCTTCTGTGGATTAAATGTCTTTTTATGCTGCTGCTTTCTCTCCCCAGCTACAGGAGGCCTTTGGTTGGGAGCCATTCATCCGTCTCTTCACTGAGTATAGGAACCAGACCAACTTGCCCACAGACAACGTGGACAAAATGAATCTATGGGTGAAGATGTTCTCCCACCAAGTGCAGAAGAATCTGGCTCCGTTCTTTGAGGCCTGGGCCTGGCCTATCCAGAAGGAAGTGGCTACCAGCCTGGCCTATCTGCCTGAATGGAAGGAAAATATAATGAAATTATACCTCCTCACACAGATGTAAGGAGTGCCCAGCGAGGTGGCAGGTAGAGAGGTTTGGGGAGGTAGGCAGAGATGGGGATTCACTCCTCGACCTCTGTCTCTTAGGGTTCTAGCCTTGCCCTCATGGCTCATTGCCCCCATATCTTAATACCTAGTAGGTATAGCTCCATCTCTAGAAAGTGGGTTAAGAACACAGCAAAATGGGGAATCAGAATTTCTTAGGAGACAGAACTTCTGTTTATGAGTCTCGTTCCTCTGCTCTCAGCTATCAGATTCCCTCCTGGCCCCATACTGGCCTGGTTCTGAGAGCTTTGGCATCTGCTTCTATGCCAGCCCTTGGTTCACCACTGTGGGCCATGGCCCTTGGGGGTGGTACTCATTCTGACCTGCCGAGGACTTTTGTTTTTTGACAAGTTTTTCCAAAAATCTGACCATAGAATCCACTGAAACACAAATTTACCAGGATACTCAGACAGTTCCTTGATATTCTGTGTCTTGGGCAGTACTCAAAGAGCTTGAAAAGCAGTCTGGTATAGTAGAAAGAGCCCATAGCTAGCATTAGCTCTTGGGAAAGTCATTGTTATCTCTACTCACATTTCTTCTCTGTGAGATGAGGACAAAAATGCCTTCCTCTCAGGGTTGTCCTGAAGACTCAGACTGATAGTTCTGAAGAGGATTGTGAATGGAGGGATTCTTCTATGTTCTGCTGGTCCATGGAGTAGTGAGCTGTGTACAACCCTTCTCTCGCCATAGCTAGGAGGTTAGGACCATCATCTCTCATAGTGGATTCCCTGCATCCAAAGCCTGGTTCTTCCATCTCTTGGTCACATGATTCTGGACAAAATCCTTATCAAATGGGATCTATTTCATAGAATTATTGTGAGGATTAAATTTTAGTCCCTGTAAAAGAAATCAGAACAGTACCTAGCAGTTGGTTGGTATTGAGAAAATGCCGTCTGCTGTTATTACTAATTAACATTAATCAATCATTTCAGAGCTAGACTGTCCCTTTAGATGGCATTTACAGATGCAATGTGATCCATTCCATCCTACACTTTATACACCAGCCTCTGAAAGGATTGGGGTCTGTTGCTTTATAAGCTCTAGGATCGACAGGATCCACAGGCACTAAAATCATAATGGGGCTCTTAATAGCTTCTTGGAGTTTGGTCTCTTTCTTCAATTCCATCTTTCAGGCAGAATTCCTTCTTTGATTAAATCATGAGTGGAGTCACTTGAAAAATCAGAACAAATCCAGGAGAGCATTTGTCTTTAGAAACAATGGGCATCCGGCTTAGGCGGGGTGTTTATGTTTCCGTGGTGACACAGACTCCTAACACTGCCCAGAGTTTCTCTCCAGTTTGGCAGATGAGGTCTCACACACAGAGAGAAATCTTGACTTCTGAACCAAATAACTGGATAAAACTGACCCAAATTTTATTTGATTACAATGCAAAATACTATACTCGTTCTTTCATATAGATTGTTTCATTTAATCTTCACAATAATCTTATGAGATGGAAATTTATTGCTTCCGTTTTAGGAATAAGTAAACTGAGTTTTATGGAGATCAAGTACTTTGCCTAAGTCTACACTGCTAATAATGGTAGACCTGGTATTGAACCTGGGCACTCTGATTACAGAATGGGTGTTTGTAACTACAGTACTCTGCATGTGCAATGAATGAGTCAATGGAGAAACCAGCCAGCAAACACAAGGATCTTTATGTCCCTACTTGCCAGCTCTTTGCCTGCTTGTACTCACCCCTCATGTAGTTTTACCAGAACAGAAAGTCCCTTGATTCTCCCAAATGCCAGTTCAAAGAAAGAACTTGAGGTAGGCTCCTAAGGTACTTTGCAAAGACAGAGACCACTTTAGCATCATGAGGTCTTTTAGATTCCAGTTTCGTCAGGTTTCATTTATCATCACCAGTGCACCATGAAAGCATTCTAGTAGTGCACTGGGATTTGAATGATGGGTCATTTTGGTAAAGCACCTGACTCCCAGAACAGACATTGCATATTCTCAGCAAGGAAATCAGATTCTTAGTGCTCTAGAATAATATTTGTATCCATCCTGGTCCTCTTTAGTTCATTCTTAGCATTATGGCCCCTGGGACCTTTTTAAAATAGGAAGCTATTCATGTCACTCCCCTGTTTGACAGCTTCAAATGAGACTTTGAATATAAGATGATGAACTGAGCGTATAAGTTTACCTCCCCTCCCTTCCCAGGCCCCACTGAAATTGAAGTCAAGAAATGCAAAAGAGAAGTGAAAACATCTCGGCAAAGAAAACTGAACAGATTTGATTATAAGTGAAGAACACCTCAACACATTTCTGGAAGAGGGAAAGTGGATGAAGCATGACAATGAATGAAAGACTAAAGGTATCTTTCAGACAGAAGAGAAGCTGATCTGAGCAACATAACCCCAAAGCAATATGAGCACCTGAAAAGTCTATAAAGAGTTATACTAGTTGTAAAAGTGAAACCCATCCTACCCTGCCCCAACCATTGTGCTTAGAACACAGGCAGACCATTATTGGTACCCATTAAAAATCTACTGTTCTTGTTATTGTTTGTATAGAAATTGAATAAGCTGCCTGAGGAGAGGTAGGAGTTGGTGTCCCAGAATAAAATTTCTCTTTTTGTCGAAATAAGTGACCCTCTAGCCTATCAGCTAATTCTCTGACTATAGAAACCCCTTCTCAAGTGACCCAAGTGCTTCTAGTCCTAGAAGAGGCTTATTGGAGAAACAGACCCAACCATACACTGCCAACCCCGGTAACAGTTAACAGTTACTTGATTCTTAAATGCAAATAGTCAGCTAGGAATCCCAAGTCTCTGGGCATCGGGGGTTGAAGGGAGAGGACACGGGAGGAGCAGGTAAGAAAAATTACCAGTTAGAATTTGGAGACTGGAGAAGTACAACAAACACTAGAGGAAACAAAGTGAACGTGGAAAGAATAACTTTAAAATCTGTATCTTCAGAGAGATTGCAGGTATAATTGTAAGACGAGTTCAGAATGCTACAAACAAAGGAGAAACTGAGCATAAAAAGAGGCCTTGAAAGTGAAATTAAACTGTCAAAAATATCCAATAGGCAGGCTGGAAAATAAAGTTGAAGGAAGCCCTTTAGATATAGAACAAAAAGAATAGCAGAGAAGATGAGGAAAGGAAAAGATCTAGACAATCAATATCTAAGCATTAGGACTATCTGGAAAAAAGAACACACAAAATATAGGTGAAGAAGTAAAATGGACAAAAAATGAAGAACAGAAAGAACCAAGTCTCCAGATTGAGGGGTCCCAATGAAACCTATATCTTGACAGAATCTTGTGAACTTTTGGAATATTAAGTCCACAGGGAACATATTAAAAGTGTCCACAGAGAAAATAAAGTTAAGTCATCACCATTATCTCAACCCAAAAAGGAATAAGAAATAGACTGGCAGCAGACTTTTCATTAGCTACACTGAATGCTAGAAGCCAGTGGAGCAACTTCTTCGCTTATGGAAGATTTTTGTACTTGGAATACTATTGCAAGCCAAACTGTCACAGGTAGTGTCAAAATAAAGACATTTTCTGACATGCAACTTTTCAGTCGACCGACTTCGAATCCTTTCTGTGGAAGTACATTGACGAAGTTCTCTGACAAAATGAAAAGGAAACCCAAGGAAAGAGGAAAATATAGAACCCAGAAAACAATGGATCTCACCCAGGATGTCTCACTCTAGAGTGACAGTTGTCCAGCAGGATGTGTCATTCTAGCAGACCCATTGAGATGAGGGTACACCGTCTCAGCCTCTTTGGAGAAAGTATGCATTCTGTTCCATAGTTTCCTTGAGAAGCTGGAATGTTTGAGAGTATGGAGACATACATTCTTTACTCAGCAAAAAGAAAACGGAAATGTGTCAAGACGTTCAGGTCCAATTGTGAAACAACAAAAACTCATGGGATGTAAGAAGAGCCTCAGTTGGACATTGGCGGTAGGTACCTCTCCTTACAAGTAGCACAGGCTTCATGAACACTGAATATGTATGGGAGAAAATGTCTCTCCCATATGTTTCTACTCAGCTCTCAGGAAACACGATGTACTTAGCCAAAGTAATGCAGTGGCTATTTGTTGGTATTCAGTGTTCTGATCAGCCTAGAGACGAAACATGAATGGCTTACTGTTTTGTTCAGAACTGAAATGGAAAATAATTAATCCTGACAAGTTAAGAAACAAGAGAGCAGAAAGAGGTTGAGAATTGGTTGGGGAAGGGAAGTGGCAGCAAGACTGGGGCTACTTAGATAGTCACAGTAGGAATGAGAAGATAAAGTCTGCAGTTAATGGGACAGAACTGGAGGATAGTATACTGTCCAAAGTTATAAATTAAATCAACAGAAGTCTTAAAATGACATATCTATCAAAAATTTGGGAAAGGATAGGCAAAGGAAAGCCAGGGGTAGTGTCAGTTAAATCCTTATCTTTTGTAATGGGAAATTATTAAAGATTGTCTAAAGTTAATCAAGAATTATGGTTCAGACATATTATTTAATGTTAGCAAGTTAGTCAACAGAAGATCTAAAAATAGAAATTGTTAAATGCATTGCCTCTAGGGAATGGGTCTAGGGTTAAAAGGGTAGGGTGGGAAACAGTGTTTTCCATTTCAAGTCCTTCTGTACTATTTAATTTTTTTACCTTGTGCATGTATTCGAAAACTTTTTAATAAACTCAAATAAAAATTCTCCAGTGACCTTATTTTGTCTAAGATATGCCCCAACCAAAACATTTAAAGTGGCTTATCATAAGCCATTGATATCATTGATATCTGATTGCTATCTTAAGCCCTCTGATACTGGGATCCACCTGTGTATGTCCAGGATCATCCTATCTCCCCATTACTCTCTGGTTCTAGCCATACTAAATATCTCCCAGCTATTCACACTTCACCCTCTCAGTTCTACCGGTGTTCCACAAAAAGCAAAGCCTGCCTCTGATCTCACCATGTACCTGAGATTAAGCTTACTCTCTGGCAGATTTTCACTATTTTTGAGTGAAGGAACACTGAAAGGGTGCTGCCTGAAGTTGGCCGACCACTGTTCTTTCCCAAAAAGGTATATGATAGTTGTCCCTATTCCAGGAAGCATTTCAAGATCATAATGGGTTTGTATGTTTGCCTGCATTCTTATTCATTTACAATTTTAGAAAGTTTCAGTTCTATATAAGACCAGATGGTGTCCGAAGATTTATATCCATTTGTCAGTCTCCTTGTTATGTTCTTGCCACTTTGCCTGAATGTCATAATCTGCTTTCTGCTATTTAGCCCCTCCTCTCCGACCATATTTTGGATAAACAGTCAACTATCCAGGGGAAATCTTCAGGCTCCTAGATTCCTTGTTTCTTGCTATTCGTAGCCTCTTGGTGGCTCTTCCTTCTCCATCTGTTTACTTTCTTCCATTGTCTAACCCCCAAGGCCAGATAGAACTCCCTGAGGAAGAATGGCCTTATGTTCTTACCTTTTGGCCTTACAGATCACTCTGATATATTTAGTCCCTAAACCAATGTCCCCACCTGGTGTCCCAACCTCTCCTAATGTATATTTTAGCAAGCCAACCAGTAACCAGATAATGTCTTAGATACTGACTATTTTTGCTGACAGAAGTAACACATGCTATCCCTTCTTTGAACACTACACATATCTATGCTCTTTATTCCTTTAAAGATTTTGGTCCTCCACTCAGCTTCCACTTTTGAAAAGGATTTCTTTCTTTGACATTTGTCATTGAGTCAGTCTTCCAAGGGTGGTAGAGAAGGAGTGCTGGGTGATCCTCTACTTTTCAGACACCTTCTCCACACACACACACCAACAGACTGCACATCTAATTCAAGAGAGCTATAGAAATTCTATTTATGCATTTGGATTCTTGTAGACTTGAACACTATAGAAGCATTTCTTTGTGACAAATGGTAGTGTAGAGTAAGTTATTGTCAATGTTCTATTGTCATGTTGGTGGTTAGTTTTGTAGGTATTCAGTATATTAGGAAAAATAGAAAAAATGAATGAGTAAACTAAGAAGAAATTATTTTTAATAATTTAATCATTTATTTAATTAATAATTTAATAATACCTAGTTTTATAGGTATTCAGATTATTAGGAAAAATAGATTAAATGAATGAGTAAATTAAAAGGAAATAAATTAAAAATAAACCATGCATTGACCAATGATGACAGTACCAGGAGCCAAGGATTATGGTAATACAAATATGTGTACATGAGGGCTCTTAAATGTTACTTCTATTCATCTGAACTCTAAAAGAATTCAAACATACATAATTAAGAAATACACATAAGTACCAAAAATTTCTTTGCATGAACGGCCTAAATTTTAACATAAAATTCACTTTCACAGAGTACCAAAATTATTTAGTATAATTTGAGATCTAAAATAGTATAGGTGGGAGGCAGACAGTAAAGGTGGGAGCCAGGAGGGCAAAATGATCAAAGGTA
The DNA here is from genome assembly GCF_902655055.1 of Lutra lutra. NCBI lineage: Eukaryota > Metazoa > Chordata > Mammalia > Carnivora > Mustelidae > Lutra > Lutra lutra. The sequence goes on along the minus strand of NC_062288.1, from coordinate 97,527,006 downwards.
CAACATAAATACAATGAAATCACGCAGTCCAGAAGAGACCGCAAAGCAGACATCCCTCCCTTGCTCAACACAACTTGTAATCCAGGGCCAAGTACATGTAATGGGCTAAACCAATGCCTCGTCCTGTTATCTACAAAGTGTCTGGGTTTAGGTAGGGGCCAAGTACCTGACAGAGTTCATAAACTCTTCCCTTAGCCTCCATCAAGATATGGAGACAGAGGCAACGCCAACTTTTTGTTTTTTAACATCGAGTTTCTCCTTTTGTTCTCACTGTCAGAGCAGCCTTGAGACCAAACTGGTACCCAGGAAACAATACTAAGCCTCAACCAAGGCTTTGGACATTCATTCACAAGAACCTGTGGCACTGTGAGTTTGACCACTGGTAGCGAACAATCAAAATGCAGAGCGGACTTAAATCTCATCCTCATAGGAAACTGAAATGAAACTATAAAAAGGCAAGAAGCTGACTTGTGTCAGTACTGTTGGAGCAACCATCGGATAACACCTGGTGGATCTCTGGTACTGGATAAAGAAGAGCGTCTAATGGGATGGGGAGGAGAGAATGTCCTCAGGTATAACAGATGATGGAATTCCTGCCCTCCAGCCAGAGCCCACCAGCAACACAGCTATAGTTCAACAGGTTAGATTGCAGTGAGGGTTAAACACAGCAGGAACTGGGCATCTCAGTAAAAGGGTGTAAAAAGAAACTACTAGAGAATTGGGGCTTTGGCTGGATAATGTGAGGAGAGTCTAAGGAAGCAAAAAGCAATTCTACGATCATCTCAGTAAATCTCATCTGTTGGTGGGGCTAACTGAAGTGCCCATAAAGCTATAATTGCTTCCTGAAAAAAGTAGCAGGTCCTCATTTCAGCCAAGAAAGAGGGATTTGGTCTTGTGTGGTTGCCCAGGGATTTTGCTCGTCTTGCTTCATCCTGGTATCAAGAGTGCTCTTGTTTGAGGTGGATGTTCTATGAATTGTTAATGCACAAGGGATTGGAATAACAGTGCCTCGCTGTGAGTGTGTCAGACAAGCTCTTGCATGTCCACAGCTGCTTCTGTTTTCTTTCTCACCCCAAAAGAATGGATGAAGAGCCCCTGTTCCTCCTACACGATATGAAATATGCATTGCTCTTGATTGAACACAGGGATAAATTAGGGAAAAATTAATCTCACACAAGGTACCCAAGAGTGACCCCTGAAAAGGATGACTCCCTAATGCTCCCCTAGACCAGATGGAAGCCTTGGTTGCAATTCAAGATGAAGTTGGGACCACAAGTCAATACTGATGGGTCACTTACTTACTGTCTGAAACATCCCCCCGTGGACAAGCAGATTCCCTGAGCCCTTCCCAGGAGGAACAGAAAGTAGGCACGAGGGCAACAGTTTGCTTTTACCTAGCAGGAATAACGCAACAACAATATACCTTCACAGTTTGTTTAATGCACTTGCTAATTGAGCCTTACAAGGGGGAAAAAAAAAAACAACTGGAATTTAAAACAGAAACTAGGGGGGCGCCTGGGTGGCTCAGTGGGTTAAGCCGCTGCCTTCGGCTCAGGTCATGGTCTCAGGGTCCTGGGATCGAGTCCCACATCGGGCTCTCTGCTCAGCAAGAAGCCTGCTTCCCTCTCTCTCTCTCTCTCTGCCTGCCTCTCCGTCTACTTGTGATCTCTCTCTGTCAAATGAATAAATAAAATCTTTAAAAAAAAATAAAATAAAACAGAAACTAAAGATGCCTGTACATTCGATACATAATGCTTCGATAAAAGGGGTATCGGAAACCATTTTCTCCACTGTTCAAATTCCCCCTTTGCATTTACAGTCCTCTGTGAGACAGGGAGTAAGGTAATAAAGATCTGTGGCCTCACGGAATTTTAAATATTTTTTAACACTAAAAACTAGCTGAAGCCACTAGGAAAATACTTTTCCAAGTTAAATTAAAATCCCTTATGTTTTATCTGCCCTCTTTTAAGAAATGATCATGGAAAAGTCACCTAACATTCATAAAATCACCATAAAATTTTTATAAAATTCGTAAGATATATGTCACACATTGGGCATCCTTTTCCAAGCAGGTCATTGGGTCACCTATAAATTCATTCAATCAACATTTATTGAGCACATACTACAATGCTAGTTCCAATTATAGAGTCTGGAAATACACAATAAACATAATAAGACATCTGCCTTCATAGTGCTTATTTCCACTTTGAACATTAAAATGAAAAAAAAAATAGAGGCTCCTGGGTGGCCCGCTGATCAAGCATTTGACTGAGGTCATGATATAAGGGTCATGAGATCGAACCCCGTGATGGTCTCTGTGCTGGGCATGGAGCCTGCACTTTACAGGAGATTTTCCCTGTGGAATTTAGGAGTAAGAAGAGCTCATCTCAGCAGTTGCTGTGCCCTCTACCAAAGGTATTGAATGAAGATGTTCCTCGAAGTTCTGGCCCCACTTGATGGCCTGATGGATCCAGTAACAAGTGGAATCTGGAAGCACATTCATATGGAGAAAATTGATGTGGAAACAACTGACTAAATTTGTACAGCAATGGGGGGTCTCAGACTTACATATGGCTGTCCATTACTACAAATGTGCAGGGAGTCATGAGAAACAGCTTCAGGAAGCCTTGACTTCTTACTCCATTTCCCTCTTCCCTCATTAAGCTACATAATTCAACGTCAATCAAATTTAAAGACACTTGGATCACAAGTCTCAGCATAAATGAAAAACCTCGAGAAGGAAGACCTTGATGTTATATAACTCTGAAATAATCCATTTGGAAATAATTGTCTACATTATAGAAAAACATAAAAAATAATGATGCTGGTCCCACAGGACTAGGAGCTTTGAGACTCTGTAAGAATTTTGTTGTTGAGAGATTGGCCTTTACTCACTCCCAACTCCCAACACGAGCCCCTCTGACATCCTGACAACATGTGTGGGTTTGTGTGTGAAGACATCTAACTACACTGGTGTGCGTGCAATTGTACAAACTGGGTCTGTTGTGTGCCTACCCAGTGGCTCTGAAATATCAGAGCCAGAGGAAAAACATCCACACTCAGCCTTGGACTAAGTTAGCTCCCCTGGCTCCCAGACAACTGAACTCTACTTTCAAAAACCAACTTTATGTCTGACCTGGAAATGGGACAAGTTTGGAAACAAGAAAACTCCTTGCTTTTTTTTTTTTTTGCAAAATTACCCACTCCTACCATATGTGTTCCAAACACTTTTGATCCAAAAAGAAACAGAGTTCCAGGTTAATTCCAAAAATATACCAAAGGAGAATATGAAAGCCTTCCTGAGTCTGATTAAGCGCTGGCCACCAGTCAAGAGCGGCAGCGATCTATAGCTCCATTGCTTTAGGTAAACAGGCAGGCCGGAACTTGCCCAGGGGAAAGACCATGTTGTAATTTGAACAAAGGTTATCATAAATGTACCAAAGAATGAAAATGTAGTGGGTGAGGCTTCTCTAAGTGCTCTCAAGGGAATGACATTCCTCTTCACTGCCATTATAGCACAAATTTAATACATGCACTTGAGCACGTGAACTTCAGGAGATATAATTGTGACACTATATGTGTCAGCCTGGACCCTCCAAGGAGCAGACGCCACGATGAGATCAGATGTGCAAGAGCTTTATTAAGGGAAACATCCCTGAGAGAAAACAGAGAGGGACCAGAGGAGGCTGAGAGGGCCAAGAGACACTGAGGTAGTTGTACCTCTCATGAAGGACGCAGTGAGGGAAGGAAAGGCTCACACTGCAGGCCAGGTCTCAGAAAGTCTCGTCAAGGCCAGTGGGAGGGAGTCCCTCAGCCACAGTCTCCCATCAGAAGAGTCCCGTCTCTCCCACAAATGGGCCTGCTTCCTCCCCTTAGTCCCTTAATCACCAGCCAGGAGAAGCCAGGAGAGGCCCAGCATGGCCCCAGCACCAGGATGCAGAGGCACCAGCTGGGGCTGTCTGTCCAAGTACATACCCGCTCCCCGCAGTTGGAGATCTGAGCGGAGCATTCTCATGGCCACCACAGTACTTACTCTTAAGACAGCTGTAGGCACCTGTTCTGGGTCATCTTAGTGACTTAGTAAACCTCTCCAGTGACTCATCCCAGCAAATGCACATAGGTAGATGCCACCACCCCGATTCCTAAATTAGACGCTGGCTAATCCCTTCCAGATTCTTGGGGCCCTTCAGGGAAAGGATATGTGGGACCACATTAAGTTTAACTCATAACTAAAAATAACTGAAGAAAGCCCGTGACTCTTAATGCTAGCCATAATCAGAAAGCTTATGTATGAAGTTACCCCCGCATTTGGCTTAGTGAGAAAGTGGAATTACTGCAAGCATTTTCGTCTGCTTGAAGAAAATGGGCTGATGTACCACGGGTTAATAGGAACAGTTGTGATTTGTGTATGCCTCTTGCTGAGGCCCGACAATTAAGTATCATATTGTTCGTGCTTATTTATTTTGTATGACCCAGAAAGAGCCAGTCATGGCAGTACGGAGGAGAGAGACTGGCATGCTTGGCTTCAGCTAATACATACCTACCCTTGCAACTGGATCTCGTAAGGGTCAGGTAGATTATCTGAACAAAACTGGGATCTGCTTAGAAAGGGCAGTAGAGGTGAGGAAGGGAATAGATGCTGAAGAGGGAAACTCAGTGTTTACTACCTGGCATTTCTTAAAAAGTTCCCTCCAGACTACAAACTCCAATCCAACCTCCTGGGATGTCATCCAAATTCGCTCCTACAAGCACTGTTACCAAGTTTCGGTCACAATGAACATTTGCATGTTTTTCTCAAATCAAGCTTCACACTGACATCTCCATGCTGTGGTCTCATGGTGTAACGCCCTCCACTTTTATCTGCCCGCACACAACATTCATGATTTTCCAAAGCTAAATGTTAGCGCCCCCTTCCCTGTAAGTTCATCTCTGATGACTAGAAACCACTCCTTCTTTCCCTCTCTTCCCTGGAACTTATTTTGCAGCTCATTTTCACACCTACATAAATCCTAGTGGTATTACAGTTCTATCACGTCTACTGTCTCCTGAGAATGACTGACTGCAGGACCATTTGCATCTCCCAGAGCACCTCACAGAACTCCTGCCCGATGAGAATATGCTGACCTTCATGGAGGAGTCTCTGTTTTCTCCAGGTTGTAGCAAGGGTCTGAGGGCTGCACCTACACACCCTTCAGTCAGACCCATGCCAGCCAGCATCTATGATTTGCCACATCTTAAATGGACCTTTAAGAAAATAGCAGCCATGTCCACAATAGCCAAAATATGGAAAGAGCCCGGATGTCCATTGACAGATGAATGGATAAAGAAGATGTGGTTTGACTCAGTCATCAATAAGAATGAAATCTTGTCATTTGCAATGATGTGGATGGAACCAGAAGGTATCATGCTAGGCAAAATAAGTCAGTCAGAGAAAGATAAATGCCATATGAGTTCTCTCATATGTGGAATTTAAGAAACAAAATAGTCGAACACGGGGGATGGGAAGGAAAAATAAAATGAGATAAAGACAGAGATGGAGGCAAACCATAGAAGTGTAGGAAACAAACTGAGGGTCGCTCGAGGGGAAGTGGGTGTGGGGGGGGATGGGGCTACTGGGCATTGGGCATTAAGGAGGGCACGCGATGGAATGAGCACTGGCTGTCATACACAACACCGAATCACTGAATTCTACCTCTGAAAATAATAATACACTCCATGCTAACTAAAGTGAATTTAAATAGAAAAGCCCTTTCTTCTATTAGATCAACACCAAAATACTCTCAGGAGTCCTTCTAGAAGAGTGCTACTTTACCATAAAACAGTGATGTAGGGAGAGTGTGGTTAAAACCATAGAGGCCCTCCCTAAAGTCAGCATTTGACATGGCACTGTCCTGACACACTCCCCCAGCATCCCACTCCACTTTCCTTCCCAAAGGCTTGTTTCCTGGTCTGAAAACCTAAGAATTCAACTAACCTCAGCTCACACTGGGCTTCTACCTGGCCAAACAGATTTCCCCTTGGGCTCCAAAGACTCGGTTATTTACTAATTCAGCAGACATCTCCTGAACATTCTCCAGATGCTTATTCATTTATCCAACCACACATGTTTACGTATTAAGCAACCACAGCCTACTACATGACAGAAATGAAACTAGCCATGGTGGACACAGCGGGGACAGACGCTACACTCTCGACAAGAGAGCCTATGAGAGAAAACCGACGTAATCGGAGCTCGAACAAGTAAGTGTGGCGTCGTAACCTGGGGAAGAATCAGAAACAGGGTATTTGATGTCGTCGGGTGGAGGATTTGGAATAGTCTGGAGGTTCTGAAATTCTTTTCTAGGCCAGTGATGGCTGAGTCGCTTTCTAGGAGAAGGAAATCTCACCCTGATAGGAAGCAGTGTTGCGTTGAATAAACTTGAAGAAACCCCTGTGGCACCGATTTCTATTATGCTCGCAGACCCAGTCCTGTAGCTTGAGTTCCCAGGACAGCTTCCAATCTCGGTCTATGGGCAGGTGTTGACCACCAGGGAACAGCCCTACATGCAGTAGCCCCTGTTCTCAGAGGCTGCACCCCATGACCAGAGTCGGGGGCGCCCAATTCCCCGTGATGAGACTTTGGCTGCGCGTTATGTTGGGGTTGGGCATTGTTTACCTTGAATCTGTTTTAACCAGGAACTTGGCATTTGCTTTCCGCATCAACTGTGAAAAAGCAACTTTGCAAACTTCGGTCTACTACCCCAGAACTCTAGGATGGCCCGAGAGCCAATCTGGGTCCCAACCCCATCACACTGGGGAATCCCGCCTTCTGGGAGGACCAGCCACCAACCCCAATGGAGCCCGGCAAGCCCAGATACCACCCCAAGAACATTGGGTTCGGGGGGTCCTCTCCAGGGCTTCTCCTTGTGAGTATCACCCCCGCCCCGACTGCACCCTCAGCACCCTTTGCCCTGCCTGGTGCTCCCTGCTGGTCCTAACAGCACAGCGCCAGGTCCTCCTGGGCTCTGGAACTCCTGCCTGCGCCGCAGCCCTGGATTGCCCCAATCCCATGATACTCCGCTTCGCCCGCCCCCTCTACCAGGTCTCCAGACCCCCAGCTGCACCACTGCAGAAGTCCACAGAGCCCAGAGCCAGTGCGGCACAACCAACTACTGATCATGAGTTTGCCGATCCCAGAGTATTGCGGTTGGGGCGGGGACCCAGCACCTGGGCACACGAGTGCGTCTCGAGGTGTCAGAAGCATGTCCAAATACCTGTCCTCAGACCGTGTGTTTCTTTCTTCTTAGGTGCAGGGTTTCGTTTCCTTTAGCCAATCTGGTGCTGTTTGCTCTTTGTCTCAAAACACCTTTCTTTGCCTCTTTGAACTTGTGAGTCAGGAATCTGATGGATGTGAGCGTGTCTGCGTGCTCGCCCACACCTATTTCTAGAGAGTTGTGGTCAGAGTCGGGGGAACTGTTATTCATCTCCTGGGTTTTGTTTTGTTTGTTTGTTTTGATGGTTTTGCTGTTAAACTGAAGAGATCAGATGAGTGGAAGATTTCTCTTTCAAAAGTAGTTACCATGATCCTGACCTCAAGCGTCCTGACCTCTTTCACTGCTTTTCCCCACGGCTGCACCAGAAGGCCGAGATCACCCACCAGCGCCACGATGCTCCATGTGGGTATTGGTTCTCTTTTGTGAGTTCCCTTTCCTGGGAGCATTACTGAGAAGCAAGCGGCTGGATGGGAAAGGAAGTTAGGGAATGGAAAGGAGCTGTCCTTGTACAGGAAATATGGGGGATGCTCAGGATGCCAAGCCCGCTAGAGGTTTGCGGAGAATGCAGCAGGAAAAACATCTGGAAAACGGCGGAGAGCCCAGACCCTGGATCCAGAGTGAGGCACTCAGCTTTTACCTTATGGGGAGAGGATGAAATTGGACGGTTATTACGAAGAGGAGTGGGTAAGGTGGCTTGAGGAAGAGTGTGGATGAGAATCCATCCTGGCACTAAAGCCAGATCCACTTAGTCTAGATGCGACTACAGGCTGAAGGCACTGATGTTTGAGAGACCCCGGCGACAGACGATGCAAAGTGAGGTAGGCGGCTGGCTGCGTATGGAAACAGGAGAGAGGCAGGAAGGAACCAAAGGTAGAGGAGAGCTTTGATGTTTCAGTTGAGTTTCTTCCCCCAAAGTGAGGCCTGCTACAGGGACTTGAGTCGGGTGGTTTGTTTGGGAAGTGGGGCCCAGAATGCCAGAGTGAGGAGGTGGGGAGGGAGGAACAGGAAGGAGGGAAAGGCAGTGAAGCGTGCATGGCTGAGCCTTTTACCACTGCGGGCAGCTGGATCTCAGCTTCTCCTGTGAGGAACTCCAGAACGCACCTGAGGTCCACCACCATGGCGTGTGTCCCCGACACCCCCCACTTCCCCCGGGTGTCAGCTCCTCACCACTTCAGAGCTGCCCCTGTGCACCTGCACCAGGGTGGAGCCCATCTGAGCGCTCAGGAAATTCCGTCATGGCGACTGCTGAAGTTAGAAGTCAGGTGACCGGAAAGCAACAGGGGACCCAGGACATGGCCCTTGTCACTTGGGGAGCTAGAAAGGTCAACATAGGGGCAGCCCCATGTGTTTCTTCCACACTCACTGTGTACTCACAACAGGGTGTTTTTCTATGCATTCTCTTAATCTTCAAAAACAATCCTCCAGGGGTGTACGATTCTCTTTTTATAAATGGGAAACTGAGGCTTAAGTCATTTATCCAAGAGGAGCTGCTTTAAGGGAACAATAAGCTCAATTTTAGGCACACTGAATTTTAAAAGACCTCTGGAAACCACAGAATGCTACCCACATACAGGTTAGGGCACACATGATAAATCGGGAGGTGTTTCAACTCCCCAAAATGCAGTTTCTGAAAGGTCGCCTGATCTTTCTGTCCACAGAGATGCAGTACAGTATTAAGTCAACTTCGGCACACCAGTTCTGCAGCCCTGCAGCCCTGAAGGACCCAGCCCCTCCGTCAGCCACTCAGGTCCTGCCCGGTGCTTCCCACCCTGTCTGGTGCTCTCCTACCACCCTGCTTGGTGCCCTGAACCCCGCCCTGTGCTCTCTGGGTGCCCTGCGAAGTGCTCTGGGTGCTCTCTGCCCTGACTGGCACTCTCCACCCACACAGCTCGTTGTCCTTCACCCTGCCCGGTTCTCCCCGGCCGCCCAGCCCCGTGCCTCTTTGGACTGGGTGTGTTCTTCTGAAGCATATCAGTTCTCAGCTGAATGTTATTTCAAGCTTCATGGTCACGTCCTCATCTAGGCGTTCCTGTCCCCCAATCTATATTCTCTTCTGCCTGATAACATATCGCTGGTTTATTTTCATCATAAAAGTTACTAATTGCTGCATTTCAGTTATCTGTTTATCTTCCTATTTACACATTGTCCTTCCCCTTCTGAAATATCAGACTCAGAGAGTGGGGCTCTTATCTGCGGTGTTCCTTGCTGCAACCCCAGTGGTTGGCACAGGGTCGGAAACCGATAAATGGTTTTCGTTTGCATGCTTTTAGTTGTGTTTCCACTCAGTCCTTCATCAGTTCTGACCAAGCTGAGTCTTTGATTTTCTCTGCAGCAGCTAGTTGAACCATGGCAACAACTCCGGCCAGTTCTTTCGAGGCCCTCATGAAAGGAGTGACCAGCTGGAATGTCCCTAAAGATGCCATCCCGTGTGAACTGCTTCTTACTGGGGAGGCTGCCTTCCCAGTGATGGTGAATGACAAGGGCCAGGTCCTCATTGCTGCCTCCTCCTATGGCCAAGGCCGCCTGGTGGTGGTGTCCCATGAGGGCTACCTGCTGGATGCTGGCTTCGCTCCATTTCTTCGTAATGCGGTGGGCTGGCTCTGTCCCTCACCTGCGGCTCCCGCTGGAGTGCACCCCTCTCTGCCATCACTAGTAAGTATCCTGCAAGCCTCTGGGGTTCCGGCACAAGTTCAGCCAGAAGTGGGGGCCCCCGTGGGAGTTTACTGCATCAGTGCCTACGTTGACACGATGACTGCAGAGCTGATCCAGTTTGTGAAGAGTGGAGGCGGCTTGCTCATCGGGGGCCAAGCCTGGTATTGGGCCAGTGAGCACGGTTCTGACAGAGTGCTGTCCCGGTTTCCCGGGAATGAGGTGACAAGTTTGGCCGGAGTATACTTCACCGACATCTATGGGGACATAGACCACTTCAAGGTCTCTAAGAAGATACCCAAGATCCCACTCTACACCAGGTGAGTGCTATTTCCCAACAGAGAGTCTGACACATATTAACAATAGATTCAATCTCCCTCTTGAATGTCCTATTTTTTCTTTTTTTTTTTAATGTTCCATTCCCAGTGTGGAGCCCAACACAGGGCTGGAACTCAAGACCCTGAGATCAAAACCTGAGCTGAGATTAAGAATCAGACACTCGGGCGCCTGGGTTGCTCAGTGGTTTAAGCTGCTGCCTTCGGCTCAGGTCATGATCTCAGGGTCCTGGGATCGAGTCCCACATCGGGCTCTCTGCTCAGCAGGGAGCCTGCTTCCCTCCATCTCTCTGCCTGCCTCTCTGTCTACTTGTGATCTCTCTCTGTCAAATAAATAAATAAAATCTTTAAAAAAAAAAAAAGAATCAGACACTCAGGGGGTGCCTGGGTGGCTCAGTGGGTTAAGACTCTGCTTTCGGCTCAGGTCATGATTCAGGGTCTTGGGATCGAGCCCCACATCAGGCTCTCTGCTCAGCAGGGAGCCTGCTTACCACCTCCCACTGCCTACCTCTCTGACTACTTTTGATCTCTGTCTGTCAAATAAATAAATGAAATCTTAAAAAAAAAAAAGAGTCGGAATCTCAGGGGACCCTGGGTGTCTCAGTCAGTTGACTGGCCATTTATTGGTTTTGGCTCAGGTCGTGATCGCAGGGTCGTGGGATCAAGCCTGGCATTGGGCTCTGCACTCAGCATGGAATCTGCTTGGCTCTCTCAATCATACGCTCAACTAACTGAGCAACCCAGGCACCCGTCAGGGTTCATTTCTTTTCTTTTCTTTTTTTTTTTTAAGATTTTTTTATTTCTTTGACACAGAGAGAGAGATCACAAGTAGGCAGAGCAGCACAGAGAGAGAGCATGGGGGGGGGGGAAGCAGACTCCCCGCTGAGCAGAGAGCCATGTGGGGCTTGATCCCAGGACCCTGAGATCATGACCCGATCTGAAGGCAGAGGCTTAACCCACTGAGCCATCCAGGCACCCCCAGGGTCCATTTCAAATACACATACTTCTCCACTCTGTTTTGGAACCACCACAAGCCAAAAATGGGACTCTTAAAATGCACTGAGGCCCAAAGAGGGCTGAGTTCTGACTGCTACTCTGTCCTGCAGCCAAATAGAAGACCTTAAGTCTCATTGACCTCTCTGTCTCCCGGGTCCAGTGCCTGGGTTGGTGAGAGTGTGTATCTGTGTCTCTCAAACAGATGAAAGAACACTGATTTATCTGTGTGAGCACTACCCTGGGCCTGGCCCCATTCAGTGGGCCAAGCCCTACTACCTGCTCATTTATACTCCAGTGGAGAGTTAGGCAACTGAGGAAACCAATAAATAGAAAATCTAGCAGGTGTTGATAGGAGCTACAAGGAAAGCACAGCAGAATAAGTGGTAAGAGTAACAGGGAAGGGAGTGGAGGGTATTTAGGTCATCAGGAAAGGCTTATCTGTCACACAGTCAGGACTAGCTGGTGTTCCAGAGGGACTTAGTACAGGAAACTAACTAAGCATGATTCAAGGACTGAAAACCCTTAGGAGAGACAGAAGGGTACCCAAAGGCTTAGCAATAGCGCCACCTGCAGAGGAAGGTGGTAGTGTCACTGGAGCCCAGGAGCCGAGTCACCTGGTGGACACTGGTGCCTTGCTAGGACACTGCCTAGGACCTGGGGTCCAGGCAGAGGAGGAGTGATCGTCCAGAGGAGACATAGTGATCGTCAGAAACACAGCCTGAAGGTTGAGACAGAGACCTCGACTCCTTCTCTCTGCCTGCCTGTCTTCAGGCTTCTACCCATAGGATGGGACACAATGTCTATTTCTCTCACTGTGATATTAGCAGTCATTAATCATCATTGCCTAGCCCTAGATCTGTTGATTCATTAGTGGATATAACATGGTAGGTTTAAAGTTCTAGCATTTTTTCATTTAGTATTTAGAATGCTTCTATAAAAATGAACTTCCCTGGGATGCCTGGGTGGCTCAGTTGGCTAAGCACCTGCCTTTGTTCAGGTCATGATCCCAGAGGCCTGGGATCTAGTCTCACATCAGGCTTCTTGCTCAGCAGGGAGCTTACTTCTCCCTCTGCCTGCCACACCCCAGCTTCTGCTCTGTCTCTCTGACAAATAAATAAAATCTTTAAACAAAAAATGAACTTCCCTTCTTCCACTATTAGCTTGCCCTGGGGTACAGTCTGTATAGGGAAGGCACAATTAAATGCTGGATTCTCCCTCTTCTCCCCTTTTTAACCAGTGTTTTCAAAACACTGGTTGCAGTGGATCCCTAGAATCTTCCAGAGGTCTCCACTGTGAAAGCATGGATTGAAACACTCACATAATAAATGTGTTTCATTTATTTTTATCAGTGCTACTGATGAAGTAGCTTTGTCGGTCATCTAATGTTTGGCCATTGTGAGCCGAGTCACAAAAAGGCTCCGAACTCCTGAAATTTTTGACCCAACCCTAATGGACTTCCTTGTTTAGGTCTCACCTTACACATTCCTGCCCAGACCCAAGATCAGCCATTTCTCCAAGGAGCCTGCCCTTCTTTGAGTGGGAAATGGTGTTTAGGAGCCAAAGTCTGCTGAGGTGCTCACTGCTCCTGGGTTGATCATTGCTCTCAGGGCTTTTGAGAGATTTGTATGTCATATAAATTAATGAATACATAAGTGAGTACACATCCAAAACCATAAAACCATAAAAAAGAAGGGGTGGCTCGTATACAGTGTTAACCCCACAGTTAACTTCATGTTAAGGAATGTTTTGCCAGGAGAGCTCAGCCAAGAACTGAGCTGGAGCTGGTAGACCGGATCAGCTCAAAGTCTAAGAAGGCCCAATTACTTTAAGCCCAGGCCCTCAGTTACATCCATTCTTCTGCTACCTGGCCCCCGCAGGGGTTTCGTTTTGTTTATGAGTTTATGTTTTTTTTGCTTTAAGATTTTATTCTTTATCTGATAGACGAGTACAGTAGGCAGAGTGGCAGGCAGAAGAGGAGGAGAAGCAGGCTCTCCGCTGAGCAGGAAGCCTGATGTGGGGCTCGATCCCAGGGCCCTAGGATCGTGACCTGAGCCAAAGGCAGCCAGTTAACTGACTGAGCCTCCCAGGCACAATCCTTAGAGGTTTTGGGGGAACGTTCCTGCCAGCAAATCTTGGTCAATGTTCC